>NC_133661.1:121936496-123281415 GCF_037893015.1 Macrotis lagotis
AAAGGATAATCTTTACTATGTTTGAAAACAGCAGGTAAGAAACCACTAAATAAGAGAAATTTTTGAGAGGGGGGGTAACAGAGATTGTAAAATCTTTAAGAATATGGGAGTGGATGGAATGAGAACACATGTTTAAGTGGTTGACCTTGGCAAGGAATGGGCCATCTTTTTCAGAAACTGGGGATAAAGGAGAAATCAAAAGTTTGAGGGATAAAGCCTTCAAGAGGAGGGATCTCATACCAAAATTGCCTGTTTACTGAAAGAACTGAGGCCAAGTCCTCAATTGGGGGGGGGGGAAGAAGATATGAAAGACTTGAGAAGAGAGACTTGAAATAGCTACTATAGGAAGTGAGACTGGTAATCAATTGGGAAGGGGAAAAAAGGACAGCCTTGCTGCAGTAAGAACCCAATTGAGGTTGGTCAAGTTATTTGTAATGATGGAAAATCAGCACTCTTCTAAGACTTCTTCTAGCTTTGTACACCAACTCCTGGATAGGAAAAGAGGAGATATGCAGTGAGAGCTAGGCGACAGAGTGGACAGAGCACCAGTCCTGGAGTCAGGAGGACCCAAATTCAAATCCTAATTCAGACTTAATAATTTCCTGGCTCTGTGAGCTTAGGCAAGTTACTTAACCCCAATGCCTTGCAAAAAACAAAACAAAACTAAAATACAAGTTGTGGTTTAACAAGACAAGAAAGGCATTAATATAAGGGAGAAAGGGATTCAAGTGCAGATTATACTGTAGAGTTGAAATAATCATAATCAACTACTAGGATAAAGAGAGGAAAGTGAATTCAGAAAGAGGCTAATGGTCTGATAAAATACTGAGAAGTAGAGGGAACAGAGGTATCAATGAACAGATACAGTATAGATGAAGCCTAGGAAGCAAGATTAGAAAAGTTGCTGAGAGGCGACAGAATGTGAGCATTTCTAATTAGGAAAGTGTGTAAATAGTTGAGGTTGAGGTTATGATTATTTCTATGTGAATCTTAAGTTACAAAAGTACAACACTGCACCTTGAAGATGTTGAGGAAACTTGGAGGTTAGGTAGCTTGAGAGAACATATACAAGGACAAGCTTCTTGAGATAAAGAGGTAGAATAACTTCGAGATCTGTTTTCTATAGTACTATAAATTGTCATCAGGTTGAAATTTTTAAGTAGATTTCAAAAAACGAAAGGTAACTTAATAAAGTTAAGTAAAAGGAGACTGGAAGCAACAAAAGGCAAGTGAGGAATATTCTGACTTTCCCTCCCAACCCAACAGGATAGGATGAAATTGGGTATATGTGATACTGTGGGTGGTACAAAAAGAATGAGGGATTTAATACTGTCAGAGAGAAATTTCAGCGAGGAGAGGTTTGACAAATGAAAGGCAATGGGTAAAGAAATTTGTTCACTAGTAAATTCTAAAGGACACTATGACCTCACCCTGAAACATCCTGGCACACTTGTAGCCCCTTTCTCCCTTTGTTGAGTTCCTCCCAGAAACTCTATTGTAAAGAAAAGCCCCAGGACCAGGCAGCTTTCATTCCTCTATCAGTTCTGCTACTGACTGTGACATAATCTCTTTCCTTGCTGAGAGCCATCTCTGTCCCCCCCCCCCCCCCCCCAAAGCTCTCCTTCCTTTTATGGATTATTTTCCCACGTTAGAATGTAGGTTATAAGAAGGCGAATACTTTCTTTTTTCCTTATATTTGAATCTTCTCTAGAGCAATGTTTGGTACAGAGTAATTACTGACTGACACAGTAGTAGGTGGAGTTAAGCTGGGCCGTGAATGAATGGTCTATTTTTTCAGTAATGAAGCAACGTCTTCAGGTAAATGGGTAAGGGTGAAAGGAATAGGGATGACAGAAAAAAATGAAATGGCAGTGGGGAAGAGAATTTAGCTTATGGAGATCATAAGGGAAAGAAATTGAAGTCATAGGGTAAATAGTGGATTCACGGATGAGAAAAGAAATTTAATCTCCAAAGAATGTTGTAGGTGGAGCTACCCTAGGCTTGTGTTCTTCACCTGAGTGGCTGGAGATGCTAGTTACCAATAGCCAAATAAAAAATTCTGCACATCACTAATAGAGAATGCAAATTAAAGAACTATGTCCAATGCAATGATCAAACATGATTCTTGAGGACTGATTAAGAAACACGTTATCTATTATGATGAAAAGTGATGAACCCAAGGAAAAGAATCAAATAGGTACAGATGAAGAAACAGATATACATATGATTATGGCATTTATTTGACTATGCTTATGTTACAAGGACTGTGTTTTTTTCTAATTTCAAAATGATTTAGGGTAGGAAAAAAAGAAAAGGCATTTTTTTAATGCAGAGGAAAAATGAACATTCAAAAGGAAACAAAAATCAACATCCATCCTCAAAGTAACATGTCAAACTGTATTATTTTTAAAAGCAATTAATTTAAGGATTGCATTTTCAATTATGTTGTTCTCTCCTATTTTGCATTTTTGTTCATTAAATTCAGTATTAAACTTTAAAAAAATTTAAATATATTATGAATTGCACTATTAGACATATATATATTATATATATATACATATACACACACTCAAGGATGGTAATGGAAAAAATAAAGACTCCAAGTAGAACAAAAGATTTATAATAACAGCACTTTTTGTGGTAGAAAGGGCAAGAAAACAAAATAGATGTTCCTTGATTGGGAAATGGCTAAAGAGTAGTATATGAATGCAATGAAATATTACTACATTTTAAGAAACAAAAGATAGGCTTAGATAAAATAATGAAAACTGCAGTAAATAGATTCAAAAAACCATATACACAATAAAGTATAGGAATGTAAATTAAAAGAACCACCACAAAACAACCAGAACTGAATGTTGCAAAATTATAAAGAACTTGGACCTAAAGAAGAAATCTACTAATATTTTATCTCCTTTCCACCCCCACATTTCCCCCCACCCACCCCATACTTTTTCAGAGGTGGGAGCCTCATAGGAACGGAAAACTGCACATAACAGATTTTTTTTTTAATGTGCTGATTGTTTTTGCTGAGTTTTCTTCTCATTTCTCATTTTTTGAAGTTTTTTTAAACTTAAAAGTGAGAAAGATAAAAGGGAAAATGTAAAAACAAAAAACATTTCATATGGACAGATAGATATCAAAAAAATAAAAAAAAACATTGTATCTAGTCCTAGCAAAGTTTGGAGGGTTTAATGTAAAGTTGAATACACATGTCAAAGTCACATTCTAATCATTCCTTCCTCTCAAGTAAGTGAGCCAGGGAGGTTTTTTCAAGACCATGTCTTCATGTTCCCACCAAAAAGCCCTAGAAGTATTTTTGTGGCCTCTCCTCATGCTTCTACATACTCTCAGAGATTCCCTCTGAGATACCTAAATGTAGTCTAAGGAACATCTGAATGTTAAACATCTCATTCCTTAGCAAAGGGCAAGAAAGGAAAAACAAAATAAAACCCAGATTCAGTTTTTTCCTACCTTTTGGTAATCAAAACCCTAACATTCTCGCTTGCTTTCAGCTGAGTCTCTCAATCGAAGACGGCCTTACCAGATATAAAAGTACAAAGTATATACATTTTTTATAAACATATATACACACAGGTGTATATACACATCTTTAAGTACGTAAGCATAAGTGTGGGGGCACATGTGGACGCATGTGGGTGTGTGTGCATGTATATGAGAATATATATGTACTTGTGTACATATAAACATATATGTAAATACAACATGTATATATAAGGATATAGGTATGTAGAGAAGTATATATGCACATCTTTAAGTATATAGAGGGAGATATATACACATACACACACATATGTCCCTCTTTCTTGGTTTTAATTGCATACTCATTATTCAATGAAATCTTCCATCATACTACCAATACCCCTGGATGAAATGAATTCACAGATAAGCATCATAATATTTGATCCTAATTTTTCTATGCAATAAACAAAAATAAAAATATAGGAAAAAGTTTTAAGAAATAAGAGAAAATAATATATAAAAAGTGCAGGCCCATAATAAGTACAAAGGAAGATAGATGGGGGGGGGTTAAAATAATTAGCCTCTTAGCCTCAATGTACCCAGAAACTTCCATAAGCCATTGAGTAAGGTTTCAAAATGAATTTTGTTTGGTCACTGGAGCTTAGAAATTAGTCTCTCCTCTCTTTCCCCCCCTTCTTTCTGATTCTCTGACAGCCATTGCTGTCACTTAATATGTTCATGTAAATCTTCTGCTAGGGTACATTATTACAGCCACTGCCTCTCTAAGACAAAAAATTCCAAAATTGCAAAAATCAGCATTCACAATAGTATTCTCCATTCTGGAAGGTACTTCAGACTATCTCGGACTACATTTCCCAGGAAGTCATAGGTTTCAAAATCCCCCCCCCATTCTTATGGAAAAGTCTTAATAATCCAGCTATATAATAAACCGCAAGTTGATCTTACATTCTCTACATTTTAGTCAGTTGGTCGATTATTAAGAAATAGTTTGAGTCAGAACCAAGATGGTGAAGTAAAAGTGTAAACAGATGAATTCTCTGCCAACGGTTCCATCCAAATAAATTTTAAAATAATGCCTCAAATTGAATTCTGGAACAGAAGATATAACACAAGGTCAAGGTGAGGTATTTTATCAGAGCAACTTACATCTCAGGAGATGGCAGGAAAGACCTTTGACACCAGGTTGGAAGTCAATCTGAAATGCATGCAATGACAGCACCAACTGTGAGTGGGCCCTTTGGAGGCTGTTTCAACAGCAGCAAGCAACTTCAGAAACTCTCAGCCCAGAGGCAATATAAGAGTATAGAACAATGATTACAGGGCTGCTTTGAGGGCACTGGGTACAGGCGCCTAGAGCCATTTGAAAACACTACTGACTATACATGGTTCTGGATTGCAATTTCAAAACAATGAGGAGTGCCTGAGGCAGTAAAGAAGAGTCTCAAAGTCCAGGAATCTCAGAGCACCAGTACCTGCAGGGGAAGGGGGCCTACCTAGGAGAAGACCAGAGCATAGACTAGGAGCAGTGACCAACCCAACATCTTAAAAGCATCAAAAAATGTATAGATTTCCGGAACTAGCTCTGAAAACAGCAGCACAAAAAAAGTCCAGAAGCCTGAGACAAAGCACAACCTGGTAAACAGATTCCAACTTTTAACATAAAATTCTAAGTCAAGAAATAGGCTGGAAAAATTAGTAAACAACTAAAAAAAAGCACTAACAAAAAAGCTACTAATGTGGCAGAGAAAAATCAAGTCAAACTCAAAAGAAGACAATGAAGCAATGAAGCCTTTATAACAAAGCCTCAAAGGAAAAATCTCAGTTGAACCACAAGCCCAACAAAAATTGCTGGAGAGGTAAAGAAAAAGAATAGCTAAAAAAAAAAAAAAAAAAAAAAAAAAACTGGGAAAAGAAATAGGTGATGAAAGAAAATTGCGCAAAGAAAATGAAGTTATTTATGTGTTTTTTAATTTATACATTTGCAAAAAGTGAGCCAAAATGTTTCCTCAAGTTTCTCTGAAAAAGACTACATTTCTTAAATATGTATAGAACAAAGTCAAATTCACCAAACTATAAAAGGTCAAGGATATGAACAGGCAATTTTCACAAGAAATCAAATGTATCTTGTCATATAAAATGTTCTAAATCACTACTGATGAGGGAAATAAGAATTATCACATTTCATCCTTATCAGAAATGATAAATGCAGGAGGGGATATTAATTTAATGTTAGTGTTATCTGTAAACTGGTGTACTCATTCGAGAGAACAATTTAGAACTACACCCAAAGACTATGACACTGTGCATATCCTTTGACACAGTAATACCCACTAGTAGGTCTATATCCCAAAAAGATTTTTAAAAAAAGGAAAAGGATTTATGGGTATAAAAATATTGATAGCAGCACTTTTTGTGGTAGCAAAGAATTGGAAATTGTTTGAAATGCCCATAAATTGGGGAATGCTGAACATGTTAGTTTAAAATTGTAACAGAGCACTACTGTGCAATGAGAAATTATGAAGATGGATTTCAGAAAAATCTGACAAGACATGTAAGATTGATACAGTCAAGTGAGTAAAAACAGGTCATCATTGTACACAATAGGAATTCTCTGATGGCAACTTAACCGTGAAAAACTTAGCTACTCTGATTAATACAGTGATCCAAGACAATTTGGAAGACATAATGAAAAGCATCTACCTCCAGAAAGAGAAATGATGAACTCTGAATTGAAATAAAATTTTCTCATTTTATTTTTCTTATGATATGGATAATGGGGAAATATTCTGTCCAATTACTCAGGCATGAATAGGGATCATATTACTTGTCATCTTGGTGAGAGGAGAGGGAGTGAGAAAATCTTAAACTCAATTGTCTTTTAAAGAATACTTTAAATATATTAAATAATAAAGATGGAACAAAAAGAATTTGCTACAGAAAAAAAATCATCTGTAATATAGTCTTTTACATCTTTGGTTTTATTAGGTTAATTCAGTAAAAACTTTATACTAGGCAAAATATATGAAGCCTCTCTAACTTCTCTTCTTTATTTCACTACATTGTGACTTGACAGGAATGGATTTAAAACAATGTGATGATCAGGGCGGCTAGGTGGCGTAGTGGATAAAGCACCGGCCTTGGAGTCAGGAGTAGCTGGGTGCAAATCCGGTCTCAGACACTTAATAATTACCTATCTGTGTGGCCTTGGGCAAGCCACTTAACCCCATTTGCCTTGCAAAAAATCTAAAAAAAAAACAAAAAAAACCCCACAATGTGATGATCCTAAAATAGGATACCAGATGCCCCAAGTTTTCTTTTCCTAAATTGTCATTTATAGAAGCAAATTGACTTCAGGATTCTCATGTAGAATTAGGGTCACTTTTAGTCAATAGTACTCACCAAGTATAAATATATTTCCTTAAAATCCATACATCTTGATTTTCACTATTAACAATTTGACTATCCAAAGATACTGTAAAGATACAAGAAAGTATATTCCAAAACTATTTAAAAACCTGTTTTGGTCTGGTTTGCAAAACAAATCATCATCAACCACTGCAGCATGATGAGAACTAACATACTAGAATTGTTTAAGTACCATGGAACTCGCTGACACCAATCTACAGCTGACATCCAGATGTAGATTTTATTTCTATAGAAACAATAAGCCTTCTACCAGCTGTCCCATTTTTCTGTGTGATATGTACTCCTGGATGAAGTCCAATGGGCTTGAAGCCAAGCACAGAAGCTATGTGGTGTGATGTCATTTCTTTTAAAAAGATGAAGTTTTGAAACTTTTTTCTTAAGTCCAATAGCATCATAAATCAATAGTATGACTAGATTCTACAATTCTTCCTGGATTACAGACCAATTTTCCTTAAACAACCCCAAGTTCTCTGATTTAGGCATTCATCTTCTAGTTCATACTCAGGAAAAAAAGAGAGCAAGAGTCAAGACAAATATTAACCAAAACTGCTTTCAATTCACTCTAGTTATCACTATATATAGCTATACCTACCACCTATGTGCTTCTGAAAAGAATGTTATACAGTCAACCTCTTCACAAAATTTCATCTAAAGAAGTTCCATTGAAGCTCCATGAAAATGATTTTTGACAAGCTAAAAAGTCATCGTGTGTGTGTGTGTGTGTGTGTGTGTGTGTGTGTGTGTTTGTATGGTTTTGCTCATATTCGTATATATCAATAAAGGGGAAATGAATTCAAAAAGGTGACAAGATTCAAGTTGATGGGGCTACAGTGACTACTCAAGTAGTACAAAATATTACTCAACTAGTATTTCCAAAAGTAAATCAGTTAAGAAAAAGGCTTATGGGCAATGAACAGTCACAAAGTCAGAAAAGGACTAAGGAAGAGAGATCAGATCAAAAGGGATCAAATGTTTAGTGCTAGAAATTTCCTCAGAAGTCATTAACTTCTACCACTTCACTTTACAGATGAGGAAACTAAGGTTCAGCAAGTTACATGACTTCCTAGGATCACATAGCTAATAACTGATTGATACAAAATTCAAACTCAAGTCTTCTAAACTCTAAGACTATGGTACAATCCCTTGCCTGAATCACCTAAGACTTGGGTAAAAAGTAAGAGACACCAAAAGGAAATCATGATTTCAAACAAAGCAAAAATGTATCTAATTAAAAGTAATAAACAGTCCTTTGCTACAAGATACCATGCACAATGTATTAATAATATCAATACTGAACATATATATGTACCAAAAAGCATTGCATCTAAATTCATAAAGGAAAAAAATTAAATGAGTATATAAGAGGAACTAGACAGTAAAAGTATACAGTACCTAGGCTGAGATCAATCTAAGAATAAAATAAACAATAAAGTTAAGGAGATGAACACAATTTTTGAAAACTTACAAAGTATAAGCCTCTGGAGAACACTGAATAGGAAAAGAAATAAGCATATTTATTTCTTTGTTGTTTTTGTTTGTTTTGGCATTTTTGCAAGGCAATGGGGTTATAGGTTTAAGTGATTTGCCTAAGGTCACACAGCTAAGTATTATGTGTCTGAGGCCAGATATGAACTCCTGACTCCAGGGCTTTCCTTAGCTGCCCGGGGCATACCTATTTCTTAACCAAGCAGGGATACTTCACAAAAATTTGACCATGCAATGGACATAAAGATTTAATAAAAACATGCAAAAAAAAGCAGAAATATTCAATACATCTCTGCCCAACTATAATGCAATAAAATTATATTCAATAAAGGGCTTTTGAATAGATTAACAGATACTTGGAAACTACATAATTTGATCCAAAAGAATGGATGGGCCAAAGAATAAATGAAAGAAACAATAATTTCATAGTGTACCAAAACTTGTGAAAAACAGCCAAAGCATAATTAAGGAAAAATTTATCTCTAAACTGTTACTTCAACAAAAGAACTAAAGAGCAGATTAAGAAATTGGGAATGCAATTTAAAACTGAGAAAACTCACAAATTTAAAATTCCTATAAACACTAAAATAGAATTCCTGAAAAGTCAAATGAGAGAAAAGGAAAATATGAAAAATAAAAATTAGAAATAAAATTAGAAATTGACTTTTAAAGGAAATAAAATAACAAAATAAGCTATTTGCTAATTTGATAAAAAAACAAAAAAAGAAAATCAAATTACCAATATTAAAAAAGAAAGATGAAATTTTTAAAAATATGGCAAGGAGGCTGCTAGGTGGTGCAGTGGATAGAGCACCTCCTAGAGTCAGGAGGACCAAGTTCAAATGCCACCTCAGACACTTAATAATCACCTGGCTGTGTGGCCTTACATATAGATATAATCAAGGAGATTACCAAAATATCAAAATAGTGACAAGGCTGGTTCAATATTGGATAAACTATAGATACCTTACCACAATTAATGAAAACAAATGCAGAAAATTCTTGTCAAAATACACTCATTCCTGTTTAAAATAGTAACAGGAATTAAATAAAAGCTTTCATTAAAATTCTAAACAGAAAACTAAACTGAAGAGCAAGCATTATCCAGACGGGGGAAATAATAGAGAAACAAGATAAGCTAGTGTAGTGGTGTGGGGGGGGGGGGGAGAGAAGGGTAAAACAAAAGTATCCTTTATCACTATTACTAGTTACACATGACAATAAGGGAAAAAAGAAAGGAATTAAGCACAAGTAGTGAGAAAACAAAATTATTTTTTATGTGATTGTTTACTTAAAGAGACCCCTAAATGAGTCAACTAAAAACTACACCAAAAAATATTTCTAATACCAAAACAAAACAAAAACCTAGCTAGAAAAGATGGAATGCATAATTCCATTTAAAATAACTACAAAAAAAATAAATATCTGAGAGTCTACCTGCTAAGACACCAACAGAAAATATATATACAATTACAAAACCCTTCACAAAAAAGGGACATCTAAATAAGTGAGAAATATTAATTGTTCCTTCATAGGATGAACCACTTTAATATAAATGACAATAATTAATTTACCTGTTCAATGCCATACCACTTTAATATAAATGACAATAATTAATTTACCTGTTCAATGCCATACCAATCAAGCTATAGAAAGAATATTTTAAAAAGCTAGGGGGAAAAAATAACAAAATTCATCTGAAGGGGGAAAAAAAGTAAAAAAAAAAAAAGGAAAGCCAAAAAAAAAATAGAAAGAAATAGACCTAGCAATACCAGATCATGAACTATACCACAAAACTGTAATTAAAAATAATTTGGTGCTAGGTAAGAAACAAGAGAGCGAAGCACAAAAGATAGAAATGAGTACAATAACCTATTGTTTCCTAAAGTTAAAGTCAAGCTACTGGGGCAAAAACTCACTACCTAACAAAACTTGTTGGGGAAAACTAGTAGAAACTAGGGTTAGACCAACATCTCACATCCTAATACTAAAATAAGCTCAAAATGGGTATTGATTTAGTCAGAAAAATTGAGAACATAAGAAATTAACTTAGTGGAAAAGAAATTACAGGTTATGGATGGAGAAGAGTTCACAACCAAGTAAGAGATTTTCAAAGATCCTTCTGATTACATAAAATTAAAGTCTTGCAGAATCAAAAATAATGCAGCTAAATATCAGAAGAAAAGAAGGAAAACTGGAGGGAAAATTTTTATAGCAAGTTTCTCTGATAAAGGTCTCAACTCTGAGATTTGTGGGGAATAGAGTCAGATATTCAAAAATAAAAGACATTCTTCAATTGATAAATGATCAAAAGATTTGTAAGAGTTTTTGGTGGAAGAAATCAAGGCTATCAATAGTCATTATTTTTAAAAGCTCTAAATCACTGGTAATTTAGAGAAATGCAAATTACAATAACTCTGAGATATTACCTCATACCAGATTGGCTAACAAGACAGAGAAGGAAAATGTTAAGTATTGAAGAAATCTGGGGAAAACAGGTACAATTACAGCATTATTCAAAGAAGTTGTAAAATAGTTCAACTATTCTGGAAAGCAATTTGGTCCAAAAAATTAAAGAACAATGAATACCTTTTGACCCAATAGTACTACTACTAGGCCTATACCCTAAGAAATCAAATTAGGAAAAAAAGATTCATATATACACTCAAGAATATTTATAGCTCTTTTTCTGGTAGTAAAGAATGGGAAACTGAGGGGAGAGCCATCAATTAGTGAATGGCTAAAGAAATTTTGGTATACAGATGTGATGGAATAAGAAATGATGAAGAGGATGGTTTCAGAAAACTTAAATGAACTGATGCAAAATGAAATGAATTTATGTATCAACAATATTATAAATATAATCATCTTTGAAAGCCTTAGTAAATAAATCCACAATACAATGAACCACCACATTCAAACTCCAGATAGAAAACTGATGAACTGAAGTGTACATACAAAAAAAGAATTTTTTTCCCTTTTTTCCTGTCTCCTCCCCCCTCCTTTTTTGGGGGGTAGGGACATAGCTAAACAAAAATATATTATGCATGACTATACAAATTTATGAGTTTTCCCCCTTGCTTTCGCAATGGAATGGAAAGGGGAAGAATCTGAACAAAAACAAAATAAAATTGAATTTTTTAAAAATGATATTCCTAAAGTTCAGGTATGAGCGTATTATCTTCCCAACTCTACCCCATTCAATAAACTAGAGTGGTATCTAGCAATACTTCCAAGACAAAATATAAAATTTTCTGTTTGGCTTGTAAAATCCTTCATAAATTTGAGCCTTCCTACCTTTCCAAGTCTTCTTTCACTAAATCCCACCAAGATAGTCTTAAGCCAGTGTCAAATCTCCTTACCAAATACAACATTCAAACTTGAAATTCTGAGCATTTTCACCAGCTGCCTTCCATGCCTGGAATTCTCTCCCTCCTCATCTCTGAATCCTGGCTTCAAGTTGAAGGTAAACCCTTTCTGCAAGAAATCCTTCCAGAGCGGGATTCCTTAATGCTATTGTTTTCCTTCAAGTGATGCATTTTGGTAATGTGCATACTATCTTTCCCACTCAACTGTGAGTTCCTAGAGGACAGTCCAGGGTTTACTACAGTTTAGCACATAGAAAGTATTTAATAAATGTTTACTGACTCACCACTGCAAACTTTTTGTCTTTGCAGTTCCAAAAGCTCTTCTTCAGATTTTCTACCTTCCTTTAACAAAGAAACTCAAAGGCAAAATTATGAATAAATTTCCTGATCCCTCTACAACAGCTAATCCTCCCCTCAAATGATCTTCAGATATTTGGATTTACTATTTCTCTCATAATATATAAGTATCTTGCTAGTAAGAACCATTTCATTCTTTTTATTCTCACCATCTAAAATGATGGTACAAAATTGACAATAAGTATTTGTTCACTGATTCATGAAGAGAACAGGTAGGCAGAGGAAAAAAGTATAGGAGATAATATACAATTAACAATTACAACTGAGCATGGGATAAATTTGCTCATAAAAAAAAGAAAACAAAATTAATCAATAAACATTTAATCAGCATTTCCTATGTGGCAGGCACTGTATTAAATGGCTGGGGATAGAAAATGAATTAAAAAGCATAACTGGAGTGGCTGAACAACTTATGGTATATGAATATTATGGAGTAGGATGGTTTCTATAAATCAGGAGTAACTGAACTCTAGAGAAGCATGGAAAGCATTATACAAACTGATGATGAATGAAAGAAGAACCAAGAGAATATTAGCACATTAGCAACAAGACTGTGAGGTGATCAACTATGATGGACACAGCTCCTCTTGGCAGTTCAGAGAGCCAGGGTAATCCTAAGAGACCTGCTATGGACAATGCCATCCACATCCTGAAAAAAATTACAGCATCTGAATGTATACTATGCTCCCTTTTTAAAAACTTCTCGTTTTCTCTTCCTCATGCTTTTTTCTTTCCCCTCAGTTCTAATTCCTTTTACAACATGAATATGTAAATGTGTTAAACACCAATGTACATGCACAACTGTTTGGCCACCATGGGAAGAGGCAAAGATGGGAGGGTGGTAGAAAAATACGAAACTCAAATTTGAAAATGGATGAATGCTGAAAAACTACCGTTGTGTGTAATTGGAAAAATAAAATAAAATTTTACTTGGAAAAAAAGCACAAACATGTTTTATTTTTGTTTTTACAAGAAACAGACTTGAAATAAAGATTCACATAGTTTGAAAATGAGGACGCAGAATTCATATTTTAGGCAAACTCAAAAAAGCAGGTATAGCAATCATGATCTCAGACAATGCAAAAGTAAAAATAGAAGAGCTAAAAAGGGAAAGCTACATTATGTCTAAATGCACTATAGAAAAGGGATAACAATATTTATGAGATATGCACCAAATGGCACAGAATCCAATACTTAAAGGAAAAGCTATAAGAACTGCAGGGGGCGGGGGCAATAGACAACAAAACAAGGAATCCCAAGTTCCTATAGTTTTTTTTAGAATTTTAGAAATTTAGGAAATTTAGAAAAATAGAATTTTAGAAAACATTGAGATAACAGCTTCACAGAAATTCTGAGGAGCGGGGGAAGCCAATAATTCTCACCAGGACTTGGCTCTTTACAAAAAAAAAATGACTATGAAACTTCAGGGCATAAAAAAACTCACATTTAATAAAGTGTTAAATAATTTTTACTGACATACATTAAAAATTATAATCATGGGCTGGCTCAGTCTTCTCTGACCATGGCCCAGCCAAGGCTGCCTTAGCTGCTTTTTTATCTCTCTCTCTTTTTCTGGACTAGGAAATTCAGATTTCGTCTTTTAATTAAGCCTGTGCTAATAACTAATTTCTGTGATAGCGCAACTGTGCTTCAACTTTATAAAGTTACTTAAGAAAGCATTCAATTTTAACTATTGGTTGACTATTTCAAAATCTTAATGAATATGAGGTTCCTCAAGAAATTCTGATTTGATTGTAAAAGTTATATTTTTGGCTGGTCTTAATTGGTACATTTCCAGAAATACATATTTGTGTCTATATTTATTTTAAACATCAATGGGACTTTTTCACACCTCTATACTGGGGAGGGGGTGTGGTGTGTGTGTGTAAGTAATCCAGATCTTTAGTTTGGGTTTTGAATTTAATTGTTTAAGAAAGATTTAATTTAAAATTAGGTAATTAATGAAGTTGGGATCTGAGCCTATCCGCTTTTACCATTTGAAAGTTTCTAAGTGGCAAAGTTTGAAATGATTTCAGCTGTGAGCTAAAACTTGTTGACTTATAATATATTGACTGAAGGCTGTATTCAACTTAGGTTAATGGAGACTTTGAGATTTAAGTATAAATTCAGACTCCCTGCCCTCAAGAAGCTTCGAAAAGAGTGCTTGAAGGCCTTTGATAGGAAAAGGTCACCACCTTGTGTTTAAAAAGAAACAGAGCTAAAAGGAGTAATTTGGTCAACTAAGTTTTCTAACAAGTCTTGAGAATTTGTGTGTGTGTTAAGAAGGAAAATATAATTGGGATAAATTGTATTTCAAAGAATTTGGGAATATCGAATCATATATATCTACTGATTTCTTTTGGGGAAGAAATACTGTACTAAATTTTGTAATCTTATTTTTTTATGTTAAATTGATATATAATGTCAACAATCTCACAAGGTCTTTTGTTGGTAAAGGAAGAAAGTATTAATCTTTGTCTCATCTTTTATCATCATGTTTATGGAAGGGAATATATGTATGTATTTATCAGTAATGTGATATTCTCTTGCAACTTCAAATAAATACTGTTTTTGTTCTCTTAAAAAGTTATAATCACGAAAGGTATTTGGTAAAAAAAAAAAAAGTAAAATTTACATGGAATCTAAATAATTTAATCCTAAAGAACTAATGGGGGGGGGGGGGAGCAGCTAGGTGGTGCAGTAGATAAGAGCACTGGCCCTGGAATCAAGAGACCCTGAGTTCATACCCAGCCTCAAGACACTTAATAATTACCTGGCTATGTGACCTTGGGCAAATCACTTAACCCCATTGCCTTGCAAAAAATAAATAAATAAGGGCGGCTAGGTGGCGCAGTGGATAAAGCACAGGCCCAGGAGTCAGGAGGACCTGGGTTCAAATCTGATCTCAGACACTTAATTTACCTAGCTGTGTGGCCTTGGGCAAGCCACTTAACCCCATTTGCCTTGCAAAATCCAAAAAATATATAAATGAATAAATAAACAAACCAAAGAACTAATAGATCAAAGGACCAATCATTGAAATAAATAATTTCAAAGGGAATAATAGGAATAAGACAATGAAGTAAAACATGAGATAGTCAAAGTCCATATAAAGAATTTATAGCTCTGAATACTTTGATCATTAAGAGAAAGGAAGAAAAAGGACTATAATTGGGGAGCTTCCCAATTTACCACTAGGAGTGCAGATATGTTATCATTCTGATTCAAGGCCACAACTACTCAAAACTCTTCAGAGGCTCCAAACCATTACCTTTGAAGTAAAATTCTGATATGTTACACCTGGGATTTGATGTTCTCTTTATTCTAGAGTCAATATATCTTTCCAGTTTTCCATTAATTCCTATCTACTTAGTCTAGTCAAAATACACTTACTACATTCAAAATAATATGCCTTGAGTTTTACTACAATCCTACTTCTCTAATTTGTCTATGATAGAGAAGAATTTAGCATTGCCACATCTTAGGGAATTTTTTTCTTTTTGGAGATGCTGAGAACTTAATGTAAGGAAATCTCATATAGCCCCATCTCAATTATCCAAAGAACTCCCAATTTTCATATTTGTTCGTGCATGTACCATGCAAAAAACAAAGAAAATATGTACTGCTTTAATGTCCCCATTTAATTATCACTAAAGAGTCATCATACCTAAACTTTGTATTCAGGTTTTTGACTTGTCTTTGGTGGTTGTTTTTAGGTACAATGTTTATAAGATACAATGGAATTTCCCCCATTATTATAATTTGATTATCTATATTCAGAATTTAGATGTCATATTATTCAATTAATGTTTTGGCAATAATTCATTGCCGATGCTGCCTTTAAACATGATGCATTTTCCCCATTTTAAATTTTAACCCAAACTATTTTATTGTTACCATCAGAAAATCATGACTCCCAACTTTTTCTTTAACTTCATTTGAATATTAACTGGGTGTTTCAAGTGTTTCATTTGTAAAAGAGGGATTGAACTCAGTGGACTCAATCTTTTTCAGTTCAAAAACTACATGTATAATTTCATGTGAACTACAACAAAAAGGTTAGAGTCTGCTTTCTAATTTATCCTACTTTCCTCTTCCATTTTATGGGGTGATTCACCACATTCAGCTTTACAGTTCTATGTATAATTTCCTCAATATTTTTCTATTATCTATTTCCTTCATTTTTACTTCTCAATCTCCTCTTTATAAAAAAAGGGTTTTGCTAAGAGTATGCTGAACACTTACTGAGCTATATTTGGTTCAATCAGCATCTACTCCATTTCTCCTCTACTAGTCCTTCATATGTTTTCTTCTCTTTCCATCTTCTTATTCTCCCTTTCAAGATCCACCCTCCAAAGAAAGGAGTTAGTTTTTTTATGACTAATCACCCCCTCAAATACATTTCTTAATACGCTCTCCTAATTTGATGCTGATTTTAATACAGTCCCACAACAAATTCTGTCTGTATATTCAATTTTGTCCAATTTATCTGTTCTCCCACCAGTACCATTTGCTCCCTATTCGTAATCACTTCTTACACTTAAATTATGTGAAATAAGCTCCACCCTTCTCCCTTTCTTTCCCCTCAAGATCATCAAAATATTACCAAATTACTCCCATGTCCTTAAACTTACTGACTCTTCCTCTAAAGCCTGAGAAAACCTTAGGGTAATTCAATATTTATTCTCTCCCTATTAGGATAAAAGCACTTTACCACCTAGAGTTCCTTCTGATTGTTCAAATTTATCCTTCTATGTTTCTCTTACATTTCAAAGTAATTACTCAGGAATAATTTCTTCAGGAATGTTTCAAAATCCATTTTATTAAAGGTCTACTTTGTACAGGCAACACAGTGGATAGATTTGCTAGGTCCCTTATCAGGAAAACCTGAGTTCAAATTCAGATTCTTAATTGTTTTGACCTTGGGCATTACTAATTGTGTCAGCCTGGGCAATTCACTCAATCTGACTGTCCCAAAATTAATGGGAAAAAATGAGGATAATGACCTCAGTGTCAGACTGCTGTGAGGATCAAATGAGCACAGTGCATAGCACAGAGTAGGCACTTTAATGCTTGTTCCCTTCTCCAACCCTATATTCTTCCTATATTATATTCAACTTTTTCAGGTAAATTACTCTTGGTTTTAAACCTTAGTTTTTTTTCTGAAATATGGTATTCTAAGCTCCTCTCTCCTTTTGCAGTCAGTCCTAATGCAATGATGACTATGGGTTTTGGGACCTTAATTTTTTCTGTCTGTTTGCTTGAAGGATTCATCTTTAGTCTCAAAGTTCCAGATTTTGGCTCGACTAAGGCATATCCCCTTTAACAGCTTTAGGGGTTAAATGTCCCTGGTTTGCTATCCACACTCCTTCCTCTAATTCCAAAGCAAGAAGGAGCTAGACTTTGGGGCTGGGCTATTTGATCTAGACCTCACCCCTAGTACCCAGAGACTTCTTTCTGGTTATACTTTAGTGCTAGCCTGATCTAGGCAAGATGCAAAATGATTTCTCCTTTAGAGTTCTTCATCATTTTCTGTGAGGCACTTTTTCTTAAATTGAATTAACTGCAATAAAGCTTTTTTTTTTAGGTTTTTGCAAGGCAAACAGGGTTAAGTGGCTTGCCCAAGGCCACACAGCTAGGTAATTATTAAGTGTCTGAAACCAGATTTGAACCCAGGTAACTCCTGACTCCAGGGCCAGTGCTTTATCCACTACGCCACCTAGCCACCCCTGCAATAAAGCTTTTGAGGCAGTTCTTCCTCCCCTCATTCAACCATCTTGAGGCAAGTTCATTCTCAACTCTTCATTCTCATCAACCTGCCTCAATATCTAATAATTTGTCATGTCTTGCTGATTTCATCCTCAAAATTTCTTCCATGCTTCCCTTTCTAACACCTACAAGTGAAGGCTAGGCCCTTGTGAACTTTATCAAGGTTGTGCTCCTGCAATAGTATCCTAATTGATACACATACACATACATATTGTCCCTCCCCTCATCAAGAATACTCCAGCGTATTCCTCAAATAATATTACTAAAAAGGATCTAACAATTGGCTCCTCATTTTTCTTAGAATACTATTTGTCCTTTTAGAAAAATCTCTAAAATTGTTTTCTACTATTACTTTCATTCTCAATATATTCCTGCCCTATTCAATGAGCTATCACATGTAAGAAAGGGGGGAAAAAAGCAGTTCAGCAAAACTAATACATCACCAAGTCTGACAGCATATGCAGTTTCCCACATCGACAGTCTCATATACCTGAAAAAGAGGGAGGAAGGGCCAAGCTTGGTCACTATAATCAAGTAGTGAGAAGATCCTCCTTTCTCTACTCACCAGACCCCAAGAGAGCCCAGAACCCAAATGGACCAGCAGAAAGCTCTGCTTACAATCTGAGTGTCCTTTCCCATAAAATTAGTGTGCAATTTTTAAGTCAATATGCAGACCTATTACCATTTGGTGGTCCATTTCTATTTGAGTTTGATAGCATGGCTGTGTCACTGACAAGCCTTTAAGAAATATGAAACTTTTCATTTGCCCTACAACTGAACTTTCTTTGATGTTATTTCCCCCAAACAGGAGTTTTTGCTTTCAAGGGGTTAGCAAGGTATATAACAAAGTACTTAAAAGTGACTTCATTTATTCTGTGAAATGTTTTACTGGTTTTGTTTATTTCACTCTGGATCAGCTTTCATGCTTACCATGCTTCTTTATAGACTATTTCTTATAGTACAGTGATATTTCATCTGAAGGGTATCCACCTTGGCCCCTGTTCTTTTTACCAAATAAAGTGCTGCTTATGAACATTAGTGTATATGGATCCTTTTTTTTATTTTAGACTTCCTTGGAGTGAATGCTTAGTGATAGGATCCCTAAGTCAAAGTTTATTAACTTTCTTGCATAATTTCAAATTGGTTTTCCTAAGTTTTGAAGGAGTCAGATTGATCTACCAACAGTGTATTCAGTTTTTCTTTATCTTCTCTTTGGTATTTAAAATCCTCTACAATTTAGCTCCAGCCTATCTTTCCTTTTTATACATTATTCCCACACCTATCTCAAAAGAGGTATTGTGAGGATCAAATAAGATAATATCTGTAAAGTATTTAGTGCTAGTATATTGCCAGCACTCGTCTCTAAAAGCTTATTCCCTTCCCTTTCCCCATGTTCCCCAGCAGCTTTGGCTTCCCCAATTCATTTCATTTCTGGAGCCCCTCAAGAACTTGCAAATGCCATGAGATGGGTTCTGGGCTGTCCTGGACCCCCATGAGCATGGAAGGGCAGATAGTAAATAAAATGTTCATCTTCAGAGATTAAAAAAAATGAATAAAATTTGGTTCAAAATTTGCAAAGTTTAGACAAGTATGTTGTGAAGAATTTTCAAGTTTCTTTTTTTCCTTTTGTCAAACATATAAGTACTGAACTTTCGTGAAGATGACACTCCTCACTCTCAATTTTGCTCAACTGAAACAACTATGAATGCTATAAAATAATTAGACCTCATGGGATTTTTTAAAGTTATTCAGCTTTGCTAATAACTTAAGAACTGTGGGGTACAATTATT
Source organism: Macrotis lagotis (assembly GCF_037893015.1). Classification (NCBI taxonomy): domain Eukaryota; kingdom Metazoa; phylum Chordata; class Mammalia; order Peramelemorphia; family Peramelidae; genus Macrotis; species Macrotis lagotis. The sequence goes on from NC_133661.1 coordinate 121,956,196, forward strand.
TCTTGTTGCCCATATTCTATGGTGCTTTCAACCTCACTAGATTCCTTTTCATTTACTACTTTAAGAGTTAAGATGAACAAAGGTCAAGTATCATGGGAACTACTTTCTCATTGACTATAAACAAATTCACCTTATCTCTTCTCCAACCCTCCAAAAGTTTTCCAATACACATTACAGGAGATATAAAAGGAAATTAATTCAATCCATTCCTTTATATAAAAATTGCATATACATCCTAGCAAAAAAATGCATTAAGATATACTATAATTTTCATACTATTACTGTGAAAATAGCAGAAGCTAGGTCTTAGTAATCTCCAGCAACCAATTTTTAAATCTCTTAATCCAGTTCTCCAAACCATGGAATGTATAAGAAGCAACAGCCAAAACCATTGGCAATTTTCAAGGAAAACTTCCCCCAAAATTGTTTAACTTGTAGCAATTGAATGGTAGGTACATCCAAAGAGGTAAAATTTTAGTGTCAATGAATGCATGTGCCACCAGTGTTTAAGTGTTTGTTTATTGTCTGGAATGTGCAGCATCAACTCAAAATCAATTTTTGTATAGAAGCATAATTACACATTATGATTGTTATGTTTTTCTTTATTTAATAATCTGATGACCAAAGAAAAGTGCAAGTAAAAACTGACAAACTTGAAAACTACTACTGGGAATTTAAGAAATGATAAGCAATATATAGAGAAAGTCAAAAATATAAGAGTACAAGTCATTCCTCAATTGACAAATGATCAATGTAGAGATGTAACAGGCAGTTTTCTGATAAGGCTATCTAAGATCATATGAAAAATCTCTAAATCATTATTGATTAGAAAAATGAAAATTAAAACAAATTTGAGGTACCACCTCATACCTTTCAGACTGACCAACATGACAAAAAAAAAAAAAAAAAAAGGAAATGATCAATGCTGGAAGCAATGTGGGAAAACTGGGACAATAATGCAACTGGGTAAAGTCAAACTGATTCAACTATCCTGTAGAGCAATTTGGAACTGCACCGAAAGGACAATAGAACTGTGTAAACCCTTTAATCCAGCAATATCACTAATAGGTCTATACCCAAAGAACTCATAAAAAAGGGAAAAACCTCACTTGTATAAAAATATTTATAAGCAGCTCTTTTTGAAGCAGCAAAGAATTGGAAATTGAGGGGATGCCTATAAATTGGGGAATGGCTGAATAAATTGTGGCATGTGAATGTGACAGAGTACTGGTTGTTCTGTGAGAAATTATTATCAGGCAAGACTTCAGAAGTTTTCATGAAAAACTTGCATAATTGATATTGGGTGAAGTGAGCCAAACCAGGAGAACCCTGAATGTTCAACAGCAACACTGATGATCAGCCATGGTGGACTTAACTCCTATCGGCAGTCCAGTAAACAAAGACAATTCTAAAAACCTTGTGATGGAAAATGCCATCCACATCCAGAGAAAAAGCTATAGAATCTGAAGAGCAACCAAAGAGTACCAATTTCAGTGTTAAAATTGTTTTGAGGAGGAGCCAAGATGACAGAGTAAAGGGCTCACTCGAGCTCTTCCCCAAATCCCTCCAAATACCTTAAAGTAATGACTAAGTAATGGATGCACCAAAAAAAAGTAGAGTGAAACAATTTCCCAGCCAATTGGAAAAAGTTTGTTGCACCAAGCTGAGAGAAGAGCACAGTGCAACCCCAGCAATCCAGGAAGAAGCAGCAAGATGACTGGTTCAGTGGCAGCAGCAGCAGTTTCCAGACCTCTCAAACCAGAGACTGCCAGGAGCTTGGAAGTTCATCAGGAAAAATCTGTCATACCAGGAGAGAGGAGCACAGTCTAGTGTAGGCCTCAGCAGAGCAGACTCAACCCCAGCAGATTAGAAGCAGGCCTTGGGAGTCACTGAATCAGCAGCAGCTGCTGCTTCTGGAGCTCTCAGAAGGTATAAAAGTCAGAAGATTAGACAAGGGACTCTGCTATCATTTACGCAGAACTCAGATCCTTTGCCCATACTCATATTTGTGTTGTAATCCTCAGTCACAGTCCAAAGAAGAGTAGGAGCAGAAAGCACATCAGAGGGAGCAGAGACCCTCACAGTTCCAAGGTAAAAAATATTTATGATCACCCACAGACCAAGGCATAGGCCAGGAGAATAGCAAAAACCTCTCCTTATATCATACCACCTTGGAAGAACTGAAAATTTGCAGATACCTAGAAGTATCTCTGAAAACAGCTGCCAAAAAGCCCCAAAGCTTGGGATAGTGTGCCACCCTCACCACACCCCCCCAACCTAGAAGCAGAGCATTACCTTAACAAAGAATTTAAAACAGGATGAGGAAAAGAGCAAAGAAAAGAAAAATATCTGACCTTAGAAAGTTACTATGGCGATAGGGAAGATCAAAACACACTCAGAAGATAATAAAGTCAAAGGTCCTATTATCCAAAGCCTCCAAGAAAAATATAAATTGATCTCAGTCCACAAAAGAATTCAAAAAAGATTTTGAGTATCAGGTAAGGAAAAATTAGAAAGACAAATGAGTGTGATATGGGAAAAACATGAAAAAACAGCAGCTTGTTGAAGACAGACACACACACACACACTGAAGAAAATAACATCTTAAACCAGACTGGACCAAATGGTAAAAGATGTATAAAATGTCAATGAGTAGAAGGCCTTAAAAGGCAAAATTGACCAAATGGAAAAGGAGCTACAAAAGCTCAAAGAAAACAGGATCTCAGAATACAGAACTGAACAAAGGGAAGCTGATGACTTTGGGAGAAGTACATATCAGATTTCCAACTACCATGGAGGAGGGAAGGGAGGGGAAGAGATGGAAAGGAGAAAAATGTGAAACTCAAAAGGCTACAAAAAGATGAATGCTAAAATGTAAATGTATCTTTATATGAAACTGAAAAAAAACATTAAAGAATTTTTTAAAAAAACAAACAAGAAAAATTGTTTTGTGCTTTCCCCCCTTTCATTTTCCCCTTCCCCCCTTCCATTTTCCCCTTCCCCCCCTTTCATTTTCCCCTTCCCCCCTTTCATTTTCCCCTTCCCCCTTTCATTTTCCCCTTCCCCCCTTTCATTTTCCCCTTCCCCCTTTCATTTTCCCCTTCCCCTCTTTCATTTTTCCCTTCCCCCTTTCATTTTTCCCTTCCCCCCTTTCATTTTTCCCTTTAGTTCTGATTTTTTCTTCACAATGACTAAAATAGAAATATGTTAAAACATAGTTTTTTAACCTAGATCAAATGTATAACCCAAATCAAATTACTTGCTGTTATAAGGACGGGAGAAAGAAGGGAGGGAGGAGGTAGAAAAAAATGGGGAACTCAAAAGCTTACAAAAAGGTAAGTGTTGAAAACCATTCTTGCATGTAATTGGAAAAAATAAAATAAGTCAAAAAATGATAACCAATTGTTTGAAATGTAATACATTAAAATGCCACATTTTAAAATTATTTTTAAAGGAAAATAATGACCCTTTGTGAGAGGCAAATATATAACTCATAGGAAGAAAAATCCACTGGATCAGCTATAATTAAAAAGCAAAGATATTAGTAATGGATTAGCCAACAAAAATACAGAAAAAAGTAAAAAGCCCCAATCCATAAAATATAACCCACTGTATTAGGATTCACAAGTATTATTGATGTAGAAGAAAACACATGCTATGTTTTATATACCCTTAAAAGAGCATATTGCATGAAACCTATTAGCAAGCATCTATGTACAGCCTACTATGCTCAAGGTACTGGAAATATAAAATCAAAAGGAAATAATCCTTGTTCTTAAGAAGTTTATATTCTAGTAGAGGAGAAAGTGAGTGCATAGAATGTTTATGCAGAATAAGAATACAAGAGGGAGGGCAACACATAAAATTTTCATTTGCAAGTGGTGCTTGACTTGAAAACCAGTGCAGATGAAGAAAAAAGAAGAAAAAAACTAATCAAAAAGCACAAAGAGGAGAGATGAAGTCTGTCAGTGAGTAAGAAACTGTTATGTGACCAGTTTGGCTGGAAAAGCTGACTGTTCAAGTTGCTAAAGGCTTTAAACAGAAAAGTTCATACTTCATCCAAGACAAAATACAAAAGGGATATAGGATATAGAACAGATGATTAAATAGAAAAGTGATATAGTAAATCTAAACTTAATGAAAATTGCTTTGTAAACATAATGGAGAATATAAACTGGAATAAGGAATGACTTGAAAGGGGAAATCATTTACAAAGCATTTGCAATAATGGCAAGAGGCAGTAGGGACTGAATTAAGCTACCGTGACTGTGAAGGGGGTCTGATACCAGTGATACTATGGAAGTCATAATGTCAAGATTTGACAAATGATTAAAAAACATGACAATGTCAAGGGCTAAAAACCTGAAGAATTAAAAATATGCAAATTCAGAAAAGGGGCTCTGTGTATGGTGATGAATTGTTTGAGGCGTATCAATGTTTTAGATATCTGTAAGACATCTAGTTTGAAATATCTATGCAAAATTGATAATTGGCAATGAGACAGATGCTCAGAAATAGAACTGGGCAAACAAAAAGACATCATAGCTTTCCAAGAAGAGTCCAGGGAGGAAAGGGAAAGGACAGGACAAATTCTTGGGTGTATACCTACAATTAGTAAGTATAACATCTCAGATGACCAATCAAAAGTTCCTGAGCAGAAAGGGTCAAAAGAATTAAAACAGTAGTGTTACAAATAACACTAATATCCTGATAGTGTAGAAGTAGAAATTTAACCAGGATAAGTTTTTCCAGAGAAAATTTAAAACTTTTAACAAACTAAACCTTTTTCAAAGTTACAACTCTGAAAGCAAAAAGGAATGAATTAATAAGTTAAGAGAATAGGTAGGTAAACATGAAAGACCTTAACAGAGAGAAACATAAGCATTACTCTTCAACTTTTAGAGGTGAAACAAAGCTTAGCACACAGCATGTGAAAAACAGCTTCCATTTTCAAATAATATAGTGAGAAGAAATAGTGCCTCCATATATCTGAAAAATCTATGTGATCTATTGAGAAATTAAAAATTAAAATTAAATTTAAAAAATAAAAAAATTAAATTAAAATCTTCCTTTGCACAAGTAAAACTTCAGACTATGCTATTAAAAATGATGTTTTTAAGGGAAAGTTTGTTTTACAGACTAATGAAAGCTATATTAGATATTACTCTGTATTTTTCAATATAATTGTTATTTTTTAAAAAATAATGAATTCATTTAAAATAACTATAGACAATACAAAATACCCGAGAATCTAACTGCCAAAACACTTATAGGGATTTATAAGAATACAATTACATTCTTCACACCAATAAGTGTCTATCTAAATAGCTGGAAAAATATTAATAGCTCATGTATAGGCCAAGCCAATATAATAAAAATAACATTATCTAAATTTATTTATTCACTTCCAAAGCAAACTATAAAAATAATTACATTATAAAAGAGCTAGGAAAAAAATACAACATTCACTGAGGAAAAACAGGTCAAGAATATCAAGGGAATGAAAAAAAAAAATGTTAGAAGGAAAGAGGCCTACAAAAATCAATGGATTCCAGAACAAGATTCCATTAATAATAGAAAAGATTAAGTACACAATAAATAGAAGCAAAACAACTACAGTTAACTTGGTGTGTGATAAAGTCACTGGGGCAAAAACTTGCTATCTGACCAAAACTACTGGTAAAATTTCCAATGGCAAGTACTTTGGCAGAAAGTGGGCACAGAATATATCACACTGTATATACAAAGATGAACTCAAAATGGGTATCTAACAAAGGTGATATGATGAGTTTAGTTAAGTAGGAAAGAAATGACCTGTCAGATGTATGGACAGAAGTTTGTGACCAAAAAAAAAAAAAAGATGGTGAATTTCACAGGAGGTACCAATGGATAACTTTGATTACACAAAATTAAAAGTAAAACTAGGGGCAGCTAGGTGGCGCAGTGGATAAAGCACCGGCCCTGGAGTCAGAAGTACCTGGGTTCAAATCCGGTCTCAGACACTTAATTACCTAGCTGTGTGGCCTTGGGCAAGCCACTTAAACCCATTTGCCTTACCAAAAAATCTAAAAAAAAAAAAAAAAAAAAAAAAAGTAAAACCAATACAGGTGAAGTTACAAGAAAAGTAGGGAATTGGGAGGTGGTAGCAACCTTTTGCAGTAAGTTTGATAAAAAGTTCTCATTTCTGAAACAAATTTGAGACTATGATCTATTACCCAATTGATAAATGATTAAAGGACAAAAATAGTAGTTCTGAAAACAAGGCATATGAAAAAATGCTCTAAATCAATAATAATTCTGTTGCTGTTAAATTATGTACTAATCTTCATGACTCCATTTGGGTTTTCTTGGCAAAGATCTTAGGAGTGACTTGCCATTTCCTTCTCCAGTTCATTTTACAGATAAGGAAATTGAAAAATAAGTTACATGACTTGTCCTAGGTCATTAAACTAGTAGTACCTAGCACTCTATCCTCTAACCCACCCACTCACACTAATAAATAATGAAGTACAAATTAAAACAATTCTGAGGTACTACCTTGCCCCCATCAGATTGGTTAATATGACAGAAAAGACAAATCATGAAAGAATTGTGGGACAACAGATATACTGTCAGAGCTGTGAACTAGTCTAACTAACCATTCTGGAAAGCAATTTGGTACAATGCCCAAAAAAGATATGAAATTGTATGTATACTTTTTGATCAAGCAATACCATAAAGTCTAAACTCCAAAGAGAGCAAAGAAAAAGGAAAAAGATTTATACATACAAGAAGATTTATAACAGCTCTTTTTGTAGCAGCAGACAATTGGAAATTGAAAGCACAGTCATCAAATGGAGAATAGCTAAATAAAAAATGATGGTATACAAACATGATGAAATACTATTGTGATATAAGAAATGTTGAAGATATGAAGTAACATACATCCTTTTTAATAGCACTGCATCTGTAATTTTCTTATTTGTGCAAAATAGGAAGATTCAGAAAAACCTGGGAAGAATTTAATGAACTGATTTTAAATGAAGTTAGCAGAAACAAAATAACAATTGTAATAGTAACAGCAATATTGTAAAGATAATCAATTTTGAAAAACTTAGTAACTCTAATAAAACATACTGACCCACCAAAATTTCAAAAGACTGTTAATGTGGAAATTTGTTATAACTTCCTATTGTCATGAGTTTTGTATTTCTTGCCTTCTCAGTGGGTATGGTGGAGAAGGTAAATCTGAAATTTAAAATGAAACTAACTTTTTATTGATGATTGGATTCTGACAAACCATACTGGATTCTGACAAACCATACTGGATTCTGACAAACCATACTGGATTCTGACAAACCATACTGGATTCTGACAAACCATACTGGATTCTGACAAACCATACTGGATTCTGACAAACCATACTGGATTCTGACAAACCATACTGGATTCTGACAAACCATACTGGATTCTGACAAACCATACTGGATTCTGACAAACCATACTGGATTCTGACAAACCATACTGGATTCTGACAAACCATACTGGATTCTGACAAACCATACTGGATTCTGACAAACCATACTGGATTCTGACAAACCATACTGGATTCTGACAAACCATACTGGATTCTGACAAACCATACTGGATTCTGACAAACCATACTGGATTCTGACAAACCATACTGGATTCTGACAAACCATACTGGATTCTGACAAACCATACTGGATTCTGACAAACCATACTGGATTCTGACAAACCATACTGGATTCTGACAAACCATACTGGATTCTGACAAACCATACTGGATTCTGACAAACCATACTGGATTCTGACAAACCATACTGGATTCTGACAAACCATACTGGATTCTGACAAACCATACTGGATTCTGACAAACCATACTGGATTCTGACAAACCATACTGGATTCTGACAAACCATACTGGATTCTGACAAACCATACTGGATTCTGACAAACCATACTGGATTCTGACAAACCATACTGGATTCTGACAAACCATACTGGATTCTGACAAACCATACTGGATTCTGACAAACCATACTGGATTCTGACAAACCATACTGGATTCTGACAAACCATACTGGATTCTGACAAACCATACTGGATTCTGACAAACCATACTGGATTCTGACAAACCATACTGGATTCTGAACTGACAGCTAAATAAATGTCATAACAAAGCCCTGGTCTAAAAGCAATGTGGATACACACTGGATTCATAATTGCTTAACTAAGAAATATGGGCAAATTGTTATATACATTTTTCAAGTTATGGGGATAATCAACTTTACAACAATAGTTCAATAATTTATTTTTTGCAAAAATGTGTGACAATTTGGTGGAAAGCATATGTCATTACATATTATTGTGAAACATGTTGGCTTCATGTTGACTTCATTGAGTCAATGTACTTCAAAGGATGAAGAAAATCGACATTTTTCTTAATAAAGAAGGAAATTTCTTACAATAAATACTTTAGGAATAAAAAAGTATGCCCCATTCAAAATAACAAATAAAATATTTGATATTTGATCAACAATAGCACTCTGAAGACGTATGAAGATATAGTTACAAATACACAATGTAAAGCAAGGAATGGCCTAAAAACCTACAAGATCACTTAAGTACTCATATCTACAATACTACCTAATGTAAGTCATAGATTTAATATACCACTATTTGAATATAATGATATATTGTATTGTATGAAATGATGGTTATGAAGAATTCAGAAAAACAGAGAAAACATCATAAAAAAGCAACAGCTAGAATTTATAATATTTTGAGCTTAAGCAAAATAAACGTTTGACATCCTTTTTTATCCTCACTACAACCATGGGATGTAATTGTAATTATTGGCTCCATTTTATAGATGAGAGAACTGAGGCCTGAGGCTAAAGTGACCTGTTGGGAATCACGTAAGAAGTGTCAGGATTTGAAACCAAGTCTCCCCTACTTCAAGTTCAGTGATTTTCCACTGGGTCACTGAGCTGCAAACATGAAATGGTGCAAAAAAGCATGAATATTTACACCGCATTACTATAACAAAGCAAATAGAAAAATAGAGAGCAAAACTAAGCACAGTGTAATATATACACAATTACTACAACAAACCAAATAGAAAAAAGAGAGCAAAGCTAAGTACAGTATGATTTTAATGTCTAAGTTAAGCCCAATTAAGATAATATACTTCCCCTCACTTAGCAAAAAGTGAAAGTATGGGGTGGAATTTTCTATGGCTATATAGTATGACATGTAATATATGACTTGGTTGACAGGTTGGTTGTAAGTAAATGAAAATGGGGACAGTGCAGTGAAGGAAAGATATTGTATTCCCCCCCAATTTTTTTTCCAGGATGCTTGTAATGTAAACCCAACCCCCAAAATAAGCCCCAAATAAGATCTTCAGATAGACAGACTTATTGAATTATAAAAATAATATTAATTAAAAATTAAAAATGTTGACCCTAACACTAAAATGCTAACGTAAATTAGAATTAAGTATTTGTAAATACCCAAGTGGGCACAACTTTGGACGAGAGGTAAAATAAATGCCTCTATAAACAGATGAACTTGAAACTTATTACCAAGTACAGACACAATGCATGAATAACTTGTGCACTTGATAACATCTAGATGAGAAGAAAGCCCCACCTCTAATCATCTGCAAGAACAAGAAAGATAAGACTGAACATGTTTCAGGCATTTATGTTCTTGAAAAACAAAAAAGTCTGGTGCACACAAGCAGTCATTATAAAGAAGTGGGTCGACTTGTTTTACAAAGTGGCCAAAGAGGTCTACTCTGGGATTCAGCCAACACTTAATGGTGATAAAGACGTGAAGAACTTCCTAGCAGAGAGAATAGAACAGTGATTCCCACAGGAATGACCACCTATCTCTCCAGACATTCCCTGAAAGTAAGTCCTAGTGAGTCTTTTGTAGAAAGACCTCATTTTGGAGGAAATATAGTAGCATACTAAAGGAGCACTCAGTTGAGCTCTTCTAACATTTCCCTCCAAACAACTTTAAAAAGCACCTCAAGTCAAATTTTGGAGTAACAGAGCCAACAAAAGTTTAGAGTGAGACAGTCTTGCAGCCAAGACAACATAAGAGATCAGAGATATGTGACATAGGAGGAACCCTGGACAGGAGTCCATATGGATGTAAACAGCGGTGATGAGACTAGATAATGGTGACACAAACAGCACCAAGATCCAAAGATCTCAAGCCAGAGAGACTGTATAGCTAACAGGCAACTGATCAGAAAAATTACACTGACTCAGAACCAGATGCTGTTTAGCAACTCTACTACCTATCTCCATTTCTGGGTCTTTCTTCCAGGGCAGCAAGGAGCAGAAGCTCTCAGGGTCAGCTGTTGGCCAATTTCATTGCCTATAACCCACTTCTGGATCAGGGTCAGAGAGAAACATCTGCAATCATGTGGGAATGGAAGCCTGAATGGGGGCCTTTCCAGGGCAAGGATCAAGAGTTCAAGACCCATAGAAAAATGACCATACCTCTTCCTAGGATTAGACCACTTCAAAACCTCCAAAAGTGGATCTCAAAACAAAACATAAATAAAATTTCAAATCAAAAGGTGGAAAAATGAGCAAACAACAAAAAAACTGGATCATAAAAAGCTAGGATATTAAATAAACACACACACACACACACACACACAAAGTCACTCAGAAGACAATGAGGTCAAAACATCTACAAGGAAGCTTCAAAGAAAAATAAGAATTGGACACCAACCCAACAATTACTGGAAGAGAGTAAAAATAGTTTTAAAGATTGTAAAAGAATGGTACAGTAAAAATTAGGTAAAAAAAAAATGAAAGCAAAGAAGACAAAAAAAAGAGGAAAATGTAAAAGGAACCATAGAAGATAAAATATGTTAAACATATATAAACAACCTAGCATAGCATCCAAATTCTTAAAGGAAAAGTTAAATGAGTTACAAGAGGAAAGAGAAAGTAAAAGTATACTACCCAGGTAACTTTTTCCCTCTCAGAAATACATAAATCTAGCCACAAAATAAATTTACAAGTCAAGGAGATGAATGGAATTTTAGAAAATTAAGAAAATGAAGACCTCTGAAAAAAAACAAAAAGAAAGATGTTTTTTCCCCCAATTGTACAGGGTACCTTCACAAAGGCCAACCACATATTAGGGCATAAAAACCAAACAACAAATGTAGAAAATATACCCTAATTAAGATATAATGCAATAAAATTACATTTAATAAAGGGGCATGGAAGCAAGAGATTAAAAATTAATTGAAATTGAATAATCTAATCCTAAATAATGAATGGCCAAAGAATAAATCATAGAAAAAATAATTTCATTAAAGGGAATGCCAACAAATTTCAACATTTCAAAATCTGGTATCCAAAATAGTCCTTAGGGGAAAAATTTTATCTTTAAATATATGCATCAATAAAACTGAGAAAGACCAGATCAATGAATTGAGCATGCAACTAAAAAACTAAAAATTAATGCTAATCCAGAAAATGAAGAGAGAACTAAGTAGACATTAAAGTTAAAAAAAAAAACCCCACAAATGAATAAAACTAGAAGCTGGTTTTATTGGGGGGGGATAGGTTAAATCATCGGTTAATTTGATAACTGGCCCATTTGTGTTATTATTATATTATTGCCATATTATTATATTATTATTAAATATCAAAAATGAAAATGGTGAATTCATCACCAATAAAGATGAAATTAAAGTAATTAATTTTGTCCAAGTATATGCCAGTAAAACAATTTAAACGAGTAGATGAATTATTTACAAAAATATAAACTCTTCAGATTAAAGAAAATAAAATATTTAAATAAGCCTCTCTCAGAAAAGGAAATTAATTCAAAGGTCTCAAAAAATAAATTCCCAGGACCAAATGGATGCATAAGTGAATTCTACCAAACATTTTTAGAGCAATTAATCTCAACACCATATAAACTAATTGAAAAAATAGAGAAAGAGTGAGCCTACACCAAATTCCTGTGACATAATTATGGTTTTTTTGAGACCTAAACCAGGGAGATCAAAAACAGAAAAAGAAAACTGATGACCAATTTCATTTTATATTGAACATATTTTAAATTATACCAAGAGATTATAACAATAATATACATTTTATCATGTAGAATTTATATCAGGAATACAGAACTCGTTGACTATTTAGAAACTATCAAGGGGCAGGCTAGGTGGTGCAGTGGATAGATCACCGGCCCTGGAGTCAGGAGTATCTGAGTTCAAATTCGGTCTCAAACATTTAATAATTACCCAGCCGTGTGGGTCTTGGGCAAGTCACTTAACCCCACTGCCTTGCAAAAACTAAAAAATAAATAATCCATAAGGAGGATAAACATCAAGTTTTCTCAACAAGATCATAAGTGAGGCAAAAATGCCCCCCCCCCAAAAAAACAACTAAATAAAGCAATGAACAACTTTAACAAAGATGCAGGATATAAAAATAAAACCATTCCAATATATTACCAACAAAACCCAGCAAGAAATTACATTTAAAATAACTGTAGACAATATAAAATACTTGAGACTCCTCTACCAACACAAACCCAAGTATCATATGAACACAATTACAAAACATTTTTCATCCAAATATAGACCTTATTGTAAAAACATTCAAGTTTGTGGGTTGGCAAAATCATTATGATATGAATGACAACTAAGTTAATTTACTTATATTTAGTGCCATATCAAACTAGCAAAGAATTATAGAGCTGTGATGAAAAGTTTGAAAGACTATGTTTATGGGTATTTAATAATTTTATTAATTATGGCTAGCAAATAAAAGGATGGTCATCTGGCAATGTCTCATAAATCAACGACCCTTCCTAGAGTCTATTAATGCTCATATATCCTTAGAAGAGGGAAAGCAATTATCTGCTTAGTTAGCAATTAATGAGAAAATGAATTATAATGAGATGGTCCTTTAATGAAGCCAAGACCTTGACTTTGATTATGATTTCACTCTTTCTCCCAAGACCACTCCAACCATAGGCAATCTAAACAAAGGATCTACCCTACCCTCTTCTCCCCCCTCACATCTATGGTTGAATTTATGACATAATGGGCCAGAATTCATCTAGATCGGATATTCTTTAAAAAATTCTTCTAATTGGAAGGGGTAACAATTCCACCAAGAGGGTCTAAACAGGGTAAATTTTTGGACAAGATCAGTAAGTTTCAAAGAGTGACTTTTATTAATTTACTAGTACATTTATGAATGAAAAAATGTAAAGAAAATTTTAATCTCAATAAATAAGAAAAAAACAAAATTTGTCTAAAAGGAAGAAAGTTAAAAGAAATCAAGGGAAGTCGTCAATGAAAAGAAAAAAATAAAAAAAAAAGATTAAGGAAGACAGCCTAGCTGTTCCAGATTTCAAACTATACTACAAAGCAGAAATCATCAAAACTATCTGATACTGGCTATAAAACAGAAGTAAATACACAAAATACAGTAGTAAATGACTATAGTGTTTAATACCTTCAAAGCTTGTTTAATCTTCAAGTTAAAAAAATTTTCTGACGATTTTAACAAAAATTGCTAAGAAAACTGGAAAGCAGTTTGGCAGAAACTAGAGTCAGACCAACACTTCCTACTGTATACCAATATAAGGTCAAATTGAGTACATGATTTAGAAATAAAGGATGATATCATAAGCCAAATTTAAGGAATGTGCTGTTGCTGCTGCTATTTGTTCTTTGTTCTTGAAGAACATGACCATCAGAGAGGTGATGCCATGACATGTATACAAATAGATTTGAATTGAGGGGGTCTGAGCTAAGTAACCAGCCTTACTTTCTCTTCCAAGACATCTTGGTCCACTGGATAGATATGGATCAGAATGTCTAGAAACAGAAGGCCCTGAAAGCAAGGGAATCAGGATTAACTGACTTGCCCTAGCTCATGCAGTTACTAAGTGTTGGGCAGCTAGGTGAGGCAGCTGATAGAGCTAGAGTCAGGAGGACTTGAGTTCAAAATCTGAATCAAGACACTTAGTCACTTGCATCCAAGGCCATTTCCAATCATCCTGATCCATATCTATTATCTAGACCCAGATGGCTCTAAAGAAGAAAGTGAAGCTAATGACTTGGTACAACACCCCCTCACTCAAATCCAATTCATGTGCTTGTCTTCAAGAACAAAGGACAAACATTATCATCACCACATTAGGAAGGTAACTTGAACCACCATGTCATGAGTAAACAGACACTAGAAACAGGGACAGTAAATAAAAGCAAGGACAGTAGCTAGAAAGTCCTTTTAATAGTTCAAGAATCTAAACCAGAATAGGAACAATATAGGTTAAAGAAAAACATGGTATGTTTAATATGGGAGATGTAGAATCAACAGGATCTAAAGCAATCTTTCTTACGAAATGTGATTCATATTGGATAAAGAAGTTTCATTTTCAAGTGATACATTCTATTATCAAAATAATAATTTCTTCTCAATTATTTAGAAAATATAAATTGCATTAATCGAAACACTTAAAAGTTAAAAAAAAAAAAAAGAATTGCTCATTTGCAATTTTATTTTTCGAAAGCAAAAAATTTCCGGAGCAGTTAGGTGGCGCAGTAGATAGAGCACCAGCCCCGGAGTCAAGAGTACCTGAGTTCAAATCTAGCCTCAGATATTTAATAATTACCTAGCTGTGTGGCCTTGGCCAAGTCACTTAACCCCATCTGCCTTGCAAAAAAGCGCAAAAATTTCTAAAAACCATTGTCCAATTAGTTGATAAATTCAAAGGCTATAAACAAGCCAGTTATCAAAGGAAGAAATCCTATCAAAAGTCATATCAATATGCTCAATCACTATTTCAGAAATGCCTATTAGAACAACTCAGATTCTCCTACACAGTGATCAAATTGATAAGGCTGACAAAAATAATAAAATGACAAATGTTGAATGTTGGTGAAGTTGTGAATTAGTCCAGCCATTGAATAAATTTGGAACTATACCCAAAACTTACCAAACTGCAACTCAATGATATCATTACTAGGTCTACAACACTACCTCCTTGCCTTTAGCGGTTTTTCAGCCATAACCTTTTTTGTTTTTCTTGGCAAAGATGCTGGGTAGTTCTCCATTTTCTTCTGGAGCCCTTTTGACAAATAAAGAAACTGAGGCAAGTCAGTTTAAATAACATGCCCAAGATCATAAAGCTAGTTAAGTGTCTGAGGCCACATTCCCCTCACTTTACTTAACCCTCAGGTCATCTTCAAAAGTCAGAAAAAGCTCAAACCTGAATTGGACTTCACAAGCCTTTAAAGCATGAGAATAAAGTTAAGACTATCGTAAAGAGTTACAGAGAAGAAAGACAGGGAG
This sequence comes from Macrotis lagotis, assembly GCF_037893015.1. Classification (NCBI taxonomy): domain Eukaryota; kingdom Metazoa; phylum Chordata; class Mammalia; order Peramelemorphia; family Peramelidae; genus Macrotis; species Macrotis lagotis. The sequence goes on from NC_133661.1 coordinate 121,971,558, forward strand.
GTTCATAAGGAAATGACTGCCAAGCTCTACTTTCTGGCTATTCAGCTCTATTCACTTGGCAACCAAGATGGAGTTGTCCCCAATACTGGGAACCAAAAGAAAACCAGAGCTGCAATGTGGAATCTCTGAAGTCAGTGGATTTGGGTTCAAATCCTGACCCTGACATCTAGGACTATGGGTATATTATGGCCATAGACAAGTCCCTTCCTGTGCATATTCCCTTCCCTTATCTGTAAAATGAAAAGATTGGTTTAGATAGTCATTAGGTTCTAGTTTCCAGATGCAGGATCCTGTGATAAATTTGAAGTATGAGATGGAACAATGTTTTGCATGTATTTTCACCTCCTTTAAAATCTACTCAGTCTTCCCTTAAAATGTCTAAGCTCCCACACAAGAGATAGGATTCTTCCTTACTTCACAACAGCAAACTGTCTGGATCAGTGTCCAATTCATGGCTTGCAAAACTTCTAAGTGTGGCTTGAACCAGATTAATAATTAATGAGGAAAAGTTTAACAAAATAAAATTTTATTACAAAATAATTTATGGTTTTTGAAGTCAATTTAAAGCCTGCAGGGATCTATTTCTATTTGAGTCTGACACAGCAGTGTCTAGATTCCTGTCTTTACCATAACTTACCTTGCATGTTATTTTTGAATGTGTATTATTCCCTCCTACCATATTATATTTCTTTCTCCTAGAGGCAAGAACTTGTTTTACTTTAATTTTTGTATCCTCAGCACTTACTAAAATAAAATGCGTTACATATAAATTTGAAAAGCAGGTTAAAAAGCAAGCCTAAACAAGGTCAAAATGTCTATAATCTCAAGCTTTAGGGAAAGAATTAAAACGCTCTTGAAAATAAACTGTCATGGATTTACTTAAACTTCTAATTTTGAGGGTAGTCCATTCAAATTTTTCGCAGGGATTTGGCATAATGAGGAAAGTTGAGCTTTCACAAGTACAGAGAAAGCAGTTATGTTTTTAAGAGGACAAAAAGGCCATTTAATTTCATTTATAATTCTCCAACCACAAGTTTATAGGAACATAGTTTTCACCCCAGAAGTCACTTTGTGTAAGATGCAATACTGTACTTTGCATTGGAGGAAAGGGGGAGGGGTGATTGGGAGGGCACAGGAAAGTCTAAATTAGGTTGAAGGCTGGGGGGGGGGGGAAGGGAAAGTAACTGGGTTAAGCTATTTTAAAAGCTACCCTCAATTTACTATTAAAGATGCTGTATTCACAGGTGAATACTTCATATTCAGGCATACTTCATTTAATTGTACTTTATTGTACTTCATAGATATTACATTATTTACAAATTGAAAGTTTGTGGTAACCCTTGTGCAATAAGCAGGTCTATTGAGGCCTTTCTTCCAAAAACATATGCTCATATATTTGAATCATATTTTGCCAATTCCAGCAAAATGTCAAACTTTTTCATCATCACTATTATTATTATTATTATTATTATTATTATATCTGTTATGGTAATCTGTGATCAATGATCTTTGATGTTACTATTGTAGTTGTTTTGGCATGTCACAGACCCATAAAAGATGGCAAGTTTAATTGATAAATGGTATATTTTTATAACTGTTCCACTGACCTCCAGCCCCATCTCTCTCCTACTCTACAGGTCTCCCTATTCCCTGACACAATAATAATGAAATCAGGCCAATTGACACTAAAAGTGAAAGGAAGAGTTTATCAACAATGCAAGCTTCACTGTTGTCTTATTTTAATAAATTATCACAACTCCCCTCCCCAATCTTCAACAATCCACTTTAAGTCAGTCATCAACATGGGGCAAAAAGATTATGACTCACTAAAGGCTCAGATGATGGTCAGGATTTTCTTATTTTTAGCAATAAAGTACTTTTATATTAAATGTATGTCTTACATGTACATTACATTATGTAGACACAACAGTCTACAGAATAGTGTTAATTTTTCCATGCAAAGGATAAGCAAAAAAATTTGTGGCGGACTTATTGTGATAGTTGGAACCCAACCCAAAATAGTTGAGGTATGCCCCATTCCTGAAAACAGAAATGACTTAAGTGTGAATTCCAAATAGTAGAGTTTTCGCACTTTCTGTAACCTCCTTTCACACCATTTTAGCCATAGGATTTAGGGAACACAGTAGCTATTAATTCCAAAACAAATAGAAAAAGATGTCTTTTATAATATTTTGAAAGTATCAGGAGTTCCTTTGGAACTATTTAGGGGATTTAAAGAAATAGGATTCAAAGTACCCTTAAAAGAAATAATAACAGTTTAATTTTTTTTTAGGCCTTATGCTTAACACTTCATATCATTTGAATTAAATCACTACAAACTGAAAAGCTGTACAAGTATTCTTATCCTCATTTTACAAATTAAGGAAAAGGGCCATGAGAGTAAAAGACTTGAAAACCCAGGTCCACTGCTTTTTGGAGGAGGAGGAAGAGGAGATGGAAAAGAAGAGTAAAAGTAATAGTAGCAGTGAAAGTAGTAATGGGATATATATATATATATATATATATACATATATATAGATAGAGAGAGAGAGAGAGAGAGAGAGAGAGAGTGAGAGTGAGAGAGCGCACATTGTTTTCAAAGTACTTTTTACATGTTATATCATCTAATTCTGTGAGGTAGTTACTATTCCCATTTTACAGATAAGGAACATGAAGCTGAGAGAAGTTAAATAAATAACTTACAATATAACTTACAAATAAATAACTTACAATCCCACAGTTATTAAATATCTGAGGCAAGATTTCAACTCCTGACTCCAAGACCAGCATTCTACCCCCTATGCCAGCTAACCTGCTTATATAACCTTTTTCAGTGCATGCCCAAAGTAAAGATTCCTGAATAAGTCACACCATTATGAGTTAATTTAATTTTTTTGTTTTGTTTTTATCAGATACAAAAATAAAACAGGGTTTGAGTGCTTTTTCCAGTTGTTTTCCACTGTTCCCTAGTTCCCTCTGCCCAGATATTAGATTAGATTATAGGAATGATTAGAATGTAGAAAACACAGATTCATTCAAAAACAGGCTTGGGAGTAATGAATGCTTAACACTTTCCCTGGAATAAGGAACAAAAGTTACCCATACTAAACCATTTACCTACTTTCACAGAAAGGCAAACAGGAGGAAAAGCAACCTACACAAATACTTTACAATACAGGACTATAAAAACTATATTTCATAAAATAAAAAAATCCTTAATTATGGTAGTCATATAAAGGGCTTCAGGAGAGAATACTTTAGGAGCGCATTCTTCAGCAATGCTGTACTGTAATGGATGCGAGCACTTAAGAGTCAAAAAGATTTGGGTTCAAATTCTGCTTAAGACACTATATATGTGTATAATGTATATACATATACACATCCATCCATCGATCAAATTAATTCCCCCTTTTTGTGCCTCAATTTCTTTTAACTGTAAAATGAGGTGGTTGAACTCTTTAAAAAAAAATCTTTGTTCTCTTTGGCTCTAAATATGATTTCATATTATATACTACATGACACATTTATCAGCTTATCATAAAAACTTACAAATGTTCATCTCATATACTGGTCACCTAGCACTAATTAAGCACTTATTATGAAATAGGCACTGTTAAACGGTTACTTACCTTCCTTGATCTATTATTCATTTTAAAAGCATCAAAACAGCTATTAATAAACATATCTGGTCTCTATAAAAATAAAAATCTAAAAACTTTATGTAGTCTTATTCCTAAGACCTCTTTCATATGAAAATAAAATTATTCATTTTGCTCCGTGATTCAACCATGAACTTTTATTTTGTACACTGCAGAATGTCTACAAAAAGACATAGTATCAGGCAGCTAGGTGGTAGGTACAGTGGATAGAGCACCAGCCCTGGAGTCAAAATGAATTCAAATCCAGCCTCAAACACTTAATAATTGCCCAGTTGCGTGACCTTAGGCAAGTCACTTAACCCCACTCACTGCCTTAAATAAAATTTAAAAAATACCTAAAATATTTGAAAAGACATAGTATCTAATCAGGAAATTTGAAGAAAATGATCAAGAATTACGAATATGGATTTTTCTTGATATAAAGGAAAGTTGGCAGTACTTACTTGGGATTCTATATATACACAAGTAAACTTTAAAGAGATTTAAAATAATTCTGCCTGAAAGTTAATCAAATGACAGTTTATTCTCAACATGGAGACAACTTTTTCATAAAAGTAAAAAAAAAAAAAGAAAATCAAATTTTCTCAAATTTTGAATGAGGTAAAATTTTCATATGGATAATTAAGACTAAAGTCAAAGCTTGGATTCAATAATTCAAATGAAAAGTCAATTAACTATTCTATTAAAAAGGTAGAAAATGCTAAAGTTCTTACGCATTAAGAAGCAACTTAAAACACAAGTATACAACAAATCCTCTAAGCAAAACTGAGTAACATTCAATAAAACAGCTAATTTTCTACCCACTGGTACAAACTTATTAAGTTAAAATACTGAGGAAAATAAAATTTTCAGTAATGATAAGACAAAATTTCCATCTATAAAAATGTCAGAAATACAAAGTATACAATCACTACTACTACCAAGTCTAAAAGCTTTAATATAAAGTGAGAATTATTGCAAGTAATTAATAATCTCAGAATGAATAGTTATAGTTGACTTACAAAATGGATTAGAATGTTTTAAGATATTTTCTTAAGGATACTTATTCACAACACAACTGTTGTTATCACTGTACCTTCATTGGTAAATCTAGCATTTTAAAAGTACTTATTGTTTTGGAGGGGGGTAGAGGGAGAAGAAGAATCAACATTGTCTAGACTAAAAACCCAAACTGTTTCTAGTCTAGCTCATTTAGCACACAAAGCCCCACTAGAGATGAATACATATAATCAGCAAGTCACCAGGAAACAAAGAATGCTATTAAAAGCAAAGATATATATATATATATATATATATATATATATATATATATATATATATTACTTTATATATAGTGTATACAATTAAGGATAAGTCAGTGTCATAAAACTAATAAAACACTGAAGGAAACTGATACCACTTTTAAACTCAGACCTATAATTATTATTTACTTAAACATTATTTTTTGTTGTTTTTGAGCTTCTTAAAAGAAATCCCTAACAGCTACATGAGAATTATGATATGTAAAAGTGAATTGTCAGACAGGTAAAGAAAGGAAAGATTACTGGCATTGATTGCTTTTTTAGTTTTCTTTAATGATACTTTCAATAACTTGAAATAAAAAATGCGTTAAGGGGCTAAAGTCTAAATTTAAAAGTATATGAAGATAACAAGGCCTAAATAAAAGTTAATATACAAGTACAAAACCAGCTACTATTACTGAAAAATGGATAGTTAAGATGTTTCTTGGTTTCCAGAAAGTATTTTCTCAATTTCCTTCAGGTGGACATGGCAAGAAAACTTTAAAAAACACAGAAAGGAAACTTGAGACCATGGGCATTAACTCCAGAAAACGAATCTGGTCATAAAGTAGTATCACATTTAATTCAGTATTCCTAATTCTTTTTTTAATACTCCCCAAAAGTATTCAATTTCTTATTTCCAAATAAGAGTTTTAACAAAAAGCAGAGAAATTTTACTGAGGCAAGCTTAACAAATTCGAATCTGCAAACTATTTCAGAATTTAGCCCCCCCCCCAGGGGTGGTGGTAAGTATTACTTTAAAAGCAAGATAGTCATTCTTTTAAAGTAAAAAGTCCCCTGGATTCACAGATGAAATGCAGTAACAATCTAAAAAAAAAAATTTATCTTTAATAAAGAAATGCCAAATAACTCAAACATACTATAATTCTTTTAATACAAGATTACTGTATCATTTCCTAAAAGATATGCTTTTTGGAAAAAACTTAAGTTTTAATCATAACATAAGAAAGCTTTAAAAAAAACCTGAAATCTCAAAGAAATAAATGGGTTTCAATGAATCAAAGTAAAAGCAGCTTCGCTTTGCTTCTGTTCAAAAGAAAACAAATGACCTTTTCAAGAAATCCAAATTGTTCTACGGATATATTTTTAAAGCTAAATTTTCTATTTTAGTATTTATATAAATTAAAAAGTTAAAAATGATGTTAAACTACGGAGGAAACTACAATATCTCAATATTTTAAAATAAAACCTATTCAATACATACAACTCATTCAGCTACTTCAGGTCTCAAATTAAAGAGATTAACATCAAGGAGACCTAAAGTTCTCATGTCTTTATTCAAGGATTCTTCTTCACATAAGCAATACACGACAAAATTCTCTTATGTTTGGAAACTAATTTAAAATAATAGACACTACACCAAATTAAATCGTCACGGAAAGTCAAGTTGGATTCTCTGCACCCTATTTCCTGTCCAAACAGCCCTTTTGTTCTGCTTCCCTGCTTAATTCTCATGTTCAGCTAACAATGGAAAATAAAACAATGGCAAAATCTGGCATACACAGAAACCCAAAAGTGCACGAGTGTGAAACAGAGGAACATTATGAGATGAGAACAAAAATCCTACCAAAACCTCCCCAATTTTCTGTTTGCTTCACCTCAGATTAAGTTCACTTGAAGCTGTACTCCAAAGCAACCAACCCTGAATACCAAACCCCGCCTTCTGCGAGGTTAGTGGCTGAAGAGTCAAATCTCCACCCTGTTGGTCAAACTCTTCATTTTGATTGGTCAAAGCTAATATCTATTATTTTAAAGAACTTTTCCCAGCTAGCAGGTTAGGTTAAACATGTTAAAACACCCTGAAAAAGCTGCTTCCTTAAAGAAACAGTATGTAATGAGGTTTCAGTTTCTCCCAACCTACTGAATTTTTTTGCCTACTCAGAAAATAAAACTGCATGGTCTATCAATTAAGATCATGCAGGACCACAATCGTCTTTAAGTGAAACCTCATGCTGTCAAACCATTCAGAACATAATACTTTACTTTTGGCACAAACTAGCCCTAGAAAAAGGTTAGATTTTTTTTAAACTGATTTTCCTGGATTTCACTTTGTCTACAAAATTAAGATGTATCTCTCTCCCCCTCACCCAATCACTTCTTCCTGCCACAATTTTTAAAAGGGAAAGTTAATATCACATCAAATTAAAAATTTGATTTGAAATTAAAAACTGATAATGCTTCTTTGAAATGGTGGTGAATAACAGGTGGCTTTTGCTATCTTGAAAAGAATTTCAGTTTACTAACTCTGGAATGTTTCAGGAATATTCTTAGTTTTTAACTAGTTTGGATACTCAAATCAACTTCCACCATGGAGAAAGTAATTCTGAAGATTCACTAAAAATTTTTAACTCTCATTCATCATAAGTTTTTAAAAATTCATTTCTGGGATATCTCTACTATTATTTTGGCAAACTAGCCCTCAATATCATAAAATTATAGTAAGGTTTTCAATCACTTTTTAGATTAGAGGAAAATGTTATATTGGGAGAAATTTATATTTTATGATAACGTAAGAGATCTGGCTAACATTACTTGTTATTTTTATTCTAAATTTCTTGTATCTATTGTAAACAAAGACCAGGTTCTAGTAACCAAATTAACCAAGTTTTATTTTTTTGTCCAATCAAGAGAAAGTTATTTTTACTCCTCTCAAGAATTCCTCCTTTAAACTACTGTATCTCTGAGTCCTAGAGACAGTTAAGGGAACTACACCCAGAAGATAGAACATGTCAACAAGCTTTAAAGTTTCAAAATTTTATATTACCTACCAATTTTGAAAATTGTCTTATGAAGTTATCAATTAACACTAGTTAACAATTCAAACTTCAAACATCCTTTTTAATGGTTCAAGAAATTAAATTTTATAAACAGGATTCCTGTAGCTATGCCATTGCAAAACAACTCTTATGATAGTAAGCTATTTTATAAAAGCACAAAGGTGTTTACTGAATACTAAATGAAGGTCTTTTTAAAAATAAAATTCACATATTTCTCTCTAAGGCTCAAACGTGGGGCAAAAAAAAAAGGGGGAAAAAAAAAGCTAAACTCAAGAAGTCCAGACAGCTGCATAATCTATTATGCTCTTTAAGTGTACAAATTCAAAGAGCTAATTCAGAGTTCTAGTCCCAAGATGCTTTGCAAGGACTCGGTGCTTTGAATGCCCAGCACTACAAGAGTAAAGTTCATCAGGTTTTCTTTTTAACCTAACTTCCCATTTGTTCCTGGAAAAAAAAAAAAACACCAAAGTACCAGGTACACAACATAAGTAATAAAAGGAATTCACAACTAATACTGCATATATGGTATGATTACTAAATTTTAGGGGTGACAAGATACAAAGGGCAAGCATTTTAAACATCAAATATGGTAGGTATGAAATTGGAAGCAAATAGCTGCAGTTACAAAACAAAACAACCTTTGATCTGACCACAATCCTTCACCCACAAAAGTTAATTATTGGTATGAAATAAGACACAAGCAACATGAGATATAGGTTACAATTCAGCAGCAATCCTGCTCAACCAGGATGTCATCAACACACCTGCAACCTGTAGTTAGAAAACAAAGACTAAAAAAAGTAGGGCATTAATTTCATCAAAGACCAACTCAATATCATAAAATTGAAAAATAAAAATTCAAATTTTTTTCTAAACAATAGAAATACTTCCTGCCCCCAAAAGTTCTCGAGGGCAAATAAAAGCACTCAAAAATAATTATCCCACTATGGACATTCCTTTCAGAGGCAGGTCATTTAGAAAGGTGCAAAGTAAAACAAAAGGAGACATATGAAGAAAATCATTATTAATATACCTATCAACATTGTAAGAAGTCCTTTACCAAAACAAGGAAATCAGGCCTCCAATCTGATGTGACAATATCTCCCCACTCCAAAGAATAAAATAATTGGTGTTCCAAGAATGTATATTTATATATAATATATATATATATATATATATATATATATATATATATAAATTCAAGAAGTTTTCCCTTATTATCTTAGAATTTAGAGAATAGGCCACATCCAGTTTTTCTACTGACCAAGACCTTAACAAGAAAAAGCAGGAATCAGCAAATCTATAAACACTAAACACTAAATTTACAAACTTTAACTTTTAAGTGGAGCAGAGAATTTCTGTACAATTTCTATGACCGAAGAAAAGACTAAAAGTCACTTAGATCTTTCTAAAATATCACTTCCCAGAAGACACAGGTCAACCAAAAACAGCTCTTGAAATCATCCGAAATGACCAGGGAGCCTAGGCAGGCCTTACTGGGTTCACCATCATGGAATTCAAAAATCAGTACTAGAACAGTAATTATGGAAAGGGAACAATTTACAAAAAAAGTTCTTTAAACAAGTTTATTAATAAGAACAATGATGAACCACTTCCACTACTGACAAACAGTACCAGGTTTATGAAAAAAGGAAGATAAAATTAATTTTCAACATTTCTTATAACATTATATAGCAAATCATTTCTTTAATGAATCTGCAATAGGTAATATGGGAGCTTTAAAAAAAGTTTTCTGAAAAGTCAAAAAAAAAAACCCCAATGTTACTAAAAGTGTACTACTGGGATTTTTTCCTTCCAAAATTGTAAGTTAAAAATCTTCTCTATACTTTTACAACAACTATGTGACTTAATCAAAAGCAAAAGGTAGCATATTTTACATCAACAAGTTATCTTTAAGAATTGAGGAATTTTCCACCATTATCTTCCCCCTCCCAATAATAAGGCAGAAAAATAAAGGTGTAACAGAAAGTCAATTCTTAGTCTTTACCAATAGGCTATTTCTACCTTATAAAATGGTGCAGAGATTGGACTTAGTATTTCAATAGTATATGGAAATTTCCAGGTAAAAAAAATATCATCTCTACCAATGAAATCCACAACTTTTTTTCCTGAGAAAGTGACAGAACTGAAAGGTAGTTCAGGGGTCCCGGTTCAGTATGTCTAAAGGACTTCCTTATTTAGAGACTGTCTTTTACCTTAAAAGTAATACTATTATAAAAAAAGAGAAAATTAAGATCTATGTGCAGTACTGTTCCTTGGGAATTTTGCAGAGTAAACCTTGTTAACTTAAGTTTCCCCCCAAGTTACAGACCCCTAGTGCTCATGTTGCATGGTGGGGTGGGATGGGAGAAGGGTTGTTTCCTTATTACATATATGGAAATAAACAGAAAAGAGGAAAAGTTTTTTTTTAATGTTGTCAAATATCCTTTCCATGCTAAAATGCCTTCTTTAAAAAAGCAAATAAAAAATTTCTTAAGAGATTCTATTTTTAAAAATTCAGAAAAAATTATAAACTGGCTTCATTTTATTCTTGGCTACTAAAGAACACCCAAGCTAGAATCCTTTTTCTCGGAATACAATTGTTATGGGGGAAAAAAGTCATTTTTATGTACTCCTCTAACTTATCCAGTTTACAACTGTACTGTTATTAGAAAAAACACTTTCAAGTTATTTTATGTAGCCAAATATAGTTTCATCTAGAATCAATGTTTGAATTCCAGCTATTAATATTCTCAAACCATGATAACTACTTAGATTATAACGGTTGTTTATTAGGAGGGATGCGTGGGGGAGTATTAAATTTCTTACATTATCAATACCCTTTCCATTACAAATTCAATTTTGATGCAGATATAGTAATGAGATTTTCCCAACCATGTCTTGATCAATGTTAAAGTGAAAAACTTTACTTCTTCCACGAAGAGGAAAATGCTAAACTATTCAGCTAGAATCAGAGGCCTCCCATCATGCTATGATCTGCAAAAAAATGGTATTTTAACACAAGCATCGGGAAACTTAGAATCGAGACCGACTAAAAGAGCAGCTGTGTGTAAAAAAAGACACCGATCTACCAAAAATGCTCCTTCTCCAACCAATGCTGAGAGAATAAAGCAGGAGGGATCCCCGAATACCGAAGAGTCCTATGCCAGAAGGCACCAAAAAATGCGTCCTCCCCCCCTCGCTCCCTACCGGGGACGTTAGCAGAAGCCTGAGACAAGACACTCCCAGAGGAGCAACTTTGCGAAGAGTGAAGGAGACGAGTTTGAAAGCGCTTAGAACGCAGCAAGCGAGCCAAGCTCCCAAGGCCACCGGCAGGGGCATCAGATCGGGGTTAATGGGGCAACGAGAGGTCGGGGAGGAGGTAAACAACAGGTCGAGCTGTCACCCGATGGGAGGCTACACCCCCCCCCGGAAAGGCTGGGGGGCAGCGGAGGGCCCCCAATCCGGGAGCCTTCAAAAACCAAAGCAGCCCCCACCCCGCCCTGCCCGGGCCCGCCGGTCTCCCCCTTTATTCCCCTCCCCCACGCCACAAGGTGGGGGAAGGTCCGGCCCCGCCACCTGCTGCGTGGGCGCTTCCGGCTCCCCCTCCCCTCCCGAGCCGGGAGGAGCGGAGGGAGGCGCCTAGCTCGGGGCTCCAGCGCCGCCCGCCTCCTCCTCCTCCTCGCCGCCCGCCGGCCGGCCGACCCCGGCGGGGGGAGGGGACGGCCCCGGCCGAGCGGGGCCCCGGGCCGCTCTCACCTGGCGGCGGCTCCCTCCGCCGGACGCGCCCGCCGCCGCCGCCGCCGCCGCCGCCCCCGCCGCGGGTGAATGGGGACAGGTGAGGCCGCCGAACCCCCCGCTCGCTCCGGCTCCGGCCCCGCCGCTGCCGCCACCGCCGCCGGCCCCTCCGTCCGCTGTTTATTAAACTTTTCTGTTTGGTTGTTCGGCCCGTGACGCGAGCGCCGGGAAGAGCCCCGGGATTGGCCGGGGCCGGGCGCTGACGCGGCGCTCCCTCCCGCAGCCTAATTATTACCGGCGGAGGCGGAGCCGGGGACGGGGGATGGGCGGAGGGGGCGGGGCCGCGACTCGGAGCGCGCGGGGATTGGCCCGCAGCCGCGAACGTCGCTCCCCCGCCTCCCCCTTCCGTTCCCCCCCCGCCCGGCCGGCCTGGGCTCCGCCCCCGGCTCCTCGCGCCCTCCCCCACTCGCAGCTGCGTTCCGGGCCCCTACTAGTTTCGGGCACGGAGGGGGCGTGGCCACGACGCGCTGGGCTCTCCCAGGCCGGGGGAAATTTAAAGAGACAGGCGCAGCCCAGGCGCGTCTTCCGCCTCGCTGCCACCCAGCTGCTGCCAGGTGGGCGGGACGTCTCAGTCTCCGGGTCGGAGCTGCACCTGCGAAGCCGGCTGCTGCCCATCTCCGGGCGATCCGGACTTAGCAGGGCGAGGGCGGAAACGTCAGGGTCCCGGCCGGGGATTGTGCGGCATAAAGCATTCTTTATCCTACTTTCGGGGGCGGGGGTCGCTTCTCCCTGGCTCCAGCTGCTGGCAGTGGATGCGCAGGTGGGCAGGTGCGCCCGGCCACACCTGCAGGATGGGCCTTTAGAGCCACGCCGGGTTGGCTTGGGGGAGGGGAGGCTTGGAACGCCCCCTCTAGGGAGCGTGTGCCTCCACCCATATTGGAGGCAAAGGAAGCCCCCCACGCATCTTTTTATTCTTCACGCTTCAAACCTAGAACCAAAAGACTGGATGAGGTGACTTCTCAGTTTCTCTACATCTTGTCCATTTTGCGACCTCTAATAACACATCCCGTGCACTCTGAAGTTGCTTTGCCACCACACTCACCCAGGTGACCCATCGGTAACCTACTAAAGAAACCATGATCCTGTTTTCTCTGAAATTAGAATAGCCCTCTTCAAAAGGCTGTTGTAGGAATCAACATTTGACAGGGTTTGAGCTTAGTACAATTTTTTACACGCATTTTAAAATATACTCCTTAGGTGGTGCAGTGGATAGAACACCGGCCCTGGAGTCAGGAGTCCCTGAGTTCAAATCCGACCTCAGACGCTTAATAATTACCTAGCTGTATGGCCTTGGGCAAGCCACTTGCCTTGCAAAAAAAAAAAACCTAAAAAAGAAAATAAATGAATAAAATATACTCCTGAGATTGATTTCTAGCTGCGGCTCTGTTGATGAGACTGTCTACCTGACTGCACAGAGCCTACTGATAAATAATTGATTTAATCAGCTGTCATCATAGACAAGAGGGCCCTAGGCTCAAAAATAAGAGGGAAGCCTAAATCTAGAGAGCAAGTCAGTGAATTCCTACCCAGAATGATTGAGATAAACAGTTCTACACAGCTTGAACAGGTTTATTTATAGAAAATTAAGTTCTCCATTAACAGCAGGATAAAAAGGGAAAGCTCCCCTGGAATAAGGAAACCTAATGTTCAAATGTGATCTCTCCTCCACTTATTGTGTGATTTTTATGCAAGTCAATGAACCTCCTTGAACTCAGTTTTCTCATCTGTGAAATGGGAATGATAATACACTTCCCTCACTTTTAGAGAAAGTATAAAGTGTTTTACAACAATTTTTTTTTTTGGTTCAGAACTGTGATTTTATTGGTGTAGGGAGCTCTTTGGTGAGGAAAACTTCTACTAAACCAGATCTGAAAGGTCTTCTTGAGTTGCCTGGGGGACACTGTGAGGTTAGATGATTTATCCAGGTTTATATAATCATTAATAATCAGAGGTCTAAGCTTGAATCCATAGATGGGCCTTATTCATTCTTCCAGATTTAAGTTACTTGTTTGCCAAGTAAAATATTAAGTCATATAATTATATCCCCCATCACCCAGCTTATAACCTGTCACTTTGTAATGCTTAATAAATACTTGTTGACTGATTGAACTCATCTACTTTCTTGATTTCAACTGGTTATTATTAAATAAAGATGATTTGAAAATCTTTACACTCAGTCCCAATTTCTCTCTGGAGCTAGACTTCCATTTTCAACTATTTCACACTATAAACTCAACATAGGCTAAAATTTAAACCCTTTCCCCATAAAACACGTTACTTTTCCTCCAATCCTTATTTCAAATAGGGATCAGATGAGAGAATATTTGTAAAGCATTAGCACCTGTCACATTATAGACACTGCACAAATAATTTATCCCCTTCACTTCCCCGCATTTCTGTTGAGGGGACCATCTCAGGCACCCAGAGGCAGGTTAATTATACTGTGTTATTGCAAAATTGTCACTAAAAAATCACCCTGTCCTTCTGCCTAGCTTTGCTGAAATTCTGAAGTAAGTGCCTTGTTGATATGAGAGGGATCCACGTCTTAAAGAACAACATCCAGGCTATCTCCGGATCTATTTCCTATTAAATCAGGCCATGGGGTTCTGAAGATAAATCTGGAAGATGCAGTGAGAAAGATGTCTTCGCACCACATTGCCCTCACTCTAATTCAGTGTAATGTGTACATTGTGTCATTGGCCTTCTTAAATTAGGAAAAAGACAACAATCATACATCAACCTAGGATCAAAACTTGAGAGTCATCTCTGATTTTCTTTTTTCTCTTCCCCCCAACCTCCATTGCTTCACTAAACCTATTTGGATCTTTTCAACTTCTTTCCCAACCAACTTAAATCTCACAGATCTCACAGGTCAACTAGTTCAACCTGAATGTGAATAGAAACCAACTCTATAACATTCTAGACCAGTGGTCATCCAGCCTGGGCCCAAACACTTCCAGTGAATCATCCCCCTTTTCTCTGTAATTGCACAGTCTCCACCCTAGGTTAGGTCCTTCAAGCTCACCTGGAATTATAATAGTCTCTGACGGGTGTAAGAATGGAAGTTAGATTAAGCAAGATGAACCAGGAAAACAATATGCATAACAACCAAAGCAATGTAAAAGGAAAGAAAAAAAAAATTAATGCTGGACCTGCGTCATTATAATGTCCAATCTTTCCTCCAAAGAAGAGAGGCAAGAGTGTATCTCCCTTTCCTCCATTCTTCTTTGTAAAAATAGAGGGACTGGTGGCATTGGTCAGTTTTGCTGAACCGCTTTTTTATTTTTTTAAAGTTTATTTTCTTGTGGGAAATAGTAGAGTGAAAGATTGAAAAATGAAGGTGATATAGAAGCAAATGTTATCAATAAAATCATAATCACTGGTCTTTTTGCCTCAGTTATCTCCCCACACCCTCACCCTCTAATCCATCATCTTTTCTTTGTGTGTGTGTGTGTGTGTGTGTGAGTTTTGGTAATGTCATTCCTTTGTTAAAAAAAAAAACATCAAATGGGGCAGCTAGGTGCCACAGTGGATAGAGCACTGGCCCTGAAGTCAGGAGTACCTGAGTTCAAATGTGGCCTCACTTAATAATTACCTAGCTGTGTGGCCTTGGGCAAGCCACTTAACCCCACTGCCTTGCAAAAAAAAAAATACCAAAAATCCCTATCAGATTCCCCATTGCCAGCAAATTAAAGTCAAACTCATTAAAGTGATATTCAAGGATTTCCTTAATTTGACTTCAGTTGATCTTTCAAACATTATTCCCTACTGTACCTCTTCCTACCCCTATACTGAAACAAAACAGAACTAGTTGCTTATTCCCTTAACATGCATCTAAGGTCCCCCTACCTGCCCAAACCAGCATACCCAACCTACTAAAAATTTGTCCATACTTCTAAACCCTGTTCAAATATCTCTTTCAAGAAGTCTTCCTTCTCTGCTCCCAAACTCAATGTAAATTCTCCCCTTGCTAAACTAACAGACCACTGTTATTAGGTGTTTTACCAATAGCTCTATTCATATGTCTTATTTCCTTGACTAGCTATAAATTCCATGTAGGCAAAGACCACATCGTATTCATCTTTGTTTTGCCTCTTCACCAAAAGTTATGCATAACTGTAATATCTGCTGCTTATGTATTTATCAATATAATCTCATTTTATCCTCACAACCCTAGGGAGGTTATTGTCATTATTATTATTGTTATTATTATTATTATTATTATTATTATATTCATTTTAGGGATGAAGAAACTGAGACAGAGATTGAGTAATTTGCCTAAGGACACAAAGCTCCTGCATGTCTGAGGTCACATTTGAACTCATTTCTTCCTGACCTTTGGTCCAGCGATTTATATACTGTGACTCTACTGAACTGCCACTAGACATTTAATAACTATTATTTGGAGCAAATGTGGAAGTACTCATTCTACAACAAGATTCAGAGATACCTTGCTGATGATATGCCTGGTGCTTGTGTATGTCATCAGGAAGTAGCCAATTTGTAATTCAACCAGTGACTAATAGTGTGAACAAGTAATTCAACATGCCATGGCCATACCATAATCTGACCTCGAACTGTAATTCATGCTTTCATAAAATTGCAGTATTCAATGGGTGATTTAGGGCTGGCATTCTATTCCCTCTTAGCAGGAAATGGTTCTGCCTTATACTCTCAACAGAATTAGTCTTGCTACCGATTCTTCAAAAACAAATCAACAATATCCTCAAATATTAATAATTCTGTAGGAAGCTCATTTTTTAAAAACTATCCTCAAAAGTTTTTTTTAATTTATTCTAATATATGGGTTTTTTGGTGTTGAAATACAAATTTTCCCCCCTAAGAAAGTCAGTAAATGTTTGTTGATGTTTGAGTTTCATGTTTGAGTTTCCAAGGTGCAACCTAACCAAATTTAACAAAGGCTCTTTACCACAATGTCCATAGACTGAATCTTTCAACCATAGCCACTAGCAAAGCTGGTAGTTTAAGGGCAGCTTCTTCAAACTTGCCTCACTCTACCCACTGATCCCTGTTTCAATCTCCAGACAAGTTCAAGGACTAGTATTTACCAGGAAAAAGCAAAGAATAGTTTCTGAATATAGTCCAGACTATTCTTTTCCTATTCAATTTTGAGCATAGATCCCTGACCATTATCGTGGTCGATCCAACAGATATTGACTCCCCATCTAAGTACATTTCATAATTTGGACAGTTGCTATTCTTTACCTACGTGCTTTTTCTTATGTGGATTTCTAGGCAAATATCTTCAGAGTGTCTATGGACTTGAATCATTGAGCACAGTGTCATCTGCAAAAAGAGTAGCTGAAGGATCTGTTCTTCCATTAGACATCATTCAGATGATCAAATTAGGTTATGTCAAAAAGCATTTATTAAATTTTGCTTATTATGCAGCAGACACTATGTTAAATACTGGGATACAAAAAATACAAGAAAAAAGAAAGCAGTTCCTGCCTTAAAGAAATTTTACTTTTTTGGGGGGGGGGGTGGAAAGAGAGTAGATTAAAGGAGCTTTGGAGAACTAGTATGAAGATCAGAAACAGAAGCAGGAATGAAGGAGGAATAAAGGGTCTAGGCCTTTCTTCAAAATGGAGGTTCTTAGGGAAGCTCATCAATACAAGATGTCTTGTTGGAAGAGACCCTTTAAGGTTGTTCTGTTTTGTTCTACCAGATCAGATCCATTGTTGTAATTTAAAAAAAAAAAAAGGATGATTCTATTATATAATATGAAGATATTATCTGCTATAGAAAAACATCTGTAAAAACATACCTACTTCAAATCTTTAATCAGTCTGTTTAGATTATTTTATCAATATTTTATAGGGATGAGTTGACAATAGGTGAATTTCTAAAGGAGTACAAAGTCTATTTAAAAAAAGAGGGCTTGATAGTAGTCAATAGTGAATTAGGAAGACTGGAAAAGGTGACAGGCAGCAATAGTGCAATAGAAAGACCACCTTTAGATTTTGGGGGGGATTCTACTCTCCTCTTTTTCTTCTTACCTGTTTGACTACTCCTTCTCTGTCTCCTTTCTGGATCTGCATCCATCTCATACCTGCTAACTGCAGGACTCTCCTAAAGCTCTGTCCTGGGCTTTCTTCAGTTCTTCCCCTATTTCACTTGGTGATCTCATCAGTTCCCATGGTTTCAATTATCATCTCTAGGGAAATGATTCTCAAATCTGATTATTCAGCCCTAACCTCTCTGCTGACCTCCAGTCTCCCACCTTCAGCTGCCTATTGGACATCTTGAACTGGATATCTTAGACAGCTTGAACTCTTCCCCCAAAAGTCTTCCCTCTTCCTAACTCTCTATTACCATCAAGGATACCAAAACCTTCCCAAGCCAACCAGGCTCATTACTTCCAGTCCTTCGATATTGAAGTGGACTCACCAAGCAAACAATTAGAGAAATGAGTTGCACTATTCTATTTATTATAATGAGGGGTAGGCTGTGCACAACATCTTTCTCACTTGTCTTTACCAGAATCACTACATTCCAGGGTCACATTTATAGGAAATAGAACTATTGGAGATGGGCTGACTGCTGTGGGATTCTCTTGGCCTCAAATGGTTTTGAGGCCTCCTATATCGTTCATAATCTAGGTATTATTATCCTTACCTTCTCTCTCACTCCTACTATCAAGTTATCAAGTCCTGTGGTTTCTTCCTTCATAGCATCTCTCATATATATCCCTTCTCTCTTCTGACACTACCATTATTCTGGTACAAGTCTCTTTACATGTCACACCTAGACTATTGCAATAGCTATGTATATATGTATGTGTATATATATATATATATGTATATATATATAGAGAGAGATGTATCTACATAGAGCTACACACATATATAAATAATTATTATTAATAATATAATAAAAATATTAAATCTTCTGACTTTTAAAGCCCTATATAACCTGAACCCTTCATACCTTTCCAATCTTTTACCTTATACTCCTTCACATTCTTTGGGATCCAATGGCACTGGCCTCCCTGCTATTTCTAGAACATGGCACTCCATCTCCTGACTCTGAGTTTTTGCTGGCCATCGCATTCCTCCATGCCAGAAATTCTTGCCAAACCCTGACTTCAGCTTTCCCTGGCTTCTTGCCTTCGAGTTCCCCCAAAAGTCCCACTTTCTTCAAGAGGTCTTTCCCAGCCCACTTTGATCTTTGTGGGTTTCCTTGAGATTACCCCAATTTGCTCTCTCTCTATATCTTGATCATACATAGTCCTTTGCATATCACCTCCCCCTTAGACTTTGAGCTCTTTAAGAGCAGGAACTGCTTTTTTCTGTATCCCCAGAGTTTTGATACTTACTTGAAATGTTACTTGACTAACTGACAGATTCAACACATTGGGTTGACCTTTATTTATAATTATACATCTTGAGCATTTTGAACTGATGGAAAGTTTTTAAAGGAAATGAGAAGTTGTGATTCCCTAGTCTAGTTAAACTCTTAAATTTTCTTTTCTTCCCCTCTACCTTTCCTTCTTCCCCCAATAACAGCATGAATGAAACAAAGTCAGCCTTCATCTTAACACAGGTAAAACACCCGCATGCTGATTTCAGAAATCTAATAATTTACTTCATTGAGTTAATGTTGTTACTTAAATATAAATAAAATTTGTTAAAAAAAATAACTTGAATTTTCTGAGTTGGTTCAAGTCTGTGCCTCCTATAACCTGGATTTTCTTTGCCATTTACCAATTTACTTTGGGTAAGTGACTTAACTTATTTGAACCTTAGCCTCCTCATTTGTAGCTTGGATGCAATAAAACAACCCACCTTACAGTGTTGTGAGGAAGGTGCTTTGTAAATTGCAAAGAATTATGTCAATTTGACCTTTCTTTTTTCTTTTTAGTTAAAGCTATCAATTCTTGCCGGAAGTGGGATACAAGTCAGTCATCAGAGGCCAGAATTTATTGAGATCCTGCTTGATACTTTTATAGCAGCTGGGTATTGTTCATCTTGGCTCTTCATCTATCTTTGTTTAAAATGACACAAAAAGCAAAAGGTTTCAGAGGCAGTCTGTAAAGGCAAATGTTTAATAGGGATATATCCTTAGCTTTCACGGAAACACTTAGGGATTTATTTTAATGTAAAAGAAAACATTCACATTTGAATTACCCACTGACTGACAGAGTTTGAATGCAAGCAGTCCCTCAGGGTGCAATATATCCTGTTTTATAACAGGTTCTCATGATACTTCAGCCAAGTCAGCTCCAAGAAGAGGTAAGAGAAGCTGGAAGCAGCTGTTGAACTGCTGAGGATGTCTAGCTACCTAGTTTTCCTTGCAAAATGCATGAGAAGCTTAATTCAGTCCCTAGTGCCTTTCAGAGAATTGGCAGATGGTATTCAAGTATGGTTCTGGAGAACAGACTGTATCTGCTTTCCAAGGAATGGACTAGCTTAGCTGTAGGGTACCTAATTACCAATAGGCTGTCCTCTTGCTGATTCCATGGATTTGACACTCAAGTGAGGAAATAACCAAAAATGCAAAATGATCCCCATTCCCCTGGGGTCTCCTTCTTCTTCCCTACTGAAGGTGGCACATTGAAACAAAGGGAAAGCTGTTTAGAATTTTAGTTTTTAGATCATCATAGATATTAATTGTAAAAATGAGTAGAATCTGTAGGATACTTAATTTGGAGTTAAAGAACCTGAATTCAAATCTCAACCCTATTATTTCCTATGTGATTTTGGGACCAACCATTTCACATTTCTGTGTCTTGGTTTCTCCTTCTTTAAAATAAGGGAGTTTTGTCATATAACCTCTGAGATCCTGACTTGCAATTCTAAAGGGGTGTTTGTGTGTGTGTGGGAAAGAAAGAAGGTATTGGGAAGGAGGGAGGGAGGGAGGGAGGGAGGGGAGAGAGAGAGAGAGAGAGAGAGAGAGAGAGAGAAGCTACTGGAGGAAATTAATCAGAAATATTGAAATTCTCACTGTAAGTGAAAATAAGAAACAAAAGGAAGTTCCAACTAAATGGAAGGATAGCTCACAGGTTTTCTTTGGAAAAATAAATAAAGGAAATGGAAGAATTGACTTTATCCTGCTTCCAAATGCAATAAGAAATATCATTTCATAGGATAATTCATCCCATGTAAGCATTTGCAGAAAGAGCACCCTGAAATTGAGAGACCTCTTACTACCCCCCCCAAAAAACCCTAGACTCATTTAATCAAGCATTTGGTCTCTTTGCCAGGTGGAGAAATATGGCAATAAGAAAGGCAACATTAGATTAGTGTATTAACTTCTCTATAAAATTTTATAGAAGAAAATGGTAGAAGATCATAAGAAATATTACTTCAAAATGGTAAGCAGTAGAGGAAAAAAAATCAAGTTTTTAAGAAAGTTTAGCAAGAAACTCAAGTCAAATTAGCCCAAGTCTGAAAGATTAAAATTGAAAGAACAATGAATGGAAAAGTGAAAAATCTGTAAGATTTGTTTAAGAAAGGACTTCTCTTCCATTGATATCACAGAAGTCATCATACCTGGATTCTTAACTATCCCCCTACTCCCATACTAACTGAGAAAGTGGAAATTATACTAAAAAAATAGAAAATTTAGAAGAGAAAATAGACTAGATTAACCATGTACAGAAGAGATCTATCCTAGAAGTGATACAAGTATTAAAGGATTAAGTCACAAAGGATATGGAAAAAAAGGGAAAATACTTAATACTTCAGGGACAAAAGCAAGGATCTTAATATCACAAAAAACAAGAATCAAGAAAATATCAGTATCAAAATCCAAAATGTTGACTTTCCCATTGCTACATATTATTTATGAAATAAAATATGAAAATATCAAGAATATCCTTGATGAAAGTAAGAGATACAATAAATTGATTTTAAAAAATGGATTCTTTTCTTATTTAGAAGACCTGAATTCAAGACCCTTTGACACTTATTATTCAGTAAAGTAGCTTAAACTTTTTGAGAATCCATTTCCTCATCTCTAAAATGAAAGAGTTAATAATTATTTTGCCTATCTCTCAAGATGGTTATAAGGAAAGCATTTTGAAAATAAAAATAAATTCAATGGCTTTGTGAGTTCATTTATGTTGGTATTCCCTCCAGGGAAACCAATTGTAATCCATCCACACTTCCTTATCCTTATGTGATTGTTGTTTATACCTTCCCATAAATCCTCCACGATGGACCCACTCAAGGTACTAAGGAGCCTTATGTGGGTATCAGCTCAATATGTAGTTTGTCTTTTCTCTTTATATAACTGTCTTCTCTAAGTTTTTAGTAATACATCTATTTAATTTCATCTTACACGTAACTTGTGTACAATTCATTATTTGTAATATGCTGAATTCTACTTATTCCAATCATGTTTCTCACTTTAGCCTTTTGGAAGAACTGCAATTTGGATTCTTCAGAGATTGTATTTTTACATCATTTACAACCACAAAGCATCACTAAAAATAAATTTGGGTTAAATCTGGGTTTTTGTTTCAAGGAAAGGTCATTGAAAGTTCTTCATAACTCCTAAATGCAATCTCTTTTTCCTATTCAGTTCTGGCCCCAGTTTATTATTCATGTTGAATACACAAATACACATACATACACATACACATAATCAAATACACAAATAGTGTGTGTGTGTGTATATATATATATATATATATATATATATATATACACATATGCTTATGGGGGTATATATATGTTATATATGTGTATATGTATGCCAATGGATCAATTCTATGTACTGTTTAATCAACTTTAAAACATAAAAATATAGTCATTCTTGGGGCAGCTAAGTGAAGCTGAATAGAGCATCAACTCTGGAGTCCAGAGGACCTGAATTCAAATCCAACCTCAGATATTGGACTATTTACTTGACATTTACTTTACAATTGTGTGTCCTAGTCACTTAATCCCATTGTCATGCCCCCCACACACACACAAATGATAGTCATTTTTCATCCATATGGTTCTTTCCTGTGTGGATAATTAGGGTAAAATTTTTTGAATTGTTTCTGGCTTATTTAGGAGCTACAATGCTCTGTGACTTGATAGTTATCAAAATATCATCTACAAACAGGAGCACCTGTAAGACCTTATCATCTCTAAGCTTTTTGTTTAAAACCAATTTCACCAGTCCCTTAGAACAGAGAATTTTCAAGGAATTTTCAGAATTTCCTTGGGGTTGA
The DNA here is from genome assembly GCF_037893015.1 of Macrotis lagotis. Taxonomy (NCBI): domain Eukaryota; kingdom Metazoa; phylum Chordata; class Mammalia; order Peramelemorphia; family Peramelidae; genus Macrotis; species Macrotis lagotis. Next base: position 121,994,281 of record NC_133661.1, read on the forward strand.
GAGATGTTTGCTTGAGGAGGTATTTTTGAATCTTCTAGCATGTCTTGGTACCAGATCTCCATAAAGTCAATATGAGTCAGTTTGATCCTGACAGTGTTGATATGGTTCCTGATGGCTAGGTGACAGAATCACTGCTGATCCATATCTATGAATTTGCACTAGATATTTCCTTAGAGTGGTCTCTATAATGGATCAGCAAATGTAGGTAATTTCCCTCACATCTGGAGGTCTTCAGAGATTTAAAGCTGAAAGCTCCTACAGTTACCTTGACATTGGAGTTGTAAATGCATTTTAGAAATCTGGAGTCTATTCTAATCCCTTGCTTTAGGCTAGCATGTTATTTTGCTTGACTGTATTTATAACAGAAGATTATATAGGGGTGCATAGTCATTGGTAAGTGTGTAATACTAAAAAAAGGAAGTGGATCAATAAAATATTTAAAAAGAAAACAACAAAGAAGACTATATGTAGATATTTTCAGGTCATTAATGACTTTTTTCTTAGGCTTTTTTTGATATTAGCCAGAAGTTTCAGAAATTCATCTCTCTTCTCTCTCCACTCCACTCCCATAAACTCAATAGTCTTGTTAGTATTTCAGTACTCTAGTAGAGTTCCTTGATAACAGGGTCTGTTCTTACTTTGTCTTTTTCTCCAGAGTCCAGCACACAGCCTGATACAAAGTAAAAACTTAACAAATCTTGTTGGATTCACTCCATACTGTAAATCCTCTATGGTATCAGAAAAACTATTTAACAAGTGATTTGGAAATGACACCACCTCAGTAACTGATCATTTCCCAATTTGAAGTACTGTTGGTTTAATTTCTTGTGACATTATTTACTGCTTTGTTAGTGCCTTCTATCTCTCTTTGGGGGGAATATATATATATATATATATATATATATATATATATATATACATACATGTATATACACATCTGCATTGTATGTATATATTTATACATATATATGTGGAAAGAGAAAGGGGAGAAAAAGGAAGAATCAGAGAAAACTTGAAGCTTCTCTTTAGTCTCTCATCTTGAACTTGAGTCACATTTTCCAACATAATTTTCATTGTCCTATTCAAGCTCATTTTTATATATGTATGTGTGTGTATATTTTTTTAAAAATTCATATAAAGTGATAAGTGAAGTAACCAAAACCAGGAAGAAAAAATAAACAAATCACATCCATTCAGCAAGCATTATTAAGTACTCGAATCTGTCAGGCGATTGTTCTAAGTGTTGGTACATAGAAAGGCAAAAACAGTCTTTGCTCTCAGGAATTAATAATTCTAATGGAGGAAGAAAAAATGCAAAAAGGTATGTACAGACAAAACATATACAGGACAAATTGTAGATAATCTCAGGGGTAGACACATTAAGGGAAAGGGCTCTTGCAGAAATTGCTGAGACTTGAATAAAGCCAAGGAAACCAGATGAGAGATGAGAAATGAGGAGAGAGAATTCTAGCCATGAGGGATAGCCAGTGAAAATACTTGGAGTTGAGAGATAGAATGTTAAGAAATAGCAACAAGGTCAGTGTCATTGAATCACAGAGTAGGTGGAATAATGCAAATGCAAAGAGTAACAGTCATAACAAAATTGAAGTTCAACACTGAGTAATTATAATGATTAAACTGACACTGAAGAAGAGATGGAAAATATACTTCCACACCTTTTTTGTAGGGGGGGGGTATTGTGGGTGTAGAATATTGACTCATTTGTTGTGTTGGTTAGTTTTGCTGGACTATTCTTTCTTTTCCCTTTGTTATAAAGAATGACTTCTAGGTAGGAAGAAAGAGTGTGATATATTCATAAATGAAGGACCAGATATATCAATGAGAATGAAAATTATTTTTAAAAAACATGTTGATTGAATTTGAAGGGTCTGTCTGGTGGAGTTTTTCTTATAGAGCTCTATATTCCTCAATACTCCATAATAGAATTTCTTTAGGTTTTCATTCTCTGTAACAGATTTGGGATGGAACCAAAAAATCATCTTCCTGTTTTTTAGTTTGCTTTTTTTTTGCAAATGCTCATCAGAAGTACTAGAGAATGAGATGATCAAGTATTCTACAAAATTATTTTTTCTTGTTGCCTTTGGGAATGTAATAAAGACAACTTTACCAATTTCCTCATCTGTCACCTAAACCTAAACCACAAGCTCCTTCTAACACCAACTTTCTTCTTTTAGTTTAATAGTCAAGTTTCATGTGATTAATTTCTTCCAGCAGTTGATCCATTCATCAATTTCTGGCCAAGGATATAAAATTTAGAGTTCTAACTATTAAGTTAATGTTAATAGTTTAAAAATGTTATTTTGAACACTTTTTTCTATGATGCTGCTATTGTCCCAGAAGAAATGAAAGGAGGCCACATGGACTGAGAATCTTTGTGTATTTTCTTTTTTATATTACACTTACCTCACAGAGTGTGAAAATCACATGAGATAATGGTTGTAAAAAAGAGTTCACCATGGTGCCTGGTTCCTTCTTTTCCATGGATTGCCATGATCAAATAATTCATCATCAAGTGATTAGCATATTGGTGATGGGTCTCTCTACACTGAACTAGGCTGGTTCTAGGAAAGCAGACACAATCTGTTGTCAGGATTATGCTTTAAGCCTTTCTGAGCACAGGGGAAACTGCTGTTCCACTGGCATAGCCTTCAGGAATGACATCATAATGTTTCATTGGAGAAGAATTTTTGTGAAGGTAAACCTTAAGTGGTATAACAAACCTTAAAGTGTTATACAAATAATAGTATATTCAGTTTATATGTATTTCCCAATGTCTGTATTTGTCCATGATTTTGCACTTACACTGCTTTAGGATCCAGTCTCTGTGTACACCAGATAGGAGAGGTGACTTAGGATATAGGTTCAGTCAATAAGCATTGTATATAATTCTACTAACTAAATTTATTCTCTTATTTCTAGTGAGAAATGCAAAGCAATAGGCACAAGAATGTGATAAAAGTTTGGGGTCCAAATCAATCTGTTCAATCTCATTTTTTACCATGGAGATAAAAGTTGAATAAGTTAAAAGGGCACTTTACTTCCCTCCAATGTTGTTTACTGAAAAATTAAAAATAATAGTCTCTTAATTACCATCCTCTACCCCACCCCAATCTATTCTACAATCCAAAATTGGATTACTCACACTCCCTCAGTCAAAGTCCATCCTTGTGGCCAAAAAAAAAAAAAAGCAATCCTCAACCTGACATTGAATACCCTTTATTACATGAACCCAATCTACCTTTCCCGTTTTATCTTGTTCTACTGTGTTTACTTAATCTTTATATACTCTAGTTTACCTGGGTTATTCACCATTTCTTAGCTGTGCCTCACTGTCAGCACCGTGGCCAGGGGTAATGGGGTGTCTGGGAACTGTGAGGGGTGTCAGCACTTTGCAAAGGACAGCACCACACCCCTGTAAACTAAACTGTATTCCTTCATCATTAGGAGTGTACCAGGTGGTGTGTACTGGAGGTTTTAAGCAAGAAGAATGGATGAAACTGCTACTAGATGAAATAACTAATAGACTGGCTATATCATAGTACAAGTTAGTTTTAGAAGGTGATTAAGACTCAAGTGAGTTCCCCGGGGTTTGAGATAAATGTGACTGTGGTATTAGGATCTTTGGAAACATTGTATGATACACAGATGTGTTAGTGTAATTATAACCTAGGTCTAACACCTGGAAAAGTGACTGGTTGAGATGTAAATGTTTTCCTCTTCCCTAGGGTGTTTTATGCAGTAACAATGTCTAGTAAGGCTACACTGCCTGGGGACTGATCTTTCAAGCTAAGTATAAAAATACTAGTTTCTTCTTGTCTAGTTCGTCATCTCTGATACATTACTTCTGGACACTACCCATTCATTCTCTGGGATTATTAATAGTAACACCCACATTTTCTGCCTTTGTTTACATCATTCTCTTTTTTTAGGACTTCTTCCTTTGATTGCCTATTAAAATACTACTCATTTTAAAATGGAGGTTCTTAAACTTTTTTGTGTCATGGACCTTTTGACTGTCTGGTGAAGGTTATGGACTCAGACTAATACACAGGATAAAATACAAAGGAAAGACATTATATGAAAATATAGTTATCAAAATATTTTTTAAATAATTCTGTGGACTGTAGATTAAGAACCCTAATTTAAGACCTCATACCATTACTACTTTCTCCATTAAGTTTTCTTGCATTTCTCTCATCCCCATTCCTCACACAAATAATCTCCTTTAGAGAATTTTGTATATCTCCTTTCTACTTTTTAACTTTTTCTACTAGAATGAGAAGATTCTTGAGATGAGACTACAAAAAGAATGATGGAATGAAATAGGTAGAGATAAGAAAGTCCTTGAGATGATGCTATACAAAAAAAATGGTAGAGATAATGGGGAGGGGGTGATAGCTGTCTTCAAGTATTTGAAAAGCTGATTCGTCACAGGAAGCAGAACTAAGAGTCATGGATAAATTTTAAAGAAGAAATTTTTACCCTGATGAAAGAAAAATTATTGTAGCACAATAATTTTGTCATAAGTTTAATAAAGGTAAATAAATTGTCCCAACAGCAGACCAAAAATGCCTAGGAAGCACCTGAGTCAGCAAGTATCTGACTTACTTGCCAGAGAGATGGCTGCCAAAGGCAACACAGAGTTAGAATATAAACTCGTTTGTAAAATCCTACAAAGAAGGATGATGGATGATTATGAGCTTTATTGTCTCATAAAGCTGAGAGAAGCAAAGGAGAGAAAAACCAGTTTAAAGAAAGCTTGGCAAGGTATCTGACTCTACAAAGTCATACCAAGGGCATTTATAGATGAAAATGGAAGGAGAACAACAAACAGAAGAAAAAGGGAAAGATTTGTAATCATTATAACAAACCATTTTCTCCATCCACAACAATAAAACCACCATACTTAGATGATAACATCACAATCCTAGGTTTAGAAGGCAAGTAGAAATGACCCTGACTAAATAAGAAGACAGGTAGCCAAATTGAACAAAATGCATATAGAGGAAATTCATATTGCAAATGACTCAATTGTGAGGGTATTGAAGGACTAATAATTTAGCTTATTCAAGAAGGTGATGATAATGTCATGGAGAAAATCTCAGACCTTAGTATTGTTTTAAAAAGGCAATCAGGAGAATATAATTCACAACTGAAATATGTACCTACTCTCCCAAAAATGCAAAATTTTTATGAGAATTTTTTTGATATATATATATATATATATATATATATATATATATATATATATACCAAAAAAACCCATCATCATTGAGGGTATTAGTAGGAAATAAGCAACTTTTTGCAAGGAATATTCAAAAGTGAACATCTTTCCCTTTCACAATTAAACAAAATATGTAGGAAATATAAGGTTTAAACATTATTATTTTGTGGATTATGAAAAAGCATTTGATATAGTAGAACAAAATACTACCTAGTTAGCTCTTCACAACAAGGTTTCTCCTATCCATATCTCAGTTATTGAAGTTTAAAAGGTACAGCAAAAGAAATTATTTTTTAGTTGTTTCAGCCTTTCCAATTTTTTTGTAACCCTATTTGGGGTTTCCTTGGTCAGAATAGTAGAATTATTTGTCATTTCTTTTTCCAGTTCACTTTATAGATAAGGAAACTTAGACAAGCAGGGTTAAGTGACTTGACCAAGGTCACACAGCTCATTAAGTATCTGATACCAAATTTGAATTCACAAAGGTGAGTCTTCATGACTCTAAGTCTGGCACTCTATTCATTCTGTCAGCCAGCTGCCCTCAGAATATATTTTCATGGGAAAAATGATGAATCTTAAGAACTCAAAGTGGAGCAATGACTGGTTTCACATTTTTAGACTGAGGCTAATTACATTTCCCTCTCATTTGCTCATCAAGTTGACTTCCAAAAGTGGTATAGCTGATGAGTGAATGAGTCTTCATCTTAACTGCTGTTAGGCAGGATCTGGCATTCTCTCAGGCTTCTAAGGAATCCCAGCATGGATTCCAGCTTCTGAACTCTGGTGGCTCATTTTTCTAACCTTTTGAAGCTCACAAAGTCATGGCCTCTCTGATCTCCTTTAATTAAAACAAGAAAGAACAAATTAAAGGAAGCAAAGAACAGAGGCTAATATTCACAGGCCACATGTTGGCCTTGGATTGGGAGATTCCAACTCTTCTCTAGATGGTGCAGTGGATAGAGTGTTGGGCCTGGAGTCAATTCTAATCTCAGAAATTTACTAGCTATGTGATTCTGGGCAAGTCACTTAACCCTCTTTGTCTCAGTTTCCTCATCTGTAAAATGAGCTGGAGAAAAAAAATGGCAAACCACTCCAGTATCTTTACCAAGAAAACTCCAAATTGGGTAATGAAAAGTCAGAAGTGACTGAACAAATTGTTTATACTATATGACTGATCTTAAATTCATTATCAGTTTTCATGAAATGCTAGATAATTGCTATTCTGAACTTTTGATGATCTTTGCCAAGAAAATTATTTCATTTAACTGAAAGAGGGAAGAACTTTTATGATGAGGATTATTTGAATCAATTTTGTGGATAGTGATCAAATCTAATTTTATTATTAAAAAATCTCTTTAGTGATACCTGTCTTTTATATGATAAAACTGGTTTCTTACAAAGAAGTAATTTATATAAGTCAATTTGAAATAAATAATCATAGACTAGTTGTTTCAGAAGTACTAGAACTTATGAAATCTCTGGAGTCAATGAGCAAAAAATTTGAAGAGTGACATTGAGGTTAAACATGTAGCTTAAAAAGCAAATATCATCTATGCAAATATATACTTTTTAATTTATAGTCATAAATGTTTAAGCAGCATTTTTACTTATAGAGAGCTATGATAAAAGTAAGGAAATCTTGAATTTAAATCCAAACTGACACATACTAGCTATTTGAGCAATGACAGATTGCTTAATTTCTCAGTGCCCCCAGGCAATTTTCTAAGACTCTAAGAGAAGTTGCATGTATCTGGATTGGACAAGTTTCCATCCTCAGGGTCCCCATATGAATGAAACCACAGAACCTTTAAATGTTTGTCATTTTTGGTAAATATTATAAATAACAATCATCATGTTCTTTTCTTTTAAAAACTAGTTATTAATATGTTTATTTTGACATGGTATTTCCTACATTAACAGAAAAAATCCTCTTTACAACATACATTCCTTAGAAAAGTTGGGTTCTCAACAGAAATAAGGAAGGAAAGAAGGAATGAAGGAATATTCTAAGGGGTCTAAGTGTGTCAGGTACTTTGGAAATTCTTTATAGATATCTCATTTGATCCTCACAATGACTTTGAGAAGTAGATGTTATTATCTCCATTTTATAGTAGAGGAAACAAAGGCAGACAGAAGTCATATCCATAGTTGCACAGTTGGTGTTTTGGGTGGGATATGAACTCGGACCTTCCTGTTATAAGCTTCAGTTAGCTGCCCCTAAAAAGAAGGGATGAAAAGAAGAAGAAAGAGATGTATCCCTTAACTCTGATATTATGGCAGTGACATTGCCAAGAATTTTCTTGTCTTTTTTTTATTAGTTTTACTTAAATTACTGTAGTCATTAAGTATATTGCTCTTTTGGCTTGGCCTTTCTTTCTCTGTAATGCTTCATACATAGTCTTCTCATGTTTTACTAAATTTTTCACATTTGCCCTTCCTTATGATTCAATAATATTCCATTATATTTTTATAAAAATTTTTGAGTCATTGCTCAATTTTAGGTTTCATATTTGGGTTTCTTAACCCAAATAATACTACTATGAAACTTTTTCTTTCTATATATAGCATAGTCTTTGCTTATTCCTGTAAAAAAAAAGCTCATGAATGAGACCCTACAGGTAGATATCCTTTTGATATATGGACATATATTACAGTTGTGAACACCTCTCAGATGCTCTGAAGGAGAAACTCATCTAACTCTCATTCCTCAGCAGTTTACTGGCTTATGAATTCTCTCACTGTGTTCAATGATAGCCTGGGGGGTATGAATAAGAATTAATCCAGAAAATGTTTAATATGTAAAAGTTATTTCTTAATTATATATGTATATCATATAAATAATTTAGAACATGATCATGTGACATGTGTGTGTGTGTGTGCCTTTTCTTAATATAAATAACTTCCTTAGGAAATAGTTCTAGTAGTAGGATCTCTGAGTCAAAAATTAGAAACAATCCAGTAGCTTTCATAATTTCAAATTTTTTTCAAAACAGTTGAGATAATTTGAAACTATTTTTGTTAAAATTACTATGCATTTCTTTCCATAATCCTTTCCATAGGTTTTGCCATTTTTGCTAGCTTGATATATGTGAGTTGTCTAAAATTAACAAAAAGGAGAGAGATTAAGTGGCATCTAGGTGACTGGATAGAACACTGGCCCTTGAGTCAGGAAAACCTGAGTTCAAATTAGCTTCAGACACTTAATACTTAGATATGACCTTGGGCAAGTCACTTAACTCCATTTCCTTACATATATATATATATATATATATATATATATATATGTTGGTTTATATATGTATATGCTTTATTAGAAATTTTGAATAGTTTAACTTGTTTTTGAACTCTATTATCTTGAAGGCAAAAACCTCTAATCTTTAATAACATTCTTCCAGTTCTCTTTCTTAGAGAGTTTTGCAAACATTCTAGATTCACTTTAAATGAATAAGATTATATATTTAGAACTAGAAAGATCCTTAAAGATACTCTAGTCCAATACTCTTATTTTACAGATAAAGAAATTGAGGTAAACATAATACAAATAACAAGTAACAGAACTAGTTGGGATTTAAACCAAGGTCCTCTGACTCCAACTACCTCTTCCTTCTTTACCATAGCTTAATTACCAATAGTTTGGTTTCAAAATCATCTAGATATAGTGATGGTTGTGTGATGCTTATTGCCACTTTCAGGATTTAACTTTTCTAAGTGCTTTTCAGTCTTCAAAAAGACTGTCCTCTATAAATACAATGTGGTAGTAGCAGCTAGGAATAATGACTTTACTGCAAGAATGCTAGCAATCTGATATCAGTTAATGCATTAGTAATGGTACTGCAATAACCTGTTAAAGGCAGAGAAAAACAGTGACATTTGAAGCCTTAAGCATTGATTTATTTCCAAATCATCCCCCAATATTACAGTATTTTATTATTATATGGAGATCATTAAACATAAATGCTTTTTCTAGTCAATTCATGTCCAACTTTAATTAGGACTCAAATAATAAGGTCTTTATCTCTATTCTTTCCCCCTCAAGACACCATTTAGAGAATTATGGTCTGCTTTAACATCCTTTCATCAGATACTTTTAATTAAAAAAATCACTTAACTAGAAAAGTAATATGTCAATTCAATCTAGTTTGATAAACATTTGTTAAATGCTTATTTTGCATCAGACATTGTTCTAAGATATTAGAGAAACAAAGATAAATATGCAATAGTTCTTACCCTCAAGGAACTTATATTATCCAGAAGACACAACTGGAGAAGATTCAGTTAAAGGAAGCATGTTATACTTTCCTCACTTGATCCCTCCCTTCCTTGCTTCACTGCTCTAAAGTGATACTATATTCCAAGGTATTTTAAGATACTTGAACACTTTTTTATTTCATCCTTTGACATAAAAGTAAAAATGATACCCTATCAAGTTTATACTTTACAATTTTTTATTTTTTATTTTATTTTATACTTTACAAGTTCATACTTTACAAATATGGTCTTACTTTAGTCTCACAATTCAATTGTGAGAAAGGACAGCTAGAAGTTAAACCTGCAGACAGGAAGATCTGAGTTCAAATCCAACCTCAGATACTTACTAGTTATATGACCCTGAGTAAGTCATTTTATCTCTGCCTGTCCCAGTTTCCTCAAATAGCACCACCCCAACCGCCTCAAGGTAATTGTGAGAAAATATTGTGAGATATATTTGTAAATGTGAGATATAGTAATGCTGGTTATTATCTAGCATTCTTATTTGAAGGAACCTTAGAGATCATCTAACTTGACTCCTTATTTTATAGGGATTGAAACTGAGGTTCTGAGAGATAAAAAGGACTTCTGCAAAGTCAAATAGTTTATTCAAGGCAGATCTTGGCCCAGAATCTAGATTCCCTAACTCCCAATCCCTCTTCAATAGCTGAACACCTTTGAATGATGGTACAAAACTAACCTGTTTTGCAGGGAAGGCCATTCAATGGACAATAATGCTACATTGAGCTTTCAGAACAAAGGACACTAAAAATATGTTGAAATTTTCCAGTCTTGAGTTTGAAATTGGGACAGGAAGGACCCCAGCAACTTATAGTTTAACTTCTGCTGGTTGGATCCAAAGACTGTCTAAGTAACTTAAGGCATATACATATATATATATATATATATATATATATATATATATATATATATATATATATGTGTGTGTGTGTGTGTGTGTGTGTGTATAAATATATACATATATATGTGTGTGTGTGTGTGTGTGTGTGTGTATTACTTTTAGGTTTTCCAAACACTACATATATATACATATTTAGATAGATAGATAGATAGATAGGTAGATATATGTAAATCTTATTTTCACCACAAGCTTAAAAGTAGATATTATCATTCACATTTTACAGATGAAACTATGGCAGATACCTATTAAATTCCTTGCCCAGGATTCCAGAGATCATTTAAGGCAGGATTTGAATGTCATTATTCCCAACTCCAAACCCAGTACTCTACTATATTGCTGCCTCAAAAACAACTTGAATTCAATACAAACCTAACTTACACTTAATTATATACAGTTGAAAAAATTCTGTATTCTAGTATAATTCTTCCTTAGCTATGATACTCACTAATCTCTACTGAAGGGCCTACTCCCATGTCATCACAGTGTGAAGGTGACCCTGGCTAAGCTAACAGATCCCAAGCTCTGCCAATTCTTACCAGGCTGGAAAGAAAGACTTTGAGTACAGATGGGCTTGCAACAGACTCTATGTCTGCCTAGCCAAGTACTGAAAGGATCATTGCCAAGAGGTTGGCCAACAGGTAATGAATTTTTTTGGCCCTAGCGACTCATGACACTATTCAACTTCATGTAAAAGGATTTTCAATCTTCATTAATGGAAAGAATGGCCACACAGATGAACCATTTAAAGTCTTGAAATATCCTCTGCCTCCTGCTCCTCTCTCTTTCTTCAAAACACAGCTAAAATTCCATTTCTACAAGAAGTATTTCTTGATCTGCCTTAATTCTATGCCTTCCCTCTATTGAAAATCTCCAATTCATATGCATATACATATACATCCACATATATATATATATATACACATACACACACACAGGAACATTTACATAACAAACATATAATATATACAATTATAAATATGTAGATAAATATGCATATATTTGCATATACATGTATGCTTGCATACATTTGTTATTTATTTATGTATTATATATTAGTATTATATGAGATATAATTATATCTAATATACTAATTTATATTCTTATATATGTGTATATAGGCAAATATATAGAAATATATTTATTTTATATGCATATATGTATATACATATGTATGTATGTATGTATATATATATATGTTTCTTTATATCCCCAGTGCCCAGGCCCCAACATTTATGTTGCACTTTGAAGTTTGTAAAGTGCTTTACATATATTATATTAATTGTGTTTCAAACAACCCTGTAAAGTAGACACAACTTACCCCATTTCCCCTCTTTTATGAGGATATATGCCGAGATTAGTTAAGTGACAAACACAGTTACCGTACAGATAGTATCAGGGCAGAATTTGAACCAGGTCTCTGATGATCCCTAACTGCTAAACTCTCTCTCCATAGTTTCTCTATGCAATCATAATACAACATTCCTTCTGAGGTGAACTTGTGTGTACTATAGCAGAAAATTCACTGGATAGGAAGTCAGGAGGCCTGGGTTTTAATCTAATCCTCTTTCTCTTTGTGGCTGTGTGAACTTGGACTAGTAATTTAACAAGTTTCTGCCCAGAACCCAATTTCCTTATCTGTAAAAAGAGGGAGTGGGATGAGGTGGTCTCTAAGGTTCCAGTTCTACGATTCTCATGAGGAAAATGTCTTTTTGTATGTAATATATTCAAAAGAAGCTTTAACAAAGCATTAACTGCTCTTCTATCAGTTGGTTCTCCATTGACCTTGGTATTATTTAATAAAGTCCCTCAGGTCACATATTGAAACAGAACCAGAACTAAAAGAATAAACGTAAGTGTCATTTTCCTGAAAACAGCCAGAACCCTATAATGAATTTTACTACAGTGGAAGGTCACAAATAAACAGGAATACACCAGACTTACCTTAGGTTTTACATTCAGCCATCTTCTCTTGGCTGAGACTGTTCCCCTCCTGGGTTTCTTTTCCCATTTCCTTCTGGTTATCTAAGGATCAGCTCAAGCTAAACAATTTCCCTTCATGAATCAGATACGTTGTATATTCTACTTTCATCATGCCATTTCTTTGTACATACTGTTTACTTGTTTCCCATTTTCTAGAGTTTCTGGCTGATGCTTTTGTCTGGTTTTCTAGGCCCTCAACAATAATTAACTCTCTCTCTAATCATCCCAACTTGCTTCCTCGTTCTTCCTCAAACTAACCCACTGAAATCCTCAGACCATTTTCTCTGCTCCCATCAACAATTGTTGTCTGTTCCCGTCTTCATGATTTGGATCATATTGTTCCTCTTGCCCAAAATGTTCTTCACTCTTATTTCCTGCCTACTCAAATCCATTCTATTATTCAAGTCTCCTCAAACCTAATTCTTCTGTTAAGATTTTCCTAACTACTCTAAGTTTTTTGGATCCAATTCAATTCAACAAATATGAATTAGAACTTGTATTGTACTGTTGATATGAAAACAAAAACAAACTAATCCCTGACCTCAAGGAGCTTTAATGTTCTATTGTTTTCTCTGAAATACTACCCTACTGCTTACTCACATCACACAGGTTCATAGTTAATATAGTTTCATATATTGATCTATCTTATAATTAAATATGGCATCACTTTAGACAATTGTTTATTTACATGTAAAATAAAGTGGTATATCTAAATAATCCTTAAATTCAACTCTAAATTCTATGATCTTAAGCTATTCCTTCATCCTTCTGTTCAGGCAACAGAGATACTTTCACGGCTATGTGACCATAGATACTTTTATCTTTGAGGAGATCCATGGATTATCAATTTACTACAGGTTTTTGAGGTACATGGGATATGTTTAAAAGGAAAAACTTGTTCTGATTTAAAAGTCAGTAGTTTATTATCAATTAGAGGCTAAATTGGAAAAAATTACTAAAAGTTTATTCATTCATTTATGCATTCACCATATACAGTGGAAAGGTACTGAATCAGGAGTTAAAAGACCTGGGTTTAATATATCCTGGTTTTGAGATTTGCATTTGTCAGATATTGGACCAGTTTTTGAGAGAGGAGAGTGCTAGGCTCTTTGAATTAATGAGATTCTTTCTTTAGTCTCTTCAGGCTCTGTAGTCATATTGTATGCTTCTGGCTTCAAACTTCAAGAAAGAAGATGGAAGATGCCAACTCTACTTCAAATAGATGGAAGAAAGGACTGATGTGAAAAGAGCTGTCGACTCCATCATGTGCCTTTCCCCAGTTTTCTGCTCTATAGACTTCAGGAAATTTTCCCCAGAGTGACATCTGGGATTCTTTTTTTTTTTTTTTTTGGTTGAGCAGAGTTATAGGAGAGCTCCTTTTCTCTATCTCCTACATATTCTTATAAATAGACTTCCTCTAATTTCTGTTTTGTTTTCAACTTGGATAAATGGTTTCTTTGCCCCTTGTCATTTGTGTACATTGTAAGATTGGTATTTGGTGGGGAAGGGATATGAAGTTTGAATCCTCCCTTCCCCATTAAGAAACAGCAATCGGGAGATTCTCTGAACCTGAAAACTATATCCCTTAGACAAATAATATTACGAAAACAGATTGACACAATTCTAATTTGATATTCCCTCTCTCTGAGGAGAGTATAGAGGCCATATTTCTAACCCCAACCTCCTTTTCCCCTCCTGGAAGGAATTAGAATCTATTTTGGAGAAGGGAATTAAAATCTGTTTTGGGGGAGAAGTTAGAGACTATTCTCCCTCCTTTCAAGTCATAAAATGATGCCCCTATACTATATGTAGAGGATAGTCCTCACTTCACAGAATTGATAATAAGTGCATCCTTAATGGTGGAGAAGGAAGAAAGGGGAATTTCCAATCTGGATCTGATTTTTACCCATGAGGGATAATAGATTGCTAAATTTGATCCTGGGAAATTTGTGAGGTCATGGTTACCCAACATCTTGGAATTTGTGCTAGAAAAGAAGAGAAAAATCAGGGATGATCTGACATGCACTCAAGGTTTTAGGAAGCAGATTTCAAACGACTCTTTGAAAGGATCATTAGAGTCTCATGGTCTAAAATTCTGTAGGGAAAGTTAACCTAAGAGGAATGGGAAACTCTCAGGAATGAAATTTTGAAGATATAAAAAGAACCAGTTCTGAGGAGAATAGAAGTGCTGTCTAAAGTGGGTAACCAGGGAACTCACTAACCAGCTTAACTTTTTAAAATACATATGTAGAGTGTGGTAGCAAGGATTAAATTTAGATTTAGGTGGAAGATGGAGGGGCGGCTAGGTGGCACAGTGGATAGAGCACTAACCCTGGAATCAGGAGTACCTGAATTCAAATCAAGCCTCAGACATTTAATAATTACCTAGCTGTGCGGCCTTGGGCAAGTCACTTAACCCCATTGCCTTGCAAAAACCTAAAAAAAAACTACATTAAAGAAAATTGACCAAGTATCATTGTATATATGTATATAGATTAGAGTATCTTCAATTCAATTCAACAAGCTTTTAAGTTCCTGCCATATATAAAGCATTGGACTAGGTACTGGGGAACAAAGACAAGAATGAAGAACTTTGCTCTTAAGGAACTTATTTTCTACTGGGACGAGAGAGGATATAACCTGCAACTAGATAAAAGCAAGATAACTTGAGGAAGAAGAGAATATCATTGAGTTGTAGAAGGGAGAGATCAGGATAGCCTTCATGCAGGATGTTTCACCTGCTTCGAGCCTTGAAGGAAGCTAGTAGTGGAGGTGAGAGAGAACTATGGGGTACAACTGCAATTGTATCAAGGTAATCCAGAGATGGGAGAACAGATAGTAGGCCAGAATAGCTGATACCTAGAATATATGAAGTATAATAATATGAAATGTTGAGGAAGAGTTAGATCTTGGAGGCCTTTAAATGTCAGACTGGCATGTTTGTACTTTTATTATTATGGGTTTCTCAATAGAATTTTCCCCACTTTCCCCTAGAATTTTTTATCATAGAACTAGAGGGATTGCAGAAGTCATTTAATTTAACCTTCCATATCATTACCTAAAAGATGTTAGTATATGGACTTCACAAGAACTACAAAGGAAAATAATAAAATCTTGCATGAAATGAAGTTTCTTTTTGCCCCTGAATACACAATGCAACTAAATCTACCAAGTCCTCCAAGTCTAAGAAGAAACCTGTGAGCCATCCTCTATTTAGCTCAATTTTTTTTTTATTTTAAAGCTTTTACAAAGGAGTATTTACTTTGACCATTTCCCATAATTCTACCATCATCACAATGAAAGTAGAAGAGTGTATCACAGGACTATGTTTTGTGTTTTTCTTTGTTTCTTCATCGAGATAACAAAAGAAACCATCAGCTAGTGATCATCCTGCTAGTGATAGAGGCAGCTGGTTCAATTCCTGAATCTCTCTGACTCAAGACAAATCCCTCAAACTTTAAATGCTCAAACAACTTTCTAAGATCATGTAATCTACACATTGCTGATCTGTGACAATGAAGGGGGTTTCCATATACTCTTTATCAACTGAATTTTGAAAGCATGTCCAGAATTGGAGAATTTTTAAACTGTAAGGGACATTGGAGGTTATCTCATCCAATCCCCTTCATTTTACAAATAAAGAAAATGAGACCTAGGAAAATTAAATTAACTACCCAAGACCTCCTGGCTTAATTCTCAGCAGAGTTAGCACTAAGTCCCCCTAACTCAGCTTCAGTTCTTTTCTCAGTACTCTGAACTTCCAAATTCAAAGCTAAATTCAATTGATATTTCTTCATTATCATTTATTCTGTGATCTCTAAATATACTTTATAAGCCAGGTTGCTAATATTTTTTTTCTTGAGCAGGAAGAAATGAAAAATGTGCCCAAGGGCTTTTCTGTATTGGCAGAACAGGCAAGCTGGTAGAGACAGGTTTAAACTTAGCTGTTTGTTTTTACAGAGGGAAACTGCTATGAAGAGCAGATGGGGTTTTTCCAAGTCCCTCCAGCTGCCATTAATTGCTGATAGGGAACCTGAAAACCATGACCTTTCATATCTCCTGTTCTTGGATCTCTTGAAGAAAAGATCTCTTCTTTCATCAGTTGAAAATCTCATGAGATTTTTTTTTTGACTCAGGAATCTATGAGTGACAAGCATGGTATTTGGACGACATGCACCAAGAACTACACTCTATTCTGTCTCCTGGTGCACCCCTCAGTCTAAAACTACAGAACCAAAACATAGGAAAATGATCTTCATTCCTCCTTCCCTATCCACGATTCCCTCTCTTCTCTTGTGTCTAGAATGTTTTCTGTCTTTACCTCCAACTCCCGGCTTCCTTCAACACTCAACATAAATCTCACCTTCTTCAGGAGGCAAAGCTTTCCTTGTCCTCTCAGCTTATAGTGTCTTCCCCTCTGAGATTTCATTCCACTAACTATATATATAATATTTATGTATGTATATATATATATGTTTATTTTATACATAGTTTCTTACATATTATCTCCCTCATTAGAATGTGACTTCCTGGAACACAGAGACTATGTTTTTTACTTTCTTGTATCCAGCAATTAGCACAGTGATTATCACAATAAATGTTAATTGGTGATTGTTGACTGATTTGGTTATAATTTAGAGTAGGCATCCTTGATTAGTTGGAAAGTCGCCAATTTTATTAATTTTTTAATTTTTTAGGTCTTTTGCCAGGCAATGGGGTTAAGTGGCTTGCCCAAGGCCACACAGCTAGGTAATTATTCCACCTAGCTGCCCCGAAAGTCACCAATTTTAAAGTCAAAAGAGTTGAGTTCTGGCTCCGACATTTTATTAACTGTCATTCTGGACAAGTAACTTAATTTCACTGTATCTCAGTTTCCTTGTCTATAAGACAGTTACACTACTTACATACACTATTTTTTTCAGTTATTATAACAAAGAAGATATTTTGTAAACTTTAGTATACTAACAAATTCAAGTTTCCAATATTCATCTTTGTTTTTCTTTTATCATTTAGTTTTAGACCTTGCATTGTAAGGATTAATAAAGACTTATTGAATGAGTGTGGCTTGTGTGACTTGCCGAAGATTGCAGTAAGTAGTAAAACTGGTATTCAAACATCGGTCCCCTGATTTAAAACCCAGGTGCATTGTACTCCATTGGGCTGACTATTCTGTGTGCCCACCCTCAATATCTTCACCTACCTTTTTATATTATTAAGACCTGGAAAGAAACATAATATTAGGGAGGGTATTGTTTTCTTTTGCACCCTAAGATGCTGCTGCTGGTGGTGATGGCTTTGCTAGGGTGTGGGAAGAAAAAGGGGAACTAAAAGAGAGAGAGAGAATATTGTGGGAGGGAGGGACAGAAGAGAGAGACAAGAAAGGAAGGGAGACAGGGAGGGGAGAGAGAATGACAGAGAAACAGAGGGAGTGAAAGAGAGAGAGTTTGTCTGAGAAGATTCAATACTATTGTGGTTTGTCCTATATACTCTAGAAAATCCAATGATGTCACAAGGGTGATGACTTGACTTTCATGTGAACTGGATTTAGTTGAGGCAGACCTGTGCAAAGTCATCAACCTCACCCTTATCCTCTAGTCACTGAAGACTAGTGACAACAGTGAAGACAATTGGCCATGGCCCAGGATGCAATGGGTTCCATTGGCCTTTCTAAATTTCCTCCCAGGATCTATATACAGAAATGTTTCCATTTACTTTTCTGCAACAAACACTTTCAGCAGAGTCATTTATCCTTTTGCTTTGTGGACTGCATCATTCTTTTGCTCTATATTAACCAAGTTTTCTTTGGTTGTTGCATACCAAAATTGATCTGTCTTTTTCCTTAACAATCTACCATGTGGCTTGAATTTGTCCTCAGAAAGGAAACATTAACTTTTCCTTTCTTTCTTGAACATAGAGAAAAGCACGGAGAAAAAAGCAAGTCTTCCCTCAAATACAAAATTCAAAATCCCTTTTTATTTTGCATAGGTGCTACCTTAGTGATTCAGATAGTCTAAAAGCCCACCACACCCCATATTATAAAAAATAGTGTGCTCTGATAAGAACATAGAACATAGTTGTTTTTAGAAAACAGCTTTCCCATGTGAAAAACATGAAAAACTGGTTTCTCCTTTCATACTGCTGGTTGTTCACTGTTTTACAGAGGACCCTATAACCTTTCACCTTTGAGAGAGGTTTCTATTCCTAAAATATAGCTTATTTTTTGGGGTGAGCATTTCCTGAGCATCCCCCTACCCACAGCAGCTTAAGTGATCCCTCTCCAATTGTCCTTGAGCTCTTTGTATATTCATTTTTGCTCCCCCCTCCACCCCAACCTCCATTCCCTGCCTGTTCATTAAACTCTACCTTTTATGCTCAAATTATATCTTTCTTGGGAGAGGACAAGGTGAATTTTTTTTTTTAATTCCTTATCTTTCAGGCCTTAAATGACTCCTATGCAGCAAGAAACAGGTTCTGAGTTAAAATCTCAGTTCTACCTTTACCAAATCTGTCACCTTGAACAAATTACCTAACCTCTCTGGACCTCAATTTCCTAATAATTTACAATGATAGGGCTGGATTAAATGACCCATAAGTGTTTTTTTTTCCAGTTCTAGATCTATGATCTTGGGATCTAATTTTTTTGTTTAGTTTAATTGAAAGAGATAAGCTAAAAAATATCCTTCATTATCAGCCAAGGAATTCCCTTTCTCCATTGTTCAGCTAAAGGGAAAGGAAATATCTGAAGCTAAATAGTATAGATAGATATATAGATAAGTAGTTGTACATATATATATATACTCATATGCATGTGTGTATCTATATTTATATTTTACCTTTGGAAATAGTGGGAAGGTGAAATGAAATAGTCCATAAATAAAGCTATAACTAGATCAAGGTGACTTTGTCTTTCTTTGTCTAGTGTCCAAATGTAAGGGTACTGACAACACTTTGAATCCTTAAGTAATATAGAAATAACTGTGTTTCACAGCTATTTACCATAAATAATTAGGGAACTAACAGATAGTACACTTCCCCTTCCCCTTGCCCCCAACAATTTATCCATTTTTGTACCACTGGTTCTTGGGGCAAAAATTGCTAGTTATGACTCTATTGATAAGATACTGATTAAGTTCCAGTATCATCAGGCTCTTGAGAATTTCCCCGTAAGATTCAAGTCCTAACACATCTTTTGCCTCCTCTACAATGGAAAACTGAAGATACAGAGATATTGACTCTCCTCTGACACTCATCATTATGCCAGTGTAATTAAGATGCCACTGTAATGAGGGAAGTCATAAGAGAAAAATTTCCAGTTAAATTCTCAGCAGTATTTAATATTTTATTCATTACCATGTTGTTGTGTTCTACCTAAGATAAAACAGCTTCAGAAAAAAATGAGACATTATACACAGTCAAGATGACAGGCTTCTCTTCCAATGTATTTCTTCAGATCCTTGGTATTTCACTCATTTTAAAATCTTTATCTTCTTAAAAGGAGAAGGGAAATATTAATTTCAAATTCAAATATCCCTTAAAGAGAGGGGAAATATCAATAATTCCACAAACATTAGAGGATGTTTAAACCAAAGAATATAATAGCCTGTTTCTTGTGAAAAGTTTCTTTGGTGTCCCTCTAATTCTGAGTTCAGGAAAAACCTTCATTCATGTCACTTAGTCCTGCTTTTTTTTTCTGACGTTGTATTAGAGTGAAGTTGATGAAATTGTTATGAAAATATGAAAGGCTGCCCTAGGTGTCATTATGTTGAGTCTAATTTGATGCTGTTTGGCAGGATGATATAGGTCCCTTCTCAGCCCTATACTGAGAAGGGTCACCTTAGGGCAGATCAAAGTGTTCACTAGTGACAAACCCATCCCTACTCTTTCCCTTAGGTTAATGAGATGGAAAAATCACTGGATTTTCAGAGTTAGAGAATGGGTTCAAATCCTGGCTTCACAACATAATTGACATAATTGCTTTATGACCTTGGGGAAGTCACCACCTCTCTGGGCTGCTCCTTTGTAAAAGAAGAGAACTGGAGCAGATGGCATTTAAAATCCCTTTCTTTTCCAAATCCTTTGATTTGGCTCTTTTGAAGCTCAAAATTTTTAAGTTGCAAGGAGCTAGGAAAGAGTTTGGATTAGTACAAATTCTTTATTTCAGAGATGACAAAAAAAGTAATCTGTTCAAGTTGTTATTAGCAAAAAAGGGGATCAGAATCAAAGTCTTTTGATCCAAGTCCGGTGCTATCTCCACTGCATTGTGAAAAGTTTTGTTAGCACTTCCACCCCCAAGACAATTGTCTAATATTATGCATCTTCACTACACATAGCCTTCTCCATAGACTCCAAGGGTTCCCAGATTTCTCTTTGATCAGGAGACTTCTAGAAGAAGGCTGTCTTATCTCCCCTTCTTTCCAAGGAGAGTAAAAAACTACTACCCTTCTGGTTCCCTAAAGAATAGAAAGATAACTAACTGATTGTCTAAGAACAAAAATGAAGCAAAAGGTAACTTAAATGGGTCATGAGTAAGACTGATGGGGTCATTTTATTGAAATGGAAGCCAAGACATGGTGCTATAAAGATAGGAATTAAAGAATGTTCATTAGTCTCAGCTATAAATCTATGCTTTGTGTAATCCACTTCCCCATACCCCCCACAGCTCTTATGAATAGAAATGTTACAGCGATTTCAGTTACAGTAGAAGACTGGTTTCTTAGTTACTCTATCAGCAAAACATCAATAACATTGGGGCCCTTCACTGGCTATGTGTGCAAGAACGAATGAAAAGGATTATATGGTGCACTTTAAATAGAAATGGTTCTACAGCACATCAACATCAACCTTGATGACACTATGTTCAGTCCAGCAACTGGCCCATTCATTGTGCAGGAGGCAGTCTCTTCCTGGTTGTGTAACAACAACTGAACAGACAAGAGCAGCCGGGATTGAGACCAGCCTGGCCAAAAGAAGCAAGTTGAGCCGAGGGAAGGTCTCCGCCTGTACTTGGAGCCAGGAATCCTTGTCTCCATACTATACTCCTTATCCCCACCCCCATCCCCACACATCTTTTGATTTCAGAAAGGGAACAGGGATCTCTTCAGGCTCTCAGAGTGCACTGACATTGATATGAGTGACAGCCACTGCTGTAGCTACCACCATTACCACATCTACTAGGTCAAAACTAATTTATATTTATATTTACAAAGCCCTTTCTGCAACAACTCTGCGACCTCGATAGTGTAATTATTTCCAGACTTATTTTCAGTATAGACCTATACCAGAGAAGTGGCAACAAGGTTGACCACCAATTAACACTTCAATTACTATAATTTTGGGGTGTGTGTGTGTACGTGTGTGTGTGTACTGCAGTTTCATAGACATTCTCTGAAAAAATATATATATCCATCAATATGGTGATGAAACTTATGAAGCCTTTTGCAGCTTGGAAGAACTTTTCCATAAATTAGTGCTTCACTGTCTTAAGATCACCTTCAAACCATACTGAAGTATCAAACTAGTAAAGTAATAGACACAATAATATTGCTTGCTAATCAAGTTTGTGAGCTGGGCAGAACATCTTGTTAGACTTCAATCCTTTTGCTACAGTCCTTGATATTTCCCATCATGAAAGATTGGGTAGAAATAGAGCTAGAGAGCACCTAGAACACTCCAGGGAATGTTTCTTGACTTTCTGTGATTAAATGTGAGAGTATTCCTATGAGATTAAAATAAAATCATCCTCTTCTGCTGGGACTACCATGAAATCCAAACTAACTTCCGGAAAGAACCCAACAGACTTCTTGTATTTCATCCCAAATCAGTGGAATAGAAAATCCTCTCTTTGGCTTTAAAAACCCTTCACAACCTGGTTCCTTCCTTTCTTTCCAGTTTTCTTATACTTTACTCTCTACATATGCATTATTTCTGCATAGAATCCATAGGGGTTCAAGAACCTTGGGTTACTTGCCACTCTGTGCTCCAGATGTACCTTTCCCCCAACTGCCCCCCAAAGCTAGAATGCCCTTCTTCCATACCACCATCTTCTAATTTTTCTAACTTCCCTCAAGACTCAATTTAAATTCTACCTTCTGCAGGGGGGTTTTCCTGGTCTTCCCTTTGCCATTATAGTGCCTTTCCTCTAGGATTAATTCCGTTTAATATTGCATGTAAGTTTAAGTGCATAGTTGTTTACGTATTGTCTCCCCACTAGAATCTGAACTCCTTGAGGTCAGTAACTGTATTTTTGTGTTATGGGAGGTTTTTTGTACTTACCACAGTGCCTGGAAAATATTTGTTGTTGTTTATTCATTTCTGACTAACTCTTTGAGATCCCATTTGGGGTTTTCTTGGCAAAGATATTGGAATGATTTGTCATTTCCTTCTCCAGCTTATTTTACAGATAAGGAAAGTGAGGTAAACAGGGTTAAGTGGCATGCCTAGGTCACATAGCTAGTAAATATTTGAGGCTGGATTTGAACTTAGCTCACTATCTACTATAGCACCTTGCTGGAAAATATTAAGTATTTAATAAATGCTGTTTGGTTAGCTGATCTCTTTTTCCTGATCAGAAATTCATTATATCTAGTGAGTGAATTTATACTGAAGGAATATGGTAAATGTGTGCCTATCCAAATTATTTCTTTCAAACTATTCAAATTAGCATATCCATTCTCAATGAAAAGATGTTTTCTAGTTTTTTTGTTTTTGTTTTTTTTTTTTGCAAGGCAATGGAGTTAAGTGGCTTGCCCAAGGCCACACAACTAGGTAATTATTAAGTGTCTGAGGTCAGATTTGAACTCAGGTACTCCTGACTCCAGGGCTGGTGCTCTATCCACTGTGCCACCTAGCTGCCCAGATGTTTTCTAGTTAAAATATTTGTTTCTGTTATATTGACAGGCAATAAAATAATCAGGCCAGCTGAGAGCAGAGACTATTCATTTCCTGCCCCCCCCATTTTTGTCTCCATTTCCTATCACAGTGCTTGACAAATAGTAGATATTTAAGAAATGATTGCTAAATGAGATTTCGTTGCATTCTCTTCTTTGGCCCACTTAGAACGAATTGGACAAATCCATCCTTCCAATTAACTGAACAACTTGAAATGTCCTCAACGCTTCCTTTTGCTATACTCTCTCTATATATAATAATAAGTTGCCAAATCTCATCAACCCTCTCTCCACAACATCTCTCAAATACATCTCTTTCTCAACTACCCTTGCTGAAGCCCTTACCATCTATCACTAGACATTCAGTGGCCCCAGCCTCTAGAATCTCTCTTCCTCAATCCATTTTCCACACAACTTATTCTCTACTACTGTCCTGACCAAGAAGCTTCAGTGGATCCTTGTTGCTTCTAGTATTGCTTACACACTAATTCCTTTCTTTGTTATCTCACAGGCTGGTTCCAACATATTTTTCCAAAATGACTTCACATTATTCTTAAGCACATTCTATGTTCCCCTATCAAATTGACATAATTGCTATTCCTGAAACTTGATATTCTATCTCCTGTCTTTGTGCCATTAAACAAATTGTCCCTTATTCCTAAACTGTTCTTCCTCTTCACATATACTTCTAGCCATCCCTCACTTTCTTCAAGGTTCAACTCAAATGCTAGTTCCGCAGGCCTTTCCTGTCTACCCCAATTTTAAAGCTCTTCTAGGGCAGCTAGGTGATACAGTGGATAGAGCACCGGCCTTGGAGTCAGGAGGACAGAAGTTGAAATCCAGCTTCAGACATTTGACATTTAATGGCTATATGACCTTTGACAAATCACTTAGCCCTTATTGCCTCATATCCAGGGCCCATCTCTAGTCATCCTGATTCATATCTGGCCACTGGACCCAGATGGCTCTGGAGGACAAAGTGAGGCTGGTGACTTAGCACAGTCCCCCTTCACTTAAATCCAATTCATGCGCTTGTTGTGGAATCACCTCCCTGATGGCATAGTCTTCTTTGAGAATGAAGGACAAACATCAGTTGTCTTCCCGTCCTCTGCCTCTATTTGTATTTACTCTGTGTGTATATATATATATATATATATATATATATATATATATATATATATATATATGTATATATTTTATCTGTATTAGTTGGAGAAAAATTATTAATATCTCCTACTATATGAGTTGGGCAAGTTCTTAAAAGAGATTAATAATAATAGTTAACATTTATATAGGGCTTTAAGGTTACAATATTTTATGCATGCTATCTTATTTGATTCTTACAACACTATGCAGTAGTTGCTATTATTATACACACTTTATAGATGAGGATACTGAGGACCACAAAAGTTAAATGATTTTCATATTATCACACAGATATTAAGTGCCTGCATCAGGATTTGAACTCAAGTCTTCCGAAACTTTTAAAACTACTGCTGGTTCCTAACTAGAGGCCTTTCCTGATCATCCCAGTTATTAAAGCTATTTTCCCCCTTCCCCTGCCTCAGTTTAGAGAGACAGTCCCACATCTCACCCAAGGAGAAATTCATTGATCTTTACTGGGGTAAACTGGGTATTGGGATATGTTGAAGGGGCCAGCTTCTCTATATGCCATCTCCTTCCTGAAGTCTTTTTCTCCCTTCAGGGACCTCTCCCTCAAGAGAATCTGGAGCAGATTCTTCTTTATTAAAGCTGGAAGTCAGAAGAGCTAGGATCTCTTATCTCCCAGCTCTTGCTTCCCAATATACACCACTAAACAGTTTTGAGTTTTGGGTTACACCTATATGAAAATAATGTCACTCATTCTCAATCATTTAGGAACTCTCAATGACTAGTGTTTATTATAGAAAAGAGAAGACCTAAAGGTGGTATGAGAGCTACATTTAAGGAACTGTTATGTGGAAGAGGGATCAAACATTCTACTTGATCCCAGAGAGCAGAACTAAAAAGAGAGCAGAAGTTGGAAAGAGGCAAATATAGGCTTCATGTAAGGAACAATTTCCTAACAATTATAGGTATAAAGTAGTTGAAATATGCTTCCTTGAGAAATCATGGAGTCACCCTTACTGGATATTATCAAGAAGAGGTAGATAATGTGTTACAATATGTTTGTTCTGAAATCCCTTTCAATTCAGTAATGTATAACAAATATGTTATATATTAAAATGTATAACAGCAAAGTATAACAAATAAGCAAATCTACCCCTTTTTCTCTGCCCACACTAGTATCACTTTTTTTTCAGATCCTCCTTGCTTCTCATCTAGATATGCTATTATAATTTATTGCTAAACACTGGCCTGGTCTCCCATCTACCATTCCTATTCCCATCTTTTACACAGTTACAAAATAATTTTCCTAAAGTAAATATTTGATCACGTCCCTCTCTACTCATGAAAACTTCATTGCCTCCAGGACAAATTACAAATTTATCAGACTGACATTTAAAATTCGCCACAATATAGTTCAAACTGACTTTTTTCTAGCTTTGCTTCACTCTCCTTCTCTTCACACATCCTATATTCCATATAAACAGGACTAAGAACTATTTCTTGATTTTCTACTTTTCCCTTTCTATTTTCTAGGAAAGTCTCAATTGCTGAAATATGCTTCTTTCACATCTTTCATGTGGAAATCTTTTAAAGCCCAGTTTAGGTCCTCCATGAATCCTTCCTTGATCTTCCCAACTCCTAGAGCTTTTTTTTAGACTTCATTTGTCCTTAACACATTCTACCTTGATTTGTACTTATTTGCACACATATTTTAACTCCCCAATTAAAGTGAAACTTCTTGAAGGTAGTGGTTGCTGTTTTTAATCTATCTTTTTTTCCTATTTCCCATTTTTTCTTATTTACCAAGCAAGTCATCTGGCACTTCTTGCCACTGTAGCTATGTCCCTACCACTATGCTTCCCATTTTTTCCAAAATCAGTCAGTGATGGGGATATACCACTGACTTTTAAACATGAAACATTTAATAAATGATAAGGCAAAAACAACATTTATCATGACATTTATTCAAAAACTGGTATTATTTGATTTTTTCAATATAATATTAATTTACTTAATGGAAGATGTAGCAGAAATAATATTTAATAGTTGCTAATAACCCAAATTAAACTCTTCTACCAGTGTCCCCAAGGGAAAATTGACATACATTTACAGAAGGTAGCAAGGAAACTCTTACTAAGAAAGGCATGTCCAAAGGGGAACTAATGACTCTGGACAGTGAACTCTAATGGTCTTGGTCTTTTTAGAAAGCATCCTGAACCACATATAATACCTGTATGGAAAACTGCTTTTCTTATATTTTCTCCCCTTCCAGTTCTCGCAGTTTTCTTGCATGGCAAAACTGATTTTCAAGTACATAGGGAAAACTCTTTTAGGACATAGCCACTCTTGACAAGGTGTTAAGAAAGTGTTCTTTTGGTGACAAGCAATTCCCTTAAACAGAACTGCCAAGTTTCCATTATAAACTGCAAAATGAGTGATATTGACTATATTAAATTAAAAAGATTTTACATTAATAAAATCAATACTGCCAAAATTAAAAGAAAAACAGAAAGCTGGGAAACAATCTTCACAACCAGGAGTTGTAATAAAGGTCTCATTTCTGAAATATATAGAGAATTGAAGCAAATTTATATGGTCACATGTTATTCCCCAATTGATAAATGGTCAAAGGATATGGACAGTTTTCAAATGAAGAAATTAAAGCTATATATAATCAGATGAAAAAATGCTCCAAATTGCTATTGATTAGAGAAATGCAAATTAAAACAACAATGAGGTATCATCTCAACCTATTAGATTGGCCCAGATGAGAAAAAGGGAAAATCATCAATGTTGGAGAGGTTGTGGGAGGATTGGGACATTGATGCATTGCTGATGGAGTTGTAAATGGATCCAACCTTTTTGGAGAGCAATATAGAACTATGTCCAAGGAGCAATAAAACTGTTCAGACCCCTTGACTCAGCAATTCCAATTCTAGGACTATAACTAGAAGAAATTGTAAAATAATGGGATAATTCCTACATGTTCCAAAATATTCATAGCAGCTCTTTTTGTAGTGGCAAAGAATTGGAAATTGAAGGGATGCCCATCAATTTGAGGAATGGCTAAACAAGTTATGGTACTTGAATACCATGGAATATTATTGTTTTATAAGAAACCATAAATAGACTTTAGAGAAGCATGGAATGGCTTATGGGATCTGATGCTGAATGAAGGGAGTAGAGAGCCAAGAGAACAATGTACACATCAACAACATTATGGAATTAAAAACCCTGATGGAAGAAACTCCTCTTGACAGTCCAGAGAGCTAGGATAAGTGAATTAGACTGGTGATGATCTATATTATCCCCAACCAGAGGAAGAAAAACAAAACAAAACAAAACACACAGAAAAAAAATACCTCTACTGAATCTGATAAACACTTTATAAAAATGATTTCTTATATAGCTATTTCCCTTAATCCCAATTCCTCATGCCAAAAATTACTAATTTGTAAATATGTTTAACAAATTATGTATGTAAAATGCTAAGCTGACTGTTCCCTGCTAAGGGGAGAGGGATAGGAAGGGAGGGTGGAGGGAAATTTTATAACTTAGAAATATGCATGTACAAATGGATGAAAATTTAAAAAATAAATTAAAAAAAACTTCCAAGTTACTCAGCTCTGATCTGAGAGTCTGAGAAAATTCTCCCTTTTAAGCTGTAGATAGTGATAGGGTCATGTAGCCTTTCTATAGCCAACTCTTTAAATAAAAAGAAATTCTGCTTTTTTTCCCCACTCTGCTCTAAGCAAAGAGAAGTTTTTTTATTGTATTTTTTTCACAGCAAAGAAAAATGCAAAGTTTTTTTTTTCTTTTTCTCAATCATAGAAGTCAATAAAGGGCAGCATAGATAAACCCTTGAGACATTTCACTTCTCTCAGGTAGTCAATAGCACTAGAGGACAATCTTGCCCTTCTCTAGACATTCAACTCTCAGTGAAATAATGCTTCTCTTCCAATCAGCACAGATTCCAAGAAAAGAGCTACATATTCTGCCTATCAACTTTTGTGTCCTTTCTTTTGTTGTTGCCTCTAGTGTCCTTTATCTCTTGACTCCTCTTGTGCTCAGTTTATAACTCCTGCTTTTATCTTTATCTGGCCATCTTCTAGATCTCTAATCTGTTTTTGTTTTGAGGAGGAAGGAAAGGACCTCAAATGACAAAAATCAGGGCTTCCTCATAAAGAGTGTTGTGGTTCAATTGTTTTCAATGGTGTATAATCTTTGTGACCTTATTTGAGGGTTTTCTTTTTTTTTTTAGGTTTCTTTGTTTTTTGCAAGGCAAATGTGGTTAAGTGGCTTGCCCAAGGCCACACAACTAGGTAATTATTAAATGTTTGAGGCTGGATTTGAACTCAGGTACTCCTGACTCCAGGGCCAGTGCTCTATCCACTGTGCCACCTAGCTGTCCCTTGAGGTTTTCTTAACAAAGATACTGAAATGGTTTGTCTTTTCCTTCTTTATCTCATTTTAGAAATGAGGACATTGAGGCAAATAGGGTTAAGTGACTTGCCCAGGGTCACACAGCTAATAAGTATCTGAGGTCAGATTTGAGCTCAGGAAGAGGAGTCATCCTGACTCCAGGACCAACATTCTATCCACTCTGCCACCTGGTTGTCCTTTTGAAGAGTAGCCCATACCTAACTTATTATATGAAATTAAAAAATCCTATTTTTCTGTTAGATATGAACCAACAGTGACCTTATATAGTCTTCCCATAGTAACCAATTATTTAATGTACAATTTTTCAATTGTATTCTTTATAACTTTGAAAACAGTCATATATAAATGAACTGATCCACCACAATGTCATATGGCTAAGATTAACTCAGTCAATGCTCTTTCCTCAGACAGATCCTCTCAGTTTTTGATTTGAGGGTAACTTCTCTTAGTTACTCAAAGCAGTCTCATTCATTTTATTTGAGAGGCTGTTTCTTCTCAAGTTGATTTAATTACTTTTCTTACACAAATTTTCATTTTCTGACTCCTTCTGTTTCAAAATGTCCACATATGAAAGGGCTATATCTTGTATATATGAGAAAACAAAAATGTACTTGAATTTTAAAGAATAGGAAAGCTTTGGGGTTCTTCCACAGCTCAAACAGAGAAG
Source organism: Macrotis lagotis (assembly GCF_037893015.1). NCBI lineage: Eukaryota > Metazoa > Chordata > Mammalia > Peramelemorphia > Peramelidae > Macrotis > Macrotis lagotis. The sequence goes on from NC_133661.1 coordinate 122,023,782, forward strand.
GAGGAGGGCAAAGGGAAAAGAGATGGGGCAAATATTGCTTCTCATCTCCTTTCTTCTGAAAAAGTCCCCAGCAATCAATCCACTTTGCAAAGAGTCTCAAACTCACCTATTAGGCTTCTAGGGAATCAGAGCTAAAGAAGATACTCTCCAACCTGAAGCTAAAACACTGTCTACAACCTTCATTTCCTGTCTATCCTTGGTTCATTCACTTACCCACTCCACTAGAATGCTAATTCCATACCTGATATTCTTGTTCACATCTAGATTTTATTTCTTGTAATGTTTTTCCTTCAGGGTAAGGAATAAAAAACAATTCTTTACCTATAAAATGCACTCAATTTCTTTAGTCCTAACAAGCAAAAGAATTCTGATCAGGACAGCAGTATAGCAGTATTTTATTCCTCAGTAGACTAAGAATTCGGTATCTTTTTCCATGTTGAAGAAAGGTACCGGAATATATCAAAATGTTTGAAATGTATCTAAAGAACCAGAGGCTATTGTCATCATTCAATACTTCCCAAATTAGAAATTAGAATACCATGAATTGATCCTTACTATGTTTAAGGACACCTTTCCCAGATATTTGATATATTCACCAATAGGTCAAAACCAGCTTCACCACTTGCATACATACAGATTTATAAACATATTATTCCAGAAAGGAAATTTTTATTTTAAAACTCAATAAATTAAAATGTTATATTTTATGCCAACTCCAAAAAGATGTCTTTATAGTCCTTGATAAAGGTTCAGTTCATGCTGAGATACAGAGAAGATGAATGACTTGGTCAGGGTTACATGGTGAAATAGCTCACAGCAGTGATTAAAACCTCCATCTTCCAAATTTCCAGTCCAGGGTTCTTTCCACCACATCACCCTGCTTCTTCTCCTATCATGCATGGGTCATGGTCATTTTGAGGAAGCTTAGTTTTGTTTTTTGTTGTTGCTCTTCATTTTTTTTTATAGTCACCTCATGGTAATAACTGCTTGTAAATATTCCTCCTTGTGTAGCTTCTTCCATCAAGCTTTCTCAGTCAGTTTTCTTGGCTTTTACTCCCAAAACAAAAGGGATGATGATAAGAAAGCTTTGCCTGGTAATAATTTAGTTGGGTAGGGATGTGTTAAACACTCCCCATTCCACTCACATAAAGAGGAATAGGCAAAGGGGTATCTCCTAAGGAAGACTAAAATCTTATTCCTATTCAAGAAATCTGTTTTAACCCCAATCCTGTTATCTTTCAGTCTTTCTAGAATGGAGTTAGGCTCACTTTCCAGGGACTGTTGGATTTGCCAATTCCAGGAATTGTCAGATTTATCTTTCTGTTTAATTGCCCTTGTTAAGTTCTGTTGAAATATGTTTTCATGTTCTGTTCTGTGCAAAGGGACATGGTGAACTTAACTGAAAACTGTTTATATCCAAATCTAGTTAGAGTGAGAACTGGCTGATAAGGGACCTATTGTTTGTAAATGCAAGAGAATTACCTGAGGAGAAGGTGGTTGAAGTGAATTGAAAGAAAGAGAAAGGAAGGAAGGAAGGAAGGAAGGAAGGAAGGAAGGAAGGAAAGAAATCTAAGGAAAATATAGCTATGAATGTTCATCTTGCTGGTGATGGATACATTGTGTAATTATAATTTCTCTCTGCTTCTGCGGAGGCAGAAAAGGTAGTCATAGAGAAGCCAGAGAGAACAAACAAAAGCTTTCTTATTTAGATCTATCAGAAAATTTGGTTCAAAACAACAACTTTTAGTTTCATTTATTATTTCGAGTCTTTTAGTTTTTTAATTTCTAGAAAGATTTTAGGTGTGGTTCACTATGCTTGACCAATCTAGCTAGTTAAGAATGGGGAGGTGCTTCATCATTAGGTGATGGATTCACATTGTCCACAGAAACCAATAAAAATGTAAAATGACCCTCCACCCTTATAGGAACTTTCCCTTCTTCCACAATGAGTGGTGGGATGGCAGAAAAGAGGCATAAAATCACCATCTTGAATTCTTTCATAAATATTGATATAAATGTTGTATTTTAACATGAAGCCTTGTGGCATGATGGATAGAGAACTGGCCTTATCAGGAAGACCTCAGTTCAGAGCCCACCTCTGACACACATCGGGTAATCCTTTAGCCTCTCAGTATTCTAGATAAATATCTAAGACCATAAGTTGCACAGAAAATGCATTCTGGGTAAGGAAAACCAAGAAGTAGAGTACCAGTACAATCACATATCCAATCTCTTTCTTTTTCCCAAAAGATATCTTGATCCAAAGAACAACAACTTGATATACTATGAGGGGAAATGAACCATGTTGTTGTAGACATTCTTCCTATGAATCAAACTAGAAGATATAAAGGAGTTGCAGCTAAATGGCAGTACGGATCATAGGTTCTACTCAGAAAAGTGAAAGAGGAGTTGTTTTCTTGTTTTCATAATGCACTCAAACACAAAATATCATTTCATAAGGCTACTTGGGCATACAACCTTATAGTGCTTATTATTAGGTGCAAAAAAAAAAAACTATGAAGAAAATTGTAGGTTATATGCTGATATTTTCCAGAGAGGCAAAAATGTAGAGAAATTCTGCATAGCACTTGTTAAAAGTACCCTAGATTTAAGTCAACATGTAATTTGATGATGAACAAGTAAAGTATGAAATAGAGAGCTATGGATACCAGAGATATTTCCCTGGTCCAGGAGAATATCTTACAAAATCCAAATGAACTAGGAATTCTTTATCATTGACTAGTTCTGCAGATACTCTTGCTTTCACGATACTTTCTGCCTATTGCTATCAAGCCTCAGAACACTGGTAGGTTATGGGGCCTCTTTTAATGAGAATCCCTTTCAAAAGAAATCAACCAAATAATCTGCAAGGGGAAAAAATGGCAAATATTGTTCAAAGTATAACATGTAACTTATTGAATGAATTCACAAGAACATACATCATTGACAGGCAAATAAACATTTAGATAAATAAGGAGCTATATCCCATTTTAAATAGGGAGTATAGTTGACTGATTTCTCTTGGGAAATATATATAATATTGTCAATGATTCCAACTTATTTCCTGTTGCAAAAAAATTTTTTTTCAAAACTAATATTCTCCTTCTGATATTATATGACTGTGATTCATAGAATAACTTGATTTCTGAAGAACTAAAATTGTGAGTAGCCTGAAGGCAGCAGACAGAAACATGGTAGAAGCAAGTAAGTTTTAGCATATTGCCAATGATAATCTGAAAACAAGAAGAAACTTTAAAATCTTTGTTCACAAAATATATGATGGAAAAAGTGAGCAGTCTAGTCATGCAGTGAAAGAAAAGGTACCAGATGAACAGTACAAATGCACTGGTACCTTGAAATATGGAACATGACTAAGGAAGGCTCTATCTTGTTGGAAAGCTATGGATTCATGGTAGTGGATAAACTGTAAGACATGTGGGAGTACCTATATAAATGAAATGACAAATCAATAAAAACACAAAAATATAAACCTGACTTCTAACTGAAGTGGATAATTACCTTGAACAGTTCCAAAATTGGTAAAAAAGTCAATGGAACATTTTTAGTGATTTCCTGAACTGATAACTCTGAATTATCTTGGGAAAGGAATGACTTTGAAATAATAAAGACATTAACTAGAAAGAAGCATTCCATTCAGTCTTGGAGAAGAAAACTGTTAGATAAGCAATTTTTAGTAAATTTATCAAATTATCTCTATTCCTTTAGTAATTTGATCTTTACAGCTCTCTACTCAGGGTTTTATGTGTGTGTTTGTGTGTGTGTGTGTGTGTGTGTGTGTGTGTGTGTGTGTGTGTGTATGTGTATCCTTTTGACAGTCTGGTGAAACCTATGGATCTCTTCTCAGAATGATTTTTAAATGTGTAAACTCCCATAGTATTATAGTAAATAGAATGAAGAGCTCCTCTCCCAATCTCCATTAAGAATTTCATCCTGGGCTAGATGTGCTCCTTTGATCTACTCCATCTTCTCCTGCATTTTCTACCCTTCTTTTCACTTTCCTTTTGTATATCATCTTCCTCTATTAGACTGTAAGTTCCTTGAGGACAGAGGCAGCCTTTCTTTTTCTTATGCCCTCAATAGATAGCACAGTTCTTTGCTCATGGTGAATATTTAGTAAATGTTTCTTTAAACTGACTGACAAAGGAAACCAATTATATTGAAATATAGTTATCAGAATTTTTTTAAATACATGGATCTCAGTTTAAGAAACCTGATTTCTTTAATGTTTATACTTGCTATTGAAATAAATAATTAGATTTTTTAAATGAACAATGTAATTGAGTGGAAAAGCAAGCTCATTAAAGCCATATAAATAATCAACATTTTTGAATATTGCCAACAAGACCAAGCTGAAAGATATTAAAAGAGAAATTGAGTTAGAATAACTACAAAATGTATAAAACATGTGAGAGTCTACCTACCAAGACACATATAGAAATTATATGAATTCAACAACAAAGCACTGTTTACAGAGATAAAGACATACCTAGGTGGTTGAAAAAATAGTAATTATTAATGGGGCAAGATGAACCAATATAATACAAATGATAATACTATTTAAACTAATTTACTTATTCAGAGCCAAACTACTGAAGGATTACTTTGCAGAACTAGAAAAAATGGTTATAAAATTGAAACAGAGGAACAAAAGGTTAAGAATATCATGGGAAATATTGAAAAGAGAGGAGAAAAAGGCCCAGCAAAACCAGATCTGAATATATATCTCAAAATAGTGATGAACAAATAATTTGATAAAATATATCAAATTTATTAAAAAATAGAATTAGATCAGTTGAACAGTTGAGGTATAAAACATATAGAATCAAACAAACCTAGTAACCTAATGTTCATTGATGATGATGTTTGTCCTTTGTTCTCAAAGAAGATCATAACATCAAGGAGTTGATTCCATGACAAGCACATGAATTGGATTTGAATAAGGGAGGGTTGTGCTAAGTCACCAACCTCACCTCCTCTTCCAGAGCCAGATATGAATCCAGGAGATGGCCCTGGATGTGAGGCAGTCAGGGTTAAGTGACTTGTCCAAGGTTATACAGCTAATAAGAATCAAGTATCTGAGGTTAGATTTGAACTCCTGTCCTCCTGACTCCAAGGTCAATGTTTTATCTACTATATCACCTAGCTGTCCATTAATGTTCAATAAAGCCAAGTCCTTAGTAACAACTGATTATTTGCACCCCAAAAAATTAGGTTTAGTTTAGACTAATACTATATACTCTTTGCTAACATAAGCTCCAGTAAAACCATGCCCCAGCTATAAAAAGTAATGACATAAACAAAGCAGAGGAGGAAAGAAGAAATTACTTTTCAAATTTAAGGATAGAGAAAGGACTAAGCCAAGGATATGGAGGATCATTGAGATAATTTTGACAATACTGATTGCATATAATTAAAAAGATTTTATAAGAACAAATCCAATCCAGTTAAGATTTGAAGGGAGTTAACTAAGGAAAAAATTCTTTGCTGCAAGTTTCTCTGATAAAGGTTTAATTTGCATGATTTATTAGGAACTCATTCAAATTTAGAAGAATAAATATCATTCCTTAATTTGATGTGGTCAAAAGATATGAGCAAGCAGATACTAAGGTAAGAAATCTAAGCAATCTATAGCAAATAAATAAATATACCAGGTCACTAATAATTAGAGAAATGGAAATTCAAGCAACTCTGAGATTCTACCTCAAATTTATCAGACTGGTAAAGTTGACAATGCTGTAGACATTTCAGGAAAACAGACACATTGATGTGCAGTTGACAGAACTGTGAATTGGTACAGTCATTCTGGAAAACAGTTGATACAGGGATATTAGGCCTAAAAAAACCAAAGAGATTAAAAAAACAGGAAAAGGTCATATTTGTTCCCAAATATTTATAGTAACTCTTTTTGTAGTGAAAAAATACCCTGTGTCCATCAATTGAGGAATAACCAAACAAGTTATATAAATGAATGTGATAAAATAAAATTGGGCTATAAGAAATGAAGATGGTTTTAGAGAAATTTGAGAAGATTTATATGAACTAATATAAAATGAAGTGAGCAGAACCAGAAGATAATTTATACTATAACATCAACATTTTGTATTATTTATCTTTTATTAGTTTTTTTTTTTTTTTGCAAGGCAATGGGGTTAAAGTGGTTTGTCCAAGGCCACACAGCTAGGTGATTATTAAGTGTCTGAGGCCAGATTTGAACTCAGGTACTCCTGACTCCAGGGCCAGTGCTTTATCCACTGCACCACCTAGCCACCCCAGCGTCAACATTCTGAAAAACACAAAGTAATTCCAGAGACAGATGATGCATGCTAGCTGCATAAAAGAGAGGTGATGCAGAATAAGACACACAAGTTTTTTTTTAAATTTTTTTATTTGTTCAAGGCAATAGGGTTTGAGTGACTTACCCAAGGTCACAGAGCTAGGCAATTATTAAATATTTGAAGGCTAGATTTGAAATCAGGTCCTCCTGACTCCTGGGCCAGTGCTCTATCCACTGTGCCACCTAACTGCCCCAGACACATAGTTTTGAATGTGGCCAGTGTTTGTTTTTCTTGATTATATTGTTACAAGGGTTTTATATTTTTTTTTCCTCCAGTGAAAGGGAGGGGAGGGGGGGAAGTGGGATGGGAAAAAAAGCACTTGTTACATGTCAAAAAATTAAACAATGATGATTTAAAAAAAAAGAAAATAAAAGTAAGGTAATTGTCCTGTGTTTATAGAATACTTGACTCTTTAGGTCCAAGGTAGTAAGTGTGGTAGAAAGAACACTGAATTTGGAATCACAGAATCTGGATTTCAATCCAAATTCTACTATTTACTGCCAAAAATGACTTTAAGCAACCCATTTAACTTTTCTGGGTCTCGGTGTTCTCATTTGAAGGAATTGGACTTGATAACCTTTAAATTCACTTCCAACTCTAAATTCTATTATCTATGGTCCTATTAACAAATCTGGTACTCTTGCTTCTCCAGGGACTGCTTGTCTGCTTGCTTTGTCACTCCTTCTAGGAACACTTTGACCTCTGGTTTACACTTTGTTTACTTTTGACTCATGTTACAAACTTATGAAATTTGCTTTGTCTCTGTTTCTCAGTTTCTGGCCATTACCCTGGCATGGGACAAGGTGTGGCTCACTTATTACTGCTATCTTGAGGCTTGGCAAAGAACAGTGGAGTTTCGCTGATATTATTTTCATGAGTATGTCTAAATTGAACTGGACTTTGCCTATTTGGTTGCTCCGCCTAGTGGGGACCTAGAAATATTGGTTCACTGGAAAAGGAGGCCATTAATATGGTGCCTGGACACATGAATGCACCGTTTTTTCATTCAATGTTCAATTTGCTTTTGCCTTGTAAACTCATGCTGTAGATAATAAATGCTGAATCAATTCACCAAATGTAGAATTGCATTTTCCTCCTTCCCAGAGTGATTTCTAGCCCTAATATAGCTGGAACAACTATATCAGTAATTATTCCACATTGATATAACTATAGTTGTAAATTTTTATTTTTCTTTAATTCTAACCATGGCAAGAAAAGCAAATGGAAACAGTCTCTCCTCCCATTAAATTAGTCATTCTAGGCTACCATTCTGGAGTTATGTATTATCATTAGACACTGAGTTGACTTAATAAGGTAGTGGAATCTCCTTCCTTAAAGATCTTTAAGGGCGGGATATTCACCGTTTGTGTTACATCATAGGATCATAGTCTCAGAACTGTGAAAGACCTCAGAAAGAGATCATCAATTCCAACTCTCTTATTTAATAACTGAGGGAACAGAGCCCCAGGGTGGTTAAATGACTTCCCCAAAGCAACACAAGTAGACCTGGCAGAATAGTATTCAAACCCACATCCTCAGTTTTCAAATCTTGCTTTCTTTTTGATACTGGGCTACATTCTTTACAAATATTAACTTATTTGATTCTCACAACTATCTTGTGAAGTAGGTGTTAATACTATTCCCATTTTACAGTTGAGGAAACTGTGGTTGAATTGAGGAAATTGAAAAAATTGAGGTTGAGAATATATATATGTAACTTTTCCCAGAGTTATCTAACTGGTAAGAGTTCAAGGCCCAATTTGAACTCAGGTCTTTTTGATTCTAGATCCAGTGTTCTTATCCCCCATACAACCTAATTTTTGGAAAGAAAAAAAATGAAAAAACAAACCAACTAGCTAAATAACACAATAATCAGACTGTAATGAAACTGTGGAAACAGATCATCATACTGAACAAGGAAAGGGAACTGTCTATGAATTCTCAAAACTTAGTGATTAACCTAGGAAGATGGCATTCCTGTGGAGATACCACCTGGCAGCCCTTTCTAGAGGTTCCTAGCTTCTCAGCAAATATATCTTCTAAAAAAAATCTCCTGAAAACTGAGAAGAGAAAGTTCTGAATACCAAAACCTTTGGCAATATCAAATCAAAATCAGAAATAGATGTGTTTTGTTTTTCATGGAAATGTCAATAAAAAATTTCCTTTCTTCATATTCTCTTTTTAATTCTCTTCAGCCTGGCTTCTGACTTCATCATTCAACCAAAATTGTTCTCTCTAAAGTTACTACTAACAATGTCTTAGCCTTAGTAAGGGTGCAATGGGAACTAAGTGACTTGCCTAGGAACTCAGCTTCTCCTGACTCCAGGGACAGTTCTCTGTCTACTTCTACATGGGCTTTTCTCATTTCCCTTGACTTTTCTTCTCTCTAAGTTTCCACGACTACTCTAACCTGGTTTTCCTCCTACCTATCTGCTGCTCCTCAGTTTTTTTTTTGTTTTTTTTTGGCTGGATTTTTGTACAGATGGGGGTCCCCCAGGACTTTGTCCTGGGCCCTCTTTTCTTCTCCCTCTATATTATTTCACTTGCAGATCTCATCAGTTCTCATAAATCTACAACTTTCTATGCTGACAAATCTCAGATCTACTTCCCAGCTCTAACCTCTCTGCTGACCATCTTTATCACATCTCCATCTGCCTAAAAGACATCTCAAACCAGATGTCCTCTGGCCATCTTAAACTCAATGTGTTCAAAAATGAACTCATCTTTTCTCCAATATTCTCCCCTTTTCCAAATTTCCCTTTTACTGTTGAGAGTTCTACCATCCTTCCAGATTTGCAGGCTTGCAACCTAGCTATAGATCTCAATTCACCACTCTCTCTCATTCTACATATCCTGTCTGCAGTCAAATGTCAAATTTATCTTTGTAATGTCCTCATATATGTCCTCCTTCACTCCATTGCCCCTGTCATCACCCTAGTATAGACCCTCAGCACCTCACAAACTCTGAATGGGGTGGTTGCACAACAGAAAGTCCAAGCATCTCAGTTTATAGATAAGGAGACTGAGGCCCAGGGAATAGAGCTGGATCTAAAGTCAGGAAGACCTGAGTTCAATCTTCTTCGACACTACTTGTTGTGTAACTCAAGGGATGTCACTTAACTTCTGTCTGCTTTACTTCCCTCATCTATAAAATGGAGATAATAATAGTATCTACCTCCTGGGATGAATTAAAGGATAAAATGAGATAATATATATAAAGTGCTCTGTAAACTTTTAAGTGTTATAATGTCTATTATTATTACTACAATTATTACTTATATTAAGTATTAATATTCTTACTATTATTGTTTTGTTACTACATAACTTTTACAAATTCATATAGGTAGAAAGTAGTAAAACCAGTAGTAAAACCAGAATGCAGGTCTGCTGGTTGTGTCCTTTTCTGTTAGATAACACTGCCTCAATGTCATCAGATTGTACTCTTTGACTTAATTCCTGGAAGTTCCTAGAAAGGCCCAAGTTTTTTATAGAAAAATAATGTACCAGGTGGCTAGGTGGTGCAGTGGATAGAGCACTGGCCCTGGAGTCAGGAGTACCTGAGTTCAAATCTGGTCTCAGACACTTAATAATCACCTAGCTGTGTGGCCTTGGACAAGCCACTTAACCCCATTTGCTCTGCAAAAAAAAAAAAAAAAAAACTAAAAAAAAGAAAAGAAAAATAATGTACCTTAGCCACTTGCCATAAAAGGAAAACAGAGGTACATAGTTCCAGAAAAGTTCAAATCCTTTGTATCAACTATCTATCCAAGTCATCTCAGTGTCTCAGTTTTTAACCTCTGTTTCAGTTTCCTCATTTATAGTAATAGTAGCTAACATTTATCTAGTGACTTAATTTTGCAATGCACTTTACAAATGTCTTATTTCATCTTCAAACAACCTTGGGAGCTAGGAACTATTACTATTTCCATTTTACATCTGAGAAAACTGAAACCGGAGTACTCAAATGATTTCCTAGGGTCACATCAGTACATATCTAGCATAGAATTTGAACTCATGCCTTCTTCACTCCAGATCCAACAGGGGGATTGACTTATGTCCTGCCAACAGACTTCAGTGACTCTGGAGGAGAGTAAAGCTGACAATGTCCAATTCTGCCTTACTTAAACCCAGTTCACCAAAAATCGAACTGTCACCCTCATGACATGGAGAATAAAGGAGCAACAACCACAACTAGAAGTCAGTTGGGATTATTTTTTTCAGAGTGATAGTGTGGGACAGTGGATAAAGTTCTGGTATTGTAGATTGAGGCCTTGTCTTAGATTCACTGCTCTGCCACTTACAGGTGTGAACACGTCAAGTTATTTAAGGTTTTTTAAGGCCTCAATTTCTTCATCTATAAAATGAAGGGATTGGAACAGTTTCTGTTTTTTGTTCTCTAAATCCACTGTGGTAACAAACCTTGTATTGTGAGCCCCCAGGATAATTTAATATATTACTCATAGCATTCTACAGTTATTTATCCCTTAAGGTGCTATTAAGAATTTTTCATGCAAATCCCTTGGACAAACTTCATGAACTTCCAAGATGTTTGGAAATCTTCTTAAGAGGAATCTCAGAACTAGATTGCCTTCTTTCCAACTGTAATCTTATTAGTTCCATCATTTGGTTTTCTTCCTAATGCCTCACTAAGATTAGCTGCATTGAAAGAAGTGGAGAACTGAGTGAGGTGAAAGAAAGCCGGTCATTGTGAGCCATCAGTGAAAGTAGGGCAGCCTTGGGGCTAATGAGAAGGGAATCTCCCAGTGGGAGATAGATGTAGGATAACAGGAGAGGATTGGGAGCCTGGAAAGAGGCTTACTTGAAGGGAGAAGACTTCAGAAAAAGAGGTGAGAGGTTGTCAATAGCAAACTTCATCTAATTAAAAATTCATCCGAAGACTAGCTCTGTAACCTGAAAAAGAAAAAGAAACTTTCCTTTTCCTTCTCCTCTCCCAGTCCTGATCCTGACCTACTGGACTTCAAAATCATATCTTTACAACTGTCTTATTCTGGAACTTCCTCCTATCCCTGCTAAATATTCTCCATGGAATAGCCTAAAGCTTCTTGCTACCTTCTCTCACTGGTTTCTTCTGAAGCCTTCATTTGTAAAGAGGACCAGGCTAGTCTGCCTGACTTCCCTTCCCAGTCTGGTTCCTGACTTTTGGATCTTAAAATGTGTGGAGCAGTTTCATCCTTGACTACACTTTTCAGTTTTCTTTTGTATGTTGTCTTTCCCCATTAAAATGTAAGTTCCTTGAAGGCAGACATTCTTTCTTATTGCTTATATTTGTAACCTCAACATATGGCAGCACCTTGCACATGTAGATGTTTAATAAATGTATATTGTTTGATTTCTGGTTCAGTGTAACACCTGTCAGGAGAAGTAGAGGAAGATCCCTAACATATATTGAGTGAGAGCCTAACGGGAGGAAATGGACAACAGGTTCAAAGGAAAGACACTCATTCTACACCATTGGAGGGAGTACTGACAAACATAAGAAGATAGTACCAGTTGAAAATGGTGGTTTAAATTCCAAATAGCAAACACACATATGCATATGGATATATATTATATATATATATGTACTATATATAAAAAGATATATATAAAATTGCTGTATGTATTCTTGAAAATTATACATATATACATGACATTTTCAAAGTGGGGACCACCTATAGTTTAGATATAACTCTCAGTACACGATTGTGCTTTAAGAATTGTAATTTTCAACATATTGCTGGAATCTGATTTTAAAATTCTGAGTGCAAAATAGCTTAAAAAAGGTTTTAAAAAGTCTGTGAAGCAGTTTCTATAAGCATTTCTAAATCTATTTTGAGTTATCTTGAGTATTTTACCAGTTCTAACAAAGGTTAGGCAGAAGCTACACATAGTAAACATGTTTTGCACACAGCTTATTTGAACAAAGGATCTGAAACAGAAAGTGAACTTCATTTTTAATCACTTGTTATTTCTTCCTAAGAAAAAAATGCAGATTTTTGAGATCCATTTTTTGTTGTTATTGGTAGTATCAGCAGTGGTATTTGCTTTCTTTAGCATAAATATAAAAATAGTGTCTAAACAGATGTAGACAACAAATAATTGCAAAGAAAGGAGGGAATAAAAGGAGACCAGAAAATGATGTATAATTAAAATATTGCTCCCTTCAGTGCTGTGAGACAAAGCAGACTTCAAAAGGTTCAGAGCAAAGAAATAATTGCATATGCTTTATTCCCAGGAGTACCAGATGGGACCAATGAGCTACCAGAATCATATGATTTCAAGATTTTGTTGAAGTATCAAGGAAATTAGGGCTTTTTATTTGATGTGTCTTTTATAGGTTTTAAGTAAAATCCACACGTCAAAATATTATATCCAATGCACAAAGATTTAGCCTAATGGAAGATTGGTTTCTAAACTTTAAAATAAAGAATATTTCAGTATTAATTGTTTCTTTGGTTTCTGAATTCTTTCCTTTACCCAGTAACTATTGACAATAGGATATCATTTGGAGACTTTTTTCCCCATAGATTTTATTCATTTTGAGTTTTACAATTTTTCCCCTAATCTTGCTTCCCTCCCCCCACCCCCCACAGAAGGCAATTTGCCAGTCTATACATTGTTTTCATGGTATAAACTGATCCAAATTGAATGTGATGAGAGAGAAAAATCATATCTTTACAAAAATAAAGTATGAGATAGCAAAATTACATAATAATAGTTTTTTCCCCCCTAAATTCTTTGGTCTTTGTTCAAACTCCACAATTCTTTCTCTGGATACAGATGGTATTCTCCAGCCAGATACTTCAGAATTCTCCCTGATTGTTGCACTGATGGAATGATGAAGTCCATCAAAGTTGATGATCACCCCAATGTTGCTATTAGGGTGTACAGTGTTTTTCTGGTTCTGCTCATCTCACTCAGCTTCAGTTCATGTAAATCCCTCCAGGCTTCCCTGATTCCCATTCCCTTCTGGTTTCTAATAGAACAATAGTGTTCCATGACATACATATACCAAAGTTTGCTAAGCCATTCCCCAATTGAAGGACATTTACTTGATTTCCAATCTTTGCCACCACAAACAAGGCTGCTATGAATATTTTTGTACAAAGTGATGTTTTTACCTTTTTTCATCATCTCTTCAGGGTATGGACCCAGTAGTGGTATTGCTGGATCAAAGAGTATGCACATTTTTGTTGCCCTTTAGGTGTAATTCCAAATTTCTCTCCAGAAAGGTTGGATGAGTTCACAGCTCCACCAGCAATGTATTAGTGACCCAGATTTCCCACATCCTGTCCAACATTGATCATTATCCTCTCTAGTCATAATGACCAATCTGAGAGGTGTGAGATGCTTTAATTTGCATTTCTATAATAAGTAATGATTTAGAGCAATTTTTCATATAACTATGGATTCCTTTGATTTCCTTATCTGTAAATTGCCTTTTTGTTGTTTGACTGTTTGTCAATTGGGGAATGGCTTGGTTTTTTTTTTTTAATTTGACTCGGTTGTCTGTATATTTTAGAAATGAGTCCTTTATCAGAAATACTAGTTGTAAAAATTGTTTCTCAGTTTACTATATTTCTTTTGATCTTGGTTACAGTGGTTTTGTCTGTGCAAAAACTTTTTAATTTAATGTAATCAAAATCATCTAGTTTGTTTTTAGTGATGTTCTCCATCTCTTCCTTGGTCATAAACTGCTTCCCTTTCCATAGATCTTCTAGTTTGTTTATAATATTGTTTTTTCTAATTTCTAAATCCTATATCCATTTGGAGATTATCTTGGTATAGGGTGTGAGGTGTTGGTTTAATCTAATTCCATACCAACTTCCAATTTTCCCAGCAGTTTTTATCGAAGAGAGAGTTTTTATCCCAATAGCTGGACTCTTTGGGTTTATCAAACAGCAGATTACTATAATAATTTCCTGCTATTGCACCTAGTCTATTCCACTTGTCCACCACTCTGTTTCTTAGCCAATATCAGACAGTTTTGATGACTGATGCTTTATAATATAATTTTAGATCAGGTAGGGCTAAGCCCCCTTCTTTTGCACTTTTTTTCATTGAATCCCTGGAAATTCTTGACTTTTTATTTCTCCATATGAATTTACTTACAACTTTTTCTAACTCATTAAAGTAATTTTTTGGAATTTTGATTGTCAGGGCACTAAACAGGTAGTTTAATTTTAGTAGAATTGTCATTTTTATTATATTAGCTCAACCTATTCATGAGCAATTGATGTTTGCCCAGTTATTTAAATCTGATTTTATTTGTGTGAGAAGTGTTTTGTAATTGTTTTCAAAAAGTTTCTGAGTCTGCCTTGGCAAATAGACTCCCAGGTATTTTATATTTTTTGTAGTTACTTTGAATGGGATTTCTCTTTCTAACTCTTCCTGCTGTATCTTGCTAGTCACAGATAGAAAATTTGAGAATTTATAAGGGTTTATTTTATATCCTGTGACTTTGCTAAAGTTGCTAATTGTTTTCAGTAGTTTTTTAGATGATTTTTTGGAATTCTTTAGGTATACCATCATGTCATCTGCAAAGAGTGAGAGTTTTGTCTCTTCTCTCTCAATTCTAATTCCTTCAATTTCTTTTTCTTCTCTTATTATTGAAGCTAACATTTCTAATTAGAGTCTTTTAATATGCTATTGTTCTTTGTTAATATAATATTGAAACAAAGCTTATCAGGTTACCAACTCCAAGAAATCATTGTCCTTTGGCTATAATTACATTATCCTGAAAGTTGAATGCAGCACATAATCTGACTTTAAGATAATTTTCCTGGGTCTTTTCCTTACCTTTTCTTTTCTTAGACCCTTCTTATCCACCACCACTGGTGGAAGCAACATAGAGATGGTGGGCAATCAAAATACTGTCATATTGTTATATAAATAAATAACATTTCTATCAGTTAACCTCTATGGAAGTAATGGAAGTAGACAATAAGTAAGAGTGGTTTGTATTTAGGTGAAATTGTTGTATGCAGTCATTTTTAAATAGTAGGAAAATGAAGAAGAAAGGAACATTAATCTCTCCTTTTTTCATAGAATTAGGTTTTTGCATGAATTTAAAATATCAAAATAACTATTTGGTGCCAAAGTTAGAAAAAAAGAAATTGAAAGAGGAAGGAACTTTGAGATTGCCTCAGTCATAGAAGAGTTGATTAATGACATGAAATATTGCACTGTACTTTGACAGAGGTAGGACCAAGGTTTCATCTATTAATTGCATTTGTTTGTAGGGCTAGATATAACTCAGAATGCTCTAAATGGCTAAACAACCAGGTGGCAGTATATAATCAAACTGCCCCAGCAAATGTTTCCAGGAACATTGTGTCTATATAGGAAACTCAAAAATGTGGAAACTTCCTCTGTCAATGTGGTTGATCATTTTCTCTGTAATTTATATTTTCAGAGGGATACTGATAAACACTGAGAATTGAAGTGACTTATTCAGGGTCATGCAGTCAATAAATCTCAGAGGCAGCACTTAAATCAGACAGGATCTGATTCTAAGAATTTTGCCATGTCTGCTTCTAATCTAAGGGCATAGATATTACCAACAATAAAACATAACTTATCGGGCTTATCACATTGAGATTCCCAGGCTCCTTATCCCCTTCTCACAATGCAAAAAAGATTCTTTATTCTTTACTTATATAGGTTTGAGTATATTTCATGGAAAACAAATAGAAAAATGAAAGATACAAAATTCTAACTCCCAAGTCACTGAACCTAATAGTTCTTTGCAAAGTTTATAATTTCTTCTTCTTTTTTTTTTTTAGGTTTTTGAAAGGGAAATGGGGTTAAGTGGCTTGCCCAAGGCCACATAGCTAGGCAATTACTAAGTGTCTGAGATAGGATTTGAACCCAGGTACTCCTGAGTCCAGGGTCAGTGCTTTATCCACTGTACCACCTAGCCACCCCCAAAGTTTATAATTTCAGTCCTCTCTTATGTACCAGGTTCTCACACATGCAACTAAAATAACATTTTTAGAAAAGCAGTCTCCAGCATCCTCCTTTCAAAGACTAATAGGAGGTCAAAATTGTCTCACCATCCTACTCCTGAAACAATTGTCATTTGAATTGTTTCTCAGTGTTCTTCTAGGTGAAGCCCTGATAAATATTCAGGCTGTCAGTGATGGTTGGACTCTGATTGACAGACAGCCCTGTTCCCCACCCTACAGTTAGCTGTCCTGGCAAACAAAAACTCTCCAGAACTTTGCTTTATCTCTCTTCCTATTAAAGTTCTTCATTGTCTTTCCAATTCACATTCTCATAGTGATAATTCACACAATCAAAGGCAAATATTATTAGGTTTAATGACTGATAATTCTATTCTTTCCATTTTTATTTAGGGCCTGTAAATGTCCAAAAAAAAAAAAAAAAGAAAAGGAAAAAGCATGACAAATTGAGGTTATATACATATACAAAATTTATTGGCAGACAACTGAGTCCATTTGTAGAACACAGGTCTCAATGATTCAAATGAACACATAAATTCAACAAATAGTTATTTATAAGTTCTGAGGAGGAACAGTTTATTTTCTTTTCCAAATTTTCCAGTTACATACTAAGGTAGTTTTTCAACATTTATCCATTTGCAAATTTATAAGTTACACATTTTTCTACCACCCTCCCTTCCCTCCCCATTCCCCTTGGGAACCAGTCTGTTAAAAGTTGTACATGTACATTTGTGCTAAAAATATTTACAAATTAGTCATTTTTTTGAGAGGAATTAAGACTGAGGGGAAAGAAAGAAAATCATGGAAAAAGGAAGGAAAAGCAAGTTTTAAGAAAGTGAAAGAGAGTATTATGATGATGCCCTTGTGGCCTAAAAGAAGGAAATAAATATAGAAATTATGGAGGTACAAATCACACAGCTAGGTAATTATTAAGTGTCTGAGGCTGGATTTGAACTCAGGTACTCCTGACTCCAAGGCCAGTGCTCTATCCACTGAACCACCTAATTGCCCCTAAATGAATCTTGTTTGTTTGTTTTTTTGTAAGGCAAATGGGGTTAAGTGGCTTGCCCAAGGCCACACAGCTAGGTAATTATTAAGTGTCTGAGACCGTATTTGAACCCAGGTACTCCTGACTTCAGGGCCGGTGCTTTATCCACTACGCCACCTAGATGCCCTAAATGTGTCTTTTTTAAAAGAAATGTTTCTTTGAGTGTTCTTATAAACATGATGCTACCAAATCCCCAAGAAGAATTCCCTGGAAAAATTCGCATTGAGTAGTAGAACTAGCTATTTTTGAACTTAAGGAAACTATCATACAATACACCATGGGCAACACACACCTAGCATGAAGCAGGTCTTCAATTTAGCCAAAGTGGAGGGATGGGGCATCATTCTGGCAGGAGTATAGAAACAGAGACTTGAGGTCACTAACAGATACACAGATGTGGAAAATTGGGAGAGTGAGTCAGAGGAGATTATCTTAGCCTTCTATTTGGTAGCTTCCTATTTTAAATAATTATACTTGTTATTATTACAACAACAACAACAGCAATTATCAGTTCACCAGTCCCCCTCTCCCCACCCCAAGTTGTGAAGGACATTAAGTGCTATTAATACCTTAGAAATTTGATGCTCTGGAGCAAAGCCTCAGTGTCCTTACTTTGGTTATATTCATATGTTGAAATTTTTGAGATCATGAAAATCTTTTTTAATCATCATATTGACTTTTTTGAAGAGGACATCAATAAAAAAATATTAAAATACAAACACTATTGATAAGATTTGAGAGTCAGTTGAATCAGAATAGCAAAAAAGTCATGGGGAATTTAAAATGGAACATTAAAAAAAGAATGTTACCCGTCTTCTTTTTGTGTTAAATATCTCCTGTTACTTAAAGGTTACAATGACAAAATTGGATGTTAAGGGCCTTTCTTGATGATAGAAAACTAATTACTAATCTTAAAATATTTTTAAAGGGGGTGAATTTGAAGCATAACATCCATTCCATAAACCACTTATCAAATGAACATTTTTTTAAATTTTTTGAATTTTATAATTTTTCCTCTAATCTTGATTCCCTCCCCCCCCCCCCCACAGAGGGCAGTCTGATAGTCTTTACATTGTTTCCATGCTATATATTGATCAAAATTGAATGTATTGAGAGAGAAATCATACCCTTAAGGAAAAAATAAAATATAAGAGATAGCAAAATTACATAAGATACCTTTTTTTTTTTTAAAATTAGAGGTAATAGTCTTTGGTCTTTTTTTAAATGCCACAATTCTTTCTTTGGATACAGATGGTATTCTCCATTTGTAGATACCCTAAAACTGTCCCTGATTGTTGCACTGATGAAATGAGCAAGTTCATTTATCATTCCCATGTTCAAATGAACATTTAAAAAGTAGCTAATTGCTAACTAACAAAGTCTAAGGAAAAATAATTTCTAAAATTAACAAAATTAGAGGCGTCTAGGTGGTGCAGTGGAGTCCTAGAGTCAGGGGTACCTGAGTTCAAATCTGACCTCAGACACTTAATAATTACTTAGCTGTGTGGCCTTGGGCAAGCCACTTAACCTCATTGCCTTGCTCCCCCCAAAAAAAACCCCTAAAAAATAAAATTAAAATAACAAAAGAAAATATTTTAAACTTCATTTTAATTGTAATTTTTGTCCTTTATGTTAATTTATTTTTAATATACAATGATAACAATGGAAGATTTCTATAAAACAGAGTTTTATAGTACCATAGAATTATAGAGTTGAAAGGGAGACTAGATATCATCTGGTCCCATCAGTATCATAGCAGAAATTTTCATCTCCAACATCCTATATGTCATTTAAAGATGAACTTCTCTATAGACAATAGACGCATAATTCATTGCTTTGCTGACATTGAATGTCTTTCCAACTTTGTAAAACTTTCCAGAACTTATGTACAAGTTTGTGATAGCAAATTAGATTTTAGTGAATGAAAAGTTTGGTAAATTGAATTGTAAAATAATTTTATTTTGCTTTTGATGACAGATACATTGTATAATTTACATCTAGATGTAAATTTCATGAAAATATTCAGATATTTAAAAATTCAGATATGACTAGGAAACTCACTCTATGAAATATCTTATTGAGCAGTAAGAACTCAATAGAATGTAATTATTTGCCATAATTGTTTAATCTTTTAGTAATTTAAGCATTTTCATGAGACAAAGGATTAATGGAATTGAGCCTTCAGTCAATCAAAATTTATCCATCACACCCATTAGCTTTTACCCTTTGCTTTCAAACATATTCAAGTATCTTTTATCTTGAAAAAGTCTTCATTTCATACTGTTGCCCTTTACTTACCATTAGCAAAGCAATCTTGCTGAAAGAGAAATGCCTAGAAACTTCAGGAAGAAAACAACCTCATTATGCCTGGAGAAAGCTGCATATATCCCTTCATCATAACCATCAAAATCATCACATCAGCTATCAATGCACAGAAATTGAGAGAGAATAAATAGCAAAATAAAAATAGTGTTGGAGATTGTACAGTTATAGTGTATTTTCTTCAACTAATAACCCTATGGGAGGGTATCAGTATTAGTTTTTAATAACTAATGTCAGAGATGCCTCTTATGCTGTTGATCTGATCTCACTGACTTTATTAGCTTTACTTAGAAGAGTTACTGCAGTTTAAGAACAGTGAGATTTTTTAAAGCCTGTATATTCATATGAACTAGGAAATTCTCTATTAATGTCTGGAAACCCTCCCCCAATTGATTGGTTGTGTGAATCTGCACACTTTCCAATGGGTCAGATGATTCAGGACTCCAGAACACCAGAAATGTGCCCAATGCTTTCATTCATAGTTCAGCAAGGACAAGTAGGAAGACTTTCTGTTGCCTATCCATTATCCTTGAGCAGTAGAAGACAGATATATTGATGCACTGTTGGTAGAACTGAAAATTGGTCTAGCCATTATGGAAAGCTATTTGGAATTGGGCTAAAAACTGGTCATACTTTTTGACCCTGTACTATCATATTTCTAGACTTATGCCAAAAAGAGACCAAGGAAAGTGAGAAAAGACTAATGTGTACAAAAATCTATTCAACGGCCAACCACTACTCCAGAAGATTGCT
Organism: Macrotis lagotis; assembly: GCF_037893015.1. Taxonomy (NCBI): domain Eukaryota; kingdom Metazoa; phylum Chordata; class Mammalia; order Peramelemorphia; family Peramelidae; genus Macrotis; species Macrotis lagotis. Next base: position 122,044,226 of record NC_133661.1, read on the forward strand.
GTTGATTGTGTTTACATATATAAAGTGCTCTGCAAACCTTCAAGTACAATATAAAAACTGGTGATGATGATGATGATGAGGTTGTATTTAATCTCCAGAAAGAAGGATGATGGTGCTCAAGGTTCAAAATGAGACATAAAGTTTTGGAACAAGCAAATGTATGGGATTGTTTAATTTAGCCATGCATATTTTTTTATAAGGATTGTGATGTTCTATCGCTTGTACAAAAATATTCATAGCAGCCCTGTTTGTGGTGGCAAAGAATTGGAAATCAAATAAATGCCCTTCAATTGGGGAATGGCTTAGCAAACTGTGGTATATGTATGTCATGGAACACTATTGTTCTATTAGAAACCAGGAGGGACAGGAATTCAAGGGAAGCCTGGAGAGATTTGCATGAACTGAAACTGAGTGAGATGAGCAGAACCAGAAAGACACCATACACCAGCAACATGGGGGTGATGATCAACCTTGATGGACTTGCTCGTTCCATCAGTGCAACAACAAGGGACAATTTTGAGCTGTCTGCAATGGTGAATACCAGCTGTATCCAGATAAAGAGTCGCAGAGTTTGAACAAAGTTCAAGGACTATTCCCTTTAATTTAGAAAAAAACCCAGATATCTTATTGTCTGATCTTGTTATCTCTTATACTTTTTGTTTCTTCCCTTAAGGATATGATTTCTCTCTCATCACACTCAATTTGGATCAATGTACAACATGGAAACAAAGTAAAGACTGACAGATTGCTTTCCGTAGGAGGGTTGGGGGGGAGGGAAATAAGATTGGGGGAAAAATTGTAAAACTCAAATAAAATCTTTAATAAAAGGATTAAAAAAGATTGTGATCTTCTTTTAATTGGTGGAGGGGACTTTGGAAAAGAGGGGAGCCAACAGTAGAGTTGCCAAGAAAAAGAAGAAAAGAGGTCCATTAGAACATGATTTTTAAATGCACTGAAGAGAATAAAAAAATTCAGAAGGAAACATAGATAAATGGGACAGCTTTGAAAGCAATACATTGAATTTCTTACACATACCAAAAAAAGCAAACAGTTTATAAGAAATTTTTCCATTTCACAGTTCTTTTTCTGTTCTACTCTCCATATTAGAGTGTTTTCTTTTTGTGATGTTTGCTAATATTAGAACACATATTTTTTTAAAGATGTCCTGACTCTTTTGAAGTTCTTTTTCAGTTCACCAGCCACCTCCTATAGAGGCTGTTACTGGTTTACCTTGCTGCTAGTGCTTGAACTTTTCATGTTTCTTGTATGACACCTCCTTGGGAATATATGATGGAGGGAATCTCCCCACCCCCCCACTCAACCACTTCAGATGAGGCTCAGATAATTTCTAAGGGTTTCTTTTGAGCCATGGTGGCATTTAAGATTAGACATTGTGTTGTAATTCTAGGATAATCTAAAAGGACTATCATTACCCAGACTTCTTATCTTTCTACTAAACTCAAAATATATGGATGATTCTCTGAACTTTGGAGAGTGAGTAGGGGATATCTTATACCCACTGTCATGATCTCATGTTTTCCAACCTCTATCTAGGATGGTACTGCCTACTATGAACAGATTATAAAATAGTGTTCATGCATGCAAGAATAACTTGATTGTAAATGGAAACAAGACCATGTCAAATTGAATTCTGCTTTATGCCTTCCCCACTCCATTTCTTTCTTTCCTTTCCTTCCTTTCTCTCTCTCTCTGTTTTCTTCCTTCCTTCCTTCCTTCCTTCCTTCCTTCCTTCCTTCCTTCCTTCCTTCCTTCCTTCCTTTTTCTTTCATTCATTTAAAAATTTGGTCTGATTTTGACCTTGGACTATTTGGGACAATTCTAGATTAGAAAATAGGGTCTATCCAATGATCAATGTTGGAAGGAATGTGGGAAATCTGAGACACTAATGCATTATTGATGGAGCTGTGAACTCATCCAACCTTTCTGGAGAGAAATTTGAAATTATGCCCAAAGGGCAATAAAAATGTGCATACCCTTTGATGCAGCAATACCACCACTGGGTCTATACCCTGAAGAGATGATGAAAAAGGGTAAAAACATCACTTGTACAAAAATATTCATAGAAGCTCTATTTGTGTTAGCAAAGAACTGGAAATTGAGTGAATGTCCAATTGAGGAATGGCTGAACAAATTGTGGTATATGTACATTATGGAAAACTATTGTTCTATTACAAACCAGGAGGGATGGGAATTCAGAGAAACCTGAAGGGATTTGCAGGAACTGATGCTGGCCAGATGAGAACCAGGAAAAACAGCAACATGGTGTTGAGAATCAACTTTAATGGACTTGCTAATTTCATAAGTGCGACAATCAGGGAAAATTTTGAGGTATCTGGGTGGAGAATACCATCAGTATCCAGAGAAAGAATTGTGGATTGAACAAAGACCAAAGACCAAAGACCTTTAATATAAAAAAAAAACATTTTTTTTTAGTTTTTTTGCAAAGTAAATAGGATTAAATGGCTTGCCCAAGGCCACACAGCTAGGTAATTATTAAGTATCTAAGGCCAAATTTGAATTCAGGTACTCCTGACTCCAGGACCAGTGCTCTATCCACTGTGCCACCTAGCTGCCCCCCCCCCAAATTATCTTATTATGTAATCTTGCTATCTCTTATATTTTATTTTTTTCTTAAGGATATGATGTCTCTCTCAACACATTCAATTTAAATCAGTGTGTAGTATGGAAACAATATAAAGGCTAACAGACTGCCTTCTGTGGGGGTGGGGGGAGGGAAGTGAGATTTGGGGAAAAAATTGTAAAATTCAAAAATAAATAAATAAATAGATTTGTTAAAAAAAAAGACATGGTGTCTGTCTAGGCTAAATGAGGTCTGTCTAGGCTACCTAAGATGGACCTATGAAAGTTGTCTCCAGCTCCTATATCCCTCCTTAGATTTCAACCATTCTCAGGAACAGTAGAATGAGTCAAACAGCTATTAAACTTAGTTGATGAAAGGATATGCAAAAATATTATTTTTTCTAAGTTATAAATAGCTAGATGAGTAGCAAACTATAATGAATAAACATACCTGAGCAGAGCTTGGTGTTATAAAAAAAGAAAAAAAAAGTAAGGTAATGATAATATCACTATGACACATTTGAGGAAGTGTACATTTGTTTATGGGATGTGACGCATGGCAATTAAGCATGAAATGCAAGCAGTTCCTGTCAATTACTGTAATAATACTGTTATTTTTGTAGTAAATTTAGGCAGCAGTAAGGGTGAGGCAGAGCAGAAATTTTGCTGAAGCCTCTGTGATGATCCTCATATCTATGTGTCGTATAAATATACACACATATAAAACAAAGAATAAAAACAAAGTAGTTAAATTCTAAGCTGTCTGAGATGGAGGACCTAGCAATTGAGGGGATCAGGAAAGGTTTCAAATAGAAGGTGGTGCTTGGAGAGAGGGACTCTATAAGGTGGAGGGAAGAAGGAGTCCCTTCCAGGAATGGGGGGACAGTCACTGGAAGTATGTGAAAGCAAAGAGAAGGCCATTTTAACTGGCCACAGAAGATAAAGGAAGGGAGTAATACCCAACGAGTCTGGAAAGACAGGCTGGAGTAGGGTTGGAAGGGATTTGAAAGCTAAATAGAAGAGTAATTACTTGATTTTAGTATGGGAAGGGCATGGTCATATGTCCCTTAAGGAACAGTAGCAAAGGCAGTGAATAGTGTGATGGACTTCAGTGAAAGTAATCTTGAAATAGAGCAATTAAGAGACCACTGCAAAAAATCTAGAGAAGAGACCTTGGGAGCCTGAAGTAAGGTGGTAGTTGTAGAAAAAAGAAAAGGAGTCATATGGAAGAGATATTGTGGTAGGAACAAGATTTAGCTGAGTTGGAATTTGAACTCAGCTCTTCCAAGTGCTGTGCTCTCCACTGAGGTTCAACCCTATGCTGTGGGTTGGAGCGGGTGGGGGGCATCTGTGGATTTGCAGGTTATTGCTGCTATTGTCCATGACCTGCTCTCTACTGCCATCTGCTGGTCATCACCTGCAATGTTGACTTCCCCCAATTAGGGTAAGGGTCTATTTAATTTGTTTAAATCGTAGCTCTCTGTGGAAGGCAGAAGTTTAGTTTGGATGTGAAAGAAGTCAGGGAATACAGTAGATAAGATGAAGAGGCTACACTGCAATTGAAAGTTTTCTGCTATTTACTCAGTTTCTAAATGGGGACTTTGAGGGTCAAAGTCCCCTTCTCCCCCTCCCTCCTTTGTCTCCTGCCTCTTGTCTCTTGGATGGGTTAGGCAAACCTTGCTTCATCCTGTCCAGCAGTAAGGATACTGCTGTCACTTCCCTGCCATAGTTCTGGATGGGATGGCTTCAGTCTTTCTGTCTCTATCTCCTGATGAACAAAAAAGTTGATCTCATCTTATTCCCCTTCTATTAAAATGATCATTAACTGGATATTCTGTCTGCTAATGCATTCCTCCTAGGCATAAAACATATATTAGAAACTGGGCTGGCCTCAGAACTCTGGTCCATTGGTGCATGCTGCCTGGGCAACCATCCATCTGGAGCTAGACTTGTCTCCTGTTATGGTTCTGGTTAAGATCTGGGGGAGGTTACCAAGAGATCCCATCTCCCTTCACAGTGATTTTTCAGAGGGAGACTCAGCCCCTCCTGCAGCTTTGACCGACTGGATCTAAGATCTCATTGACTCTTTTTCTGGAGATCAGATCAACTTTCACATGCTCTTACATGTGCTCACTTAGAATTCCCTTAGATTTTTAACAGTCTTCTTATGCCATCCTGGATAGATGGAGGAGGTTACTACTATTTTCCTCTGGTTTTTATTAACCATGGGTTGCTGCTTTTTTTTTTCTGGTGCCCCTTTTTGGTTCTTGCTATATTATAAAGGGAGTTGGTCTGGCTAGGACCTTTCATGTCATCATCTTAACCACTGAGCTTTTCTTCCCAGTAGTCAGAACCTTCTAATTTCTCAAGTTTGTCTCCTTCATTCAGACCATAAGACCTTCCTGACTATATTAGACTACTTTTTTCCTGTTCTCAGTGGTAAGTTAAGTTATTGCTGCCATCATCATCACCCTGGACTCTCTCATCTTATCATAACTAATTCTCAATGAGAAATAAATTTGAGTATCTAAATTTTCTGTTTGTGTGCTTAAAATTGTGCCATCTTGTCTCAATATAAAAATCATGATATTTAATGTCAATCAGGTTCTGAATGCTGCCTATTTCTCCAGTGTACCTCCCACAATGGTGTATCTTCTCTTTTCAAGCTCCCAATTCAACCATTCTCACTTTTAACCAATGACTTCTCCACTCTGTGAGAAGATTTAAAGTATTTATTACTAGCTCCTTCATATACTTTCTGTTTGATTTTAACATATCTTTATTTACATCTATAGGAAGGACAGTGATTCTGTTGCAGACAGAAAAGTAGAACAAATGTTACCAGATTCACACAAGTCCTATGCAATATGAAGTTACCATGATGACTTACATGAACTTCAAGGGACATGTTGGAAATTGAAATGAGTTAAAAGGAATTTTGTCACTTCAATTCAAATAACAGATCAAGTCCAGGAATTAGAAGTTTAGACAGAAACAAAGAAGTTAAAAAGACTGATATGATGCTCACATGCTTATGGGCATATTCTTTCTCCTTCTCTTTCAGTGATAAGAGTACACACTTATATAATTATAAAACTAGCAGTCAAAAAGTTTATACACATTTATAAGTGCCCACCATGTGCCAGACTTTCATTAAGTACTGGGGATGCCAAAAAAAAATCAAAAGATAGTTCCTGCTTTCAAAGAGCTCATGATCTAATGGGATCTAAAGACTTCTTGACTGTAATATCTATAATATATTCTGTACATTATAAGACATAGACAAAAGACATATAAAATGGTGAGATAAAAGCAAAATAATCGATGTTTTAAAATGCTTTTATTTTCTTAATAAACCAAAATCTTCTTGTCTAACAAATATTTTAATAATAGTTTTTTGGGAGCAATTTGATTGAATTTGCTTTTATTTTTAAAAAAATCTGTATGTTCTAGGAACAAAGAGCACTAGTAAGTAATAACAGTTGCTTTGTAGTTAATTTGTTAAATAATTAGATCAATGAATCAGCTAAATTTCTTTTGAAAGTTACTTTTAAACTAAGAGATTCAAAATACAGTAACAATAATAATAATAACTAAAATTTATATGGCTTATATATTTACATATTTAGAGTTTTCAAAGTGTTTTACAAACTTCTCATTTTATCCTCAAAACAACCTTGGGAGGTAGTGTTTTATTTCCATTTTATAGCTGAGGAAACTGAGGCAGACAGAGGTTACATGACTTGACTAAGGGCACAGAATTAGTAAGTGTTTGAGGTCAAATTTGAAGTCAAGTCTTAAATACAGGTTATAACAATAAGTAATCATAATGGATTTTCAGCAGGAGAAATATTTGTATGTTTACAAATGATACAAAACAAATAAAAATTGTTTCTATTTTCAGTTTAGTAGTAGGTTTTGACTACAAATCCATTCCAATTTCTTTATGTGGTTCTCCTTAATGAATCATGCCTTAATTTCCTATTTGGTATTGTCTATTTTATGAGTATTAACAGAAGTCTATTTTGTCTGGACAAGAGAATGTAGGAAAGGGAAGAATGTTTAATAAGGTTGGAAGGATAGGAGGGGTTAAGAAAAGTTTTAAATGTCAAATAGAGGGTTTTATATTTGATCCCAGAGTCAACAGGGAGTGAGACTGGAGTTTATTGAGGGAGCAAGTGATGTTATCAGACCTGAACTTTAGGAAACTAGCTTAATGCAGATGACAATTTGGAGTGAGGAGAGACTTGTGGCAAAGAGATCAATTAGGAGGTAATTGTGATAGTTTAGACAAGAATGATAAGGGTTGGGGGTGGTCAACCTTAATGGACTTGATCATTTCATCAGTGCAACAATCAGGCACAATATTGGGGTATCTGCAATAGAGAATACCATCTGTATCCAGAGAGAAAAAGAATTGTGGAGTTTGAACAAAGACCAAAGACTATTTAATTTTTAAAAAACTGTTATCTTATTACTCAACTTTGCTATCTCATACTTTATGTTTCTTTCTTAAGGATGTGATTTCTCTCTCATCACATCCAACTTAGATCAATACATACCATGGAAACAATTTAAAGACTAATAGACTGCCTTCTGGGGGGGGGGGGAGAAGCAAGATTGGGGGGAAATGTAAAATTCAAAATAATTGAAATTTTTCTAAAAAATAAAAGAATGGGGGGGGGCGGCAGCAGATAGAGCACCACCTGGAGTCAGGAGTACCTGAGTTCAAATTTGACCTCAGACATTTAATAATTACCTAGATGTGTGGCCTTGGGCAAGCCACTTAACCCCATTTGCCTTGCAAAAACCTAAAGAAAAAAAGAAGAAAAAAGAATGATGAGGGTTTGAATTAATCTCAGGTGGTTGTGTAAATTGAAGGGGAGGAAGACAAATGAGAAATAGATGTTAATGAAATAGAATTGTGACAGGTCAGGCTTGGATAAGTGGCTGAGTGAAAGTGAGAAATTGAGATTGACACCAAGTTTGGGAACATGAGTAGCTTTAAGAAAGGAGGTACCTTCTACAGTAAAAGAGAAGTTTAGAAATGTGGAGAATTTGGAGAAAAGAATATACAATTAACTTTGTGATGAAGATCACAACTCTTTCATACGTGTTTATCCTGTGAGACTCCCATACATAAGGCAAAAAAAAAAAAGAGGAGGATCCCTTGGAACTCAAACCCTGCCCAGGGGTATTTATTGAGTCCATGAGGTCACCCAGGGGACTGGAAAATAACTATTATTGGGTGGAGTATTCCTTTATTTGTAGTTGCTCCTGAAAGAGACGAGGTTGGGATTATGTTATAATTGTCCTGAAAGGTGATGATAATAGTAGAAAGTGAACAGACTAGGAATAGTGAGGGTCAAGTAGGGGAAATGTTGGGTGGAGTAGGGTAGTCGTATGGTGGGATGTGACCCATATTTCTTCCATTTCATTGGACATAATACCATTGAGGTCATGCTGTAACCCCCTTTTCAGGATCAGGCCCCACTTTGGAATCAACTTTACTAACTTGTTTTGACTGACAGAGTTGTAAGGAGACTTTGCTATATTTAGGGGAACAGTTCCTCCTTGTAGAAGCTCTATAGCCCTTGTACACCACAATGACCTCTGACCCCCTTCTAGTTCTGGACTATCACCAACATTTTCTTGTTACCTTGGTAAACCACTTTCAAGGCCTTTTTATCCTCACCACTATGTCTTTTTCTTGATATCAGTGGGAATGTTGAAACAAGCAGGCTGAAGTGGGATCCTAAGTTTTCTCTGCACTCCATATGAATTTAACCTGGTCCAAACCCTTTCTGTTCCCTTCCCTTTTCCTTCTCATACAGCTTCTCTAGTAGTGGCACCCTAGAATCTCTCTCTCTCAAAGCAACTGAGTAGCAACCTGAGAGCATCACTGCCCAGGCCTTCCCAACTTTCCTCTCACCTGAATTTGCCTCAGTTAGCAGAATTCTTTGTTATAGAGAAGAGCAGGGGAGAAAGATAATGAGTTAGTCATAGATCAAGGAACATGTATTAAATTCCTATTATGTTCTAGGAACTCTGCTAAGCTCTGGGAATTCAAAGAAAGGTAAAAGATTCATCTCCTTAGAGAAAATTAAGATTATTAGAACTGATGAAGTCACCCATAAAGCAAATATAGATACTGAAGGGAAAAAAATCTCACAACAGAAATCTGACAATACCCACAGTTCCAGGATGATGAGCCAGCTAAAGACTGAGGAATGTAGCAGTTGAAGTGGGTTGGGGAGTTATGTATTAAAGTGCTAGATTAGGGAGGGTATGGAGGGTATGGAGTATGATGGCTGTGCCAAAGCCTGAACCTTATATGTGTGTGTGTAAATGTCACAGGACTGAGAAAAAAATGTAAGAGATCATTGATTTCAAATTCCTCTTTTAACAGTTGAAGAAACTGAGACCCAGAAAGGTTCCCCAATTCTTATGGTAATCTTGTTTAATTCTAGACCTTCTTGGAAATGCTTTTTAAAATATTCTATTAAACTTTCCTCTAAGCAAATGTTTGTTCCTTGGACTCTGATATTCTGGGTTCTCCATCATCAGTGAATGGTGAGAAAGGACACTTTCGTTTCTCATTATGCAACTTCTGCTTTCATGATTTGTATGTTAATGTTTTACATTGCCATTTAGGGAGCTGGAAAAGTCAGAACTACTTTGGTCAGAAATTACTTTTAGTTATTTGAATAACTATATCTTCGGGTTCTTTCCCTCAATGATATTTTGATTAAAAGGAAAGGAAAGTTTGATTGTGATCTTTATAGTGCTTTAAAAAGGGTGACAGAAACATCTCTGGCCACAACACTAATACTATTAAGTAAAAATATGTTACTTATAAAATAATTTAAATAATGATCAGTGGTCACTGTTCCTACTATCTCCAATAATTTAATAAAATCACCATTTAACATGTAGGTAGGAAGATAGGAAGTTAGGTAGGTAGATTGAGATGTTGAAATGCATATATTAAGTGCTTACTTATGTACCAGTACAAGGTTAAGCACAAAATACAAATACAATCAAGCAAGATAGCCCTTACTCTTATTGAGCTTATATTGTAAAAGTGGGTGGTAAGCAGTGGTGATAGGACAGATAAAGAGAAGGAGATGAGTCCAGAAATAGTCCATTTGAGAATGGGATGAAGCATTGGAGTACTTTTTAAAATAGGTGGAAGAACTGAGGGATAAGTATGTTTAATATGTGGTTAGACAATGTACATTTATTGGTAGGAGATAAGGATGAATTGTTCTCTATTTTTTTTATGCTGCACTGTATTTCCAAATCTACAGTGACCAAATGACTTGCATTAGACAGGACTAAAATTAACTTCTTGTCTTCTCTGGCATTCTAGCTCCACATAAGCCCTGGGTTGACAATACTGGAATGTGTTCTGTTGTTCTTATTTCCTTCCTTTCTTTTCCCCTCCATTTCCCTCCTTCTCCCTTTCCTCTTTTTTTTTCAACTTTGTGACCTCCCTATATAAAAACTTTAGGAATCTGAATCCTAAACCTTTAGGAACATTTCCAACAGTTTAATCAACCAGGCAAATGTTTCTTTCTTTTTGATTCCTTCCTAATCCATATCTCTAAATTGTTTCAGATTCTACAGAAGTTCCTTTAAGTACTCATTGGCATTTCCAATACTCATTTCAGTCCTAATCTTAATATGACTCCTTATAGTGGGCAATCGGAAAATGTGGGAGATTAAAGAACTGAAACTTCTTATGGTTAAGTGATTACTATACTACAGAATGAATACAGTAAATATAATCTTAAACAGAACAATTTTTAAAAAATGATTATTTTTTTACCAGTAATCCTATTACTCAGTCATAGGATTGTAGACATTTATAGGATCTTCTTCTGTGTTTTGTCTTTTAAAGAGCTCCATTTTAGGTGGACAAGAAAGTGCTTCCATTTTTATATTAAACTAGTAGACATTTTTTAAAGGAAAGATTTTTACTGAAAATGAATAGTAAAAATAATAGGTAAAAAGGGGAGAAAGTGTGATGATGAGGCATAGACTTAGGAAACATTCATGGCCAAAGCAACTCACAACTCTGGAATTTTGGGGCTTTAATGATTTTTCTTTTTTTTTTCTTTCTTTTTCCCAGAAAGTTCTGAAGTTTATTTAGAATAAGGCATCATTGTCAGTGAAGATCAAGTCACTCTTCCACTGATTTCTCTTGGAGTTTGAAATCTTGTCTGGATAGTGGGTGAGGTGTTTCAGCTCCTCCACTAGCTCCTGGCTAGATCTGGCTGTTAATAGATGAAGTCAGGCAGGTGGTTCTGATGCTGGACCATGAGGGTTGACTTTGATTGATGACCTCTTCACAAGACACAGTATCCTAGCAGGATAATGTGATCTGCTGTGTTCCCTGGGCTTGTTCTTCAGTGGGCAGGGATAGTCTTTACCATCTGCAGACTCTGACTTGGCCAGGCATACAATATTCTTTGCAGCTAGAATATTTAGAATGTTCTTTTCAGCAAGACCTGTGTCCCTGAGTCTAGGGTGGGCTACAACTCAGCATTGGCTCTGAGCTTTGTGAGCTCCAGTTAGGAGGTGAAAAAGGTCTAGACTCTCCTAATAAATATTGTTTCTTGGGCCCAGAGGAAGCTTGTTTGAGTGAGGTATTCCACCTTTACTTCTGATAATTGTCCTATTCACTTTCCAGATTCATATTGGATCTTTTTTCCCCCCCAAGGTTATGGGGTTAAGTCGCTTGCCCAAGGCCACACAGCTAGGTAATTATTAAGTGTCTGAGGCTGGATTTGAACTCAGGTACTCCTGACTCCAGGGCTGGTGTTCTATCCACTGCGCCACCTAGCGGCTCCTAGACTACAATGTTATCTTGCCAAGGTGATAGTTTCCCATTAGTACATGTCTACTTTTTGAGCCAAATGACTCAGGGTCTGAGATCAAACCTTGTTGCAAGTCAGACTCCCTTGCCCATCTGTATAACTGAGAAAAATGGAGTATAAACCCTCCCATTATTTCCCTTTAACATTTGTCCCCCTTCCAGGGCTGGCATTCCTGTGGTGGGGCAGTATATTACCCTTTGAAAACAATTCCCTTTCCTTTTGCCCTGCAAAATAAGTGACTGGGGACAAAGGTATGGAGGCAGTTGATATCGTAGGGACTACTTTCACTGTTTCTACTGGAATTTTTATATGTAGTTGAGCTATTCAGGCTTCATACCCTTGCTAAGGTGTGGAGTTCTGCCTTTATTTATGAAAACATATCCTTTTTTACCATTCAATAATTCCATCTTTTGCCTTTTCCAACCTTTTGTTTTACTAAAGTCCAAGGAGGTAGAGAACAACCATTATATCCATATCATCTTAATTTCCCAGGTTACCTTCCTCTTTCCCTACTTAGAGAGTTATCCTTTATCTCACTTATCTTTTCTGCCCCTTTGAAATTATAGGTCTAATAGAAATATTTTTGGTTTTCAACCATTTATACTAATTTAGATTATTAGACAATTCCTTAAAATAGGATTTCCTGCTTCCCCTAAGATATTTCTTTCTTTGGGGAAAGGGTGAGACAGATGGAATGTAATGGAGGGAGAAAGTCCAAAGTTGTTATTCTTTTCCTTGACATTATTATGAATGCTGACAATATTGGGGAATGAAGTAGAACTGCCATCTGCTTTGAAATTGCACCTTGAATGTAGATACATAAATCTTTCAGGTAAACTGGGAAAATGTAAAATAACAAAGCACTTTACAAATTCAGTTTGCAAACTTTTTTAAGAGAAAAGAATGATGTGTAATGTGTTCATTCTAAGTTTCATGTAAGTAAAATGCTTTTTTCAAAATTAGTTTAACATTAAGCAATTAATATAAAATTAGAGAATTTGGAAATGGAAAGATTCTGGTAGATCTTTTAGTCCGAACATCTTCACTGAAAAAGAAATATGAGTAAGTTGAGTTCTAAAAAAATAAATAATTTTTATCAAGGTTGATTATTACCAAGGTTATATAGTAATTAAGTAGTATACAGAAAGTAACAAATTTGGGATACAAACCCACATCCACTGACTAAAAATTGAATGTACTTTTCATTATATCAAAGTTCACTGTGCCTTAATCATTTTTTGCCTTTATGTTTTCCTCCCTCAGTTTTACATGTGACAATATTTAAGAAATTATGTATCATACCGTGGGTGTTTTGTTTCTATTATTGACCCACATGTGCTCCTCATTTTTATATTATCAGAGATATAATGAACTTCTTCAATTGAACTTGATCCCACAGGTGTTTGGGATTAGAAAAGCTCTATTTGTTTTAGGAGGTTGTAGTAGGGGTGGGTGGGTGTTGTGGGGAATTGAAAACATAGGGAATAAAACCAGAAGAAGGAAAATATAATGAGAATGGGAGGTTGTTTCTCTAGAACCTGTTTGAAGTTTGCCAACAGCAAGGATTTCCTTTTTTTTTTTCAGTCTCCAAGCTCCCATCCACTTATACCACAAGGAGGTCTCATAAGATAAGCAAATGAATATCATACTAATAGGCAAGATCAGGTTTCCATAAACAAGTGGACATATAAGCATAAAAATAATTTTTAACCGATTCTTAAACTAAAGGAGCCCTCAAGTTCAGGCAAGATCATTCTGGGGTTTGCTGGTTATGTTTGTATTCTTCATAATTAGAGCTGATCCTCATATCTTCTCCTTAGAATGGGAACTCTTATTATGAGCACTGATTCTGAGTTTATAGCCTTACAAATAGCTATCACTGAATCCTACCTCATATCTATGGGATACGCTGTTAAAATCTTACAAATATTATGTCCTATAAATGACACTTTTGAGAAAGAAATTCAGAGACACCAGGAGCTTGTGCTTATTAATTTGAATGTATTATACCTGAAAGGGCATTGAAAGCTTAGAAGTAACTGGTGGCAGGAGAAGAAAGGCACTACACAGATAATCAAATTAATTCTACCTGAGACCCCCCCCCCCAAAAAAATGTTTCTAATGATTCTTAATTGTCAAATCTTACAGTCTTTTCTCAATCCTCATTCTTCTTGGTCTTTAGGGAGGCCTATTACCCTATTCTTGATATTTTTTTTCCACTCTATTTTCATGATACTATTCTCCTATTTCTCTTCCTATCTACCTACTCCTTTTGTTTCCTTTACTGGATCTTGTTCCTGTCTATCCAGTTGTCCCTGAAAACTATTTTTCCTTTTTCTTCTATACTGTTTCACTTAGTGATCTTATCAGCTTTCATGCATTCAAGCATCATCTTTATGCTCATTATTCTCAAATTTGCTTTTCCTGATCTCTCTGCTGAACTCATTTTACTTCTCCAACTGCTTCTTTTTTTTAAAGGTTTTTTTCAAGGCAAATACATTTAAGTGGCTTGCCCAAGGCCACACAGCTAGGTAATTATTAAGTGTCTGAGGCCAGATTTGAACTCAGGTACTCCTGACTCCAGGGCAGGTGCTCTATCCACTGTGCCACCTAGCTGCCCCCCACCCCCAACTGTTTCATGAACATCTCAAACTGGATGTCCCATAAACATCATAAACTCAGTGTGTCCTAAACTGAACTCATCTTTTCTATGGAGAGATATATAGTCAATGATAATAGTTAAATGTATTCAGTCCTGTATATATGGTTGTATTCAAAGGGTACTATGGGTCACTGTGGCACCTGAGAGATCTGTTCCTGGCCCTAAGCTATTTAACATTTATGTCAATGATGTGGATAAAGTAGTTACATTTCATTAAATTTGCAGCTGCTACAACCCTAGGAAAAATGGGGAGTATGCTAGATGATTTTTGATTCTGACAAGCTGAAGCATTGGGTTGAATCTAATTGAATGCAATTCAAGAGTAACTCTTGCGCTTCAATACAAAAAAAGCCTCTGTTCACAAGTGTAAGATGGGGGAGGTATGAATAGACAATAGTTGTTCTAAAAAAAGATCTGTGGGTTGTGTTGGATTGCAGGCTTAGTGTGATTCAGCAGTGTAATGCAGTCAAAAAACTAATGCAATATTGGGTTACATCAAGAGAGGCAAAGCATCTAGGAATAGGGTGATAATTCTACTCTACTCTATCCTCTTCAGACTTTATATGGATTTTGTGTTCAGTTCTAGGCACCACAATTTAAAGGCAATAATAATTTGGAGAGTGTTGAGAGGAGGAAAATGAGGGCGCTGAAAAGTCTTCAGTCTATGATGTGAGAATCAGTTGAAGGCATTGAGAATCTTTGAGTTAGAGAAAAAAAAGTATGATAGCTTTTTAAAGAATTTAAAAGACTCTCCTAAGGAAGGGAGATTAGATTTATTTTGTTTTGTCTACAGAGGGTAGAACCTGGAGCATTGAATAGAAATTACAAAGAGATAAATTTAGGCTTGATAACAGGAAAAAATACCCAATAATAAGAGCTGCCAAAAGCAAAATGACTTGTCTTGAAGAGCAGTATGTTCCCCTCTCCTTGGAGATCTTCCAGGAGAGGCTGGCCATCTACATGTTGGGTATTTCATGGTTGGAATACCTTACATGTGTCAGTTGAAGTATATTGCTCTGGAGACTTCTACCAGCTTAGGTTTTGTGATGCTGTTGTAGTCAGTATGTCTTGGGCTCACTTCCAGATCCAATCAGGATCATCTTTCCCTTCTTTCCATTCCAGGTTCTAGGGATATTCTAAACATTTAGAGTGTCCCTATTGTAATGCTATCAGTTTGAGTCCCCATTTCATTTGTGTCTCCCCCACAGTTAGCCAATCAGTGAGTGATTTCCCAGTTCCATTAATTTTTATAAAGGAATATTTACTTCAAAGATATAAAAAGAACAAAAATATAAACTTTCCCTGGAACTAGTTACAGAATTCTATATATGCTCTAAAATCTTTCCAAGACTTTTCCTTTACACATCATTACAACTCTTTTAGAAGCAATCTCTTGGGATTTTTTATGTGGAGAAATGCATCAACTACACAAGCTGATGTAGTCAAGCACATACTTGTGATTGTATAGATTGGATTTATTGGTTAGTCCCTCATCAATTCCTGTTAAAGTTTCCCCCTTTTTTTAAAAAAATGTTGTTTAAGGGTTTATCTTGAACATGTTGTCCTTATTTCCAATGCAGATCACTCCTTTAGGGTCCCAAGGAGACATTGTCCTTTCATTTTCTCCTCAGGACCAGACAGGAAAGAGGCTCACACCCATTAGTCTAAGGCTGCTTCCCATGTACAGGCAAAAATCACAATTGTCCCCAGATTAAACAAAGAACATTTCAGAAAATTTACCAAAGATTATTGCTTGTTTAGCACTCAACAAGTACCTTTCTTAGTGCTTAAAATGACTTTCTTAACCCAAATACAATAAAGGAAAGGAAAAAGACAAAAAAAAAATTAGCTTCTTGTATGGAAGTAAAACTGGACCCAACACTGCTTCCCAAACCATTTGGAAAAAAATCAATTTTCTGACCTGGTTAACTGAAAGGCACCCCACTCCCCCAACACACACACACACACACACACACACACACACACACACACACAAACACACAGCCCCCTTAAGGTGAAAAACTCATTGTCCTTGGTGAAAATTCTCCCTTAGTAATAAGGGTTCCAGACAAATATTTCTAAGTTCCCCTTCATACTCAGGACACATTCAATTTTCTGTAGGGATCCCTAAGTCATAGACAATTTTTTTCTTAGAGGACCAGAAAGATTTCTCTGGTTCTTTTTCTCAAGGGCATTCCAGATATTCCCAAATGCATCTCTGCCATTGCAAGGACAACTATTGGAATTCCAAATGAACCTAATAACAGGACAAATAGACTTAGTAATTAAACACAAGTAATTAAATAAGTAATTAAAATTGATAGTTCCATATCCAACCATAACCCCACTCCTTACATTGTAAATCCACCAGTAATAGAGATGACTCTACTACCATCTCCCTTTATAGAATGTGATACCAGTAAGTATCCTATGTCAGTTTAATCATTGATTTCAATTCAATTCTCCCATATGTTTATAAGGGTTGTTCCTGAACTTGACTAATTAAAAAACTGGAATTAAGGGAATTGTACTAGATGACCTTAAAGGTTGCTTCCACAGCACAAAATCTATGATCCTAATTAACTTCTGAATTAATCAAGAGCTGAATGAATGAGAAATGCAAATTAAGAATTTTGTTTGTTTTTGTGGGAGAGATTTTCTGTGAACAAAGGGAATTCTAGAGTATCTTGGCATTGAAGACAAAAGAAGACATCTTTCCCTTCCCTTTGTATTACATTCTCTAAAACAGTAGCCTTTATTCTAGTGTCAAAATACTAAGTTACCAAATACTAGAGGATAGACAAAAATACTTAAATTTCTTGGCATGAATTTATTATCAGTACCTGTTTTGGGGGCTTGTTTCCAAAAGGAAATGGATATTATTGCATCCTTTATAGGCATTCCCCTTGACCCTACCCTCACCCCCGCCATGGCTTATGACTTTTAAAGACCAATCAGACATGTGCAATAGAAGGAAGTATGACCTTTCTTTGAATGATATTTTCTTCTGCATTTTGAACTTTCATTTACAGCCTACACAGGAAAACTATGAACACTAAAAAACCCTTTATGATGCAAACAAAAATTCCACCTACCCCCGCATCTTGAATGTTATATTTCCTGAGCAATGAACTATTTCTTCAAATTGTATCAGTAGCTTCAAAGTTTTAAAACTCCAAACTTGGCTCTCTTGTTTGATATGGCTGATTATGAATTCCATTATGTTCACATGTTAGCCCAGGACTACTTGAATCATGTTCAACAGATGCCACAACTGGGATCATGTCTAAATAAGACATCTCAAATACTACAAAAGGTTGCTTTCTCTGTCCAAGAAGAAGTTGAAAAGGATATGGAAACATGCTTGGGCACTTTGGACATAGCTTCTGTAGATTCTGCCAGAAAAATTTTCAATAGTGTTATGGAAAAGGAATTTGAAGATGGCATCATTAACTGGGGACGAATTGTCACCATATTTGCTTTTGGGGGAATTCTCATCAAGAAGCTTCTGAGACATAGAGTTCCATTGACTATGGACACTCAAGAAGAAATTTCTCATTTTATTGCTGAGTTCATAATGAACAACATAGCTGAGTGGATAAGACAAAATGGAGGATGGGTATGTTTTACAGAAATATTTCTCAAAACTCTTAATTGGTATGACATTTTCCTTATTAATAGTTTAATCTTCTTAATGATTCTATCAGTTTAACACAGTTTTTCCTAAATGGTCTATTTTATGTCTAGATCTTGATTAAAACTTTCTGATAGTTTCATAGAATCACATTATTGTAGTACTGGAAGGGTATCAGCAAACACTAGATATATTTTATTTATAATAATATAAAAAACAAGACTAATGCTTCAGTGACCAAAAAGGTAGTTGACTATCATAATCACCCTGAGAATTAACTACTAATTCTTATTATATAGTGCAGGGGATAGGAAGGGCAAAGAGAGAATACCCAAGGGATGTTGGAGTAGCTCAGGAATCCAATGAAGAGACCGTGGATATCATAAAGCCCAGGAAGAAAGTAGGCAGAAGCAGATACCTAGATAAAAACTTGGATGAAATTTGAAGAGCCTGGCTTGAAGAGATAAAGTGGAAAGTTAGCAGCCAAATAACCTCTCCCCACTCCACCTCCTCTTTTGGCTTCATATAATGAGCTGGATTTATTAGTTAGTACTCAACTGCTATAATAACTCTGGAGCTTTTATAAAATGATTAGTCAATTTGATTCTCAAACTCCCTGAAATCATGTATTAGAGAAGTCCTCCATTTTCACACAAGGGAGGTAAGTGGGGGAAAAAACAAGGGAAAATGTATCACTGCTAGCCTGGTTTTTCCCCCTTCCCTCTCTCATTTACCCTGGCATCAGAGAATAGGTCAATTTAAAGTTATACTTCAGAATACTTACTATAGTGATCATTAAAGTTATTCTATTTTCTGAGCTTGTTTAATTCCCACTAAGAGACTACAGCTTAATTATATTTTAGTTCCATAGAGGTTATAACAAAATATATATATATATATATATATATATATATATATATATATATATTTGAAAGGCTACTTAAAATTTGATGGGTAGGGAAATAGGCATGTTGATCAAAATAGGATAAATCCCTCTACATCAAATGGAATAATTTTTTCTTCATTATTCTTTTTTCCTTTACTACATTTACTTCTCTGCCTATTCTTTATTATCCCCCCCCATTCCCGTTGTCATATGGAATTACTGAAATTGAATGAGATTTTACAGGATCACATGGTTGGTACTCTTTTTCACTGGGGCTAAAAAGAAAAGGCATAGAACAATGTTTTCTTAAATATCAAGGGAATTCTTTTTGTAAAAATATCCATACCAAGAGAATGAAAATCTTCCCTGTCAGTCTCCCCTTTGTGTTTCATATGACTTTCTTAGAGATGATATATCTCTGTTTTTTCTCTTAGTGATAGAATAATACAGGGTTAGTAGAATTTTACTTTTACTTCTTTTTTTCTTACTTCTCTAAATCACCCTCCTATCCTTTTTAAGAATGAAAATACTAGTAGACTGAAGAACTGCAGTGAAACTAAAAGAGAGTTCTTTACAAAGCCAAAAATAGACAAGGAGTGTAATCTTCATAGTAAAATGAGCCATCAAAAAAAACCTAAAGAAAAAATTAACTTTCATGTTTCTTTCTCTGTAAATGATGGCAAATATTCAGCTGAGTGGAAACACATGAGCACTGACTACAGTTTGTTTTCTTCTGTATAGTGACATCATTTAAGTTGTAAGACTTAACGTTGAATGTTGTAGTTGCATTACTCATCAGACCTTTGTGTAAAACAGAAACTGAACATTTTAAAATATGACCTTTAAGTTCTTCTGAATTTTAACATACTGTTTTAAAATTGTTTTGTTAAGAAATGATAGCATAGTCCCAAGCAAGGAGCTTTTGTTTAAAAAAATTTCCTATAGATCCATTTAAGTGATTTCTACAAATCTCTCAGTGAGGCTATTTAGAAACAGGAATAGTTACTGAGAATACTTTTGGGTTCTAGGCCCAACTCTTTTTTTTTTTTTTTTTTTTTTTTAGGTTTTTGCAAGGCAGTGGGGTTAAGTGGCTCCCCCAAGGCCACACAGCTAGGTAATTATTGAGTGTCTGAGGTTGGATTTGAATTCAGGTACTCCTGACTCCTGACTCCAGAGCTGGTGCTCTATCCACTGATCCACCTAGCCATCCCAGCCCAACTCTTTTTAAAGCACCTACAGTTTTATTTACTTTGAATAGTAGCTAAAGTATTTTACTTCAAGCTCTGAATTAGTCTAAGGTCCATAAAGTCAAATTGAGCCAATTACCATTACTACCATATATGCATATATAATATATATGAACATTGAAATTAATAACAATAATAATAGCCATTATTTTAGAAGCTAAATTTTTGTGTTTTAAAGAGATGATAGCAAGAGACAATTTCATTATATTAGTAGCTGACATTGATATCAGCTTTGATTTTTCTTTTCATTTACTTTGCAAACAGAGATAAAAAGACTATTTATATATATAATAAAAAATTTATCATTTTACCAAATTAAAATCTCTATTAATTGCCACTTTACTAATAAGAGAACAAATATTCATAAAAGCAACTTGAAAATACTGCAGAATTCTAAAATGCTTGTGAATCATTTTTAAAATATTCAATTATGTTCATTTTCTTAAATTTTATTTCCTTAAAATTATTGTTCAAAAATATACTATTGTGCTTGATATGGAAATCTGAGATGTGCTCTGATGACGGGTATATAGATATAGGACATAGAAGGTCCCTGTTCCAGTCCTGTTCCCCTTCTGTATGACCTTAGACACATCATTGAATCTTTCTAGGCTGTAGTTTACTCATATATAAAATTTGCATGTGGGGGCCAGCTAGGTGGGTAGAGCACCGGGCTTAGAGTCAGGAGGACCTGAGTTCAAAGATGACCTTAGACATTTAATAATTGCTTAGCTGTGTGACCTTGGGCAAATCACTTAACCCCATTTTTCCTTAAATAAATTTTAAAAAAACAACAAAAAATAAATAAAATAAAATTAGCATGTTGATCTAAGATCCTTAAAATTAATTAATCATTTAATCAATCAGCAAGCATTTGTAGTAGGTGCTAGGAATATAGAGAAAGTGATAAAACAATCCTTGAACTAGAACTTGTGATCTATGAAATTTTTTTAAAAAGGTATATTTCAGTATAATTGATTTCCTTTGTAATTCTAACTATTTTATTTTGTGTCTAAAATATTACTCTTAGAAAGGTTCCAGAGCCTTCCAGATTGTTGTTATATGAAAAGAGGATAAGGGGGGGGAGGTATGATAATGAAATAGCAGGGTAGATAGCAAGAAGGATAAATGGACTAGGCCCTGGTGTTAGGTTAGATGGCTGGATGAGATTAAACACAGTATCTGAATAGATTTAGAGGGTTTGAAGTGAAGACTGATTCATTTCCTCTCCTATTTGAGTAGCTCCATTTTCTGGTAAATTCCAATGCTGCATAATCCCACCAGGGTTAGGGGACAAGGAAGTTCAGATTTGGAGGGTTGCTGTTCTTGGTGGAGAGAAATAGGCAATGGCAAAGAAGAACTCTATTCACCTAATGTTAAGGTGGACCCAAGGTAATGTCCTCTAGCAGTTGCAAAAGAGATTGGGTCAGTTATTTGCTATTTATCTGTTTATGATAGTTTTAATGTTTTACAACATTAACTTAGTCCTCATTTGTCTTGGAAATGATTTAAAACAAAGAATTCCTTTTTTTTTTTTTTTAAACAGGAAAATGGCTTCGTAAAGAACTTTGAACCTAATGTGGTGTGGCCAAACTTCACAGATATTTCAACAAAGATCTGGAGAATATTTTCCTTTCTGAAGTAATTCTTTTTGACTGAAAAGAATTAATCTGTATTGGGATTCCTCCCTGTTCTAAAACACTGGTTAACATAAGTACTCTAGTCAAGATTTACTCCTTTAAAGCAGCTAACTTTGTGGACAAAACCAGCCCTTTAAGGAATCTATGAAAAATTTTCAGAAGTCAGCATTTTTTTTTAAAGGTTTTTGCAAGGCATTGGGGTTAAGTGGCTTGCCCAGGTAATTATTAAATATCTGAGGCCAGATTCGAACTTAGATACTCCTGACTCCAGGGCCGGTGCTCTATCCACTTTGCCCTCCAGCCACCCCCAAAAGTCAACATTTTTAAAAGTAAATAAACTATGAATATATTTCTGTAAATTTGGATTCAACCTATTTTGCTTGTCCCTGAGTTAGGGACATAGTAAAATATAAGGTCTGTTATCTCATCACTTCAATATGTTCAATTGACAGAAACACATCAAGATTCAGACATCATTATCAATGGACATTTATTGATAGGCTACTTTATTGATATACTCTGGTACTATGTTACAATCTTCCTTGAAGATAGAGCTTATGTCATTTACAAATATTTTCAATGACTGTCTAAGGATTACCAAATAAAGTTCAACTCTTCTCCACAGAATTTGATATCCTACACAGTTTGGTATCACTCTCTCTTTCTAGTCTTAGCTCATAATACTCCTCTCTATGTTATTTATTCTATGATTTAGTCAAACTAGACTCCCACCACCCCACTTCCAATATGCTTTTCTACTTTTTTAGAGGCATCTAGGTGATAGAGTGGTATAATCCTGGGTTTAAAGTCAGGAAGACCTGGGTTCAGATTTGGCATCAGATTCTTACTGGCAGAGTGAATCTGGGCAACTCAATTGGTCTCTGCCTACCTTAGTTTCCTCAACTATAAAATGGAGATGATAACAGCACCTCCTTTCCAAGATTGTCATGAGGATCAAATATATGCAAAATATACTTCTTTCCTTCCTTCTTTTTTTACCTTCCATGTCTTTGCTCCTGATGTTTTCTTTCTTTTGTTAAATTGCTAGTTTTCTTTTAAAAGCCAGTTCAAACACCAATCCCATCAGGAAGCATTTCCTAATCTTCCCAGTATTAACAACTTATGATCTCTCAGATCATATAATATAAATATATAAATACAACACTTGATACTTACCTGATATATTCATTATATCAAATTTATATACTCATCCTATGTTACAATCTTACCATATACACTGAATTAATTTTATTGATCACTTGCTATATGCCCCTCTTTATGAACAAGCAGTTGGCTTGATGATAGGAAGGAGGAGGGGATCAAGGTAGGCCATATAATCTTGCTTGACTATTAATTCAGGGCAGCTCCTTGATCTTCGCTACTATTGTGAGACGTGGAGTATTCCTTTTCTCTAGAAAAGCCAAAATAAACTTACTTTTTTTTGTTCAGAGGAGTCTCTATAGTTTTTTTTAAGTGGATTTTTATCCCACACAAGGACCATACCCTAAACTCAATAGGTGCTTAGTAAATTTTTAAGTTGAATTGAGAAGCCTTTCATTTTACCTTAGAAACTCTGGGTTTGCACATGAATACTTCAAAAGATCAATAATTTTATTGTGAGTTTCTGACCCTCTTTACTTTGGTAGACAGTTTTATAAGTTTTTGTGGCTAAAAATATCCCCTAGTGGTCAGTCTTCTGGTGACTAGTTTCCTTGAATTTAGTGAGGCTGGTTCTGATAAAACAGGCTTCATACTTTTTTTTTTTTTAAGTTTTTGCAAGGTAAATGGGGTTAAGTGGCTTGCCCAAGGCCACACAGCTAGGTAATTATTATTAAGTGTCTGAGGCTGGATTTGAACCCAGGTACTCCTGACTCCAAGGCCAGTGCTCTATATCCACTGTACCACCTAGCTGCCCCAATACTAATTCTTTAAAGGTAAGCCTGTAATTCCATAGATTCTACTTCACTGGAACTTGGGAGATTAATTTCTTATTCTTTTTAGAAGAAAATCATAGAGTGGGGAAGTTAGAAGCTATTTTAGGTCTAGGGACAGCTAGATAGGGCAGTGGATAAACGCTTAGCCTTGGAGTCAGAAGGACAGGAGTTCGAATTCAGCCTCAGACATTTAGTTTTCACTCTTGTGTGACCTTGGGCAAGTCACTTAATATATTTAAAAACCAAGACAATATGTCCAAGGCCCTTCTCAACCATTTCTTACATAATCATTTAGCAGCTTGTTCCACTGTTGGATAGCCTACATGTTAGCAAAGTTTTCTCCTTATTTGAACTGCAATGTACTTCCTTGAAGCTTCAACTCATTAATCCAACTTTTGCCATCTGGTTAAAACAGATGAAGTCTATTTTCTTA
The DNA here is from genome assembly GCF_037893015.1 of Macrotis lagotis. Taxonomy (NCBI): domain Eukaryota; kingdom Metazoa; phylum Chordata; class Mammalia; order Peramelemorphia; family Peramelidae; genus Macrotis; species Macrotis lagotis. Next base: position 122,068,145 of record NC_133661.1, read on the forward strand.
TTTTCAAATTATGAAGTGTACTGAGTGCTAAACTAAGGAGTCAAGAAGAATTAGATTCAACAAAGTCTGCCTCCAACACTCATTAGCTGCATGACCTTGAACTGATTATTCACCCTCTGAATTTTTGTTTTCTCATTTGTAAAATGGGGATAATTATACCTTATAGTAGGTACCTCACAGGATGTTTATGGAAATCAAATAAAATGTGTAAAGTACTTTGTAAATCTTAAAACGTATTTTATAAGTATCTATATAATATAATTAGCTGCATACAGATACCACATTTGAATTTCATTTTAAAAATTCTTATTGTCTTCTATGAACAAGACATTTTATATGTACTGAAGGTACATATAAAAACAAAACAAGATTTTATATTACATCTCCCTTTTCTTTACTTCTTTAGGTTAAACTTAAGTAATTCTTTTAACTATTCCTCATTTAACATAGATTCTAGATCATTCTCCATTGTGCTACTAGAACTCTGACATCTTGAAATCTTGTGGTGATCCTTGACTATCTCATTTTCCCCAAGGCCTAATGTTTCTGTCAAAAAGCATCTGAATCTATCCTACTACTTCCATTTTGCCTAACTTTATCAAGACTTAACTATTGCAGGGATCTTCTAATTTCTCTGCTTCTGGTCTTATACTCCATATTAATTCAATTTGACCAAATTTACTACATTCCTACTATCCATGTAACTTACTGGCTTCTAGGAATACAAAATCAAGAATCAATGTCACTACTGTCAAGAGCTTCTGTTAAACTGGGAGATACACCATATGCACAAACACATATAAGCAAAATTTGAGGAGGGAGAAAACATTATTAGGGCTCAAAAAAAGGTTCATGTAGTAAGTGGGCACCTGAGCTCAATCTTAGTAAAATTTTGAGAGGCAGAGCTAAGGCTGGAAGATTTTCCAGTCTGGGGTACATTCATGTGCACAATATGTATTTGCAGATGTGTGTGTATATGTGTGAATTTGGGAGCCGGGTCTATAGAAATATCTGAATCTACAGAAGCTGATGAGGATACTGCAGGAATAATGCAGAAAGAGAAGAAATCAAAGTACAGAGATTGTGGCAGAAAACCATACTGTGAGGGAGATAGATAAGGCAATGCCCCATTTTTATGTAGACATTTTATTTAAAGGGGAAGATAAAGGACATTTATATGAGAAAGAGAAAGAAGCAGCTTGTGGAGAAATATAAACTGTTTGGAGAGGACCTGGGAAATAACCTGGTTAAAAAAAACAGCCCCAAGGGGCGGCTAGGTGGCATAGTAGATAAAGCACCAACCTTGGAGTCAGGGGACCTGGGTTCAAATCCGGTCTCAGACACTTAATAACTACCTAGCTGTGTGGCCTTGGGCAAGCCACTTAACTCCATTTGCTTTGCAAAAACCTAAAAAAACCCCCCCAAAAAAACCCAGCCCCTCATTCCTTGGAGACACTGTTTTGAGAGGATCCTAACTGAAAGGGGACCCTCAGAGTCTTAGCTGTTTCCCAGAAGCTAATTTACATATAACTGCTTTTAGGACTTGGAAATTTACTGCTGGGAAATTCTGAGTCAAAGAACTGCCATATATTTATTATATGTTATGTTATATATGACAAAAATTTAGACTTTCAATTTTTAAACCTAACATAGTAGTCGGTCATTAACACATGAATAGGCACTAATCTGAGACAGGAGAGACAAAAACAGGAATTTTGAACTAAACATTGAGAAATCAGAAGCTGCTGCTCTAAGTCAAGCTAACTAGATAGAGATGGAGTGGTTCCACAGTTGAACCTGGGAGCTGAATTGATTGGAGAGAAGATTGGATGCTTGAAGCTGGAGAAAGCAAAATCATCTGATGTTTGAAGATTAAATAGGAAAAATATGTCTTCTCTAGAAGATATTTCCAAGCTTTATAGATAGAAGTGACAAAAAAACAGAGCTTATTTTTGCTTCAATGGCCAGAAAGTGCAGTGAAACAGCTTTATCTAAGAAGAGAGTAAAGAACTAGTAGTGAAATGTTTCCATTACCTACTAGGTAATGAAAAGTTGAGGGTGTTCCTAAGACTAAAGATATAAAAACTGATCATCCAGAGTTGCTAGTTCCCATGATTTCTGCCTTCTCTAAGTTTGTGCCTACAACTTCTCAAAGACACTTTTGTCTTGGTGGGAATAATGTGACCCAGGTTTACAGGTAGACTATCATGTTATGATTCTTATTTTGTCGTAAATTAGTAAATGTTTTATGAGTTTGCTATCATCTTGGCTAATTTGTTTAAATGGTAGGTATATTAGCAGGGGTTCAGAAATTACAATTTTGAATTGCAGACATATATATCCCCCCATAGCAAGGTTGTCCTTAGACTCCTGAGAATAAGCTGTAGCATATGGCCACCCTAGTTTAGATAACCACTATGACCTGACAGCATGAGTAGAATTGGAGTGAGTAAGCAAGCCAGTCCCAGTCATGGAGACTCTTTAAAGATGTGGTAGTCAGTGCCATGCCCTGCAGGCGACACAGCTAAGGAGAGGAAAAAGTCAAAGGCAAAACAGTAACTGAAGTAGGAGAGAACAGGGACATGGAAGCTCAGGGAGCATAGAATATCCAAGAGGAGGGGGTGATCAACAGCATCAAACACTACAGAGAAGTACAATAGAGACTAAGAAAAGTCTAGTAGTTAAGAGGTTGGTAACCACTGAGAGAGCAGTTTCAAAAGAGCAGTAAGGTCAGAGTTAAGAACAATTTGCTAGGGCTGAGGAGTGGGAGGTGAAGGTTCTTTCTAAGAAATTCTTTCTAAAATGGAGAATAAGCACTGCAAAGTCAAATGAAAATTTTTTTTTATGGATTTAATTCAACATTAATTAAGAACCTAAATTCTATGCAAGAATGGAGAAGACTATCACATATTTGTAGGCTTTGGAAAAGGAGTCAGCAGATACAAAGAGATCAAAGATGAGGGGAAATGATTGAAAAGGTAACCTTTCAAAGGAGATAAGCTCAAGAATACAAATAGAGTTATTGGCACCAATTGGGGAATTGCTAAATACATTTTGTTTCAAAAATATAGGGGTAGGGATGAACCTATAATTTCATGGACATAGGGAACTCTCATGAGAGAAAAATGTGGGTAAGCAATCACTTTAACTGCAACTAAATCTTAAAAGAGTTTGTCTAAAGCAGTGAGGTTAGATGTAAATAGAAATGAGGGCCACTAAGCCATCCATAAGGATCTCTGTAGGCTACATATTGTCTTAGTTTCTAAATATATTATCTATTTTATTGCTTTTTATTTTGTTAAACTTTTCCCAATTATATTTTCATCTGGTTCAGTTTTTACTCAGCACTGTCCCTATCCTCCCCTTCCACACAAGTCAGTATTTGTCTGAGGTAGGACTTTTAACTAGGTTTACTGTCATACCATACTATGATATGGGTATCATAATCATAAGAGAAAATTATATGAATATGAAGGAAGGCTAATTTATCTTAGGAATAACAAATATGAGAATTCAGATGTTATAAATGGCTTGTAAATACTTAATCCAGAGTGATTAAAATAGTTTTTATTAAGATGTTTTAGTAAAAGGACCACCCCTCTCAAGGGGAGAGGGGCCCAGAATCTGGAAATGCTAGGTCTTCTATAAACTTTGAAAGGCTAGTTCCTAGCCTGTCCCACCAATCTTTGGCTGGGGTTACAATTATTTAGTTCAATCATCCCCATATTTCCCCACCCTGCTCATTTTACTAAAGAGCACAGGGGAGAAAACAGTTGTCTCCTTGAGCTTGCACAAAGGAAAAGATTGCAGATCTTATCTAATCTCTTGTTTTGATCAGGTTGAAGCTAAGTCTTACACTCACACACTTGCCCATAGGCATCAATACAGGCAGACCCCAGTTTTTGTAATGTAAACTAAGACTCTCCCTTCATATTCTTGTGGAACTCAACTTGTGCAAACTCACCCACACAGAGAAAAACTGGAAGATTTCAACAAAATTCTATATAATAAAACAACCAGAACCAGGAAATCAAAATAAACACTATAACACTATAACATGGAAAGAATGATAAAAGAAAAACAGTGTTTTATAGTTATGTTGTTCCAGAGAAAAGATGAGAAAGTGTACCTCATTTCTTTGAAGAGGTAGGTGTATGTGCATGTGTGTATATAGAGATGTGAAATATTTCATAAATTATCACATATGGTTGAAGCATAGGGAATAGAGCCAAAGTTTTTAATAGCCCCCAAGGCCTCAGACTTATGTCCATTGAATTATTTATGTTCATTATTGAGGTCAGAAGCAGCTAGATTTTAGTCCCAGTTCTGTTACTAGTTGTGACACCACTTATGTTTCTTAAGTTCTTTTAAGTATGGTAGACCCCAGGGCTCTGTCTTGACCCCTAATTTCTTTGGGTTCACTTATTTCTATACAGATGTCCATCAAATGGCTTATTCAGACTTTCTCTCCCTTATTATCATTATATTCAGTCCCATAGCACCAATAATCTGCCATGTAGCTCCATTTGGATATCTCAGCTACCTAAACTCAGCATGTCAAAAATGTATTTTCCCCACCACAAACTCAGCCATAATTCCAACTTCTTATTTCTGTCAAGTTTATTACCATTCTTGGAAGAATACTCAACTTTTTCTTCTCCCTCAACCTAAGGAGTTGCCAATCAATCTTTCTTTTCTGACCTTTCTCCTCACACTTCTATAGCAGCTCCAGCCCTCATTGCTTTACATGTTGATTAAAGAAATCACTTCCTGATTGGTCTTTTCTCAAGTCTTTCCCCAGTTGTCAAACTGAAATTCTTGTGGCATAAATCTTGTTGTGTGACTCAGAAAACTTCAGTGAGTGCCTATTACCCTTTACGACAAAATACAAACTCCTTTGGCATTTAAATGCCATCAGTTTGATTCCTCATATTTTCCAGTTACTTCCTCCTATGGATTCTATATTCAAGTCACCCTGACCTTCTTTTCCTTGTCATTCCATCTCCTGTCTTGGTGATTTTTACATAATTTCCAACTCTAGCTCCTGCCAAGGCTCTGCTCAGGTGCCACTTACAAAGAGGCATTTGATTGTTCCAGTTGTTACTGACTCCTTTCCCCCAGACTCAATTATATATATTTTATAAATACACCTAACAGGTACAGGGTGTTTACCTTCATTGGTTATTTTACTTTAGCACTCAGCACTCAAGGCCCTTAATAAAAGCTTCTTGAGTTACTCTTCTCATCTATATAATAAGGTTTACCTAACTCATAGTACTATTCTCAGAAGAGCATTTTGTACAACCTAAAAGGCTAAATATAATGAGGAAACGACTTTTCCATTCTACATAAATAAATGCCATTAAGAGTTGATCCTATGATTTCTCACTCATCACACTCAGTTTGGATCAATGTACAACATGGAAAGACTGATAAATTGCTTTCTGTGGGGGAAGGAAAGTAAGATGGGGGGAAAAATTGTAAAACTCAAAATAAATAAAATCTTTAATTAAAAAAAAAACAAAACAAAAGTTGATCCTAATGACAAGCTAACTTTGTGAAGCAGTGAGAGGTCCCTTTATTTTATATCAGAAAAAGAGAAATGACCAATCTTCCTTCTTTATTGAACCACCTAGGAAAATTCTGATCTTGCACAAATTACCTTATTTCTAATAAATAATAATAATGATAATAATGATGATAATAATAATGATAATAATGATGATAATGATAATAATAATGATAATGATAACAGCAACAACAATAATAATGATAATGGTCATCCTTTCACTTGAAGGAGACATCACGATCATCATCATCATCATAAAGGTCTTCCTTTGACTTGAAGGAGACATCATGATCATCATCATCATAAAGGTCTTCTTTTGACTGGAAGGAGACATCATCATCATCATCATCATCATCATCAAGGTCTTCCTTTGACTTGAAAGGAGACATCATGATCATCATCATCATAAAGGTCTTCTTTTGACTGGAAGGAGACATCATCATCATCATCATCAAGGTCGTCCTTTGACTTGAAGGAGACATCATCATCATCAAGGTCGTCCTTTGACTTGAAGGAGACATGATCATCATCATCATAAAGGTCTTCTTTTGACTTGAAGGAGACATCATCATCATCATCATCATCAAGGTCGTCCTTTGACTTGAAGGAGACATGATCATCATCATCATAAAGGTCTTCTTTTGACTTGAAGGAGACATCATCATCATCATCATCATCATCAAGGTCGTCCTTTGACTTGAAGGAGACCGTGACATTGGGGAGGTGATGCCATGACAAGCGGTGAATCCAGAGCTATCCGGGCCCAGTGGCCAGATAGGGCTCAGGACAACGGGGGACGGCCCTGGATGTGAGGCATCAGGGTTACGTGACTTGGCCAAGGTCACGCAGCGCGTCCGTGTCTGAGGCTGCATTTGAACTTCCCTCCTCCGCCCTTATTTCTAAAGGGAAGGAGAGGGGACCCCCGGAGGCCGGGGAAGGATGGGCTCGTTTTCTTTCCAGATTAGCAGAATTCATCGCGGGGCGCACACCACATCGGGCCGGTCCTTGGGCTCCCGCCAGCCAGGGCTCCTGCGGCCCGGCCTCCGGGTCCCGCCACGGGGGCGGGGCCTTCCGGGGCGGGGCCTTCCGGGGCGGGGCCTGTCGGGGCGGGCTAACATGGCGTCTGCGGCAGCTGTGAGCGGGGCCAAGCACAACCTGCGGGCCGAGTTGAAGCGGCGGCTGCGGGCGCTGAGCGCCCAGGAACGGCTCCGCCAGTCCCGGCTGCTGACGGAGAAGGTGCGCGGGGCGACGCGGGAATGCCTCGGGCCTGCGCGGCGAGGACGTCCCGGGAGAGCTCGCCCCCAGGCGCGGGCGCGCGCCCGCAAGCACGCCTCGAGGGACGCGACTCCGCCCCCTCTGGCGTTTAGCGTGCGCGCCCCCGCCCTTCGGAGGGAGCCCTTCCTGGACTCGCGCCTGCGCCCGGGAGCTTTGATCTCATTGGCTGCTGCCCTGCCCGGGAGCCTGGCCTTAGGAAGAGCTGGCATTCCCGCTCCTCTTTCCCTCTGCCCGCCCCCCCTCCCCAGTGCGGCACTTAGACCTCAGTCCTTCCTTACAGCTAGGCGAGTCCCAAGAGGAGGTTAAAAAGGGAGAAGTCCCCAAATCCCTACAAGTGGCGGCCGTAAAGTGGGCGGAGAGGCCCAGGCTGCCCTCTTGGCGGGAGGTGGCTGCTGCAAGCTTTCTGCGGCACAAAGGCGCCACTTCTGCACGCGGGGTTCTGCAAGGCACGCCTGAGAACGCAAGCTTGATGTGGTTTTTATCCCCAAAGGGTCTTGCCCGCTGCCAGGAGGGGTTCATCCCTTCTGCTCAACTCGGGTTCTGGGGTGTCACTCTCCCTTCTCTCCAGGTATTTAATCAATGTTTGAACGAATGAATGATTTTGCCATAAAATTCGTTAAAGAGAGGCTGCTAGGTGGCGCAGTGGATAAAGCACCGGCCCTGGAGTCAGGAGGACCTGGGTTCAGATACTTAATAATAAAAAAAATCGTTAAAGATACAAAGTATCTCTTTGTAAAAGGGAAATTTTTGGAAACAATATAGCAAAGCTTGACATCGTGAGTCATCAAGATGACAGGCTCACCCTGAACTCTGACCCGGGTTACAGACTGTCACCACCGGCTACTCAGTTGCTCCTTTCTTTTTTAAGGTTTTTGCAAGGCAATGGGGTTAAGTGTCTTGCCCAGGGCCACACAGCTAGGTCATTATTAAGTGTCTGAGACCGGATTTGAACCCAGGTCCTCCTGACTGCAGGGCTGGTGCTTTATCCATAGTGCCACCCAGCTGCCCCAATTGCCCCTTTCTAAAGCTTGTTGGGGGGCGGCTAGAGCACCGGCCCTGGAGTCAGGAGTGTCTGAGTTCAAATGCGGCCTCAGACACTTTATAATTACCTGTGTGGCCTTGGGCAAGTCGCTTAAACCCATTTGCCTTGCAAAAACTAAAATAAAAAATATAAATAAAAATATTGGCAAAATGAAAGAATAGGACCAGAGGATTTCGGGGATCACGTCCAATTCTAAATCTGTAGATCTATGATAATGAAAAGTGTTTGCACTGAAATTAAAAAAAAACCTTGCCGTTTGAATGAGAGAAGCAGTTAGTGTTAAAAGATCCCTTTTCTCTTGGAGTGAGTAGGGATGCTTTTGTGAAGTAAGTGAAATTTGATCTGTGCCTTGAAAGATGGATTGGATTTTCCTAGGTTGTAGAAAGGGGAGAAGAATTTGCTAAATGAAATGGCTCGATTAATGGATTTGGAGTCAGAAGACCTGGGACCTGTTTATATATGCTGGAGAAGGGAATGGCAAACTACTCCAGTATCTTTGCCAAGAAAACCTCAAATGGGGTCATGATGAATCTGATACAACTGAACAAGAAACAATAACAAACCTAGGACTTTGCTTCTGACTTCAGAGCTCATTAGCTGTGTGACTTTGAGTCCTATCTATATGAGCCTGAATTTCCTAATTTGTAAAATGGGGATAATACTATTTGTACCACCTCTCATAGTTTTGTATGGAAAATACCCTATAAATCTTAGAAAGCTATATAAACGAGAGATTGTGTAAGCATATTTTAAATCACTTAGAAAGTTACCTGGGGCATTGAAAAGTTAAATGGCTTGCTTAGCATCAGACCCCTAGTATAAGACCCTGCTGACTCCAAGATCAGACATCTGTAAGGCTATGAATACCATTAATATGCTGATCTAAATTAGTGGAGGAAGTTTTTATATTGGTGGTTCCCATAGAGTATACCCTAATATTTTAATACTTCAGGAATCCATCATTTCTTTGTAGTGAATGATACCCTAATAAATTCATATTGCAACACTCTTTAATTCAGAAGATGGTCTTAGAAGATTCTATTGGCTAAAATTTTCATCCCTTTGCAGCCCACTTAGTGATGAACTTCTGTGAATTGTCTGGGCTGGTACTTGGCTCATAATGGAAGACTTTCCAACTTCATAGGACCTACCAGAGCTTGTGCTCTAGCTTGGTGGAATAGTAGGACCTGGAGTCATGAAGACCTGTGTTCAAATCCTTTTTTACACACTACTAGCTATGTGACCATAGCCAAGTTACATAACAGCTATTTGCCAGGTTTTTTTTTTTTTTAGTTTTTGCAAGGCAATGGGGTTAAGTGACTTGCCCAAGGCCACACAGCTAGGTAATTATTAAGTGTCTGAGGTCAGATTTGAACTCAGGTAAGCCTGACTCCAAGGCCAGTGCTCTATCCACTGTACCACCTAGCTGCCCCATTTGCCAGTTTTCTCATCTGTAAAATGGAGCTAATAATAACATTTAGTAAGTGCTATAACAACAACAATAATGATAATGTTTTTCCTTCATTTTTGAAGAAGACTATGACATCAGGGAGGTGATGTCATGACAAACACATGAATTGGATTTGAGTGTGTGTGGGGGTGCTGTGCTAGGACATCAGCTTCTCTTTCTCCTCTAAAGTCATCTCCTTACAGAAACCAATGGCCAGATATGAATCAGATGAAAGACAGTCAGGGTTAAGTGACTTGCCCAAGGTCACACAGCTAGTAAGTGTCCAAGTGTCCAAGGCAGATTTGAACTCAGGTTTGTCCTGACTCCAAGGTCAGTGCTCCATTCACTGTGCCAGCTAGCTGTTCAGCTGCTATATAATTTTTAGCTACTGCTCCTCCTCCTCCTCCTCCTCCTCCTACTATTACTACAGCAGTTTTAAAAACATGAGAAAATCATGAACATAGACAGATCTTTGGGGTTTTTTTGTTTGTTTTTTTAGGTTTTTGCAAGGCAGTGGGGTTAAGTGGCTTTCCCAAGGCCACATAGCTAGGTAAATGTTAAGTGTCTGAGGCTGGATTTGAACTCAGGTACTCCTGACTCCAAGACTGGTGCCATCTAGCCACCCCCATAGACGGATCTAATGTAGAAACCTCATCAAAAAAAGCTAATATGATTTGGCCTTTTCTTAACTTTTCTAATTACTCATTAATACTTTTAGTAGATACTTTTAATAAAACATTTTAGAATTTTGTCAGAATGTTGATCATGTTCACTGGTTTGAATAATAATTTCCTATGAAAATTAGCACATTTGTTGACTACCTGTTTTGGGGTACTTCATCCATTTTCTGTAACCTTTTGAAGTTCACTGCCAGAATCACAGGACATACAGGTTCTTGTTCTTTCTGTACCTGTGGTATGACTGATCTGGGTCTGGTGATATGAACTTATCTACTGAGGGTAGATAAGTATTTTCTTTCCATCTTCTCATTTAGCTTGGGTTTCAACCCTCTGTTCACCCTGTTTATTCTTTTTTCCTAGCCCAAAGACCATTCTCCTTAGAAAGAATGAGTAAAAGACTTTAGAGGTTTTTCCTTCTTTAACTCCTTCATTATTATTGTCCCATCCAATTTTCATAATGCTCCTCCCTTATTTGATCTTCCCTTTGTCTCCAAAAGAGCTAAAAAAATCCCAACTTTTTGTTGTGCTTTGCATTCTTTGTTAGTCTTAGCTTATTCTAAACCTCAGCATCTCTGATTTTTTTATAAGATTGTGCTATTTTTTTGTATTTATTCTCCATTTTTGCCCTTTCTTCCATCTTTTATAAATGACTTAAAAAAAAAAATCTTAGTCAATGAATGCCCTGTGGCTCATAGTTAGCATCACAAGATGATAGGAAAATATATTTCTTACCTCATTAAGTATATTCTTCTTGGACAAGAATCATCATTACTATATTTTAAGCCATAGACCAGAAATCTAAATTCTATTCTCAGGAACCATCTTTTTAATTAGTTGTTCACTTTTCTAATTAGCCTCTGTCCTGAAGGCCTTACTTCAATAAGCAGCTGTAATGGAAATACCGTTTTTTTTTTCTGAAGTTTTCAATTTCTTCCATGGGGTTCATAATACCTGGCAGTATGTTCTCCATTCTTTCTGTTAGTATTGTTTGTCCCCATATGAATCAATAGGAGTAGATTGTGGTCATTAGCTCTGACACATCTGGGGAGTCTCTCCACATTGTAGATCCATACCCTAGGTAGCTGGGTCATGCAGAGATAGAGGCCTGAACCTGGCTGGGGTCAGGAAGACTTGAGATGAAGTTTAGCTTCAGATACTGAAGTCCAGGTAGTCCCAGACTTCTGTTTGTTTCAGTTTCCAAAACTGTAAAAAAGTGGAGACTAATCATTATTATACTGTTGAGTATAATAGGATTCTCAAAACTACATTTCTGATAAAAAATTTTTTAGATAGTATTCAGCCTTCATTATCAGTCCCTTTGCCAACTTAGTAAGAAATTAAGATTCCTAGGTATTTCCCCCTATGTTAATAATTACAAACTCAGGAGGACAATGATCAGGATGCTAGGGGACTTGTCCTGCCAGAAGAGAATAAAAAGATCAGATACTCTTGACTCCAGGGTCGGTGCTCTATCCACTGCTCTATCCACCTAGCCACCCCATGAGATCAGATAGTATTATACAAGGATGAAAGTCTTTGAGGAGCTTTTGGTCAAGTTAATATTATACAACCTTCATGGTCAGGTCACAAAATAAATTAATCATTTTTGATATTTTCTTTTTTGTTTTCAAGTTTATCTCTTTGCCAATTCAAGTGTGGCCATTGCCTAAATGACTAGTACCTGTAGGTTAGAGGTAAGATTTTAGAGAATAAAACTTTAAAATGTCTAACCTATATTTTCTGTCATTTTATTTTAACCTTCTGTTTTTAAGGTTTTTGCAGTTTTGGGTTTACTCTACCAAGGTAGTTGTGAAGCTCCAATGAAGTAATATTTGTAAAGCGCTTTACAGAACCTTGTACATAGTAGGCACTTAATAAATGCTTATTTCCTCTCTCCCTTCCTTTCTCCCTTCCTCCCTCTCTTCCTTCTTTCCTTCCTCCCTCCTTTCCTTCCTTTCCAGTTTGTTTTCCCTCTTCCAAGTCAGAATTTTCATATTCTTTGTTTTCTCTTTGAAGCACTTCTTTATTTGAAGGAATTCACTCTGTTTATCGGAGAGAAGCTTTCTTTTAGCTCTTTCTTGTTTTCTTCTAGTAGAGAGATTATTCTCCACTTTGGCTATACATTTTGTTTGACTTATCACTTGGCAGAAATAGAAGCATGACATTCTTGACATATTGCCACATAATCCCACTTGCCCTCCAAACTTGCCAGAAACAGGACCTTCAGTCTTCTGTCATTCTTGTTGGTAGCTTTTGGGAGCAGGTTTTATTTATTTTTTAGCAAATTTTTTGCTTTTTCTTGCAATATAAGAAGTTTGTTTAGCTGCCTTTGAATAGAAATGACTAGATTTTTGTGCCTAACTAAATGGAGATGCCAGTTGCTCTAAACTCTTCTGTGAATCTCAGTAAATCAATTATGACCTTTTTGGGTACCTTTTCATAATACTCGATTATTCTTTTTATAATCTTCAGATATAACCTCTTGTATGGTTTTCTGGCTTACTATTCTCTTCCCTGAGCACTTTGCCTATTAGTGCTCATCATTTTAAGGCCAATTTAAATGCCACCACTTTCATGAAACTGTCCATAATTTCCCAGTTGTTAACAATCTTCTCCTCCAGACTTCCCTTAGCACTGTTTTGTATTCTCTAGAGCACTTACCATGCCATATTGATGTTATTATTATTATCATCCTATTATTTTATAATCTCCATATGAGCTGAGACTATGTTTTATCTACACTTTGTGTCTCTCCTCATGCTTACAACACTATTCTGCATACAGTAAGGGTTTAATAAATGTTTTGTGTTATTTTATAAATAAATATCTAGGATACCATAAGCAAAAACAAAAAAAGGAAGAACCCTTATAATTCCCTTCCTCAAATAAAGTATTCATCCTTGAGGTTCTAGCTAATAACGCCACACCAACAAGTAGCCAATGGTGTGGCGTTATTAGCTGGAACCTCAAGGATGAATACTTTATTTGAGGAAGGGAATTATAAGGGTTCTTCCTTTTTTTGTTTTTTGCTTATTCAGTGATATTTGGATAGGAAAGATTACATGTTAAACACAAGAAGGACCATGAGATTCCAATTTTAACTGTGCTTCATGACCAGCCATGTGACTGTGGACAAACCAATTTTACTTTTTTTAAGCCTTTATTTTCTCATCAGTAAAATGAGGATAATAATATTTAAACCTCAATGGGTTATTGAGAGGATAATGCTTTGTAAATAGTGAAGATCTAAATAAATGCAAGTTATTATTTATATGCCATACTTAACAAAATATAGAGCCATCTCTAGAGGAATGAAGGACCGAGACATGTCATTTATGGCAGAAACCCTCCTCATATATTTTGCAGGTGAAGTTTGAGTGAAATGACCATTAAAAAGAATCAATGATGGGAAGATATCAGTGGGAGATTCTGGCCTTGGATTTATCAAGGAAAGAAAGAAGAGGAGGATGGTTTTAGAAATGGGTTTATGTATAGACATTAATTAATGTGTTTATTTTATTGATACAGCCTCTTCTTTTGTCTGTCAGCTCTAGTTCTTACTATCTGAGTCTTGTAGCCTGGAGCTCCCACCCTCATCTACTTTGCCCAAGGATGACTGCTTGAATGGCAAATGGAGGTCCCTAATGAAAACTCATTGGCTTTAATATCTTCTTATACCTTCCATCTCTGGCATATTCTATGATATGATCCTGGCCTTCCTGCTGCTCCTCCTGGATCAAGACATTTCATCTCCTGACATTGTATTTTAATTGGCTGACCTCCATGCTTAGAATTCTCTCCCTTCTCATCTCACCTCCTAACTTCCAAGGCTTCCTTCAAATCTCAGCTAAAGCCTCACTTTCTTCAAAAATCCTTTCCTGATCTCCCCCTTAATGCTAGTGGCTTCCTTCTGCTACTTGTTGTCTCTCCCACTAGATTTCTCCGGGAGAGCAGGGTCTTTCTTTGTATCCTTAGGGTTTACCACAGGATCTGACACATGGTAGGTATTTAATAAATGCCATTTGGTTGAGTTGACTGAATTAAAAAATAGCAATAATGATATACAAACTTGCCTCTCCATTTCATTTGATGGGACATGTGAATAGGATGGTTTAAATAAATTTTTATCATTCTTTCTGGAACATGATTTACCTGGAGAGAGTCTTATAACATCTTGGCATTTTCCCCAGTAGGACTTAAAGTCTTCACTTTATTCAGGCAGGTTAAAACTTTTATTTTAGGAAATGTATATTGGCAGCAACACAGAAAATATAACTCTTTTGTTCAAGATGTCCTTTGGGAAATTTATGTAACATTAGGTTTTTTTTTTAAAAAGTATAAATACAGAACTGAATATAGATTGATTGTAAGTAATCATTTTCATTAGAAGTGATTTGACTCTGAATTTTGTGCAGTTTCATCTATAGTTCCCCCATGAAAGTCTCCTCCAGGGCTTCATCATGTCTTAGAGATGACTTGGGTCCTCAAAGGCTGGACTAGCAGGACCCAGGCTCAGGTAGAGCCACTAAGCTATATGGGCTTTGTCCCAATGAGAGACTCCAAGTCCTTTGTCCACTTCAGAGAAACTCTTCACTGGGGTGTCTGAAGGAGGATGATTTTTTATGTTGCATTAGCTCAGGAAGATCACTTCAGTGCCACATATTTTAAAATCTGCGTGCACAAAAGGATGACCCCCCCCTCCCCAAGATTGGAATCCTGGATGCTGCATGTCTTGAGCTTAGCATATAGGAACTATGAAATTGGGAAGCTATTTCTCAGTGTTCTATTACTCTATAAAAATGTAACTTCTGAAGAATTTATGAAGCAGAAACAATAATCATTCCCAGTAGCATTTACATATAGTAAAATGTTTTTACAGATCCCACCCAATTTTATTTCCCCTTACAACAATCCTGTGAGCTAAGCAGAGAAGAAATTATCCTCTTTCTTTTCCTAGGGAGGAACTTGGGACCTAGAAGGCAAAACTAGGAACAATGAGAGGAAGTTACAGAAGATGGATTTTTGCCTCGATACAAGGAGAGACTTCCTAACAATGAAAACTTTCCAAAGTGGAATGGGGCTGCTTCTTGAAGTCATCAAATCATAGAGAAGGAGTTGTAAGGGACCTTAATAGTCAGTTGATACAATGCTATGGTTTTGTAGTTGGGGAAACAGATGACTTGCCCAAGGTCACATTGGTAGTAAGTGGCATAGGCATGATTTGAACCCAGGTCGTCTGACTTCTTTCCATTAATGGACACCCCAGACTCCATATCCCACTTTTAAAGGATATTATAGAAAGGATCCCTGAGATTATGTTAGGTGCTGAAGGTCATTTAGATAGCTTTTATATTCTGACCTGGCCAGAAATGGAGCCTAAGAACTTTGGCTCCTAACCCAGTTGCCTTTTTATTTTTGTGCTTTCAGTAGGATCATAGTGGTTGCCCACATTATAATGCTTCACACTTCTCAAATAAGTCCTGTGGTTTCAGGTTTTCAAATTACTTTTTGTTCTGGTTTGATCACGCCAATCTTCTCTCACACATACTGACAGGTAGAGGTTCCCAGAACCCCTCCATCAATTTGTCTGATGGGCCCAGGGAATGTGGAGAAATACAGTCCCATCATATATCACTTCAGTTCTTGAACCTCCACTAATGTACTTCACCTCACCAAAAACCAAACATTGACAATAGTGTGACATTTTTAGATCTAAAACACAAGCATTTACTTAACAATAAAACAAAAGAAATGATAACGTATTTGTATAGTTAAATCAAATGTAGGAATCATAAATACATAATAGTCAACCCCTAAAGATGAGTAGCACTCCTGCTACCAGTGTACTCAGTATCTGTGGATGAAAGTAGGCACATGAGTGAGCTCTGAGTGGCATACAACTCTGGAACTGTAATCTTTGGTGTCTTCTCTATTTCCCAGGAAATGTCCCTAAAAGTTCCTTGATGAATTTAGTTTCTGTGTTGAACAGATGTGTTCACTGCCAAGATGAGTTGATCCATACTGTGTTTTACTAACACCTCATACTGGGCATGGTATCTTAGGTAAAGTAGTCAATCTGTTCAGTGACTTCTCTGATTTTTTTTTTTAATTTCTAAGCTGTTTCTGTACTCAGTTGTACTTCTTTTTCAACAGCAACTTCAATGTCATCACTTTCAGCTTCAAACTTAGCTGATTCAGTTCTTAAATCTGTTCTTTCAGCTCTTTCTTTTTAGTCTGGGTCCTTTCTGCAGATTACCCCCTTTTAACTTATGGTTAATAGTGGAGTTGTCATCTTCTGTCTTTAGTCAGATAAATTACCTTTATCCTATAATCATAGAAAGTTCTGGTATTGATATCTTTCTAGGTTATTACAGCTTTTCACATTTTTTTTCATTCAAAATGAGAAAACCAGAAACTATTTTAGAACTTTGAATTAGAGTAACTATTTCTTAGAACTCTGATCAAAGCAGACAACTCCACAACAAACTGCTCCATATGAAAGAATAGTGATTTAAAATGATAGTACTTTACCATAGGATCATAAGTTGAAATCTGGAAGAGATTTTAGATGCCATCTAGTCCAACCTCTTATTTTTCAGATGAAGACCTAGATTAGGGCAATTACTTGTCTGAAGTCATATAGGTAGTAAATGAAAGGAATTCTGTTCAATTTACCATGCTGACTTTTTCTTTTTTAAGATTTATTGTTGTCTTGTTTTTATATTGTAATTATTCCTAGATCTATTCCTCCCTTTAATGTATTACATCTACCTGATGATCCTTCCTTTTTAAGAAAAAATATTCTGCAAAATCAACCAATACATAGACCATCTCTGATAGTAGATGTGATATTCTATGTCTCAGGAAAAGGGGTGAGGAACATTTCCTTATCTTCAGAGTATTCTCTATAATTATGCAAATTAGATGTCATTTTATCCTTTTTTTCTGTTTGTATTGTTTTAGAAATTGTATAAATTATCTTGATTTTTGCTTCACTCTGTATCAATTCATATGCTTTCTCATGTTTCTCTGAATTCCTCATGTTTATTATTTCTTATAGCAAAATAATCCATTACATTCATATTTCACAATTCATTTTAGCTCTTTCCTAGTGGGTACCCATTTTCTTTCTAATTTCTGCCAGTGCTTTTTCTTTATACAACAGTGCCTTTATTGGAAAGAAACTAAGAGGAAGTAGAAAGATTTTTAAGTAATGCTTATCATGTTTTCAGTGGTTTCTTAAATATAATTGTAATCTTTTCCTACTTAGGTAATTGCTCACCATAAATATCAAGAGTCTCAGAGAATTTCAATCTTTCTGAGCATGCAGGATGAAATTGAAACAGAAGAAATTATCAAGGATATTTTTCAACGTGGCAAAACATGTTTTATCCCTCGATACAAATTCAAGAGCAACCACATGGATATGGTCAAGTTATTTTCAGCCGAAGAGATTTTTTCGCTTCCCAAAACTTCTTGGAACATTCATCAGCCAAGTGATGATGATGTGCGAGAGGAGGCTTTGTCAACAGGTGAGTTGCTTCCTAACTGAATTCTACCTTACCATGCATATAATCCAAATGTTGCAGTCATTCAGACCTGGTTGCTTCCTTCACCCTTATAGTGTAGGTTGAGCAAGAAGTCTTTCTGGTTCTCCAGTAGCTTAGCTAGTTAAGAAAGGTCCTGGCCTGTTCATTTCAGCCTGCCTCCTATAGAGTTGGAATTAGACTTGACCTCATTGCAGAGTAGAAGAGATTTTGAGATATAAATGCCCCAGACCACAATATTAACAAGATCACCATTCATCTTATGATTACTGATTTTTGAGCATGGATAACAGTGGACATAGAAATAACAAATATTCTTGTAGGATAAATTACTTATTATAGAAAATATAATTTCACAATTTTTTGCAGTGTTTAAGTTTTTGTTGTTATAAATTTTAAACTTGCCTTGAAGTTACATGATGCTTTTTGATTTCCCCTTTCTTCATCATTAGTATGATTTCAGTGAAGAATTGGCCATTTTATTAATTTGTTTTATCATTATTTCCTTTATTAAGAAGTTTTAGGAAGTGAAAATATTTTTTTCCCATTGAAAATAACTTGAGAATACAGATTCATTTTATATTGATACTGTATAGGCTTCCCAACAAATACCATTTCTTTCCCTTTGGAAAATGTTTCCTCCAAGTAGTAGTTAAGCAAAAATACTTGAGAGAGTTAAATTATGAAAAAAAATAACCATCCAGCTGAGCATTCATGTCTGATCTACGTGTTATTTTCCACTTTTAGAGTTTATTGGTTGTTAGCAGAAAGGAAGAATATGTACTTTAACTTCGGTAATTTGGCACCAACATGATCAGTTTTGTTTGACTTGATTTTCTTTGCCTTTTGTCAGTGGATAAAGCACTGGACTTGGAATTGGACTCATCTTCCTAAGTTCAAATATGACCTCAAATACTTAGTAGTTGTGTGTGTGATCCTAGGCAAGTCACTTAACTTTATTTGCCTCAGTTTCTCATCTGTAAAATGAGGTAGAGAAGGAAATGGCAAACCACTCAAGTACTTTTGCCAAGAAAACCCCAAATGGAATCACAAAGAACAAACAGCAATTAATTTAATATATTGTTCTTTTGTCTCTGCTTCCTTCACTCAGCCTGATCTCTATTGTACCACAGTTTTTTATTCAGAATATAATTAAGCTTCAGGAAGAATTTAAATTTATGAATAAAAGTAAATGCCAGAGTAGGAAGGCATTTCCACTGATCTATTCCTCTACAAGTAAAATGAGGAAGAAGAATATCATTCCTAGATATTTATAAGTATGTCTGTCTTTCTCCCTCCCTCCCTCCTTCCCTCTCTCCCTCCCTCCCTTCCTTCCTTCCTTCCTAAAATAGTCTTGCTGTCTTGTTGTAAGAGTAAACATTATCCCCCTCCCACCACAAAAAATAGAAAAACCTCATGAAAAATAAAGTGAGAGGAAAAAGAAAAAAATTGTACTTCAGTCTGTGTTCGAATTCCATTAGTTCTATCTCTGGGGTAGATCACATTCTTTATCATAAGTCCATCAGAGAAGTTACTTCTATATTTTTGCCCCCACAGTTGCTATTGCTAGTTATATTTCCCTCCAAGCATTCCTCCCCACTCCAATTTATTCTGTTTGCTCTCTCCTTTCACTTTATCCCTCCTCAAAAGTGTGTTATGGGATATTGGAGTGGCAGAAGACAGAGCACTGGCACTGGGGCCAGGAGGATACAAGTCCAAGTCCCACTTCAGACACCCAGCAACCACCCAGCTCCATGTCATGGGCAGGCCACCTAACCTCACCACCCTGCAAAAAAAAAAAAAAAAAGTGTGTTGTATCTGACTACCCTCTCCTCTAGCATCTATATCCCCTCTCCCTTCTCCCCCCATGCCCTCTCTTTCTACAATCCCCTTCCTCTCCTTTTTCCCTCTAGGGTAAGATAGATTTCTATACCCTATTAAGTGTGTTTCCTTTCAGCCATTTCTGATGAGAATGAAATCTCACTCATTCCCCCTCACCTTCTCTCTCTCTCTCTCTCTCTCTCTCTCTCTCTCTCTCTCTCTCCACACACACACACACACACACACAGTCCTTCTAACTGCTCTATAAATGAGAAGGTTCGTCTCTTCTTCCCATGAAGGAATACATGCAGTTCAACATCATTAAATCCCTTATAATCAGTCCTTTGTGTCTACCCTCTCTATGCTTCACTTGAGTCCTGTACTTGAAGATCAAACTTTCTGTTCAGCTCTGGCCATTTCAACAGGAAAGTTTGAAAGTTCTGTTCCATTGAATGTCCATCTTTTCCTGAAGCAGAATGTTCAGTTTTGCTGGGTAGTTGATTCTCAGTTGTAATCCAAGCTCTTTTGCCTTCTGGAATATCATGTCCCTTAATGCAGTTGCTGCTAAATCCTGTGTAATACTGACCTAAGGGCCATGATATTTGAATTATTTCTTTCTGGCTACTTGTAATATTTTTCTCTTTGACTTGGGAGTTCTGGAATTTGGCTATAATATTCCTGGGAATTATTTTTTTGGGATCTCTTTCAGGAAGAGATAAGTGGATTCCCTTAATTTATATTTTACCCTCTGCTTCTAGGATCTCAGGGCAATTTTCTGTAGAAATTCTTTAAAAATGAAATCAAACCTCTTTTTTTCTGGTCATGATTGTCAGGTAGCCCAATAATTTTTAAATTATATCTCCTGATCTAGGTCGGTTGTTTTCCCAATAAGATATTTCCTATTTTCTTCTAATTTTTATTCCTATGGTTTTGCTTTATTGTTTCTTGATTTCTCACAAAGTCATCAGCTTCCCTTTGCTTCATTCTACATGTGAAGGAATTATTTTCTTCACAATCTACTTTTCCATCTGACCAATTCTGCTTTTTAAGGCATTTTTCTCCTTATTAACTTTTTTTGGACTGCCTTTTCCATTTGACCTAGTACTCACTTTGGCACATACACTAAAATTGGAATGATACAGAGATTAGCATGGCCCCTGTGCAAGAATGGCGTGCAAATTTGTGAAGCGTTCCATATTTTTGGAATCTGAACATAGACTGAAATATATTTTTTCTCTGTTCTTGTGGTTTCTCATCTTCTTGGGGAGGGGTTATGTTTATTCTTATAACACATTCAATTTACATCATTGTATAGCATGGAAAGAATGTAAAGACTATCAGACAGCCATTTGAGCTAAACTGGTTTATAACATGTTATTTTCTTTGGTAGTTTTTTGTATTTCCTTCACTAAGCTACTGTCTTAGATTTTATGACTTTCCCACATTGCTGTCATTTCTCTTCTCAATTTTTGCTCTACCTCCTTTACTTGATTTTCAAAATCTTTTGTTTTTGCTTTTTAGTGACTTGCCCAAAGTCAAACAGATAATTATTAAGTGTCTGAGGCTGGATTTGAACTCAGGTCCTCCTGACTCCAGGGCCAGTGTTTTATCTACTGCTCCACCTAGCTGCTCCCCAAAATCTTTTTTGGGCTCTTCTATAACCTGAAACTAATTCCAACTTTGCTTGGAGGTTTTCCATACAGAAACTTGGACTTTGTCATCTTCTGAGTGTGTATTTTGATCCGCTATGGTTCCAAAGTAATTGTCTATGGTCAGATTGTTTTTTTTTGTTTTCCCTATTTACTCATTTCCCCAGCCTGGTTTTGAGGTGCTTCCAAAACTTTTGAGTGTAATTGGGACCCCCCCCACACACACACAAGGACCTCAGCTCCTTCAATGTCTTATGATAGACTCTGACAGCTCTCCTATTCTGTGCTCTAGACTGTGGGTGACCACAAGTCCTCCCTTCTGCCCTGGGGTTGTAAGGAGGATTTCTGCTCTATGGCAAAGGGGTGGGGTAGGTGCAGACTGTGACCAGAGTCTGAATATGTACAAAGTACAAGAGTCCTGTCCCAGGCATAGCAGAGAGTCCACGACAGTCTCCCCCCATCCCCTTACCTTCTGTGGATTGATGCCTTGGAAATAGCTGCTAGGTGGTCCCCTGATGGATGGTTCCTCAGGCCTGCTTCCATTTCCTGGCTGGGACTGTGTTGAGGGTCATGCTGGCCTGGGCCATGCTCAGTCTGGCAGAGTTTTCCAGCAGATCTTCCAAGTTGTGCTTGGTGATACCTGATTTGGGAGGTTTAGACAACTTTTTAACTAATAGTTAAAAACAATTTAAAATTCCTCTAAATATTAATCTAACACAGATTTTTCTTCCTTTTAATGTCTCATCAAGGATATCCTTGATGTTGATTATTTTCATAAAAATTTTATATAGTTGGGAAAGTAGGCATATAGGTCACCATTATTGATGTTCTTTCTCTTAATTGTTTTTTTGTTTGTAATAACATGGTCCAAGATTTTTTCCCCATGTCTTTAGTGTCTTCTTCAGATAAGTGGAAAATAAGGAAAGAGAGTAATATATAGTAAGTCAGGAAAGATAGATTGGGTCCAGGTTGTGAAGGACTTAAAAACCAAATAGGAAGAATTGATATTTTATATTAGAGGAAAGAGGTAATATTGTATTTTATTTAGTCAAGGAATGATTTGGATTTATTTGCACTTGAGGAAATCACCTTAGATATATGGAGGATGGATTAGAATACTGAGAGACCTGAGGAAAAGAGTCCAATTAGTAGGCTATTGTTATAATTTTCAGAGCAGTGATGAGGTGGTAGTTACATGAGTAAGAGATGGAGTGAGATGTTAGAGATATTATGGAGGTAGAAATGACAAAATTCGGCAACTAATTTAATATGTGAGATGAAAGAAAATGAGGAATTGAGGTCATCATGGAGATTGTGAGCCAGAGAGGTGCCTTTGATAAGTTCTTTTTTGAATATATTGAAATTGAAATCTTTCTGGAATATCCAATGTGGAATGTCCAAAAAGCAATTTGTTATATAGGAAAGAAGCTCATGAAAGAGACTGGGGTTAGTTAGTAATCTGTGAGCCATCCATAAGAGATGACCGCAAAAACTGATGAGGTCACTATGAGATAGTGTAGAATAAAAAGAGGGTCCAGAGGAGAACCCACGGTTGATTTTATGGGTAAAAAGCCAGCAAAACAGCCTTTGAAAAGGAGTAGTTAGACAGATGGAGGAGAACTAGGAGAGAATAATGTAGCACAACAACACCAAACCAAAACAAACAGAAAGGAGAAGGCATCCAGCAAAGGGAGCGTAGTCAACAGTGTCAAATGCAGCTGAAGGGCAAGATCAGTGAGCACTGAGAAATACCATCAGATTTGTTTCTTGGTATATTTTCCCATCCTGCCCAGTGCTTTATCTCCTTCTTCACTGCTTCTTGTGACTGAGTAGAATTAGTGTCTGCCACTTTTTATGGAAGTTGGGGGATTTTTGCGACAATTCCTGCTAGGGCATCTCTCCAGCTGACTCCCCGTCAGTCATCCAGACTCTGGCAGGCATGTGAATGCAGGTTGTTGAATGAGAGTCTGCGATAAAGGTTTCTGGACTTAATTAACTGGATTTGTACCTTGTGCATCTTTTTATCTCTGTGCATTTATCTTTAATTATGTGATATCTGGTGCATAATTACTCTCTTTTGATTTCTGGAATTGAAGAAGTATGTAGAAAACAAGTATTTAACTATTTTGCTGGTCTTTGGGTCTTGCCCTCAATCTGAGAACATTTCAAACTATCTAAAGGCACAAAAACTGGTCTGGATAATTAAATCTACTAGCAACTACCCTTCCTCTTCCTCAAATATCTTAAGTCTTAAATGCTGCCACACCAGCTGGATACCCTGGTTGTCCTGTTCCCGCCAGCTTTAGTGCTGACTAAGCCAGTTTCTTCCCCAGGCCATTGTGATGATGCTCTCTCTATTAATAGTGCAAACGACTTGTAGAGCAAACTGAATTGCCCACGTGGGTCAATTTGTGTTTATCTGACTTCTCTTATAAATTGTAGAATTCATTTGGATATATGGTGGTTGCTAAGAAAATTTGAATACTCTCAGCAATTAACTGAGTTCTGACAGTAATCTTGGAGTCTCTCAGGAATTTTGTGTTAGTGGTATGCGTTTTTTTTCCCCACTCAAATGAAAAATCACAGTATGATAGGATTTTAGAGCCAAAAGGAATCTTAGAATTCATTTAGTGGAGGGGTTTTCAAAACTTTTATTTCTTACAACATAGTATTTTTTGTCATAAGGAATTGAGACAAGAGTGGGCATTTAAGTTGGCAACAATAAAGGTTCCCAGGGAATTGAATTGGGTCTCCAGATTGCCTGAAGTCTTGGGATTCTCCTGCCTCTCCTTCCCCTCTGCTACCCCTTCATCCTCCTTTTTCTTTACTTCCTCATCATTCACAGCAAAAAACACAGTTTTGCATCGGGATGGATGGGGCTGCTATTGTCATATGGTAAATGGGAAGAGAAGGCAGCATACCACAGCAGAGGTTGAAGACTGGGGTCTTCCCATTACAGATTTCAAGCTAGAAGAATCTGCAGAAACTGTCCATTCCACTTCCTTCATTTTACAGATGAGGAAACTCCTTATTCAAGTGCCTTATTGAAGATCACATTGATCATTTCATCATTTGAACCCAGGCCTCTGATTCCAGAGCCAATGCTCAAACACAGAGGTCTGGAGCTTGGGGAAGAGTTTTGTGGCATTGGATTGTGCTCCAGCACTCTCTTTGGGAACCATTGCTTTAGTCCAATTCTTTCATTGTATAGAATTGGTCACAGAACCAGACTGATCAAATTCATGGTCCCATAGTAAATTAGAACTTGACAGAGAACAGAACCCATGTCTCCTGGCTCTCATTTTACTTTGCCATACTTTCCTTCCCACTTGAATGTGCTTATTTTTAGTGAACTTAAAAACAGTAGATTCACTTAAAAAAAAACAACAGATTGAAAATATGCGTTCAAGTGGAGTAAAGAAAAAGTAGGAGTTGGTGTTCTTCATGACACCACTGATTTTGATTTAAAAAAAGGCAAGTTTAAAGTAAAAACTTATTTGACCTTTTCTATTCTTTTATTAAAAAGAAAATGGACTAATCAGCAAGGAGAGGTGAGGGAGTTTCCTATTTGGGAATTCACTATGCTGATGAAATCATAGGTATAGTCAGTCCTTATCCCTTTTTTTCCCTATCACTCTTCTTTGTACCCTGGGTTTTCATTTGCATTAACAGCTTGGAATGTGATAGGATGTTAATTTTTCAAAGCACAGCTCTAGCTATCAAGTCTTTGAGACAACTTGATTAGAGCTCCAGATTGTCTTCTATGTGATCAGATTAAAATATGCTTTCATGGTGTGCAGGTGCTCTCTGATTTTATGTAGTCTAGGAAAACAGTGAACTTCATGTAGTAACAGAAGTTTAATTCCTGGATCCCTAAGGAAAAAATTTAATATGGAATTCTTCAACAAAAGTAAATTGGAAAATTGGTTCCTCTCAATTGGAGGTCCATTTTTCTTTGTGCTTGTACATCTTAGTCAACAAACAATTTTTATGCCCTTGGTGAGTGCTAAGTATCCTTGAGATACAGTGAAAGGCAAAAACAGTTCCTGCCTTCATGGAGCTTATATTTTAATGAAGAAGTTATGTAAATAACTGAATAATTACAAAATATATCCACTATAAATGGAAGATAATCTTAGAGGGGAAGTTGCTAGAGGGTGACCAGGAAAGGCCCTTCCAGAAGGTAGAATTTGGGTATAGTCTTAAAGGAAATCAGGGGAATTGAAAGTGGAGGTCAGGAGAGGAGCAGAGGGGAGGGGAGGGGAGGAGGAGAAGGAGAGGAGAGGAGAGGAGAGGAGAGGAGAGGAGAGGGTGCACACTTAGTCTTGGAACAGCCAATGTAAAGGCGTGGAGATGAGAGTTATATTGTTCTAGGAATTATAGATTAGTGAACTGAATTATAGAGAGTGACTCAAGGGCAGTAAAATGTAAGAAAGAGGTCAGATTATAAAGAGCCAAAGAGGAGTTTGTATTTTATCCTAGAGGTAATAGGGATCCATTGAAGCTTAGGGAGCAGGAGTGTGCCAGGGTCAGATCTACATCTTAGAAAAATGCCTTTGAAGGGATTTGAGGCAGGGAGAGCAGTTAGAAACATTTTGTAATAGTTTAGAAGGGAGCAAGGTGAGAGTCTGAACCAGGTTTGTGGTAGTGTGGCAGAGAAACCAAGGGACCAACAACAAGCTTTGGCTATAGATTGGCTGAGTGGGGGGAGTGAAAGTGAGGGGGCAAGAATGACATCGAGAGGAGACCTGGGGGGCAGCTAGGTGGCCACAGTGGATAAAGTACCGGCCCTGGAGTCAGGAGTACCTGGGTTCAAATCCGGTGTGGCCTTGGGCAAGCCACTTAACCCCATTGCCTTGCAAAAAACCTTAAAAAAAAAAAAAAGAGGAGACCTGGCTGGTAGGATGATGCTGGCCTTTCAACAGCATCAGGCAAGCTTAGGAGAGGGAAGAGTCTTGGGGAATGAATGAATTCAGTTCTGTCTGTACATGTAGCCCTCTACTATATTCTGTCTTTTTTTTTTTTTTAAGATTTTATTTACTTTGAATTTTACAATTTCCCCCCTAATCTTACTTCCCTCCCCCCACTTCCCCATAGAAGGCAGTCTGTTAGTCTTTTACATTGTTTCCATGGTATACATTGATCTAAGTTGCCTTTAATTTATTTTTTTATTCTCATTTTGTACAAATGTTTTTTTACATTAATAAAATATTCTTGTTTACAAGTAAACAAAATACCCCCCCCCCCCCAAGAATATAGATAGACTTGCTTGGGCGAAAAAAAGTAAAGGGGAGAGAAAAAATTAAAATAAAAAAAATTAAAAAAATAATAGTAATAATATGGCCAGGTGGCGCAATAGACGAAGCACCAGCCCTGGAGCCACGAGCACCCGAGTCCATATCCAGCCTCGTAAACCCAACAATCACCCAGCCATGTGACATGCAAGCCACCTGATCCCCACTGCCCTGCAAAAACCAAAAAGAAGAAAAAAAAAGACCTAAAATAAAATAAAATAGTAATAATAGTAGGGGTGGCTGGGTGGCAGACAGAGCATTGGCCCTTGAGCCAGGAGCACCTGGGTCCAAATCTGGCCTCAGACACCCAAAGATCACCCTGATTTGTGGCCCCAGGCAGGCCACCCAGCCCCACTTGCCCTGCACCCTCCCCCAAATAATAATAACAAAAAATGTGCTTCAGTCTTTGTTCCAACACCAACAACTCTGTCACGGGTGGATCACATTCTTTATGATAAGTCCATCACAAAAGTTACTTCCATATTTTTCCAACGTTGCCATTGCTGATAGCAACTCCCTCCTTTCTTATTTCTCCACTACCATGTGCTATATTTTCTCTCTCCTTTCACTCTGACTCTGCTGTAGGGTCACTGAGTGGTGCAGCAGACAGATCCCTGGTCCTGGGGCCAAGAAGCCCTGAGCCCCCATACTACCCCTTAGGCCCAGCATCTACCTGGCCCTATGGTCCTGGGCAGGCCTTCCAATCCCAGCTCCTTGCAAGAAGTAAAAAAGAAAATGTGTTATATCTGACCACTCTCCCTCCATGGTCCATCCTCTCCTTTATTCACATCCCCACCCCTTCCCCCTGCTCCCCCACTTCTTCTTATTCCAGATGTCTATACCCCATTGAGTATATATGCTGTTTTTTCTCTCCTAGCCACCTCTGATGAGAGCAAAGTTTCCCTCATTCCCCCTTGCCTCCCCCCTTCCATATCATTGCAATAGCTCATTGTAATAAAAAAAAATCTTATTATGTGAAATATCTTGGGCTATTCCCCCTCTCCTTTTTCTTTCTCCCATTACATTTCCCTTTTTTCTGTTGACTCCATTTTTATACCATATTTTATCTTCGAATTCAGCTTTCTCCTGTGCTTCAATTATAAAAGCTCCCTCTACCTGCTCTATTAACTGAGAAGGTTCATATGAATATTATCAGTATCATTTTTCTCTACATGCAGTTCATCCTCATTAAGTCCCTCATATTTCCCCCCTCTCCTCCAATCTCCATGCTTCACCTGAGTCCTGTATCTGAAGATCAAACCTTCTGTTCAGCTCTGGCCATTCCAAAAGGAACCTTTGAAATTCCCCTGGATCATTGAAAGTCCATTTTTTACCCTGGAAGAGGACATTCAGCCTTGCTGGGTAGTTCATTCTTGCCTGCATTCTAAGCTCTTTTGCCTTCCGGTATATTGTATTCCAAGCCCTACGAGCTTCCAATGTAGTTGCTGCTAAGTCCTGTGTGATCCTGACTGCAGCTCCATGATATTTGAACTGTGTCCTTCTGGCTGCTTGTAATATTTTCTCTTTGACTTGGGAGTTCTGGAACTTGGCTATAATATTCCTAGGGGTTGGTTTTTTGGGATCTCTTTCTCGGGGGGATTGGTGGATTCTCTCCATTTCTATTTTGCCCTCTGCTTCTAGAATATCAGGGCAGTTTTCCTGTAGTAATTCTTTGAAAATGATGTCAAGGCTCTTTTCCTGATCATGACTTTCAGGTATTCCAATAATTTTTAAATTATTTTTCCTAAGTCTGTTTTCCATATCAGTTGTTTTTTCAATGAGATATTTCACATTTTCTTCTAATTTTTCATTTTTTTTGGTTTTGAAGTATTGATTCCTGATTTCTGGTAAATTCATCAATCTCCCTGAATTCTATTCTTTGTCTGAAGGATTTGTTCTCCTCAGAGTTTTCTTATCTCTTTTTCCATCTGGCCAATTTTGCTTTTTAAGGCATTCTTCTCCTCAATAACTTTTTTGAACTGTTTTATCCATTTGACGTAAGCTGGTTTTTAGCATGCTATTTTCTTCAGCATTTTTTTGTATTTCCTTGACTAAGCTACTGACTTCATTTTCACATTTTTCCTGCATCTCTCATTTCTTTCCCCAGTTTTTCTTCTATCTCCCTCATTTGATTTTCAAAGTCTTTTTTTAGCTCTGTCATAGCCTGAGCCCAATTTCTGTATTTCCTGGAGTCTTTAGATGCAGGAGCTTTTGCTTCCTCATCTTCAGACTGAGTATTTTGATCCTTCTTGGGATCATATGCAAAATATTTCTCATGGTCTTCCTCTTGTTTCTCTGCTTGCTCATTTTCCTAGCCTGGGCCTGGTTGAACTTTTGGGGCACTCCCACAAGGGTCTCAGTGTGTGAGGCTCTGTCCTTCCTCCTGGTCTGTGAATGACCATAAGTGCCCCCCTCTGCCATGGGGCCGAGGTGGGGGGCGGCCTGCTGTTCTATCAGGGGGGCCTAGACTGGGATCAGGATCTGAATGTGGTCAGAGCCCCAGAGTCCTGTTCCAGGGACAGAGGACAGAGCTCTGCAGTCTCTCTCTCTTCACTCCCCTCCCTAGGTTCAATGGGCTCATGCCCTGGGGGCTCTGCCTGCTTCTGTTTCCAGGTCTGGGCTGTGGTGGCCAAGCTGCTCTCTGTGTGCCCTGAGGGCTGGGCTCCTTGTGCTCGCTCTGGCAGAGGTCCCCCGCTGTTCCCCCACTTTGTGCCTGGTGCTCCTTGGGGTGCAGCTCAGGAGACTCCCCCACTGCTGTGAGCTGGGGCTCCCAGCGCCCTGCGGCTGCCTCCGGGAGGCTGAGGTTCTTTGGCTCTGGCAGGCCACCCCTCTGGCGGGCCGCCCCTCCGACCCCGGGGAGCAGAGCCTTTCTGTTCTTTTCCAGGTTACCTTGAGTAGGAGAACTGCTTCACTGGGTCCCTTTGTGGGTTCTGTCTCTCGAAAGTTTAGTTAGAGTCCTTAGCTTATGAGTTTTATCAGAGAGCTCCTAAAACTCGATCCCTTCTTGTCTATATCTTGGCTCCGCCCCCTATATTCTGTCTTTACAGACCAATGCTCCAAAGATCCCTCTGTTCTATTGCTTTTGCCTATCCATGCCTGGCCACCAAGATGCCCCAGATTCTGCTGACCTCCCTTCTCTATTATGTTCTATTCCTTTTCCTGTTCTAATGGCAGAGATTAGACTTTTGGAAAGTTGTCTACTATCACTTAAGGGAAATCAATGAAAATAAACCATTTACAGAGCATAGACTTACCAACCGAGCATGAGAAAACAGTCTTGGGATAGCTATAATCTTTGTATCACACACCCTTTTCTTATTTAACTTACCTCTTGCATTCACCCTGCTCTATAGCCCAACACAGTGCTACCTCTTTGGAAGATTCTGTTTTCTGTCATTGCCTTAGACCTAACTCTTAATTATATCTGCCTTAAAGCTGACACTCCCTCTTGATTCTTCTGCCTGCTTTAGGGCTAGCACTTTCAGATCTTTTAGATATCATGTTTTTAAGTAAAAAGACCTTTTGATTTATGGCTCCCTGCTTCTCTTACTCTCTCTTCCCCTGCCCTTAGGGCAACATTCACTAGAATATGGATTTACTATATAACATATACATATAGACATGGGATTTCATTGGTGTAGGGAACTCCTCAATGAGGAACTTCCATCTTTCAATGTAGATCTCACTTTATAATTTTAGAGAATTGCCTGAGCCTAGGGTAATGAGATGTTAAAGAACTTGCCAGGGGGCAGTCCAGTGTGTTAGAGGAAGGACTGGTATCCAGGTCTTCCTGTCTCAGAGACCAATTTTCTATCTACCATGTCTTGCTGCCTCTTCCTTATATATATTTAACCACATATAATTTCTATTCAGAAACTGCTTGAGCAATAGTCACATTACCTTTAATCATCCCCCCACCCCACCCCAGCTATAGGAAACAAAGCTCTTTATAGTTACTTTAATCATGACATCTATTAAAAGATATCTTTTAACTGTATGTATGGCCCTTTGAAACGTTATCTAGGGAATTAGTTCTGTTGTATAGAAAAATTTAGAAGTGAATAAGAAGCCCAGCTTATTGCTTAGTATTTGTGCAATAGGGAGAGCATGGAGCATTTAAATTTACAAATAATTTGAAAATACATAGATAACCCAACTTAAAATCACATTGACTTAAAATAAGTAATAGGAACTAATTTCAATTTGATCTTCTCTTCTTCCTATCTTTTCAATGCCTTAGACTAATAGAACTGCTAACAAAATTACTTACAAGATTGCAAGTTTCATGTTACAATGAACTAATCATTAAAATGAAATTTCTACTCTACTAAAATCTTTAGTCTCAGCCAATAGTTCACTTATATCATGCAACATTTACTGAGGCAAAATTCCAATAATTTGAAGAATCAGGATAGTCTCTTACACTTGGTTGAATCAGGATTTAATTTATAGGGAAGAAATTCAAAAATTGGCAACAGAAAGGGAATGTAAGGTTTATTTATCTTCTATAAACTGGATAGTTAAAGTGAATAATGGAGTAGGTCTATGAGTCACATAGAATGAAAGGTTGGGAATAGTTGGAGAGCTGCACCAGTTTCTGAAGAAAGACCCACATAGATGAGATCATATATCTAAGTATATTGTGGATAGATGCTACAGAGATACAAAAAGCTAAGCCCAGAATTTAATAGAAGATTGATATCTGGCTAGATTTCATTTGATATATTGGGCAAGTTTTTTTTTAATAATTCCAAGTTTTCAGTATTATAAAAAGCCATCTTTTTATTACCAATAGTTCCCAAGTGATATTATGTGAACATGGTCTCAGAAGAATTAAAATCTCTCAGGTGACCCCAAGGCCCATGTGTGGCAAGTATACATAGACAAGTATACATAAATATACAGATTGCATTGTGGTACAATGGGAAAAATCCTGAATTTTGTGTCAGGAAACTTGATACAAATCCTGGCTCTGCCACTTCCCTTCTAGTGTGACCTCAAGCAAATTGCTTAATTTCTCTGGGCTTCATTTTCTTTATCTTGGATGAGGGGGTTGGACTAGATGACCTCCAAGACTACTTCCAGCTCTGAATCTTTAATTCTATGAATCTGTAAGTGGAATCAAAGGTATATCAAGGACATATGATTGGAAAAAGAGTTCAGCAGGTCATATGACAAAAGTAACAACTCATGCCCATCCCAATTATTACACTGTGAACCAGCTTTGCTCACTCTTATCTTGACTCCCTACTTTTTTTTGACTTCTTCACTTCTATGCTAGCAATCTCCTCATCCAGAAGATGTTTCTACTTTCTCCTTGGATTTGTGAAGTTTGAAGAAGTGGCTAAGACAGTCATTCATCCTCTCTCTCTCTTCCACTTCTGGCTTTTCAGATTCCTTGCCTTAGTTCATCTCCCTTTTTTGTGTTGTTTTCCCCTTTTAGGTTATAATCTCTTGGAGGGTAGGGTCTCTCTTTTTTTTATGCTTGAATTTGTAGTTTCATCATTTAGAAGAGTAAGAAATTAATACTTTCTCTTTCTCTTTCTTTTTCTTCATCGCCCCACCCCATCACAGATCACTAAAGCAATGAAATATAATAGAAGAATTTTGAGAAATCACAAGGACTTATAAATGAGAGCTGAAAACAAAGTTACTTTCCAATTTCTAAAGAACTAGAAAATCGTTCATTGCACGAGTCTCATGATTTGTTGCTATCAGAATAAATTTTTTTTCCTCTATATAATCTAAACATTTCATGATGCATTTTAGTATTTTTTTCTTTTATATGATTTTGGAACAGAAATGAAAGATACTATATTGTCTGCCAAGTCATTTATTCTACCAGGTTAATGATTTTTTATAGTTAACACATGATAAAAATAATTTTATCATATATTTTCTACATATTTTGATCAGTTTTCTGACTAATTGATGCAAAGGCCCTGTATATTCCCCTCCCAATCCTTCATTAATGATGCTCTTAGTACATGTGTAGATGATTCATGTCCAATAGTTATTGGGGAAGTAGTGCTTATGGATATTTTCCTAGTCAATTATTTTCTTGGTAATAATAATAACCACATATTTGTCCAAAGGGTGGTATTTCTTCTCATTTCAGATAGCTTGAGGATTATTCCCTCAGTCCCCTAAAACTGTGCCATCTCTAGTTTGAACCTCTTTATTATGTATATGATCTGGACTAGTCTAGCTTTTTTTCTCATTTTTGTCAGTACTATTTCTATTTCCTCTAGAAACATATGTAGGACTCTGATATTAGAATCCTAATGCGGTATTCTACATAGAGAAAAATTTTAATACAGAAATCTTTACATATCTTTTGCTTTTTAGTCTGTTGTCCCCTCGGTTTTATCTTTAAATGATCTCACCCTTAAATGCCATCAGTACTTTACTCAAGAAGAGAATTAGGAGGCATGACACATGGTGTGCTCTAATAAGGTATAAACAAAATTATGTTTTTGCACAGAAAAAAATTGTTTTTCTATTGATATGGTAATTATGTCTAAATTCTCTCTTTATATACAGTCAGATATACTATATATACTGACTTGTTAGAGCAATGATTTAAAATTTCACTGAAGCAAATCTAACCTGACATACATTGCTGATGTCAGATGTGGGAAATGGATAAAAATATTAGTCATCAACATTGACTATTACCATTTCCTAGGAATTTGACTACTGCAAGTTAGGCACCATGACTAGGAAACCAGATGAATCTAGAAACTGTCTTAATCAATTAATACCTGATTTCCTTGTCAAGCAAAGAAATATGGAAGCCAATAGCAATATTAATTTAGAATATAAACTCACTTGCAAAATCTTATGGAGGAAGATAGTGGGTGATTATGAACAATTCTATTTTATAAAACTGAGAAACAATGATAGTATCAGAGAATTTTTAGAATTTATAGAAAAACTTATAAAAATTTATGTATTATATATACACATATATATGTATATATATACCCTATACATAGAATTTATATATATATAGAATTTATAGAAAGCTTAGACAGAGACCCAACTAAACCAAGTTCAAGATATAAAGGCTATAAAAATCAAGTGTTTATATGTATAGTGAACGAGCATGAACATATTGAATATATCCTAGAATATTATAATTGGAGGTAGGATGAGGGCAACCTATTGATACTTAAGAAGAAAAACTTGAGAAGAAGTGAAAATACTACTTGACATAGTGAGTAGTCAATGCTGAAGTCAGATACTTTTACCAGAGTAAGTTATGAAATTACTGGGTGAGCCCACCACACATTTATACTGTCTATTTTCAGCTGGTGCCCTTCATGTTGTTTCACAATACTTTAATTTATCCTGTGTTGATTCTCTAGAGCATATTTCATGGTGAATGTTCCAAATATTTTCCATATTTCTCCAATTCTCTCTTGATCTTGGCAAATGATTTTGCTTCCTTCATCATGAAGACAATTTAGACCATCTTTCATGAACTTCTTCATCCAGGCTAAATAATATATCTCGGAATGTTAAAACTGGTAAGCACCTTATAAATCATCTGGTCCAACCTTCTCATTTTGCTGATGAAGACATGCAACACTCAGAGAAGCTAAGTGACTGATGTCAAATTAGTAGTAGTAGTAGTAGTAGTAGTAGTAGTAGTAGTAGTAGTAGTAGTAGTAGTAGCAGCTAGGAAACGTAGATCTCCTTACTTCTCAGCCAGTGTTCATTCTTTTTATTTTTTCAATTTTGTTTAATTTAAAATTTGTATTTTCAGTTATAAATTCTCTCCCTCTCTCTATTTCTTTTCCCACCCACTGAGAAGGCAACAAATACTATATCCATTATACATTATGATGTCATCCAAAGCATATTTCACATTAGCCATGATGCAAAAAAGCAAGAAAAATAAAGAGAAAAATATTCACCTAATAGTCATTCTTGTGACTCTCAAAACACCTCTGTCTAGACCTTTAAATCTTCGCCCTTTAAACCTTCAACCTCTTCATTGCCAAGCTATTCTGTGCTCTTGATACCATTTCCTCTTACTCCCTCTATTCATTATCCCATCTATTCTCTTGTCCATTCATTTCCTCTCCAGTAGATCTCTCACCTTTTCCTTTTGACTTATTTAAGTCTGCTAACTAGGAGAAGGAACAGAAGTTTAAAACTAGTGGAAAACTGAGGAAATTTTTCTTCTAATTAAGGAATTTTTTTTAAAAAAATATTTATTTATTTTTGAATTTACAATTCCCCCCCCCCCAATGTCACTTCCTTTCCCCCACCCTCTACAAAAGGCAGTCTGTTAGTCTTTACATTGTTTCCATGCTATACACTGATCTAAGTTGAATATGCTGAGAGAGAAATCATATCCTTAAGGGAAAAAAATAAAATATCAGGGCTAGCAAAATTACATAATAACTTTTTTTTTTTTAAATGAAACGTAATAGTCCTTGATCTTTGTTCAAATTCCACAATTCTTTCTCTGGATATGGATGGTATTCTCCATCACAGCTACCCCTAAATTGTTCCTGATTGTTGCACTGATGGCATGAGCAAGTCCATTAAGATTGACTATCAACTCCATGATGCTATTATGGTGTACAGTGTTCTTCTGGTTCTGCTCATCTCACTCAGCATCAGTTCATGCATATCCTTCCAGGCTTCTCTGAATTCCTAACCCTCTTGGTTTCTATTAGAACAGTAGTGTGTAAGGAAGTTTTTTTAGAGTTAAAATTATATAGTCATGGAGCCTTACAATTGGAAGTAAATAGAAGTTACCTTGTTCAACCTGTCATCACAGACAGGAATCCCTTTTATTTTGCCTCTGATATATATATATTCTTTTTTTTAAAGGTTTTTGCAAGGCAAATGAGGTTAAGTGGCTTGCCCAAGGCCACACAGCTAGGTAATTATTAAGTGTCTGAGACTGGATTTGAACTCAGGTACTCCTGACTCCAGGACCAGTGCTCTATCCACTGCGTTACCTAGCTGCCTATCTGATATATATTCTTGAATGAACTAAAGATGGGACCATTTTTATTGTTGAATTATTTTAAACATTAGGACATTCTCTCTTTAACCTGAAACTTGCAATCTTTGTTTTATTATTTTTCTTTTTATTTTTTTCCAGTTTTTTCTTTTTTCTTTTTTAATTCTTTTTAATTTATTCTTATTTTTGTACAAATGATGTTTTTTATACATTACTAAAACATTCTTATTTAAGAGTAAACATAATAGCCCCTCCCCCCAAAATATAGACCTTCATGAGTGATAAAGGAAATAGAAAAAATTAAAATTATTATTAGTAATAATAATAATAATAAAATACTAATAATATTAAGTGCAGTCAGAAGGCTCAGTGGATGGAGCACCAGTCCTGGAGCCAGGAGCACCCAAGCCCAAATCTGGTCCCAGATACCCAGAAATAACCCAGTTGTATGACCCTGGGCAAGCCACCCCAACCCCATTGTCCTGCAAAAACAAAAAAAAAGACCTAAAATAAAATAAAAATAAAAAAAATAATAATGGCGGCCAGGTGGTACAGCGGACAGAGCACTGGCCCTTGAGCCAGGAGCACCTGGGTCCAAATCTGGCCTCAGACACCCAACAGTCACCCAGCTCTGCAGCCCCAGGCAAGGCACCCAGCCCCATTTGCCCTGCAACCCCCCCAAATAATAATAATAGTAATAATAAAAATTATAATTATAAATGTGCTTCAGTCTGTGTTCCAACACCTCCAGCCCTGTCATGGGTGGATCACATTCTTTATGATAAGTCCATTACAAAAGCTACTACTAACATATTTTTCCACCATTGCCATTGCTGATTGCAACTCCCTCAATTCATACTTCCCCAGTATCATATACTATATTTTCTCTCTCTTTTCACTCTATCCCTCTTCTTAAATGTACTGTAGGGTAGCTGAGTGGCACAGC
Organism: Macrotis lagotis; assembly: GCF_037893015.1. NCBI lineage: Eukaryota > Metazoa > Chordata > Mammalia > Peramelemorphia > Peramelidae > Macrotis > Macrotis lagotis. The sequence continues at coordinate 122,104,404 of NC_133661.1, forward strand.
AGACAGATCCCTGGCCCTGGGGCCAAGAGGCCCCGAGCCCACATACCACACCTTAGACCCAGCATCCAATTGGCCCTATGGTCCCAGATAGGCCATTTAATCCCAGCCCCTTGCAAGAAGTAAAAAAGAAAATATGTAATATCTGACCACTCTTCCCCCACCATCCATCTTTCCCTCCATCACTCATATCCCCCGCTTTCCCTGTTCCCCTTCTCTCTTTACTCTAGATGTCTATACCCCATTGAGTATATATGCTGTTTCCTCTCCTAGCCACCTCTGATGAGAGTGAAAATTCCCTCATTTCCCCCTTGCCTTCCCCCCTTCCATATCATTGCAATAGCTCAAAGTAGTAAAAAAAATTTCATTAAATGAAATATCTTAGCCAATTCCACCTCACATTTTTCTTTCTCCCATTACATTTCCCTTTTAGCCATTGACTCCATTTTTACAATATATTATATCTTCAAATTTAGCTCTCTCTACTGTGCTTCATCTATAAAAGCTCCTTCTACTTGCTCTATTTAATGAGAAGGTTCATATGAGTATTATCAGTATCATTTTTCTATGCAGGAATACATGTAGTTCATCATCATTAAGTCCCTCATATTTTACCCTTTTCCTCCATTCTCTATGAGTCCTATATTTGAAGATCAAACTTTCTGTTCAGCTCTGTCCATTCCAACAGGAACATTTGAAATTCCCCTGGTTCATTGAAAGTTCATCTTTTTCCCTGGAAGAGGATGTTCAGTTTTGCTGGGTAGTTGATTCTCAGTTGCATTCCCAGCTCTTTTGCCTTCTGGAATATTATATTCCAAGCCCTACGAGCTTTTAATGTAGTTGCTGCTAAGTCCTGTGTGATCCTGACTGCAGCTCCACGATATTTGAATTGTGTTCTTCTTCTGCTTGTAATATTTTCTCTTTGCCTTGGGAGTTCTGGAACTTGGCTATAATATTTCCAGGGCTTGTTTTTTTTTTTTTTTTGGATCTCTTTCTGGGGGAGATCAGTGGATTCTCTCCATTTCTATTTTGCCCTCTGCTAGAATATCACGGCAATTTTCCTGTAGGAATGCTTTGAAAATGATGTCAAGGCTCTTTTCCTGATCATGACTTTCAGGTATCCCAATAATTTTAAAATGATCTTTCCTTAATCTGTTTTCCAAATCAGTTGTTTTTTCAATGAGATGTTTCACATTTTCTTCTAATTTTTCATTCTTTTGGTTTTGAAGTATTGTGTCTTGATTTCTCATAAAATCAGCAGCCTCTCTCAGTTCCATTCTATACCTGAAGGATTTGTTTTCCTCAAAGAGCTTTCTTATCTCTTTTTCCAATTGGCCAATTCTGCTTTTAAAAGCATTCTTCTCCTCAGTAACTTTTTGAACTGTTTTATCCATTTGACTTATGCTGTTTTTTAACATGTTATTTTCTTCAGCATTTTTTTGAACCTCCTTGACTAAGCTGCTGACTTCTTTTTCATGTTTTTTCTGCATCTCTCTCATTTCTTTTCCCAATTTTTCTTCTGTCTCGCTTGGTTTTCAAAGTCTTTTTTGAGCTCTGTCATAACCTGAGCCCAATTTCTATTTTTCTTGGAGTCTTTAGATGCAGGAGCTTGTACTTCCTCATCTTCAGACTGAATATTTTGATCCTTCTTGGAATCATAGACAAAGTATTTCTCAATGGTGTTCTTCGTTTTTCTCTGCTCACTCATTTCTCCAGCCTGTGCCTGGTTTTGGGGTGCTTCCTGAGCTTTTTTGTATTATTGGCCCCCCCCCCCAAGGATCTCCATGTGTGAGGCTCTGTCTTCCCTCCTGGTCTATGAGTGACCACAAGCGCACCCCTCTGCCACTGGCTGAGGTGGGGGGGGGCCCTGCTGTTCTATTGGGGGGCCTAGACTGCAATCAGGATCTGAATGTGGTCAGAGCCCCAGAGTCCTGTTCCAGGGACAGAGGGCAGACCTTGGCAGTCTCTCTCCACTACCCTCCCTAGGCTCAGCACTCACCCCTGGGGGTTCCTGCTTATCTTCCAGTTCTGGATCTGGGATTCCCAGGCCATGCTGCTTGCTGAGTACCCTGAGGGCCAGGCTTCACTTGCTCTCTCTGGCAGAGGTGTCCCCCCCCCCCCCCGAATCCCCCAAGTTGTGCCTGGTGCTCCCCGGGGTATAGGTCAGGAAACTGCCCCTGCTGCCATGAGCACTGGCTCCCAGCACCCTGGGGCTGCCTCTGGGAGGCTGAAGTTCCTTCACTCTGGTGGGCCACCCTTCTAACCCTGTGGAGTAGAGCCTTTCCGCTTTTATTCCAGGTTATCTTGGGCTAGAGAACTGCCTCACTGGATCCCTCTGTGGGTTCTGTCTCTTGAAAATTCAATTAGAGTCCTTATTTTATAAGTTTGGAAATAATGGAGAGAGAACACCTAAGAGAAGATCCTCTCCTGTCACCATCGTGGCTCTGCTCCCACAGTCTTTGAGGTGAAATCTTCCTCCCCTGCATTTCAACAATTGATCTTCATTCTCTTTCCTTTGGGATAACATAACAAAAATCTACTTCCTCTTATGAATAGCTCTTTGAAATGTTGTAAATAGTCAATATCTGTCTTGTATCATCTTTCCCCCCCCACCTAAATAACACTTTCTACCCTCAACTGAGAGATCTTTTTAGCACTTTGCACATAGTAGGTACTCCTTCCCTCCTTTCCTTTGCTGTTTTTCATTTGAGATGGCTTTGGATATGCATATGATATATTTGTATGTAATATATATATGATATATGAATACCATATATTAGAATATATAATGATAGAATATATAATGAAATAAAATAAAATATGTAATATTCACATAATAAAATGAAGTATGGGTACATGTAATGAATGTTACATGAATGTATAATAAAGCAGATACATGCATAACAATTAATATGTAATATTTATATTAATAAAAACCTTACAGTTCTAAAATGGGAACAATTATTGTATAAATTGCTTCAAGAAAATAAACAGCATTATACTATGGTTAATTCTGATAGTAAATCCTTACTACTATTCATAAAATAGAAACATTAGAACAGGCGTTCTCAATCTGGGGTCTGCAAACTTAAAAAAAAAAGCAGATAACTATTTTTCAGTATGATTGGTTTCCTTTGAATCCTATGTGTTCATTTTATTCATTTAAACATTCTTCTCAAAGGAAGTTCATTGAATTTTCTAGCTTGCCAAAGGGGTATGTGACACAGATTAGGTCAAAGATTTCTTCCTTTACTAATCAATCCACAGGCAGTTTATTCAGTGCATGTGCTGTCCCAGAGACCATGCTAGGTTCTGGCCCTGAGAGAGTAGGCGTGATAGTTTTTAAGCAGAAAAGAAGCCATCTGTGTAGCTTTGGAATCGTGCCTCAGAAAGAGTATCTTAGGCTCGTCCAACACCTTCAAGCTCCTTTCACAGCCATGGCCTCATTTCTCCCTCACTCCCATCCAGGGACACAGGACATTAGATCCCATACGTCATGGATGAGGAAGCTGCAACCCAGAGAAGAGTGGTTGCAGGGATCCCCAGCAGCTGAGAAGAACACCCAGTTTTCTTGGGTCACTTTCCAGGGCTCTTCCAGGTTCTTTACTTTTTAGAGCCTTGTATGTTACTATTTCTTTGCTTTGAGTTTTGCTTTGTACTTTTATCTTAAGAGCATCCTGTATTATCTGTACTATTCCAGGAAATGTTATTCTTGGTAACTTTGCAAATAGAAGGACTCTGATTGTAGGCACAAAGTACACATGAAAGTACATTGTCAGAAGTTGAATTTTCCCAAGCACTTTGTATTCAACAAAACATGCAGGAAGAAAAGCTTGGGCTTTTATTAGTGACAAGGCTGAACACTTGCTTGAGTAGGACAGGATGGGCCGGATAGCCTTGACATTTTCCCTTGCTTTTGTCCTTTGCCTTTTTAGATGGCAGCTTTAGAGTCTACCCTAATTTCAGACTGACACTTTACTCTCTAACTCTTTACACATGAAGATTAAGCGATACTTCCATAGGGGTTATAGCCTGTTATTCTTGCCAAGATAAGTTATCCTGCTAAATGTTCTATTCCCACATAATGATTCAATGAATATACTGGGTGGGCACTTAAGTATCATTAGAAGGACAGGCCCAGGTGAATTGAAACTATTTACGTTAAGAAGTTCAGGTGTTTAAAACTGCTATTACAATTCAATTTTCATTTATTACCTTTAACTGGGACTTTAAAATGCTCATTAGGTTTAGAGTTATATGATTGTACAGATAGAATTCAGGAGAGATTCAGGTTTAATAAAAGGGTCTGGAATTTTAAAACTATTATTTGGTGCTTTTCTTTTTGCCCTCAGCTTACAGGTCAGGGTGCTGTACATTGAGGCCCATAAAGGAATTTCCATGGCAGGTGAGGTATTTTGGTTGTACATCATTTCCATTTTTTTTTTTTTTTTTTTTTTTGCTAACATACCTTTGCTTAGAACTCATTCCTTTTCTGGTCTGTCCTTTTTCTTCTTCTTTACTTTTCAGTCAATCAGCAAACATTTATTAAACTTTTGTTATATGTTAGACCCTATGCTAAACTCAGAAATACAAAGGAAGACCAAAAAACCTTACTTATGTTTTCTCTTCCATTTCTTTCATGAAACCTTTCTTGACGACCCCCCCCCCCCACAACTCCCAAAATACACACTTCAGAAGGAACCAGTGTTGTCAGTTAATAGGCTATCTGTTTGAGTAGAGGGGGAGAAACTCTGACTTTGGGAGAGAAAGTCTACTCTCCATTTATTCATCTATCCTGTGAAATCATTCCCATTAATGCTTTTAATTGTGAAATCACAGTTTTAACTCTTATAAATGGCAGTGTCCTAAAGGATGAGACAATCAGAATGTCTATGAAATTAACTCTGTGAAAATTGACTATGTTCTTTGGGAAATGAGAAGCAAATGTTCCCAGAGTCATTGCTGGTTCTCATCTTTATATTTTCACTTTAATGACCCAGGGCTGCCTTGTAGATTTTGTAATCAGCTTTCTTTGCAAAGCTTGATGTCAGTAATGACTTATAATTATACAGCATTGGACACCAGAGGTGTAAAGAAAAAAAGCAGACTGGATCCTAGTGGGGGCTACAGGAATAGAGTTGTTTTAGGAACAAAATTATAAGCTTAAATGGCAGGTTTGTAAATGTAAGGTGTGTGCTGGCTCCTGGTCCTGAAGGGTTTCTTTCTTTCTTTATTCATTTTTTTGCTACATATACATGCATCTATATTTTTATTTTTGTGAGGGAGGAAATGGGAGCAGTGATAGGGGAGATATGTAAATGTAGATTATAGTAGATGTAGTGCTAGACTTGAAGTCTGTAAGGCCTAGATTTGGAATTGCCTTACATGCTATCAAGTCTGACAATCCTGAGCAAATCCACCTTTTCCAAACCTGTTTCCCTTCATCTCTAAATTGGAGAGGGGACTTTGGCAGGGTTGAACCTGATAGGGTTTTTGGCAGGATTGAATGAGATAATGTTCTTGCAAACTTTCAACTGCTGTATAAATGTTAACTATTATTATTCTTCATCCCCCAGTTGTATTTGATTCAATGAAAAAGCTCCGAATAGCAACATAAATCCTGAATTGAAATGTCAACATTTCATTATTGTATAAGAAAAGATAATCTAATCAGGCAAAGAGGCTTGTAATTGTAACTAGTAATTGTACTCTTGTACTACTTAGGGCATAATGTAAATTGTTTTATTACATAATGTAAAACTGCTGTGTAAAAATCGACTTTTATTTTAAAAACCGTAAAGTTTGTGAATCAAAACAAAATTGTTTCTCAATGCCAATAGAGTTGTTTAAGAGTCCCTACTCAAGACTAGAATGTGACACGAACTTAAAAACTAACATGAGAGGCAGCTCAGTGACATGACCTTTAGTCAGGAAGACTTGAGTTCAAATGTAGCCTCAAATACTTGCTAGCTGTAGGACCCTGAGCAAGTCATTTAGCTTGTCCACTTCAGATCTCTCACCTGTAAAATGAAGATAATACAATAATACAATTACCTCCCAGTGTTGGTGTGTCTGAGATATCTGAAAAATGCCTGGCATAGTGGCTGATATGGTTGTCACTATAGAAATGCTTATTCTCTTCTTCTGACATAAAGCCTGTGAAACTTCCTCCTCTTTTTTTGTTTTTAGGTTTTTGCAAGGCAAATGGGGTTAAGTGGCTTGCCCAAGGCCACACAGCTAGGTAATTATTAAGTGTCTGAGACCGGATTTGAACCCAGGTACTCCTGACTCCAGGGCCGGTGCTTTATCCACTGAGCCACCACTTCCTCCTCTTTCTTCTAGTCTCCTTATGTCAGTATCTCTGTCTCAGTCATTGAACTTACTTGTGTGATTATGTATATGGCATTATGTAGATTGTCATTTCTCTTAATGTCTGTAATTTCTTCTTGTGAGTCTAGTTGTACCTTTGTTTCATTCCTTATGTTTTTCCTTTCCAGCTCTCCTTATTTCTTTCTTGCTCTTTAATTCTTCTTTTAATTATGTTTCTTTTTCTTAAGTATCTATAAATTTAGAAATCAAAGAGATATATAGTTATATTGTAGTTTTTAGTTTCATGTTCTTTGTTAATTTAAAAAAAGCACCTGACCAAATCTTTATATCTCTTTCTTAACACAAAGAATCCAGAATGTGGTCCTCCATTGATTTTCCTGCCCTGGGGGCTAGTGGCCCTAGATAGAGAAACATTTCCCCACTACTACTCTGTGGAGTATTGGAGGGTTCATTATTGTACCTAATGGAGTTTGAACAGAAAACTGTTTCACTTTCATTATAAATTGGTAGCTTCTTTCTTTTTTAATAGTTAAAGACTTTATCTTATTTTAACCATGTCTATGTTGCTGAGTTAAAATTAAAAACTGACTTGATGCGTTTTGTTTTTAAATCATAGTTATTTCCAGGCATTCCCCCCTTCCTAATATTCCCTTCCCACCCTCAGCAGTTAAGCCTTTTCATGTGACCCCCCCCCCCAACCCCCCAAATTGGTTAGGATGTACAGCAGTCTACTATACCCAGAGCTCTCCTACATCTCCAAAGAAACAATATTCTTTTCCTCATCTTTCCTCTGGGACCAAGATTGCCTATGATAGTTATACAGCTTTTCGGTTTATTTTAGTGTTCTTTTCATTTACATTATTGTAGTCAATGTGTATATTGTCGCCTTAGTTCTGAAGGAACTTTAATTTGTTGTGCTATGAGGCCATGTCACTTTTGTACTTTGTCTAGGAAATAGTAGGTGCCTAATAAATGCTTGTTGTTTGGATGGATGTTTAAGTCAAATTGATAGATTTTAAAAATGCTTATATTCAGTTTGGGATATTTTCAAAAGTAGGCAACTGTACAAATGGGGAAACTGTGAGATTTGGAATTAAATTTGGGTTCAAGCCTTTGCTCTGCTACTCACATCATATGGTCAAGTCATTTAACTTTTCAGTTCCCTTATCAATATAATAAGAAGGTTGGATGAGATGACCTTTAAGGTCCCCTTCTTTTTCTTAATAAATCTGTGATTCTGTAGTTGAGGGAGTCAGGGGAAAGAAAAGAGAGAGTGGCACAGGTATCACGTGTTTTGTATTGGGGTGAAAGTCTCCATAGTTTCATACAATTTCATATGCCAAGTGGGTATTAGGAGGTATATAATTAGATTAGAATCATAGATGTATGAAGTTACTGAACCCCCTTAAATATTTGACCTCGGATTCCTTGATCTAGGCATGATGTGAAATGGTTTATTTTATTTCCGGTATCCTGAATGATTCAGGTGGTAGTCTCTTGAAGGCTAAGCAGACTATACACTTCTGGAATAATGCAGTTTGGGCAACCTATAATAAAAGCAAACTGTTAAAAAAAAGTTTATATTATGAATATTTGCCAAAAGAATGACTTTTCAAAAAATTTTCCAAATTGTTTATGTGTGTATATGTGTGTGTGTGTGTGTGTGTGTGTGTGTGTACATATCTAATAGTTGCCATCCAAAGTGAGTAGTTGCTATTATTTCCAAATTCATCTGCCAGTGCTAGAGTTCAGGGTTATGCTTCATGTTTTACTTACCTACTTTTCTATTTCAGGTAGAGAAATATCTCTAACCATGTTGCTGTGAAAAGGACTCCAAACTTAGTCTAAAAATCTGGATGACTGTGGGCAAGTCAATTAGCCTCTCTGTGAATCAGTTTCCTTATCTGTTAAGGATAATTATATTTATAGTACCTACCTATAGGATTATTGGGATGACCAAATGAGATAAAAGATTTGAAAATGTGTGCTATTATTTTAATTAGCTAGGTTGGATTTCAGACCCACAGTCTGTCACTTAGCCAAGTTCAGAGAGGCTCATTACCAGGGAGTTGGTCACCAGGTGACAGTTCTTTTGGCCACAGCAACTCATTAAACCATCTGCTAAGGCATGGATACAATCTGTGTTGGCAGCGGGAGTATCCCACTCTTATGAAATAATGGATCCTTGAAAATAATAATAATTACTCTAATTATTATTTATAAAATAAAACAAAACAAAACTGCATGACCAGTTTGGTGAGATTGAATCATAAGTTGGAGGTCAGTTTTCTTATTTTCTTTATCTTGGTTCTGAATGACTTCTTTTTGAAACCTGGTAGTCTCTACTAGGAATCTCAAAAGGAACAAATTTGCCTTTCCACAGGGAATTAGATCTTTGGAGAGTTAAGAATGTTCTTAAAAGAGGGACTGCATACTTTTGAACTCAGGTAGCCTCTTAACTTCCTGGCAGTTTTCTCTTCTAAATTAATCATCTTAAATGAAACAGGTTTATTGGTCTCTATTTTGTTAACATGATTAGTTAAAATTCACTTTTTTCCTAGCTTCAAGATTTTGATATCATCTTGAATCCTTTCTGTTCCTTCACTGTTTTTATTTGAAAAGGAGCTAAGTTTTTCTATTCTGTCATCACATTATTACTCACATCTTACTCTTTCTCTCTTTTTCCACTGCCACTACCCAAATTTAGGTTCTTACTGAGATAGACCCCTGAAAGGTTGTTCTAGCTTGGTTGCCTCCTCCTTCCCAGATGCAGCTGGGTGGTATAATGGATCAGGAGTTGATCTGGGGTCAGGAAGACCTTAATTCAAAGACTGCTGTAGACTATTACTAACTATGTGGCTCTAGGTAAGCCAGGTGACCTTTCCAAGCTTCAAGGTCCTTATCTATAAAATGGAAGTAATCGCAACACTCACCTCATAGAGTCATTTTGTGGATCAAATGAGAGAATAGATGTAAAGCATTTTGCAAGCTTAAAGTGCTAGCTGTTATCCTCTGGCATCTCCTGGCACACTTCTTGGTGTCTCCTTCTTGCCTGCCAAGTTCATCTCAAAGTCATTGACCTGACAGACCCCACCCTACCTTGCTGGCACTCCCTCCATCTACCCAGGACACAGATTAGACTCTGGCCACTCTGGATGACCTTCTGTCTTCTTCATACCCTATACTGTTCATGCCCCAAATGGTCTCTCTTGATTCCTTCACCTATTAAATTCCTATCTATCCTTTAAAGCACAACTCGGAAGTTACTTCTTTTCAGGTACTTTCCTTGATCTTCCTTAGCAGTAACATAGCCCTTTATTTTTCAACTCTAATGTACTTCTCATAATATAATATAGAATATAGCTCTCTGTGTTTGTCTTTTACCCATAAGAGGCTATATGCTTCATAAGGGCAGGGATTGAAGGAATACCAGGGTGTTCTTTCAGTGGGACAAATCCAGTTGAGTGTGTGGAAGCAGTGTGGGGGAGGCAGCTGTGGTATGGAGTAAGGTGAGACTGAGACTGTGAGAACTGGGCAGGGGAAGTGGAAGATCTCAGCATTACCTCATCCCCATAGCAGTGCTGTTATTCCCATTTTACAGTTGAAGTAACTGAGACAGAGGTTAAATGACTCACCCAAGGTCATACAGCTAGCTTTGAAGCTGGATTTGAACTCAGATCTTCCTGACTCCAGACTCATTGCTCTATCTCCTGCACCACTTTCCTTCCTCAAAAAGCATTTCCATTGGGAGAAGAGACAGCCCAGTTCTCATAGAATCCATCCCATCTCCCTTTGGTAGTTTAAGGGAAGGTCTCCTAGGAGAAGAGTGCCCTGGTGATGAACCCTTGGGGTAATGGCCCAGGTAGGAAGAGGGAGCACAATCATGCTGTTCAGTAGAGAGTGATCTCAATACAACTGAAGAGAGCAAAACCCCCACCCCAAAATACATGTTCCCTCTCAACCTGATATCCTTACCCTGGAGCAGAGTATATGTTTTCCTACCCTTGTTCTATCTCTGGAAGAATCTAGATCACCAGTTGTTTGTTTTTTCTAAAATTTTTTATGTGCCTCAGCATCAAGTGTAGTACTCTGCAAATGGGTATTAAATAAATGTCTGTTGAATTTAGTAGAGATTATAAAGGTAATTGGCATTTAAATCATGTTACACCATAATTCGATAAATTCCATTCCCTCTAGGATCCAAGATCTTCTGTTTGACTTTCAGATCCTTTACTGCCTTTCTAGTCTTGTTAAACCTTAGTAACATTAAAGAACTCTTGAATTTAGTGACACTGACCTTCTTGCTGATCCTGGAACAAGACTCTCCATCTCCTGTCTCCACCCTTTTTTAGTGACTCTCCCCTAGGTCTGTAATACTGTATCTTCCTATCCCCACTTCTTAGCTTCCTAAGCTAAAAACCCACCTTCTACATTACTGTCCTCTTTACTCCTGGTGCCTTTCACTCTTTGATGACTCCAGTCTTCCTAGCATAGCTATCTTGTAGGTATGCAGCTGTTCGCATGTCATCTTCAAGGGTAAGGACGGCTTTTGTCTTTCTTGGTATCCCCCAAGCTTAGTTTGCCCAATGTGTGGCCCATAACTAGGGTCCTTAAAAGCTTGTTGACTTCACTTTAAGCAAAAGCTCTTCTAAAAGGGGATCAGAACAGCTGCATTAAAATATTACAAATTATTTAAAAATGTTTACTAATAATGATAAAGTTCATTTATTTTCAGATTAATATTATTTTGAATTAATGATAGAATAACTTATTCAGGGAGAAGGAAGGTTGGATGGTTTATCACTAACAATTAATTTATAATTGTGAATGATATTCACTGACTGCTCACATTTTAAAATGTTTTGTAACAATTTTAATTTTCCCCTTGGCTTATATAGGCCTATTTTGGGGATTGTTTCATTTTAGTACATTTCTTCTTTTAAAATCAGGACTTTCATTTTAGATTCAATCCTTTTTGTTCACAAGTACCTTTGTAATTTCCCTGGAGCTATTTTTAAAAAATGGGAGCATGTCAAGCATTAGACTTGAAGTTCACTGGAGACTTCACTTCTGCCTTGGATCCTTTAATAATTTCAATCACAGCTCTCCACAGATTCTTATCCTAATAAATCCTTAGTTCTTTCCTTCCATAAATCCTTTGCAGAGGTTTTATTAATCCCCTGGAGGCATTCTTCTGAGTCTTTTAACATCCCATGGGTACCATTGCTGAACTTGGGTGATCTGTTTGTTTGATTTGGACTCCTCTCCTCTTGGGGTCATACATTTTTTGGGAGGTAGACTGGTAACATGGGAAGAATATGGCATTTGAAATCAGAAGACCTATGTTCAGTTCTCAGCTGTGGCCCTGACTACAAAGTTGACAAGTCCTTTTTAGGACTAGTTTCATCATTTATGGAACGAGAACATTGGACCATATATCTTTCAGGTCCCTAACTATATTGCCACTTCTTTTGCTCACTTCATTGCAAGGGATAACAACTTATTTCTATCCTCTTGGAGTATTTGTAAGTTTAATTGCTTGGAACTTGGGATACACCATTAATTCTTTTTTTTGCAAGGCAATGGATTTGCCCAAGGTCACATAGCTAGGTAATTATTAAGTGTCTGAGGCTAGATTTGAACTCAGGTCCTCCTGACTCCAGGGCCGGTGCTTTATTCACTGCACCACCTAGCTGCCCCGCACCATTAATTTTTGCTATCCAGTATTGCTGGAAGAAATCTTCTGTTAAAGAGGGAAAGAAAGGGAAATAAGTATTTATATAATCTCCTAAAATAAACTAAATGTGCTTTACAAATATTATCTCATTTGATCCTCTTAACAAAATGGGCTTTTATATCACCATTTTACAGTTGAGAAGATAAGGCTGACTGATGGGTTTGCTGACTAAAGTCTTTTCAGAGCATAGTGGGATTCATATAGTCAGAAAGGTAATTTGGAAGGCTTTAATTGCCAGGCCAAGGAGGTTGGCAAGGAAAGCCATTGAAAATTTTTGAATAGTGGACTAACATGATGAAGGTGATGTTTGAGGAAGATTAATATAGTGATTCTTGGTAGAATGGGGCTCATATTAGGGTGGATGGTACCTTGGGTGGTCTGGGTTGAAACATGCTGAAGGCAAGGAGGAGAAGAGTTAAAGATTAATATAGCCCAAGGCAGGCCCCCATGCACTGATTATTATTATTATGAAATTTTACTGAGGAGTTCACAATTGCATAGTTTCAAATTGGTGGGATTTGCCTAGAGGTTAAAAAGCAATTAAAAATCCCACTGAAACCTCTGGGAGCTTCTCTAATGCTCTCTAATGCTCAACTCACTGAAGGGCAGAAATCCTGCATTTGAACAGTAAGATGGTGAAGTGGCTAGAAAATTGTAGTCAGGAAGACCTGAGTTCAAATCCTACCTCAGGCACTTAGTCACTTTATCTCTTTAAGCCCCAGTAAAATGGTTTATGGTTTAGCATTTTTCGAACCTTAAAGCACTAGATAAAGACTAGCTATGCTAAGATAAATAAATCTCTAGAGATTTTGCAATCATATGGGTGCACCAAAGTTATATTTGACATGTTTTTAAAAAGTTTATTTCTTTAAAATAGTTTTTATGTAGGCAGCACCAAATACCTAAGCTGAATAAACATAAATTTATGATTTATACTTAAAATTATTTTTTTGCTACAATAACCATTCTTTGTATTATGAATGTCTTTTGATATAGCTTTAGTATTCATATTATTTGAGTACTGCTTTTTTCCATTTACATTACTTAATGTAATTTTCTCATAGCCTCCATATTTATTTTTAATGGGTAGGTTAGTGGCCCATTATGTTGATATATCATAGTTTTTTTCAGTTTTATTCAAGAAATGTTGGACATTTAGATTGTTTCTAACTCTTTGCAATTACAAATAATGCTGCTATATGTATTTCTGAAAAGACATCTTATTATCTTGTTTTGACACATTCCAAATGTTCCATTGCCCAGAATGATTGAAGGCTGTGCATCCTAGCCAGTGTTTGTCCAACATTAGGGCAGCGGTGTGTGGTACATAAGTTTCAGCCAGAGATTAAATGAGAGAAAAAGGAAAATCATATTTATGAAGCATTTAGTACTTTAGTCAATGGGCACCATGCCAGAAGAAAACAATCTTCATTAATTTGAGTGCTTAATTTGTGGAACTGCATGTTACAGCAGAGATTTTCTGTTTTGGACTCTTTCCTGCATGTTCTATTAACATAAAATGAACCAGTTATAATTTCATTTTAATAACATTTGAAGTCAGCATTATTTATTTTTTTAAACTGAAATTTCAAACTGGCATGATGAGGTTATTCTTCTCATAAAGTTTCCATATGTTGAAAATGCTATACTTTTTTTTTTAGTTTGAATCAACTATAAGTGTTGCATTGGTATTTTGAGGGTGTGTTTAGAACATCTGTACTAATGCATCTTTATTGTTTAGCAAAACAGAAAATGATGAATTACAAATAAGTATTTAAAGAATAAAGTAAAGCTAAATTACATAGTAAATGAATTTTAAAATTTTATTGTAAGTTCTTGAGACTTTAAAAACTGTATTTATCATGGTTTCAGTAGTATAGTGAATATGCTACTCTTTCAGAATGAGTCAAGTTGTCCATTTTTAAGTCATTTTCAGCATCTTAGAAGAACTAAAAAAGAGAAAACTCATATATCTCAACTTTTGTTCTAGTCTCCTTAGGTTCTGCTGTTTCACCTAAATAGTCTAGTGATTAGTCTTCAAAGAGTGATCATTTGTGGGCTCTAGAATGCACTGATTTATTTAGGGGATATTGACATGACTGGATAATAGTTAAACAATTCAGTCATTTAGAGGTAGCTAGTTGATACAGTGGATAGAGCCCTGGACTTAGAGTCAAGAAGGTCTGAGTTCAAATTCAGCTTCACATACTAGCTGTGTGTGATTCTGGGCAAGTCACTAAATCTCCTTCTTCCTCAATTTCCTAAAAATAGAATTAATAATAGTACCTATTTTCCAAGATTGTTGTGAAGATAAAATGACATATATAATATATATATAATATATATATATACACACACACACATATATATATAAAGTAAAAGCATTTTTTATTTTTTGAAAGTTATTTTATAACTTTAATAACTTTATTGCTTTAAAGAGAATTTTTGACATTTATCTTTTTGCAAGTTTTGGAGCTTGAAAAATTTTTTTATCTTCCTCCTTTCCCTCCCCCCTTCCCTCCCCATGACAGCAAATAATCTGATATAGATTATACATGTACAATGCTATAATATTTGCAAAACACTTTTTAAAACTTAAAGTGTTATATAAATGCTAGTTAATATTGCTGCTTCTGATGCTACTAAAAAGATTTTGCTTTATGTTGTAAGAGACTGTCTTTCACATGGAGTGTAGGTTTGTCATTGTGTGACTTAATGGGAGGTCAAATAAATATCTTAAACCTTTTTTTTCTCCATCCCCTTTTTTTTCAAAGGAGACTTTAATTCCTTCTAGGAGGCTGAACAGGAGGTTGGGAAAAGGAGACTTGGTCTCTCTACTCTCCAGGCTATAATTATATCTATCTGTTCCCCTAAATGTTGTCAGTTTAGGGAATGCATTTTTTTCAAATTTAATCTAACTTCTTATTGTTTTTTCATTAACTGAAAGAAGGAAGACCCCCAGGATTTACACACAGAGCTTGATCACTTTCCCACCAAATAGAAGTTCCACAAGGAACACACATTATAAAATTAGAATAGAAATCCATTTATTTGAATCAGTAGCAGAAATAGAAACATCTATCTATCTATCTATCTATCTATCTATCTATCTATCTATCTATCTATCTATCACATAGAAGAATATATGTCTCAGATAATGCAGAGTGGAGGAAGGTCCTGAACCTTACCCAAGGAGAAGTTTCCTAAAGTCTTTAGTGTAGCAAGTTGGTTTAGGGACATTGATAGAGAATACCAGCTCCTCTCATGTTGACTTTTTCCTAGTCTTCCTTACATCACCCGAAGTGGCATTGGCATCTTCCATCTTCTTTGTCAAAGCAGGAAGCTGGAAGCACCTGAAGTCCAAAGACTCAGAAAACTCAAAGAGTTTTCCTTTCTCCATTCTCACCAACTCAACCCTAGCCCCTCATACAGGCACAGGGCATTGATGCCCACCAGTAAAGACAGAGTCCCATATCAAAGAGCTTTGGAACTACTATTACATCTGTATGATACCCAATAACTTCTTTGTTTAATTTTCACTCAGCTTACTTACCTTTGAACTAAGTTAGTCGTTGGGGTTCTAATTTTATCAGTATTTGTTTTTGCATTCATTTAAGAAAGATTATTGCCACCTGTTTTCATTCACACTGTGCTTTATTAAATGTTTGATTAGGTAATAAATAACAAAAGAAAATACCATAGCAACCCTCTTCAGATAAGAGCCCATTAAAAGAGTCAATAAGGTATGGTAGATAAGAGAACCAGGGACTCTTCTAGTGACTCATACTGTTGGCTATGTGGTACTAGCAAAGTCACTGAATCTCTCAATGTCTGGGCAGAACTCCAACACTGTGGATATAAAACAATTCCTGTTCTGCATTGGGAAAGGGAATTCCCTCACTGGGAGTTCTATATACCAATGAATTCAGCGGTCTATGGAAAAGTAAACAGTCAAGATGCTTCCCAGACATCTTTTTCTCCTTTTTCTCCTTTTTCTCCACATATTCTAGACCCTCTAGATCCTCATCACCTCTTCCCTGTATTATTACAACAGCGTCATTTAAATTTTTTTTTTATTTTTTCCAATTACATGCAGAGATAGTTCGAGTTCCACATTTTTCTACCACCCTCCCTTCCCTCTCCCTTCTCTATGGAAGTAAGCAATCTGATATAGGTTATACAATTGTATTTAACTTATTTCCATATTAATCATATTGTGAAAGAAGAATTAAAACTAAGGAGGAAAAATATGAGAAAGAAAGAAGTTTTAAAAAATGAACATATTATGCTTTGCTCTGCATTCAGACTCCAAATTTTTTCTCTGGATGTGGTTGGAATTTTCCATGTCTCTTCATGATTGTCCCTTATCACTGAATTGTTGAGAAGAGCTTTGTCCATCACACTTGATCATCTCACAATGTTGCTGTTAATATGTACAGTTTTCTCCTGGTTCTGTTCCCTTTACTCAGCAACAGTTCATACAAGTCTTTCTAAACTTTTCTGAAGGCTGCCTACTTATGATTTCTTACAGAAAATTAGTTCTCCAACACATTCATATTCCACAATTTGTTCAGCCATTTCCCCAATTTATGGACATCTCCTCAATTTCCAATTCTTTATCAATATAAAAAGAGCTGCTCTAAATATTTTTATCCAAGTGGATCTTTTTTTCCTTTTTTTCATGATCTATTTGGGATATAGACCTGGTAATGGTATGGTTGGGTCAAAGGGTATGTATGCACAGTTTTATTGCCCTTTGGGCATAGTTCCAAATTGCTCTCCAAAATGGTAGGAAGAGTTCACAACTCTACCACCACTGGATTAATGTCCCAGTTTTCCTGTATAACAGACCCTTAATCTTTTCCCCTGATTTCTTTTTCCTTTTCATAGATGCCTCAGTGATTTCATGAAGGCAAAGTTCTGACTGTGTAACTCCTTTGTTCAAAAACCTTCAGTGATTATTTCTTCTAAGGTAAAATGCAGACTCCTCAGCTTAGTGTTGGGTCATCTTGTGCCTGCTTCCAGCCTACCTTTCTAGGATCACATCACCTTCTCCCCATCTATAAGCTCTATGCTTTCATTCATATAAGTAGGTCTTCAATTCTGCAATGCCCCCTCTTTCTCATCTCTGACTCTCAGCATTGTTTCTTTTTTTTTTGTTTTTTTGCTTTTTTGATTTTGCAAAGCAATGGGATTAAGTGGCTTGCCCAAGGCCACATGACTAGGTAATTATTAAGTATCTGAGGCTGGATTTGAACTCAGGTACTCCTGACTCCAGGGCTGATGCTCTATTCACCGCGCCACCTAGCCACCCCCATTGTTTCTTTTTTTAAGGCGCATTTCATATATAACTTTCTCCTTGAAGATTTTTCTGATTTCTACAGGAATTAGGATTCTCTTCAGCTTCATACTTGTATTTATTTTTATGTGTGCATGTTGTATTTCCTCATATGCATATAAGTTGTTTGAGTGTAGGAGTGTAAAGAATGTTCCATTTTTGTTGTATTCCTAGCACCTATTATTAGTTTTTAATATATAATTATCAAATTGAATTGACTTTAACTGAGGAGTTCCTGTTATATTATGGGACTTAATTCAGTCTGATCAGAAGTATCTGGAAGACCTCATCCATCTATAGGATATTTTTCTTCCATTTGGACTCTGCTGAGGATATCTTCTTTGATAGTGGTGAGCACTTTTATGCCTCACTTGATATCAAGAACTTTAAACAAAGTTTTTTCTGTAATTATGGTCATTGAAGAATGGAATATTATCTTATCATATGCATGGGAGTCACCTTGTTGGAGGAAGGCCTGTGAGATTGCATTTTGTTCTATTGATTCATATGCTTTTATAATGAAGAAACACTAAATACAATGGGATGCTATATTTTTTGAACTTTTCTTTTAATCATGTGACTTATAAGGATGTTATCTGTAGAAATCATTCCCAAAAGCAAAATAAGTAATTTGAACTGGCATTGCAGACAGATGATGATATTGGAGCAGAATTGAATAGAATGTTGACAGTGGTCATGAGATGATAAAGAAGTCATGGAAATATAGAAATAGTTTAGCAGATGTCTTTTTTTCCTGATATTTTGGTACCTACTGAAACTTAACTCTTCCCTTCAGTTTTGAAAACTTGATTTTCCCATGGGGAAAATGTACTTTGCCTTGAAATAAATCATGAACCTCTCCCTTGATATGTTAAGATTGAATGTAAATCAGTGAGGCAAGGAATAATTAGACAGTTTGTGTTAAAGTCTAATAAGTAATAATATACCCCCTTTTAAAAAATAAACTTCCACTAAATTTGACAGGGTCTTGTTTCTTACCTAATATGATAGGGAAAAAAAGAGTAGAATTAATGAAAATGAGCATGATCAATATGAATTTTGTTGGTGAAATTTCATTTTATATACCTAATTTAAAAAAATTTTCCTGGGAAGTTTAAATATATCCAATGAAAACTTATGAAAGACTTTGAATGAAATAATGTGTGGGTGGAGGGGGTAAATTTTAGTTAAAAAGGAAAAAAACTAAAGACTTGCTAAAGAAACAGAGAGGAATGCTAGTAATTTATTAGGACAAGACTATATATAATTATATATACATATATGTTTATATATTTGTTTTATTTGTAAGAATAATAGAATAAAATGATAAAAATGATATAAAGGATAATATCTTTGAACAAGATGGTATTTCATTGGACTTGATAAAATCTGTGACACTAGGAAATTAGAAATATATAAAATGCTTGTCCCTTATTCCCCCTGCTAATCCAATTTCTCTTTTCTCTAGAGAGGTTGCTACATTTTAAGTGCCATGGTAGTAGGATTAGTTAGTAATAAACTTCATAAAGATATAAATATTGACTCCTTGTGTTTTGGTAAGTTTTAACTTTCTTTTATATCCTCCTAGGTTAATCATTATAGGTTAGGGGAAAAAAGGCAGAATGTTTTGATATATCTTTGCACGAACTCCCTGAAGTAATATTTGGACTGAAACTTAAGGTGATTTAAATGTAACTGTCCACCCTGAGTGACTCCAGTAGATATATGGCTCCTCTAAACTGTATTAGACCTACCTGTAAACACCTTCCTAAAGAGAACAAACTGTTATAGAAATATTGCAGTTGCACTGGATAACTTAGTTTAATATTGCCAGGACAAATTTAACTTTAATATCTTTAGACTTTCCTGAAGGTTTAAATTGTTATCTCAACAAAAACCTAGTTTGTACTGATTGATGCTATTCATTTTTTAAGGAATAACCAAAGAGAAAACTCTCTTACTTGCTTTTAAAAGAAAATATCCTTCAGATAGAGGCTTTCTGTATACTTTTTTATACTGGAAGTGGATGCCATCTGAATCATTTTAGTTACCTGTGCTAAGGAAAGTCAGAAATCTTTTTTTTCTTTGCTTTTTTCTGTTGGTCCCTGAGGAGTGGGCTTACCAGATCTAGTTCACAGATATGAACTAAGAATGCAGGAAAGGATTAGAACAGATTTACACACACACACACACACACACACACACACACACACACACACACACTTTTTTGTGGAGCTAGTGCCATTGGATGGTGCATCAGTCATTTATAGATCACAGAGGCTCAACCTCAGGTTGAGAGCAGGGTGATAATATTTCTTTTGAAAGGGGCCACAATTCAAAATGACTGTCTCCTAAGGCATAGTTGGGTTGTGATTTGTATAGATGAGGAGAATACCCACTCCAACAAAACTATAATAAAGGCATAGATGGCATCCTTTATAAGCCTCATAGATGACACAGAACTGGGAGAGATAGCCAAAACACTAGGTGACAGGGTCAGCTTCCAAAGATTGTTTAACTTTAGGCTGAGTTGAATAAGATGAAATGTACTAGGGGTAAATGTAAAATTTTGCACTTGACTTCTCAAAATTAAATTCATGAATACAAAATGGGAGAGGACTGATTATGTAGTTGTTTGCTTTACAAATATATGGGGAATTTAGTTGACTTCAAGCTCCCTTTGATTTAGTAGTATATGGCATAAGGAAAATCAGATGTGAATTTGGGCTGTATGACAATGTACGCAGCTTACAAATATATGTAAAATATGTAATTTCTGCAGTGCTCTACCCTGGTGAGGTCATATCTAGAATATTATACTTAATTTTGGATCCCATATTTTAGGGAGGATGTTGTTGAGCCAGAGAACATTCAGAAGAAGGCATCAATTTTGCAGATGAGGAAAATGAATTTTGAGATCTTAAGCATCTTGCCCAAAATGATACAGGCATTAAATGGTGGAGCCAGAAGTTGATCCCAAGCCTCCACACACTAAAGACAACATACTATGCTCTGAATCACTGTGCAGTGCTTCAGGACCCCTAGGAGAGACTAGAGGATTACTTATTAGGTAGGTTGTAGGAAGAACTAGATGGCCACTAAGGTCCATTTGAACTCTGGAATTTTCTGATTCTATAATGTATGTGGATTTTTAAAGTTTGTAAAGGTTTTACAAAAATGCATTATCTAATTTGACCCTCTCTACAATCCTATGTAGGTACTTAATAGGGATTCTGATCCCCATTTTATAGTTTGGGAGAATGAAAGGACTAAAGGATTTCTGAATAATCATTCCACTAGTGTCAGAGGTAACTTTCTAACCCAGTCCTTCTGAGAAAAAGCCCTGGTCTTTATTGGCTATCATACAACTTACTTGAGATCCTTGGAGTATAAGGAATGACTTCCATATTATTCAAGTTAACTAAGGTGAGTATCATATTCTGCAAAACACTTTGTGCTGTGACTGGTCTTAATTTTTTTCCATTCAGAAGAAATTAAGGAGGGACCATTATAGCCATAGAGGAACTGACTTGAGAAAGAAAATGATGTGTAGTCAATTGAATTTTTAGAAATTATTTTTATAGTATTTCCTAAAAGTCACTAGATGGGATATTTGTATGTTAAAAAAATCACATCTAAACAGTTAGGTACCTAAGAAAAATTTTTCCTGTTGTTAGTCAAAATATAGATATACCTCACCTAAAGTTATTAACTAGTTTTTGCAAAAAAATGTTGATCATGATATTTGTCCTTTGTTCTTT
This sequence comes from Macrotis lagotis, assembly GCF_037893015.1. NCBI lineage: Eukaryota > Metazoa > Chordata > Mammalia > Peramelemorphia > Peramelidae > Macrotis > Macrotis lagotis. The sequence continues at coordinate 122,125,567 of NC_133661.1, forward strand.
TTTTAAGAACTAGTCAATTTTACTGAAATTTACATCAAAAAGCATTTACATCTCTGAAAAAAATACCATTTTCTTACTAGTATGGCAAATAGTTTATATAAAAAGTAATGTAAAATTTAGATCTATATTTTGTTAAATCACAAATTACTATAACACCATGTTTATAGAAACTATACACACAAAATCAGCGTGCAAATTGTTATTCCTTGAATGGAATTATAAGAAGACTGCATGAAAGTAATAGTGTCAGAGTTCAAGCCTGAACTTGGCCAATAAAGGCAGATGATCTGAAGAATTATTTTCATTGGGAAGTCCATTAACAGTCCATAAGTCTTCTTCTGTAAGAAGTGACAATCTACCTAGAAGTTTCAAGCCACCAACCAAAGCAACTTCTGTTCCTTGTTGTGTGTTAATAGCTTCCTTTTCTGTTGAATAGAAAATGTAATCCACTGTTACAGCATTTTTTGAATGACAAGTTGTCACTTCTGGAATTCCAGTGTTGGGAAGGTAATGTGAATATACAGATGACAAGCTAAAATGGTGGTGTAAGTTTGAAGATAATTTTTTAGCTGCCACTAGGACCTCTGTTTTTTCCAACTGTATTTGTGTCATATCATCCTCTTCTGCCTTTTCTACTCTTGTTTGCTGTGGTATCTCATAGACACAATTCTGTGAAATGCCCAAGCTTGGGGGCCATATTGGAATAGACAAAATTCTCTGTCCCCTGGGAGACTGTTCCTGACCAGAAACTTTTCCTATGGCAAGTCCTTCATAATTCAATTTTCCTTCCTTTATAAAACTGTAGAGTGGAGAGCCAGGAACTGAATTAAAGTCACCACAAATAATGATGGGACAGACAGTGCCATCTTTCTGATGGGCAACATTGGAAATCTCTGCTAGTAGCATAGCCAGCTGAGTCAATTTAATATCACCTTGCCTTGGATTATACAAGAGATGTGTATTAGCCACACATATAGGAGAGACAGTACAATGAAATTTGGGCTGCAAGAGTAATACCAGGCCAACATTGTCTCTGTCCAATAAAGGTATATCTCGACGGTAAAATTCCACAGGGTTTGCTGATAATAGTGTAAATTTGGAACATTTGAAGCAAATGGCACAGCCATCAGGTTTTCTTCCTGTCCTCATTTTATATTCACAATGATATCCTAATGATTCTAAATTTGGCTTGATTTCTTTTCTATAATGATCTTCTTGTACTTCTTGTAAGCAAAGAATCTTGGGTTTTTTGGCGTTTTGGTGATGGTTTATCTCCCTCAGAGTCCATGATAAAACTAGAAACGTGAAGCAAAGATGTATGTGTGAAGCTGTCAGGTCTCCAGTTCCAGTGCTGAAATTGACTTCTATTAGGCAGAAATAAACAAGGTGGCCTCCAGTTTAGTGCCCAATGCTGGCTGCTGAAGTATGGATAAGGAGCCCAAGAATAATTCCCAGGCCACCTCAAACAACTAGAGATGTGTCTGTTCCAGCAAAATCTTTGAGAAATATCCCATGGTGTAATCCTGTCTCTGTCCAGGCTCTGAAGGTGATAGGGTAACATGGGATATCTGCTCAGCAGGAGATGGAAAGCCTGAGTTCAAAGTGAAGTTGAGTTCCCTTCTCACAGGACACTCCTCACATCCAGGATGAGAGATCAAGCTGGCAGCTGGAGGTGGGAGATGCCTTAGATGTTCTTGTTGGCAGCAGGAGGTAAAAGTTGCCTTGGATGGTGCAAACGTTAATTGTGAAACTGGTTCCTAGTAGCCTTCCTTCAGTAGACATGTGAAGCCGGAGAAAGTCTTGCTCTTCTCACCTGAGGACAGCGCCATGCTTTCATCCTCCGCCTCCCGGAGGGCTCCGGCCGTGGGCCACTCTCCCTGCTGCGGCCTCGGCCTCGGCCGCTGACTCAGCCCCCTGTCCTTTGTTCTTAAAGAAGACCATGACATCAGGGAGGTGATGCCATGACTTCCACGTTGATTGATTTGAATGAGGGGGTGCTGTGCCTAAGTCCCCAGTCTTACTTTCTCTTCTGGATCATGAGGGTCCAGTGGCTAGTTATGGATTAGGATGACTAGAGACAGCCCTGGATGTGAGGCAGTCTGGATCAAGTGACTTGCCCAGGATCACACAGCTGAGTTTGAATTCAGTTTCCCCTGACTTTCAAGGCTGCACACTACATTGTGTCATAGATTCAACAGAATCATACAAGGTACATGATACTTTCTGTTAGGAAAGTGGCTACAAATGGACAATCAGTAAAATGACATCATGATATGATTTTGTGATGTTGTGATGTGGTTTGGTTATATTTACTTGAACCAGTATTATGTTTGTGTATGGGGTAGCTTAGACTTTAAAATTCCATAGCTGAAATAAATACATTTTCTATTTTCCAGTAGATGTCAGTGTTCAACAGACTGACTTGTATGTTAGCTTTTTCTACATGATTTCCTATAGTTAAAATTTCTTTTGTTTAATTATGGGAGGAAAAATAGTAATACAATGTTCTTAGAATTATTTATACTCTGGGGGAATTTATGTATCATTATTTTAGATGTTAGGCTGTTAAAATGTGAAAACTTCAAAGACCTTAGAAATCGGTCAGTCATATCTTTTCATTTTGCAGTGAAATAAGCTGAGCTTCAAAGAAAGGAAATGACTTGGCCATGCTCACACTGTTAAATAAACAAACATTTATGAAGTGCCTGCTATGGACCATGTACTAATGATACCAATGCAAGCCCCACTCTCTGTCCTTAAATAACTTTTACAACATACAGATAGCAAGAGGAAGAACTGATATTTAAAACCAGGTTGTACCTGCCTCCAGAGTGAGTGCTTTTTCTAAGATACTATATGACATTGTCTACTTATTAGGTCAGTAATCTATTTAAAAAGTCCAACTTTCTGCATGATTTTATAACATCATGGTATGATTTTATGATGTTGTGATGTGGTTTAATTATATTTCTGGTTTAAAAGAGAAATTATTTCTGTCATCTGTCAGCAAGATAATTGTGAATGCCAATGTACCTTGTCATGTAAAGAATTTTTCTTTCATTATTAATTCTTTCATTCATTAATATGTATAAGTCTCCTTTAAAAATTTTCTCAAATTAACAAACTTTTGAGAGTAAAACACAAAATAAAAGATTTGACTCATCTTTAATGAAAAACAAGAGGCATCACATTATGAATGAAATAATAATTATTCAGTTTTGTTTTCTGTTCATTAGAAGAGAGGAAAACATCAGGGACCTAGAAGTACAGATTTATTTTTATTTTATTATTTTTTAATAAGATTTTATTTATTTTGAGTTTTGCAATTTTTCCCCTAATCATACTTCCCCCCCCCAAGGCAATTTGTCAGTCTTTACATTGTTTCCATGGTATACATTGATCCAAATTGAATGTGATGAGAGAGAAATCATATCCTTAAGGAAGAAACATAAAGTAAAAGAGATAACAAGATCAGACAATAAGATATCAGGTTTTTTTTCCTTCCCTAAATTAAAGGTCCTTGGTCTTTGTTCAAACTCCACAGTTCTTTCTCTGGATTCTCCATTACATAGAGCCCCCAAATTGTCCCTGACTGTTGCACTGATGGAATGAGCAAGTCCATCAGGGTTGATTTTCACCTCCATGTTGCTGTTAGGGTGTATAGTGTTTTTCTGGTTCTGCTCATCTCACTCAGCATCAGTTCATGCAAATCCCTCCATACTTCCCTGAAATCCCGTCCCTCCTGGTTTCTAATAGAACAATAGTCTTCCATGACATACAAATACCACAGTTTGCTAAGCCATTCCCCAATTGAAGGACATTTACTTGATTTCCAATTCTTTGCCACCACAAACAGGGCTGCTATGAATATTTTTGTACAAGTGATGTTTTTATCCTTTTTCATCATCTCTTCAGGGTATATACCCAGTAGTAGTATTGCTGGATCAAAGGGCATGCACATTTTTTGTTGCCCTTTGGGTGTAATTCCAAATATCTCTCCAGAAAGGTTGGATGAGTTCACAGCTCCATCAACAATGTACATATCTTGAACAGGGTGTCCTGCAGATATTTAAACTCAGCATGTCACAAAACTGATCTCCCATCTTGTCATTTTTTTTCCTGATCTCCCCTCCATCCACTTTCAGACCTCCTTATTAAGGTTAAGGGGACCACTGACCTCCCCTTCACCCAGATTAATAACCCCCCTTTCCTTCTATCTAATCTGTTGCTCTAGCTTGTTGAATTCACCTTTGCGATATCTCCTTCCTATGTCCCCCTATCCCCTCCGACATGACCACCTCCTGGTGCGAGCTCTCATCATCTCAGGCTTGTATGACTGTAGTAGCCAGCTGGTTGGTCTCCCTCCCTCAGGTCTTTCCCCACTACCATCCCTTCTGTACACAGCTATCAAACTGGTCTTTTAAAAGCACAGATCTGACTGTGTCATCCCCCTATTCCACCCCCATCCAGTCAACTCCAGGGATTTTTATTACTTCCTGGATCAAATATAAATTCCTTTAACATTCAAAACCCTTTATGATCTGGTTTCTTCCTGCCTTTCCAGTCTTCTTACACTTTACTCCTTTGTTGTTGAGTCATTTCAGTCATGTGTGACCCTTCTTGACTCTATTTGGGATTTTCTTAGCAGAGACACTGGAGTAGTTTTCCATTTCCTTCTCCAGCTCACTTTACAGATGAGGACACTGAGGCACACAGGATAAAGTGATTTGTTCAGGGTCATACCACCTAATAAGTGTCTAATAAGTTGGGCATGTGTCCTATGCATTCTATCATATGTCCTCTGCCATCCACTGACACTAGGCTCCTTGTTCATTAACACAAGGCATTTCATTTACCAATTTGAGACATTTTTACTGACAATTTCTACCTGGAATTCTTTCCTTTTTCATCTCCAACTTTGGATTTCCTGGCTTCCTTCAAGTCTCAACTAAAAATTCCATCAGCTACAATTAGCCTTTCCTGATTCCCACTTAATGCTACTGCCTTCTTTCTGTTGGCTCTCTCCAGTTTATCCTGTATATCTGTTGTTTGTACGTGTTCTCTCCTCTATTAAATAGTGAGCTCCTTAAGAGCAGAGACTGACTTCTGCCTTTTCTTTGTCTCTCTCCATTGCTTAGAACAGTGGCTGGCACATAGCTTAATTAATGTTTATTGACAGAGTGACCTTTGGAGATCCATTTAATAAAATATATAGAATTCTTAGGATTCATAATTCACAGAATGTAGAACTAGAAGAGACCTTCAATTAACTCGGCTGCCTTGTTTTATAGATGAGGAAACAAGCCTAAGGTCGCTTGCCAAACTTCTCTGATTCTAAAAGCTTTGCACATTCAACTAGCTCAAGCTGCCTTGGAGTTGTCTTTTTAATGGTGATGAGAGAGCTCCTGAATCAGCTGAACTTTTTTGGCTTCCTCCTCTTGTGACCTTGTACTTGAATTTGTCAAATGGCTGCAAGGGCTGTCTACCTTGGCCTCATTAGTTCAGCATTCTGTTATGCAAAACTACATGGTCACAGATAAGTTTCCAGCTTAGGATCCTATAATCAGAGGCCATCAGATCATAGATAGGACCTTAGAAGCTATCTAATTAAGTGTTGTTGCCCCATCTCCACTTTTTATTTTAACATATGAGGCCTAGAAAAATTAAGTGACTTGCCTAAATTCACATAGGTGGTGATCATCAGATGGAGTCTGAGCCCAGATTCCCTGACTTCAGTTTCAGTTCAATTCCTATGATATAATTCTCAGGGAGTGCTGTTCACCATCTTCAGATCAATACCATGATTAATTGTTTGGTCAGAAGCAGCAGAGTGTAATAGTGGATACAGTGCAAGGTTGGGAACCAGGTAGTCTTGAGTTCATATCTCACTTTGACACTTGCCAACTCTGTGTAGAAGTCCTTTAGACATCTATAGATGCCCCAGGCAATACCCTACTAGCGTTTTGTCTATTAAATCCTAGGTGGGTTGGGGTTTGGTAGAGAGTTCCCTTGCTAGATTTCCCCATACTGTCAAAACCATAGACATTTTGTTGTTTCTTTATCAGTAGACCTAAGGGGACCAAGGAAATGTTACCCAGTTTAGGAAAACAAAAGCAATCCAAAGCCAAAATTTTCATGGGGATGCTTCTATAGACTTTTTGACCTTGATGAAAGTATTTATATCCCAAAAGTGCAACCCTCATTGTATAAATGAATTGGTATTCTTAGAGTCAAAAATTAATGTAAAGTGGCTTGTATATATATATTCTTGGAAGTGAGCAACAGTCTTGGATTGGAGAGCTGGTTATATGAAATATCCTTCCTCCCTTTTAGGATGGCCTGGAAGTATCTCACTATCTTTTATGAGACTTGATTGAAAAGAACATATCTATTGATTAATCTCCTATTTCATATTAAATGTGTGAAATGTCATACTCTTTTTTCTTTTAACACTAGATTTAGAGAATATTTTTTTGACTAGCTCCCCACTTGTTTTTAACAACTTAGGAGAATTTCTACAAGGAGGGTGACTTTTGGATAAAATTTTTCTCTAGAAACATTTGAAAGCTTTAAGTTTAAAGGAAATTTTATTCTCCAGTTGTTTAAATAGGGAATTATCCAAGTTATTTAGAAAATCCAGTGAATTATTTGCATCTTGGTAGGTAGTTTGCTGTTTTCACAGGAAGTTTAACTGCATTTTGGGGGGAGGAGGGGCATTCTTGTTCCTTGTCAGAGACTGTCAGCATGCCAAACAGTCTGTGTTTGTTGATACAAGGAATGAGGCACACAACATGATATAGTAGACAGAGTTCTGCCTTGGTATCAGAAGATCTAGCTTCTGCTCTCAGCTTTGTAAGCTCTGTGATTCTGGGTAAATTATAACTCTTTTCAGGACTTCACTTTCCTTATCTGTAAAATGAAGAGGTCATTCTAGATTAGTTTGGATACAACTCAGCAAAACAAACAACTCCCATTTATACAGCTTTAAGGTTTGCAAAGTACCATACCTATATCTCATCTGATCCTCACATTAACTCTGGGAGGTAGGTACTGTTATTATCCTTATTTGTGGGTGAGCAAACAGAGGCTGACAAAGTTAAATGACTTGTTCAGGGTCACACATCTAGTAGGTTTCTGAGGCTGTATTTGAACTTAGGTCTTTTGACTCCAAATGCAGAGGTCACTATGCCCCCTGCCTCATAACAATTTATCAAGCCCTTATATGCCACACAATGGAACACAAACATAATAGCTAATGATAATAAGAATGGTATTCATCTAGTGTTTAGAGTTCTTTAAAGTTTGTAAAATGCTTTATAAATTTTATTCTATTTTATTCTCAAAACAGCCCTGTGAGGTGTTTTGTCCTCATAATGTTTTTTTTTTAACTTCATTCTTTAAAAAGATATCAGGGAGGTGATGCTATGACAAGCATATGAATTGGATTTAAGTGTGTGGGGGTGTGTGTGCTAAGTCACCAGCCTCACTTTCTCCTCCTGAGCCATCTGGGTCTAGTGGCCAGATATGAATTAAGATGACTGGAGATGGTCCTGGATGTGAGGCAATCAGGGTTAAGTGACTAGCCCAAGGTCACACAGCTAGTGAAAGTCAATAATCTGAGGCCAGATTTGAACTCCCATCCTCATGACTCCATGGCCAGTGATCTATCCACTGCACCACTTAGCTGTCCTAATACTCATTTACAGATGAGGGAATTGAGTCTGAAAGGTTAAATGGCATTCTTGGGTCAGAGAGTTTGTGAATGACTGGACTCAGATGTTGAACTCAGGTCTTCTCATCTCCTAGTCTAACATTCTCTCTGACCCATTCTCTGCCCTTAGTAGAATAGAATTGGAAAAGGTTTTATGAAGTCCTTTCTATGTGTGAAGAATATTTGGAATGCTGGACATGCTCTGTAACTTTGGAAATGTGAATGTGGTATGAACTTAGCTAAGTAATTTTGTTTGTTTTTATCAGGCAGTGGGGTTAAATGACTTGCCTAATCTAATGCCTGAGGCTTGGATTTGAACTCAGGTCCTCCTGGACCGTGGCGTGGGTGCTCTAGCCATTGGGCTGCCCAATTGCCCTTGCTAAGCATAATTTAAGGGAAGTGTAGTGGGAGAGCAAAGGGAAGATCTTGATAAAATGGCCCCTGAAATTGTGGGAGTAGCTGGGGCGAGACTCTCCAAAGAGGCTTTATGGCCGACTCTTGAAGAAAAAGATTGGAAAGCTAGGGAGCAGGTGGGAGTGCTTTCTTGGCATATGGGAGATTATATTCTTGAATGCACATAGATAGTTGTGTTTAAGGAACAGCTAGTAGTCCAATTTGGTGAGGGCCACTGTGTGGCTGAAGAAGTTGGTGTAGGTTGGGTAGATCCATAAATGTCAACATAAGGAGTCTATTTTGTTCTAGAAACAATGGGAAGCCCTGGAAGGTTTTTGTATAGGGGAACGATGTGATTACAATGGAACTTTAGGAAGATTATTTTGCTGCTTCTCTTAAGGATGGTTTGAAATGGGGAAAGACTGAAAGCAAGAAAACCAATTAGAAGGGTATTCTGATGACCGAGCAGGATTTGATAATGGTTTAATCTAAGGCAGTGGCAGTGTGAGTTATGAGAACAAGGTAAGTGTGAGAGATGTCATGAGGAATAATTGAGGAAGAGGAGGAAAGATGAGTTAATGAGAACTTTATCTTTAAGCCTGGATACTGTGGCTCTACCAGCACATCTAGGGAAATAGGAAGAGTTGGGTGAGGAAGATGAAGAGTTCAGTTTGGGACTTATTGAGTCTGAGATGCTGGGGCAGAGATGTCCTGTGGTAGTTAGAAGTATGGGACTGGGCTGGATGTGTAAATTTGGTCTTTATCTGCATAAGTTACTGTTCCTTTCATATGTGAGCAGTTTGGTTTTGGAAAGGGAAAGAAAATGAACTTTGGAGTAGAAATAATCCTAGAGGTATGATGGAATTCCTGGTGGTGGAAATTGCCAAGGAAGAGAATACAGACACAGAATTTTAAAATATTTTTTGTGTGTGTGTGTGTGTGTGTGTGTGTGTGTGTGTGTGTGTGAGAGAGAGAGAGAGAAAGAGAGAGAGAGAGAGAGAGAGAGAGAGAGACCGACCCTTTGTGGCCCATGAATCCCTTCTCCAAATAATATTTTTAAAGAAAAAAAAAAGCAAGTTCACAGACCTAGAGCTTACATAGAGAGAGAAGAAGACCATGGATAGATTTGGCAGAATCTCTCACTTTAGGGTCAACAAGAAGATAATGAACCATCAAAGGAGACTGAGAAGCAGTTGTCTGGAAAGGAAAAAATTTGCATTCGCCATTTATTGACTAGAGAGGGATCTGGAGGGTTGTGTGGAGGTGCTCAATGGTTCTAAAAAGTTTTTTTAAAAATCCAGAAAGGGAAAGGACTGAGAAAGGACTAAAGATGAGCTTTAAGGTTCTGTCTCAATCTAGTAGTCTTTGATCTTGTGATTTAAGAACAAGGCATAATCTACAAAGATGCTGTGAAATTCTTTAACAACATCAAGGAATGCTTGAAAGTTGGCTTTGTTAAAAGCATTGAGACAACGTCTACTCTCTGTGTACCTTCTCCAAAATATCAGTAGAATTCTAAATTTCTTAGTTTTTTGCAAGGCAAATGGGGTTAAGTGACTTGCCCAAGGCCACACAGCTAGGTAATTATTAAGTGTCTGAGGCCAGATTTGAACTCAGGTACTCCTGACTCCAGGGCTGGTGCTCTATCCACTGTGCCACCTAGCTGCCCCCAAATTCTAAATTTCTTAAGAGCTAATTCCTGTCAGATGACTGTCACTGATCTAACAGAATTAATTAGGGTATTTGGAAAACTGAAGAGGTGTGTGTTTTTGACTTGTCAACTTCAAACCAGGATGGATCTTACAGGTGGTGTGGTTGACTGTTCTCCTTTCTGGCAAGGCACTCGAGGCTCAGGAGAAGAAACTATTTATCTTTAGACACACACAGCTGGACTCGAACACAGGGTTTCCTCACTTTTAGATTAGCAATAGATAATCTTGCTAATGCAGCAAGGTGGCTCAGTGGATAGAGCATCCAGCCAGGAATAAGAAAGACTCAGAGTTCAAATCCAGCCTCTGGCACTTACTAGCTATGTGGTTCTGGTCAAGTCACTTAACCCAATTTGCTTCAGTTTCCTCATTTGTAAAATGAGTTGGAGAAGCACCAAAGCACTGTCTTCGCCAAGAAAACTCCAAATGGGATTATGAAGAGTTGGACATGACTGAACCCCAGCAACAAATAATACCGTGCTGTATCTGTCTGGTCATGGAGCAATACAGAGTTGCTGAGCAATTTAATCCAGGATTATGTCTGACCTGGACTTTTTTTAGTGTTTGCATTTTCTGAATCAGGTTATGCTAGCAAATGAACATTGCATTAAGGGTTAAAAGACTAAGTAGATCACCTGTCAAAGAAGAATTATTGATGCAGATAACCAGGATAGAGTTGCAGTGAATAAGCACTTGGAGCTCATTGGAGAAAGACATTATATAAATACCAGGTGCTATTATTTCTAAGTAATAGCTTACTTTATCTTGGACTTGCAGTAATAGAAACTGTTCTAGGTGGCATGAGGCTCACATTAGCAGAACTATGAACCCATCTAGGCTTGGAAGTGTGGTACAGGCATAAGAAATATGATAACATACTATGTAATTTTATTTTAGTTAAATGTATTGAACCAGAAAAGTTGCAATCCTTTCAAGTGCTCTCTTTTTGAACATCTTAGTAAAACAAATGGTGGCAATGAGATAAAAGCTCCAAGTCTGTTCAGCATTTAAGGTGATACAATAACACAATTATTAAGACTAGTGGCTTCGAGAGCTGACCTTTAAAGGAAGGAGAAAAGCAGAAATGGAAGTTTCAATTGCAGTCACTCATTTCTCTGTCTGGACTGTGGCATAGTGGAAAGATCCACAAGTGAGACTTGGATACTGACAACCCCAAGTGTACAGACTGTGTTCCAGTGGGTAAGCTGCTTCATTTTGCTAAACTTCAGTTTCCTCATCTTTAAATTGGGGAAATTAAGATCAGTACTCCCTAACCCATGGGCTGGTAAGAGTGAAATGATTTGTAACCTGAGTGTGAGTGTGAGCTTCATTCTTGTTCTTAGGGGTGAAAGTAAATGACCATGAGCATAAAAATTTTTCTTTTCTCTGCCTAATTTACCTAGCTGATGGGGTTGAGTCTCCATCCTGGTGTGTACACTGATGTTAGAGATGGAAAGCAAACCATGTTTTACTTCAGGATTTTGTTCCATCTAACTCCTGGCTCATTACCTAACTGTACACGCAGATAAATTAGTACTGTCATAATACTATGTTAAAGTTAGAGAAAGGAACTGTAATTTCCTTCCCGATTATAATATGCACTTTTTGGAGATAGCCAATTAAGATACTACAGAGTATAAACGTCACAAAGGTGCTTCTCATTATTATTAATAACAGTGGCATTTGGAAAATCTTTCTTGCCATTTGGAAAAAAATTATCCTTAATGAATACTATTTTATGTGAAGTTTTGGCAGGAAACCTTTTTACATATTAGCAATAAAGAGTGTTTAGCTTATTTAGAATTCTCATCAATCTTTAAACCATTGGAGACTTAAGTTTAAGGTAATTTTTTAAAAAATTGGATTTTCTTTTTATCAGGAAGTCATTGGATTTGACAACATACTAGTAACTACTATGTATAAGATACTATTGAATAAAAGATAGTGCTTTTACTATTATACAAAGTAAGATAAAAATAATTTTAGATTTTATCAGGTGATGACATAAAGGACTTTTGAAATTGTGTAGTCAAATGACTCCATTTATATGTAGATGGGGAAACTGTCTGAGAGGTAAAATTACCTGTTCAAGGTTAAATAGCCATTTAGTGTCAAAGCAGATGAGAACTTTCAGTCCTGATTTCTAGTCCATTGTTCTTTCTACAACACTAACCTGCCTGTATATCTTTATTGCAGTTTCATATATACCGTATGAAGTATTTAACAAATATTTTTGTCTGTGACAGTGAAAATAAAAAGTTGTATGTAATTCAGCTTTTTCTAATTTAAATAATGTTTTCCAATGATTTCTCTGAAAATATCAGAGTTGTGTTCTTATCGAAAACATTAGAGAAATACAGAATACTATGTGAGGTCTTAGGGAACCAGCAGTAACTAACAAGTGGAATGGAAAAGGTGCCATTTGCTTTTAAAGTGTGGACAGAAATTCAGCAGAAGAGGAGAAGAGAGGTTATCAGAGGCATGTGCAAGAAGCCCAGAGATGAGAAAGTCTGGAGGTGTTGGAACGGTGAGTCCTCCAGGAAGGTTGTAGCCCTTCATCATCTAGCACCTTCTGTCTCAACAGGCTGATTATACAGGATTTTCCAGCCAAACCAGCCTCCTTATCACTCTGTCTCTTAGTCTTTGCACTGGCATGCTCTCCCTCTTTACCTCCCTTAGGTTCAAGGTCACCTTTTGTAGGATTTTCAGATTCCTACCTTTATTTATTCTCCTTCTCCTTCCCCCTCCCTACCCAACACTTTGTATTTGTTCGGCAGATATTTTCTATTGACTTCTTAGTGTTTCTGTTGCTTCTCTCCAGTAGATTGTGAACCCTTTTTAGGGCAGAAAACTTTTGTCTTTGTGTTTCTGGTGTTCAAGCAGAAAGGATTTTGTTAATAATAGTTGTTGAATTAAATTGATTTTGACCTCATTGCCCGTGGTCTGCTTCCTGGGGATTCCAGTTCCTCAGAACTGGTCCAACAATGGGACCATATACAGCATTCTGATCTTAACATTTAACTCCTAAGAAGAATGGAATTTTCCCCTCGGGGGAAACTACTGGTTCTTCTCCTACATATATAGGGGAACTTTGGAGGTTTTTAGACCTGGAGGAAATGACTTAAATGGGGTTTGCCCAGCTCCATCCTGAGCAAGCCGGTTAGCTTTAAGGAGAGATGGCAAGGCTGGGTCCATTCGAAAATGGACCAGGGGAACTGGGGAGGCAGAGGAAGCTGTGGTCAGAGTGAGTCTGAGAGGCCACAGTTGATGCTTCAGTTTGGGAGGATTTGGGTTGGGGAGAGCTATGATAGGACTATGCTGTGAGTGCCTCCCCTTTACCACCATCATTCCACCTTCTAATTCTTCTTTTCTTCTCCCTTCCTCTCCTCCTTCCTCTTTTTCATCTTCCCCTCTCTCCTCCCCCATTCCCCTCTTCTTCTCCCTCCTTTCCCCTCCTATGATTATTGTTGAAAATTCTAGACACTTCCTTTCACCTTACCTTATAGAGATGAGGGTTTAGATGTATGATGTTGCAGTCACCATCAGAAATGTTGCTTTTGCTTAAATATTTTCTTTTGTTACAATGAAGGGCTTCTTGGATGTCAGGGAATGGAATATGATGTAAAAACAAAGGGCCTCCATAAAATATAGAAAAAAAAAGGAAAAAGAAACGGCTTTATCTATTTCAGCAAAAAGAAAAAGAAACTGGCAAATCTGTTTCAGCAAGATGAAAACAGGGGGATGCTACAGGAAATAGGAGATGCTACAAAGAAACATCTAGGCCTCATGATGACCTGGCTCTTGGGATTTGTTCAGCCCTGCCTTCAGTTGGACTCAATACAGAGGAACAAAGAATATAGGGAAGGCTGTCATTTTAACTGCTTATACTTCTCCTAGATGGGAGGCTTGGGATAAGATTTTCTCTTAAAAACTCAGCCCTAAAAATGTATTCAGTTTTCTTTGCCTCTCAACATCTCTGGGAATCAGCTTATTGTCTCCCTCTTGCTCTGTGTACATGTAAACTCTTCTATACAGGTAATCTGTTTGTGGTTTTGTGGTTCCTTCCTTCCTTTTTTTAAACTGAATAATACTTTTAAAATTTCAATTAGATGATCCTTTTTTCATAGATTTGGGTTTTCTTACTATCAAAGTTCGTCAGCTCTCTCAGATTCTCTTGTCTCCTTTCTGCGTACCGGCCCCTGCAAGTTTGTAGCTGCCACCAGGTGTCAGAAGAGAGTTGAAGATGTCTGGGGAGGTGATGCAAACCAATAGGCCTCCATCGAAAGGGTAGAGTGTTTAGAATTCAATTAATTAGTATATGAGAAATTGAATGTTAAATCAAACATAGAGAACATAAAGACAGGTAACTTTCTGAGCAAACATGAAGTGAATAGAAATTGTTCCACACTCAGGTGTGTCCCGAGGACGTGCTCTGCCCCTGAGGTGCTGCTAGGAAGGCTTTTCTTTATGAACCTTTTCTTTGAATGCTGTTAACAAGGCTTCCATTCTTTCTGTTTTTTTTTAATGGACCTGTGAAATAAGCCAGAAGAATGATGTCCTCTTACAGTTACATTGCAAAAGCAAAACAGAAAACATTGCAAAAGCAAAACAAAAAACCACAAAAAACCAACTCACATTTTTGGTGCCCTTTAGGTTCAGGAACACTTTCTTTTTAATAACATCCTTGATCTGTGCTGAGTCTATGAGGCAGAGTGTGGTGGTTATTGCAGGCATCTGATTTTCCCCCACCTGACCCCAAAAGGCTTGGGACATGGAGTCTGAGAACCAGAGTTCAAATGCTAGCTATACTACTTTTCTACTTCTTCCACCCTGGGAAAATTACTTAACCTTTCTTGGCCTATAAAATTAGGAGGTTGGACCAAATGACCTCTAAGATCTCTTCCAGTTTAAATTTGTGATCATGGTCCCTCAGGTCCCTTATAGATCTTGATCCAAGGTTAACATTAGTCAGTCCATTCAGCAAGCATTAATTAAACTCTATGTGCTAAGAATTGAGAATTATAAATGTCAGTCAAAATATAGATATTAGTTTTTAACAGTTACCAATTAGGATTACATAGCATACTTTCTTTGTGCTCGATGAATTGATACTTCTGCAATCTCATCAGGGAAGCTGACCTTTTCCTCCTGGGACATAAGACCATATCCTACTTAGATGCTACCATATAGGAGTGTGGTGACCTGGGAACAGGGAAGTCACATATGCTTGGTGGGGCCCTAAGGGTGAGTGGATAGTGTGTTTTTACCTAGAAGCAACAGTATAATTTGATTTGCTTTTCATAGAACAAGAAGTAGAAATTGGGGGCAGGGGTGTTATTTGGGATGGCATCACAAGAAGGTGGCATGATAGGGATGATAGGGTACCTGGGCCAACTAGATGCAATGGGCTCTCCCCAATCAGCAAGGCCTCAGGGAGGGGTTAAAAGCTGGAATTCTGGTTGGGAGGGTCTGGTGGTAGGAGTGGTACCTCTCCTTGGAAGGATTTAGACAGGAGCAGAGATTGAGAGATTGGAAGTCATTAGGACTCATTGTCTACTCTTCTCTTTTAAAAACTATAGCATACAATATAGTAGTTTATAAACATTTATAATTGAGTTTTTGATTGAATTATCATTAAGATATGAGTTAGTACATGTACATTATAATTCAAAACAGTGTAGTACAGGCTGGGAGCCATTTAAAGATATTTAACCTCTGTTTTCTTGGCACTTAAAATCTTTCCTTATATATATATATTACCTTAAATATACATATTATATTTATATACAATAGGAAAGCATTGGAATCTTTGGCACCAAGAATGCTACCATCCTACATTTCACATGGATCATAGAATTTTAGAGTTAGAATCTTATAGTTTCTCTAGGCTAGCCATCTCATTTTTCAGAGGGTATTTGTCTTAGTTGCCATTTTGACAAATATAATTTCTCTGCGTTAGACAAGGGCTAATGTGTCTCAAAAGGAAAAAAAAAAGATGATTTGGTAGTATCAATTCAAAGATGATAAATCTCAGATTTTGAAAGGATCTCATGCTATTTCTTCTAGATTATTCTTGAAAAAAAGATCCATCAGTCCTTGCTTGCAATCCTGTAAGAAAGATCCTGAATCTATCTTCCAATATAGCCTATTTTGCTTAGGGGCAACTCTTATAGAAATTTTTTCCTAGTATTGGGTGTCGATATTTTTCTTTGTAACTCCTGCCCATTGCTTCTCCCCCATTCCCCCATCTCTGCAAGGAATTTTAGATTTAGAGCTAGAAGGAAACCCGGAAGCCATCAAGTTCAATACCTTCATTTTAAAGATGAAGAAACTTAGGCATAACAAAATTTAGTGCCTTTCCCAGAGTCACAAAGCTAGTAGATAACTGAGACCAGATTTGAGCTCCGGTCTTTTTGACTCTAACTCTAATATATTTTTCCATTATACTATCCAGCTTGCTTCCTTATCTTTGGGGATTAAATTACCTAAATTCCTCTTCTGTATAACCCTGTTTTGAATACTTGTAGGTGGCTACCCTTTAAGCCTCTTCTCCATGTTAAATGTTCCTTAACAAGACTTACTAAGGATTCATCTTGAGACTTTTAAACTCATTTTTGGGGCAGTTATAAGATTTTCTTATAATAATAATAATAATAACAATAATATAGTCATTCTTGTAGTAATAATAAGGACAATAACAGTAATTATTGATCTTTATATAGTGTTTTAAAATTTTCAGTGACATACATGTATATCACTTTGGTAATATGTTTGCACACACATGCACACACACACACATACATTCTTAATCTTGTTTGAATCTTAAAAGCAACCCTATGAGATCATTGACAATTAACTGGCTCAATGGATAAGATTGCTGAGTCTAGAGCCATGAAACCCTGAGTTTGAATCCAGCCTCAAACATCACCTGGATGTCCCTAGGCAGTTCACTTAACTTCTTTTTACCTCACTTTCCTCAATTGTCCTCAACTGTAAAATGAAGATAATTATTATTATTTATAAATGTAGATAAGAGTATCTCCTACCTTACAGGCCTATTGTGGGGTTCAGAAGAGAAAATATTTTTAAATACTTAGCAGAGTACCTGTCACATGTGTGTGTGTGTGTGTGTGTGTATGTGTGTGTGTGTGTGTGTGTGTGTGTGTGTATCTCCCTTCCTCTAGTACAACAGCAACGTTTTCCCTATTTTCCAGATGAGGCACCTGAGGGCCTTGGTCACCAGGTGCTGAGTATCAAAGGCAGGATTTGAACCAAGCTCTTTTTCTCTCAGAATCTACCAGATCAAGGTTCCAAATTTCTCTTCAAAATTGTGGAAAAGCTAAAGAATTTAGCTTTAATGGCAAGTCTGTTGCCCCAGTGGAATCCTGTAATGTCACAAATGAAATAATGACTATACAGTGCTTTGCCAACACTTGAGAGAGATCAGTTACTGCAACTACTACATCAGTCAGAGACCCTTAAGGGTCAGTTAATTAGGGATGGGATTTGGACCTTTGCTTTTATTGTGATGAGGAATCCTAGAGAAGGAAGTCCCTCTGTCACAGTCAACAAGCACTCTCTCTGCCACTTAGAGAGTTTCCTAGAGCATGGGCCTTTAAGTGACTTCCCCAAGGTCACACAAGTGTGTGTGTCACGGGTGTCCTCAGACTGGAGGTCAGTCCTCCTTTGTTCTGTCAAACTACCTCTCTATGTGATTACCAATCCAAACATGGCTAATTTGTTTTTTGCCTGGTAAATCCTAAGCAACTTAAGAATCCACTCTTCCTTTGAAATTCCTGTCAGTGATTAATTATCCTATTGCTTCTTGACATCAGTAAGAGAGATGTGGGAGGGATTCCTCCAGAAAGTTCAGACCTCTCTAAAGTGTTTATGTGTGTGTGTGTGTGTGTGTGTGTGTGTGTGTTAAAATAAGAAACCAGTGGTAGAGGGTGTACTGGACTTGGCACAAAATCAGTATAACTGTCAGTAGGGAATCATAATTTCACAAAAATTACAAGAAAATTAGGTTTATTACAAGGGCAATGAACACGTGTATGGAATACAAAGAATTTACAATCCATATAGAGGTTTGTATTTTTCTGTCAAAGGGACAAAGAAAAGAGGAGGTACCAGAAATCTCCACCTAAACAGGCATGGCATGAGAGGAAGAAAGGTGTAGTAAAAATGGGAAAAGGACAAAAGTCTTCCCAAAGGGGAGGCTTAGTCTATGACAAAAGTCCCTGTCTTTTCCCTTGGGAACTACTGGACCATGAAGATAGGATGTTCTGCTTATCTATCTACAAGGGTCCTGGCTACACAAGCAGTTTCCAAGCTAGTACAGACTGAATGGTGCTTCTCTCAGCAAGCAGAGTCCAGTTTTGGATGCAAACAACAAATTATGTCAACTTTGCTTGTCTAAAGCAGTCTCATTATTTTTGGAGATTGAGAAGGGGAAGAGGTTACTTTGTCCTTGATACATCCAGAGCTTCCTACATACTTAGTTTCTGGAAAATACAGCAACTCAACAAGATAAGTTCAGGGACAAAACTAAATTTTCTAGAGAATTTTGTGAGCAGAGTCTACTCCTGGCCTCTGTCTCTCTGAGTCAACAAATTCTAGGCAGTTTAGGCTCTGTGTCTTCAGGAAGAAAAAAAGGCAATGGAGATTTCTATGGCTAAACCCTAAAAATGTAGAAAACAAAGATTGTTCATGAAGATATGTAAACCTTAAAAAGTGAGACAGATGTCCCAATCTTACTAATCTGATAAGAATAGAAATGGTACTACATTTTACAATCTTCCCCTTGAAATAAATCCTGTGGTCTGACATTTTGTCTTCTGCAAATGAAGGAGATTTTGCCTATCATTCTAGTTTCCAATTTTATTTCAGAGGAGCACTTACCTGACCATTTAAAATATTGAATGATCACTTAAAATATTTCCCAGTCTAGATGAACAAGAACAGCTTGACTAGGAAGGGTGTTCATAATACAAATGCTCAAACTGGGGTGGGGTTCTTCCCATTGATCAATTCCTGCTTTGGTACTGGGACCAAAACCTGAGTTCTGTATAGATTATAAGAAGATTGATTTCATCATAAGGCTGGATGAATGTCCCACATCCAGAACATATAAACCTATTATAGATATAGTATTAGTAGAGACCTGAGAGGTCCACCTTATCAAATCTCTTCATCTTCAAATAAGAGAATTGAAGTCCAGAAAGATTGATATAATTAAGGTAACAGAAAACAGGCATCAGGGGTGAGTTTTGAACCCAAGTCTTGACTGAAAGAGCCCATGTTCTTTTCACTGAATTGTGCCTTCTTTCTCTTTTTTTTTAGATTTTTTGGCAAGGCAAATGGGGTTAAGTGGCTTGCCCAAGGCCACATGGCTGGGTAATTATTATTAAGTGTCTGAGACCAGATTTGAACCCAGGTACTCCTGACTCCAGGGCCGGTGCTTTATCCACTGTGCCACCTAGCTGCCCCTGTGCCTTCTTTCTCAAGAGATTGATTACTGCATTAATGTTCTAAAAGATGTCCTGAGAAATGGAATTGTTAGTAAAAGCTAAACTTAAAACAGCCTTTATAATCCAGGGAGATTTATATGAGTTTCCAGAATTTTCTTTGAAGGGTCCATCAGATTTCTTTAAATTTGTAAATAATCTTATAATTTGAATTTGGAATTTAGTATAGTGTTTATTTAAAATATTTAATAAGGGGCAGCTAGGTGGCACAGTGGATAGAGCACTGGCCTTGGAGTCAGACACTTAATAATTACCTAGTCAGATACTTAATAATTAGCTAACTGTGTGGCCTTGCAAAAACTAAAAATACCTAAACTAAACTAAAATATTTAATAATAGAATCATAGCTTTCTAATATTATAAGGATTCTAGAGAGGCAGTGTGGTATAGTGGATAGAGAGCTGGCCTTTAACCTAGACACTCTGAGTTCAAATCCCAGATCTCACACATGCAGACTGTGTGAACCTCCTAGTGCCACAGGCAGCTCTTTAAAACTGTGACAGATCTGCCTCTGGAGAGGAAGTTTGCTTCACTCATGAAATCACAGATCTAGGCCAAGAAACAAAACAAAACAAAACAAAATAGGAACCTTCAATTTCACCCTTCCTTATCTCCTTCCTTTCGGGCACAGCAGTTCTACAGTATCTAGTCTCTGTTTCAATAGAGGCAGTGACCAGGTTCTTCTCAAGGCAGGTAATTCAATTGTAAGGCAAATGATATTGTTCTCAAGTTCTTAAAAGGACCCAAATATTTTCTCCTGTAACTTCTGCCTCAGTCTCACTTCTACCTTCTGGAGCAAGATTGGACAATTCTCCTCAATTTCCTGACAAACACTTCAATATTTTGAAGACACTGAAGTCCTCCTTTAGTCCCAGATTAAACATTCTTAATTCTTTTAAATGTCCCTCATGTAACAGAATTTCTAGTTATCTTGCCTTCCTGATTGCCCTCTGCTGGACAAGTTCAGTTTGCCCCTATTTATCTAGAATTGAACAGATGTTTTGATCACTTTGACTACTTCCATTGATCTGACTATACTAGTTCTATTAATGCTAAGACAGTAATTTTTAGCAGCCATTTCTGAATATTATCTGATGTTAAGATTATAGTAAGCAAGATGTGTTATATTGCCTTCATGTGAATGGCAGTCTTCAGCTCTCCCTTATCTGGTTACTTGTGCTGGGGAGTTGAATTTTTTATTCTAAATGTGATACTCCATATTTTCCCCTGTCCAGTTTAATTTAGTGCTTTTTGGCCCAATGTTCTGGCATATTTACCTTTCTGAATCTTGATTTTTTTTTATTTGTAGAGTTGACTATCCTTCCCAGATTTGGTTTTATCTGTAAATAAATGGATCTGTGAAGCCCAGGGCAGAGATGCTTTCAATGTTAGTGTGGAAGTTGGCAATATGCAGAACAGATTCTTAAGCACAGAATACACACAGCAGTGTCTTGGGTCAGTTACCAGTTAATTATAGGTATATGTAAAAATTAATGCCAAAAATCTACTGGCACTGATGCTTGTCCAAAGCAGTCTCCTTGTTTTTTTGGAGAACCAGAGCAATTTCAGGATTGGAGAGCATTTCCTGGATACAGGTTAAGACTGAGTTAAAGGATCAATATAACTTCCATACTCAAGCTATTGATCCTCATTCTTTCTTTTTCTTTTTGTATACATTTTGTGTACTATATTTTCCTGTTTTGAGGGTAGGGATTGTTGGGAATATTGGACTTTTCCCCATTCTCATATTTCTTGACTCCTTTGTGGTAGATTGTGGACCAGATCTCCTTCATATCTTCTTCCTTGGCACCCATGTCACTGTCCTCTCATAGATGTTTTGTCCTCTCTCTCTCTCTCTGATTGTATTTTCTCTTTCTTTTTATTGGTTCCAGTGTCCTCTTCCCACTTTTTTTTGATATTTTATTTTTCAAAATACATGTTATGAAAGTTTTTCAACATTCATCCATATGCCTACATATATTTTTAAGTTACAAATTTTTTTCCATCCTCCCTTCCCACCCCCACTCCCCTCATAAGGTTGATATTGAACATACACATTTGTGTTAAGCATGTTTATAGGTTAATCATTTTTGGTATGGGGAATGAGGTTTAGGGGAAAGGAATGCATAAGAGATATTTTTTAAAAAGTGAATGTAAGGGTGGCTAGGTGGTGCATTGAATAGAGCACCAGCCTTGGAGTCAGGAGTACCTGGGTTCAAATCCTCCCTCAGACACTTAATAATTACCTAGCCGTGTGGCCTTGGGCAAGCCACTTAACCTCATTGCCTTGAAAAATCTAAAAAAAAAGTGAATATAATGTTCATTAAATTCTAAAGGACTTTTGTTTTGTTCTGTTTTTCTTCCTCTTGATGGGGATAACATTATCCATACCCAGTCTAATATGGCTGTTCTATCTCTCTGAACTGCTGAGAGTAACTTCATCCATCAAGATTGTTCATCTCACAATATTGTTGTTAATGTGGACATTGTTCTCTCGATTCTGCTCTCTTTGCTCAGCATCAGATCCTGTAACTCCTTCCATACTTCTCTAGAGTTCGACCATTAAGGGTTTCTTATAGAACAATAATATTCCATAGTTTTCATTCAATGACTTGTTCAGTCATTCCCCAATTGATGGGCATCCCCTCAGTTTTCAATTCTTTTCCACTACAAAAAGAGCTACTATTAATATTTTGGAACATGTGGGACTTTTTCCAATTTTTATGATTTCTTCTGAATATAACCTAAAATTGGAAGTAATGGGTCAAAGAGTATGAAGAGTTTTATTGCTTTTTGGTCATAGTTCTTCCACTCTTCCCACTTCCTAAGCTTATGTCCTTGGCCCTCTTCTCCTGAAGATATAAGATCATAGATTTAGAAATAGAAGGGAAGAAATCTGTGTTTGAATCTCGGCACTGACCTTATTGGCTATGTGATACTAAAGGAATCACTCTGAGACTCAGTTTCCTGATTTGAAAAATGGAAATAAAAATACCTGAACTATCTACTTCATAGGGTTGTGAAAGAAGCATTTTGTGAGTTTTAAATAAAATGTGAATTGCTACTACTATATATATTCAGATCATTTCCCGATGTTTCCCAAAGCTTTGTTTGTTCTCCTTCTCTATATTTCCTTTCAGTTAGTGATCTCATAAGCTTCTTTGGGTTCTGTGATTATCTCTTTTTTTTCATTTGATCCACATATATTTTAATAAATAAAGCATATTCATAGCTTGGATTTTTGAATCACACACATAACTGAGGAAAGTCTCTAAGCCCAAATAGTTAACAAGGGTTAATACTATTAATGCTGGAGTGAATGCATGCTCCATATAAATATATATAAATATATATATATATATATATACACATATATGTATATATATATATGTAAAAGTAATATACAGAAATCAATACAAAGAGGCTAATGTACCACACATACAGAGCTCACTCCAATCTGAGGCAGATCACAGAAGGAGGATTCTCTGTGAACACCATGCAACTGATATGTATTCCCCCTGCCCCTAGGATATAGGAGATCAGAACTTAAGTTACTTCTGATTAACAGTTTTAAGTCCATAAATCCTCTCCCAAAGTTAACAATTAGCCTGGCAGCATTCTACACAAAGGCTATTCCACTGAAGAACATAGGACAGTGTCAAAGCATCAAAAAGGAGTAACATTGATAGTTGTTTCTTCAATTTTAAATACTTTTATAACTTATCAATACAGCAGATGGAATGGATTCCACCTCATCAGATGCTTAGTCCAAAAATTTCCTGTTGACATTAGCACCAAACAAAGCCCCACGGACTTCTGGCATCATCTGTTGGGCTGTAAGGTCCAGTCTACTTTCTAGAGTATTAGAAACTTTTATCTTACAATCCCCATTATAGATCTCAACACCTCCAGCTATTTCGTCTGGCAGGTAAGCCTCTTGATCAACTTGAACATCAACATCTCTTTTGGTTGCAATCTTGTACATAGGAATTGCTTTTTGCACTGCGGCCTTGACCAGAGGAAGATCTTCTTTCTTGCAATGGACAATCATTCGTGGCTTGAGTAAATGGTATAAACCCTGAAGGACCAGACCATCCAAAAGCACCTGATACCTGGTTTTCTCTTTCACTATCTTGGAGAGTCTCTGCTTTGCTTCATTTAATAAGTCTGAGATAAGGTCATCTCTGGCTCTGAGGACTTTCAATCTTGCCTGATTCATCAAGTTGGACATCTGAATTTTTTTCTGCTGTTCAATTTGTTTCTCCTTCTTTTTATAATATTCCATTTTCTTCAATCTCTGTGTTTGCACAAGCCGACCTTTCTCAATGTTGAACTCTTCTTCTGCCTTTGCATCTATTTCTTCGGCCTTCTCATTTGCTTCCTGTTCAATGAAAGCCATCATGTGTTTGATCTGCTTTTGGACGTTGGCATCGCTGAGAGCCATGGTGCTGGTGGCTGGGGAGCGGTTGGCCTCGGAGTGCAGCCGAGATGAACCACGATTATTTCTATACATATGAAATCAGTATTTTTTCTGAGCTCCAATTATCCATCATGGAAAGCTTACTGATAATTTCTAACTTTTCCATATACATCTCATACTTAACATGTCCAAAATGGAGCTCATTATTTTAATTTATCTATTCATTTTGGAGGGTAATGCTCTTCTTCTAGTTACACAGGCTTGTAACCTTAGCATTATGCTCAATTCTTCTTTCTCCATCATGCAAGATATCCGATCAGTTTTCTGAGATTTTTCAGTTCTAGCACCACCACCTATCTCAAATAGTGGCCATCCTATATCAAACCTTCATCTTGTTTCACCTGCGCTATTGTAACAGTCTTCTAATTTGTCTCTTTGACTCCAGTCTATCTGCTTTTCACCCCATTCTTCATAGAGATATCAAATTGATATTCCTAAAGTACAATTATGATCTGGGTCATTCTTTTTTGTTCAGCAGTCTTCAGTGGCTCCCTATTGTCTCTAAGATAAAATAAAAACTCTTCAGCTATTTATTTAAAGTACTTTATAGGAGCAGCTAGGTGGTGCAATGAATAGAGCACCAGCCCTGGAGTCAGGAGGACCTGAATTCAAATGCAGCTCCTACACTTAATAATTATCTAGCTATGTGACCTTGGGCAAGTCACTTAACCCCATTGCCTTGCCAAAAAAACCCCACAAACTTTCTTGAGGTACATTGCACATTATTCCATTTTATTTACATCTTGTTCTAGCCATTCAGGTCTTGTTCTGGCCATACCAGTTAAATTCCGTCAAGTCTAGCCATACTGGCCAGTTCATTCGCTGTCCCTTGCCATTGTCATCCATCTCATCCTTCTGTTCTTTGCACTGACTCTTTTTCAAACCTGAGATGATCTTCTGCCTGACTCCAACCTGTTAATGTCCTTCTCTTCTTTTAAGGCTCAGCTCCTATGTCATTACATATGAAAAGTCTTTTTTAATCTCCCTGGGTGTTCATATTTTCTTCTTTATGTACATAATGATGGATTTTCATGTTTTATCCCTCCTTTATAATAGGAGTTCATTGAGGGTAAAGGCTGATTTTCATCTTGTCTTTGTCTCCTTAGTGCCTTGGCATTTCATTGGTAATTGCTTTATAAATACTTGTCGGATTGATATCATGACAAATTTTGTTGAATGCTTTGCTGAAATAAAACTATTTCATATTTGGGATATTCTCCTGATCTAACAACCCAGCAACACTTTCACATTTTTTAAACTCTACTTCTCTCTGGTTTCTGTCCCTTCTCTCTTTCTTGTCTCTATCCATACAAACCATCTGTTTACTATTTTCTTCCAAAATGTTGTTGGAGGTCAATGTTAAGCTTGCTTGTCTGTAGTTTTCAAAATCTATTTGTTTGCCTTTTTTTTGGAATGAATGATTGACAGTTTTCTGGCATTTCTTCCATTCTCTGATTACTGACAATGGCTCAGAGATTATATCTACAAGTTCCTTCAGCACCTTCCATCTATTTCTGGCTGAATTTTTAAATTCATTTAATGTGGCTTCCAGGTGCCCTCTTACTTACTTGTCCCTTATGTTGGATTCCAACTTCTTCTTTATACTGTTTGCTCATCAATCTGGGAAGTATGGATGATGGAAGTAAAATAGGAATTGAGGCCATCTGCTTTCTTTTGATATTTGCTAATGGTCAGTGAAGAGGTAGAACTCATATCTGGCTGTTTCACTTATCCAGGAGAGGGAGGGAGAGGTTCTTGAAACTTCTTTGAAGACTGAGGAAAGTTAAAAAAAGGGGAAGGGGAAGAAGGTTTCTTTTATACAGGAATACTGAAGGTAGGTAGAACATTTATTTCTGAAGGAACTGTAATAAAGAATTAAGGGTTGACCTTGTCAGTTAAATATTTAGTTATAGTGCATATTGCATCAGGAAAATTAAATGTATATAAATATTTTGTGACTGATGACATCCTTTGTCCCTGATACCCTTTACTCTTTTTTTTTGCAAGGTAATGGGGTTAAGTGGCTTGCCCAGGGCCACACAGCTAGGCAATTACTAAGTGTCTGAGGCCAGATTTGAACTCAGGTACTCCTGACTCCAGGGCCAGTGCTCTATCTACTGTGCCACCTAACCACCCCTACCCTTTACTCTTAATAAATAGATCTGGGTAGAGGATCTGCCTCTCAGAGGAAGGTGGGAGGGAACACCAGTGTCTATGAGAGGGTAGCTAGGGTGCATAGTCTATCAAGTACTGGACTTGATGTCAACAAGACTTGGGTTCAAATTCTGCCTCTAAATCCTACCTTTATTAGCTTTGTGACCATGAAGAAAAACCTTAACTCCTCAGAATCATATTTGTCAAATGGGAATCCTCATACCTGTAACACTTCAGGAGGTTATTTTGAGAGTCAAATGAAGTAATCTGTCTTAAGTACCATGCAAGTGGTAAATAATAATTAAATAATAATTATTTAAATAATTATCATTTAAATGATAATTATTACTATAAACCTAGAAATATGAGATAGAAGAGTACATCCCATCCTGGATGTCCTGGGCAGTGCTCTGAAATTAGAGTCTTTGATTGAAAGTTCAAAAAGTATGTATACCAGGGTTCTCCGTACCACACCAATACATATTTTAACAGTATTGGGTTGGAAAAAGTTATGTTTATTCCATATTGGTGAAAGAAGACTTCATTATGCACCTTGCAGTATGAGCAGTATCAGGAAGGAGTTTTAGAGGGCAAAATATAGGCATATAGTACATTGTAGAGGAAAACTTGAAAGTAGAGACAGACAATTAGGCAAATAGGACTTTGAAAATATGTGAGAGAAAGAAAATGAATCCAGCAATTTAGGCTAGGATGGCCTGGTGAAAGATTTAGAAGACTAAAAATTCTGTTCCAGTTATAATTCATTAGAAAGTTACCAAGTACTTTGTTTAATAAATCAACCAAAAATATTTTATTTTTAAAGAATCCCTCATGTACAAGACTGTGTAGAACTTTATAGTTTATAAGTGAAGTTGGTGGCATACTCAGGTGTGTGTAAAATGTTAGAGGGAATGGGAACGACCAATAGTAATCCTTGTACCTAGGGATGCCAACATATCTCCAATTCAAAATTTGCTACAACCAGAGAGTGGTTTAGGAGTGAAAGAGGAAGACAAGAGGGTCATTCTCTCTTGTGCTCTGAAATTGCCAGGAGGGTTCTGCAAAACATCTAGAATGGTACAAAATTGTACTGGTGGTATGATTGAACTGACTTTTATGCTCTGACTAAAGAGGAGCTGCAAAGTGGGTGATTAAGAGAACCAATGTATTAGGTCTTTGAGCCTTATAGTGTTTTAACTGAGCAGAATTGCTTTAGGGGGTCTAGGAGGGACTTTCTCTTTATATTATTTGAATTTTCTTTTGTGATATAGGAAAAGTCTCATGTCTTTGACTCTTCTCTAAAATACCCGAGTTTTTAAACAGAGACCACTGAAGGCGGAATGATGATCACCCTGCTTCATTAGGTCTGTGAGAGTTGTCTTTTGATACCACTTCGTGAACCCTTTCCCCTTTCTTCATGCATATGCGCCAGTGCCAGAGGTTGCAGAATGTTGGTAATTGGCAGAACCCTGACACCAGGCATTATATGATAAAAATGGAAGTAGGAAACTGCTTTGATAGAAATTTCTAACTGGATGTCCTGCTGGTGCAGAATGTCTAAAATTGAACATATTTTTCTCCATTCTTTTTTCTTTTTTAATGAAATTTCATTATTTCCTACTTATCAACATCCCTCCCCCAAGTCCTTCCCTCCTTTAAAATTCTCTAGTTCTGTTGATATCATGATTTTATTCTTTGTTTTTTTCTTTGTGTGTGTGTGTGTGTGTGTGTGGTAACTGGAAATAAGTTACTTGTCCATAGTCACACAGTTGGTAAGTGTCTGAGTCTTCTTGATTCCAGGGCTGTTACTCTCTCCATTGTGCTTCCTTGACACTTTCCTCTCTGTCATTTATGTCATCCAACTAATTTTTCAGTTCCTATCATTATGCCTTCTTAGTTTCTCCTCTATCTCTCTCTGTTTTTATAATTGCCAGTATCCCAGTTCATTATCTCTTACTTGGACCACAGACCACAATAGCCTCCTTAACTTCCATCTCACATTTCTCTAGTCCAACCTTTATAAATAGTTGCCAAAATGATATATATTTTTAAGAATAAATATATTGGTTTGTTTGTTTTCACATGTATGTAACTCCCACCATCAACAAAAGCTCTCCAGATAAAAGTCTCATCATAAACATACATAATCCAGCAAAATAAATTTCTAGGGCCAAGATGGTGGAGAGAAGACAGGCACAGTTCTAAAGTCTCCTGATCTCTTCCCCATCTATCACATGAAACAAACCTCTTAAAAGAAATCTGACCCACAAAACCCAGAAAGAAAAGTCAAGAGAAAGAACATCTACCTCTGGATTTGTCTCCAGCAGGACCTGTGGCTGAATTCGGGCGGGTGAGTCTGGGCCCAGAGGGAGGAGCCCCGATCAACCAAACTAGCAGCTGAATTGGAACCGGGAGTCTGAGGGCCTGAGAGCTGGAGCTGCTGGATCAGAGGTGGGGCTGGATGGCGGGGCGTGAGTCTGTCGGGAGCAGAGGCACTGGTGTTGGAGCTGTCCCCCTGGACATCCCGGACAGGGTTGGGGGGGAGAATTCTGGAGCAGGAGAGCTGTGGACACCATCCCTGGGCTCCTCTGGTCTGAGTCCCATTACAACTCAGACTTCTTCCCTAGCAAACAAATGCAAACTACTTCTGCCTCAGGCCCAGGTATGTGAGCAGAAGAACCAGCCCAGCTGAGGAAGGACCTCAGGCCAGGGTAAAGCCCACCATTGATTGAAGGCAAAAGAATTCAATACCTCCAACTCCTCCCTTCAAGGAAAGGGAGAGGGCCTCAACCAAGGTCACAATCCAGAGAAAGCAACCAGCACCTCCTACTGGCCATCCTGAGAAACTGCACTCAGTGAGTAAAGCCTTTAGCGATCACAAGCCCCTGTGAACCAGCCTCTCCCCAACTCAGGTCTCAGCAAAATGAAGAGTCAGCAGAAAGGTGGATCCATAGAAAAATTCTTGGAAGGGAAAGACACTAACTCAGAGAGACCTGAAACCTCTGAGGAGAATACAATCTGGTCTTCAGCACAGAAAGACTTCCTTGAAGAAATAAGGAAGGAGTTTAAAAATCAACTAGAAAATTTGGGGGGGAGACAATTAATACCTTGCAACAAGAAAACAAATCTCTCAGATCTTCAAATGGGCAAATGCAAAAAAGAAATTAATTCTCTCAAAACCTCAATTGGTCAAATGGAAAGCTCTTTCAAAAGTAGAATTGATCAATTAGAAAAGGAGTTGCAAAAGGTTAATGAAGGAAACTCCTCCCCCCCAAAAAGAATGGAGTCTACAGAAACTAATGACTCTATGAGACAGCAAGAGTCAGTTAAACAAAATCAAAAAATAGAAAAAATAGAAGCAAATGTAAAATACCTCATCAACAAAACCACTGACCTTGAGAATAGATCAAGGAAGGGCAACCTGAAAATTATAGGACTTCCTGAAAACATTGAACAGAAAAAAAGCCTGGACTTAATATTACAGGATCTAGTGATGGAAAACTGCCCTGATATCATGTAATTGAAGGGCAAAGTAGTTATTGAAAGAGTACATCGATCCCCACCAGAAAAAGATCCTAAAACGAAAACACCAAGGAATGCTGTGGTCAACCTGCAGAACTATCAGATAAAAGAGAAAATCCTGCAAGCAGCCAGAAAGAAACAATTTAAATATCAAGGAGCCACAGTAAGGATCACGCAGGACCTGGCTGCATCAACTTTAAGGGATCGAAAGGCCTGGAACAAGATATTTTGAAGAGCATGGGAGCTTGGAATGCAGCCAAGAATCTACTTTCCTGCAAAGCTGAGCCTTCTCTTCCAGGGAAAAAGATGGACATTTAACAAAATGGAAGAATTCCAAAAATTTCTGATGAAAAGACCAGAGCTAAACAGAAAATTTGGGCATCAAACAGGAGGTTCAAGAGACACATGAAAAGGTAAAAAAAAAGGGGGGGGGCAGTAAAAGGACAAAAATGCAATCCAGCAAGTTGAAACTGGCTATATCCCAGCATGGGGGTAAAAAAAAGATTCTCATAAACCTTGAGAAATGTAACTCTAACAGAGAGAATACACCTAGCCAGAAATGATGGACATTCATGACCTATCCATGAGACTACTATCTAATGGGATGTAACTGGCTTTAACCCCACTTGGGAGAAAGACTCTAATAACTCTCAGGAATTTTGACTCTATTTGATAGAATATATAGAACTAAAAGGGACATACACTTAGAATTTTCTATGACTTAGACAGAATGATCTAAAAAAAACCCCACTACTGCCCTAAAAAGGGGGACAGGAAAGAGATGGGAGGAAGGAGGGGATTGAATGGGGTAAATCTCATTACATTAAGAGGTACAAAAACCCTATGGTAATAGTGGGGAAGAAGGGAGCAGAGGAGAAACACCTGAATCTTCTTCTCATCAGACTTGGCTTAAAGTCAACCTACACATACTCAGTTAACTTATAAAACATCTAATCTTTCAAGTATTAAAAGGGGAAAAGGGAAGGGGGATGGAGAAAGGGAAGGGGAGTGGGGGAAATAAGGGGAAATAACAAAAGGAAGGGAAGGGAAAAGGGGAAAAAGGGAAAGGGGAAAGAAAGGGGAGGGTGTGATATAGGAGGGCAAACACACTGAAGGGGATGGTTTTCAGAAACAAAAGACTGGGGAATATGGATAAAAGGGGAGAAAGGGGGAAAATACAAACAGAGGGAAGATAGCATGGAGGGCAATAAAGAATTAGTAATCATAACCTTGAATGTGAATGGGATGAACTCTCCCTTAAAACGTAAGCAAATAGCAGAGTGGATTAAAAACCAGAATCCTACAATATGTTGCTTACAAGAAACTCATTTGAAGCAGAGAGATACATCTAGAGTAAAGGTAAAAGGTTGGAGCAAAATATATTTTGCTTCAGCTGAAGTAAAAAAAGCAGGGGTAGCAATCCTTATCTCAGACAAAGCAGCAGCAAAAATAGATAGTGTTAAAAGAGATAAGGAAGGAAACTTTATCCTCCTAAAAGGTACCATAGACAATAAAGTCATTTCAATATTGAATATATGCACCCAGTGGGATAGCACCCAAATTCTTAGAGGAGAAGCTGAAAGAATTACAGGAAGACATAGACAGCAAAACTCTACTAGTGGGAGACCTCAACCTCCCACTATCAGTCTAGATAAATCGAATCATAAAACAAACAAGAAAGAAATTAGGGAGGTAAATAGATTGTTAGAAAAATTAGATATGGTAGACCTATGGAGGAAACTGAATGGGGATAGAAAGGAATATACCTTTTTCTCTGCAGTACATGGAACTTATACAAAAATTGACCATGTACTAGGACATAAAAACCTAATGATCAACTGCAGAAAGACAGAAATAGTGAATACATCTTCCTCAGATCACAATGCAATAAAAGTCATATGCAATACTGGGCCAAGGAGATATAGACCCAGAGCAAATTGGAAACTGAATAACCTCATTTTAAAAAATGAGTGTACCAAAAAACAAATTATAGAAAGAATTAACCATTTTATCCTAGATAATGATAATGAAACAACATACCAAAACCTATGGGATTCATTCCAAGCAACTCTCAGAGTATATATTATAGCTCTAAATGCTTATATGAATAAATTGGAGAAAGAGGAAATCAATGAACTAAACATGCAACTAAAAAAATTAGAGAAAGAACAAATCAAAAATCCCCAATTAAGTACCAAATTAGAAATTCTAAAAATTATAGGAGAAATTAATAAAATTGAAAGCAAAAAACTATTGAATTAATAAATAAAACCAAAAATTGGTATTATGAAAAAAACCAATAAAATTGATAAACCTCTGGTCAATTTGATTAAAAAAAAGAAAGAAGAAAACCAAATTGCTAGTATCATAAATGAAAAAGGTGAACTCACCACCAATGAGGAGGAAATTAATTATTTGCCCAACTCTATGCCAATAAATTTGATAATCTAAGTGAAATGGATGAATATTTACAAAAATATAAGTTGCCCAGGTTAAACGAAGAAGAGATTAAATACCTAACCAACCCTATCTCAGAAAAAGAAATTCAACAAGCCATTACTGAACTCCCTAAAAAAAAAATCTCCGGGGCCTGATGGATTCACAAGTGAATTCTACTAAACATTTAAGGAAAAATTGGTTCCAATCCTCTTTGGAAAATTAGGGAAAGATGGAACTCTGCCTAACTCTTTCTATGAAACCAATATGGTAATGTTACCTAAACCAGGAAGAGGTAAAACAGAGAAAGAAAATTGTAGACCTATCTCCCTGATGAATATAGATGCAAAAATCCTAAATAAAATCTTAGCAAAACGATTACAACAAGTCATCACTAGGATAATATATTATGATCAAGTAGGATTTTTTCCAGGAATGCAGGGTTGGTTCAATTTTAGGAAAACTGTTAGTATACTCAATTATATCAACAACAAACCTATCAGAAATCACATGATCATATCAATAGATGCTTTTGACAAAATACAGCATCCATTCCTATTAAAAACACCAGAGAGTGTAGGAATAAATGGACTGTTCCTTAAAATAATTAGCAGTATCTATCTGAAACCATCAACAAGCATTATATTCAATGGGGAGAGGCTAGAGGCATTCCCAGTAAGATCAAGGGTGAAACAAGGGTGCCCATTATCACCACTACTATTCAATATTGTATTAGAAATGTTAGCATCAGCAATTAGAGAAGAAAAATAAATTAAAGGAATTAGAATTGGGAAGGAAGAGACAAAACTCTCACTCTTTGCAGATGACATGATGGTCTACCTAGAGATTCCCAAGAAATCATGGAAAAAACTACTGGAAACAATTAGCAATTTTAGCAAAGTTGCAGGTTATAAAATAAACCCTCATAAGTCCTCAATGTTTCTATATATGTCTAGCAAGAAACAGCAGGAAGAGCTAGAAAGAGAAATCCCATTCAAAGTAACCTCAGACAATATAAAATATTTGGGAGTCTATTTGCCAAGACAGACTCAGAATCTTTTTGAAAACAATTATAAAACACTTCTCACACAAATTAAATCAGATTTAAATAACTGGGCAAATATCAACTGCTCATGGATAGGTAGAGCTAATATAATAAAAATGACAATTCTACCAAAACTAAACTATCTGTTTAGTGCCCTACCAATCAAAATTCCAAAAAGTTACTTTAACAAGTTAGAAAAAATTGTAAGTAAATTCATATGGAGAAATAAAAAGTCAAGAATTGCCAGGAGCTTAATGAAAAAAAAGTGCAAAAGAAGGTGGCTTAGCCCTACCAGATCTAAAATTATATTATAAAGCATCAGTCATCAAAACTGTTTGGTATTGGTTAAGAAATAGAGTGGTGGACCAGTGGAATAGACTAGCTGTAAAAGCAGGAGATGATTATAGTAATCTGCTGTTTGATAAACCCAAAGAGTCTGGCCATTGGGATAAAAACTCCCTCCTTGATAAAAATTGCTGGGAAAATTGGAAGTTAGTATGGAAGAAACTTAGATTAGACCAACACCTCACACCCTTTACCAAGATAAGATCCAAATGGTTACAGGACATAGACATAAAAAACAATACTATAAGCAAATTAGAAGATCAAAGACTAGTCTACCTGTCAGATCTATGGAAAGGGGAACAGTTTATGACTAAGGAAGAGTTGGAGAACATCACCAAAAACCAATTAGATGATTTCGATTACATTAAATTAAAAAGCTTTTGCACAGATAAAACCAATGTAACCAAGATCAAAAGAAATGTAGTAAATTGGGAAATGATCTTTACAACTAATGATTCTGACAAAGGACTCATTTGTAAAAATATACAGAGAACTGAGTCATATTTTTAAAACAAAAAGCCATTCCCCAATTGACAAATGGTCAAAGGATATGCAAAGGCAATTTACAGATGAGGAGATCAAAGTAATCCATAGCCATATGAAAAAAATGCTCTAAACCATTAATTATTAGAGAAATGCAAATTAAAGCTTCCCTGAGGTACCACCTCACACCTCTCAGATTGGTCAGTATGACCAGGAAGGATAATGATCATTGTTGGAAGGGTTGTGGGAAATCTGGGACACTATTACACTGTTGGTGGAGCTGTGAAATCATCCAACCCTTCAGGAGAGCTATTTGGAAGTGCCCAAAGGGCAACAAAAAGGTACATACCCTTTGACCCAGCAATACCACTACTGGGTCTAGACCCTGAAGAGATGAGGAAAAAGGGTAAAAACATTACCTGTACAAAAATATTTATAGCAGCCCTGTTTGTGGTGGCAAAGAATTGGAAATCCAGTAAATGTCCTGATTCAATTGGTGAATGGCTTAGCAAACTGTGGTATATGTATGTCATGGAACACTATTGTTCTATTAGAAACCAGGAGGGACGGGATTTCAGGGAAACCTGGAGGGATTTGCATGAACTGATGCTGAGTGAGATGAGCAGAACCAGAAAAACATTGTTCACCCTAACAGCAACATGGGAGTGATGTTCAAGCTTGAAGGACTTTTTCATTCCATCAGTGCAACAATTGGGAACAATTTTTGGCTGTCTGCAAAGGAGAGTGCCATCTGTATCCAGTTAAGGAGCTGTGGAGTTTGAACAAAGTACAAGGACTATTCCCTTTAATTTAGAAAAAAAAAAAACAGATTGCTTATTGTCTGATCTTCTTACCTCTTAGACTTCTCTTTAAGGATATGCTTTCTCTCTCATCACACCCAATTTGGATCAAGGTACAACATGGAAAAAAAGTAAAGACTGACAAGAGTGCATTCTGTGGGGGGGAGGGGGGAGGGAAGTAAGATTGGGGGGAAAATGTAAAACTCAAATAATGTCTTTAATAAAAATAAATTTAAATAAAAAAATAAAATTTTAGAACACTGAGGAGATACCTAAAAAAATAAATTTCTATATTGACTATTCCTAAAATTTATATTTTTTCTCCATTTTAGGTTCATTCCCTCTCTGATGGGAGTTGAGTGCCATGGTTCATCTTCAGTCTTCTGAACTTGCAATTTATCATTTCATTGACAAGAAATCCAAAATATTGTAAAATTGCTTTTCTCTAAAATGTCCCAGTTCATACATCCATGCCTACATACATGTATATGTACATATTTGTATATATAAAATTTTTCTCCTAGTTTTGCTTTGCTTACTGTCCATCAGTTAAGAGAGATCATTCCATTTCCTTTGAAATTATTAATTTTGACATTTCTTATGGCACAATGATATTCCATTGCATCCACATACCTTAATCTTTTCCTAAGAGGAGGTCACCTCCCTTAGTTTCCCATTCTAATGTGATGATTTAGTTTAATTCATTAGTCTGAGGACCTTTTCCCCCCATTCAACTTTTTATGACTGCCTAGTGTCTGAAAGCTAAAATGCAAGCTCCTTAGCTATTATTTAAGTCCTTCATGATCTGGCTATAATTTGTATTTTTAACTTTTTTAAATAATCCTTTACTTCATGTACTTTATATTCCAGACTGAACTGCCAGCTGTCTTCATCCTTTCATTTCCATGTCTTGATTATGTTTTCTTTCCTCTCTCTAGCCATTAAAATCCTTTCCCTTCCAGGTATAAGTGCATATACCACTACTTTATGAAGTCTCTCCTAATATCTCCCCAAACCCCTTGAAAATGGTCTTTCTTTCCTCAAATCTTTTTAGAGCACTTTATCTATTTTCTGGAGCATCTATCTATTTTTCTCTTGCCCTATTGCAATTCCCTTATAAGCTCCTTGGGATCAGGGCTAATGACACTTATAATTTTTATATCCCTAGGCCCTAGCATGATGCTTTGTACATAATAGGTATTTTATAAATATTTGTTGAATTTTATGAACTGAAGGAGAAGTCTCAGGAATAGTGAACAGATCAAGAGTGGAAATGTCCTGTAAGAGAATAAAATAAGATTAGAAAAGGAAGTTTGGCCATATCTTGGAGAGCCTTGAATGCTAGGCTAACGAATTTGAGCCTGCGATGGAAGAATACTTGGATTAGCTCTTTCACAGGGATTTTGTGGAGAAATTGAGAGGTTCTACTTAAGATGAACTCTGACAATGATAATCTTTACTGTTATTATTCCTTTGAAGTTAGTAAGCAGGGGTATGAAATCATGAAATAAATGTTTTAGGGAGATTAATATGTTAGTGATATATAGGATGGATTGAAGGGGAAGAGACTAGTCTGGGAAACTAATTAGGTTTTGAGAAGAGATGGCATATTCAAAGTGACAAGCGGAGAAGATACCTTTGGCAACAGCTGAGAGAATTAATTGGAGAAGGGTAATGCTGGAGTCAGATGGTCCACTGAGGAGATAGTTTCCATTGTTCAATCCTAAGATTCAAAGTTGGGGAAAAGAAAAAAGATATAATTAAGGTAGGAACAGCAGAATTGGGTAGTTGAAAGAATATGTTGGTGAAATGAAAATGGGGCATAGAAAGAACTGTATGGGTTGTAACGACAGGTGGAAAGGTGGAGGTCAGGCCTGACTCCAACCCAAGTGTATCCTTGTTCTGAGCTCTTGGAAGCTAAAAATAATCTAGCCACCTGCCAGGTGAGGAAGCATCAGTCAGGTTAATTTTAGCCCTGGGCAGCTCAGGATGGCAGCCAGGTCTTAAGGAGGCAGAGGAAATATAAGGGGGAAGGGCTTCTCTTTGCCAGGTCATAGTATCCTCAGAGTTATCAGTAGACCAGCTGCTGCCTCACCAGCCAGCAGATGATAAAAAGATACCCAGGGAAGATGAGCTATGGGAAAGTGGAAAAGGTCCCTGGAAAAGAATAAAAAGCTGTAGCTGATAGGCCATGACTATACTATTAGGCTTCTTCTCCCTAATTTATTGCTCCATAAACTGGAGAAAAACATAAAATGTATCTTAAGTATGGACTTGAGTTTTGATTAGCTAGCCAAGTTGGATGGAACATGATGCTAAGGATGTAGGTTTAATGATGAACTTTGGTTGAGTTCATAACCATGGAGTATAGGCTGAAGCCTGGCAGGATATTTATTGAAGATGACAATAAGTCTCCACCAATGTCTTACTCTGATCCCTCATTGTGTCTAACTCTGACCAGTCTCACCCAGCTGGAAAGGCTTCAAGTCAGGGACTGATAGTAGAATTTATTGGTCATCCAAAAGGCAGCATTAGCTTAATTGGTGAGCATTATGATTAGATTGGCCACCAGTGAATTTTTCAGTCAAAAGACCATCTATGAAGGTTAGAGAAAGAGAGCCTTTAGTCTGTGTTTGTTAAAGGAATACCCACAGCATCAAAATGACATCTTTGATGTAATGGTGAATAATGACAATGATGATGATGATGATGATGATATCCAGAATTTATATAGCACTTTGGAATGTTTGGAAAACATATTTTTTAGTGGAAAACATTTTATATATATTAAATGCTGCCTTATTTGGTTCTTTCAACAATCCTATGATATAGATACAATTTTAATA
Source organism: Macrotis lagotis (assembly GCF_037893015.1). NCBI lineage: Eukaryota > Metazoa > Chordata > Mammalia > Peramelemorphia > Peramelidae > Macrotis > Macrotis lagotis. The sequence continues at coordinate 122,163,018 of NC_133661.1, forward strand.
CCCATTCTATAGGTGAGGAGACAAACTCAGAAATTGTGAATTACTCCTGGTCACATGGTTGGTAAGTTTCTGAATAAGGATTTGGACTCATGGTCTTTCTACAATTACTTAGCTGCCTCTAAGAAATGTTATTAGATGCAAGGGCAAGAAGCTGTTAATATATTATATTTCCATCACTACTACTGGAATGAATATTTAGAAATGCACCCTTGATAATAGTGGGCCAAGAACATTAACTTTGTAAATGAAGCATCATGAATTTAGCACTTGAGTTATCAATGCATATTTTGTGGAAAGAGCATTGTATTTAGAGTCAAGAAGATATGGATTCAGATTTTGCTTCTGGCCCTGACCAGCCTTGTGGCCATGGGCAAGTCACTTAACCACTAGGACCTTCATTATCTTCACATCTATAAAAGTAGATGTCCCTGTGGTACTTATCTACCTCATGGGTTTGTTGGAAAAGATCAAGTGAGATAGTATAAACAATGCACCTTTCAAAGCTTAAAACACTGTTGTGACTTATAGTCAGGTTTTAGAGTTCTGAACTAACTTTGTCATTAGAACATAGCTGCAAGTTACTTGCTTATTCACCACAGTTAATTAGAGTTTTGAAAGATCTTCTAGATTACTCAAACTCATTATTTTGTGGTTGTTGTTATTGAGGAAACTGAGGCCCAGGGAAAGGAGTGAAGTATTTGATCAAAGCTATAATCTATAAGTACCAGAATTAAGGTCTTTGGGCTTCAAGTCATTTATATCATATTGCCTCGAGGAAGATGATGCACCCACTGTAAGGGTCACATGGATCTTGCATGCTTTTCCAGGAGTGATAATGATAGTAGCTATCACAATTGAGTCACTGGTATGAGTTAAAGGAGGGTTACCAGGCAGATGGGAGTTCTGTAGAGGCAAGAGAAGGGTTGGGCATCTGAATCACGAATGGAGAAAAAGCAAAATGGTGGAGGAGCTTGGAGAGTTAGAGGGTGATGGCAGGGAAGCCAGCAAACAGAAGGAAGGCATGGAAGTAGAACTGGGAGAATGAGCTTGACATTTTTTTGTCTAACTTTTTGATCTGAGAGATTATGAGCTACATGAATGGAGAATGATCTGGAAGCAGAGTTTTCCCTGAATGGCAGTTCTGTGGTTCTCAATGTGACCTCTGGATGAAGTCTTGCCTTCATTTATGGTGATCTGCATTCCAGACGAGCGTCTTCATCCATGGAATTAGTGGGTGAAACCTAGGTGTTGGTGGCAGAGAAGACTGCTTGGTTCCCTCTTTTCCTTTCTGCTGTGAGGTGAATATGTGTTTGTTTCAGTAGTTTCATGCGAGCATTGACAAAGGAGAGGCTGCAGCATGGGCTTTTACTGTGCTTCTTTTTAATCTTCACTTTTTTAGCCAGGTTGAAAGAGTTAAAGACTTTCTACTAAAATGAATGCTGGTTAATGCTATGGGAGCAACTTTTCTATCATCCTTATATTCATTTATTACAAGTTCAGTGGGTCAGTAAACAAACTGCTTCCTAAAAGGAGAATATCAGAGTTTTTCAGAACCATTGGACTGAAATTTTGAAATAGGTTTGTATGCATAGTCAACATTTTATGTTATTTTTTGTGGTCACAGATTCCACAGGGGCCTGCAGAAAATGAAGGTGATAGAGGGAATGTTGGGGGGGGCAGACAACAGACTAGGCTTTGGAAATCCTAAATTAGAATTTGTATCATGACCTAAAACAGTGGGGTTTTTTGTATGTTCTAGCAGAATTCTCCAAATCATTATAGGCTGATCCAAAACTTAAGTGCCATAGACATGTACCTTTAAAAGTATATTTATGATCACCAATTTGAATCTATATTAGAAATGATAATTCAGACATATAATCCAAATAATAGTTTTAAATGAAGAACATTATGTTAATAATATTTCCACATGTGCCAAATAGAAGTTGACATGGTATGTGGTCAGTCTCTTTATACCAATGTAGGAGAATCATAGAATGCTGGAACTGGCTGAAAATTTAGAGGACTTTCTAGTTCAGTTCTTTCATTTTCATAAAGGAGAAAACTAAAGCTAAAATTGGGGACTCAGACTCCCATCCCAAGGTTTTCTCCAGTAATAAATAAGAAATGTTGATAACTAGTAGCCCAATAGATTGATTATAGGTTAGATGACAAAAGCTCATGACTTTTCCCTCATGGCAACATTTCCCCCTCTTTTTAAACACTTAATTGTAGTGTTGCACTTTGTGTTTTATGACCTAATTCTTTCTTCATTAATCAAATCTTGTTGTTGTGATGAAATAAGATTTTGATTTTGTGCCACAATGTGTTCAGTCATTCTTCAATCAGTGGACACCCATGTTATTTCCAGCTTCTTTTTTTCTTGATCACTGACTTCTTTGAGATACATGACCTATAGTTGCCATGCCGACTTTTTGTGTGACCTTAGGAATCAGTTGTCAAGATAGTTTATCTCTCTTTTTTTTAAGTTTTTGTAAGGCAGTGGGGTTAAGTGGCTTGTCCAAGGCCACACAGCTAGGTCATTATTAAGTATCTGATGTCAGATTTGAACTCAGGTCCTCCTGACTCCAGGGCTGGTGCTCTATCCACTGTGCCACCTAGCTGCCCCCTCATATTTTAATAAGAAAGGGTTGAACCAATATATCTCAGTTCTCTTCCAAGTCTAAAAATAAGTATCCTATGATCCTTACAACTCTTGATCCCATCTGCATATGAGACTGAACACATCCACACATGTAAACACAGTGACAAAAAGGTTCAGTTGATATTGCCAAGTTGCTTATTAGCCACCAAGATAGCAACCCATGTAAAAGTCAGTAAATAATCCCAGGGACTTGTCTAAGGCACATAGTAGTTGAGTGAGTTGCTGAAATTTATACAGGTAGCAAGTGTTAAAGGTGAAATTGGAATCAAGTTTTCTTTACTCCAAGACTAGAACTCTATCCACTCAATTGTATTATAAAAATTTCTAATAATTTTAAATTATAAAGAACCTTCATTGTAAGGGATAATATATATCATGTAATAATATTACTATATACACAGATAATATATTGTATATATCCAGCACCCTAAAAGGTACTCTTAAACAGTTTTTATTCATTTATTTATTTATTTTTTGCAAGGCAATGGGGTTAAAGTGGCTTGCCCAAGACCACATGGCTAGGTAATTATTAAGTGTCTGAGGCCGGATTTGAACTCGGGGTACTCCTGACTCCAGGGCTGGTACTCTATCCACTGCGCCACCTAGCTGCCCCCATTTTAAATTTAAAGACAAAAAGACAAAATTAGAACATTTCCAGATATATAGGACAACTTAAGAAGAATTCAATACAAAAATCATGAATTTCCACACACTATATATATACTTCCTTATAAGTTTTTGTGTTTTCTGCTGTTGTTTTTATTTCTTTCTTCCTCCCTCCCCATTCAATCTATTTAACAGTTATTTCTCCAAATATGGATAGCATCTTTCTTCATAGTCCTTTGTAGTTGATTTGAGTACCTATAATATTCAAAATGACTTAATTGTTCTAAGTTGTTTTTAGAACAGTTTTGCTGTTATTGTGTACAATGTTCTCTTGGTTCTGTTCCTTTCACTCTTTATTGTTTCATGCAAGCCTTTTCATTATTATGAGTAATTCTTAAAATTCTTTAAAATTAGAATTTTAGTTCTGGAAGGGGCCTTGGAAAGATTGTCTTTTTCTTTTCTTCTTTTATTTTTATGATAGTCATTTCCAGATATAGTGCTTTTCTTTTTCCCTTGTGGCTGCCCTTCTTCCTCCACCAAACATTGAACCCATTTTCCCTCATAATGAAGAAAAACAATTAAGCAAAATAAAACTCATAGTGACTGTATCTGTTAGATTGTGCAGCCCTTCCTGGCCCATCTCTCTGCATAAAGGTGAGAGGTATGCTGTATTTTTTTGTTTTTCCAATCACCTTATTTTCCAAATTTCAAGACTTTATTAATAGAAACATAGGTTCAAGCAGTACTGGGTTGGGAACATTTCAGATGTGATACTTCATTATTAAACCCACCTTCATAGAATGGATATATTGACATTCTAACTAAATGCTAACAAACCCACTTCTGTTTTTCTTTTGTCTATCAGTGTTTCCTCACTTATTTTGGATAGTTATATCTTAATCTTGCCAGGCTTCAGATGTAATCTTTTCATTAAAAAAAGCAAAAACAAAAACAAAAAACTAAACAAAACCAAAAACCTCAAACCTTGACCTCCCTGTAGTCAACAGAATGCATATCATGTAGTTCCTCTGTGTTCTAACCAGCTCTTTTTTTTTTGTTTTTGTTTTTGTTTTTTGTAAGGCAATGGGGGGACTTGCCCAAGATCACACAGCTAGGTAATTATTAAGTGTCTGAGGCCGAATTTGAACTCAGGTCCTCCTGACTCCAGGGTCAGTGCTCTATCTACTGTGCTACCTAGCTGCTCCCTCTACCCAGTTCTTTTTGATAAATCTTTTCTCTTGACCTTTTTTATTGGGGGAAGTAACTTATGCCATGGCAAAGGTAAACTAAGAAACTTAAAAGTTAAATTTTAGATGAATCTGGAATGAGATTGGCTAGAAAGGAAGGGTTAATGTGGATAAAATATAAAATAAGGAAGATATAAGTTTAGGAATTTAGAATTATCAGGTGTTGTACATACTTGAGTGACCTGATTATCAACAATGCTTTTTTGTCATGGATTTTAAGAGAAAGTTGAGTATAGTAGAAGAGTATTTTTATTTTATTTTTTAAGAAAAGAGAATCTTTAAATACTAATAGAGTTCCTCTGTACAAAATACTATTAAAATTGAAGAATATTGTGTGATTTTTAGGACCATAAAATGCTAAATCTGGAAGGAACTTTAAAAATCATGACCCTACTATCTGGTAATATGCTTTGCCCCATTTTTTTTCTCTTGGGGCTTCCTCAAGTAGGGTCACTCAGAATCCATCCAACTTGCTTGACTGTTCAGTTGGCTTGGATGAGATGGGAATCACCAACTCTGTTCCTTTCAGGAAGATGAAGAGCCATCTGATCTTATCATCTGCTCTACCTTTTAAACTCAGTGGATCCCTTACACTTTCATCTGACTTCCTGATGAAGTCTAAAGATCCTTGGACATTGCTGTTGGTCCTGTTACTATGTCCTTAGGACTTTTAAGCTTCTCCATCCACCCTCAGCTGAACTTTCTGTTCTGGATTGTTTCCCCAATGAGAATGTGAGCTCCATGAAAGGAAGGACTTTCTCAATTATTATTGTATCTCCATTGCTATATGCAATATCATGTACATGGTATTTAATAAAATACTTCATTCATTCATCTATTCTAACCTGTTCATTTTATATAGGCCCATAAAGTTGAATCATGGTGCAGGTCACCCATCTAAGGTGGTAATAGACTTAGAATCAGAACTCAGGTTTTCTTACTACAACTCAAATGGAGTTATTTTTATAATATACTAATAGGTGAAATAATCATAGGACTATAAATTTAGAGAAAAAATGGATTGGAGGTTGGCAATAGTAGTGGTGATCTAGTCTAACATTCTCATTTTAAAGTTGAAGAACATGAGTCCTAGAAGGTCAGAACTTGCTCTTTCCATTTGTTTGTTAAAAAAAAAACTCCAAACAAATAAGCAAAACAACTTTCTGAAAAAATGAAATCTGTTCAGTTACAAATGAATTATATTAGGCCCCACTTTAACCTAATTCCTAGTCAATTAAACAGATATTTATTATATACTTACTGAAGTGATTTGCGATGTACTTGGGACAAGAATTATTTTGATAGGGTTTTATTTTATAATAAATTCATGAGTGTTAATATCAATACCAGTCTGACTTAGAACATCTGACCTTGACCATTTGGACCAGATTGAACTGTTCTCCCATCCTTCAGTTAGTTCTTCATCAGAGAAGTGCTAGATTTTGTGCCAAACACATGTGTCTAGTGGATCTTATATTATACTTTTATCTGTGATTTTTAAGAAAAGATATTACTCGAAGAAAATGTGAAAAATTGTAATTCTTAGAGCATACATAGGTGAAAATTAGACATTATAGAAGCCATTGGTTTGGGAGAGTCAAGCATTTCTAGAATTATTTAAGCCCACAATAATGTAGGATAAATTGTGCTGAAGCACAAAGGAAAATGAAAATCAATATTAAAAGTTGATAAAATAAAGCTGCAGAAAAGCCTAACTTATCCTTAGAAAACAAGCAAAATGGATAGAGCACCGACTCTGGAGTCAGGAAGACCTGAGTTCAAATCTAGCCTCAGACACTTGATATTTACTAGTTGTGTGACCTTGGGCAAGTCTCTTAACCCCATTGCCTCATCAAATGGGAAGAAAGAAAGGAAAGAGAGAGAGAGAGAAGAGAGGAGGGGAGGGGAGGGGAAGGGAGGGGAGGGGAGGAGGGGAGGAGAGGAGAGGAGACATCTTATTATTTATTCATCTATTGTGAGTCATAAGCTTCTTGGAATTGGAAGAACAGTTAGAAGACCAGTAAAGCAAAACAATACCACAAAACAGCTGCAAATTGTTGTTATGAAGAAACATTCCTTCTCATGGACAAGATAATACAAAGACTGGAGTACTTGTGACCGGAACAGGGTAATTTTTACTGAAATGAAACACTTTTCCATTCAAGGTTTTGTTAAAAAACATTTTAAGGAATCCAGATGAGCCTGTAAAGCTTGAACATCTTTATTAGACTGTAAAACCTCTAAAATATTTTTCTCCCTTTTAGTAGGCTTGGATATTTTATTCCCATTGAAGGCATAATGAAGTTTGATAAATATACTGAATACTGAGAAGCAGACTTGCTTAAATGGAGGTGGAAATGGAATCACAGACTTGCACTATAATAATAATAATAATAATAATAATGACATAAACATATATTATATATACATATAAAATATAATAGTATGAAATTATGTATATAATAAATAATAATTTATATAGCTCTTGCTGTGAATCAGGAATTAATTATGCTAGATGCTGTGAAAGTTCAAGAAATTTATCCAGGAAATGGAAATAAACATTCTTCAAGAACCTGGAACTTGTATTATTTAAATGCTATTGAAATCAAGACTAGGCCTAGAAAAACCGACTGTCAAAATTATGCTTAATACCCAGAGTGATAAAAATATAGTTTAATTATAATGAATTAAAAAGTATATATCAAAATCTTGTGAGTGCAATTATAAATCATGTAAAACAAATAATTATGGCAAAATAACATCACATTATAAACTTTTCACAGGACATAATAAATTGTAAAGTGCATTTTATGTCAGCACATTTAATTACTTTAATTTGTCCTAGTTAATTTGTACATCATTGTTTGTGCACAGTATTATCCTAGGTGCTGTTTTCTATTTCACTGAACCATTAACATTTTGACTGGAACATATGTTTAAGGAGTAGGTGGAGAATTTAGCAAAACCTTTTGGATTTGAAATTGAGAGGATCTGGGTTCAGATCTTTCTTCTGAACAACTTTGGGTTAATTCCTTCACTTCTTTGTGCCTTAGATTCTTTATCTATCAAATGGGAGGGATAGGGCAGAGATGAGACTGGACTAAATGATTTCCAAGATCCCATTTATGTACTAAAGATCTCTGATTCTAAGTCCCGAGCTTAAGTAGACCACTATATTTTCCTCTGATTCTTTTATCATTTTCATGATTTGGAAAAGGGATATAGGTTTTTTCACCAAACTGAACTAGCAGTTTTCATGGATGACACTTTCTTTGTGTGAATAGTCCATTCTTAGAACCAGACAGATGCCTGCTGAGTGAATTCTTCTGGAGGAAAATAGGACAAATGGCAAAGCAAAAACCAAGAGAATGTTTCAGTCATAATTGCACTAAACTACTTTGCTTTAGAAGGAAGCTCTGATGTCCCGTTGCTTTTTGACGTAGCATTTCTTCAGCTTATCACAAAAACTGATCCTTAATGTTGATGGTTCAACAGTGTCAATTTCTGAAAGCTATTTGCTTGAGAGACCACTTGGTGAAATGACCTGTTTTGAGGATGACTTTTTTTGGCTTAAAAAAATCTTATTTTGTACTTACTTTTGCTTCACAAGTAGCATTAGCAATATTTTTCTGTTGACTTTTTATGGCTCATGTTTCAAAAGAACTTCCTGGACTTGAAGCCAGAAAATCTAGGTTTTAATCCTATTTCTTTCACTTGCTAGTAGTGTGAAACTGTGATAAATTGCTTCATTTTTTTCTGTCCATCTTCAAAAATAGGAAAAATGATACTTGTACTACCCATCTCATAGGATTATTGCAAAGAAAGTGTTTTGCAGACCTTAAAGAAAGCATTGATCCCATTATATATCCTCTGATCCAATGAAGTCTGACCTCATATTATCCCAATCTTATCCCAATAATTTTTATTTCCATGCTTTTGCTTATGCTTGCACAAACCAGAGTATAATCTCTGGCATATAGCAAGAGCTTAATAAATGCCTTTTTATTTATTCATTTCTTCATCCATCTATCCATAACTAATTAAGACATCTATTATAGCTGGACCAAACTTGGCTCCTCATTTATACTACATATTGTTAAATTATCTATGAGAATTATCTGAGAATCCTTATGCCATAGTAAAATGGTTGTTGTACTAAAACTGTGTATGAAGTAGCTGAAAAGTTACTCAATCTGGAGCAAGGGAAAAATAAATGGGCAAGAGATATAGCCCAATGAGGAAGCTCTCCCTGAGCCTGTGATGGAGGCCATTGAAGTGACTTGTAGTAAAAATAGGTTAGGTTGCCATGTAGGATGTAGCAAATTTCAGGGTCAGGGAATAGGTAAATTAGCCAATGTTTGAAGAGAAGGAAAGAGAAATAAGTCTGGAAAGGAAGTGAAGAGCTTAAAATATCAAACTGGGAGTTTGTATTTTATCTTAGAGTCAATAGAGAACATCAAGATTCTTGACACGAGGCCAACACCCTCAGAACTGTTACTAAGTGAAGGACAATAACCAATGTGGCACGAAGCAGAGCAGCCATGTCTTCTCTGCATTGTCACAGGTTATCATTGCAAAGAAGCTTGGACACAAAGACAGCAAAGGCTCATGACTAGCCAGGAGGTTGCGTCCACTGATCCTGCTTGGGGACTTGAGCACAGCAAAGTTACTTAAGGCAATAGTGAGGATCACTCACAGCCCCCTATTTTTGAGACCAACCCCTGAACCTTGCTCTGGTGATTATAAGAGGTGATTTGGACCTGGACCTGAAGCAGCCTTGCAATGGGGGGCAGTTGATCTCGAACTGCCGGTCCTTTCTCAGTGTTGTCCTGCAAGTTGCCATCAGAATCCATCGAAACAACTACAACTACAACAACAACAAAACTACAACAGAAAAACCACGTTGATGATGCTAGATGATTGCAAGTCATAGTACTCCATTTTCTCTGAAGACTCTTCTTGCCAGGGTCCCAAAGGCAAAAGTAGACTCCAGCATACTACTAATGATAAAATACATAACACACAGCAGGTAAAACATCATTACAGGTGAGACTAGAACATGTGAGACTTGAAAAGGACTAGGGCTAGTCATGGAGCCAGAATGAGAGAAATAGCTAGTGAGCATGTGAATGGGGCAGTGGTAAATCTGATAATACGTGTGCAAAGTGTTTTACAAACCTTAAGGTGCCACTACATCTGGCATGGTGGGGTACATCCTTTGTGAAGGATTTAGGGAAGAACTTGGGAAAGCTTGCCAAGATATGAAAGCATCAGTAAATCATAAACCATATGGCCTGAGAAAGGACCCATAATAATGGGATCATGACTTTACTGAAGTGTCAGAATCTATTACGAGGGTTTAGGTAATACAGTGGATAGAGAACTAGAAGAGGAGTTAGGAAGACCCTGGTTCTGTGAGTCCTCAGACACACACTCACTCTCTACCTTGCCTGATAAGAGTTTAGAAGAAAACAAACAAGTAAATAAAATTTAACAGCAAAGATTTCAAATGGTTTCAGATGATAAATAATTAAAATATTAATGATAATAAGAATTAGTAGCTAATGTTTATATATTACTTTTTGTGTTCCCCACATGGTTATATCATTTGATGACAGTATGATTTTTTAAAAAAAAATCTATGTTCTCAAAGTGGATCAGTAGATAGAGCATGAGACTTGGGGTTAGGAAGTCTCAAGTTCTAATCCTGCCTCAGATATTTAGTAGTCTGTGGCTCTGTGCCTACCTCACAGGGTTTTTGTAAGGAACAAATAAGATAATGTAAAGCTTTGTGCCAACTCCAAAATGCCACATAAATGATAGCTATTATTATTGTTGTTCTTATTTATAATAGTGTATTATATTCTTGCCTTTCTATGCTCAGAAGTGGAAGAGATTACTGAATTCTTTATTAATTCTGAATACCAGCCAATGTCAACAAGTTAGCTGCTCGTCTGATAGAATTCTTTGCTCTGTTGAGGACAAAATACATTTAGTTGATTTATTTCTTTTATGCCCCTTCCCCAAGCCTTTGTTTATAACTATAGTTGCCATTTAAAAGCAGAAAATAGTAGAGATATTGTTTAAGGTGATATTTTTTCTTCCATCTCTTCCCAAAATAGTCAGGAGAAGAAGACTTTAGATAAGACAAAACCCAGCAATAAAGACATAAAACACTAAAATACCTTATTTTCTCACATTATAGGCAGAAAGGGGATTGCAATTGACCCCCATGGTCCTTTAAAAGTATCATGCATTGAGAAAATCACATTTCCCCTGTGACTGTTGTTTTTTTTAGGACTCTACTTTCCTACTGGCACCCATCTCATTCAACATTACCTGGTATCTGCATTTTATGTAGCTTGTGCATACCTGCATAATGGGCACATTGTCCCCTGCCCATGTAAATTCTTTGAAGGCAGGGTCTATGTTCTTTTTATAACTGAACTTTTAATTTCATTGGATTAGGGAATTCCTGCTACCAATGCCAGGCCCCACTTTTCTCCACAACTTAGTCTTAGAGAGTTACCTAGAGTTGAGGGATTAGTGATATGGGACAGGGTCACAGTCAGCATGAAGTAGAGGGACTTGAGATAAGGTTGTATTTGCCTTGCATCTGACTATCTACTATGCTGTGTCACCTTTTCAAAAACATGTTTAGATGCCTCAGAGTAGGTGGTAATGCTACAGTTATATTTATTATAACCTATGACCCTTTTCATCTTTATTAAGGGAAATACTTATATTTTCTCCTTTCAAACAATACTTAACTGTGCTTAGTATGTAGTGTTTACTAAATGGTAGAAATTCCTCCAACATGAGTGAATGTGGTCAAAATAAGTAGAAAGCAGCATAAGGAGGGATAGTCAGAAGAGACAGATCCCAATCCACTTTATTGAAACCATAGTTAATATGGGAACTAGAATGATATTGCTAGACAGGATGATCCTGAGCCTCCAGGAAGAGGAGAAGGGAATGAAGGGGCATGGACCAGCTTGGGTGGGGAAAATCAAGGTCGACTAACCCAGATTAGGGTGGATACCTGTATATCAAGAAATGGTAGTCCAAGCAACAAATGTGACCAGCTGTGAGTTGTACATTCTATGGGTGCTTTGCCTAAACTTCTCTCACAGGTGTGTGGGTTTGCATTTGTGCACATTGTTAATAGGACAGCTAACCTCACTCTCATGGAACATAAGTACTTTGTCTACAGTCTCTCTCTTGAAAAGAACATCATCTTATTCATCATTACTATATAAAAGAGATTAAAAATATGTACATATACATATTTATATATGCATATGTGTATCTATCTATCTGCTTGGTACCTTAGCACGTCTCAGTGAACATTTCAAAATGTCTTCCATTTTGAGTTGAAGCTTAAGTCTTTGTAAAATCATCTGAACCCTTGATTTTATCCATGTAGGAACCTCCTGGTGAGCTTATCAGTGAATGCTGATAAGCCATTGTCTCCCTAGTACATGGAGAAGTTAAACGACTTTCCTAGGGTATACTACCTATATGTATCACAGGTGGAACTCTATATCACATCTTCTTCTAGCTGGTATATCATAGTATTGTTAAGTAAGAAAAGATCTGTAGATTAATTACTGCATATTTGTTCTATGGTCAAAGACTATAAAAATGAACTAAAAAAAATCAGGTCCAAAATTACAAAAGTGAGGAATGGCATTCTAAAGAGTATACTCTCGAAATTTTAGGATAAAAGTTAATTTTTAAAATCACTACTGACCATTATTTTTATTTTTAAAAGTAAGATAAAAACATTCGATATGCTTCATTGATTGAACAGGATAGTACTTTTGGAAAATCTTCTGAAAAATCCTGTTGTGGCAGCCTGCTGACCAAGCATTGGTATGACCATGAGATGGAACAAGTTAATTTCCATTTATATTTTACTTGCTTCCTATGGTACTAAAAGGTGCAAATTGAAACCAGAATTAGACAATAATGAATATTTAAGAACATTATGATTGTTTAGCAGAAAAAGTACATTGAAGATCAGAAATCTTTTCTGATCTCCCTGGAAGGGTGAGTACCTCCCTATATTGCCCAGAGGGGGCCTTTCTGTTGAATATATTGGATATAGCAGAAGGAAATAAAAAATATGCTTATCCTTAACATCTGCTTATTTCCCTGCCCCCATAAGGGAAGAGCTAGAAAAATCAGGAAATATTGCCCCTTACTTCCCCAAATGGGAAGGGGAATTAATCAACTCCTATAGAAATTCAGCCAAACTGATAGCCTCTTGGAGGCTTGGAGAGTGTAACATTTTAGTCTTATAATAAAGCACTTTTATTCTTCATCTTTCCCAGTGTTAACATAAAAGATTAGGAAAATCAATCATTTTTAACCTTTAAAAGGGTCTGAGAAATAATGTAATAGGCAAGAAGTTGTTGGGAGTTGTGAAGGTGTAGATGCTAATCCTTTTTTCCCCTTCTGAGGCTAGAAGCTTTCATATACCTGGTATTTCCTTTCTGATCTTTTCTTCCCTCCTTTTTTTTCTTTCCCCCAACAAAAATGGAGGAAAAACTAAATGAATAGTAATATATTTATGAATCATCTTGAAACCCATTCTTCATTCCAACTTCCTGTCCTTTCTTCAAACTTGAATTTTACCAGAGTAGTCTCCATTGTTGAAAGTAGGTAGTCCCTTTCCCTCCCCATTCCCTTTGGATGTTAATCAGTGATAATTCTAATGAATAGGTGACCATATTGATCAAACTCATTTGGTAATTTTTTTTTCATTTTTAAGAAACAATCAGAAGACAAAGTAATTAGAATTGGCAGCCCTTCACTCTTGCTTTTTATCCCTTTCTTGGTCTAGGCAGCCTGAGACATATACTGCACTGAAGAAATTAGGTTCTCTATTCCACCTACTCAGTTCTTCCAAGTACAGCACCAAAATCCTTCTGTGGATAGAAGATAGGAAAACAAGTGCCAAGTCATACTGTGGTCATAATAATAAGAACTTACCAGAAGGAAGTTTAAAAGGAAGGCAGTATCAGTCCTACTGTGCTTGAGACAAACAAAAAAGTGGATGAACTTTTCCAAAATATTGTGATTTTTGAAACATTTTCGCATGAGTTAATTAAGATGCAATTCTAGCACACTAGTAGAACTGCTAGTGCTTCCCTTCTACAATCAATTTATACATAATTAGATTATATTTACTTGCATTTATTCTCTTCACATTTGTTCTATGTATGCTCATATATGTTGTTACTGTCTCTCTTGTTAGAATATAAGCTCTTTATGGATAGGGATTGTTTCATTTATTGTTTCTGTATTTCCAGAGCTGAGTGAAGAGTAGCATTTAATAAATCCTTTTTGGCTGATTGCTTTTGGATGGGTGCTGAGTGAGAAGTTATTTTGGTGGACCACCTTTAAGTTTGGCCAAAATAATAACACCAATCCACAATTACCCCCAAATCTTAAGTTTTATCAAGTGTTTTAAGTTCAATTCAGAGCTCATGTTCTATGCAAAGCTCTCTGCTGAATATTGGGACAAAGAAAGCTTCTGTGTCCTGGATGCTTTCCCTGTAACAATTCTGTGAAGCAGGTAGCATAAATTCCATTATCCCCATATTTTTTTAAGGTTAGGAAACTGAAACAGAGGTGATAAATGACAAGGGCTAGAGCTGGATCAGCTCAGGTCTTCTGACTTCAAGACTGCTTCTTTCTCTTCTACCACAATTGTCTTGGAATGCTTCTGATGTGAAAGAATCACCTCAGAAGTATAGAAATTGAATTTAAATTACAATCATAGTAGCTGCATAGCACTTTATAAGGCTCTATTTTAATAACATCTAGTGAGAGAACCTCATTTTGTAACTGAAGAAATATGGACTTAGAAGTCCATGGGCATGCCCATAATCTTGTTTTTTTTTTTGTGAGGGGGGGGAATTTGCAAGGTAATGGGGTTAAGTACTTGCCCAAGGTCAAGGTAATTATTAAATGTTAGAGGTCGGATTTGAATTCAGGTCCTCCTGACTCCAGGGCAGTGCTCTATCCACTGTGCCACCTAGCTCCTGCTCTGGTTCTTTTACAATAAGAAAGGGCAAACCTGAGCTGGAGTTTGAGCCTCCCCACTCAGGTGCACCATTGTGCTGACCCAGATAGTCTGATAAAGAACCCAGATTCCTTGTTTTACATGTTTTAGATATCTAGTGCCACATCTTGTCTCATGGCCAAACCTTTTGCAAAACAAAATAACTTTTTTGATGGGAATCAGTATTATTATCAGTTATAGAGTAGTACAGTTCCATTAAGAAATTTGCTTACCACTCTGACTACTATTTTATTTTATTTCTTTAGTTTTGAACCTCTCCTTTCTCTTTTCTGTGCCTTGTCTCTCTTCTCCCTTCTTCCCCCCCCCCATTTCTCTGAATTTTGAGCTTGAAAACTGTGTTCCCTTGTGCTTTCTAGGTCTGACTAGCCTATCCATTAATTGTCCTCACTTCATAATAACTTTCTAAATAAGCAAAAAATGTACCTCCTTGCACAAATTAATATTCATTCATTCATCTATTTTTTTTTTGCCAAACTTACTCTCCTCTCTGGAGATTTCATGGGGGCAGTAAAATAAGTTAAACCATGCTATGTTCTCTTGGCAAAGTTTATCTCTGTTGAATAAGGTGTTTCCAGTTTTATAAGTAGTGATATGTCAATATTTGATAACCATTGTATTTGGTATTTGTAAAGGTATATAGATAGAAAAACAGCTATTTATCCAGTAGTGTGGCACTTTCAACCATTCAGAACAGCCACAAATCCAAAGTAAAGCAAGGGGCAGGAAATGATGAAAATGATTAAGAATAAGGCAAAGATACAAAGATTACAAATAATGTAACTTAATTGATTGATTCATTGAACAAGGAAAAAAAGGGTTACTCTCATTGACTGGCAATTACTATAAAAGTTAACTCTGATAGGTGCCAACTGAGTTGTGTGTAGAGCAGGAAAAGGAAAGAAAAAGGGATGAGAAGGAAAAGAAGTAAAGCAAAATAGTAAGAAGGGGGAAGAGCAGTCTTCTTTGTTGGCCATCCTTCCAGGTTATCTCTTAGATTACTGTCTCAAGTCTCTGTCATGGGCCCTTGTTTCTCTTTCTCTACTCTTCCACTTATTGATTCCATTGGCTTCCATGGGTTCAATTATTGCTATAAAGATTATTCTCAGATCTTTATATCTAGTCCTAATCTTTGTCCTAATCTACAGTCATACATCACCAGCTTCCAGTCTTCCTATACCTATCCCCCTCTCTTGCGTCCTAAAGTACATCTGTTCCTGAGATAGCTGCCTCCATCTCCTCTCTCTGTACCTTTGCAAGAGCTGTCTCCCTTTCCTTCAATGTTCTTCCACCTTACTTTCATTTCTTAGTTTCTCTGGTTTTCTTCAAGATTCAGCTTAAATCCACCCTCTTTCAAGAGTCCTGGGCCAAGTCTAAATCTTCTAATGTATTTATTCCAAAATTACCTCCCATCTAGTCTTTGCATGTTGTCTCCCTATCAAGTTGCTTTCCTTGAAGGCAGAAATTGTCTTTTCTTTTTTGCTTCCCCAGTGATTTGCACAGTCACTTGTACTTAGTGAACCTTAATAAATGCCTGTTGTATGACTAATTTATGAATGAATTATATAGTTTATAAGATAATTTTCCTTTTCTTGGGACAGGTCTGGGGGAGTGATTTAGAGGCTTTATTGGAATAAAGGCCTGTGGAGATGTTTATAAAAATGGAATGTTTTGGTATGGTATAGCATATTTTGGCTAAAAGAGATCTTTTTGTCTACAGGGAACCCTCTTAGAAGAAGTGCTTTGAATACTACATTTTGGCTTGGTCTCATTTACTTCAGGAAAGTCTAAAATTACAGTTCTGGTGATTCTGATGAATGGACAAAACCTTTTTTAAATCCTTGATAATATATGTAAGGAGTTATATTTTATTAATTCATTCATTCATTTATTTATTTAGGTTTTTGCAAGGCAAACAGGGTTAAATGACTTGCCCAAGGCCACACAGCTAGGTAATTATTAAGTGTCTGAGGCCGGATTTGAACTCAGGTACTCCTGACTCCAAGGCTGGTGCTCTATCCACTGTGCCACCTAGCCACCCCAAGAGTTATATTTTAAATGAAAGTTGTTATTATTAGTGGTTGTAATAGTAGCAGTGATAGTACCTGTGACTCCCTAGAAAAGGCTTCATGGGCAGGAGAGTGGGCCAGTAGCAGGCTAAGTCATCCATGGGGCATTTTGATTTAGTGGAACAAACACTGGTTCTAGAATCAGAGGACTTGGGTCCTGATCGTATTTTGAACAAATGTATGATCCAAGTTCATATTTTGCTTTTGACACTATCTTCTTGACCATGGGCAAATCACTTAACTTCATTGGGTCTCATTTTCCTTATCTGCAAAATGGAGAATTATAAGGGTGTGAAGTTGAAATAACTTCTCAGGTACATTTTAACTTTAGGATTATAATCCTATGATTGAAATTTGGAGTGAATGAATAGAAGATAATGATTTTATTCAGAGGAAATAAGTTGAATCTGTTTAAGGTACCAAAATTATATTAGGAAGGAAAGTTAATTCTAGGTATTTGCCAGATAAATTCACAGCTATAAATAATTTGAAAACTCAAGAGGATCATAGTTTAGATTAATGTTTTTTAGAAGTTGTAATAATTATAAATACTATTTAATCAGGAAGGTGTTTGTAATTCTGAAAAAAAAATTGATTGAGGTTCACACTTGGCCAAGTCAGATTATTCTTCCTCTTTCCAAATTTCATGACCTTCTCTTGGTCCTTATGACCTTACCAAAGCTTTGACACTGCTGAACATCTCTCTGTTCCTGGATATTTTCAACCATCTTGGTATCTGTGATATTGTTATCTTTTCTTTTCCTCATACCAGTCTGACAGCTCCTCTATTTTAGTAAAAGGATTAGGGAGAATGGGCAGTCAAAGGTGACATCAAAGTTTTAAACCTGTATAATTGGAAAGGTGGTGGTACTTTCAATAAAAACTGAAAAAAGTTGTGAAGAGAAATAGATTTACAGAGAAAGATCACAGGATAATAGATAAGGATTTGAAAGAGACCTTCATGTCCTCTGATCTACTCCCCCATTTTATAGTTTGGTAAATAGAGACTTAGGGAGTCTAAGTTATATGTCTAATATCATGCAGATCGTAATTGTCAGAGGTAGGATTTGAACCCAGATACTTTGACTTCAGAGATGAGTTATTTTCCACATATTTGGTTTGAGATGCAAAAGATATGTCTTTCCTTCCAAACATGCTCCATTTTTTAACTTTCTTATTTTTTTTTGATGGTGCAGTCACTATTCTCCATTTCATCCTGATTTATAGGTTCTTCAAGTCTTCTGTCTCTCTCATTCCACATCTAATCAGTTGCCTATATTTGTCCATTATAACTACAACGTCTTTTGCATCCATTTTCTCCCCCCCCCCCCCCCCGACAAGGTGGCTGCTTCCTTAGTTGAGGCTCTCATCACTTCTTGCCTGGACTAATATAATAGTCTTCCTGCTTCTTGTCTCTCCACTTTCTAATCCATCCTTCACAGGGCTGCCAAAAGCAATCTTTCTCAGGCATACATCTAACCATGTGACTCTTCTGTTCAAAGACCTTCAGTGCTCCTTTTTATCTCTAGAAGAAAATGCAAATGATTCTGTTTAGAATTTAAGGCCTTCTCCAATTCCACTCAAACCATCATTCTAATCTTATTTTATATTATTCCTTTTGAGCTATGTTCTAGCTCAAGTAGTTTACTAGCTGAGCCCCAAACCCTGTTATCTACCTCCAGCCTCTTTCCATTCTCATGTATGTCCCTCACTCATGGAATCCCCACCTTCCTCATTTTTTTCCTCTCACTTTTTTTCCCTAGGCTCACTTCATCCATGACCTCCCTTTCCCCCCCAGTTGTTTGTGCTCCGCTTTTTACCAACTACATATTTTTCTGTGTAGATATTATGCACACACCTCCCATCAGTTTGTGTCTAGTGGGATTTGTCTTTGTATCTTTGTACACAGCAGGTTCTTAACAGACAAATTGTTTGAATTGAAAGAAGAAAGGCAAAGAACCAACCTTTTAGGTTTAAGATAAGCATTATGTAGAATTTCTTGTAAACATTCAGTATTCCAATGGAACTGTACATATTTTTCCTTTAATAACATGGCATTATTAATAACATTCATTATTTTTTCATCTGCTAACTCTTTTACATTTGTTTCTTTTCTTTTTAAATAGGGGGTCTGGACCTCATCTTCATGCCAGGTCTTGGATTTGACAAACAGGGCAACCGCCTGGGAAGAGGGAAGGGTTACTATGACACCTACCTGAAGCAGTGCTTGGAACACCAAGAAAGAAAGCCTTATACAATTGCTTTGGCTTTCAAAGAACAGATCTGTGATGTGGTGCCAGTCGGAGAAAACGATATGAAAATAGATGAAGTGCTCTATGAAGACAAATAAACTTTGTGGCTCTCAGTGACAACCTGTGCATTGCTCTGGATTTTATACTTGACTGAAGTCAAATACATTTCTTTTCCCTTCTCCAAAAATAATTTTCAACTCTACCCTTCTATTATTTAGAACTGGATTGACTTTGGTATAATTAGAAAGAATTTAATATGAAATATTAGTTGAAAATCTTTAGCAATGTAAATAATAGAATATTATTTTAAAGTGAACATTTCATTTAGTTATTTTCCTTCATAATTTCCTGGTGTTAAAATGACAATTTTATATATCCTTTGAAATATAAATTATGAATGAGATTCTGTGGTCCAACTTGAAGAGAATTTAAACTCATTAAAACAAGGATTGTATTATATTCTAACTTGTCCTTTAAAGGCTCTGCTTTAATTCCCAGGACACAGGAAGATTTGATAAATATAATTGCTTTGCTGATGTTTGTTTCTGGTTCAGACTTTAGAGAGAGCAAATAGAATTCAGCATGATTTTATTAATCCTTTTTTTATTCACCCAACCTGAAATTTTGGGTTAAACACTTCAGAACTTTTGTGTGCTGAAAGTGATGAAGGATGCAACAGAAATTGCTCTTTGGTTTTATGTTTTAATACTGTAATTCACCATGATTATTCCCTAATCACCTCATTATACAAAAGCTATGCTACCTTTTAGTGTCTGTAGATTCTAATGCCAAATTCTGGTGTTATATGAATTATAAACTTAGTTCCATTTATTTGTATTTTTTGACTTGGAAATAAAATTTGCCTTATATTTGAAAGTTGGCTGATGATATTTCACCTGGGGAACAATATCTTTTTCAGTTGTACTAATTCTTAAAAGTGGCATTATTTGAATAATTTGTTCATTTTGACTTAGAGGATTATATGTGATTTGAGACTTTATGCAGAAAGAACACAGACTTGCTACAAAGAAAGAAAAGTAAGCTAAAAAGGATGAGGAAAAGAAGGTAGAAGTAACAATACTATGAACAAGGTATGGGGGAGGAGAACTTCCATAAGGATAAATATTATGTTGGTATAACACTCAACATTATTTGATATTTTTTTAATTATTTAGACTCTACAAACATTCTTATTAAATAAACTATAATTATAAAGTTTCAATACTAATGCTTTTTTAATAATTAAAACATTGTCAGATAATTTTTTGTTATAAATTGAATCTGGATTTTTCATTGTTGCCTTAATCTTGGGTGTTCTTTTGGCATATGAATGGAGGGTTTTTTAAAAATATGAAACCATGGATCTATTATGTATAGATTACATTAAAAAAGAATATAATAAATCAAATGTGTTCATTTCAAAGCTATGTTGGTGTGTCTGTCTCCATCTGAAATTCTTTCTCTTCTCTTTTGTATATTTAATGATGCAGTGATCATTTTTTCTTCATTTTCTTTTTATCGTCTATATCACTAGTTTTTCCTATATTCTCTCAAATTAAAAACAAAACAAAACAACCATTTCTTTTATTCCTCATAATAATGAAACAAAAAAAAATCCATACTCCAGCACTTAACACAGTGAATGGCATATGGTAGATATTTTTTCTTTCTTTCTTTCTTTTTTTTTTTTTTTTAGTTTTTGCAAGGCAATGGGGTTAAGTGACTTGCCCAAGGCCACACAGCTAGGTAATTATTAAGTGTCTGAGGCTGAATTTGAACTCAAGTACCCCTGACTCCAGGACCGGTGCTCTATCCACTTCACCACCTAGCCTCCCCTACAAGGTAGATACTTAATAAATGTTTATTGACTGACTGACTGATCTTTGTTATATTGGAAAATATGTATTGTTGTCTGCCCTTTGACCCCCTCACATAGTGAGTAATGCGATGCATTGATATTCTGGTATAGTGATTAGTCATTGTATAAATTGAATTCTTAAATCTTTTAGATTTGATTTTTTAAAAAAATGTTATTGAATAATTGTTTTCATACTTATACTTACTTCAGTCTGCATCAATTAATATATTTTCAGGTTTCTATGAATCAATTCTTAATTTTTTCCCTATGATCTTATTTCATTAAATTTATACACCATAATTTATTCATTCATTCCCTAGTTGATGGCTATCCCCTTAATTTCCCATACAACAAAAAGTGCTGCTATAAATATTTTTTGTAAATATGAGATATTTCTATCTTTGATCTCTTTGAACTTTATATGTCTAGAAAGGGAATTACTAGATAAAAGGAACGTACAATTTGGTGACTTTTTTGAAGTAGAGTTCCAAGTTGCTTTCTAAAACAGCTGGACCTAAAGCAGCTATGTGGTGCAATGGGTAGAGCAGCTGCCCAGGAGTCAGGAGGACCTGAGTTCAAATTTTCCCTCACATACTTAATAATTGCCTAGTTGTGTGATCTTGGGCAAGTCACTTAACCCTATTGCCTGAAATAAAAAGAAATCATTTAAAATAGCTGGATCAATTCACAGGTTTACCAACAGAGCATTAGTATGCCTTTCCCAGTCCCTCCAACAATTGTTATTTTTTATTTTTGGTCTTGCCAATCTAATATGTTTGAATTAGAATCTTATGGTCATTTTAATTTGTATTGTTTGGAGAATTTTTTTTTTACATGGCTGTTGATAACTTGGATTTGAGAACTTCCTCTTCTTATACCTTAACAATTTTTTATTGGGAAATAATTCGGTAACCTTAATTTTGAAAAGTCAGTATAATTTATCAGTGTTTTTCTTTATATAAACCAACCCCCCCAAATGTTGTAGATGCGCATAGTTTTTCTTCTATTATAATCCATTTAATAGTTGCTTTCTTTAATGTAATAGGTGTTACTAATTAAACCTCTTTGAGTATTTATCTTTTTATTTGCATAGATGAATTGGGGCTCATCTTTGTGGTGCAAATATCAATGGACTTAGACTTTCAATGAACTGGAGTCAGAAGTTTGGGGTCTAAATCTAAACTCTGGTAGAACTTACGGAATGAATCATTACAGTTATAGTTAATGTACAACTAGAAAAGGAAATGGTAATTATTAAGAAGCTAGCATGATATCATCAAGAACAGGTCATAACAGACTAGTTTTATTTTCTTTTTTTTGGACAGAATTTAGAAATTGACAGGGAAGGTTGTCAATAGATTATATATATTTTAGCAAAGCATTTGATAACAATAATGATACCTAGCATTTATTTTATGTTTTAAGGTTTATGATCCAAACCTATTGATAGCCAATAAAAGGCTGAGGCAAGATATGAATTCAAATTTTTCTGTTTCTGAAGCAGTCTATCCACTATACCATAGGTATCAAACTTGCTGGCTGGAGGTGTGACCTGAATCAGCTTAAAATGTAGTTGGCAGATGCTTACCAAAATAAGCAATGTGGCAATATTAGCATCCATCCTATCTATTTCTTGGGATTGTTAGGAGACTCAAATGAAATAATAGATGAGAAAATAATGAGAAAACTCTTGGGTTTACTTGGAAGAGTAATAGTATTTTGTTACCACTTTCATGTGGTGAAACCTTATCTCCCTGGACTTCACTTTCTTTATAAAATAAGGCATTGAAGTAGACAATCTCCCAGGTTTAACTCTATAATTCAATTTTGAAGCACTCAGTACTTTTTGTACTTATATATAATACATTAAATAACTGGTTAAAGCTTAGATTCACTAAACTGCATACATCCTGTGCATCTCCCTGGATAGGTATAGTGATACACATTATACACACACAATTGGTAGTCTATAAACAATGCTTGAATACTTGAATGAAGTAGGTGAGAAAGATGATTTAACTCCTATTATTATCAAATCTCATATGGTTTCCCCGTGGAAGGAGCACTGGATTTAGAACCAAAAGATCTAGGTTCAAAATCTTTCCTTGTCACTTCTGTGACTGTGGGTAAGTCACTTTACTTTAACTTCAGTTACCTTATCTGTAAAATGAATACAGATAAGGATAGAGAGGACTAAATGATCTTTATAGTTTTTCAACTTATGGTCCTGTGATCTTATGAACAACATTGTTCATCATATTGATGCTTTATTTTATAAGATGAATTAGGTATCAAAATAACAAGGTGGGGCAAGGTAGCTGCCAAAATTTAAAAGGATTTTCATGAAACTGTGGATTCTCCCTCATTCAACTGGTGTAACAAACAGTAGTAGTGGTACAGAACTCTAGTTACTCTAAGCTATACCTAATTATAACTCCTGCTGGGAATAAGTGGTATTTTTTCAATGTTGAAATGAAAAGATATACAATGTACTGTATAAGCAGAGTGAATACATCAAAGGAAAATATTGTCTCCAGTTTTGCTGTCTATGGAAGATCGATAATAAATCAACCTTTATAATCTGTAGTAGACAGTTTCATTTGCTTTTTAATGTTATACTGATCTTTTGGAAATGCAGGAATTTCACATAAAGCAAGTTGCTTGATGAACTTTAATCTTATCCATAATTGGATAATAAAACAGTATGTACAGTAATTAAAAGTATTGTGATAAAAGATACAATCTGCAGTTTCATCTATAGCTATTTCTAAAAATTAAGTTCAACTTAGGTCATGTGCTTGTGAACTTAAAAAAGAAGTAATAATACTTATGAAATGAATTTCAGTATCCGTGATGTCCCTGGGATCCAGACAGATTTTAAAGTCTATGCCTAAATATATCTACTAACAAGAATAAAACATCTTACTTTTGAAGATGTTAACTTTTTTTGCTAGGCTACTAGAGAAATAGTCTATTTCTGTCTTTTTCACACAAACATTTCTGCACATTTTGCTCAAATACCCCAGTGGAACCTAGAGAGAATGTGAAATTGACAGTCCATTCTCTATTTTTTGGCCTCTCTAGTAATGCTTATCATTGTTGTAGCCAATCTTCGCAGATCCCTATCCTACTCTGCTCTACTTTGTTCATCCCAGCCCTGTGACTCCAGTTTTCCTCCTCTCTCAGGGCCCCAAGTGCCAATATGGGTCTTCTAAATCTTACCCCTTCAGGTTTAACTCTGCAGATATCCCATGACTATGGTAAATTGCTATGCTAGCTTTTTGGTTTGTCAATCTGGACTAAACAAATATGACCATTTTTCTGTGGCTTTTCCATGTCACATTTCTTTGGTCCCAGATCCATATCTGCCTTGGCTTCCTTCCAAATTCCTCCCCAAGATACAGGCCAACCTGCCTAAAGTGGCTGAAGTTGTCATTCTATCCTCCAAATCCCCTATCCACATGTATATAGGTGCCAGCAAACAGCTTCCTATTCCATAACACTAGCAAGAGGCCAGTAGTTTTTAATTTCTGATTAGAATATCTGCCCCAGGACTTGGACCCTTTACAGAAAAGAGTAATTAAAATTCAAGTAGCACTAGAATGTGAAACAAATGTTTGGAAGAGATAATAGATGGCACAGCCAGACATTTATATGATCATATCAAATACAATTAAATTACCCAATTGTATTGCAATGTATGGATAAAGCATGCCCTGGTTTATTTATCTAAACTAAACCATTGAATAATAAGATTGAGGACGTCGTGGAACTAGTCCACATTAGTGTGGAAGTAATCCAAAGCTACCTTTTTATTGATGAGGAAAGTGAAGACCATAGAGAAGATCAAATAGCTAATTTGTGATAGAGATGGATTTGGAGCCTAGGTCTCCTGAGTCTCTAGAATTTTTTTTCTCATTGCAAATATCATCTCTTTCTTAATTTGACATTGTTAAGACAAGAGAAGTAGACAAGTCCACTTCACTCTGCTCTGCAGGGCAATTAGCCAATGTTGGGCAATATAATGTAGCACCCACAGCTTTCTGTAATGTCCTCTTGTCAATGGATCTGCTCTCTGACATTTGTTTCATTCATTACCTTTGTCATGTTATCCCTGGGTTCCCATGTCTTACTCAATTATGTTTTCAGAGAACACCTCAATTCCCTCTCCCTCTATACTCCAGTCCTCTATTGACTTCCCAATTATAACTTAGTGATTTTGATGACTCCCCAAGGAATGGGGGGAATATTGGGAAACTGTTGACAGTAAAGTGGCTAAGTAGAGGGAGACAGGAGAAAATACCACTAGCCTCTTCTCCTGTGGGAATCTTTTTAAGCAGAGGAGAGCCATAAGAATAACTTTTAGTCAAGAGTAACTTGAATGTATTGTCAGTGACAATACCTTCTGAGCCTGCTGGTGACAACAGTAATGATAATAATAATAATAATAATAATAGTAATGATAACTAATAATTACATAGCATCTACTATGGGTCAGGGACTGTGATGATAACTTTACATATATTATCACATTTCAATCAGTCAATCAGTAATTATTTATTAAATATCTACTATAAACCAGATTTGTGCTACCTACTGTGCTTGGGATTTACAAAGAAGCAAAATACAGTTCCTGACCTCAAGGAGCTTACAATCTAATGGAGGAAAGCAAACTATATACAAGATAGATAGGAAATAATTAATAGAAGGAATTAGAATTAAGAGGGATTAAGGAAGGCTTCCTGGAGAAAATGAGATTTTATTTGGGACTTGAAGAGGTTGGCATATCAGTAGTCAAAGTATAGGAAGGGGAGCATTCAAGGTATGGGGAATAGTTGAAGAGATGGAATGTCTTGTTCATTGAACAACCAAGATGCTGGTAACACTGCAACACAGTATAGGTTTTGGGGCATGAGGAGATTTGAAAGGTGGAACTGGGGCTACGTTATGTAGGGCTTTGAAAACTCAATAGAGCATTTTATAAGAAGGTACCAGAATTTATTGTGCAGGGCAGGTAAGGGTAAGGTAATATAATTGGACCTACTTTAGGAAAATCACTTTAGTGACTGGATGGAGGATGAACTGGAATGCAGAAAGACTTGAGGCAGGCAGATCTATCAACAGGTTATTGCAATAGTTTAGGTATGAGGTGAGGAAGGGAGAGTATTTGGGAGATGTTGCAAAGGTAAAATCAGATTGGATTTGAGGGGGTGAGAAATAACAAGGAATTCAGAATGACTCCTAGATTGTAAAACTGAGAGACTGGGAATATGGTGGTGTTCTCTACAGTAATGAGGAATTAGGAGGTTGGGTTAGGGGGGAAATAGGGTATGGGATTAGGGGAAAAATAGTTCTGTTTTGGATATATGGTTTAAGATGTTTACTGGACACTCATTTTGAGATGTCTGCAAAAGAGGTAGATTGAGATTGAGACAGGATAAATAGATTTGAGAATCATTAGCATAATGATGGTAATTAAATACATGGTTGCTAAGGCCCAGGATAGAACTCTAAGGTCACCTGTGATTAATAGAGGGCATGATCTGAATGAGAATCCAGTAAAGGAGAAATAGCCATATAAATAGGAGAAAAACCATGAGAGGGTAATATCCTGAAAGCTAACAAGAAGAGAGTATCAAGACTTAGAGTGATTAATAGTGTCACAGGCTACCGAGAGGTCAAGGAGAATGAAGACTGTGGAAAGGTCACTGAAAAAATCCTTCAAGGAAGGAACTCATCCTCAATTTACAATTGAACCGAGGCAGAAAGAGGTTAAATGACTTTTCCAGGATCACCTAATTAGATTTTAACTCAGATCTTTCTTACTTCAGGCCCCTGCATCACCTAGTTTCCTCAAAGATATACTGGACTAATTCTGTTTTAGCTTTGGTTTTCCTTATGAAGAAATTGCCTGTCCTTAACCAAATTGCTTAGGCTTCCTGTGCTTCATATTTATCATCTATAAAATGGGAGATAAGATTAGGTGATCTCAAAAGTCTAGGTATTACAGATCAAAATTAAAATGCTGTATGATTGCATTTAACTTCATGGGTTGGGGGAAATCTGACAACACTAGTCACATGAATGATGAATACTTCCTAGACTGTTTCTATAGAAATTGAAATGGCTATTTGTGGCCATTATATACACCAAAACAATGCTGCTTTTCCTCTTACAAAAACTCAGATAATCATAGAGAAGTTTCTTTCTTTGCCTGAATTGCCTGAATAATTGTCTATTTTTTCCTGTATCTTTTTTTTTTTTTTTACAAAGCCCAAATTTAGGCCTATGTGGATAATTTGGGCAGTCTTAAATTTCCCTCTTAGATAGCAAGACCCCAGCCTATTATGGAAGAAATGATAAACTTCTCTGGGTCATTGATGCCTTTCCTACTATTAGTGGGAATTATGATCTTTTTTTCTCCCCCTAGCTCTTCCATATCTTTAACTGAGCTCTTGTGGGGGTAGGGTGGTGTTTGCCTGTGGGTCTGTGATAGCCAGAAGGGGAAAGTCCATGGCTGCAAAGTCTCAGTTCATGAAGCAAGAGGTAGGTCAGATGATAAAAGGGGGACATTGCCAGAATTGTGAACAAAATACAAAGCAAATAGGAGCCAAAGGTAGATGTGATCCAGTAATGTCGGCTTAAACACAAACGTCACACCCAATTTGTCAGGCTAAATGTAGTATGCTTACCTATATTTTTAAACCTGTTGTGTGATGATTCTCAGCCTTTTCTCTCTGTTTCTTGGAATAAATTTCAGCTTTAGACAACTCCAAATGAACTCTTTCAATTGCAGGGAACAGATTCTTCAATTAGACATTGCCAAGGCTGTGTGGACACATGACAGGAAGTCAGTCATCGGAGCTCAGTGACCCTACAATTTTTTTTTTTGCTTCCCATCTCACTTCCTAGCTAAATATATTTGTATCTCTAAAATTCTAATCCAACCTAGTAACTATAGAACAAATATACTAGGGGTGAAAAAGTCACTGTTTTTAAATGGAATCAATTTTCTAAGTGTATTTTGCTGATTTCCCCATTCCCTGTAGGAATGACACAATGAAGTTTGATGTATTTCTTTCATGGAAAGCTTAAAAAATTAGTCCCTCCCCCTATTTCTTTTGACCAGAGAGATAGAGACAGAGACTCATGCAAACAGTGAGATACAGGACTGAGTTGGAGATACAGACGAAAGAAAATATATACATATATACACAAAATTATTTTCTCTCTATAGGCATTGGAATAGGCAGAGATAAAAAGACAAAAACAGTTCTTTGTTATCAGAGTTTGGTGGGGAAAGAAGGGGAAGAAAGATTCCATATCTACAATACAGCGCCTTTTTGAGACTTGAATAAGATGACATTCTTTTTTCTTTTTTAGGTTTTTGCAAGGCAAATGGGGTTAAGTGGCTTGCCCAAGGCCACACAGCTAGGTAATTATTAAGTGTCTGAGACCGGATTTGAACCCAGGTACTCCTGACTCCAAGGCCAGTGCTTTATCCACTACGCCACCTAGCTGCCCATAAGATGACATTTTTAAAGTACCATATAAAGTTTTTAAGTATTCCATAAATGTAAGTTATTATTGTCACTTAATTTCTTAATTTTCCAATTTCGTTATTCATAAAACCAGGATGTTAGACTAGATATCCTATAATGTATCTAAAAACTATGATCCTATGATTTCATTATATAATATTATTTTTGGTAATACAAAATCTGTGCTACCACACACCTAGCTTTTTCCTCTAAATGAGATCCCGTTGACTCTTGTCCCTGATGTCACTATGCCAAGCAAACTTTGTTTTTTAGAAAATCAATCTAATTTTACCTTTGTGATTTCGATAGGAAGTATATTTATGATAAATAACTTTGGTTAAAAATATTTTCCCTTGAAAATAATGTTTGTTGGCTTGAATCAATTAGATAACTATTCTATCTATCTACTCAATTTATTGAGGGCCTCTTATATATCCAGCACTGTGCTATGCATGATGGGAGATGCTATGTAAGAGTAAAACATTATCCATACCCTCAGTGAATTTATAATTGAGCAGAAGAAAATAACTAGTGCTACTAACTGAACTACTACATACTAAATAACTTAAGATAATTAATGAATGATTGTGACAAACAATTCTAGCATAGATATGATTATGGTTCTGAGTAGGGAGATATCAGCATAAGCTAAAATTTGTGGAGACATATGGACATAGGACTGGAAGGTAGGGTTTATACTCAACAAACATTGATTGGGCAAAATTAGGAAAAATACTATACAATCCCTGCCCTCAAGAATCATTATAAATATCTGCAAGAACCTGTGTTCCCTTGAATAAATATTACTTTGTCTTGCTGAACATTCAGAAAGTTAATAAACATTTCTTAACTAATATGTACTAGGCACTCTGCTAAACACTAGATGCAAGCAGAGGTAAAAGAAGAGCTGCCCTTAGGGAGTTCACACTTTAATAAATATTACTTTCCTCTAGAGGATTTCTCTCTCTCTCTCTCTCTCTCTCTCTCTCTCTCTCTCTCTCTCTCTCTCTCTCTGTTTTTGCAAGGCAAATGGGGTTAAGCAGCTTGCCCAAGGCCACACAGCTAGGTAATTATTAAATGTCTGAGTACTTAGATACTCCTGACTCCAGGGCTGGTGCTCTATCCACTGCACCACCTAGCCACCCCTAGAGGATTTCTCTTGTCCCTTTTAACACTAAATCCAGGGGAGAAATCAGCAAAAACTAAAATCAGAACTTATTTTATCATTTTGCTGTATGTCTAGACTTTAATAAAGTGTTCATAATGTAGATTCAACTTAAAAGAATGTATGTACATTTTTCCCCCCTAGGGAGCCCAGTTAAATATTTACCAACACACCCCTATAATGTTTTATGAATATGGCTTGAACTCAATAGGAGGAAAATACATGTCTCAGGGAATGAAGTTATCATCAGAAAGGAGCTCTGGTGACTAGAATGGCAACACCACCAAGAACAATTAAAATTTATATAGTGCTATAAGGTTTATATACATTATCTTATTTGATCCTTATCATATTTCATCTAATTCATTAATCTTGAACTTGACTTTATAGAGACGATGATGATGATGATGATGATAAATCTAGGTGGACAGATGGAAGAGAAAAGTGGAAAAATTCCAGATGAAAAAAGAGTATGGAGTTACTGGGAGCCAAGATGGCTACAAGAGCGCATCGTGTCTTAGGCACTCTCTCATAAATCTTCAAAACTAAGGACTTTAAGTAAATTTTTGAGAGACAGAACCCACAGAGGAACCCAGTGAGGCAGTGCTCCTACTCAAGGTAACCTGGAAAAGAGCACAAGGGCTCTGCTCCCAGGGTTGGAGGGGCAGCTTGCCAGAGGGGTGGCCCACCAGGGTGAAAGAACTTTAGCCTCCCAGAGGCAGCCCCAGGGTGCTGGGAGCCGTGGCTCTCAGCAACAGGGGAGTTTCCTGAGATACACCCTGGGGAGCACTGGGCACAAATTGGGGGAATAGCGGGGGCCTCTGCCAGAGCGAGCATGTGAAGTCCAGCCCTCAGGGCACATGGCAAGCAGCCTGGCCATTGCATTCCAGATCCAGGAAACATAAGCAGGCAGAGCTGGTAAGCAGGAGCCCCCAGGACATGAGTCCATTGAGCTGAGGGAGGGGAGTGAAGAGAGACTGCAAGCTCTGTCCTCTGCCCCTGGAACAGGACTCTGGGGCTCTGAACACATTCAGATCCTGATCTCAGTCTAGGCCCCCCCATAGAACAGCAGGCCTCCCCCCGTACTCAGCCCTGTAGCAGAGGGTGGCGCATATGGTCATTCACAGTCCAGAAGGGAGGACAGAGCCTCACACACTGAGACCCTTGTGGGAGTGTCCCAAAAGCTCAGGAAGCACCCCCAAAACAGGCTTAGGCTGGGAAAATGAGCAAGCAGAGAAACAAGAGGAACACTATTGAGAAATACATTATCTATGATCCCAAGAAGGATCAATATACTCAGTCTGAAGATGAGGAAACACAAGCTCCTGCATCTAAAGACTCCAAGAAAAACAGAAATTGGGATCAGGTTATGACAGAACTCAAAGAAGACTTTGAAAATCAAATGAGGGAGTTAGAAGAAAAACTGGGAAAAAAATGAGAGAAATGCAGGAAAAACATGAAAATGAAGTTAGCAGCCTAGTCAAGGAAATCCAAAAAAATGCTGAAGAAAATAGCATGCTAAAAACCAGCTTAGGTCAAATGGATAAAACAGTTCAAAAAGTTATTGAGCAGAAGAATGCTTTAAAAAGCAAAATTGGCCAGATGGAAAAAGAGATAAGAAAACTCTATGAGGAAAACAAATCCTTCAGACAAAGAATAGAACTCAGGGAGATTGATGAATTTACGAGAAATCAGGACTCATTACTTCAAAACCAAAAAAATGAAAAATTAGAAGAAAATATGAGACATCTCATTGAAAAAACAACTGATATGGAAAACAGATTTAGGAAAGATAATTTAAAAATTATTGGAATACCTGAAAGTCATGATCAGGAAAAGAGCCTTGACATTATTTTCAAAGAATTACTACAGGAAAATTGCCCTGATATCCTAGAAGCAGAAGGCAAAATAGAAATGGAGAGAATCCACCGATTCCCCTGAGAAAGAGATGCCCAAAAACCAACCCCTAGGAATATTATAGCCAAGTTCCAGAACTCCCAAGTCAAAGAGAAAATATTACAAGCAGCCAGAAGGACACAATTCAAATATCATGGAGCTGCAGTCAGTATCACACAGGACTTAGCAGCAACTACATTGGAGGCTGGTAGGGCTTGGAATATAATATACCAGAAGGCAAAAGAGCTTAGAATGCAACTGAGAATCAGCTACCCAGCAAGGCTGAATGTCCTCTTCCAGGGAAAAAGATGGACTTTCAATGAACCAGGGGAATTTCAAATGTTCCTTTGGAATGGCCAGAGGTGAACAGAAGGTTTGATCTTCAAATACAGGACTCAGGTGAAGCATAGAGATTGGAGGAGTAGGGGAAAATATGAGGGACTTAATGATGATGAACTGCATGTATTCCTGCATAGAAAAATGACACTGATAATACTCATATGAACCTACTCAGTAAATAGAGCATAGTTGAAGTTCATAGTTGAAGAACAGGTGAAAGCTGAATTTGAAGATAAAATAATCATGTAAATATGGAGTCAGTAGAAAAAAGGGAAATGTAATGGGAGAAAGAAAAAGGAGAGGGGGGGGAATAGGCCAAGATATCTCATATAATAAGATTATTCTTTATTACAATGAGCTATTGCAATGATATGGAAGGGGGGAAGACAAGGGGGAATGAGGGAATCTTTGCTGTCATCAGAGGTGGCTAGGAGAGGAAACAGCATATATACTCAATGGGGTATAAACATCTGGAGTAAGAAGGAGCGGGGGGAACAGGGGGAAGGGGGGATGTGAGTGACAGAGGAGAGGATGGACCATAGGGGGAGAGTGGTCAGATATAACACATTTTCTTTTTTACTTCTTGCAAGGGGCTGGGATTGGTTGGCCTGTCCGGGACCATAGGGCCAGATGGATGCTGGACCTAAGGGATGGTAGGGGGGCTTGGGGCCTCTTGGCCCCAGGACCAGGGATCTATCTGCTGTGCCACTCAGCTACCCTACAGCAGAGTCAGAGTGAAAGGAGAGGGAAAATATAGTACATGGTACTTGAGAAGTGTGAATGGAGGGAGTTGCGATCAGCAATGGCAATGGTGGAAAAATATGGAAGTAACTTTGTGATGGACTTATCATAAAGAATGTGATCCACCCATGACAGAGTTGTTGGTGTTGGAACAAAGACTGAAGCACATTTTTTATTATTGTTATTATTTTTTTTGGAGGGGGGGCTGGGTGGCCTGCCTGGGGCTACATAGCAGGGTGATCGTTGGGTGTCTGAGGCCAGATTTGGACCTGGGAGCTCCTGGCTCAAGGGCCAATGCTCTGTCCACCACCCAGCCACCCCTACTATTATTACTATTTTATTTTCTTTTGGGTCTTTTTTTTCTTTTTTCTTTTTTTTTTGGTTTTTGCAGGGCAGTGGGGTTGGGGAGGCTTGCATGTCACATGGCTGGGTGATTGTTGGGTGTATGGGGCCAGTTGTAGGGCTCAGGTGCTCCTGGCTCCAGAGGTGGTGCTCTGTGCATTGCGCCACCTGGCCATACCTACAATTATTACTATCATTTTTTTATTTTAATTTTTTTCTCTCTCCTTTACTTTATCGCTCAAGCAAGTCTATATTTTTTGGGGGGCTGGGTATTTTGTTTACTCTTAAACAAGAATATTTTATTAAAGTATAAAAAATATTATTTATAAAAAAAATGTGCATACCCTTTAATCCAGCATACCACTCCTTGGTCTATACCCTGAAGAGGTGATGAAAAAGGGTAAAAACATCACTTGTACAAAAGTATTCATAGCAGCCCTGTTTGTGGTGGCAAAGAATTGGAAATCAAGTAAATGTTCTTCAATTGGGGAATGGCTTAGCAAACTGTGGTATATGTATGGAACACTATTGTTCTATTAGAAACCAGGAGGGATGGGAATTCAGGGAAGCCTGGAGGGGTTTGCATGAACTGATGCTGAGTGAGATGAGCAGAACCAGAAAAACACTGTACACCCTAACAGCAACATGGGGGCAATGATCAACCTTAATGGACTTGCTCATTCCATCAGTGCAACAATCAGGGACAATTTGGGGCTCTCTGTGATAGAGAATACCATCTGTATCCAGAGAAAGAACTGTGGAGTTTGAACAAAGACCAAGGACTATTACCTTAAATTTAGAAGGAAAAAAACCCTGATATCTTATTGTCTGATCTTGCTATCTCTTATACTTTATGTTTCTTCCTGATCACACTCAATTTGGATCATTGTTTACCATGGAAACAATGTAAAGACTGACAAACTACCTTCTGTGGGGGTGGGGGTGGGAGAGGGAAGTAAGATTAGGGGAAAAATTGTAAAACTCAAAATAAATAAAATCTTTAGTAACAAAATAAATAAATAAAATTAAAAAATTAAAAAAAAGAAGAGCATGAGCAAATATCTGATATCAGGATTGTTATTAGTAATTTTGCAGTTCAAGTCAACAACACAAAATGGACTCTCAAATAAATTTTGTAATTTATGATTTGAAAGTAAGGAGCAATTAAGGAAAAAAATCAGTTGAGTGGGATTTAATTTTTATATCTATTCACAGTTGGGTGTCATTAATAATGCTTGACCCTATTTTAACTAATTATTCTAGCTAACTACAAAGAATCATAGATCTAAATCTGGAAGGGATCTCATAAATTTCCTAGACCAAACCCCTTCTTTTTAGAGATGAGGAATTTGAATCCTGGGGACAGTTAAGTGACTTGCACTTTTAAAAACTAAATTATTGGGTGAGTTGACTGTCAATCTCTATCAGTTACTTCAGAAGACCCTCATTTTGCTCTTCACAAGAATTGCTTCCTTGGTATCTAAAAATTTCATTCCTGAGAGCCTTTCCATGGCTCATCAACCGACTTTGATTTATCTTTGTGGCTTCTACTTACCTTTCCTTGAAATCTGCTTAGTACTTAGTATTAGTAGACTCCTTTTTGTATTACTTACTTTTGTATTCTTAGACTTAGTAATAATAGGATTAGTATTTCTTCCACTTGCCTTTCCTTTCCATGTCTCTCACAAATTCTAGGAGGCTCGAATCATTTTTTCCTGGATTCCCATTGTTTCTACCCTCTGCTACCAAATTCTTCCTATTGGTCAGAATCAGGATCACAATAGAATTTTCTTGTTTCCTCCACTTTTTTCAAAGAGCTTTTTTTTTTTTTTTAGTTTGTTTGTTTTGTTTTGTTTTGTTTTTGCAAGGCAGTGGGGTTAAGTGTCTTGCCCAAGGCCACATAGCTAGGTAATTATTAAGTGTCTGAGGTCGAATTTGAACTCAGGTACTCCTGACTACAGGGCCAGTGCTCTATCTACTGTGCCACCTAGCCATCCCTCCTCCACTTTTTGAAGGATGAAAAATTAATCAAAGAAATTTAGGAGTTCTTTGGTACCTTATTTTTGGCAGAGGAGTCTCAGTATATATATATATATATATATATATATATATATATATATATATATATATATGTAAAAATGTATATATATATATTTATATATATAAATATATATATAATGAAGTTTTTAATCATTACTTTATTTAAAAAAATTTTCTTTTAGTTTTTTTCAAGGCAAATGGAGTTAAATGCCTTGCCCAAGGCCACACAGCTAGGTAATTATTCAGTGTCTGAGGTCGGATTTGAACTCAGCTGCTCCTGACTCCAGGGCTGGTACACTATCCACTTTGTCACCTAGCCGCCCCTTAATCATTACTTCATCATACCCTGTGCCATGTTTATGATATTTCCCCAAATCATTGACTATTTTCTTTTTCTGTCCAAATAGTCTTTGTTTTTCCTCTTATGACAAAAGAGGGGAATTGGGAGTCCAGCCAACTAGTCACCAAGTATTTATTAAGCTCCTACTAGGCTCTGTGCTAAGTGTACCAAAGAGGCTAAAACAAAGAGGTTGAAATAATCCCTCTCTTCAGGGAGTCCACAATCTAATGGGGGAGGGGTTCTAATGATGTAAATAAATGCACATTTATTATTAACATATTTATTAAAATATTATATTTAATACAATATATTTATATATTTAATATTTAATAAAATATTATTTAAAAATTTTACATGAATATAATGTAGAAGGAATGCAACTGAGAGATAGTTCCAAGGGAAAAAGACCCAGCAATTTTCATATAAGAATTAAAGAAATATAGGAGAGCCCATGTCGTTTCCCTACTCAAAAGTGTTTATTACATTCCTTTTGACTCTAGGATAAAATAAAATTTATCAGCTTGGAGTCTAGGTCCTCAACAGTTTGATTCTGACTTACCATTACAGGTTTATTCCTTCTTACTACTCATTATATACTTGACCTTCCAGATAAGCTGAATTATTTGGCAGTTCCTCAATTCAGCAGTTTGTCTTTTGTCTTTTTGTGTTTGGCAGGAGATTTCTCCTATGTCCGTATTGCAGTTTCTCATCTCTGCCTTTCAAAATATCTTCTTTCAAAATTCAACTCTAGTATCTTTTCTTCCACTAAAATAGCCCAACTTTCCTCTCTGCTAATGATTCTAACTTATTTTATTTACTTACATTATATTTTCATTGCATGTGTTGTATCTTTTTACTAAGGACATTGACTTGTTTTTGTCTTTTTATTCTTAGTAGCTGGTACAAGATCTTAAATATAAAGGTGGCACTTAATGTTTCTGGAACTGAATTGAATAATAGAGGAAGTAAGAGTGAAAATCTTAAGGACCTACTTTTTTTTGTTTTGCTGGCTTTTGGTAGAGGAGTGACATTATGTAAACAGTGTTTTAGGAGGATTAATGTAGAAACTTTATATATAATATATATAGAGAGAGTCAGGACTATGAGGGAAACAATTGAATGGACTACATGGGGATGGAATAGATATGGAAGATTCATTACAGCACTACTATAATAATCTAGGAAGATTATAAGAATTGCTACATAACATAAAACAACCTATAAATCCTAAAGCATGATACAATATTTAAAAAAATGAATTCAACAAAATCTATCAAATCCTTAATATTCACAAAGTTCTGTGCTTGAGGAAAATGCAAAATTTACATAAGACTATCTCCCCTTCTGATAGGAAAATAAGATGCAAACAGAAATTCTCATAATATACAATATTATAAGCAAAGTTCAACAAGGAAATAAATGAATGAATGAAACTAGAATCTGAAGCACACATACAAATTATTGGGGGAAAAATCTTCTATTGTATCTCTGATAAAAATTTGATACTTCAAATTCATAGGAATTCTGAAGGGAGTCTCATGATATTCCACAGGGAGCACTTAGTGCTGTGGCTCTCACATAATAGAACAAATGTTTATTGTTTGCCTTATAGAGCCTATACAGGATAGAGTTATGTGTCTGGAGAACTCTATAGGTCCCTGAAGGAACTAGGGTGGGGTTTAGGGAAGAGGAAGGAAAATTGTATTTACTGTTTACAAGTTATTGTGAATTCTTTGGGTATTTTCTGCATTTCTTTTTGTGGGATGAAATAAAGGCTATTCTTTAAATGCTATGCCTTGTTACAACTAAGATTTAAATAGGGGGCCCTTTGATTCATATCTATGGAGTGATAAACATGAGCTATATCCTGAAATTTCCTAAAAGAAGCACCCTTGTGTTTACCTCTTAGTGTTGTCATTCTCCCTGGTCCATTAACACTATTAATCTCACTGCTGCTTGGATCCACGAAGGCAGTGCCTATCCAGGCTTGCCCCAAATCTGAGCAAGTGCCTGGATTCTAGACTTCTCATGACTATCAGCAAATTTGATTTGTAGGTGTCTCATTCTTTAGGGAGTTACTCTTTTTTTAAATTAAATATTTTTATTATTTTGAGATTTACATTTTTTCCCCCAATCTTATTTCCCTCCCCCCACCCTCCCACAGAAAGCAATTTGTCAGTCTTTACATTATTTCCATGTTATACATTGATCCAAATTGAGTGTGATGAGAGAGAAATCATATCCTTAAGGAAGAAACATAAAATATAAGAGATAACAAGATCAGACAATAAGATATCAGTTTTTTTCTAAATTAAAGGGAATAGTCCTTGAACTTTGTTCAAACTCCACGGTTCTTTATCTGGATACAGATGGTATTCTCCATTGCAGACAGCCCAAAATTGACTCTATTGCACTGATGGAATGAGCGAGTCCATCAGGGTTGAACATCACCCCCATGTTGTTGTTGGGGTATACAGTGTTTTTTCTGGTTCTGCTCATTTCACTCTGCATCAGTTCATGCAAATCCCTCCAGGCTTCCCTGAATTCCCATACTTCCTGGTTTCTAATAGAACAATAATGTTCCATGACATACATATACCACAGTTTGTTACCTCATTCCCCAATTGAAGGACATTTACTTGATTTCCAATGCTTTGCCACCACAAACAGGGCTGCTATGAATATTTTTGTACAAGTGATGTTTTTACCCTTTTTCATCATCTCTTCAGGGTATAGACCCAGTAGTGGTATTGCTGGATCAAAAGGTATGCACATTTTTGTTGCCCTTTGGGCATAGTTCCAAATTTTTCTCCAGAAAGGCTGGATGAGTTCACAGCTCCACCAACAATGTAATAGTGTCCCAGATTTCCCAAAACCCTTCCAACAATGATTGTCATCCTTTCTGATCATATTGGCCAGTCTGAAAGGTGTGAGGTGATACTTCAGAGAAGCTTTAATTTGCATTTCTCTAATAAATAATGATTTAGAGCAATTTTCATATGACTATGGATTGCTTTGATTTCTTCATCTGTAAATTGCCTTTGCATATTAGGAAGTTACTCTTAGAAAAATAATAGCTTATCTGGCTCCCTGTCCAGAAAACTGGGTCCTCAACAATTTCCTGAAGGTATATCCCTCACTCAGTCTCAGAACTCAATGAAAGCTCTTATCAGAAGTGCTAAAAGAATGTCTGGAATGCCTAGCTCCTAATCTTAATTGGGATTCTCATACTTAGGGTCTTGTCCCAAAGGACCACATCAATTTCTATAAGGGAATCATGTCTATAACTTGCATTCATTCTACTAACTATGATCTTGGAATTGTTTCCATATTAGGTGGGTGAAGACTTCCTCTGGTAGAATGAGTGGATGAGAAGGCAGCCAAAGCTGGTGCTGTGGAGTGCTTAAAGTTTGGACAGACATCAAACATGCCAAGATCCTCCACTGCATCCTGGACTCTTGGTAATCATCTTAATTTTTGTTCTCCCAATGGACTTCGATGTCTCTGGAAGAGAGAGTGAGTCTGATGACTACAACTCTACCTCAGTTAAATCTAATTCATGTGCATGGCATCGCCTTATCATCCACAATTTTGCCCCAACAGCATGCTGTCATTGGTTCTTCTTGAAAATGAAGGATGAACAACAACGACTTATCTTGATTCCTTGCTCATTCCTATTCTTGGACCTTTAGGATTGGAATTTTGCTTTGTAATCTTTCAGTTCTTTTTGAAACTGGAATACTTCTCTGGAATCAGTATCCTTATAGTGAATCTCTCCTGTCAGATTCTCTTGATGTTTATTTCTTTCTTTAATTTCTATCTTTATTATTTTACTCCACTCATACTTTATGGATTTAGTACTGTCTCTCATTCTCTCTCTCTCTCTCTCTCTCTCTCTCTCTTAATTCAATAAAATAGAGAAAAAGCAGAGCAATGAATTGGATATGCATTTAAAAAATAGGAAAAGAAAAATTTAATATCCCCCAATTAAACTGTAAATCCAAAAAATTAAGGTGAAATTAATAAAATTTAATGTAAGAAAACCATTGAAAGAAGTTTGCTTTATGAAAAAAATAAAATAGTTAAACCATTGATTATATGATTTAAAAAAAGAGAAAAAACCAAATCAGGAGAATCAAAAATGAATAAGGGTGAATATGCCACTAATGAAGATAAAATCAAAGCAATTTTTAGGATTTATTATTCCTAATTAATTTCCAATAAATTTAACAATTTAAGTGAAATGGAAAAATACTTACAAAAATATAAATTGACTAGATTAATAGAAAAGGAAATAGAATACCTGAGTAGACCTATTTTAGAAAAAGAAATTGAATAGGCTATAAATGATCTTCCTAAGGAAAAAACAAATCAAAACAAAACCTCAGGACCAGATAGATTTACAAATCTACCAAACATTTAAAGATCAATTAATTAAAATATTAAATACATTATTTGGAATAATAGGCAAAAAATTTCTACCAAATTCCTTTTGTGAAACAAATACAGTGTTGAAAACTAAACCAGGAAGAGCAAAAACAGAAAGAAAATTAAAACTCAATTTCACTAATAAATATGAATGCAAAGTAAAATACTAACTGAGACCACAATAATATACCTCAAAGATTATACATTATGACCAAGTAGTATATACCAAGAATGCAGTAAAACTATTAACACAGTTGATTATAACAATAACAAAAGTAACAATCATATGATTATGCCAATAGATGAAAAAAAGTTTTTGATAAAATACAAACACATTCCTTTCAGAAATATTTAAAAGTATAAATATAAATGGGCTTTTCCTTAAAATGATAAGAGACATCTATCTAAAATTATCATCATTATTTGTAATGGCAAAAAAAGTTAAAAACTTTCCCAAAAAAAGATCAAGAGTGAAAGATAGATGTCTATTATTGCAATATCATTTATTATTCTAAAATATTAATAGTATCAACAAAAGGTAATAAAACTATCCTTTTGCATATTATATAATGGTAATATTTGAAAAGTCCTAGAGATTGAACTCAAAAGCTAGTTGAAACATTTGATTCTTTTAGCAAAGTAATAGGATATAAACTATACCCATACAAATAGTATTTATATAAAACCAGTTAAAAACCTGTAAGAAGAAATAGTAAAAAAAAAATAACTATAGGCAGTAAAAAATATCTGGAAATACACCTGCCAAGACAAACCCAGGAATTATGTGAATCTATGTGAACCTAATTATAAAAATGCTTTTCTACAAATAAAGTTAGTTTTAAATAATTGTAGAAGCAATATAATAAGTACTTATTATATTATTCCTAAACTAATTTACTTATATGGTGCTATTCTAATTAAATGAACAAAAATTATTTTATTGAGCTTGAAAAATAAAATTTATTTTTGAATAACATAGTCAAGAATATCAAAAGAATTAATGAAAAAATATAAATGAAGGAGATTTAACAGTACCAGTTCTCAAACTATATTATGATATTAATTATTGAAACTATCTGGTACTAGCTAAAAATTGTAAAGGTAAATCAGTGGAACAGAGCAGACATACAAAATATAGTATTAAATGATTGTAATAACCTTGTGCTTGACAAATGTAAAGATTTAAGCTTTTGAGATAAGAATTCATTATTTGGTAAAAATTGTTGTAAAAAACTGGAAAGCAGTCTGGCAGAAATTGGGTATAGCAATATCTTACACAATTTCGCAAGATAAGGTCAATATGGAAATATGACCTGAATATAAATGGAGATACCATGAGAAAATTAGAACATGGAACATATTACCTATCAGAATTATAGATAGGAGAAGAATTTATGAATAAGTAAGAAGTAGCATTATGAGATTAAAATAGATAATTTTGAGTACATTAAAATTTTTTTGTACAAATTAGAGCAATGTAACTAGGATTAAAATGAATATAGAAAATTGAGAAAAGTTTTTCTAGATAGTTTCTCAGTTAATGGTCTCATATCATATATGTGGAGAATTAAGTCAAATAATAAGAATAAGCCATTTCCCAATTGATAAATAGTCAAATGATATAAGCAGACAGTTTTTTTGATGAAGAAATCAAGGCTATATGTAATCATGTTTTAAAATTTTAAAATGATTATTGACTTGAGAAATGCAAATTGAAGCAATTTTGAGATATTATCTCACACCTTCAGATTGATGTAATTTAAAAATATTGTAGGGGATGAGAAAAATTGGGACACTAATATACTATTGATGGAACTGTGACCATTTTCCAGAACAATTTGAAATTATGCCTAAAATGTTATAAAAATGTGTATCCCCTTTGACCCAGCAATATCATCATCAGATCTGTTTCCTAAGGTAATCAAGAAAAACAGAAAAGAACTTTTGCCTTCTAAAACATGTATAATAGGTCTCTATATAGTGACGAAGAACTGGAAATTCAGGTAATGTTCATCAATTTAAAAATAGCTAAACAAATTGTAATATATAAATGTGATGGAATGCAAATGTGCTGTAAAAAATGATAAAATGGTTAATTTTAGAAAAATGTGGAAAGACCTGCATGAAATAGTGAAGAGAAATGAGCAGAACCAAGAGAACATTATATACAGTATCAACAATATTGTTCAAAGAATAATTGTGAGTGACTATTATCAATATTTTAAATTTTCAAATAAATAACAAAGATCCTATGAAGGAAAGAACTGAAAAATAGCAATATGCATAGCACATATTTACATATGCATGTGTGTGTGTGGGGGGGCTCCTCTAGTGTGTGGGGAGGAGGGCAAGACAGTTTTTTTATTTAAAATGTAACAAAAAATTAAATTAAAAGAAAATCACAGGCTCATCTCCTTTATCAGTTTCTCAGAGAAGGAAACATCAAAGAGGAAGTGTGAAGTTAGGCTTAGACTCGCCTAGTCAGGACCTGGGCTTGTGACGCATGAACCACATGATGAGGAATGGGGGTCCACTGCTCCCTCTCTACCCTACTCAGAGGAGGCAGCTCAAAGTAGCCTTTGTATTTCAAAACCAAGTGGAAGAAAGAGAAGCAGAGGGAGGCAGGTCTCCTTTTTGTACATCTGTTTAGTCCTGGCAAGTATCCAATATGGGTGATTTTCATCATCTCCCATTGTAAATGACTTGGTCACACATGTCTAGAAATAGGTTTACAGCTTTCGTGTGGTCATCAGAAATATTAACTGACCGTGCTCCAAAGGAGGAAAGGATGTCTGCTGTATATGTGCTATGTAAATTGGTCTACTTGGTCTCCAGATTAAAATCATTCTAAATCTGACCCAATTTCA
Organism: Macrotis lagotis; assembly: GCF_037893015.1. NCBI lineage: Eukaryota > Metazoa > Chordata > Mammalia > Peramelemorphia > Peramelidae > Macrotis > Macrotis lagotis. The sequence goes on from NC_133661.1 coordinate 122,205,504, forward strand.
CAATTTATCAAACCCTACTTTTGTCAAATAATTTCTGCATAGGAGAAGAGCGATGACTATTACATTAAATTTATTAGCTCTTTTCTGGTATAATTTCCTGCTCTCTTGTATGTTCAATATAAATTTATACATTTGAAAATATAAATCTCATGTAATTGGACAGATCATTCAGGAAATTGATTATCAAGATACTTAAAATTCAATGTAAGTCAAGTTCTTCTATTTGTAAGGGCAGAAATGACTCAGCTTTCTGGCTAAAAAAAAATCTGAACTGATTTTGAGCAGGTCGGAAGCAGGAATGAATTAGAAGCCAGTGTGTACATGAGTTTGTCAGTGGGAATCTGTATAGCACTAGCATTATGGTGCAGAAAGAGTTGGGAAAAACAAAAGCTACAAGAACTGCCTGTGCTGGGGCAGGAAATTAGAGACAAAAGTCAAATTACCAGCTTCCACCTGGCAGTACAAGCAAGGTCAACTAAGAAAATAAGCCAAACTTTGATAAAGATAAAGAAAGATAAAGCCTCAAAGTTTGAAAGGCTAAGATTGAGGCATTAGATAAATCTGGAAATGAGCAAATTCTTAAAGAGGATATTTATGAAAGTGGACAAGATCTTGTAAGTTTTCTGTATTTGTGTAATTAATACTTGCATATAGTTTGTACTCTGAGACTCCTCCCAAGGTAGTTGTTTTTAACTTGACATAGCTGGACTGTCAGGGGTTTTGCTAATGATTCATAACTAAGAGGGAAGATAGAGATAATACAAAGTCAAGCTTGTAACCCAAAGATGAGGTTTACCTATAATCCTTGGGTATTAATAACAAAAGTTAGCAAAAATGAACAAAAAAAGTCTGTCTTTGGGGCAATCCTGGTATTTCATTATATCAAATGAGAATATATATTAAGTGCTTTGTAAACTTTAAATGCTACATAAATGCAATCTTTTATGAATATTATTATTTAAATGAATGTGCTGAGAGTAGTCTCAGTACTTACCATAATATCTTGCATATAGTTAGCACACAGTTAATATTTGTTGAGTTGAAATGAATGTATTATCCCTCTCAAGTGAATTTGTGTTGTAAAAGGGGACATTTCCACAGAGAACCAAAGGAATTACTTTATATTGGTAGAATTTCAGGCATCATCAAAAGACTAATGGGGAAGAAGATATTTTTGTTCAGGGGAGGTCTTTCTAGGAATCTTCAAATCACTGACATGGGACTCACTAATTTGCCTAAACAATAAGACTAATCACCAAAAAAGCATATTTAATATTTCACATTATGATTAATGCCATAGGATTAACTTAGACTTTCAAAAAAAGATATTTGGAAAAAATGACTATACTATGCTCACAACCAGTGACTTTAAAAATGAATTAATATGAATTAGAAATCAAATGGTCCTTTGAGAGCCCTCTGTCCAAACTCCTCATTTTATCCATGAAGATATTTAGAATACTAAGGAAAAGTGACATGTGCAGTCACTTAGAACCTCCAACTTTAAGATAGTGTGATATAAAGAACACTGACTAATAAAAATAATAATGATAATATAGTGATAATAGCATTTAGAACTCTGTTCAAAGGACTATAAAGCTCTGCATACCCTTTGACTCACTACTAACACTCCTAGGTCTATATCCTGAAGACTTAAAAAAATGAGAAAGGACCTATTTGTCCAAAAATATTTATAGCAGTTTTTTTTGTGGTCGCTAAGAATTGAACATAAAAAGGATGCCCATTAATTGGGGAATGGCTAAATAAGCTGTGGTATATGATTTTGATGAACTATTATTGTGATATATAAGAAATGATAAGCAGGATGATTTCAGAAAACACCTGGCAAGACTTACATGAACTGGTGCAAAGTGAAGTGAGAACCAGGAGAATACTGTGCATAATAACAGCAATATTGTGTGATGAAGAAGTGGAATGGGGTGGCTAGGTGGCACAGTGGATAGAGCACTGACCCTGGAGTCAGGAGTCCCTGAGTTCAAATTCGGCCTCAGACACTTATTAATTACCTAGCTGTGTGGCCTTGGGCAAGCCATTTAACCCCATTTGCATTGCAAAACCTAAAAAAAAAGAAGTGGATTGACTTAGCTATTTTCAGCAATATAATGATCCAAGAAAAATCCAAAGGACTAATGATGAAGAATATTATTTATCTCCAGAGAAAGTTTCTGATATTGTCTGAATACAGGCTTTATAAAGCATATTTTCACTTTCATTCTTTTTCTTTTATTTGAGTCTTGCACAAAATGACTAATTTGAAAATGTTTACATGGTTGCACATGTCTAACCTATATCTGGTACTGTTAGGGTAAGTGAGAAGAAAAGGAGGGTGGCTGAGAAAGAATTTGAACCTCAAAACTCTAAAAAAAGAAATGTTATTTGTTTGAATATGTAATTGGAGGAAATTATGTATATATGCATATAATGGCTAGTATATATATAGTACTTTACCATTTACAAATATTAATTCATTATTTAGACTCAATAAGTCATTTGATCTTCACAATAATTTTGTGAGGTAAGTTCTATTATTTTCTCCATTTCATACATGAAGAATCTGAGGTAAGCAGAAGCTAAGTGACTTGTCCATGATCACTTAACTAGTATCTGAGACTGGATTTAAACTCAGGTTTTTCTCCTTATTCCAAATTTAATGCTTTGCAAGTCTGCTGAACCACCTAGCATTAGATGACTGCTAATTCTATTCCCAACTTTGTCATTAATTAATTAGTAAAATGACCTTCAGCAAGTCACAACCTCTCTGGGACACATTTTCCTCATTTGCAAAGTGAAAAGATTAGACTAAATAAAATTCTTTCCATTTCTATGATTCTATGACATCATCTGCTACATAATGCTAAACTACTTACTTAATTCATCTTCTTTTGAAGGAGGGAAGGGTGAGTCAACTGGCAAAACTTCCTCTTGCAGGTGCTATTCTGAGGCTGATATTTAAATTACTGAATGTTCCTTTTTGGACTAAGCAATGCATTATTTAGCAAAGATCTTATTTACTTATAGAGGCAAAATAAGAACAAAATGGTCTGATTGATGTTACAGATGTTTGATGAGTTTATTTCTGCAGAGCTGAGCAAATGCTAGGCTACCCTGGCACCTTACTCTGAGGCAGTCATGGGATTACATTTCCAGTAGCCCCTTATGGGTAGAAGTCTTTACTAATGAGGTAAATTCTGTCCTTCAGTAATGAATCCCCCCTGGATGCTGTAGTAATATCTAGATAGCTAAATAGCCCTGTAGACAAAATATTAATCAAGTTCTTATTTTATACCCTAGTATACAGTGCTAAGCTCTGGTAATGCAAATACAAGCATATACCAAGACAGTCTCTGCCCTCATGATATTTAGAAGTCTATTAGGAAAACAGCTCAGAAAAGGAAAATCAAGTGTTGGTGGGGAGAGTGTTGGGAGATAATTGTGGGGAATGGGACAAAGATTTGGAGTGAGTATGGCAGCTATGAGTGCTTTCTTAAATGAGAATGAATTTGTCAGTCAGAGAAGAAGTGGAAGAATTACCAGCTTAAAAATGATTATTTGGGTAACCTTCCAGAAAGAATCAGAGAAGTCATGGGCTGAAGCAGGTTTGAAGATAAAATAATGTGTGGCTTTAAAGGAATGGGGAGGAGTATCAGAATCAATATTGTTATAGATATGAAGCTGTTGGATTGTATCTGACTGACTGTGCCTTCCCACACTCATCCTTTCTAGTGAATTTATCCCCTTAACATGAAGCCTGTGTATGGTGGTGAAGGAGTCAAGGAGTGATCAAATACCACAACTGGCTCCTCCCACCCTCTCCTCTTCCCCCTCAAGGGCCTATTCCCTTCCAGGAAGAGCACACAGAAAGGGAATGATGATAAAATCATTCACAACAGGCTTTACCTTCTCCTTGTAGCTCTACTGGGTTCCCTTATTTCACCTTTCAAAGCAGAACCTCCTTTTACCAAATTCTTTAGAGAAAAGTTGAGCAAAATTACAATTTTTTCTGGTTCATAAATTTTATTAATTCGGTAGCTGTCTTTTCAGTAATATAGTCAGGGAACTGGAGACAATAGACTACCATGTTCACTTAGTCATTGGCTATGTCAGGAAAGAAGGTCATTTTCTTTTTTTCTTTTGTTTCTTTATACAATGGTCAAACAGTTATTCAATTAATTTCAATAAATATTTCTTAAATGTCAACTATAATCAGGGCATTGTGTTGGATACTAGGAATATGAATATCCCCCCCCTCTCAGGGAATTTATGGTCTATGGGGCAAGGAGACTGAGAAATGTTGTTGAAGCTTTGACCCAAGGCATCAACATCCCATGGAACATACTTCCTTCTTAATATATTGTGTGTTTTTGCTCTTTTCTGTAATATCCCTCCATGCACCTTGTCTTGTAGTCCATTACTAACTTAAGCTGATGTGGCATAGGGTCCCAAACTCTCATACCCTTCTCCTACCTCTACTTTTCAATCAATTAATCAATGAAATACTTACTATATCTTGGATACAAAAAGAGGTGAAAGAGAATCATTGCCCTCAAGAAACTTACAAACCTACTTCCTTCCTTAGGAGTGAGACTAGACTGCTTCCTCTTAACTACAGGTTTTCTGCCCATTGTATTGTCCCCACTTCTCCCTACCTTCATCTGACTTTTCCCCAGGTTAAAAAATTCAATTATATAACTCTATGTGGTAGAATACAACATATACATATATAATAATGGTAAAACACAAAATATGAGAGAGGCAAAGGGGAACCAGACAAGATGCTATGGAAAATTTGAGAAAGGAGAATCACTTTTGTCAGGAGTTTGAGAAATGGTGTAGGGGGGGAGAATAGTTATGCTTTCATGGAGAAAGTAGTATCTTAATTGCAGTTTGAAGAAATGAAATTTGCCCAGACAGGGAGGGAGGTAAATCTATTCCTAGCATGGGGAATAGCTTGAACAAAGCCTTGGTGACAGGATAAGAAAGGCAAAAATTAGAAAAAGGATCCCAGAGTTGTCTAGTTTGACTGGAGATACTGAAGGGGAAGGCAGTAAACATTTATCTAGTACCAGGCATGATGTTAAGTGATTTACAAATATTATTTCATTTGATCTTCACAATAATCTGGAAGGTAGGTGCTTTTATTATCATCATTTTACAGTTGAGGAAACTGAGGTAGATGGGAGTGAAATGAACTACCCAGGGTTACATAGCTAGTAAGTGTAATTGAATTTGAACTCAGATCTTCCTGTCACCTAGGTTATCACACTAATAACATTAACAATATCTAATAACAATTGTTTATATTACACATTCATATATATCATCTCATAGTATCCTGGTTGAAGTAAGTAGTAAATGAATTTTTTTTAAATCTGGATTTTCTATTTCTTCAGTGTAGATAATTCCCAGTGTGACAGCCATTTCACCAATGCAACTCATTTTAGCTTCCTGAGTCATGGAGAAGCTCAATGAATTGTTCATGGTCACACAGTTAGTGGTTAGAGATAGGATTTGAATCAGTCATTTTGGAGTTTTTTTTCAAGACAATGGGGAGAAGTGACCTGCCCAAGGTCACACAGCTAGGTAACTATTAAATGTCTGAGGTTAGATTTGGACTCAGGTCCTCCTGACCCCAGAGCTAGTGCCACCTAGCTGCCCCCAGTCTAGATCGTTTTGGATTCTACAGCTGGTTCTCTATTCCAAGCTACCTTGAGGCAGTTAGGACATAGATTATCATGTCTATGTTATAGAAAATAACACTGTCAGGAAAATAAGTGACTTGACCTCAACACAAGGTCATATTTTCTAGGATATGAAGGAGCTTTGAAAGTCCAATATTCTTTTTACTCCTTTAACCAGTGGCCTTTCATCGGAGTCATTCTGAACTTGGCTGAATCCTGTGGTTATACTGTAGCTGTGACAAAATAATAGGTACCTATAACTGAAAGAAATTTACACAGGGTAGAATGATTGAATATGTTCCAAGTGTTCCCTGATGCCTAGGGAGAAAAGCATGCTGCCAACATTGACAAAAAGAAAGAGAGTGAGAAAACCCCTCTGAATTGACTGATTTCTCAGCAGTATTCATTATTGCACTGAAACATCGTGTCAGGAATTTTTAATAGGTGATTGAACTATTATCACCCCTTCGTAAATGAATCTTTCTTGACTCAGCGAATATCCCAACAGTCTCTTGGCACTCTACTTTGTTCCTTCATTTGAATCTTCTTTTTGCAAAGCATAGTTCACAGTCCTGTAATGCTTTCTTTTATTTATAAACAAATTCTCCAGCCTGCTTAGAAAAAAAGGGATAATTAAAAAATACATAATTACCCAAGGAGTACATTAATTATACTTTAGCATCCCAGCAGGGAGCTCTATCCTAGAGAATTCATTAACTCCTGACCTGAAGAGTTATAATGAAAAAATGTCACAGGGGACCAACTTTTTGAATTATTGATTGGAAGGGGATTTTCTGGACTCTTTTACTTTAATTACATCCTTGAATAGGAAAAAGAGAGACAAAATACAAAGATTTCAAATAGATGAAAGGTAGAAAATGGCTCTTTTGAAATCCCCTCCTTATGAAGATATAGCCATGAAGGCAGTATCATTGATGGTGGTTCCAATATAGTGATTAGAGCAGGAGCACTAAACTTGGGGAAAAACAACTTCAGTTTCCTTTGATAATACAATATCCCAATGTGAGCACTATGGTCCATCCCATCTGATCAAATGAACCTAAAACATGAGAAAGCATTTGAAGTAATTAGCCCTGGATGCCTGGAGACTTCAAGCTGTGACTTAGAATGTCATAAGAATCAGTAAAAAATGACAGATTCTATCAATAAACTGCTTGTTTGATTATATAAAAATAAAAGAATGCTGCCTTTGCAATGATGCTTTCACCCATCAATATGCTGGTAAATGGTTAAATACTGATATTCCCCCTAAAATTTAAATATGATACACTTTTTATGTTGAGGAAACTGAGGCAGATAGGAGTGAAATGATCTACCCAGGGTAAGTATGGTAAGTATAATTGGATTTGAACTCAGATCTTCTTGACTACAAACTCAGTCACCTAGATTATCACACTAATAACAATAACTAACGTTTTCCCCATCACTTTCTTAAGTTTAGAAAATTAAAAAGCCCTGATTTTCATTTTTTTATTTCTGAATTATAAATGCTTACCTAGAAAATTTAACAATCAGTACTCTCCATTCTGTAAGAATTGGCCCCATACCTCCTGCTTTCAAAACACTGATCTGAGTTGTCTACAAGAATCTTGTAGAACAACTAGGGAGGAAAAATGAGCTAATTTCCATGACATTAACCTAAAACATTTATGTAGAATTGTTATCCATTATTCACAGATGTGTTTGTGAATATTATCTAACTAAACTTCTTTATGTATTTTAGTCTTAAGTTCCATATGTTTACTATGGGTATAATGGGAACATGGGCTTTGCTATACTAAATTAGCTTCTGCTGAAAACTGAAAGGACAGGGATTTTCTCTTCTCTTGTGTTTTTAATGTCTGAGGCTACAGTACCTCAGTGAATAGAGTGCAGAACCTGGAATCAGAAAGATGATCAAAGTTCAAATCCAATCTGACATTTACCTGCTGTGGGTCTCCTTGTCAAGTCACTTAACATCTTAAAAATATGTAATGAATTTTTTTCCAATTACATGCAAAAACATTTTTTACATTCATTTAAAAAATTTCTGAGTTTCAAATTCTCTCTCCCTCTCTCCTTGCTCCTCTCCTTGAGAAGATAAACAGTTTGATATAGATATACATGTACATTCATGCAAAATATATCTGTTAGCCACCATATTATGAAAGAACACACAGACCAAAAAAAAAAAAGAAAAAAGAAAAAGAAAAAAACCAAGAAATATAAGATACAAATAGTATGCTTTGATTGGCATTTAGGAGGTAGATAGTATTTTTTGTCATAAATCCTTCAGAATTTTCTTGAATACAATGGTATTGCTGAGAATACTGCTGAGAATATTGCTGTCAAGAATGGCAAATTCCTACATTTACCTAAATTGTCACTTTGTGCACCATCCAGGAAAATGTAGTGAGGTTGATTAAGAACTGAGCTTGTTGTTGTTGGTCCTTCATTCTCTAAGTGGACTGATGACATCCTGTGAGTGTTTTCTTGTCTTGAAAGTGAATTGGATTTAAATGAGGCAGAGCTGTTCAGTCATCAACCTCACATTCTCCTCAGAATCATCAGAGTCAGAATCAGAGTCAGAGTCAGAATTCAGTGACAAGACATAGGTCAAGGTCAAGACAACTGGTGATGATCCAGGATGCAGTGAATATAACTTTTTACAAGTCTCAGTTTGTCTGAGGCAATGAATTCATTCTGAATTAAGGCTAGGTAAGAATTGAGGCAAAAGATGGCTTAGTTTGCCATGAAAAAATAATCAATCTGGGAGGGAAAGATTCTCAGTTTCTGTCAAACAACTAAGTTTAGAATGTGTTGAATATCTCTAAGGCATGTTGGTGGGTTTAACATTGTTAAAAATCTTACTTTAATGCTTTGTCATGATATATAGGTGATTGTTGGCTCTTGAAAGCTATGCCAAGAGAGTGAATGCAAACTTTGACAGAGCTTACCAAGCTGGAAAAGCTTACAATATGGTCACTATCCCTGGTAGTGTTCTGTTATATCAGTCATCTGAGACACAGCCTAGGTAAATTTAGACAGGGTAATCATTATATTGGCTGCAGGGTGTGCCAACTTTTTTTTTACTGCCTACTAAATCCAACAAGGATGCAATCTGTTTTAGTGGATGAAGACTCACTCTGGTGAAAACTACAAGTATCAAAGTACGTTAATAATTCAGACCTCTCTTTTGGTGGGCTTAAGTGTCTACTAGTGACCTAGTTGTATTTTTAATACAATGTAAGCACATATTCAAAGAAGGCAGCATATACTCTTTTCCCCACACCACATTACCTTCATGTTTTTAGAAGGCTAGATAGATGATGACTGATAAAAAAAATTAAGTGCATTCTGTGAATAGGCACTATGCTAAGCACTGGAAATAGAAATATAAAAAAAGAGATAGTCTTACTCTTAATCACTACAACTATATTGTTCTGAAAAATTTTGATTATATAAAAGGCAGATACCTCTTATGTCCTGAGGAGTCTCTTTATAATGGCCTCTCTTTCCTTCTGAGACCTTGGCTTCTCATGTCTGGTTAAGGATCGATCTAAGAATGATGATAAAGGATATCACACATCTTCCAGTTTCAAGGAGGAGGGGGAAAGTTGGGGAGAAGGAGAGGATAGTGGGAGAGGGAAGGAGGGGAAAGGGGAGAAGGGGGAGGAGAGAGGTGGGGAGGGGAGGGGGAAGGGAAGAGGGGAAAGTAGGAAGAAGACTTCATTCTATAGTGCAGCCCCAAAGCCCACGATCACCATGAGTAATGGTTTCAACAAATCTCTCAAAAATAATGAAGGTGAACCATGATCCATGAAAACACCACTGGAGTTTGCATTCATTCTCTTGGCATAGCTTTCAAAAGCCACCAATTAAATGTATCATGATGAAATATTAAAATAGTAAGGCTACTAATAATTCACAAATGCTTGCTGAGCAACCCAAAGTTAGTCCTGTACATTTGACTAAAATGATCTCCTTCATCTTTCCACCAGTGATCATGATGATGACTAAGACCTTTATCCCTGTATTGACATTTAGTCAGATGGTCTATGGAGGTAATTATCTTTCAGTATTTTCCAGAAAGGATCAAGTAGGGATGTGCTCTGCTAGAAGACAATTGAGCCAAGATAGACATAATGATTTAGCCAGTAGTAGGACCCCAGGGGTGTTTTCATGATTCACCTTCCTTATTTTTGAGAGAATTGAAACCATTGTCATGGTGATCATAAACTTTGGGGTTGCACTATAGAATGAAATCTTCCTGACTCTAGTAGCATTTTTTCTCATTTGCAACCACTTTGATAATTAAAGATTTTTATCTAGAAACTGATCCTAAGTGACTTGATCAGGCTGTCTGAAGCCTATTGCCCTGCCAGATTAATCAATTAAATGATTAAAGCTAATGTTTCTGAAGGTTTTATTTTCTTGTTTTCCATTTGTCTATAAGCTCTGCACCGGCTGTTTACTTCCTTCTGGAAATCCTATTCTTTCTGAGACTCTAGAGATCTTGGTAATAGCCCACAATCACTATCATATCTGTTTTTAGACTATAGTTCACAAGTTATTGATTTTTTTCTGACAATTATAAATTAACTGTAAATATTTTTAAATGATCAAGTAAAGATCATAAAGCATTGCTTGAGTCATGCAAATTTTTTTCATATATATATACCTATGTAATATCAAGATTGATATATAGTAGCATTAATATCACTGAAATCATCAAGGTTGAGAAAATCAAGATAAAGATTGACTGATTTTGAGATCAAAGTCAGTTTCAAGATCAATTTTGTAATATCAAGATCAATACTCATATCTATGTCTATACCCTTTGATGTAGATATCATTTATATTCACATCATCTAGATATAGCATCTGTATCAACATCTACACTGTCCATATCTTTCTCTATGTAGAATATGTAAATTCTATATAGAAGATATATATTTCTATATATGTGTATGTACATATATATTAGAGAGAGCTTCCTTTCTTATTCTAACAGCATTGATTTTATTCAAAAGTCCATTCATTTGATGTATTTAAAATTTTCCATTGCTACTCTGGCTATTATCTGTTGACTCCAGCTTGTTTTCAACTGTTAATTAGTTAAAGTGGCTTCAGTATCAGTTTGAGTGATAGTAAATGTCTCATATAAGTTCATACAGCTTGCTTATTCCACCATCTGAGGCAATCAACCTCCCTTACTTCTGTTCTCTCTCAGATCTGAGATTCCAACAAGCATTATTCCTGGATCACAGGAAAATGACAGTCTCTTCACTCTGCTGAACTTAATTAATTCACTCAGGGTATTTCTGCCTAGGGGACTCTACATTTTATAACCTAACTTTTTAAAACAGACTATTGCCAAATATATGTTAAACAAAACAAAATCACCAGGTAACAGAACAATGAAATCAAGCAATTATAACAAACATTTCTTCACATTTGTATTCTAGGATTTGGTGAAGAAATCCATGTCCATCCAAATAGGACCTTAGTTAGAAGGGAATTTAAAAACATTCTAGCTCAGTTCCTTTGTTTTACATAGGATGACAGTATAATGTAGCAGAAACAACAGTGGGCTTGAAATCAGGACATTTGAGTCCTGGAAGGAACATTTCTTAGCAGTGTGCTTATGAACACATATTTTTGAGCCTCAGTTTCCTCATCTGTGAAACTGAGAGAATTAGGAAATAATTTTGCAAATTTTAAAGCGGTATTGAAATATGTCATCATCATTATCATCATTATTGTTATGTATGAGATAAATTAGAGATCATAAATGAGATTAGTCATTGATTGGGGACAGGAAACCTAGTTCTGTAACTTCTAGTCTGTTTTCTTTCTACTACCCCACAAGGTCTCTCTATTTATTTATTTATTCATTTATTTATTTATTGATCTATTTATTTGTTTATTTATTCATTCATTTATTTATATGTTTATTTATTTGTAGGTTTTTGCAAGGCAAATGGAGTTAAGTGGATGGCCAAGGCCACACAGCTAGGTAATTATTAAATGTCTGAGACTGGGTTTGAACCCAGGTACTCCTGACTCCAGGGCCGGTGCTTTATCCACTGCACAACCTAGCCACCCCAAGATCTCTCTATTTAAAAAAAAATAAGTGATGGAATAATTTAAAGACTGATGTGATGCCTTCTTTCTATAGCCCTCATGATGTAATATAAAATAACTTGTATGAAGTACTTTACAAACCCTAGAGTGCTTTCTATAAGCCCTCACTCTTAGTTGCTCTTTAGGGCCATAGGGGATCCCTTAGTACAGCAATGTTTTTTTTTGTTTTTTTTTGTTTTTTTGCCTTTGGCTTTTATCTAACTGACTTTTCACAAGTTGCTTTAGCCTCTCTTGCCCTCAGTGGCTAGGTGGAGCAGTGGGTGGATAGCTTGGTGGACCTGAAGTCTGAAATTCATCTTCCTGAGTTCAAATCTTCAGACACCTACTAGCTATATGACCCTGAGCAAGTCACTTGACCCTATTTACCTCAGTTTCCTCACCTGGTGAAATATGTTGAAGAAGGAAATGGCAAACCACTCCATTATTTTTGTCAAGAAAACCCCAATGGGATCATGAAGAGTGGGACAAGATAGAACAACAGCAAAAGAGGATAATGCTCTTTTTACTACCTTAGCTCACCAAATGGATTTTTGTGAGGAAGAAACAAGATCATGGGGAAAGTGCTTTGTTAACCATAAACTACTGCAGGAGTGTCAGCTATTATTATATATTACAGAAGATTGTTATGAAGACTAACTGAGATAATGTTGAGTTAGTGCTTTTTGAGACCTAAGGGTATGATACTTACATGAAGGTATTTTTAAAACCTTCATTTTAATTCCTAATTCCCTTATTCACAGTGTTCTACCTCTGTTTGCATTCCACCCCCCCATATATGTGTATGTATATAATTATTTTTTCTGTAGTAAGGGAACAAAGACTAGACTTTGTGTCGACTTTATGTCCATGGATTAAGTAGTTATTAAATGTCTACTCTAGAGCTAGGGATATAAATACAAAAAAATTGATACAATATTGACTTTCAAGGAACTTCATTCAATCACAGTAGACAAAAGATCCATAATAAAAATCTATACCATAGTTATTAAATGCTTGCTATTTGTGGCAGGGAGATGGGAGAATATGAGGGGTTGGCAAGTTGAAAAGGTTGGCCTTGGGTGATCAGTAGCTCCATCAAACTTGTCATTTGGTCAACATATTATGTAAAGATGATGAGCTTCTATTGTGCCATAAGAAATGATAGAGACTTGTATGAATTGATATAGGGTGAAGTGAGCAGAACTTAGAGAACAGTTTATACTATAATTATGTTGTAAAAACCAACAACTTTGAAAGACATAAGAACTTTGATCAACACAATGACCAATTATGTTTCCAGAGGACTCATGATGAAGCATGTGAGAAAATTGAAGGGATTGAAATATCAAATATAATGGAAATTGAGTGTACTACACTGGCTCCATGTTGTGACTCAATTCTGGAGCTAGCTCAGTTTCCTTTCTATTCAATGAAGGGTCTAGTCCAACTTCTATCTTGTGAGAAAACTTTATTCAATTGTGAGAGAACTCTTTGCATCAATCTGTCTGAGTATAGATTAGAACTCAGGCCTTCCTGATTACAAGCCTAGATCTGTAGCCACTGTATTACCTAGATATCTCTTAAAAGAGAATATTCAGGAAATGGAGTACAGAGGAAATAAGGCCCCTCATGCTCAGGAAATTCAACTTACAGATCCTGTATATTACATTATGTTTTTTTTTTTCAGGTTTTTTGCAAGGCAACCGGGCTTAAATGGCTTGCCTAAGGCCACACAGCTAGGTAATTATTAAGTGTCTGAGACCAGATTTGAACCCAGGTACTCCTGACTCTAGGGCCGGTGCTTTATCCACTACGCCACCTAGCTGCCCTACATTATGTTTTGAAGGCATTTAGTTTAGGAAAATAAAAATATGAAAAAGTAAAATATAAAATTCTATGGCATTAGTATGTTGGAGTCAGCACAAAGTGAATGCTAACAGTTTCCTATATATATATATATATATATATATATATATATATATATATATATATATATATATATATATATATATATATATATATACACACACACACATACACACATATATATATGTATATATGTACAGCATTTTAGATTTCTCCATATTAATTAATGTGACCATTTTATAAATGAATTCATACTGTCAAATGTTGAGCATGAAGCTGGAAAAGATTTAATATACTAGGAAACTGGGATGGTTTTACTGCCTCAACTCATACCCATTATTTTTATTACATGTAGAAACCTAAACATGAATGAGCTTTACGAGCAAATTAAATTTTGCTTGTTGTTTTTTTAAGTTATTAAGTCAGAGTATGGATTTAGAACAGATGCCTTCCCAAGATCAAATTCACCATTTATTTTATTAACACACAGGAGAATCATAGAGGTTGCAGTTTTATCTTTTACAGTATATGTTCCCCCCCTTTTCTCAAAATGAATGAAAATTATCTTCTTAGTATTTTGGCAGATATCAGACAGTGGACAACCATATGGATATTGTCAGACATTTTATTTTGAACTAAACTTTCATAAAGAGTTTTGAATATTTATGGGTTCTTAAATAAAATCAGAAGCAATCTTCATCTACACAATTTTCTCCCAAACGCATCAGGGGAGATATGCTTGGAGGAGTGAAACTTGAGCCCGTTCATTGCTCTTAAAATAACTACCATGAGCCTGATCCTGTTAGGAGCACTTTGGAGGACACTAGATAGGATTGGCTGACCTTCACAAAACACATTGGCAAATTTCCATGATGTCATACTGCTAGGTAGGATTTGCAGTGGCAGGGCCTTGATTTTTCCTGCCTATCATCATCTCATCCCAGTCATTTCATTAATTCTAAGGTTGAGTTTCCATGAAGTAAAAAATATACATATTGTTTTAAATCTATTCCCTACCTTGCTGATTCCTTCTTCCTACCCCCACTCCTAAACTAGACAGACATTTTTATTTTTGTTTTTTGGTTGTGTGGTACTTAAGAATGAGTTTTACAGTTGTCCATCTTCAATTACTCTAAAGGGCCACATTTAGATGCAACCTAAAGGCATAAGTCAGTCCTCAATGTCCATCAAGTCCAAATGATCATGGAAGTAGTCCATTCCTTATCACTATATTATACTGTATTATCACTACAAAAAGCATATTCTATCTGCAAACTTGATCATAACAAAATCTATTTGGTTCTTGGGTCATCTTCATACCCAATAAAGATTTTTAGGACTGCAACATTAAGAGGGGATAGTGTAGATTCATGGAAAGAGCATGAATATTATTGGATTTGAAGTTGGGATACTTGGTGATTCAAATCCCAGCATTCAATGTCCAACTTAGAAATTTCCCAACTGCTCTAGCTTTTAGTTTCTTTGTAATATGAGGCAGTTGGACTAGGTGACTACAATGTCCATTTCAATTTTAAATCCACGACTCTAAAATTTGCTGTGCCTCAGCCTGATTATCTACTATAAAGAGACTTCAATTAGTTCTGTATAGTCTGAAGAGAAGAGGGGAGGGGACAACTCTAATAAGGAGACTGGGTGGACAAATAACGGGTGTGTGTGGGGGAATGAATCAACCAGACAAACAATATGTCACTTGGGTAATAGAGAAATTCAGTCTGAGAGACAGTCAGGTACACTTGGATGATGAATGCTAAAAAATCTTCTTCCTTAGTCGGTGTAGACTTGTCCCCAACTTAGACTATGACTATGGATTCACTAGAGCTCATCTGGAATATTGCCATCTTCCACACAGGTGTAGATTAATTCTGTAAAACTTCTATGCTGAGGTTAGGAAATAATCTTGTTAATTTTTATGATGCATTACTTGGAAAAATATGGTAAAAATTTAGAGAAATTTTCTCCTCTTCATGTATATTTACATTCTTTGAAGTCATTGAACAAATAAAACATTTTCCAATGATGTAATAAAAGCACAGGAAAAGTGGTCTAGTAATATCATTATTTATGTTTTGTTATAGGAAACATAATGTTGGAAGGTTCCTCAAAATATTTTCCTTTTAATTTCCCTGTCTTCCACTGCACTAACTATCCCAGAAGCTATAAAGTACTGGAAAAGTACATTTTTGCCAACTTATATTAATAATAATAGCTATCTTTCATAAAGAGTTTTAAAATTTACAAATTACTTTACAAATGTTAACCCATTTAATTTTTGCAACAACCTTGCCAAATAGCTGCTATTATCACCTTCATTTCATAGATGAAGAAACTGAGATTAGAAAAGGTAAGGGATTTGCCCAGTATAATACAGCTGGTGATATCTCAGGCAGAATTTGCACTCCAAGTATATATAACACTCTATGCATTGTGCAATTTAGCTAATTAAACAGTGGAAGGGGACAAAAAAGAAACAGTTGTCCCAGAAGTAAAGATGATTAAAAAAAATACCACTTGAGATTTAATTAATATAATAGAAGTAATGGGCTCATAATTATGTTTGGCATGATATATATATATATATATATATACACATATACACACATATACATATATGTATGTATATATATGTGTGTGTATATATACATATATCTATATATATCTATATCAATCTATATCTATCTATCTATCTATCTATATCTATCTATCTATCTATCTATCTATATCTATCTATCTATCTATCTATCTATCTATCTATCTATCTATATATCTATATGAAAATTTGACTTTTGACTTTTGGTTGTCTTAGGAAAACTATCCAGTATCAAAAGGAATGATAATGTCACAAGAAGTCCTTCTGTTACAGCAGATGCCTGTCACTGAATGATGTAGGTTTTCTCCCATGTCTATTTTCAGCCCCTGCAAACAAGTGAGTATTCTACCTCCTCCCCCCACCCCATACAATAAAAGTATATTTGAGTTTGCCATCTTGAAACTGGTACATTGAATTAGGAGTCAAGAAGCTTAGATTTGTTTACTATTGATTCTTCATTTCATAAATAGAGAGAAGACACAGCAGAGCAATACTTTTCTACCAGCAACTTGGAGGATCATAGAACTTTTAAAGTTAAACAAAGGGTATAACTGAAATTACTCCATACCATAGAATTTATTACTGTTCTCTCACTGAACTAATCCCACAGAATTGAACATTAAATTGTGCAATTTGTAAAAAGAATGGATATTGAAACCATTTCACAAAGAACATTTTAATCTAGAAATCATTATAGAATTATGAGTTCAGTCTTCAAATGGGCTTTATGAAAGTTGCGTGTCAAATTTTATTGAATATGCATAGACTTTCTAACACAGTGAGTTGAAAATGAGCATTCTAGAAGAAATAAAGTTGACTGAATATAATGTTAGGAGCCTTTATGATCTTGGACTTCTAGAGAGATTGGAATTAAATAGCTTCTTGGAATCAAATGATATTTTTGTTTCTTTATGGGGTTATGAGAACTTAAATAGTCAAATGAGTGCTGCATCCTCCTGTACCCCCAAGCAATTGTCTTGGGGAGAAGATGTATATTACAATCATATATAGACAACATGTATAGTGCAGTAGATAGAACACTGGGACTGGAGTCAAGAATTCATCAAATCAAGTCAAATTCATCCTCAGACTCCTACTAGCTGGGCAAGTCATTGAAATGCCATGTCAGAAATGGGGATAATAACTTCACCATATGATTTATTTTGGGGACCAAATGAAATAATATTTTTGAAGTCCTTAGCATTATATCTGGTAAATAGTATTTTATAAACACTTATCTTATTTTCTTGAATATAGGAACATAAGACATAAGACATGGAATGTTGATCTTGGAATCAGGAAGACCTGAAGTCAAATCCATCTGGGATTCTTACTGATTATGTAACACTATAGCCAAAGCTTTTAATCTTTCTGAACCACAGCTTGCTGAACTCTAAAATGGAGATAATAATATCTCAAACAGTAACTTCATAGGGTTGTTTTATGGCTCAGATAAAACAATGTACATAAAAGTCTTTTTGAGAACTTAAAAATGCTAAGAAAATGTTAACTATGAGTATACTCTCATTGCTTAGACTATTCTATAGCCATTATCTTCCAAGCCAGATATATAAGAATGATAGTTGCATTGATAGTTACATCTTAGTTTTGACAAGTGGAACATCCTGAACTTCATCACATATTTTATTTAGCAGATTTATATCTGAAAAACCAGTTATTTCCAAAATCAAAACTACTCTCATCTGATTATTATTAAGATTTTTAGAAATAATGTACAGTAGGTCTTAAAGTCAACTACTGATAGAAATTTTCCCTGCTTTCCCCTCCCCTCCAAGTTTGGGCAATAGCAACAACATTGGAATAAATATAGTTTTCCCAGGATATTACTTTGAAGAAGTAACATACTCAAATTTCTGACTGTGTCCTAAGATTCTAAGCTCCTTGAGGGCAGGGACTACATTTTGCCTCTTTTTGTATCCCCCCAAACCAGCACCTCATCTGGCATGGTAGATGATTAATAAGTATTTTTGAACTGAAATGTATTTTTTTGAATTGAACTCATATATGGATAGTTTCATTCTGGTAGAGAGTCACAGAATGTTAGCTAGCTGATAGAGATCAGTCCCTTTTCGTAAGTAAAAACCCCTAATATCTGGGAAGATAAAAATGTCTTTTTCAATGTCACAAAAGCAGTAGTGGCAGAGCTAGTACCTAGCTCTCCTGACTCCCAATTCATCATTCTTTCCACCATAGTTAAAAGCTGTCTGCTGAAAGCAATTGTAGGACTGACTAAATAAATTGCATTTTGCTTGATTCATACAGTTAGTAATTTTTGTTGATTTTTTTTAGTTTTTTGCAAGGCAATGGGGTTAAGTGGCTTGCTCAAGGCCACACAGTTAGGTAATTATTAAGTTCCTGTGGCTGGATTTGAACTAAGGTACTCCTGACTCCAAGGCCAGTGCTCTATCCAATGTGCCAACTAGCTGCCCCTTTTTTTGTTGATTTTTATAAAGGCTTGGGCCATATAATTTTTTGGGATCAAAGAGTAATCTGTTTTGAACCTTATTAATAAGAAGCACATAATGATCTTTACTGAATGTATGAACAATTAAATGTGAGCAGAAACAGGTTAAAACTTTCAATAGTTTAAATGCTCTAGATTAAAGACAGATGCTTATATATCTTGTGTTACTTTTGGTCATGTCCTTCCAAGAGTTCACCTTGGGATGAGAATCAGCCTATTCAAGGTGTTCATCAATTTATCTCAATATTGCTAGTATACCAATAAAGCAATAGGATGTTCAATGGTTATCCCTCACTCTTCACAAGTGACAAGTTCATTTTCTGTTTCCGAATCTTATAATTCTTTGATGACTTCCTTTATTCTACTTCTCCTTGTTTATATGTCACAGCTATTCATGCCTGCCATGAACCTCTCCATTGCTTTCTGGAAGAACATCAATTTTATCCTTCAAAGAATATAGTGTTTCACACAATGATAGTGCAAAATGAATAGCTAATGTCTTATTTGTTACTTGGTTTCTACTTACAACAGGAATTAACCCTTGGTAAATTATAAAATTCATTTCATATTTTCTTGGTACCCTTTATCTCATATTTTCAGGTTGAAGTTTTCTCTCCTATTCAGTGAAACAACTTTTTCCATTTTTTGGAAAGTCTTTTTTGGCATCTATTAAAACACATTTGTAAAGCATATTGATTCAGAAGAAATATGCAAGTTAGTGAAAACATGATAAGAAGGTCAGTATATATTTAAACCAGGACTCATATCCACAGGATAGAGACAATATAGTAATTTTTCTAAAGTAAATAGCATTCCAAAAGTATTATGTTATTAAAGCTTAAAGACTCTTGTCTGTATAATCAGAACTCATCAGCAATCTCAAGGGATTTGTAGGTCATTTAGCAAGAAAATCATCTACGAGCGATTGGAATATTGAGATTAAGGGTATGATTCTAAAGGATCTTCTCTATCAATCACACACAGGCACTATAATGGAAACAGCACAAAGCATAAAGTCAAAAAATCTAGAACTGAGTTTCATTTTTGTGTGACCTCTGATAAATTATTTAATCTCTCGGCTGCATAGTTTCCACAGTTCTAGGAGATATTTATTCTAAATATCATTTATTGTTGTGAGGCTCAAATGAGATAATATATATCAAAGAGCTGTATACATTATAAAGTATTTTATAGATGCAAGGTATTGTATTCATATGCATGTTCATGTACTTTATGGAGGATATGCACCAGTGTGTCTCTGTGGAGGATGGTGAGCAGATTAGTTTTATATACTTATACATATAAGTCGTAGTAGCAATTGAATTAGTAATAATACCTAGCCATTATGCTTGTTTACAAAGTACTTTCATATAAATACTCTGGAGCCTCCCAACAACCCTTTCAGGGCAATGGTTCTAACATACATATCATATACACAAACATAAAATATGTGCATGCAAATCAACTTTTATAAAAGCTAGTTGATTTGACATACATATATAATTTATATGTATAATTCTAATGTTCGTGGGTAATAAACACATAAAAAGTTCTGGCTGTATTCAGGGGAGACATATATATTAAAATAAATACAATAAACATTCTTTCTTAATCTGTCTGTTATGCTGCTGCCAGTAGTGGGTAGACTGTTATTAGTGCTTGAATAGAGAAACACAGATGAATCTCTATCTCAAGAAACTCCACTGAAGTTGGGTTAGAATTGGGACAGAATTTATATAAGACCAATGATACAATCGGGGATAATGTATGAATATCAAGTGGGTCAATTCTTCCTAAGATTTTACTGTGAAAGTATATAAGTGCCCATGAGCTTTCAATGGCCTGGAGCTTCTTGCTATACACCCTAATGTGGTTGTTCCATGTGTCATTGGCTCTTAACCCCTTTGGGGAAACACTCAACTAGTCAGGTGTCATGCTTGTGTTCTTTGAGATATCTGGAGTTGAGTCCTAGCCTCTCAGAACCCAGATGCAACAATGAAGGGATATGGGAGATCAAAGCGAATACTAAAGATTTGCGTTGTAGTCGCATATCTAATCCTCTGTGACTTACCTGGGCCCATTTATTAAGCTCTCTGTGGTTGTATAAACTTCATTTTCTGTAAAAATGGGATTTGACTAAATGATCTTTTGAGGTCCCTTCTAACTCTAAATCCCATGATATCTGATGACATGGAGCAAATACTAAGACAATCTTCCTTTCAGCTAGAATCTTCTTCCCCCTTTTTTTTTGTTTACTATGGAGATTTGTGAGAGAACCCTTGAACCACTAAATCTGGAAATAGTTTTTTTTTCCTTCTTTGCATTGGGGCCTCCCTCTACCTTTCTCTCTGGTAGCTGAGTTGTGTTAAAAGTCACCTCAATTATTTTCCCTATTATTCTTTCTAACTTTAGGTCTGTCCATTAGACATTTTGATTTTTTTTTTGTTTTAGGTTTTTGCAAGGCACATAGGGTTAAGTGGCTTGCCCAAGGCCACACAGCTAGGTAATAATAAGTGTCTGAGACTGGATTTGAACCCAGGTACTCCTGACTCCAGGGCCGGTGCTTGACATTTTGATTTTTAAAGAACCTGTCCACAAGAGTTTATTCTTTATTCCTCCAAATAAGATTGGTTTCAGACACTCTTAGGGCAGGGAGGATGATGATCAACTATTCCCTTTCCATAGACCCCCTTATTGGCCATTTTCCTTCCCTGAAATGATTCTAGACTTGGGCAATTGTGATCTTATTGTTGGATATATTGGTTGGTTGGATTTCCTATTGATGCATACTTTCTACATCATATTCACAGGTAACCTAGGTCCCCACATCATAAATATGGGCCTGAGAGTGTTCAGTATCCTGAGGGATAGAAGTTTCTGCCTCTGGCAGAGCTCAAGTTACTTTTTCTCAAATCTTTTATGATAGACCAGATAACTTGGGACCTTCCACACCTGAATATTAAGCCATACTGTGCCTTATATTTCCATTTCTGTGAAGCATGCCTTTACTAATTTGCCCCTAGATGAACTGGCTTAGAACTCTTTTGCATGATCATTGAGGATCCTTTCCTCTAAGTTATATTTGAATACCTTTTGGTTATTATTTGTCTGACTGAACACATCCATCACACCTGTCAAGTTGTCTATCTTGAAACTTTTCATTAAAGTTATTTTTAAGGATTTTTATTGAAATTAACCTTTTAGTCCCAAATATCCATGAATCAGTAAAACTCTTTTACATAATCAAGAGAGATGGAAGTGGTTTTGAATAGAGAACTAGCCTCAGAGTTAAGAAGATCTGGGTTGGAGTCTTGCTTTGGGTATATTCTGATGATATAACCCTGGATCAATCAGTCAATAAGCATTTATTAAGGCTTGCCTAAGTAACAGGCATTGTTAAGGGCTGAGGATACAAAGAAATGCAAAAAAATAGCCTTAGTCATCAAGGAGCTGCTGTTGTGAATGGGCTGACAAGAACAAACTATGAACTGCAATATCTAAAATGGGGTAAATTTGAGGTTATCTCAGGTGGGATTTTAGTTGAGATTCAAGAATCTAGGAGGGACAAGAAGTAGAGGAAGGAAGGATGGTATGGTAGTCATAGGAGATAGCTAGTGAAAATGCATAATCAAGAGATGGATTGTCTTGTTCAAGGAACACAAGAAGGTCAGTGTCCCTGGGTTGCATGATACTTGGAGGGGAGCAAAGTAAGAAAAGGAGGAAGGGAATAAAGTATGAAGTATTTAAAAAACCCAAATAGGTAGGATTTGCATTTGGTACTGGAAGTAATAGGGAGCCCCTGAAGTTTATTGATTTGGTTGAGAGTAGGGTGAGGTGTGAGGTTGGTGAAAGGAGAGATTTATAATTATTATATATTACATATTTAATATATTATAATTGTAATTATATATTATGCATTATAATTATATATTATCATATATTATATCATATATCCTTTATTATATATTATAATTATATATTATTATATGTTATATATTATATATTATAATAGTCCAAGTGTGAGGCAATAGGGTCAGCACCAGGATGGTAGCTGTGTCAGAGGAAAAAGGTGGTGACCGCTAAAATAATAGGGCAGTTGGGAGACACCAATGGGTGGGTGGGTAGGAGAATTAATTCAGTTTAAGTTGTCTTTGGGACATATAGTTCAAGATGTCCAATAAGCAGTTGGAGATCTTACATGTGAAGTGGGGTTAGGACAGACTGAATAAGTAGATCTAAGTAAATTGTGTAACCTCTGAGTGGTCTGGGCAACCCTAAGACTATAAATTGCAGAGTAGGTACAAACTCAGAGGGAGTTTCCTCACTGTGATTTCCTTACACTCATGAAATGCCAGTCTTTAATAATAGCAATAAATAGCAATATTAGCAATAAATAACATGTTATGCCTTTTATGTAGCAGGCATGTGATAAATGCTTCACAAATATTTTTTCATTTGATTTCCACAGCAATTTTGAGAGGTAGGTGCTATTATTATTCACATTTTACAGATGAGGAAACTGAATCCAATAGGAAATAGTCAGATTTGTGTTTAAATATGACTAAACTCCCTGACTCTAGAGCATAAGGGGTTTTCTATTCTTTCCCCTGAAAAAATCTAAGTTAGAATATGATCAGTGACTCCTGTAGAACACCTAGCAGAGGAAGTGGGGGACAGTACGGTGCTATTCTGTTGAATTTAGTGTAGAGATATAAATACCCGAGAGGGCTGCAACTACTCTATATCAATTAGTCAATCACCAAGCATTCTAACGGAGGAGACAACATAATATATATATATATATATATATATATATATATACATATATATATATATAGGCACATACAAGATACATACAGGGCAAATAGAAGGTAATATTGGGGGAAGGCACTAGCAACTGAGGGGAGCAGGAAGGGCTTCTTGCAGATGCTGAGATTTGAGCAGGGAAATTACAAGGCAGACATGAGGAGAGTAAATCCATCCAAGGTCACAAGGAGATGGGTAATAATGATAATGTCATTTGCAAAGGTTTTAAAATTCCTTACTCCATTTGATCATTGCAATAGCCCTTTGAAGTTGATACTAAAGCTATTATCAACATTTGACAGAAGATTAAATGGAGGCATAGAGAGAGTTCCATAATTATTCTTTTAATTTTTGGGGTGTTTTTTACAAGGCAATGAGGTTAAGTGACTTGTCCAAGGTCATACAGTTAGGTAATTATCAACTGTCTGAGACTGGATTTGAACTCGGGTCCTCCTGACTCCAGGGCTGATGTTCTATCCACTGTGCCATCTAGCTCCCCTTCCACATAACTGTTAATGTTAGAAGCAGCATTTAAACCCATCTTTCTTCCTCTAGCTGTGACATTCTTTTCACCATGTTGTTGTCTATCTCTGAGGTGACTGTTGGGTTATGCAGTGGCTCTTCTTCTCATCCCTGTTTTCTTCCTTCCCTTTAGAAATGGAGACCTGGAAACAAACTGTGCCAGGCTCACAATTCAGTTATTCCTATGCTCAGAACCTGACCTACCTTAATTGACCATTATCTTCTTGAGGACAGAGATTATTTAGTTTTTGTCTTTGTCTTCCCAGAATTCCTGGAATGTATCAGGTGTTCAAGAAATGCTTATTGAAATGAACTAGCCTGAAAGCCTTACCAAAAGGCACATATCTTCAGACAACATAATTACTAAGTAGGAGATACATGGCAAGCTCCATCATTGAACCCTTGCTCCCACCATTCACACTCTACTCATGTCTTGTTATGGTGATGAGGCCTCTTTACTGCCACATTTATTCATTAGTTCTTATAAACTCTTATGCCAAAATGCATATTCAACTGGAATCAGCTCTAACATTGACCTTTCCTTCTATCCTAACAAGGGTTCCAATCACCACAAAGGCACATAACAGCCTTGTATCACTGAAATGCTTCCATAGATTTATAAGGATGAACCTCAATCCATTTCAACTCTCCTTATAATGACAGGAGATGGAAAGGGAAAAATTTTCTGATAAAACACATTGAGCACCTCTGATTTCTCTTCTTAGTTTAACAACATTTTAATATTTTGACAACCTGCAAGTAGAATTTGGGCAATATAACAAAACTTGATCTAATCTTAGGAACAAACAATAGCAGAAGAGATTAGACCTGGATTGACTTTATGTATCTGCTTGTAAAATGGCTCATTCTGGATCTTCAATAAGCACTCTTAGGGCGGGGCTCTCTATTATTAACCAGTGCTTGTGACACATGAAATAAAATTATCCTTTGTTTTGCTTCTGATTCACATGGTATTGCAGATGTTCAATCTGAAATTTATACATCTCTAGTATTAGCAAAATAATAACAAGGATGGTCAGCTTCTTCTTATATTATTATAATATATCAATTAGTATTAATTGTAATTATGATATATAATATATTTAATGTATAAAATATAATTATATACTATTGTATAATTATGTAATAGAATATACAAATATAATTAGTTGTAATTAGAATTATATAATATATAATCATAATTATATACTAGAATATTACTATAATCTGATTATAGGAAGAACATCAGGTAGAAGAGATCCTAGATTGTAAGTAATGTTTAAGGTGCTAATTACTACAGAACAAGTCTACAATCACTCTTTCACATGACAGTTCTTCAAATATTTGAGCATGGCTATCAGATTCTATAAATCTATTCTTCTCTATATCATATATTCTTAATTCTTTCAACCAATTCTTCTATGGAGTAGGCTAAAGGTCTTTCCTCCTCCTCCTCTGGATATCATAGTTTAAGAAGGATATTATTAATAAGGACCACTGCCCACAATATTCTAGAAGGGGTCTCACCAAGGCAAAGTACTGTGGGATAATCACTTTCTTGGTCTTGAAAACTACTTCTCACAATGCAATTTAAGTTCACATTATTTTTTTTTAAACTGTCAACTCTTATTGAGTTTGCAACCAGTAAGCTCCCTTAGTGCTTTTCATACTTCTGTCTAACCCTATTTTCTTCCTTATCAGGTTCTTATACAGTTGATTAAACCTGAGTTTAAGACTTAACTGTTATCACTGTTAAATTTCATCTTATTTGATTCAGTCCAATACTCAAGCTCATCAAGAACCCAACTGTCACCCAATGAGTTAATTATCTCTCCCAGCTTTGCACTCTGCAAATTTGATAAGCCTGCCTTCAGTGTCTCTAATCTAAATCTTTGATAAAAATGTTAAATGGCCCAGAACACGTAGATCTCCTTCCAAGGTGACATTGAATCATTACAAATCCATTTTGAGTCTGGATCACATAGGATATACTTCTTTATCTTTTCCACAAGAAGAGCCACTCTATCAAACACTCTGCCAATTTACTCAAACATCATTGCAAATAAAGTGACCAAAGATAATCACATACATATAAAATAAGCTCTCTGATAATAGAAGAACATACATGCAGTGAAAAGTTACTGGATAGCTCATAGAAAGTACACATGTCCAGAGGACATACATGGAAGGAAACACATCAAGAACTGATGTGTAAAGGATACACATGTAAGGGATTGATGTGCTCAGAGTACATTTATGACTCGGGCAATTCATAGTTGCAGAGCTACTGAGGTCCTCTGGTGGTGTTGCCAAATTGTTTT
Organism: Macrotis lagotis; assembly: GCF_037893015.1. Classification (NCBI taxonomy): domain Eukaryota; kingdom Metazoa; phylum Chordata; class Mammalia; order Peramelemorphia; family Peramelidae; genus Macrotis; species Macrotis lagotis. Next base: position 122,231,937 of record NC_133661.1, read on the forward strand.
TTATTAGACATCATTTCTTGGTCACAGACTATGAATCAATACACCCAGACAACAGTTTGCAAAAAGGTAGAAGAATGCTCTGGGTTAAAATTGAAAATTTTTTTTTTACTTCCTGTGTCTGGTGCTAATTCAAATTCCCTGGTCCCAGGCAACTTTGTGACTTAAGGCTAGGAAATTGCTTATCACTCCTGTCAAAATCTTGATTGAAAACCTGTATCCCTAAAAGTTATTTTGATAACTCTGCTCAAAATATATATTCCCACAGGAACTGTGTGATGACTAGGGTGCTGAGTTGATCCTGGAGTCCAAAATTCTTTTTTTTTTTTATTGGCATTCAATTAAAGAGAGAGAAATAACAATTGCTAGGTGAAGAAACCAAGGTCTTTGTCTTAAATCCAGGTTCACATTCCTGAGTTTATTATGTACAGCGGTCAGGAACAAAACTCTTTGAGCATCTTTTGGTTACCTCCACCCAGCACAAGCTCTCCATTTTATTTTATTTTATTTTTTTAGTTTTTTGCAAGGCAATGGGGTTAAGTGGCTTGCCCAAGACCACACAGCTAGGTAAAGTTCTCCATTTTTAAATTCAAAGTTAGAGACTCAAAGCATAGAAGATATATGTGCTCCTGTATTAAACACTGATTTTCACCCAAAGCATTGTAGACCATTATCATGCACCTTAGAGAGGGTGGAGAAATATCTTAGAAAGGTGAATAATGTTAGCAATAGGGATCTGTGTGGGAGGAAGGAGATGAGGTGGAGCAAGACTGCCAGCCAGCTGTGTATCAAAAATTCCATCCACACCTGGTTAGAGAAGAGTAAATATTTGGATTAGGTCAGCATTACCATCAATCATGGTGTACAAGCAAGGTTCTAGCCAGGGGCCTATATTTTTCCTTTTAGTTGCCAAGAGGGCTTCTCAAACAGGTTCTGTCCTGGACACAAGAGCTTTCTGGTTTACCATACCTGGAATACTTATTTTAGCCCCCTTGTTGATATCTTTCCTAACACTGAGGAGACTGAAATAAAAGATTCCAGCAGTAAAGGTTATTCTTCACATTTTTCTTTAGTTTACTGACATTTTTACTGTTAATTACAGAGAGCTTTAAGGCAAAAAAATGGAACAAAATAAAAATCAAATTGTCAAAATGACCAGTCTCTGTGAATGCAGTGAGTGGGGATACTAAGGGAATGAATGGCCAGGTATCTCAAATGTGCCAAATATAGGGTTGTGAATTGGAAAGAGTAAATCATCTAGATAGAAACAACAAGAATGAATGAACAATTTCCACCAAACTTTTAATTAAATATAAACAAACAGGAAAGCTGTAAGCTGACAGGTGCAATTTTCCAGGGGGTGCTTGTCTACAGGGAGGCACCTAAGTCAATACCATCTGCTTAAGGTGGAATAAGAGATTTATCCAGAATGAATAAATAATACCTTCTTCTTAGTGTTGGTTATATATGGAATATACCAAAAAGAGGACATTTCACCTTTCTTCCCCAGGTTTCTCTGTAACTAGGCTCTATGCATGTGCTTTAATCATTAATATCATGGGGTACAGTCACCCTAGGGGAAGATTTTGCAGAACTTGTAGTGGTAATGGTCTCTCTTATGTGTTTGTTTCATTTGACCTTCTCTGCTGATTCCATGGCATAGATATATTCAGGAACTCATCTTAGCCAAATGCGTTTTTCCAGAAATATCCTGGTGGGCCTTGTGGTTTCATCCTCTGCTGCTCAGGAACTTAGAATATATCAACAGAGTTTCTTAAGTGATGAGCATGGACCCAACAAACTTGACCTGGAGCTACTTATCTGATTGTGATAAAACAGTCCCCCATTTCAAGACAATGTGTCTTGTGAGTCCTGGAGGAACTGCAGTATCCTTCAATCAACATGTATATATTATTCAAATATTATAGGTATTAGGGACACACACACACACACACACACACACACACACACACACACACACACAATCTTGAAAACAATTCTAACACCCAGAGAATATTGTTGCTGTTGTTCATTTGTTTCAATCATGTTCAACTCTTCCTGATTTTGTAAACCTTGAAATTTTCTTGGCAAAGATACCGGAATTGTTTGCCATTTCCTTCTCCAGGGGCAAACATAGGATGTGACTTATCCAAGGTTATACAAATAGGAAGATTCTGAGGCTACATTTGAATTCAGATCCTCTTGATTCCAAGCCCAGCATGTTTCTATATATAAAATGTTAAAAATGAAAAGTTAAATGTAAAATAAAATAGGGAGGGAAGAAACTAGAAAACAGAAGAATGGGTAAAGTCTTCCTCTAAAAGATGGGATTTGACTTGAGTATTGAAGGAAACAAGGTAGGGTCAAGTCTCACCTCTGATAAATACTGATTAAGTAAACCCTAGGCAAATCACTAGCCTATTATCGTCCAAGGTAATTACCTAAGACAATAAATTTCAGAGAGGGTGTCCATAAGCATAGATCTCATTTGGTTTTTAAAATAATTTATATCTTTTAAAATTTTATTAATATTTTCCTAGAATTTTAGTTGAACTTATTCCCAAGTTGTATTTTTCTTTGAGGCTTTGTTTATAGATTTTTGGAGTTATTCTCTTCTTCTGGGTTTATGTTTTGAACATCCCTTTCACCACTAGATCTCTTAAATGATGGGATTCTTTTTGTGTTTACTCATTCTTCCAGTCTATTTTCTGATTTCAGATTTTTTTGTTTGGACCATACTCTGTTCACTTCTGTAGGGAATATCTGAGCTGAATTTGTGTCCCTTTGGATCCTCTTGCTATCCTCGGGGAGGCTGTGTTCATTCCAGGACCTCTAGGACTTCTCAGTTGGGGACCTGTAAGTTTTCAGGGTAAAAATATAATTGTCCCCCCCCACCCCCACTTTGTTTGAACTCTGTAAGTGTTTGACTTAGATTTGGAACTAAATCATTGGTTTCAAAGTCAAATAGAGACAGGGGCCACTCATCCCTTATGGACTGCAGGTTGTCTTACTTTTAAAATATAATGTTATTTATAATTTATTGAATTTTTATTTATTTTCTTAAAGATTTCCCAATTGTACTTTATCTGTATTCACAAGGATTGCCTGCTTTGTGTTGATACTTCTGATCTAAACAACGCATCTGCACTCCTGCCCCTATTTGGATTATTTTGGATTCAGGCATCATCAACCAGCTCTAATGCTCTACTGGTTCAGAACTCCTATTTTCGGAGATTCCTTCCCTGCTTATTCTTCTGCAGGCTTCATAGTGGACTGGACACTGGACATGAGACCCTATTCCACTTCCGAGGTCAGAACCACAGAGCAATTGATGGTTTCTGGACACATTCTTTGCTCACCACAGAACCTATACTCTTCATTTTGGAATGCTGTCCTTAGGTGCAGTGCAGGGAGCTTTTTCAGTCTATCTTGGATTTGTGACCTAGAAGTGGGTAATGTGTTACTGATTTGTTCCTATATAAGGTCAGAAGCCTCCTATATAGGTATAGACTGTTTTCTTAATCTGGCTTCTTGTGCAGTTTCAGTTTTATCTCAGTTTCTATGTGCTGGAATGCTCTTCCTGCTTTCCAGTAGCCAGAACTAGTTCCAATGTCCATTGTTCTTTCTCCCCATGCTGACTCGAATTGGAAATATTACTCATTGTGAATTTTCCCCCCCTTGAATTTCACAATCAGGACTTGGTCTAATTGTCTAGATTTTTTGTGGAGACATTGTATTGGGGAATTTGACTGTATATATCTATGTGTTATGACCCCATCTTTGTTCTGTTTCAATCCCTTTTTTTTAACAAATGATGAAACTAAGACCCATTGAGGCAAAATGACTTACTTGAACTTAGTTAATAATGATCAGAAGTAGAATATGAATCCATGCACTAGGACCCCAATTGAATATACCTTCTATTCCACCTATCCCTAGTTTTTTCCTTTCCTTCTAGTAGGAGGATAAAAACTCATTTTATATATCTTTAGCAAGCTGTTGCAATCTAAAATCTCACTTGAACTCGATTTGGCCTGACTGTCTGGTGAAAGGAACAAGTGATGAGTAGCTGGTAGTTTTGCTATGGTTCTTAAAGTCATTATAGTTTTTGACTTTGTCCTTCCATTATACTTCCACAAAAGTATCCTTTCTGGGGTTCTTTTCCCACTCCCAGACCTTGCTGTTTTTGAATCAGACCTCTTTACCTTCTAATAATAAGTAACAAAGCAACTTATTTATAAAAAGAAGTGTTTATTATTTTAGCTCCTTCTTTGTGTGTGTATGTGTATGTGTTTGCCTAATTAATACCTAAAGGGAAACTACTTTTTTGGTCATCTTCAGAGCTTGGAAAAAAAACTGGATTTCTCTATCTATCTTCCACAGTTTAATCCCTACTGTAGGAACCAATCTGGAGGAGAGTATTGTTTTCTCTTTTCTTTTTCTCCCAGTTGATTTCATTAGAGAGCTGGTAAAACTTTCCATTGCTTATGTTTAAATGGCAAGAGAATTGTTTTTTGGTTCTAAATTTGCTTTTCATTATCCATGGCATGTTTAGGGTTAGGAGATGAACTGTTTTTCTAAAATTAGCTTCTTCTTTTTCATCTGCCCCTTACCAATTGTGACACAATTCTGAATATAAGGAAGGTTCCAAAGGATCCATTAAAACATTGCCATTTTTTTAATTTATAGAAACCCATGCATAACCTTTATTTCCTCTACTAGCATAAGATCCTCTAATAATGGAAATTAATATTTAGGGCCTTGGGATCTGGGCAGCTGGGTGGCACAATGGATAAAGTGCTCCACCTGGAGTCAGTCCACTTGAACTTGGACACTTACTAGCTATGTGACCCTGGGCAAGTCACTTAATGCTGCTGTTTACTTTAGTTTCTTCATATGTCAAATGAGCTAGGGGAAGAAATGGCAAACTTTTCAAGTAACTTTGCCAAGAAAATGTAAATAAGGTCACAATGAGTAAGAAGCAACCTTGAATAAACAACAATAATCATGGGGATCCAGATCTGGAAGGGGTCTTAAAATAATTTTCTACCTAGTCAGTCCTCTCATATAATGTTATTTTTGTCTCATAATCTTTTTTATCTTGTCAGGGTACATCATATAAAGCCCTAACTTATTTAAACATACTTGTAGTGTATCCCCACACAATGTACAACTTAAAAGGAAAAGAAAACTGCTTAAAAGATTGTGTATGACTGATAGTGATGCAGGGGAATTATAGGCACAGAAAAAATTCTTGTAATTGGAATCAAATTTTTGTAACCATTTCTGTTCTGTTAAAGTGTTTAAATCACACACACACACATATATATATATATATATATATGTATATATATATATATATATACATATATATATGGACTTGATTTTTGTAATTTTTTTGCATTGTTAAAATATTTCCTTTTTGACCTTTACTTTGGTCTTGACCACATACTCACCCACATTTGTGGGTCAGGTTAAATTACATAGTTGTTGTAAAATGTCTTCTTAAACCAGGTGAAGCCTCTCTTACAGCCACCCCTCCAATACCAGATATTTGTTGACTATTCCCCAAAATGTTTCCCTTTCCACCAATCCTGGAGGAGCATTTAAGGGGAGTCTGGTACATGACTCCCTCTCTTAATCAACAGTTGGCCTGTTTGGTTTAGACAGTTGTTCCCAACCCCCATGTGGCCTTTAAAGAAATCTTAACTTTCTTTTGGTTTCTCTATTTTGTGTTTATAGCAACCTTTTAATAAATCTGTTTTTTTTTTCTTTTTACACCTGCATTCTGGGGTCAGAGTATTGTGAGATTTTGACTTAGAATGGATCAATCACCTGACTTCATTTATATGTTCAACCTTTTACTTCCAGAGTTTTCTATTTACTAAAAGGACAGATAAATGTGTTATAAGTTAAGAAAAATATTGTTGATCTGAGTTTCTCTTTTTTTCTGTATGAAGAAGCTGAGGCAGACCCAAAATTTTAACCCAAGTTCTCCATTCCTTTCTCCTATATTCTGTGCTACCTCTGAGTCAGTTATCAAAAATTCATGGAATATTAGTTCTAAAAGAGGTCTTAGAACTCATCCAGAACCTAAATTATATAGGAAACTCAGGTCTAGACAAAGAAAGGATTAGAACAAAAGCAATCCCAGGTCTCTAACTCTACTTCTCTTGGTAATTTATTTATCCCAGGACTTATTTCTAAAGCTCTGGCCTCACAGATGGAATCTCTCACAAGCTCCAGGAGGTTACTCTAAGGATGGAGCAACTACCTTGATCTATGGAGCAGATGGTGTTCACTAGACAGAGGTAAAGGGTGTTGTCTTGTTTGTGGATTGTGTACAGGCCTTTAGAATTTTTTTTTAAGATTAAATAAAATCTGTTCTTTTTTCTGTGTTATTTTATCCTAAATATTTGCTTGGGAGATGAGGGTCCTTTAGACATGATCCATGTATGTGTGTGTGTATGTATATATATATATGTTGTGATATATATATGTATATGAAATCTGATATTCTTAAGAGAAAACTCTAGATGAGGATACAAACCATTATAACAGATTCATTAGTTAAGCAATTCTTTTTCATTATCCTCCCCTTCATAGTATTCTTCACTCCAGATCGTGAACTAAATCAAATCAAATTAAGTCCACAAACATTTATTAAATACTTATCATGTAGTGTATACTATGCTAGGCTCTGGGAAAACATAAATCAGAGGAGAGATGGTCCCAGAACTTAAAAAAATTTTTTTTAAGGTTTTTGCAAGGCAAATGCTAGGTAATTATCAAGTGTCTGAGGTTGGATTTGAACTCAGGTACGCCTGACTCCAGGGCCTATCCACTGCACCACCTAGCTGCTCCAGCCCTTAAAAATTCTAATGGGGGAAGATAATATATAAAAGGAAACTGAAAATGGGGTGTGGAAGGTGGGGCAATATACCTGGGGGGTATGATGGTGAGTTGGGTGCCCAACTTAACTAGAGATTCTGAAAGGAGCCATCCAATCAGAGGGATGGGCTGCAGGAGCTGCAGTGGGAATTCCAGGGCTGAAGTGGTGATCTTTCTAAATTAGGAATTTTTTGAGACATGTTGAAATTCAGATTATAACATGGTCACATCTTTTTCTCCATTAAGTGCTATTGACATTTTTGATTCAATACATATTTATTAACATTAATTTATTTTGAAAATATAATATAATAATAATGATATTAAATACCTATTATGTGTTAAGGACTGTGGTAAGCTCTGGAGATAATAAAGGCAAAAGAAATACCATTTTTGCTCTTAAGAGAGGGATTCTACTGGGATGATAAAGCCTATAACCAGAGAGTAAATACAAATATATGTAAAGTAATCACAAAGTAATTTGGGTTATGGGGTAGATGTTGGGAGATGGGAGAGAGTTTGATAAGGAAAGGCCTGCAGAAAGTGATTATTCTAAGAGGTGCAAGTGAGGAGAGGCAAGCATTCCAGGCACTGGGGACTGGCTGGGCAGAAACCAAGAGGCAGAAGGTGAAATGATTTTTAGAGGTATTAGTAAGTAGGCTTATCTGACTACAAGGAAGTGTCTATGTAGAAGAAGAATGTGAAATCCTTCTGGAAAGACAACTTGCAGTCAGGTTTTTACCTGCCAAATGGTAGTGTGTATTTTATCTGATAGTCAATAAAGAGACATACATATTTTCTTGAGCAGAACATTGTTGTTTATTGTTCAGTCATTTGTAGAGTCAAGGAAGATTATAAGGGTGGTGTTGTCTTTGAAAAACTGGGAACTTAGGAAGAGGGGTAGCCTTTTAAAAAGACAGATAGTTCCATTTTGAACATTTTGAGTTTGAAATAACCATGAGATATCCAAGTAGAAATGTCCTGCAGACAAAGGAGAAAGATGAAGGCTGGAAATACAGGTTTGAGAAATATGATTTGGGAATATTTGAGTGAAAAGGAAATGAATTGGTTAGTGGACTAGGCATGTTCCACAATTTTCCTCATTAAAGTGAGTGAAAATAGAATTTTACAAAAATGTTTTTTGACTTTATGGACAGTTTTCTCAGAGTAAATTTTGTCCATTTGGTGAGGGTTAGATATATTTTCTGTAAAAATTACACTGATGGAAATAACAGTACAGCAGGTGGTTAATTTAGAATCTACAGAAGTATGTGTGTGGGGGGATCCATAACAGCAGTGGAGACTCTGAATCTATTAGACTGGAAGATGTTCCCTCAGAGAGGGTGTTAGTGAATCAAAGAGAGCTATACCTTACCCCTAATGTTTCTTGAGTCACCCAAATGACCTCCCCTCACATGCCTGAGAAACACAAAGTAAGAGCAGCCAGTTGATGTTTTCTGAGGGTTAGCCATGAGAACCCAGAGGCTCTTCATCCTCTGAGACCCCAGGAGGCAGGTCTTTGTTCAGATGAACAGTCTGGAGGAAGAACCATTTGAGGAGGAAAGGAAGCATGCCAGATTTCTGTCATCTCTTCAATCAAACAAAGCTGGGCTTTGGTGAAACTCAGTGGAGAAATCTTTTCATGAATTACTCAGCAGGACCCAGTACGACTATTTTCCCAACAATCTCTCTGGGCTATACTGTACTAGCTGAAAGCAACATTGGAACAATGCCAAGTCAATGGAGAAAAAAATAATGTAGTGGTCTATATTCAAAGGGTAGTTTTCTATTCTATTCTATTCTATTGGAAGTGGGGTTGTCAGACTTTTCATGACATATAGAAAAGGGGACAGAGAGGGAGTTTTTCTCACTTTAAAAAAAATCTTGTTAATCACGGCACACTGCAGTACTTGCTCAGCAAATCAATACTTTTCCTCCTCATTCATACCCATCCATTCTGAGATCTCAGTTCATAGCTACTCTTTGGATTTTATTGACTTCCTGATTCTCAAATTATTTTTTAAGAATATCCATAAGAATTCTTGAAGTTTAAGTCATCTCTTGGTGGGAGAAGGGTACAGGTTAAAGATTCAGAGGAAGGGAAGGGGACTTTCTCCCATATGAATAGAGCTTTTTGATTCTATCTCAGATTCTATCTCAGATTTGGTTATCAGTGTGGTATTTACACATCATGTGTTAGATTCTATGGGATCATAGAGTTAGATCTGGAAGAGACTTAAAAGATCATTCGATCCAACTTCATCATTTTACAGTTGAGGAAGCTGAGGACAAAGAATACAGAGGTGAATTGTCTTCTCCCTTCCTGCCTTGTACACTGCCTTAAATATATTAAATGTTTTTTGAATTGAAATGTCATGACATCATAGGATTTAGACATTAAACCGACTTTAGAGGTCCCTGAACCTGCTCATTTTAGACAAGTAAATTCACCAGCATACTAGGATCTCAGAGTTAGAAGGGGTCTCAGATGCCATATAGGCTAATTTGTACTAGAACAAGAATTCTTTGCATAGCATGTCCAATGAGTACTCATCTAGATCAAAGACCCTTGGAGAAGAGGCAAGAAGTTAACTCCTGAGGCAACCCTTGAACTTTTTGACAATTTTAATTGTTAGTAAGTTGTTTTTTTTTGAAATAAGACTTAAATAAGTCTCATTGCATCCTCTATCCAGTGCTCCTAGAACTACAAAGGGGGCTGAACAGAGCAGGTTATTCTCTCTTCTATATGAAGTTTCTTCAGATATATCCAGATGGTTTCCCTTTTGTCTTCTCTAAGTTAAACATGCCCACACTGTTTGTCCTCTGTTTCATGCTCTTCAATTTATTAATATTCTTTCTACAATGTCATGAGGGCAGTTAGATGTTACAGTGGATTGAGGCCCAGAACTGGAGATGAGAAGACTCATCTTCCCAAGGTTTCAAATCTGACCTTAGACACCTACTAGCTGTATGATCCTGGGCAAGTCATTTAACTCTGCTTGCCTCACTTAGTCATCTATAAAATGAGTTGGAGAAGGAAATGGCAAATCACTCTAGAATCTTTACAAAGAGAACAATCCCCAAAGGGGTCACAGAAAGTCAGATGTGACTGAAAATGACTGAACAACAACAACAACAATTGAAATGTCCTCCCCAGATATGAATTGCATAATCACAGGACAGAGTGGTGTGTGTGTGTGTGTGTGTGTGACTATAATCTCCTCAATCCTTAGCAAATGCAGATTAAAGCCATATTAGCTTTTTTCCCCCTCTGCCATATCATGTGCTGACTGATATTGAATTAAGCAACACTTTTGCGTACCTTTATTGTCCTTATAAAAAAATAAACATCAAGACCTCCAGATGTTTTTTTTAAAGTTAAACTGCTAACTGTGTTTTTTCTTTCTGTCAGGAAGTTGATTTTTTGAACACAAGTGCAAGACTTTAACATTTATTACTGTTAACTAGTTTCTTATTAGCATTTTCCAATATTTTGACCTGTTGAGATCTTTTTGAATTTTGGCTGTCATTCTCTATGTTAGTTATTCTTCCTTTTTTGTCATCTGCAGATTTAATAAGTGTGCCATCTATATCTTTATCTAAAGTCATTGACAGAAATATCAAATGATTTGAACATAAAGATTTGGGGCACTCCAATAGAGAATTCCCTCTAAATTGATACTGAATCATTAATGACTAGTCCTTGGACTTGTCCATTCAACCAATTCTGAATTTATTTAATTTTACTATGGCCTAGATCATATCTTTCTGTCTCATTCATGAGAACAGAATGAAAGATTTTGCCAAATGCTTTGATAAAATTGAAATAAACTATATCTCTAGAATTTTTCTCATCTACCAGTTTAGATGCCTCGTCATAAGAGGAAATAAGATTAATCTGTCATGATCTGTTCCTGATGAAATCCTGCTGTTTGTGATTACAACTTCCTCTTATCTATTTGTTAACCAGGCTTTTAAAAATAGTGTAAAACCTTTACACCCCCCTCCCCCAGGAACTGATAAAGATTATTGACTTATAGTTTGCAGACTCAATTTTCTTACCTCTAAAAAAATTTAATATCTTTTGTCTTCTATTCTGTAGTATCTCTTCAATTGTCCACAGTCTTTTAAAGATTGCTGACTCTAAATTCCAATCAAAGCTATAACTTCTTGTTGTTCATTGGACTGTAGTTCATGTGGGATTGGTAACTTGAATCCATAGATTCTCTCTTGCCATATATTTATTGATCTTGTACTTCAGTTCCCTGTTAATCATCTTTTGTCTGTCTTTTCATGTTCAAAGGTCACTTTCCTTGGCAGAGTAAAGGGAATCAAAATAAAATTGAATCATTTTTCCTTCTCTGTTTTCAGTTATCATTCCATTCACCTGTGCAGTTCTCCTAGCCTTTCTTTGATCCTCTTCTTTTCCCCATTGTAGCTAAAAATGCTATCTCTCATCCTGTGTTTTCCTGACCAGCCTCTGCCTCTTAACACTATTCTTATAGGTTAGTGCCATCCTTTGGCTGTCGTTCTCCTTCACCTTCCTTAGTTTTTAATCTCCTATTTTGGTCAATCAATCCTCTTTAGATAAGAGTCTCTTGTTTTTCCTCATTATCTGAATTTTCTCTTTGTTTCTTTTGAATTGGACTCACTTCTACTTCGAATTTTAGTCCTTGAAAATCTGACATGTTCTCAAGTCAGCATGGTATTGTGGAAAGAGTTAGACTTGCATTCAGGAAGACTTGGTTTCAAACGTTATCTCAGATACTAAGTGAATGATCCTTGGCACATCACTTAACCTCTTTGGATCCCAGTTTTCTTATCTGTCAAATGAGGTGGTTAGATCATCTTTGACTTTATCATACCATTTAAGGATCCCTTTCAACTCTAAATCTATGATGCTCTTTTTCTTTCTAGGGGTGTCAGATTCTTTTAAAATCTGTATTCCCATTATCTAGACTAATCCAAGTTTCCTCTTTTTCTTGAGCATGAATTTTAAGAGCATGAAGTCATTATCTCTCTCCTCAACTAATTTTCTATCATAACAGCCTTAGTAAATAGTTCTTCCTTGCTGGTGAGAATCAAGCCCATAATAGAATTTCCTCTCATTTGTCTTCCACTTTTAAAAGAATGGAATTTTCATCAAGGGACATCAGGGAATTCTGGTCTACTATTTTTTTTTAGATTTTTGCAAGGCAATGGGGTTAAGTGGCTTGCCCAAGGCCACACAGCTAGGTAATTATTAAGTGTCTGAGGCCAGATTTGAACTCAGGTACTCCTGACTCCAGGGCCAGTGCTCTATCCACTGCACCACCTAGCCACCCCTCTGATCCACTATTGGGAGAGAGAGAGACAGAGAGAGAGAGACAGAAAGAGACAGAGAGAAAGAGAGACAGAGACAGAGATACAGGAGGAGAAAGATGGAGAGAGACAGAGGGAGAGAGAGAAAGAGACAGAGAGAGAGAGAGAGAGAGAGAGAGAGAGACAGAGACAGAGACAAAAAGACAGCAACAGAGAGACAGAGAGAGAGACACACAGATACACACACACCAAGACAGAGACAGAGAGACACATGGTCAGAGACAGAGACAGAGACAGTGAGAGAGAGACAGAAAGACAGACAGATAATTCTCCAATTCTTCAACAGATCTGGATTGAGATAGAGAGTTGAAATGACTTGTCTAACTAATATCATGCCATTGGGTTAGTGGTAAAGTCAGAACTGCTGATTCATAGGTTAATACTTTCCCCACTGTTTCAGACTTACTAATTATAGTTTTATGCTTCCAAATGTCTGTTTGTACTAGATCATAGTAAGAATATAAAACAATTCTATTTTTTTTAGGTTTTTGCAAGGCAAATGGGGTTAAGTGGCTTGCCCAAGGCCACACAGCTAGGTAATTATTAAGTGTCTGAGACCAGATTTGAACCCAGGTACTCCTGACTCCAAGGGCGGTGCTTTATCCACTACGCCACCTAGCCACTCCAACAATTCTGTTTTTTTTTTTTTAAAAATTAACTTTAAAAAAATTATTAGCACTTAATTCTCTTTATCTGTCAAGCATCATACTAGGTCATGAAGATAAAGTCAACAATGAAATTATCCCTGCCTTCAAGGAGTTTGCATTTTATGAGTGAAACACTATATACACATAGGTTATTGTTGTTCTATCATTTCTGTCATCTTTTCCTGACCTCATTTGGGGTCTTCTTGGTAAAAATACTGGAGCAGTTTGCCATTTCCTTCTTTGACTCATTTGACAGATAAGGAAACTGAGCCAAAAAGGGTCTAGTATTTGCCCAAGACCATATTTGAACTCAGAAAGATGAGCCTTCTTGGGTACATGTGAAAGCTTAAACAAATTTCGCCACCTGAGGGAGTTTGTGAGAGAATTTAGTCTGTAGTAGCCTTACATAGCAGTGGCTCATGGGGAGTTGATGCTTTCCACTGCTACTTTATTACGTGTTTATAGCTTTCTCACTTTTACCTTCTCCCATGAAGATTCAGTTTTGGGAAAAAAATGTGATAAAAATATTCTAAGTCAGTTTCATTAAAAGTAGTAGAAGCCCCCACCATGATGTTTTTGCTTGACTGCCTCTTAAAAATGAAATGAATCTAGGGGTGTCAGATTCTTTTTCAAGACTTGAGTGTCAAATATTTCCTCTCTCTCTCCATTTTGCTATTCTTGGTTCAGACAGCAGTACAGCTCAGACAAACAGATAATGTCTTTTGTGTTTTATCAGAGAATCCCCACTTTCTATTCATAAACCTAAACATCAGATAGTTTAATTATTTATTGTACAATAAATTTAGAGTTAGATATGAAAGTGAACATTTAGAAAAAAGCTGAAACATGCTGCTTTTCACAACCTGGCAGGGATGGGTGGAAATGGTGTGTATATATGTTTGTCTAAGTTACCAATAGTTAATCATCACAAATACTAACTCTTTTTGACTCTTAATAATGTGACATTCACTGAATGAAGTGCTTTGTACTTATTATCTCAATGTGCTCCTCATAGCAAATCTGGTAGCAGGAGTTATTATTATACCCATTTTATAACTGAGGAAACTGAGGTGAGTAGGTTAAGTGACTTGTCCACAGCTAATAGTGTGCAAGACTGAATTTGATCTCATCTGATTGATCCCAGGAAATAATACTCAAGAGAGTCACTTCACTGAGGAAAGAGGAAGGGGAAGACAAATGGACATTTTTTTCTAGCTCTATTAAAATAGTTTTTGGTTTTTGGTAATTTTTTTAGATTTTTTTTTTGCAAGGCAGTGGAGTTGTGACTTTCCCAAAGTTTATGGTAATTTGTTTGGCATGCTAAGCAAATTAATTTGGTAGAACTATTTTTTTCCTTGCTCAAAATTGATTAGTGATACAAAATTTTCACAGTCCATGGTTCATATTTAAATCAATCTCATCATCCCTGGCTTTGGACCATTACTACACTCACTATAGTAGGACCTTCAGTGGCTCTTCTTCCATTAAGCCCCTTCCATTTAAGATCAAGACAATAGGGTTAGTCTGTCTCTTCCGTCAGCTTCTCTGGCTTGTCTTACTCTCTGTTCATATCTCTGTGAGTACCAAAGCTGAGTTACACAAAATACATATGGAGTAAATACACAGTAAATTTTTGGAGGATACAGTAATGGGGGACATAGGTAAAGGCCTCTTGGGAGGTCAAGTTTGAATTTAGCTTTTGAACAAAGCTAAGGATTCTCAGAGTCAGAAGTGAGAAAATGAGCCAAGATGGAAGATGGAGTGTCATATATAAGGAGCCATTTTCTTTGGCACATCAAGTATATGAAAGAAAGTAAAAGTATTTTGTATAAATGGATAAAAGACCATAAATTACTCTACAAACAACTTGTTTAGTTACTGGTATAATAGCTTCTTCTAATCTCAGATGCCATTCACAAACACAGGTTAAAAAGACATACTTTGTATAGTAACTAGCTCCAAGTGGTCTCCACCTCTAGGAAGTCTCCTTCAGTCTTAATAAAACAGCTGCCAGTTGCCAATACCTTCTGAGCTGCTGGCAAGCTCTCCCATTACAGGTGACTGTGCAGCCCTATCTGACTCCACATTCCCTAATAAGTCCTTAAGGTTTCCTCTGCATTTTGACAACTTTTTCCCCTCTCCACTGAGAGAAGCCTTTCCAATTTCCCTTCTCCCAGGCTGCTTGACCTTTAAGCACACAGTGGAGCTAGTTACAGATTTATGCTTCTTGAAGCTCCCCAGACACAAAACCCACAGCTTTAACTGAGTAACAAAAGAGAGGCTTTGAAAGTGAAGAACCCAAACTTATTACAACTAAAAATAGAATAGTGTTTCAACTTTGTCTGATTTTAGTCTTGTATTTGAAACATAACTATTTTTAGCTCAATGTTTTTGGAACACACATGGTCCCCTGACATTGTTCAATACCATGTACAAAATGGAAGTTCAATAAGTGTTTTATTGATTACAGTAATCAGTACTGTAGAACAGCCCTGAGAACAGGGCTGTATTCCTGATGAGATGGTACAAAACTACTTGTACTTTGTGTTTCACCTTTCAGGTTATATAAATGATATTAAAATAGATATAAAGTTGGCAAAATTCTTTTTGTCCTAATTGTGTGTGATAGTACTATTATAATCTACCTCATATTACAGATGGGGAAACTGAACCCCAGAGAGTTTAAGTGACTTGTCTCGGGTCACACAGCTAGTAAATATCAGATGTAGGGTTCTACCCCCAGGTCTTCCTATCTTTAGTCCAATACTCTTCTACCTTATTTCTGTAATATTATTCTTATAATGTGATGAAAATTTAAGTGGACCAGATGAGCTCCCCAAAGCATAGGCAGTGCTGTTTGATTAGGCTTTGAGGACAGGATTAACCTTCAATGCATCTTTTCCCAGGAGGCCAATTTATAACTCAGCATTCTGATAGGAAACCACTAAAGCTATATGAAGACATTGGGCTGGTTTCATGATTTTATTGCATTTTGTTTTGGGCAATAAAATCATCTGAACTGCCAATGGGTCAACACTTAGGACTTCTCACTACTGGTACCATTAATTCATAAAACATGAAACAATCAAGAAAACTCTTACAAGCTAAAGCAATTTCTGCAATAGAGAATTGGTGTAATGTAGAAGACGGAACCTGGATGTCAGGAGGATCTGGGTTTGAATCTTGTTTTAGAAACTTAAGAACTATATGATTCTGGGCAAGACCTTCAAACCTTTGTCATTTACACTTTAGTAGATTTTGATCAACCTTATGATGAATCATGACTCCAGAGGACTGATGATAAAGTTTACTGCCCACCTCTGTGAACTCAATTATAGAATGAAGTACATATATTTTGGACAGCCAATCCAGGGTATTTTGCATGTTTTTTTAAACAACAGTTTTCTTTTCTTCTTTTTTAAATGGATAGGAATTATAAGGGGTAGGAAACAGATTTTTATATTATAAAATTATGAAAAATAAAATTCCCTAGACCTTTTTCATTTATGAGGATTTTAAAGTCATTTTCAGCTTTTAATTTATGTTATGAAAAGGGTTATATTTTACATTATAGAGTTCAGGAAAAACTAGGTTTTATATCATGGCTGTACTCATTACCATCCATGTGCCCTTCAACTTTTTTTTTCCTGTCAAATTAAGGGTTTGAATTCGATGATCTCTAAGTTCCCTTTCAGTTCTAAATCCTGTGAAACCTCTTAGAACCTCAATTTCCTTATATGTAAAATGGGGATAATAATACACTATTTCACAGTCATTATGAGAATTGAGATAATATGTAAGGCACTTTGTAACTATAAAGGGGCATATATTTGAGCTATTATCATTTCATAGAATAGGTAAATTGCTTAAGTATATTGGTCCAGGAAATGCAATTCCCTCAATCAACAGATTAAACTGCTTCATGACTGAGTAGATATTGGACTGAGAGGACATAGGTTCTTTTCTGGAAGAATAAAAATCATCTAGACCTAGCTCCTATTTTATAGATGGGAAAACTGAGACCCAGAGAGGAAAAGTGATTTTTTTTAAATTGCAGAGCTAGGATTAGAACCCAGATCCTCTGATTCTAAATGCGAATTAAATCCTGTGGATTTGCCAGACATAAAAGTTGAGCAAATTGCTCAGGCTCACCTATCTACTTAAGAGTCTGAGGAAGAATTTGAACTGAAGTCTTCATGTCTCTAAGTCCAGCTTACTCTCTATTATATTACATTGTTCCTTATAAATATATCTTTGCTCTGATTATAGGCATTAAGTATCAGAGTTATTTTACTCTAAAAACTTAAAATATTGCAACCATAGTTTTCTTTGAACTAGATGTATTCAAATCAACTCAATAAATAATTATTGAATACTTACTATATGTAGGACACTCCTGCAAAGATTCATGAGCCCTCACTGATATCTTCAAGAATGAAGGATTCATTTGAGATTCTAGCTTCTTTCAAATGAGGATCACACATGAGTAATAAGTGAGATGGGACAATGGTAGTGAATAATAGTTAATCTGCCTGGGCAGGGTAGGATGTCTTAAAGCTTTTCAGACAGCATAGTGATGCTATTTGAACTTGATGTGTCGTTGCTGGTCAGCAAAACCATGACACTAAATTTTAGTTTATCAATAAAACTTGAACCTTCTTTGTTGCACCAAGAAATTGGTTATCAATTGAACATTAAAACTGTTGACTACTGTAAGAAAAGGGCCACTGATTAGATTAATTTAGATTAATGTTATTTTGTGGTTATTTGACCCATTTTCCTCAAGGAGTCCAATCCATTTATTGATTTAGTAGGGAAACAATTCATGAGTCTCAGTGGGGTTGGACATGGGCATAGGATGAATGGTATCTAAAGGGACAGGAATGAACCTGATAGAAGAAAACAGCCCTTTCAAGGTACATGAAGGTACAAAATCAAATTGACTGGCAACAAGTCATTCAGAGCACAAACACAGGAAAACGACCTCAAATTGTGGACTTCATTTATTCTAAAATCACATCAAACCATTGAGGAAGATGTGAAAGACCTGTCACTGTTTCATCAATAGATGAAATCAGCATAGTGTTCTGTGAGTGAGTGAGTGAGTGAGTGAGTGTGTGTGTGTGTGTGTGTGTGTGTGTGTGTGTGTGTGTGTGCGTGTGTGTGTGTGAATCAAACCAGAATGTAAGCATTTTGAAGGCAAGGACTGGTTTATTTTGTTCTTTGTATCTCCAGCATGTGGCAATGCTAGTTGCAGAATGGGTGTTTATTATGTTGAATCAATTTAAACCATGACTACAGTGATACAAATGAGGAATGTATCTAGTGCAGAAGTTGGAGCACTGGGCTTGAAAGTAGATCTTTGTGAGTTCAAATCTGACTTCAGACAGCTGTGAGACCCTGTATCACTTAGCCTTGTTTGCTTCAATTTCCTCATTTGTAAAATCAACTGGAAAAGGAAATGCAAACTACTCCAGGATTTTTGCCAAGAAAACTCTAATGGGGTCACAAAGAGTTGGCTATGACTGAACAACGACACAAATGGGCAAATGTTACTTTATAATGGTCAAGCATTTTCATACTTCATATGATCCTTACAAAAAAGGCAGGCAAACTTTCAACATCCTCATTTTCTTAGAACCCTAGAATGTTGGCATTATTAAGCAGTG
Source organism: Macrotis lagotis (assembly GCF_037893015.1). NCBI lineage: Eukaryota > Metazoa > Chordata > Mammalia > Peramelemorphia > Peramelidae > Macrotis > Macrotis lagotis. The sequence goes on from NC_133661.1 coordinate 122,250,502, forward strand.
TTAAAAATGATCTAAGTCCTCATATTAAAGAGGAAGAAACCAAGATTACAAGGGCTTAAATGACTTGTTCAGGGTCACACAGTTAGTCAGCAGAGAGTGCATTTTTAACCAGGTTTCCTCTCCTTACTATCTGGATGATCTTGGATAAGTCAATTTGCCTCTTAAGGTCTCAGTTTCCTCATCTGTAAAAATGAAGATATTGTACTAGGTTACCTCTGAGATCCCTCCTAGCTCTAAATCTATGATTCTATGATCTCATTTCAAGTTCATTGATCTTTCCACTGAACTACAGGCTATCATGAAGGTGCTTTAATAAATGTTGGTCAGGAGATCACAGACCCAACATTACAGATTTTTAAGCCAATTTTGAAAGTAAACATATGTGCAAGCCTGAAGAATTGAGAGAGCAAATCTAAAGGGAGTCAGGAGATTTTGTTTTTCCTTTAAATGAAGTTTTTGTTAAAGTTTAATGAAGAGAGAGAGAGAGAGAGAGAGAGAGAGAGAGAGAGAGAGAGAGAGAGAGAGAGAGAGAGAGAGAGAGAGAGAGAGGTAGTGGGAACTTGGGAAGAGGGAAGGGAAGAAGATGAATGTGCCAGATATATTGGGGGCTGGAAGACATTAGTTTTCTCTTATCCTATTGAGAATGGAAGCAGCAGGCCATGAGGGCACTAGTTAGTGTAGGAAGACTGTGGTGCACTTAACAGTTTCCCTGGTGGCCCAAAGGCATGAATAAGTCTGATGAAGCACTTGACTCCCAGAGAATGACTCAGGCAGGAGGGTATCATTGAGAGCCAGACTTGAATGCTGAAATTTATTTCAAATATGTCCTTGTGGCAAGTTGAATATATTTGCTACTGATAAAGATGAGGCATCTCCTTCTTTCATGCCCATTTTCTTTACTGAATTTCTGAGCATATACACAATCATATTTAAATTCCTCTTTTTTGCATCTCTGGGATCTTTAATGGATCAGAAAAGAATTTAAGGCTGAATCAATGAGGCCCCCCCACCTGGAATTCACTCCCCCCTTACCTCTTGGAACCTGGAGTTTCCTTCCTAAATGAGACTTTCCAATCCCCCCCTCATCCCAGTCTGGGTATTAATGCTATCTTCCTCTTGAAATTGGTATAGATTTTATATTTATTTCTCTGCATCATAAATTTGGTTATGGTAGAGATCTACCTTAACATCCTGTATCTTTTTTAAGTCTGTCCCTCAAAAAACAAACAAACTTTAAGCCCATTAAGGCAGGAGTTATTTCATTTTTTGGTAGATAGTAACATTTAATAATTCATTTTGAACTGAAGATGAGTTAAGCTGCATTTCTAGACTTTTGTTCATGATTTATTTTATATTATTACAATAATTTTGTTACAAGAGTAAACATAAATCCCCCTCCCTCCCAAGAAGATGAGAAACCTCAAGAATAGTGAGAGAGAGGGAAAAAATGTACTTCAGACTGTGTTCAGATTCCAATGGCTCTATCTCTGGGGTGAGTTCCTTTTTTTATCATAAGTCCACCAAAGAAGTTGCTTCAGTATTTTCCCCACAGTTGCTATTACTAGCTGTATTTCCATACACTCTATTACTCCCCACTCTCATTTATTTTATTCTCTCTCTCCTTTCATCCTGGCCCTGTCCAAAAGTGTATTGTATCTGAGTACCCTCTTCCACAATCTTTACTCTCTTCTATCTCCTATTCCACCCCCCCTTCCCTTCCCTCATTCCCCCTTATCGCATCCCTTTCTTCTCATTTTTCTCTAGGGTAAGATAGATTTCCTCACCCTATTAAGTGTGTATGAGCCATATCTGATGAGAATGAAGGCTCACTCATTCCCCCTTGCCATCCCCCCTTTCCACTCCATTGAAAAAGCTTTTTCTTGATTCTTATGTGAAATTTCTTAGCCCCTTCTTCCTCTGCTTTCTCTTCCTCCCAGTACTTTCCTTTATCACCCATTGACTCCATATTTTTACTATATTATAACATTATATTCTACTCCTTCCTATGTCCTGTCTATATATGGTCCTTCTAAAAACTGTTATAAATGATAAAGTTCATAAAAATTATTAATATCTTCTTCCTGTGCAGGAATACAAACAGTTCAACATCATTAAGTTCCTCACAGTTAGTCCTTCTCATGCATCCCCTCTATGGTTCACCAGAGTCCTGTACCTGAAGATCAAACTTTCTTTTAAGCTTTGGTTGTTTCAGTAGGAAAGTTTGAAAGTCCCCTGTTTCATTGAAAGTCCATTTTTTCCTCTGAAAGAGGCTGTTCATTTTTGTTGGGTAGTTGATGCTCGGTTGTAAACCAAGATATTTCGCCCTCTGGAATATCATATTCCAATCCCTATGAGCCCCTAATGTAGGTGCTGTCAGATCCACTGTAATACTGACTGTGGAGTCTCAGTAGTTGAATTTTTTGTTTCTGGCAGCTTTTAGTATTTTCTCTTTGACTTGGGAGTTTTGGATTTTGGTTATAATATTCCTGGAATTTTTTTTTCTTTTGGGTTCTCTTTCAGGAGGTGACTGCTAAATTCCCTCAATTTCTATTTTACTGTCTGCTTCTAGGATCTCAGGGAAATTTAACTGTATTATTTCTTGAAAAATGAAGTCCAGGCTCTTTTCCTGGTAGTGATTTTCAGGTAGCCCAATAATTTTCAAATTATTTCTTCTGGATCTGTTTTTGAAGTCAGTTGTTTTTCCAATGAGATATTTCACATTTTCTTCTAATTTTTGACTTTTTTGGAAGAGTTTTATTTCTTCCTGATTTCTTGCAAAGTCATTAACTCTCTTTAGTTCCATTCTGCATTTGAAGGAGTTATTTTCTTGAGAGAGCTTTTTTATCTCCTTTTCCAGCTGGCCAATTCTGCTTTTTAAGGCATTCTTTTCCTCATTTGCCTTTTGTTTTGCTTTTTCCATTTGACATAAACTGGTTTTGGACATATTATTTTCTTCACTATTTTTGGTATTTCTTTCACCAAACTTTTGATTTAGTTTTCATGATTTTTCTGCATTGTTCTCATTTCTCCTCTAATTTTTTCCTCCACTTCCCTTAATTGCATTTCAAAATTTTTTTGAGCTCATCCACAGTCTGAGCCCATTTTCTATTTCTCTTAGAGGTTTTGGATATGGAAGCTTCAATTTTGTCATCTTCTGAGTATGTATTTTGATCTTCCATGGACTAAAGTAGTTCTCTATAGTCAGATTCTTCTTTTTCTTTTGTTTACTCATTTCCTCTGCCCAAGACTAATTTACAGCACTTCTAATGCTTTGGATACTTTTTGGGGACACCCCACTGGAACCTTTATTCCTCCATGGTCTTATGCTCTCTTGCCTGTGCTTTGATATTTAGATGGCCCCCGCACTACCCTCTGCCCTGGAGCTTTAAGGAGGAGCCCTGCTGGGCTATCTTAGTATAGAAGCCCAAATGGCAACCTGGATCTCAGTGTAGGCAAACACCAGAGTCCTGCCCACAGGGAAAGCAGAGATATTTCTTCCTTCTCCCCTTGTCTCCTTACCATCTGTGGGCTGTGCTCTGGAGGTGAAGGCTGGTTTCTCCTGATTCTTGTCGCAGGTTCTGCAGCCTGTGTTCTTCACTCCACACTCACTCTGGTCTAGCCGAATTCTCTCCCTGCCCTTTCAAGTTGTTCCTGGACTGTGCTGTGACCTGGGCTTTTTCCAACTCCCGGTTCTGATGAAACACACTTTTCCTGTGGAACTTCTAAGTTATCTTGGACTGGGAAAATGTATCATTCAGTCTTTCTGTGGGTCCTGCCTCTCAAAATTTTGGCTAGAGTCATAATTTGATGGCTTTTGGAGTTCCTTGGGGAAGGAGTTCCTGGGAAATGATGCCTTCAGGCCATCATCTTGACTTCTCCCTGCCCCCGCAGCTATTTTCATTTTAATGTCTTCATGTACCAAACACTAAACATAGTGTCTTAAACATCCCAAACTCTTAATAAATGTTTGTTGAATTGAATTACAACTATCTATTCCTGCCAATGCTGGAAACCTCTCAGGATCTAGGTTAAATTTTGATGCCAGGGGTTCAGGACAAGGTAGATAATAGCCAAAGAAGAGAACTTAGGACATCAAGTCATTTTGGAGGTGATCTGACAATACTGAGTCTGGAGAGAATAGTTTCATTCAGTCAATTGTTACCTTCTTCAAGATACTGTTTAGATGATTTCTTCACGAACTCTTAATTTCTTAATTTATCTTCTCTGTGAATTTGTTTTTAAAATACTTTTTTGTAATTTATTTCATTATGATTGATTTTCTTTGAAATCTTTGAAATTTTGTTTTATGCTTCTAAAAACATTGTTTTGAGAAGGCTTCTTCATAGTCTTCACCAGACTGTCAGAATTGTCAAGGAGGAAAAACATAAAGAGATACAATAAAAGTATGTACAAATATTCTTCCCCTTTTCAAATCTTTTGTGCTTCTTTATTTGAACTTGTCTAAGTAGTTAACATTTTATTTTGTTCCCTTCCATATATGTGAGAACAGACATTGTATCTTGGATTTTTCTGATCATACCAGTGACTGGCACAGTAGCTTTTGTATAATTTATGCTTAATGATTTTATTGAGTTGAACTGACATTGTCTGGTTTAAAGTATAATGGTATAAGATGGCTTATTCTGTTGTCCTTCTAAGGTTTTTATATTCCTCCTTTTCCTCCTCTTCCCTTCCTCCTCCTCCTCCTTTTTCCTTTTCCTTCTCCTCTTCCTCTTTCTTCTCCTTGCATGTAACATGCAATTGAGTTGTAGCAGAACAAAATTTTCAAGAGTAATTAAGGTTAATTATAGTTGCCACAAAGAATGGGGTAAATAAAATCTTATCTGACCTGTACATTGGTGACTCAGCCAATGTATAAGCCAGAGGAAAGCACAGGTGTGTATCATGATTCAGATCAGCAGTTGCTGGCCAAATTTTATCTTAAACTCTCATTATTGCTTATTTTTTAGTGTTTTATGCCATATGGGGAGGAAAAGGATGGCAGTAGAGCAAATAATCCCCAACCCAGCCAAACGTCCATGAACAATACTCATCCCATCAAAAATCCGGAGCAGATTCTCTACTATTTGTCTTCTTCCTTTTCTTGTTCCTTCTGGCATTTGCTTAGTGTTCATTCCAATAAAAACTATAGCTCAGTACAACTCCTGGCTCTCCTTTTATCTTTTTTTTCCCCTTCCTCTAAATTTCAAACCTCTATATTTTAAGCCAAAGAGGTTTCCTATAGGGGACAAGAAGATGGGGATACTTTTAGGGACTTTTTTCTTTCTATGTTGGATGCTGTTCATATCTGTTTCCACTATCTTCTTCCCCTAATCTAACTAGAAACTCCCTAAATGATACCTAGTCTGCAGGTGAAAAAGTTAACTGTCCAGTTACTTTCTATTCTGATAAATCCCTGTCCTGTCCTGTCATTTTCCTTGCTCTAACTAGGAGTGACTAGATATGTATAGCAACTCAAGAAAAACAGAATATTTGAACCTCCAGCTTTTGATGCAGCCTCAATTTTCTGAGGAGTCTTGTGACTTCCTGTCCCCCTTCTGCCCCACAGAGACAATACCTTTCTCTGCCTTTTATTTAGACAACTGATGGGAATGTGGGAAGTTGTTGACTTAGGGTTTTAATAGGCTATCCAAGGTAGATGGAGAGAAATAAGAGTGGGATGGGCCTGGGGTGGGATTAGAGGAATGGGAGAGGAGGGGAGGGGAGAGAAGGGGAAGACCAATCCTTAGGCTAGTCAGAGTCTCTAACTGGCCACTGAAGAGGGATGTTGGGGAAGGGAAGTAACATGCTTTGGAATTTTTTAGCAAACACTGTGGTGACCAATGCTGTTGGCTCTATGCTTCTAATTTATCTGCTTTTCTTTACCCTATTTTACCTACTCTTCCCTCAACAAAAAATCAATATAATAGACATTTTTTGTCAGGAAAATCCACTCCATTGGGCCAATCAGTGGTCAACTTTCAAGTCACACTAATAATTTGCCTACTTCTTGGTGTCCTAAACATTTCTATGCAATTGGAATGAATTGTTCCCTTTCATAATGACAAATGTAGAGATAACTGCCCTGCCAGAGTAGCTGTGAGCACACAGCCCTCCTCACTCAATGTCAGTGGTATTCCAGTCTCCTAAGTGGAAAACAGCTCAAAGTCAGTATTAGAGATGGAAGATAAAAACTGAGTCCAAGCTCTGTGTCCACTGTGATCATTTCTGACTCTAAGGTCCTTGAATTCATATAGCATATTTATGCTAATATGGTGAAAATTGATAAAAATCCAGTAGCTACATTTATTCAAACAGAGGCTTGAGAGCCTCTCATATAATATATTTATGTCTCTGAACACTACTAACACCAGAACATCTGTGGATGAACCATGGATGTAGAAGCTGCCACACATCAAAAGGCAGAAGATAAAAATTTAATAAAATGAGGCTACATTGTATAAATATGAAATTGGGCAGTAAGAACTTTTTTAGATCAATAAATATATTTGCAGTTGACTTTGCTATCTGTTCTCTCTACTTTGCTAATCTTATTTTCTAGAACTCCTCTGTGTGAACCTTCTGTTTCAGACAAACTGGTGTATTCTCTGTCTCCCATTCAAAAAAAATATGCTGTGTTCCTTAACTCAATGCCAAGTTTGTTCTCTCTATTTGGAAAGCACTTTTCCTTCCTTTTGATATTTTATAGAGTTACTTTTTTTTTTTTTTGCAAAGGCCAGCTAATGCCTTGCTATATTACCCATGCTTTGTGATGGCACCTTCTCAATTTGTGAAGCATTTATTTTCTATGCCATTCAATTAATTCTCACAATCACATAATCTCAGGAATTTTAGGATTCAGCTAGTATAGCCCATACTTGAGCAGGAATCTCCTGCACAACAGGTGCTTATTGAATTTGAACTTGAATGTTTCAATGCTGGAGAGCTCTCTATGAAACAACTCAACCTACTTTTATATATTATTTTTCTCCTGGAATTATTTTTCTGTAATAGTTATTGATAGAATTTTTATTCCCAGAGAAGCATATATGATTTCCCCCCCTTGTCACTCATTTCCTTTGTTAATAGAAAATAGTGAGATTTACATAAACTGAATTATGGTTTAAAAATTATTTTGTTCTGAAGCATCTATTTGTTGACTTGGTGTTAGTAGCCCTAACTCCAGGTAGGCTTTGTGCTAACAATTTGGAATTTCACTTTCTTAGTGTTTGGATGTTATAGCCTTGAAAGCAATGGACTTAGAGACTTTAAGTGAATCTTATTGACCTTGAATTTTGGGACCTTGAGATAAGACTTGGCGATTTTGCCTTTGAACCTGGTGACCTTGGAATCAGACTTAGAAATTTAGAATTCAAGCTTTAATAGACTTGAAATCAGACTTGGTGAGTCAGAAGATATACTCATCTTTGGTTTAGTGGCCTTGGTAACCTTAGAGTCAGTGGATGTGGAACCTTAGGATCAGTGGTTCTGGTAACTTTAGAATCAGGCTTGGTCATCTTGGGGGCTAGAAGCTGAGTGTCATCATTGGGACCTGGACATTTGGTGGCAATCCTGAGTCAATTAATCTGGTAGCCTAAGAACTTAGTGATCTTGAGCCTGAAGAACCTGGACTACTATGTTTTATGTACCTAATCAATGTGGTTTATTTGCTCTTCATTCTAAAAAGAAAGTGACATCAGGGAGATGATGTTATGACATGCAAGTGAATTTAATTTGAGTGAGGGAGTGTTGTGCTAGGTCACCCAGTCAATAGAGCTTAGGTGGATTATTCACCATTTCATTTAGGAGCCAGTAGCAAATTGTTTTGATGATTACAACTTTGTAATATAGTTTGAAAAGCTACTACTGTTAGGCCACTTTCCTTCATATTTTTTCATTGATTCACTTGATATTCTTCAGATAATTTTTTTTTAGGTTTCTTGCAAGGCAAATGGGGTTATAGTGGCTTGCCCAAGGTCACACAGCTAGGTAATTATTAAGTGTCTGAGACTGGATTTGAACCCAGGTACTCCTGACTCCAGGGCCGGTGCTTTATCCACTGCACCACCTAGCCGCCCCCAGATAAATTTTTATTATGTTTTTTTGCTCTGTAAATAATTTTTGGATAATGTAATTGGTATGCTACTAAATAAGTAAATTAACTTAGATATAATTGTCATTGTTATTGTACTGACTCAACCAAACCATGAGCAAAGAATATTTTTCCAATTGTTTAGATCTGTCTTTATTTGTGTGAAGAATATTTTGTAATTGTGTTCTTATAATTCCTAAGTTTGTTTTGACAGATCAACTCCCAAGTATTATTGTACATGTACAATTGTGTTTAATATAATTCCATATTAATCATGTTGTGAAAGAGAAATTAGAACTAAGGGGGCAAAAAAAAAAGCCAGAAGAAAGAAAGGAAAAAATATAATAGAAGTTTTAAAAAAGTGAACATAGTTTTCTTTGCACTGCATTCAGAATCCATAGTTTGTTCTCTGGATGTGGCTGGCATTTTTTCTTAGTATAATCTCAAGACTGGGGCGGCGTAGTGGCGTAGTGGATAAAGCACCGGCCCTGGAGTCAGGAGTACCTGGGTTCAAATCCGGTCTCAGACACTTAATAATTACCTAGCTGTGTGGCCTTGGGCAAGCCACTTAACCCAGTTTGCCTTCAAAAACCTAAAAATAAATATAATCTCAAGATTATTCTTGATCAATGAACTACTGGGAAAGGGCCACTGCAACCATCATAGTTGATTATCTCAGTGTTACAGATAATCAGTACAATGTTCTCTTGATTCAGCTCACTTCACTCAGCATCAATTCATGAAAGTCTTTCGATGCTTCTCTAAAGTCTGATTGCTCATAATTTTTTACAGAACAAAAATTTTACATAACATTCATATATGATAACTTATTCAGTCATTCCCCAATTGATGAGCATTCCCTCAATTTCCAATTCTTTGCCACTACAAAAGGAGCTGGCTATAAATGTTTTTGAACATGTGAGGCTTTTCCATTTTTTGGTTATCTCTTTGATCCAAGTATTGGTCTTGCTGGATCAAAGGGTATACACGGCTTTATTGACCTTTGGTCATAGTTCCAAATTGCTCTCTAGAATGGTTGGATCAATTCACAACTTCTCCAACAATGCAAGATCTCTTAGCAATAATGATTTGAAGCATTTTTTTCATATAACTATAAATAGCTTTTATTTCTTTACCTGAAAACTGCCTGTCCATATCCTTTGATCACTCATCAATTAGGGTTTGATTTGTAATTTTATAAATTTGATTCAGTTCTCTATACATTTCAGAAATGAATCCTTTTCTTATCCTGACTGCATTGGTTTTATTTGTGCAAAAAACTTTTAACTTAATAAAGTCATCCATTTATGATGTTTTCTATTTCTACTTTGGACTTCCTGTTGGATTTTATTGGCAGTATATAAAAATCCTCGTGACTTATGTGAATTTGTTTTGAATCCTGCAACTTTGTTAACGTTATTGTTTTGACTAACTTTTTAGTTGATTCTCTAGGATTTTCTAAGTATGCCTCATATCACCTACAAAGAGCAGGAGTTTTGAGTTTTGTTTCCTCCTTGCCTATGTATATATATATATATATATATATATATATATATATATATATATATATATTAGGTTTTTTGCAGGGCAAATCAGGTTAAGTGGCTTGCCCAAGGACACACAGCTAGGTAATTATTAAGTGCCTGAGACCGGATTTGAAACCAGGTACTCCTGACTCCAGGGCCAGGGCTTTATCCACTGTGCCATCTAGCCACCCCTCATTGCCTATTTATATTCCTCTAATTATTTTTTCTTGTTTTATTACTTCAGCTAGCCTTTCTAGTATATTATTGAATAATTGTGGTAGATATCCTTTCTTCATTCCTGATCTATTGGAAAGGTTATCCTGATTTCAGATAATGCTTGCTCTTCATTTTGGATAGATACTATTTATTATTTTAAGAAAGATTCTGAGTTGACTTCCGGCCAAGATGGCAGAGAAAAGACAGGCACAGTTCTAAAATCTCCTGATCTTTCCCCATATATGATATTAAACAAACCTCTTAACAGAAATCTGACCAACAAAACCCAGACAGAAAAGCCAGGAGAAAGAACATTTACCTCAGGATTTGTCTTCCATAGTCATGGATGAGTCCAGGCACAGAGGATGGATCAGCCTCATTAGCAGTGGGGTTGTAGCCCCAGGAGCCTGAGGGCCTGACAGAAAGACCCATTTGATCAACAGGGCTAGAGCCTGGTTGACTGTGGGGGTGTGGGTCAACTAGGGAGCAGAGGTATTTGTGTTGGTGCTGACCATCTGGAGATTGCCTGCAGGGCTGGTGGGAGAGTTCCGGTGCAGGAGAGTTGCAGACATCATCCCTGGGCTCCTCTGGTCCAGAGGAACATCCAGTCCATGCCTCCATTTCAGCTGAAACCTCTTCCCAAAACAAACACAATTACAGACTACCTCTGCTCCAGGCACAGGGGTGTTGAGCAGAAGAACCAGCTCAGCTGACAATAGAGAGAGGGATGACCTCACCCCAGGGTAAAGCCCACCATTGACTGAAGACAAAAGGATTTAACATCTTCAATCACTCCCTCCAGGCCAAGGGAGAAGGCCTCAATCAAGGTCACAGACACTCCAGAGAAAGCAACCAGCACCCCAACTGGCCAGCTGGAGAAATTACACTCAGTGAGCAAATCCTCTAACACCCTCTACTGGCCAGCTGGAGATATTGCACTCAGTGAGTAGAGCATCTAGGGATGCTAACACCAAACATCTGTGAACCAATTCCTCCCCAACCCAAAGTCTTAGCAAAATGAAGAAAGGTCAGCAGAAAGGTGGATCCATAGAAAAATTCTTGGAAGGAATTTTTCAGAGAGACCTAGAACCTCTGAGGAGAATATGATTTGGTCTCCAGAACAGAAAGACTTCCTTGAAGAAATAAGGAAGGAGTTTAAAAATCAATTGGAAAATTTGGGAATAGAAACCCAAGAGAAGAGTAACACCTTACAACAAGAAAACAAATCATTGGAAAATACAACTGGACAAATACAAAATGAGAATAATTCTCTCAGATCCTCAATTGGACAAATACAAAATAAGAATAATTGTCTCAGATTCTCAATTGGGCAAATTCAAAAAGAAAATAATTCTTTCAAAACCTCAATTGGTCAAATGAAAATCTCTTTCAAAAGTAGAATTGACCAATTGGAAAAGGAACTGCAAAAGGTAAATGAAGAAAACTCCTCTCTTAAAAAGTCTGAAGAAACCAATTACTTTGTGAGAGAGCAAGAGCCTGTTAAACAAAAACAAAAAATTTGGAAAAATAGAAGAAAATGTAAAATACCTCATCAGCAAAACCACAGACCTTGAGAATAGATCAAGGAAGGGCAACCTGAGAATTATTGGACTTCCTGAAAAGAGGAAAAAAAGAGAAAAAAAAAGCCTGGACTTAATATTACAGGATCTAGTGATGGAAAATTGCCCTGATATCAAGGAACAAGAGGGCAAAATAGTTACTGAAAGAATACATTGATCCCCTCCAGAAAGAGATCCTAAAATGAAAACACCAAGGAATGTTGTGGTCAAATTCCAGTACTATCAGATAAAAGAGAAAACTCTGTTAGCAGCTAGAAAGAAACAATTTAAATACCAAGGAGCCACAGTAAGGATTCTGCAGGACCTGGCTGCATCAATATTTAGGGATCGAAGGGCCTGGAATGAGATATTCTGAAGAACAAGGGAGCTTGGAATGCAGCCAAGACTCCACTATCCGCAAAGCTGAGCCTTCTTTTTCAGGAGAAAAGATGGACATTTAATGAAATGGAAGAATTCCAAAAATTCCTGATGAAAAGACCAGAGCTAAATAGAAAATTTGTACATCAAACAGGAGGTTCAAAAGATATATGAAAAGGTTAAGAAAGGGTGGGGGGTAAAGAAAAAAAAGCTGCTATCCAATAAGATGAAACTGGCTATATCCCAGCATGGGAAAAAAAATTCTCATAACTCTTGAGAATTGTAACCCTAACAGAGAGACTATACCTAGCCAGAAGTGATGGATACTCATGACTTATTCATGAGACTGCTATCAAATGGGATGAAACTGGCTATAACCCTACTTGAGAGAAAGACTCTAATAACTCTCAAGAATTGTAACTCTATTAAACAGAATACACTTAGCTAGAAGTTATGGATACTCAGAATTTTCTATGACTCAGATAGAATGATTTAAAAACACCTCCTCCTTAAAAAGGGGGACAGGAAGGAGATGGGAGGAGGGAGGGGATTGAATGGGGCAAATCTCATTACATTAAGAGGTACAAAAGACCCATGGCAATAGAGGGGAAGAAGGGAGGAGATGAGAAACACCTGAATCTTCCTCTCATGAGACTTAGCTTAAAGTTAACTTACACACATACTCAGTTAACTCAAAAAACATCTTACCTTTGAAGTATTAAAAGGGGAAAAGGGAAGGGGGGATGGAGATAGGAGTATATATATATGTATATATACATACATATATATACATATATATATATATATATATATATATATATGTGTGTGTGTGTGTGTGTGTGTGTGTGTGTGTGTGTGTATGTGTGTATCCAATGGGATAGCATCCAAACTCTTAGAGGAGAAGCTGAAAGAACTACAGGAAGACATAGACAGTAAAACTCTATAATAAAATATAAGTTGCTCAGGTTAAATGAAGAGGAAATTAAATACCTAAATAACTCTATCTCAGAAAAAGAAATTCAACAAGCCATTATTGAACTCGCTAAGAAAAAAGTCTCCAGGACCAGATGGATTCACAAGTGAATTTTATCAAACATTTAAGGAACAATTGGTTCCAATTCTATATAAACTCTTTGGAAAAATAGGTGAAGATGGAACTCTGCCCAACTCTTTCTATGACACCAAAATGGTGCTGATAACTAAACCAGGAAGAGTTAAAACAGAGAAAGAAAATTATAAACCTATCTCCCTGATGAATATAGATTCAAAAATCTTAAATAAAATCTTAGCAAAATGGCTACAACAAGTTATTACTAGGATAATACATTTTGACCAAGTAGGATTCATCCCAGGAATGCAGGGTTGGTTCAATATTAGGAAAACTCTTAGTATACTCAATTATATCAACAACAAACCTATCAGAAATCATATGATCATATCAATAGATGCTGAAAAAGCTTTTGACAAAACACAGCACCCATTCCTACTTAAAACACTAGAGAGTGTAGGAATAAATGGCCTGTTCCTTAGAATAATAAGCAGTATCTATCTGAAACCATCAAAAAGCATTATATTGAATGGGGAGAGAGGGTAGAGGCATTCCCAATAAGATCAGGGGTGAAACAAGGATGCCCATTATCACCACTACTATTCAATATCATAGAAATGTTAGCTTCAGCAATATGAGAAGAAAAAGAAATTGAAGGAATTAGAATTGGGAAGGAAGAGATAAAACTCTTACTCTTTGCAGATGACATAATGGTCTACCTAGAGAATCCCAAGAAATTATCCAAAAAACTACTGGAAACAATTAACAATTTTAGCAAAGTTGCAGGATATAAAATAAACCCTCATAAATCCTCAACTTTTCTATGTATGACTAGCAAGATTCAGCAGGAAGAGCTAGAAACAGAAATCCCATTCAAAGTAACTTCAGACAATGTAAAATACCTGGAGTCTATTTGCCAAGGCAGAGTCAGAAACTTTTTGAAAACAATTGTAAAGCACTTCTCACACAAATTAAATCAGATTTAAGTAACTGGGCAAACATCAACTGCTCATGGATAGGTCGAGCTAATATAATAAAAATGACAATTCTACCAAAACTAAACTACCTGTTTAGTGCCCAAAATTCCAAAAATTACTTTAATGAGTTAGAAAAAGTTGTAAGTAAATTAATATGGAGAAATAAAAAAATCCATAATTTCTAGGGATTTAATGGAAAAAAAGTGTAAAAGAAGGGGGCTTAGCCCTACCTGATCTAAAATTATATTATAAAGCATCAGTCATCAAAACTGTCTGGTATTGGCTAAGAAATAGAGTGCTGGACCAGTGGAATAGACTAGGTGCAATAGCAGGAAATGATTATAGTAATCTGTTGTTTGATAAACCCAAAGAGTCCAGTTATTGGGATTAAAAACTCTCTCTTTGATAAAAACTATTCTGAAATTGAAAGTTAGTATGGAAGAAACTTAGATTAGATCAACATCTTGCACCCTATACCAAGATAAGATCCAAATGGATACAGGATTTAGACATAAAAAATACTATAAGTAAACTAGAAGATCAAGGACTAGTTTACTTGTCAGATCTATAGAAAGGGAAGCAGTTTATCACTAAGGAAGAGATGGAGAGCATCACTAAAAACAAATGATGATTTTGATTACATTAAATTAAAAAGTTTTTGCACAGACCAAACCACTGCAACCAAGATCAAAAGAAATGTAGTAAACTGGGAAATGATCTTTACAACTAATGCTTCTCACAAAGGACTCATTTCTAAAGTATAGAGAGAACTGAATCAAATTTAAAAAAAAACCTTTTCCCAATTGAGAAATGGTCAAAGGATATGCAAAGGCAATTTAAGATGAGGAGATCAAAGTAATCCATAATCATTTGAAAAATTGCTCTATAAATTATTACTTATTAGAGAAATGCAAATTAAAGCTACTGTGAGGTGCCACCTCATACCTCTCAGACTGGCCAATATGCGCAGAAAGGATAATCATCATTGTTGGAAGGGTTTTGGGAAATCTGGGACACTATTACATTGTTGATGGAGCTGTGAACTCATCCAACCTTTCTGGAGAGAAATTTGGAACTATGCCCAAAGGGCAACAAAAATTAGCATACCCTTTGATTCATCAATACCACTACTGGGTCTATACCCTGAAGAGATGATGAAAAAGGATAAAAACATCACTTGTACAAAAATATTCATAGTAGCCCTGTTTGCGGTGGCAAAGAATTGGAAATCAAATTAATGTCCTTCAATTGGGGAATGGCTTAGCAAACTGTGATATATGTATGTCATGGAACACTATTGTCTTATTAGAAACCAGGAGGGAAGGGAATTCAGGGAAGCCTGGAGGGATTTGCATGAACTGATGCTGAGTGGGATGAGCAGAACCAGAAAAACACTGTACACCCTAACAGCAACATGGGGGTGATGATCAACCTTGATGAACTTGCTCATTCCATCAGTGTAACAATCAGGGACAATTTGGGTCTCTCTGCAATGGAAAATACCATCTTTATCCATAGAAATAGCTGTGGAGTTTGAAAAAAGACCAAGGACTATTACCTTTAATTTAGGAAAAAAAAGCCTGATATCTTATTGTCTGATCTTGCTATCTCTTATACTTTCTGTTTCTTCCTTAAGGATATGATTTTTCTCTCATCATGTTCAATTTGGATCAATGTATACCATGGAAACAATGTAAAGACTGACAAATTGCCTTGTGTGAGGGGTGGGAGGAGGGAAGTAAGATTAGGGGAAAAATTGTAAAACCTAAAATAAATTAAATCTTTAAAAAAAGGAATTCTTTGATTTCTAAGTTTTTAATAGAAATTGATATTCTATTTTGTCAAAGGCTTTTTCTGAATTTTTTGATATACTGGAATAATTTTTATTGTTTTTATTATTGATATGATAAATTATGCTGATAGTTTTTTAAAAAAATATCCAACTAGCCCTGCATCCATGGTATAAATACTACCTGTTCATAGTGTGTAATCTTTTTGATATATTGCTGTTATTTCCTTGGTTGTATTTAAAAAAAATTTTTTTTGCATTGATATTCATTAGGGAGGTTGGTCTATAGTTATCTTTCTCCTTTTTCTGCTTTTGCTCTCCCTGTTTTAGGTATGAAACCGATATGTGTCATAAAAGGAATTTTAGAAGGACTTATACGTATATATATATATATATATATATAAAATGTATATATATATATTTCAAATAGTTTATATAGTATTGGAATTAATTGTTCCTTAAATGTTTGGTGGAATTAACTTGTAAATGTGTCTGGTCCTGGGAATTTTTTCTTAGGAAGCTTATTTATGTTATGTTCAGATAATTTTCGTAAGATAGATTTAAGTATTCTGTTTTCTTTGTTAATCTTGGAAGTTTATATTTATGAAATATTAATCTATTTCATTTTGACTTTTAGTTTTACTGGCATATATTTGGGCAAAATAATTTCTAATAATGGCTTTAATTTCATCTTCATTGATAGTTCTTTCATTCTTTTCCTTTGTGATGCTAATAATTTGATTTTCTTCTTTCATTTCTTTGAGTCAAATTAACCAAAGAATTATCTTTTGTTTTAGTTTTCCCATTAAAACAGTTCCTAGTTTTATTTACTAGTTCATTTTTTAAACTTTCAATTTTATTAATCTCTTCTTTGATTTCTGTGATGTCTATTTTGGTGTTTAGTTGAGAACTTTTTATTTATTCTTATTCTACTTTTTTTTAGTTGCTTGTCCAATTTATTATCTTTCTTTTTGTGTTTTATTGGTATACATGGCTGAGATGTAAAATTTGACTATATCCCACAATTGTTGGTATATTGTCTTATGTCATTTTCTTTTGTGAAATTACTGACTGTTTCTTTGATTTATTTTTGACCCACTCATTCTTTGTGATTAGATCTCCTTCACCAGGAATCTGGAGCAATATTAGTTTTCCAATTATTTAATCTATACTTCAATGACTTTCTGTTGAATTTAATTTTTATTACATTATGGTTTGAGGAGGTTGCATTGCCTATTTTTGCTTTTCTGCATTTGTTTTGGGGGTTTATATACCCTAGTGTGTGGTCAATTTTTGAAGGTATATTGTTTAGGTGAAAAAAAAAGTATATTCCTTTCTATTCTCTTTCAGTTTTCTCTATTGTCTGTCATATCTGACTTTTTAAAGATTCTATTCATCTACTTAACTTCATTTTTTTTATAGTTATGTTTATCTACAATAAAAAAGTTATGGTCCTCCATTAGCATAATTTTACTATTTCTTGTAATTTATTTAACTTTTCCTTTAAGAATTTGGGTTCTATGCCATTTGTTGTGTGTATATCTTTAATACTGACATAACTTCATTGTCTATGTTGCTTTTTAGCAAAATGTAATTTCCCTTCTTATCTTTTTTTGTTGTTGTGCTTATCTCTTTTAATTAGGTTTATTTTTTGCCTTTGCTTTGATTGAAATCTTGATTGCTCCTCTGGCTTTTTTATTTCAGTTGAAGGATAATCAATTCTGCTCCAGTCCCTTGTTTTTACTGTGTGGATTTCTCTATCATATCTTGTTAGATTCTGGTTTCTAATCCATTCTACTATCTGCTTCCATTTTATAGGTGAGTTCTTCTCATTCATATTTCATAATCTGTTTATCTCTCTCTCTCTCTCTCTCTCTCTTTTTCATCCTGCCTCTCTTCAAAAATCTATTTGTCTCTGATTACTGCCTTCATTTATCTGCTCTCCTCTTTTATCATGTCCCCCATCCCCTATCCATTTCTCTTCTCTCCTTCCCCTCCTATTTCCCTTTTAGGTAAGATAGAATTTTAAACCCTATTGAGTATGTATGCATGTATGTATATGTGCGTATTTACCTCCTTTTTGAACCAATTTGAAAGAATAAGAATTTCTTCCCCCCCCCCCATTTCTCCTTCCACTATGAAAACATTTTCTTTGCATGCCTCTTTTTTATAAGATAATTTCCCCATTCTTCCTTTCCCTTTTAACATCTCCCAAGATATCTCTCTTTTTTCATCTGTCCATTTTTATTACATCATAATCAATTCATTTTTGCACCTTTGGTCTATATTGAGTACTATCAACTGCTCTAAGTGTAAATTTATTAGAAGTTACATGTATCATTTTCTCATTAAGGAACAAAAACAGTTTAATTTTACAGTCCCTTGTAATTTATCATTAATATTTACATTTTATACTTCCTTTGAGTATTGTACTCTAGCAAATTTTTCAGCTCTGGTCTTTTTATCAGCAATACTTGAAAGGCTTTTATTTCACTGAATAACCATTTTTTTACATTGAAGGATTCTCAGTTTTGTTGGGTAGATTATCTTGAATGTAAACATAGTTCTTTTGCATTCTGGAAAATCATATTCCAAGCCCTCTGCATGTTTAACATGGTAGCTTCTAAATCTTATAATACTGACTGTGGTTCTATGGTATTTCATAATCTCTTTCTGACTTTTTGATGTATTTTCTTTTTTATCTTGGATCTTTGACATTTAACTATAATATTTTTGGGAATTTTAACTTTAGGGTCTCTTTCAATTGGAGGTAACTTCTTGCAATTTTTGTTTTGCCCTCTGTCTCTAGGATATTGGGGTTGCCTTTATTATTTCTTGAAATATGAGTCTATGATCTTTTTTGCTGATGACTTTGGGGTAGACTAATAATTTTTTCATATATATTTTTATTTATTTATACATTAATAAAATAGTCTTGTTGTAAGAGTAAATGTAATTCCCCTGCCCCACAAAAATAAAAACCCTCATGAGAAGTAAAGTGAAAGAAAGAGAAAAAAATGTCCATCAGTCTGTGTTCTGATACCTTCATCTCTGTCTCTGGGTTGGATTGCATTCTTTATCATGAGTCCATCAGAGAAGTTACTTTAATATTTTTAATTTTTAATATTTAATATTTTTAATATTGCTGATTGTAATTCCCTCAGTCCATTCCTTCCCATGACCATTTGTTTTATTTTCTCTCTCCTTTAACTTTGTCCCTCTTCAAAAGTGTGCTGTGGGGCAGCCATATGGCAAGTGGACAGAGCACTGGCCCTGGGGCCAAGAGGCCCCAAGCCCATATCCTACCTAAGAAACTTAACAACCATTCAACCCCATGGTCCCAGACCATGCCACCCAAATCCCACCACCTTGCAAAAAGTAAAAAAGAAAATGTGTTATCTGACTAACCTCCTCCCATGATTTACCCTCTCATCTATCACCTACATCCCTCCTTCCTCTTTCAGCTGCTTTCTCTCCTTTTCCTTCTAGTTTTCTATACCCTATTAAGTATGCATTTTGTTTCCTCTCTGATCCATTTCCAATGAGAATGAAGACTCCCTCATTCCTCCTTACCTTCCCCCCTTCCATACCACTGCAAAAGCTATTTCTTGATTCTTTTACATGAAATATCTTAGTCTATTCTACCTCTCCTTTCCCTTTCTCCAAGTATTTTCCTTTTTCACCCATTGACTCCATTTTTACAATATATTATACTTCAAATTCAGCTCCCTTCTATGCCTTGTCTATATATATGCTCCTTTTAATTGCTCTAATATATATGAAGGTTTATATAAGTTGTCAGTATCATCTTCCCATATAGGGATATACACAGTTCAGCGTCATTTAGGTCCTCATAATTTACCCTTCTCGCCCACCCTCTCTATGCTTCACCTGAGTCCTATACTTGAAAATCAAACTTTCTGTTTAACTCTGGACATTTCGATGGGAACATTTGAATTTCCCTGTTTCATTGAATGTCTATCTTTTCCCCTGGAAGAGGATGTTCAGTTTTGCTTGGTAGTTGATTCTCGGTTGCATTCCAAGCTCTTTTGCCTTCTGGAATATCATATTTCAAGCCCTAGGAGTCCTTAAGGTAGATGTTGCCAAAGCCTGTGTAATACTGACTTTAGTGTCATGGCAGATGAATTGTTTCATTCAGGTTGCTGGTAATATTTTCTCCTTGACTTGGGAGTTCTGGAACTTGGCTATATTATTCCTGGGGGCTATTTTTTGGATCTCTTTCAGGAGGAGATCATTAGATTCTCTTGATTTCTGTTTTACCTTCTGCTTCAGGGCAATTTTCCTGTAGAAATTCTTTAAAAATGAAGTCAAGGCTCTTTTCCTGGTCATGACTTTCAGTTAGCCCAATAATTTTTAAATTATCTCTTCTGGATCTGTTCCCCCCAAGTCAGTTGGTTATTTCAATGAGATATTTCACACTTTCTTCTAGTTTTTCATTCTTTTGGTATTGTATTATTGTTTCTTGATTCCTTGCAAAGTCATCAGTTTTCTTTAGCTCCATTCTACATTTGAAGGAGTTGTTTTCTTCAGAGAGCTTTATTATCTTCTTTTGCATCTGGCTAATTATGCTTTTTAAGGTATTCTTCTCCTCATTAACCTTGTGGACTGCTTTTCCCATTTGACCTAAACTGGTTTTTAATATGTTATTTTCTTCAGCATTTTTTTGGATCTCCTTCAGCAAGCTGTTCACTGGGTTTTCATGTTTTTCCTGTATCTCTCTCAATTCTCTTCCAAATTTGTCCTCTATTTCCCTTACTTGATTTTCAAAATCTTTTTTGAGCTCTGCCATAGGTTGAGCACAACTCCTATTTTTCTTGGAGGCTTTGGATATAGAAGCTTGGACTTCCTCATCTTCTGAGTATGTGTTTTGATCCTCCATGAGATCAAAGTAATTGTCTATGGTCAGATTCTTTTTTTTTTCCTGTTTATTCATTTTCCCAGCCTATGCCCTGGTTTTGGGTGCTTCCTAAACTTTTTCCTTCAAGGTCTTATGAGTGGCTTTGACTGCTGGTTTTCCCTGCTGATCTTCCAAGTTGTGCTTGGTGGCCTGGGTTGGTAGGTCAGGAAACTGTTTTTGCTGCCAGAAGCCAGTGCTCCCAGGGACCCAGGCACCCAGCAGACTGTTCCTGGAAGACTGGAGCTCCTTTGTTTCAGTTGCACTGCTGCTCCCTCCAACCCTGTGGAACAGAGTCTTCCCACGATCTTCCAGGTTACCTTGGGCTGAGAATTGTCTCACAGGATCTTCCTATGGGTTTTTTCTCATGAAAATTTAGAGTCATACTTTTAAGGTTTTTGAAATATTTTAGAGAGAGCTCTTAGAAAGGTTGTTCTCATGCCACCATCTTGGCTCTTCCCCCCAGACTAATAATTCTTTTTTTTATATATTTTTCATTTTTTAGGTATTTTTTTGCAAGGCAAATGGGGTTAAAGTGGCTTGCCCAAGGCCACACAGCTAGGTAATTATTAAGTGTCTGAGACTGGATTTGAACCCAGGTACTCCTGACTCCGAGGCTGGTGCTTTATCCACTACACCACCTAGCCGCCCCCATATTAATAATTTTTAAATTATCTTTTCTCAATCTATTTTCTATGCCAGTTTTTTTTCTGATGAAATCTTTCACATTTCTTCTTTTTATTTCTTTAATTTTGTTTTATTGTCTCTTGAAGACTCATGGAGTCTCCACTTTCCCAATTCTATTATTTTATAAATTTTTTTTTTGGATTTTTTTTGCAAGGCAATTGGGCTAAGTGGCCTGCCCAAAGCCACACAGCTAGCAATTAAGTGTCTGAGGCTGGATTTGAACTTAGGTACTCCTGACTTCAGGGCCGATGCTCTATCCATTGTGCCACCTATCTGCGCCCTTCCATTCTATTTTTTAAGGAATTATTTTCTTCAGTGAACTTTTGTACCTATTTTTCATTTGACTATGCTTTTTAAGGAATTATTTTCATTAGTGAATTTCTACTCTTTTTTCCATTAGGTCCTTTCTATTTTTTTAAGAAATTATTTTCTTCAGTATTTTTTGTGTTTTTTTTATCAGACTTTTTTTTCATAATTTTCCCATCTCTAAATTTCTTCACCTAATTTTTCCTCTAGCACTTATTTGATTTTGAAAATTATTTTTAAAGCTCTTCCATGAATTCTTGTTAGAATTGAGTCCAAGTTATATTTTCCTTTTAAGTTTTGTTTGTAGCTGTTTGTGCTTCATTCTCTTATGAGTTGTGTCTTGATTTTTGCTGTCACCCTAGAAGCTTTTTATGGTCAGATTTAGACTTTTTTTTTTTTGCTTGTCTTCATCATTGTTGTTCCTTAACCTTGAATTTATGATTAAGTTAGTTTCTGTTACCAATGTGGAGTGGAGAAGGACTCAGTTTCAAGTTTCAGCCTTTTAAATACTGTTGTTTTTAGTGCTTGTTTTTGAAATTTAGAAGTTTTCGTGATTTCCAAGGTGGTGGGCTCTGGGGAGAAGTGTGGTTGTTGCTTTCCTGGTCGGAGTTCTCATTCTTAACTAGAAAGGATCCCTGATTTCTTTAGATTGCAATTGATACTGCTCTACTGGCTCCCAAAAACAATTCTGTTCTTTGGGCCCCCTGATCTCTTGTGACAAAAAGTGATACTGTTCCTCGGGGACCCTGCTCATTCTTTACTGAAAATGTCCTCTGCCCTTGAACTCTGATCCAGAAATGGGAATAGGTAATGAAGTTGCCAAACAGTGTCTGATCTTGTGATCAGTGTAAACATAAGGATCCTATGATATATCCTTCTGACTAGTTTCCAGGTTCTCTGACCATCTCTGACTTAAGAGATCCTTCTTTGCTGCTTCTTTGATCACCAGTTGGTCCCACTACTGATACTCTGCTACTGCGGATTTTGATTTGAAGCATTATTTTAAAATTATTGGGAGGGGGAATATTGGGATAACTCAGCTGAATATTTCCTCTATTTTTCCATCTTGGCTCAACTCTTAGTGGTCCCTCACTCACATTCTTATATCTTACTGATTCATTTTGTATCCTTCACAGAATAATCTAGCAGAGGGTTTTATTGAATATAATGGATGATCACAACATCTGATAATTGCCTCTGAATTTGGTTTCTAACTCTCTCTCTCTCTCTCTCTCTCTCTGTCTGTCTCCATCTATCTCTGTCTTTCTCTTTCCCTCCTGCCTTTCTCTTTCTCTCAGTTTCTTTCTCCCATTCTTGTCTCTCTTCATTTGCATTTTTCTTATTTCTAACATTAAGCTTTTAACACATTGTTGCCTGAAACGATCTTTAAATGTTCAGTAAATCCTCTCATGAAATGTATAAAAATGGTCTTGTATTTTTAATTTTCTCTCTGTTTGTTTTTCCCTAAGGATATTATAGGTCCTTTATATGCAGGGACCTCACCTTATGGGTCTTGGATCTATAATACTTAGTGTAGGCCTTCCACATGGGAAGTGGTTAATAAGTGTTTGCTGATGATATATTAAGCACTGAGAACGTGCCCCATTCTAGGGATTTGCTATCTTATTTAATCTATTTGATTGTATTTGAGTGGGGAGTTAGCTATACACAAGGGGGAAACCAATAAAACAGCATCCGGGAATCACATTACTCTTCCTGGTTCTTCTCTCTATAGACAAACCTGTTTAATTCATCCTGCAAACACCTGAGTGTGATGGTGAACTAACATGCATGATCACCTTTGTCTTATAGCTAAGGAAACAAAGGAAGAGGTAAAAGCTTAGGCAAGGTAATTTAATGTTAGTAAAAATCATAACAGCAATAAAAGTCTTATTTATGTAGTGTTTTAAATTTAGCACAATGCTTTATTGCCATCACCTCACTTGATTCTCTTTGGTCCCCAGTTTCTTAATTTTTAAAATAAAGGAATTGGACTATATGATCTCTAAGGTCCCTTCTAGCACTTATAATTACATGAAATTCAATGAGGCTTCTTATGGGTCCCTCCTGGGCTCATTGGGAGTACCAGAACCTTCTACCAAGAATCATATTTCCAAGAAAACAGTGGAGAAACTTAATACTTATAATCAACTGGTGTATCTTTAATGGAAATTTGGGAGATAAAAACAGATGAAAATAGTGGGTCAAAATGATTACTAAAGTAGGTAACCCAAAGGAAGTATTTGTCTTGTTTTAGAATTATCCAAGTACTCCCCACTGCCACCATGGGATAGTGATTAATTTAATTATATTCTCAGATCACTAAACATTTTGTTACACATGAGAAGGCACGTGTACAAATAGAATCAACTGACTGAATTCAACAAACATTTATTTAATCTCTACTGCATGTAATATCTCCTAATACTGGAGATACAAAGATAAAAATTTAGATGGTCCCTGTATTGAAAGAGTTTACTTTTCTAGAGAGGTGGGGGACAGCAGGAGGGAAGGACATAAGCACACAAAGAGGTAATTATAAAGTTTTACAAAGTAATTTGATGGAAAGAATATTAATACTTTTAGGGATCAGAGAAAGAAAGCCTTTGTAAGAAATGAGATGTTTTTTGAAGGGATCTTGGGATTCTAATAAGTAGAAAAGGGAGAAAACTATCAGGCATGGGGTACAGCCTATACAAAAGCATACAGGAGGTGAAATGTATACAGAGAAGAGAAAACAGCAAGCTCTAAGTAGCATGCAGAGTCTATGAGAGAAAATAGTGTGCAATCAATCGGAATCATAGTTTTGAGGTGGATTTGTGAATGTCATGGACACAAATGAATGGAAATTTCAGTCTAGGGCTAGACTATTTAGACATCTTCAGTAATGTGTTTCTGGCTTGCCTCCCAATCCTAGTGGGCTAGTGCCCAGTTCTTAATGGTTAGGATGAGAGAGTTCTTGGTTTTTTTACTCTGCTTCTCCTTGTCCACCTGACTCCTAATTCCTGGTTTGTTCTCTCAGTAAACTTTAGGGAAACCAGCAAGTTCTGTGTTTCTTTTTTAGCCAGCTGCCCAGGATTTCTGTGATAGTGATGTTCTTGAGAGTAATAGTGCAAGCAGAAGGTTGGATGAGGATTGAGGAAATGAAACGAAAGGGGGAGAGGAGAGAGGGAGAGAGGGAGAGAGATTGTATGTGTGTGTGTATATGCGTGTGTATGAGAGAGAGAAAGAAAGAGAGAGAGACAGACAGACAGACAGAGACAGACAAAAAGATTGGAAGATAGTGATAGAAAGGTAGATACAGAGAGATATATACAGTCACAGAAGTCACAGAAACATACAGAAATAACAAGAGATACAAAGACAGATAGAGGGTCACAGAGAAAAATAGAAGGTAGTTATTAAGAGTGTGATGATAGTATTATTAAGTACAGAAATCAAGTCCCTAGAATGAGACCTGTAATCTTATTTAATCTATTTGACTGTATTTGAATGGAGAGTTAGTTATACACATGAGGGGTAACCAATAAAATAGCATCACATTACTAGTACTGCCTAGTTCTTCTCTCTATAGACAAACCTGTTGAATTCTTCCTGCCAACACCTGTGTGTGATGGTGAACTAACATGCATGATCACCCTTGTCTTATATCTAAGGAAACAAAGGAAGAGGTAAAACTTAGCCAAGGCACTTTAATAATGGAAAAGTAACAACAATAACAATCCATGTTTATTTAGCTTAGCAAAATGTTTTAAATACAGCATCTCACTATACAGATTGAGTCAGTGACACTGAGAGAATGAGAAAGAGAAACATAGAGGGAATGAGAGAGAGAGAGAGAGAGAGAGAGAGAGAGAGAGAGAGAGCAAAGTGAAGCAAAGGTCATGAGATGAAAGAATTAGGAAAATTTCATCACTTAGTAGCATCATCCCTACTTGACAATGGCCAGTAATGTAAGGACTTTAGTGAAGAAGGGATGTGACAGGCCAGGACTCTATGCATGGCTTTATTTTTTATCATATAATGAAAACCAAGAAATATTAATGGGGAAGACAAAAGTACAAATAAATGGGGAGAGAGAGGTACCAGATGGATAGGGGTTCAAGTATTTCCAAATCAGACAATATCCTCAAATGCTCCCTTGTGATTATAGGCTGGCCTTCTGTACCTCTGAATAGTGGAAAGAATACTGCCTTTTAAATTTGAAGACCTGTATTCAAATCCTGTATTTGTTAATGCATTTGAATAAGTCACTTAACTTCCTTGGATCTTCATTTCTTCTGTAATATGAGAGAGGGCTAGATTAGATGATCACTAAATTACCTTCTAGCTCTAAATCTCTAATCCTGTGATCTCTGGATAGATCCTTTCCCCACCTTCAGTATTTAAAGACTTGAGTGATTTCTTTGCAATTGATTCTCTGTCCACTCAGCTGATGAGTAATGGTGATGGACGTCACAAAATCTGCCTGGCTGATTCTTAGGTAACAGATATAGAATCTGTCACTGAACTGTTAGATATCTGTTGAGCTTGATATAGCTTTCCAGGACTTGAATTTTTCTGGAAGAGTTTTTAAGAACACAGAGTCACCTTCATGCTGCAATGAGCCCATAGAGGAGGACAGCCTTAGCTAAGTTTCCAAAATTTAAGAGTTTACTACTTGCAAACATCCCTCTGCTGTTGAAATCTGTTTACTTCTATATAGTAGTCATAATACTTTGAATATCTTTAGCAACAGCATCCTAGCAGTTCACAAGACGGGGATTTTGCTCTCTTTCCCCTTTAGGTGATCTACTATACAATTGTCATCACAATAGAAACAAAAGTAGCAAAATCCATCACCTCTCATTTAATTTTAGCAAATGTGATTGTTGCTATTGTCACTAATGGAGGTATTTTGGGAAAATAGGCACATTAATGCCCTGTTAGGGACCTTTGAATTCGTACAACCATTCTGGAAAGCAATTTGGAATTGTACAGAAAAAATTACTAAACAGTGCATACTCATTGAAACAACTATGCCATTGCTAAGATTATACCATGAAGAAAAGAAAGAGGAAAAGATCTTTTATGTACACAAATTTTAATGGCAAGTCTTTTTTTGTTTGTATTGCTTTCAAATTTTCTCAACTGTTATTATCAAATAGATAGTCCTTGATTTATCTGACTTTGCATATTAATATGCACATTATCTATCTTCATGCCAGTGTATATATAATAATATAATCTTTATTAAGTATTGGTATTAGTGATCAGGACATGATCCTGGAGAGATGGACTAAACACTCCCATAATGTTTTCAACACACTGTCATCAACCTGTGTGAAGTCATTAACTGTGTACTTCAGGTGAAAGTTAGCTCCTTTCTTGCTGAACTGCCAACTGAAGAAGAGGTTTTAAATATCATTAGGCTCCTCTGGAGCTGGAATTGATTCTATTCAAACTGAGAATCATAAGATCCACTGCTCATATAAAATTTGGCTGGCGTCTTCAACGTAATATGGTAAGATGAAGTTGAGCCCATGAGTTCAAGGATGCCCCTATTGTCCAACTCTATAAAGGAAAAGGAAATAGACTGTCCTTTGGCAATCCTATAGGGGTGTCTTTCTTTTAGTCCTTACCAGCAATTATTTTAATGGTCTAATCCTTTACCTAGAAGATCATCATCTACTTGACAACTAGTGTGGTTTCAGAAAGGGTCAAGGAATAGTTACAATGGTATTTTGCTGCTTGGAGAAATGCCAGAAGTAGAATAGAGATCTGTACACAAATGTTCTTTGATCTGACCAAGTCTTTGATCCTGCCAGTCATGAAAGCTTGTTCAAAATTATGACAAAATTTGTCCCTTGGAGATGTTCATTAGTATTGTATGCCAATTTCATGATGGCATGCTTACATGGATTCTGGATAATGGAAGATACACACTTTCCCACTTGCCAGTCAAGTGATGCAGGGCTGTGCATTTTTTAAAAAAATAATTCCCATGTTTTAGCATGTTTTCATTAATGTTGCCAAACACTTTCCATGTGGGTGAAAATGGCATCAAGGTCAGCTCCTGCCTTTACAGTAAATTATTTAACTTGAAAAGGCTGCAAGTCAAGACTAAAGTGAAGGAAGAGTAGATGTGTGAATTTTTGTTTGCACATAACTGTGTATTCAAAGTAACCACTAAGGCTAATAGCTACTATATAAATTGATTCTCTGCAGTTTATGCTACTTTTGGCTTAAATTAACAGCAAGAAAACACAGTAGAGCACTATTCATATATGAAACCATTAGTTATAGCAAATGGAGAAATTTTAAATACTGTGACTTGGATACCGTAAGTTCATTTACTTTGGCAATATACTCTCCAGAGATGTACACATAGATGATGAAATTTGACCTACACACTGTCAGAGTTAGCTCATTGTTTGGGAGGCTCTAAAGGAAAGTGGGAGAGGAGAGGTAATAGATTGCCTACCAAACTGAAAGTCTACAGAACCTGGATAGTCTACCAGTGCCATGACAGGAAACTGAATCATTTGATTTGTTTTAGGGAAGATTCTCAAGATGACCGAACTTCTTAGCTTGACCTAAACTCTACTAACTGAAAGGGCAACTCCGATGGACTCACCACATTTTTTTGATTCCCTAATATATGTTTACCTAAAAGAGCATTTTACAGATAACTCATACAAGACAAGTACTCACATGTAGGTCAGAGGAAATAATAGGACATTCTCAAGATCTGTTTGAAAAATTATGGAATTAGGGAGAGTTAGGTGGCACAGTGAATGGAGCACTGGAGTCAGGAGGACTTGAGTTCAAATGTGGCCTCAGACACTTACTAATTACCTAGCTGTGAGACCTTGGGCAACTCACTTAACCCCATTGCCTTGCAAAAAAAAAGAAAAAAAAAGACAGACTATGGAACTGATTATCAGACATGGGAGACACTAGCACAGGATTGTCCAGCATGACATGAGCAAAGTAGAATTACAGAAACACAAAATGAAAGTGAGATGCACAAATTTAGAGACATCTCAACTACAAATATTCATATGAACTTCCTGAACTGATTTGATCAACCAGTCAGATAGACTGCATCTTGACCCTGACATAATGATGTCATTTTGGTCTTCTTTGATCATAAACAACAACAATTAATTTCCAAAGAGATAACCTGGAGAAAGAAAAATTGAACATGGTGAACACAGAACTGTAGCATATGTGCTTAAGATGTGCCAGACAGGTAGTATTGAGTCAGAACCAAGGTCCTAAATCCTATGCAGATTATATGCCTTCTCAATCAGTAGATTTCTACCAGGGGTAAGGAAGAGAGGGTGGTAGAAAAATGTGGAATTCAAAAGTTTACCAAAAAATAAATGTTGAAAGCTATCATCCCATATAACTGTAAAAATAATATAATAAAAAGGCAAGAAAAAATTTAAACTTTGTAATTTATTTTGAAGAGTCTGCTAAACTCACTCTTAGTCTGATATGTGTTTTGATATCTTTGACCCAAAGTAGTACCTACTGATTGACTTATTTACTGGGGTCAACAATAGGAAATATTGGTCCTCTGCAATGAAGGAAAGAGATAAAAGACAGAATCAAGGGACACTTCTGTATTGAGTTCCCAGTAACTATTCCAACCTTAAAATCAAATTTCATGGCCTCATTCCAAGTTTTAAAGCTCTTCAGTACATCTATAGTTCTCCATTTTTCTACCTCATGACTAGGCAAGCTGAACAGAGAAAAAAAAGGACTGAGCTTTACAAAAATAAAAGGTGAATAAATTTCTGGAAACATAGCAAAAGAATACTCAGATGGTATGGACATATTTGACTCAATAAGCATGAAATACCAACTCAATGGGCATGGAAATACATCGGTAGAAGTGTTCTCTAGAACTTTGAATAATAAATATTCTATAAATCTTACATCTTGCAAATATACCACGAAGTTCAATTCTTCAGGCAACTAGGTTAGGGTATTACCATGTTCTAAATTGACTTTTAAAACAGTCAGTGTTGTTAATTTGGATATCTTAATGACATCCAAATTCTGTACAATGAATATGGCTATGGAAAAAGCAATGACTTTGAAGTTTAGTTTTTGGCATCTATTAGCTATATAACCTTGAACAAACTTTTGAATTCAAACTTTTTGAATCTCATTTTCCTCATCTGTAAAAAACAGGATTGTAAATACTTTCACTAAAATTTACCAAGGCTTTGTAAAAGGTCTTTGTTACCCATGAACCATATGTAGCCTATTATTAGTTATTTATCCATTAACAATTAAGTTAGAACCAGAAGTGGTTCTTACTATTGGGAAGATTGGAAATCATGTCCACTATAGTCCAATGACCTCCATTTGAAAGGAAAAGGGTGGAGCTATTTTATTCCTCCCCTCTTCTATTTCTTAGAATTGGTACAAATGAATTAAAGGGGAATTTTGAAGAAAATTGTCTTCAGCTAAAATCATTAGAGACACTGCTCATGAAAACCATCACAGAAATTTATTCTCATTCTTCAGTTCAATGAATTTGTCAGCCATCTGTTAAGGATCTAAAATGGGTAAAGCAGAACAGCATTATTTAAGAGTTGGACTTGTTATCAGGTGGATTTGTGGTTAAATCCTATTACTAATGCTTATTAACCACATGACTTGGGTCAAAACACTTAACATTGTTGCAGTAGAAAGAATGTTTGGGTCTGAAGCTAGGAGAGACCGGATTTTTAAACCATCAATATAAGCCTACTGTAATTCTCTAAGACATCTATTCAATCATAAACCAATTGTGATCTATATGGTCAAGGAAATTTCACACTGATATAATAAAGATTGTTAATGTATTGACATATGTATAAAGCAGTGTGCTAGGTCAGGGGTAAACAGAAATGAAAACTGACACAATTCTCTGCCCTCAGGAACCTCAGTGTTAATAAGGAATTTAGACATATCTGTATGTCAAGCCAACAATTATTTAATAATCTCTTCTTTTGTATCAAGTACTGTGAAAGCACAGAAAACACATTTAGAAAAAGGGCAATCTCTGCCCTCAAGGAATTTATTATTAGGAGATGATAACAATTGACAAATGTGTGTGTGTGTGTGTGTGTGTGTGTGTGTGTGTGTGTGTGTGTGTGTGTGTCTAAGCATCCTTCTTAAAATGGGAATTCTGAAAGAAACAAAGCCAATCAGAGAGAGAGAAGACACAGGAAGAGAGAGAATACTTTCAGAATATGAAGTCCCAGGGGTAGAGTGAGCTTTCAGAGTGAAGAGGTTTCTGGGGCATTATAGAGAATCTTTGGGAAAGTCAAGTGAGCAAGTAGATTGAAGATAAATGGAAATGGAAAGTGTGTGGTGTTTGTGTTGATAATGGACAAAGTGGGAAAGGGGAAAGGGCCCTGACATGGGGGCCTTTGAAAAAAAAGTACAGGAGAGTTAGGAAATATAGCTTTAAGAGGAATGAAAGCATGATTAGCCTTAGCATTCTCTTTATTATGGAAATTCTGGAAGAAACAAGACAATCAAAGAGAGAAGTCACAAGGAGAGAGTACTTTTAGAATGTAAAGTCCCAGGGGTAGAGTGAGCTTCTAGGGTAAAGAGTTTTCAGGGGCATTATAGAAAATCTCTGGGAAAGTCAAGAGAGCAAGTAGATTGAAGATAAATGGAAAGCGTGTGTGTTTGTGTGTATGTGACATTTATGTCAAAGAGCTCTGAGTTCTTCATTATGGGTATACTGCTCCTTGAAGCTGATCACAACCCCTTACTACCTTAGTAAATAGTTTCATTATTTGATGTGGCTAAAAAAAAAATCACCTGTGGTTAACCTTTTAAGGTGATGAGCCTTGAAGAACTGAATTAGATTGCAACTTGGACAACAGAAATACAGTTCTTCATTAATATCATATTTGAAACTTTTTTTATCTTGGTAGGGACTTCCCACAATTTATGTTCCTCTATGATAGCCTTTGAGAATGCAGGGTTATCTCCATGCTGTGAAGAGGCAGAGAGGTAGAGGAATAAGTAATAAAATTAGATGGCAAGAATGACAAATTGGCAAGAAAACTGACATGGCATCAGGGAGACCTAAGTTTAAATCCTACCACTAACACATACTGATTGGGTGACCCTCAGTAAATCATATATCTTCCAAGTACTCTAGACAATAATAAGATTAAAAGTCTCAAAGAATGTGCCAAGCTGCATTGGTAAAGAGTTTCCTCATATGGAAGTTACCAAAGGAAAACTACCTATTATACTAGAAAACTTTTTGTCCAAATAAGAATTCAAACAAGAATGGCTTAAAGATAAAAGGGGGTAGTCTTGACCTCTTCTTTTGTTAACTCTTAATACTGACTACAAGTAAGCAGAACAACTAATTGGTGTGGAAGATAGTATAGACCCTGAAGTCTAAAAGACCTGAGTTCAAATCCAGCCTCAGATACCTATTGGGCATGTCACCCTGGGCAAGTCACTTAGCTCTATTTGCCTCAGTTCCTCATCTATAAAATGAGCTGGAGGAGGAAATGGCAAACCACTTTGGTATTTTAAACAAGAAAACTCTAAATGGGTCACAAAAAGTAAGAATTACTGAACAAAAACAAGTAATCTAAATAGAGTTTTGAAGAAAATTTGTTTCAATTAGGAATTATGAGTTCTAAAAATAGAAATTTTATAATACAATTCTTCCAGTTTGTTCTTGGTGTTCCGTACAACACATTTTATTTTATTTACTTTTCAAACCTTTTTATACTTCAATCTGTATTCAGATTCCATCAGATCTGTCTTTGGGATGGATCTTATTCTTATTATAAGTCCTTCAGAATTCTCTTGGGTCACAGCAATGCTGAGAAAAATAGATCATCACAGCTGATTATTCTGAAAAAACATTATTACTTTGCACATAGTACATTTCCCATTACATCTATTCATTTAAGATTGTTTTTTTAATCAGCATTTCATTTCAGTCATACACTAAAATCTGTTTGACTATTTCCCAAACTTTGGACATTCCCTCAATCTCCAGCACCCCATCATTAAAAAAATAACTGCTATAAATATCCTTATACACATAGGTTATTTTCTTGACATATTTCATCTCTTTTGGAACATGGACCTAGTGGTGATACCACTAGGCCAAAGGGTAGGCATGGTTTTATAGCCCTTTGGGCATAATTCCAAATTGTTCCACAGAATTGTTGCATCATTTCACAATTCCTTCAACAATGCATCCAATGTCTCATTTTCCTTACATCCCTTCTAACATTTTTCATTTTCTTCTTCTGACCTATTAGCCAATTTAACAGGCCTCAGAATTGGCACAATACATTTTATTTATTTATTTTGAATTTTACAATTTTCCCCCTAATCTCACTTCCCTTCCCTCATCCTACCACAGAAGTCAGTCTGTTAGTATTTATATTGTTTCCATGGTATACATTGATCTAAATTGATGAGAGAGAAATCATACCCTTAAGGAAAAGAATAAAGTATAAGAGATAGCAAAATTATATAATAAGATAACAGGTTTTTTTTTTAAAATTAAAGGTAATAGTCTTTGTTCTTTGTTCAAATTCCACAATTCTTTAACTGGATACAGATGGTATTCTCCATTGCAGATATCCCAGAATTGTGTCTGATTGTTGCACTGATGGAATGAGCAAGTCCATTAAGGCTGATCAGCATCCCTGTGTTGCTGTTAGGGTGTACAATGTTCTTCTAGTTCTGCTCATCACACTCAGCATCAGTTCTTGCAAATCCTTCTGGGTTTCCTTGAATTCCAATCCCTCCTGGTTCCTAGTAGAACAGTAGTTTTCCATCATGTTCATATACCACAGTTTATTAAGCCATTCC
This sequence comes from Macrotis lagotis, assembly GCF_037893015.1. NCBI lineage: Eukaryota > Metazoa > Chordata > Mammalia > Peramelemorphia > Peramelidae > Macrotis > Macrotis lagotis. The sequence continues at coordinate 122,283,845 of NC_133661.1, forward strand.
CCAATTGATGGGCATTTACTTGATTTCCAATTCTTTGCCACCACAAATAGGGCTACTATGAATATTTTTGTACAAGTGATGTTCTTACCCTTTTTCATAATCTCTTCAGGGTATAGACCCAGTAGTGGTAGGTATTGCTGGATCAAAGGGTATGCACGTTTTTGTTGTCCTTTGGGCCTAATTCCAAATTGCTCTCCAGAAAGGTTAGATGAGTTCACAGCTCCACCTACAATGTAATAGTGTTCCAGATTTTCCACATATCTTCCAACACTGATTAGGTACAATGCATTTTAAAAGGCATTTATAAAGTTCTTAAAATGTACAAGGTTTCATGTCATAAAGTGCATAGTCAGGAAGATCTAGATTTTAATCTTGCCTACCAAGCATGTGACCTTGGGCAAGTCACTTAACTTCTCAGAGCCTCTGGTACCTCTACTCTACATTCTCAGTTATAGACTATTTGTAATTTGCATTGATGGAAGGTTTTTGAAGCAATAAAATCAAAGATAGAGAAGAATATATGTTCCCCAAGGAGAAAAACTATTCCATCTTTTTCTTTGCGTTCCCAGCACCTAGCACAGTACAGTTTCTGGCACATGATATTTAATAATTGCTTGTTGAATGAATAATTGATTCAGAAATTCAAGGAGAGGGAATATTTTCATTTGTGAAATAATGGAAGGCTTTATGGGCTAAGTAGTTCTTATGTTGGACCTTGAAAGAGAAGCATTTTAATTGATGGCAACAGAGAGGGTGGAGTGGAGTGGGTTCCATTATGAGAAGGGAAAATTGAATATGTAGACATTTAGTGGAGATGGGGCAAAGTCCTTTGCTTGTAGCAGGGTATGCATAGAACAGTACTATGTTATTGGAATAAAAGAGATGCATCCATATTTAAGAACCTTGAATGCCAGACTAAGGTTTACATTTTATTCTGTAGCTTATTTAGAGGACAACACTGAAGGTCTTTTGAGTAGGAGAGTGATGTGATCAAACTGTACATTAGAAAGATTACTTTGGCAACAGTGTGAAGGACAGATTGAAGAGGGAAACCCTGAAGACAGGGGGAAGAGTTAGTAGACTATTACACTAGTCTAAATGAGAGGTGAAAGCTTGAAAAATAGCAATGGCAATGAAATTAGAAAGGAGATTAGAAAGGTGAAGACATATGGGAAAGATGTTTTAGTAGGAGAATAGACAGGACTTGGCAAGGAATTACCTTTGAAAAGTGGCAAGATAGAAGTCAGGAATAACTCCAAGGTTACAAGATTACATAACTAGAATAATAATGGTACTATTGTCAAAAATATGGAAGTTAAGAAGAGAGACAGAGTTTTTACGGGAGATAGTTTGGAATGTATTGCTTTTGAAGTGTCATTCAGGAGGGTATATACAGAAGTTTATGGAATAGCAGGTGGGAAAGAACAACATATTGGACATGGATATAATAGACTTTGAAGTTACCTACATTGAAAGTTGATAATTGGAGTCATGAGAGTGAATGAGACTGCCAACTCAATTGTCAAAAAGCATTTATTGCCTACTATGTTTTAGTCACTGTAATAAACTCTGCTTATATAAATATAAACAGGAAAAATGATCACTGGCCTCAAGTTGCTTAAATTCTAATGGGGAAAGACAACAGACAATAATACACAAAAGAAATTTCTCATGGTTTTATGACTTTACCCTTCAAAGAGAAGGGCAGAAGGTACTGATAAAATGTGAGTTATAAGTCTGATTCTATCTTGAAAGATGGAGATTTCCCAATGATAATTTACAGGGTAGAAAAGCTAAAGAAGTCCACAGTGGGAGAGGAGAGGGCTGAAGGTAGAAGTCATGTAGAGAGTTTGGAGGGGAGAAGAGAGTTGAGGAAAGAGGAGGAGAGAAGATTATGGGACAGATCTTTGGGGAATCACCATGTTTGGAGAAGTGGTTAGGAAAAAGATGAACTAGCTAATGAGACTAAGAAGGATTGGTCAGAAAGGTAGGAGGCCAGAACAGAGCTATGCCAAGGAAATAAAAAAAGGATGGCACTATCAACAGTTTTAAATGTAGCAGAAAGGTCGAATATGAGAACTGAGAAGAGACATTGGATTTGCTGATAAAGTGATGGCACCATTCTTGAATTTCTTTGGAGGAAGTAGTTTTAGCTGAAGAGTGGTAATGGAAGCCAGATTGCAAGAAAAGTGAGGAGTAAGAGAGAGGAATTCAAGATTTTGAGTAGGGACTATTCTCTAGAAGTTTACCAATAAAGAAACAGAGAAATATAGAATGATAATTTGAGGAGATTGCCCTAGTGAGGAAAGGTTATTTTTGGTTGGTTTACCTATCTTTTTGTTTTGTTTTTGTTTTGTTCCTAGGATAGGAGAGAACCAAAATGACATTACTATGTTTCGGTCAATTATAATGTGTTTGACTGTGGTTGATCATACCAATAGGATCTCAGAAGTTTCTCCTGAATGTAGTGGGGTTATAGACAGTGGAGAGAGGAATAGATTTTATTTTACAATCCAAGTGTGTCTTCCTGCCCTTCTTCCTGATTTTAGGTTATAGGGTCATCAATTTAGAGCCTGTAGGGACCTTTGAGATTGTTGAATCCAATCCTTTCATTTAATAGATGAGAACATTGAGGCACAGAGATGTTAAATGATTTGCCCAGTGTTACACAGATAAGTATATTTGATGATATTTGAACTCAGGTTATCCCAACTCCTAGTCCAGTGCTGTATATATTTAATTGAATATATGATTTGTGGAAACAAGATGATTTTTATCCCTGGTGGTGACATCATGATTCTTTACTTTCACTTTCTCAAATTCTATATGTATTGATTTCCTTAGATGCAGGGGGCAAAGAATAGTATTAAAACTGGATTATCATAGACAAAGAATGGATCTAGTTACGCAATGCCACATTAGCTCAAATCTTGTAAAAGAGGTTAAGTTCCATCTCTGTGAAGAGTGCTGTTTGCCCTGTTCACTGAATTCACTTTGGCATCCAACTGATTTTTTATCCTTATCTTTCCACTCAATAGACAAAGGGTTATCCAAAAAAAAAAAAAAAGAAAATTTGGAAGAAAAAGTAATGGGGTTAAATGAGGACACAAAAGAAATAAATACAATTGACAGAGAGAGGAAGTTCTGTTTCTCACCCAAGTACAATTACCCCTATCTTGCAATTGAAGAAATAAAATTAAAGGGCTGAATTGACTTGCCCAGGATCACAGAGTCAATACATCTTAGAATTAGAATTTACAATTAAGTCTTTTGATTTAAGACCAGTTTTGAATTACAATACACCAGCCTCCCTCTAATTGAGTGAATTTATCAGTCTTAGAATTCCTCCTGATAACTTTATATATTCTTTTCAATAAACATTATATTATACTATAAAAATCTCACATGCCAGATACCATACTAAATTCTAGGTCTACAAAATAGGGGAAATTTTATCCAATGACCCTGCAGTAGGACCATTTTGACATAAAAGTCAAGGATTGAGCTAGGTTTTCTGGTTCTAGAGCTCTTCCTAATTGCTTTTTCTACCAGTTTTGTTTATTTTTCATTTCAAAGCAATGCTAGAATTTAATTATAAGGTAGTTGGGTGACACAGAGAGTAGAGTACTGGCACAGAGACAGGAACACCTGAATTCAAATCCAGCCTAAGACACTACATATCACTCTGGACAGATAACTCAACCCTGTTTGTCTCAGTTTCTTCATTTTTAAAATGAAGTGGAGGAGGAAATGGTAAACCATTCCAGTATCATAGCCAAGAAAACTCCACAGTGTGATTAAGAATTGCACATGACTGAATCAACTGAACAACAATAACAAAAATACCAGTTATTTTCTTTAAATTTATTTTTATTAAAGATATTATTTGAGTTTTACAATTTTCCCCCCCAATCTTGCTTCCCCCCCCCCCCCCCCCGCCACGGAAAAATGCCAGAGTTAAATGAGAGGAGTGGTTCTTTTCTCTTGTACAAGATCTTGTGAAAACAATACTATTGGGACACAACAAGCAAGACACTGCCCTGGGATTGCAGAGATTGACATTTGATTCCATCTCTGCCTCTTCAATTAATGTGTCTAGATTTACCATTTGCAAAATGGGGAATAATGATAATAATAATAATTAAAATTTAAGAAGAATTTTAAGGTTTTCAAGGTATTTTGTATGCACTATCTCATTTGATCCTTTCAATAGCACTTTGTGGTAGTGACATTAGATAACATTTCCCACATTTTATAAATGTGGAAACTGAGACTTAAAGCCAGTGTCAAAAACAGGCTATAAACCAAGGTCTTTCAGGATCCAAGTCAAGTGTTGTATCTCTATGCTATACTAAATTAGAAGCATTCAAATGATTGGGGAAACATTCATAATTGTCATTTAGCCTAAGAGCTAACATGACTATTCTTTGTCCTGCAGAGTCTAGTGTATCACAACAACCAGTCAGAAACTAGAGGTTGAAACAATTAAAGGTTACATGGGAAAGGGATGTAGATAAAAAAAAAACCTGATTTTGACTGTGAACATTTTTCTTAGCTATGTGACTTTGAGAAAGCAAGTCACTTTGAACTGAACTGAGAAGATTTTAATTTGAATCCTAACTTTATGAACCCATGATACAGTTCTAACAGAACACCATAGGGAGGTCTGGAATTCCCCAAGAAACTTTCAGGAAATTCAGGACCTACTCCCTGGAGTGCACCCTTTAATTCTTGTTTATTTTTTTAATTTAATTTAATTTTCAAGTTCTATGTTATGAAAGTTTTTCAACATTTATCCATATGCATATGCATAATTTCCTTCCTTTCCATCCCCTTCCCCTCAGTGGTGAACAGTCAGGTGAATATTGTACATATGCATTTGTGTTAAACATATTTACAGATAGTCATTTTCAGTATGAGGAACCAGGATTAAGGGAAAAGGAAAAAAAACCATGAGATAGAAAAGAAATAAAACCATGAGATAGAGAAGAAATGCACGAGAGAATTTTTTTAAAAAAAGGTGAATGTAGTGTTCTTCCAGATTCTGAAGGGATTTTTTTGTATGTTTTGTTTTTCTTTCTCTGGATAGTACTAACATTGTCCATTGCTGGTCTAATAGGGTTGTCCTAGCTCTCTGAACTGCTGAGAGGAGCTTCATCCATCAAGGCCGATCATCCCACAGTGCTGTTGTTAATGTGTACATCATTTTCTTAGTTCTGCTCCCTTTGCTCAGCATCAGATCCTGTAATTCATTCCGTGTCTCTCTAGAGTCTGACCATTTATAGTTTCTTATAGAACAATATCATTCCATAACATTCATATACTGCAACTTGTTCAGCCATTCCCCAATTGATGGGCATCCCCTCAATTTCCTGAACCCTTTAATTAAATCCACAATACACAGTTTGATTTTTTCCATTCATTTTGAACAAAATATATATATTGGAAAGACCCCAGTTCACTGTTTTTTGTTACTAAGCAAATGTTTAGCTGATCAGCAGGTAAACAACCTCTTGTTTCTGTTTCAGTCTGTTTACTATGGAAATCAACAAATTCTGTAGTCATATAGGGTTGGAGAACTCCTTAAAGAAAGTATTTGTTATGGTTCAGTAAAGTTTAACTTGAGATTTATTTGAGCTTATAGGAATGAAAAGTACTAAGACCATGCCCTTCCTTGTATATTTTGTTTGGTAGGACCAAATTATATGATGTCAGAATCACACAAGGTTATTTTCTTTGGGAATCATAATTTTTTCATATGCCCACTTAGCATAGGGTATAGTATATGGTGTTTAATTATTGCTTATGACTGATTGGTGTGGATGAATAGGATTCTGAATCTTGAAGTTTAGTCCATTCAACTGACTTGGCATGCCAACAAGGTTCATGGTAAAAGACCATACAGACATTTGAACACCTTCATCATGGTTCAGTCTCCAAAATGAGATAAATCACATTAAAATGCTTCTCAATCCAGGCTTGCTAGGTCACAGTCATGTAGATTTTACAGATTTACTTGAATGTACTTTCTTAAAATAATGAATGTTTTATTGAAGCACATCCCAGGATCCTATTACAAAGTCATTGATTGGAACAGAGGGTGAGAGCCTCACTGACAGGTAATTAAGTCCATGGACCATATGGCAGGTAGGAGTTCAACTTGATCCAACCAAACTACCTTCAGGGAAGAAGATTTCACAATTTCTTATAATAGCTCATTCTCATTCACCCTTTCAATGAAGTGTAAATTCTATCTAATAATAAAGGTTATTGGAGGAAAAGTAGACTTTTCCATCTGACATTGAGTTTACTCTTCTACCTCTGTTATTCAAGGTCTCTTCAGCCATCTAGTCTTTTGAAATTCAATTCAGTTAAATTCCAGAATCATTTATTAAGTACTGCTATGTGAAAGCACCTTGCTATATGCTTGGGATTTAATTTCACAGTTATTTCTACCCTATGATGTAAATTCCTTTTTTTCTTTTTTACAGTTTAGGCATTTTCTAAGACAAATACTCAGGAAGATTACCCATTACCCATAGAAAATAACTGTCAAAGATAGTGGTGGGATGAGTGTGTTAAATAATATATAAAAACCAATCCAGCATTAGAATAGATTTTTTAGATAAAGTTAATTGGGGAAACTAAATCAGAACAAGCTGATCCCAAAATGTGGGTTAGGTTTTTACTATGCTGGCCTGAAAAATTCCAACTGGATAATTTCCAAGTTCATGTGTAAAGGCCATTGAGTATATCTGGTATTGAATCAAAAGTTGCACCTCAGGGAGGATTGGAATTCCCTGAGAAACACTCAGGAACTGCAGTATGATGCCTGAAGTGCACTCTCTAATTCAATTCACAATACAGAGTTTGGCTTTTTCTTATTTATTTTGAACAAAATATAAATTGGAAGGACCACAGTCCACTGATTTTTGTTACTAAGCAGATGTCTAGGTAATCAGCAGGTAACTAGCTTTTTGTTCTTTTTTGTGTCTGTTTACTATGGAAGTCAACAAATTTTGCAACCATTTAGGGTTGGAGTGTTCCTTAAAGAAAGTATTTGTTATGTATCAGTAAAGTTCAGCTTAAGAGGAGTTCCTTTGAGCTTATAAAGGAAATGAAATGTACCAAGACCATGTCCTTCCATATACATTTTGTTTGGTAGGATCAAATTGCCTCATGTCAGAAACTCACAAGGTCATTTTCTTTCTTTCTTTTTTTTTGTTTTTTGTTTTTTGTTTTTAGTTTTTTTGCAAGTCAATGGGGTTAAGTAGCTTGCCCAAAGCCACACAGCTAGGTCATTAAGTGTCAGAGGTCGGATTTGAACTCAAGTCCTCCTGACTCCAGGGCTGGTGCTCTATACACTGCACCACCTAGCTGCCCCACAAGGTCACTTTCTTTGGGAGTCAATGACATTCTTATTTTAAGTAATATAGAATAGTGTGTATATATATATATATATATATATATATATATATATACACATATTTATGAAATATAAACCCATATCCAAATATTTGATCCTACAATATATAGATAGGTTTGTTTACATACTTGAGCACATATACACAAAATACAATATAGGTATACTCACGTATGCATTTATATACATATATAAATCATATATACACACATATGCACATGCATATACAAATGTTTGTATCTTTCTATATGTAAATGTGAGTATATATTTAGTACATATAGTATAGTGTGATGGGTATTTAAAGTTTCATTGATTTCTTTTGCTTTGCACACCAGGGTAACTTACCAATACATTCTCTCCTCCTCACTGAAAAGCCCTAACAAAGAAAAAGAGCTAAGAAAAATTGGCCAACAAAATAACTGCATTTGACAGCACATCCAACATTCTGTACCTATAGTTCATCACTTCTCTGCTGAGAAAAGCTAGGAGTATTTCATCATCTGTTCTTTGGAACCAGATTGGGACAAGACATATTTTAGAGAAATCAGTTTGCACAGTAATTATGTTGGAAAGGACCTGTTTACTCTCTTCTAGAGAATAGAAAACAAAAATGGAGAGGTTTATTGTCCTGCCTAGATATATAGAGGATGTTAATGAGCAAAGCATGATCAAAACATAAAATACTAAGTGATCCCAAGAATGCTATAATTCTAAAAGAGCATTTTTCTAGATGCATATACAGAAGATATGTTCTCCTTTGATTCAACAATTCAATTGAAAACATTAAACATTTATTGTGTGCAAGGCAATAATGTTTGGTACTAGAGATACAAAGATGAAAAAAATGACATGACTCCTGCCTCAAGAAGCTTGCATTTTAAGGAGGGGCTGAGGGATAGGATACAATTCATATAGAGATAGTGACTATGATAGTCATGTAGAATATATATGAGCAAGGGAGAGACGTTGATAATATGCTGTATAAAAATTTAAGACGTGAGGGAACATTCTTAGTTGTGAGAATGAGGGAAAATTATATGAACAAAAGGCATCTGAGTGACACCTTAGAGGAAGAGAAGGCTGTAAATGAGTAGAGATGTGGAGAGAGTGTGTTTCAAGCATGGGGAACTTGTGTGAAAGTTTGGGATGAAGTCAAGGTAGCAGAGTTTGGGTTCAATGCATATCTGTGAAGGGGAGAAGTGTAAGATAAACCTGGAAAAGAATGTTGGAGATAAATTGCAGTGGGATTCGAAATCATTCTAAGAAAATTGTTACAGTCTATATGAAAAGAGAAGTTACCAAAATTATAGCAGGGAGTGATGTCTATGAATCTTTGGCAACTATTAAAAGAGATTAGAAAGGAGACTGAAGGTAGGGAAATCAATTAGGAGACTATTATAATCTTTCAGGTGAGAGATAATGAGCTGATTAAGAAGTAATTCCCTCATTTGTAACCAGATATCACCTACCTTTTAAGATATGAACAACTTATTTATTTATTTTGGTGTGTGATATTTTTTGGCACTAATCAGGTCAAGTGCCTACCGAGTTTTTTTTAAACAAAATACTAATGACAGATATTAGATTTTTGTCCACAAGTCTGGATAATTTTGTTTTGCCATAAGGAAGCATATTCATATAAATAATCTGTATATATATATATATATACATATATATGCCATCATTCTTTATAAACACCTTTATATTTAAGTCATTTAGTATGTATTACTCTAATTTGCAGGGTCTTATTGAATTAGTTTGTCATAGAATTTCTCTGTTTTTTCATCTTCTCCAACAGTTACTGACAAAGAAGTAACAGCAATGTTCATGCTATTCATTTAACTATTGAACATGCATGCTACAATGAGTATGATCATGATATTGCAATGAGCATGGTACTGCAATGAGTTGATTAAGCATCTCCATAAAATGAGTCTTATTGACTTTGCATGCAAGTAAAATAATTCAACCAATTCCTTTATTTGTCTTTCCAAGGGGAAAATTTGACCTGTCTTTTGATTTAATGACAACTTTCTTATAATTTCTGATTTCATACATATATGCATATATATCTATACAATCATGCAGATAAATTGGTTTTTGATACTTTTGGATATAAAAATTCCTACACATTTTCATTTGAAAGTTGTAGTTATAAATAGTTGAGTAAAAGAATATAATTGAAAAATCTATTATTTATATTACATTTTAAGATTTACAAAGAATTTCACAAATATCTCTTTTATATTCTCATGACAACCCTGGGATGTCTTCTTCATTTTACAGATAAGTAAAATAAGGCAGGCAGAAGTGAAAGAAATTGACCTGGGTCATGCAGTTAATAAATATCTGAGAAAGAATTTGAACTTGGATCTATCTTCGCTATCTTCACAGATCTAATACTCACTCCATTGAATCATCTAGCTGCCTCATACAATATCTCATATTTATAAAACATTTAAAAATTTTCAAAGCACATTGCAAACAGGTTCTCATTTCATCCTCACAACAACCCTGGGTTATAGGTGCTATTATTTTCTTTATTTCATAAAAAAGGAAGCTGAGGCAGGATGGAAGTTTAAATAACTTACTCAATATTATATAACTAGTAAATGTCTGAGATTGGATTTTAATTTAGTTCTTCTTGACTTCAAATCCACCACTCTTTTCACAGCGCCATTTATATGGTACATTAAGTTTATATTTCAGCAGTTTTCCATTTGTTAAAAAAAAGGATAAAAATAGGCAATCTAAGATAATATCCAGTTCTAGTTAGAAAATTTCAATATTCTTAAGGTTCATTTTCTTTAATAGTATGTTGACTCTTTGGTTGTTAGACCAAGAATTTAATATAAAGCTTCTATAGTTTGGTTCATCTTCATGTTTAATATAAAAACCATGTTGGTTGTCTGTACTCTCTGTCTCCTATTCTACATTCACTCTGCCATGGTTCCTGCAAAAGTGGAAGAGGTATACAGAGGAGTATGGGGCATTTTGATGTATTCATCTCCTGGTAGCTAACTTAGCTTACTGGTAAGTGAATCTTACTGGTAGTAGATTTTCATACAGTGCTGAATTCAAGTGCAAATCTCTATTCTTAGCTAAGTTTGACCTTGCTAAATAAATGCAGTCTGTTACCAGGGCCATATTCAAAGTCTTTCCAGTCTGCTAGAACCCACCAAAGACTACATTCTTTTAGCATTGTTGATTGATAGCTATATCTATTCTTATACCATGATATGATATAGGGGCATTTCTTCTATGGAAGAAAATTCCTCTTAAAGACACAAAATTCCATGAATAAAGAAGCTTCCTTATTATAGTAGCTACTATAATTCAAATTTTAAAAAAAATTCATATTAGAACAATGGAGAATTCATTATAGTTGAATTCTAGGATTGCAAATGGATTGGGAATGGGTACTCTGAGAGATGATTGACTTTTCTACTTATACCAGAGTTGCATTCAGTCTTCATATTTCAATTCTGTGGCTCTAGAATAATCTAGGGAAAGGAGAGAGAGGGAAGAAGTCACATAAGATCTTTGCTATAGTGACATTACCTTTGTGAGTCATTGTGTCCTCCTGGTATGTTGGCCATTCCTGAAAGGTAAGAAGGGTAAACAGAGAGGACTTGTTATGTTCATATGTTTCTAGGGGGTGATTAGGGCTGTTTTGTCATGTTCTCACCATTCAGACAGCAGAATTGGTTTATGATACCTTATTTCTCCATGTATAAGATGCACCCTTTTCTGAAAAATTTCAGGTCTAAAAACTGGGAGTGTCTTATACAGTGGTTGCAGATTTTTAAATTTACATTTCCCAGGTTTTTTTTTTTTTGTGCTTTTTGTCCTTGCGCTCATTGTTTCACATTTGTTATTGCATATTAGGTTATGTTTTGCCATGTTCCTCCCAGAAATGGCTCAGAAAAGATTTTCATACAGTGCTGAATTCAAATTCAAAGTGATCCAGTTTGCAAAAGTGAATGGAAATTGTGCTGCTGAGTCTAAGTTTGGTCCTCCTCCAACTGAGAAAACAATCTGAGACTGGCTACTGGAAGAAGAAGCCCTACTGAAAATACCATGGCCGAAGAAGGCCATGAGAGGCGAGTCAGCCAAATGGCCTGAGTCAGAGAGGGAAATGAAGAAATGGATTGAAGAGCAAAGGGCCATTCAAATTCTTGTGTCCACAAAGATGGTTCAGCAGGAGGCAAGAAGAACTGCTGATGACAAAAAAAGAGACTGATTTCAAAGGAGGACACAGTTGGTGCTTCAGGTTCATGAAACAGAATGGACTCAGCATGCATCCATGCACCAGACTTGCCCAAAAGATGCCTGAAAACTATGAGCAGAAGGTTCTTGAATTTCATGATGAATAAAACTTGAGTTCAATAACTTTATGTAAACATTTTCCCCCAAATTTCGGGCCTCAAAATTAAGGTGCATCTTATACATGGGGAAATTTCCTTCTTTAGGATCACTAAAAGCTGTACTCTTTTTTTTCCAAAGAAAACTGAAAAGGTAAATTTATTTGAACAGTTGGAAATGGTATAATCTAATATTTTTTTTTAAAAGCTGTACTCTTGACAATACTTTCTGAGACAGCTATGTTCCTGAAAGGCGATGCTTAGTCAGATGTAGAAGCCAGAGAAAATACAACTTGATAATCTTATTTAGGGTCTGCAAATTTGAAAAGGTGCTTTAGCAACGTGTATTGCAGCCTTTTTTTGATCGCCAAATGTTCCTCTCTGATGTCTTTTATCTGTGTCAGATGATAGTTCTGCTTATGGTCTAGTTTCTAAGCTTAGGTCAGTCCTGAATCAAATGTTACTGAGTGAAGTGTTTACATCTTGCTGATGAAATGGTGTTGTTTTTGGTAGAGAATGAAAGCTCATGAGGTTGGCTTTTTAGTTAATATAACCTTCTGGACTCTCTCCACAAGAGACCTTGCACAAGTGAGAGGGAAGTATCCAGGCTACATGATGACACTAGTGAAGAATTTTTTAAAGGAGGTCATTTATCATGCTTCTGGTCCTGAGTCTGTAACCTCCTAGCTATATGAACTTCAACAGGTCTCATAATTCCTCCTGGGCCTTGATTTCTTCATCTATTTGTTGTATTTAAAATAGTTTACATTTAAATTATATTATATATATTTAAACTATAGAAAAAAGTTAAAGGACAGTCAGAGAAAGACAGAGAAATGAGTCAGACTCACAGAGAGATAGAAATAAATACAGAGGAGGAAGAGGAGGAGGAGGAGAGAGAGAGAGAGAGAGAGAGAGAGAGAGAGAGAGAGAGAGAGAGAGAGACAGAGAGAGTTAGAGAGAGAGAATGTATGATGTTCCTTCAACAGAGAGAGGCAACTAAGATTAGCACCTTGTTAGCAAAAGTAATTAGTTAAAACAGGAAGTTACCAGATGGTTTACTTCTTTCTCTTCATGGTCACTTGTGAGTCCTTCCTTGTCTGCTTTCCTTAATTCCTCATCTGGCAGTAGCTTCCCTAATAGTATCCCAAGATCTCTCTTAATTTGTCATAATAATTTGATTTAGTGACTCTTTTCTTGTATCTTGACTCAGATATATTTTGTGATATGTATCTGCTCTCTAACCTTATTTCCTATTACCCCATAACATAAATCATTTACTCCTATCAGGTCAGCTGTGCCTCCCTTGTTCCCTCCAGTACTAGAACCTCACCACTGCTATGTTTTTGATCTGGAAAATTCAAGTCATGCTTCTAGTCGCTGAGTCCTAGGAAGCTCTAGCTTTCCTAATATACTACTTTTAATCAATACAACTCCCAGTGATTAATCTCTTTCTTTCTCTGTCTCTGTATCTCTCTGACTCTCTCTGTCTCTCTCTATCTCTCTTTCTCTCTCTCCTCCTCCTCCTCTTCCTCCTCTGTATTTATTTCTATCTCTCTGTGAGTCTGACTCATTTCTCTGTCTTTCTCTGTCCTTTAACTTTTTTCATTTCTTGTAGGTCTCTTCATGCCTATTAGATGGTCATCTACCTGAAAGTAAGAATTCACATTATACTTCTATTGTACTCCCCTTGGTGTCAGTCATGATGGTTGGTCACAAAGCAGGTACCAAATAAATTCTTGTTGACTTGTCATGAGAACATATGCAAAGGTCTTTAAGTTTGATGAGGATGAGATGTTCATTAAAAGAATGCAGTATGGTTTTATTAGGAAGACTGAAAAAGCCAGATAAAAGGGAATGTGACTGCTGTATTTGTGATAATGTGGTTGGGCAATTTCATATTCACATTGTAAAGGGAGCCACATAAAATATAGGGAATCACTTGTTTTCTCCAGATGGGCTCAGCAGTTTTACACTTGATAGCTTTTTTATTAAGTTAGCTATGGGCTGTTTGATTTTGCATTTTGGCAAAATATACACATTATTCACCCTCTGGATACTGCTGAGTATTGACTCAGATGTATTCAGTTACTGTACTGAGAAATGCCCAGGTGGGTAGAGTGATTGCTAGAGCATCCATCTAGTTGGTGGCATGGAAAACAACTATCAGCAACAGACCCATATCTTACATTGATGGGGCTTTTGTTTTTAAATCCTACCCACATATTATTGCAATTGCTTCTTATGTTAACCCTGGGAGAAAGCCAAATAAGCCAGTTGTTCTTATAGGTGAGAAACCTCGAGAAGTTAAGTGACTTGCTTTGGATCTTAGAGCAATTAGGTGATCCAGAACCCAGATTTTGAGACTAGTGGGTTTTTTACTATACCATTCTATCTTCCAATTCTGCCACTCAAAGAAGGGAAGAAGCAGTTCAGCAAAATTAACCAACACATCAACTAAATCTGACATTACCCTCAAAACACCATGCCCAGAGTCTTATTCCCCCTCCCCAAACCTCTGTAAAATAGGAGGGGAAGTATATTTTCTCATCTCTTCTAGGTCAAACTTGGTCATTATAATTACTCGGTATTCAGGTTCTTTTTTTTTTTTGTCTTCCCATTTATGTTGCTTCAGTCACTGTTTTACTAGTTCTGCTTGCTTTATTTTGCATTAGTTTATATGCCATCCCATCTATTCTCTGTAGTTTTCATATTCATCATTTTTATTGTATAGTGCTATTCTTTTATATCCATATACCTCAATTTGTTTAGTTCTTCCTTAATTAATGACCTGTCACTTATTGCAAATCAAATAATTTTCTACTCTCAAGTTCTGAACATTTTCTGTTTTCTAGAGAATCCTTAAACCTTAAGGTTTAAGAAAAATTTCAAAAGAACAAGTGGAGAAAAATAGAATTGTTTTAGAAAATAGTCAAAAATATATTTTTAAATATATGTCATCAAGATTCCCATCACTGGACAATGTCCCTCAGCAATAGATATTGAAGGATCAGATACAGAATTGAACCTGTCATCATTTTCTAGAAAAGATCCTCTCTAGAGATGTTTGTATCCTGGTTCTCAGATATTAAGGGAAACAGCTATAGATGACAAAGAACACCAAGGGAGAGAGTCATGGAATGGGAGTTCCTGCATGTCTGCACTGGAATTATATTACTTAGAGACACAAATGGCAAAATGAAAGAAATCATATCTGCCTTAAACCCTACACTGCCATAGTTGTGTCACAGCAAATTCTTTGGACCACCTTTTGTTTCTCTACTGCATCATACAATATATTATTATTTCTGTTTCCCATAATACTATTGATATATTCCCAGAAATTAATCTTGATTGGATCTTCTTGGTCTGTGAAGTCATCATCAGCCGGAGGAATATACTTGGGAAATCATGTGAACCCAAAGTCCAAGAGGTCATTTGAAGAGACACCATATTCAAGAAAAATGACCAAGAAACTCCTAATCCTCCTCTGGAGCAATAAACAGGGGGCTTGGATACCAGAGTTATTAAAGATGATGCATCTAACTGATGTTGAGAAAAGTTGACCTGACACCTTTATAAACTTCCATACTGAGGCCTTGAAGTTGGTATGTTGGAACCTACCTCTTACCCATACCCCACTCTCACCCTACCCTTTCAAGTCTATAGCACTTGCATGGACTGTTTACCATTTAGGGAATGTACTTCCTCTTGGTCTTCACCTTCTGAAGTTTTCTCTTCTTTCAAAGCTCAGCATCAGTTACTTCCTTCAAGATTCCTTCCCTGATTCTTATAGTTGAAAATTATCCCTCTCTTGCCAGCTAGGTTACTCACTGATTAAAGAGCTGAACCTGGAGTTAGGGACTTAAATTAAAATCTAACCTCAGTCACTTACTAACTGTGTGATCCTGAACAAGTCCCTGAATTTCTATTTGCCTTAATCCACTGGAGAAGAAAATGGCAAACCACTCTGGTATCTTTTCCAAGAAAATTCCATGGACAGTATGGTCTATGAGGTAATGAAGAGTCAGACACAACTGAACAGCAAATCTCTCTCTCATCAAAAAAGACTTTAATGATTTTATTCTATCTCTAGTTTGCTCTTATCACACCATTCATTTTATTATACTGTTCTGTAGAAGTCATATTTTCTTCTGTCCTTTCCTCAGGATTATATAATTTTATTTTTTACATCTCTGGTACACAGCACATAATTTGCACATAGTGGATAATTAATAAATCTTTGTTAAATGGAAGAAAACAAGAATCTGAGCAGTTTTCAATGATGTAGGTACTGATTTTTATTGTTATTTTTATTGGTGTCAGGAACTTCCTGGTGAGGTTATGACCTCTACAATGCAGGTCAGAACTTCTGTGATTCAAAGTCATAGTTATGTGGAACAATAACAATTTAAGTGATTTGTCCAGCACAACTAGTAAGGAGTCAGATCTGAGTCACAGGATGTGAGCCTAGGTCTTTCTGACCTCAAGGCTAGTTCTTCATCCATTACATTTTACTGATTCTTAGCATTTTAAAATATATTAACAACTATTAATCAAGTAAATATAGATGAAAACAAATCAGAGGTATCTATACCCGTCAAATTATCAAAGATGGAAAAATTTAAGATTGGAAGAGGTGAGGGAAAATTGGCAAACTAATTCACTACCAGAAGAGCTGTTGGACTGTTTTGTAAAATAATTTGAAAGGGAAAAATAATAAATTATTCACAAATTTTAATCCATGATCCTAATAATGGATTTATATCCCAAGGATAGGAACAATAAAGGACCAATGATCATGAAAATGTTCAAAGTAGTACCATTTGTAATAGCCAAAAGTTAAACTATTGCACTATTGGTAGAGTTGTGAACTGATCCAACTCTTCTATAGAACAATAAACTATATACATGCCCTTTAATCCCAAAGTCATCCAAAATAATGGAATTTGTATACAAATATTATCAGTTTTTTTTGTGGTAGCTAAGAACTGGAAATCAACTGAGGATTGGCTGAATAAACTATGACATATGATTGTGATGAAATATTATTGTGTTATAAAAATTGACTAGCAGAGTGATTTCAGAAAAACTTGGAAAGACATACATGAACTGATGCACAATGAAATGAACATTACACAGAGAACAAAGGAGAACCAAAGAAAAATCAACACAATTACCATAACTACATAAACGTAGACAACTTTAAACAGGAAAATCAAAGTAAAACAAAACCCAGAGACAAAAAAGGCAACTTTTCCCATTATTTACTTGTTCTATTCCACCCCTCCCCCCATACACCTAGACCCTTGTCTACCTGCCAGGTAGGAATGCCATTCAAAGATGTTCCTTCTCATAAACCACTTAGTTTAAATAACATTCTTTTGCAATTCTCCTTTTCAATTTAGCTTTCTTTATTTTTCATGCTTCCTGATCCTAGACTATTGTGAATTAAATTCTCCAGTTCTTGGACTACACCTTACCTTGTTACTTCTTAATTCTGTGTCTCTCAGAAGATAGAACTTCTGGAGCACCCAGTTTGAATATCTCCCCTTTTTTCTTCTTCTGTGTATTTCCCTGAGGAATATCAGTTCATTAAAGGAAAACAATTTTTAATGGAAGCATTGATATGTTGTGGGAGCTTCTCTCTTGGAGTCACAAATTCAAACCTTTCCTCATCATGACTGTTCACTACTTCTTATACTCTATCTCCCTCCATACCCCACTTCTGCTCCATACAGGATGCTGACAGTCCTTGGGGATTCATACATCCTTAAAATGTGGTCCTTAGAGTTACAATCCTTTCATGGACAAGGAGGTATTTAAACATACAAGTTCCTTCTTGATTTCTTTTAAGAAATTGTAGACTGGGGTGGCTAGGTGGCGCAGTGGATAAAGTACCGGCCCTGGAGTCAGGAGTACCTGGGTTCAAATCCAGTCTCAGACACTTAATAATTACCTAGCTGTGTGACTTTAGGCAAGCCACTTAACCCCATTTGCCTTGCAAAAACCTAAAAAAAAAAGAAATTGTAGACTACCAAAGCAAAACATCGCATGAACTTTCCATCAATTGCAAAAACAACTTTGAATTACTAAGTTGTCTTGATTATTATGAATACCCAAATAACCTACAAAGGACCCAAGGACCCTTAGATCTCATAAAAGAAGTATGAGTAGAATGATTTTACATTTATGTACATGGTATCTAGCTCTAGGACAGGGGAGAGGAGGAAAGAATAAAAAAGAAAAGTTACAAGATAACGTTCATATATGTTTAAAAGAAATAATAAACTGTGCAAAACAGATTTTCAGTTTCAAGTGCAATCATCTTTTTTTCCTATTCAGTTGTTATAAAAGTATTTGTTTTATTTCTTAATTTCAGAATAAAATAAAAAAACAATTTTATGCCATTTTGGTGAACTCTTACTGGGAAGGTACTTTGGGAAGGGTATCTATTTATGAATACAATGGGGTTTGTGAGAAAAGAAAAATTTTCAATATAACTATAAACTGATTGTTGCCTAGTGAGATTATGTGGCCTAATTAGAGAAGTTATGGCTTGCTCATTATCACACAATTAGTAAATTTTGAAAATAGTTTTGGATTCAATCCAAATCAACTCGTTTTGACTATACGTCTTAGATATTTTCTATTGTCTTTACTTCTATCAGAGACCAAGTTCTTACCAAGTCTATTGGAATGTCCTTATCTTTAATCTCTGATGTAAGAGTACCAAAACTATTATGGTAGTCATAAGTATCTCATTAAAGTCAAGCTCCAATAGAATGATTTCAAAGCCTATGGTAAAAAGTAGTGATTTATTTGAGCTTACTGAATCTAATATTCTTCCTAAGAACACAGGTAGAAACTAGGAAATACTTTTTCATGTAAGTGAATCATATAACACAGGATGTCCCAAAGGTTTTGTATAGGTTTAAGTGTTCACAGCTCTGTATTAAAGTCACAAAGGGCTTTACAGATCATTTATTCCAACCTTATTTTATCTATGGGAAAAGTAGCCCCCGCATCCCAAATTAAGTGACTTGATCAAGGTCACACAGCTAGATAGCAACAGCAGAAATGGACCAAGAAAACTTGTCTTGACTCTAGTCTAGAACTCTTTGCACTGGACTTTATATAGCTATTGGCCTACACATTACAACAGTTGTAAGGAGAATGATTCTCATTGAAAGCATAAAAACATAAGTATATAATTATAAAAAAAATTATCACTAAGTATAATTGGAAGGTACTCCAGAGGTCAACTAGTCCAATCTATATTTGAGCTTGGTCACCCTCACAATCCACCTGAAAAGTAGTCATGCTAGCTATTCTTGGGGGGAAAAACTCAGTAAGGGGGAGTCCATTGCCTCCAAAGGCAGCCCATTACAATTTGGGTTAGCTTTAATTGTTAGGAAGCTAACAATTGAGCCAACATTTGCTTATTTACAATTTCCACTCAATTTTTCCTAGTTCTTCCCAGTGTCAAACATGAAGAACTATTCTTCAAAATAGCCCTTCAAATTCTAAAAGACAACTATCACCCTCTCATAAGCTGTCTCTTCTACAGATGATTTTTTAAAAATCGATTTTCATATGAAAAGATCTTGAAACTTTCACCATTTTAGTTACCTTTCTCTTGGTACTCACTAGCTAACTGGCATCTTTCATAAAATGTGGGTACCCAGAATTTAATATAGTCTTGGTCAGGGGGCTTCCAGTCCTCCTAGTATTGAGCACCATGGTTTTTAAAATATTGTAATATAGCCTAAGAATTCACTTGCTAATTGTTTCTCTCTGTCTCTGTCTCATCTCTAATTCTCTTTTCCTCTCTCTTTCCATTTCCTTGTTATTTTAAGTGTTTTTTGTACTACTGATGCTGATTTTTGAATTCAAATACATCACTATAAAAAACTTATCTCATTGAGAAGAAAAATAACCTAGCTTCTACTTCTCACCATTATTCTATAAGCAAAATATCTAAAATAACAAAACATCTACTTCTGCCTGCTTCTGTCATCTATTACTTCCTCCAAATCTTCATCAATCATTTCCAATTCCATTGATTCCTTCTTCTATCCCTAAAATCAATCTCAGAACTTTCTTATCTTATAAAATTCCCTTTTCTTGACCCTGTAACATTCATTGATTCATCCATTTACTCATCAAAAGTTTATTTAGCAATAATTTTTCTAAGTGTTGGAGAGTATATAAAAATAAATAACACTTGGTTCCTGCCTTCCTTGAATTTATAGTGACCACTCTATTACCTTTTTGGTGGTTGTCAAGTGACTGGCTTATGAATCAACTCGCCATTCTTCTCACTATCCTGACATCATTTATAGAAGTTCTATTATAATCTGTGTTTTTTTGAGGTTAGGAACCATCTCACTTTTGTATCTCCCATTGCTTAACATAATGTCTGAGTATTGTAAGAACTTAATAAATACCCATTTATTTATTTATTCATAATATCATTTGAATCTTTCTCTTCTCTATTTACATGGTCATTTTCTTTGTTTAATTGCTCATTATTTCCCTTCTTCCACCTCCAGGAGACTATTGTTACTAGTCTTATAATTGGCACCCCTTTTTCCAGTCTTTTCTTGTTCTTGGTCTTCTCCTTCTTGTTCTTGCTCTTCTTCTTCTTCTTGTTTTTCTTCTTTCTTCTTCTTCTTCTTCTTCTTCTTCTTCTTCTTCTTCTTCTTCTCTTTCTTGCTCAGGTTTTCTACCCTTCTCCCAAAAATGCTTCTATGAAGACACAGGTCTGATTATATCACTCCCTTGCTTCAAAAAAATCAGCAATTTCCATCTGGAAATTTTTTAGGAAATTTCAGGAAGTTTTTTCAAAACTAACTTCTTCCTTCCTTCCTTCCTTCCTTCCTTCCTTCCTTCCTTCCTTCCTTCCTTCCTTCCTTCCTTCCTTCCTTCCTTCCTTCCTTCCTTCCTTCCTTCTTGATTAAATATAAATTCTTCACTTTGGCATTTGAAATCCTTCATATTCTGGCCCTAAAAAGCCTTGTCAGTTCCATAATCCTCAATATGCTGTTTATTGTAGCTAAAATCTATTATTAAATCTTCCTTTCACTTAGCAGGCGATCTTTCATTAGTGTGAATTTTTATAAACCATCCCGGAATGTACTTTTTCCTCATCTATTCTCAGAGTCCTTTTCTTTCCTCACTGCTTATCTAAACTATCATCTCTCTGTGATCCTTTCTCAATAGACCCAGTTTTCCTGCTTTTTCTCTTTTCTTGAATTATTTTGAGTTTGCTCACTTATGCATAGGTTGTATCCATGAAACTAGGAACTATCTCATTTTTGTCTACATATCCAATGAACCTAGTATAGTGCATTGAACTTAATAGGTGCTTAAATTTTATGATTGAATTTAATTTCTTGACTTCTATGACTCCATTTTTTTGATGTTGTCCCTACTTCTCTTATTGCTCCTTCTGCGTATCCTTTATGTCATCCTACCTTTTAAGTATGGTTCTATATTGGTCTTCCTTTCCCTATTTTCCCCTACCATCTGTTCTATGACTTCAACTTTCATTTTTCTGTGGAAAAATCTTGCCTGCATCCCTGAAATTTCTCATGAGTTTCATTCCTGAATTCACAATTTCCGACTGGACATTATCAAGATATTTCACTGGCCGTTCAAACTCAATGTGTTAAAAAACAAATACGTCAAATTTCAACACAAACCAGTTTTCACCTAAACTTCCAGGAATGTCATTTGCCATTGTGAATGAAAATGCTTTGGTATTATTATTGTTGTTATGTACACCTAGGTGTATTTTGGTTGAAGTGCTGTGCAGAATGTGAAGGTGATTCAGATATGACTCCTATCCTGACAGAACTCAAAAGTAGAGAGAGCAAAACACAAAGCACCACAGAGTTTTTAAGAGGGAAAGATTGTTTCTAATTGGGAGGTTTGAAGGAAAGGTTCCAGAAGATCATGCTTCTTTCCCTGGGTTTTGAAGAATGGGGAAAATTTCAGTCAGATGGCTTAAGGGAAGGTGAATTTAAATATGTGATAACAGCCATACACACACACACACACACACACACACACACACACACACACACGTACACACACATATACACACACACACACACACACACATACATACCTGTGGAAAAGGGGCAAAGAGCATGTTTAGGACTTATTTTATGTGAAAGGAATCATAGTATCCTAAATCATTCAACTCATAAACATTTATAATAAGGTTCTGACTATATTCTCGGGATAAAATAAAGGCAAAAGTCAATCATAAAGTTTAGAGGTCATCTAAGTTAACCCCTTCATTTTACACATGATGAAACTGAATAACAGAGTAATTAAAGTGACTTCTCCAAGAGGAGTAGGAGAAAATACTGAAAGTATCATAAAGAACTTTGAATGTCACATAGAAGACTTTTGATTTTATTTCATAATCAACAATGAACTCCTGAATAATTTTGAATAAGAGTCTAAATCAGTTATCTATCCTCTATATTGTGCATTTATCTTAGATGAGAAATAGTCAAGGAAACATAATGTAATGGAGCAGCTAGGTGATATAGTGCATGGAGTGCAGATTCTGGAGTCATGAACACTCTTCTTCCCAAGATCAAATCTAGTCTTAGACACTGATCCTGGGCAAGTAAGTCACTTAACCCTCTTTGCCTCAGTTTCCTCATCTGTAAAATTAGCTAGAAAAGGAAATGGCAAACCGCTCCAATTTCTTTGCCAAGGAAACCCCCAAATGGGGTCATGAAGAGTAAGACACTACTGACAAAGAGCAAGACCATTCCTCTAAAATTTCTAAAGCAGCATCATCTTGTCCACCTGCCTCCCCAATTCCAATAGTCTGTAAAGAGATATGTATAGTTGAGATTGACTCTAGAAAATAGCTATTTATTATATATATATATTAACAACCCAAATTGAAGGTTCAGTTTTGCTCTTTTTTGGTTGCCCATTTAATGGGAACCTACAGATCTCTGTGACTATCCTGGATGTTTCTGTTTTCTATTTCCATTAATGTTAATTAGGGTTAGGTACTAAATTACCCAAATACAGAAAAGAGTAGAACCCAGCAAACCATAATCTGCACTAGTCACTAAGCCTGGGTCAATGTATTGGGGTTCAGCTATCAATGGCTAACCAAAATCTATTTCTACTACAGAGTGACCGTTCAGTTGAGGTTATCCACCCTGTTTCAGCAGTTTATGGCATAACTCAGCCAGGAAATGAAAATACTCAATCATGAATGCAAATGAAACAAAGCAGTATTTATGCTACTCCAAAGAAAATGACAAATAAGCTCATTTCATTCACCCTATTTCTTTCCTCTCTCTTTCATTTAATTGCAAATCATTCCCACGGCAGATGGAAACTTTATTAATAAATCACTGTTTTGGAAGTGACAGAAAATCATATTTGGCAAAATGATCTCACCCAATTACATTGATGTCCCTAACTTGGCAAAATATAAGCCTTGACCAGCACAAACTCCCATGGCACTTTGTACCTGTCTTACTTCATGAGAAAGGTACATAATAAAAGTATATATTACATATGATATTGTGAGACCATCTGGTATAGTAGAATAATAATATAAACTATTTTGTTTTGAATATATATATATATATATATATATGCCAAAGTATAGCAACTAGAATAGTAGATGATAATCATACAGTGTATCTCCAAAGTCTCAATGCATTTGGATGCTATTTAAGGTAAGACATTTTATATAGGAGTTCAAGTTTGCAACGTGTTTTATACACATAGCATATCATTTCATTTGCATAGAAATCCCTATGAGGTAAGTGCTATTATCTCTTTTAACAGATGAGGAAACAGATCCATAAATATAAAGTGATTTATGCAACACACCTAGATGGTAACTATCTGATGTGAGATCTGAACCCAGTCTTCTGTCTTTGAGTCTATCCTCTGCCCTCTGGCCTCCAAATAGAGGGGAGACCCAATTGAGGGATGAGTTGAGAAGATATTAAGTATCAAAATATGAGTCAATCAGCTGGGTAATGAGATTTCAGTGAATGTCAAGGATAGGGGACTTTAGTTCCACTTTTGGATTTGTTATTGTCCACCTAGGCAATGCCAAATGAGCTAGTTTAACTCTTTGAGTTCCAGGTTTTTCATCAATAAAATTAGGGGGATTGAACTAGATGGTCTTCAGGATTCCTTCTGACATTCTGTGACTTCTGTTGTTCAGTCATGGCTGAATCTTCATGATCCCATTTGAAGTTTTCTTGGCAAAGATACTGTAGTGGTTTGACATTTTCTTCTGCAGTTCATTTTACAGATAAGGAAATTAAGGCAAACTTGCCAAGGCAAGTCACTTAACCCCATTGCCTTAAATAAATAATAATAATAAATAATAATAAATAAAAAAATAAAATAAAATAAAAGTACTTGCTAGGTCACATGACTAGTAAGTGTCCAAGACCAAATTGGAACTCAGGTCTTCTGGAGCGGTGTGCCATTTCCTTCTCCAGTAAATTTTCGAGATGAAGTAGGGATTGATAGGAAGTATAGGAGTGATGAAACTAGATCAATACAATTGACAGCCTTCACTCATTGTTTAATATTCCACTACTACTTTCCCTGGTAGGATCCAAGTACTCTGGACAAGACTGCATTGTACTGAACAAATTTTAATATACTGCAGAGCATCCTAGTTGAGATTAATAAATGAAAAATCATTTTTAAGGAGTATTCATCTCTATTAATTCAAATGAATGTAGTCTATCTCTTCACACAGGAAAAATTAAGTAGCTTCAGAATATTTATTGCCTAGACTATGTTATATAGTCAGATGAAAATCTATAGAACTCACCCATCAGTATAGGTATATAGATTTCTGCCAATAGATGTCTGGATCTAGAATTGAACAAGAGGAAGAACGTAGATTGCTTTTGGGAAATTAGACAATGCTTTTGATTACCTCAAGCCTTATCTGAAATGAAGGTCCATCTTTTTGAATATCGATATTCTTGGGTAATGAGATAAGATTCTGGGTCATAGAAAGGCACAGTGTCTGAAGGACTGAAGTTACCAAAGGATCAATGGAAAGGTACATTATAGATGTAAACCAGGAATTCCATAAAAAAAGTGATGATAAGAGATGCTACAAAAACAAAGCATGAATAGGAGAAAAAATGGTCATGGGGCAAGAGCAAAGAATCGTTAATGGCCTGTCTGTATGTTCCATTGGTATCCAGGCAATACCAGGAGCCCTAATAGGCTAACTGAAATTTGCCAACTCTTTCCCTATTCTATGCTGTCCCCAAAGCATCATTTCTAATTGGAGTTATATCTGTAAAAGTTCATCAGATCAGGTTTGAAGAAGCTATGCAGGTATCTGGGATTATGCTGACACTTGATTTCATACAATCAATAGGTTAATCCCTTGTAATAGACTTATAGAAGAATATGGATAAACATTACAGGATAAGCAGATACAGAAGGATTCCAATTTATATTATCAGAGGGGTTGTTCCTATTAAGATCATTAATCCCTTGAAATATCAAAGTACCCAATTCTTCTCAAGGTTTATGGTGCAAAGCAGATAAAGAGTAAAGTATATTCCCCCCCCCCATTCAAATTGCCCTTTGTTGGTTGTTATAGGTCTATGCTACTCATGGGATAATCATTTATCTCAACCTGCATAACTTTTGAGCTTCCATTTCCATTGGATTATTCCATCTGAGACAGAATAAAACATTTGATTTATAGTAAAGCAAAAGGCATTTAAATGAAAGCAAATTCAAGGTAAATCACTAAAGAACCTATTTCCAAAACAATCCCATTTTGCACACTCTCCTTCCAATTCCAGTATTAGAAGGAACATTCAGTGATGAAACTACTCTCACTTTCAAGGTTGTGTTACTGATGGAGTATCTTTGCCAGTGAAATTTCTATTTACTTCTTTTCTACTGAGCTGCTGATATCATCTGCTAGGTTGCTTTCTCCACTGACCTACCATTTTATGACTTCTCAGAATTGTGGTTATGTGATCTTTTCCCTGTTGTGGGAGTATGTATAACTTTTTTGGTGACTCAAACCCACAGCTGACCCTGCAGGTCAAATCTAGGAAAATGACCATAGGAACTTACTCCCCTAGGACTGATGAATATAGGGATTAGTACATTCCTTTCACTCTCCTAAGCCTCTGGTAATTATGAAAGCCATGAAAATTAACCTGGAACTTCACAAGTAGTCACTTAGCTAATTATGAGCATACCCCAATCTTATGTTCTCTTATGCTGTGTTTTTCCCCCATTCCATGGGTCTACAAATTACAACTAGCAGGCAAAATACAACTTACTGCTTGTTTAGCTTGAGTGTCATACAAAAAAATAGGCTAACTGAAATTTGCCAACTCTTTCCCTATTCTATGCTGTCCCCAAATCATCATTTCTAATTGGAGTTATATCTGTAAAAGTTCATCAGATCAGGCTTGAAGAGGCTATGCAGGTATCTGGGATTATGATTTCATACAATCAATAGGATGAAGATATTTTATGTTTTAAACTATATGAAGAGTGTGAAAATGACCAGACTGTTTGTACTCAAGTCATAGAATCTAGAGAAAGAAAAGACCTCAGAAATCCATCTAGACCAACTCCCTTATTTTAAGATGAGAATGCAAAGGCCCACAAGTGAGGAAGAAACTTGCCCAGGATCATATAGTTAAAACTAATAGGACTGAGATTTTGAAGCTTGCTCATATCCCTCCAAATCCAATGTTCTTTCTATTATAGTGTTCCTTATTCCAGCTGAATACATATCAACTTAAGTTTTCTGCTCTTTTGAACCATCTTTTTCTGCACTTTTTTGAACTATTTATGTTTAGAAGACAACTAGACAGGAGAAAAAATAAAACCTTTATATTGCCTTTAAGATGCTTAAAATACTCCCCAGAATTATAGGCTAACATAATTCAAAGTCTGGAGGGATGTCGAAGGATACCTATTCATATAACCAATAATATTCTGTACCCTTGACAGATGGTTATCCAGCCTCTGATGAAAGAAATTTTTTTTTCTGATTTATCAGCAATAGGGTCTGCTTTGAACCCTGTTTTCTCTCATTTGAACAAGTCCTAGATTTTAAATCAAGGGATCTCTGTTTGAATATTGAATCTACAATATATTACCTGTTTGACCTTGAATAAGTTATTTTATCCTTTTGAGCATCGGTTCCTTTATCTGTAAAATGTCAGGGTTAGAGCACATTTAAGATGCCTTCTAGCTCCAAATCTATCATACTCTCATAGAAACTGATAGGTTCTGCTAGCACCTTCTCATAAGAGAGAATGGACAACTTAAAAACACTGAATATAATGACTATTTTTATGTTTTTGCTCTCTTCTTCATCTCATTTGTCATAAATAGTGTCACTGGGTATTATACAATATCCTTTATCCAAAGTACCAGGCTTCTTTGGAGTTTGCCTTAAAATTTCTATCTTTTTTTGTTTGTTTATTGTTTTTGAGACTTTTGCAAGGCAAATGGGGTTAAATGGCTTGCCCTAGGCCACATAGCTAGGTAATTATTAAGTTTCTGAGGTCAGATTTGAACTCAGGTACTCCTGATTCCAGGGTCGGTGCTCTATCCACTGTGCCAAGTAGCCACCCCTATCTTTTTCAAAGTAGAATATCGAAAATGATCTAGAAGAATAGAGCTGGAGAAGGTCTTATATAACAATAGTTGTAATAATAATTTACAGATACATAGTGTATTATAATTTGTAAACCACTGTCACATATGTTATTATATTTGATCCTCCTAATAAGACTGCAGGTAGTTAAGGGATAATATTATTGTACCTGAGGAGATCACACAAATAACTAGAGTAGACTAGACTAGAAATCTATTCTCCAGATTTCTCATCTTCTGTTCTTCCCACCCTAAGCCATATCTCCTTATGCCCTTACAGCTCTCATGCATGTCCTTTGAAATATATATTGTTTGTCTTTCCCACTTCTAGGTTTTGTTAAAATATATTTGATTCTTGGGGGAAATGAATTGTGGAGAGGGTCAGTGTGAAGCAATATAGAAAATAGAAGTGCTGTTGTAGAAGCAATGATCCCTAAAGAATGGATGATGGCTTTGGGCCCTCAAATCCTATCTTTGTTAAGTCCTAGTGCCTCAGTGGCACCGTGCCACCTTGACATCTGTGCATGCATGTAGCATGCACAGTAGTATAGCATGATTGTAATGCAGGATTGCAAAGAGTGCCAAAGTCTCTGTTGTGAAGGGGATGGAGCCATTATTTGCTTTTGTAGTCATGGGTGTATGTGTTTTTTTCTACTTTTTTAAATTTCATTTTTTTTGCAAGTGAACTTTTATTTATTATTACAATAATTTTGCTATAACAGTAAACATAAACCCCCTTTCCCCTCCCTCCCTAAGAAGATGAGAAACCTCAAGAATAGTGAGAAAGAGAGAGAAAAAAATGTACTTAAGTCTGTGTTCAGATTCCAGTGGCTCTGTCACTGGGGTGAGGTGCTTTATCATAAGTCCACCAGAGAAGTTGCTTCAATATTTTTCCCACAGTTACTATTACTAGCTGTACCTCCACTCTTTCTCCCCACTCTCATTTATTCTATTCTCTCTCTCTCTCCTTTCATACTGGCCCTGTCCAAAAGTGTGTTGTGCCTGAGTACCCTCTCCCTCAATCTTCCCTCTCTTCTATCTCCTATTCCACCCCTTCCGTCTTCCCATTGCCCCTTATCCTGTCCCTTTCTTCTCATTTTTCTCTGGGGTAAGATAGATTTCCTCACCCTATTGAGTGTGTATATTATTTCCTCTCAGCCATTTCTGATGAGAATGAAGGCTCACTCATTCCCCCTTGCCTTCCCCCTTTCCACTCCATTGAAAAAGTTTTTTCTTGACTCTTATGTGAAATTTCTTAGCTTCTTCTTCATCTCCTTTCCTTTCCTCCCAGTACTTTCCTTTATCTGGGTGTATGTGTTTAAAGCAAAATCTGAATCAGTTCTGGTCCTTTCCTTCTATTGTACTTCCTCACGATCTTTGACTGTTTAGGCAGAGGAGAAGCAACACAGGTGTGCTGATAAGCAGTAGGTAGCAGCTTTGTTCTTCAAAGAAAGGCAGACAGTTCTTGGGCTGGCCCACCTGAAGACTGCTTTACACCTGCTACTGGAAATGTGCCCAGAGCTGGCATTACCATCTGGAAGGCTAAATGCCTTCCAGATCAGCAGGGGAGCCAATTCAATAACTGATTCCTCTGTGCAGTGCTTTTGTTGAAAGAAAATAATGAGCCAGGGCAAATGTGGGTGCTATATACATTCATCTATTCTTAGGACATCACCTGAGATGGTGGTATCCATACTACTGGGTTATTCTGGGAAAAAAATGAACATCCTTCCCCAGCAAGAATCTCTATACCAAAATTATGGATTGGTAGAGTTAAAAATGACCTTCATGTTAGTTGAATTTAGTCTTTTTGTTTTGCAACTGAAGATCAGAGAGGATAAGTGACTATCCAAGGTCATATAACCAGGTGGTAGATAAGTTAGGATCCTTGAATAAAAAATTTTCCTTTGATTGTATCAAACAGATAAGCAAGCTAATCCAGAAATGAACAATTAATTAAGTGGTACAGCGGACCTGCAGTTAGGAAGGTCTGAATTAAGAGCTGAACTCAGACATTTATTAGCTGTGTAGCCCTGGGCAGGTCACTTCCTTTGTTTTCCTCAATTTTCTCATCTGGAGGAAGAATTAAACTGGAGAGGGAATTGGCAAAGAACTCCAGTATCTTTGCCAAGAAAACTCCAAAAGGAATCATGGAGACTTGGACCCAGCTGAAATATCTAAATAACAAAAATCCAGAAAGAGCTAAGATGAGATTTAAGTGGGATTCATTTTTATATTTTGGGGAGAATGTGGATAAATTAGAAATAAGAATTAAATATGTTTTCAGAGAATATTTGGGACAAACTCCTTTGAAGTAAGAGCGATAGTGATGATGTACAAGGTACAAAAGTCCTACCTTATTCCCAATCAAAGGTAGAGAAACAGAAATTGGACCTGTAGGAGGTAAGACTTCTAAGTAGACTACGAGAAGCATTGAAGTGGAAATCTTGAGACTTCTGACTTATAGAGGACCATTCCTTTTAGTTAAGGAAATAAGGAAATAGACAGTACCTGAAAAAAGCAAATCATGTTATTTCTTTTTTAATTCATTTTTTTTTAGGTTTCTGAAGTGACTTGCCCAAGGCCACACAGCTAAGGTAATTATTATTAAGTGTCTGAGGCCATATTTGAACCCAGGTACTCCTGACTCCAAGGCCAGTGCTCTATTCACTGCACCACCTAGCCGCCCCAAATCATGTTATTTCTATGAAAGAAATCCTAGTGAACAAGAAGAATTTGGGTTTTAAGTGGACATTAGAAGCTTAAACTTCTAGTTCATGTTTTTTTTGGGGGGGTAAGTATCTGAAATCTAGTAATTACTTTTGGGGGGACTTATTTATATTTGTAGCTTTTAAAATTTATCTCTTGGGTTTACTTTTTAAATCCAAAAAAATTCAAAGACTCCCCCCCCCATAAGTCATTTTCCATGGTTTGGGATGTCCTATAGGAATATCACAGTAGCATTATTGTTTCATTCCCTGGACCTTTTGAAAGTAATGATAAAGCTAGTATGTGCTGTGAATTAATGAACAAACCCCAAACTCCTAGAATCAGTGTAAAGATGGAATACAGGGATTCATGTAGTAAGAGAACATTGGGTTTTAGGACTTGAAAACATTAGCCATCATAGGAGCATCAGATTATATATTTAGAGCTATTTGTTTTTCTGTTTTACAGATGAAAAAATTATGACCCATTAGTCTTTCCCCCTAATTTTGTGGATGGAGAAAATGAGACTCAAAAAGAGGAAGCATCTTCACCAAGGTCACACAGGTAATTAGAAGTGGAATAAACATTTGAACCAAGGTTTTCCAACTTCAATTGCAATGCTCTTTCCACCACACTACATTGGTCCCCAGAGCCACAACTAAGCCTTCAAATATCGAGGGCAAATTTGGTTTCTGGAGGGAAAAGAGGATAATCTTACAGAAAGTGGGTCAAATGAAGTTCCATTGGGAGATGGAGTGGCCCCCAGCTTCAGTTCGATTCTGATCCCAAGCTCTTGGAAGAGGGTAGAGTGGAGGGGTTGGAAATAGGAAATGTGTGGTAGTGGGTAAAAGAAAATGCTGGTAAACATGTGACAGGGCAATAGAATCCTGGACCTGGAATCATGGAGCTCTGTTGGGTACCAAAAATGATCTCACTAAATGGTAAGGGCCATGGGAGAATCCTGAAGTGTGAGATAGTAGCTTGGGGAGGAATTGCACCCTTAGATAAACAGTCCCTTGGGAGCAAACCCCCAGTTTCCTTGCCCTATTTTTGACTCTCAATTCTCACATAGGGGACAGTTAGGAAAGTGTGACCTTAGTTGGAAGTAATGGAATTTAAGCTAAGATGGGAATAGGGAAACATTTACATGGAGCAGAGTCAGGAAAGCACCAGGGAGAAAAGCAAAAGGTACTTCATATGATCACAATTTACTTCACACAGAGAAAAAGAATTAGCTCAAAGCAGTCACTTAATAGTATAGAGGGGTGATATAATAACAAATTTACTCTCCTTCCTCCCCCCCCCCTCCCCACCCCAATCTGTGGAATTTGACTCCAGTTATCTTGAGGTGGTACATTTTAATTTCTTATATTATTTTACTTTTTTTTTTCACTTTCAAAATTTCTGGACTTCATGAGGGCACATGAAGAAAGTCAGCTGCTGATTAAGGAGCCACATTTCAAAGAGAATTTATTAAACATACAGATATACATAGTGTCCTCTTGCAAAGACTAGCCTGCCTACACTCCTGCCTGGATCAAAGTTGTCTTTTCTGGACCATCAAAAAAAATCTGAAGTAATCACACCAAGAGATCTTGTTTGGTTAGGGGGGAAGTAATGTCAAAGAACCTCCATCTTTTGCCTCTTCCCTTTCCTTCCATTTTGAAAAGAATGTGGATTCCTCTCCTAGGCTTTAAATTTCACTTTGTCTTTTGCTATAGCAAATGACCTCTAAGTTGGTGCTTTTTTGAAACAAAAATGAACAGTGGTTTTCTGCACCACTGGCTGAATTCACAGCAGTCGAAAACAGACCTGAGCATTATTAGTTTTCATTTGACACCAAGATTTGCCAGCAGCATACCAAATGCTTTTTACCTGAATTCCATTTCATCCAAATCCAAATTCAAAACTATTTATTAAGCATAGACTATGAGAAATATACTCTTTTAAGGTACTATGGGAGAGGGGGGCCACAAATAACACTAGTCATCACTGGGAAAAGTTCCATCAATTTCCACTAGAAGAAATCTGATTTTAATTTATTCTCTTCCCCTTATTGTGGAGAGATCTAATAGTAGCTGGAGACCTTAGACACATCTTTTGAAAGGAACAGTAAATAGCCATATTATAAATGCCTATTTCTTTTTGGGCATTTTACATTTTTATCTCACAAATAGTACTTGAAACACTGAACATAGAATCTTAGAGATGGAAGGGCCCTTAGAATTTACCTAGTTCAGACTTTCTCCCCATTCAAACTTCCTTAAGGTCCTATTGTACTTAATGGAGTTCTGTAATATCTTCATAATTGTGTTTTGCATTTTAACAGAATTGACCCTGTACCACCTTGACACTTCTGTGAAAAAGGCTTACATCAGGACTCCAATATTTTTGTAAAAAGTGGTGGAAGGGACTGACCCATGAGAGTCAATTCTTTAGAATCTTACATAATAGGCACTACTTGATATAAAGACCTACAGAGGATTAGTTCATTCTAAAAATACTAGAAATGCAAATGCCATTACATGTAGTTACTGATATATAATTAATGTAGAGCAAGGACGGGAACATTTTTTTTTCTGCCAAGGTCATTTGAATATTTACAACATCATTTGCAGACCATACAAAATTATCAACTTAAAAATGAGCCTGCTATATTTGGTCAAACATTTGCTTGACTCCTAAAAAGCTAGATTTATTGAATTTTGAGTCCTCCCTGTAGTTCCTGTGGCAGTGCCAGACCCAATGATCTCACAGGTCTTATATGGCCTGCCAACCAGATGTTTTCTGCCCTGGATTTAGGGTATGCAAATATTTGATTATTTCCTATTGGCTTACTGCTTGGTAACAGAAAGCTTTTTAATTAATAATAGAACTAGGACTGAGAATAAATACTCATGCCATAAGTGATGAAAGACCTCTATTTTTCCTGCAAATTTTTGAGGAAGAAGAACAACTGTAGATCTATGGACCCTTTCTCTCACTAGGCTGCCATATTTATAATAATCAATGCCTGGCAATGTTGGTGTTTTGTTGGTTATGTTGATCTTTTCTTCATCTTAAATGAATGTGCAATGGAAGAAAAATGGACTAGGTTATGATTGTATGGAATTCAAAACATTAGAAGAGACACCATAGGGACAGCAACTGTAGTCCATCACAGAGTACGCCAGTAGCTGTAGCAGCTGAGTCTAGTGAGGAGTGAGCCTTAAGATGACCTGCTTGACCCAGTCCAGCAGTGAATCAACCTGGCTGCAATGGAGATAGCTATTCATCTATTTACTATGAAAGAACTTGAAGAAAAAATATTGACAGAAATGAGTGGAAGGAAGGCTTTGTAGGAACTTCAAATTTTAGCCCACTCTCCCAGGGACCTACTGAATAAGTCTCTGGTTCGGGGGGGATGTTTTTAATTCATCTATCCTTACTGTACTTTCTTAGTAGATATCCCTTTGTAGAAGCTAACTGATAGTAGTTGATTAATTGATTTTGAGGAGATATTATTGAAAAGACACAGGGAATATACAATATGAGGGCTTCTGAGTTACAGAAGTAGAGAAAAATATCCCCTCATCCTTTCGGGTTCTCAATACACTGAGAAGAATAGTAATTGCCAGGAGAAATGAGAATTGGGATAATTACCTATCCCCATAACCTATATGTACTACAGTTTGTATTTTATTACAGTTACTTAAATTTAAGTAATATATATATATATATATATATATATATATATATATATATATATCTCAATAAGTAAAGTGCCTACTATGCATCATCTAGGTGGTGCAGTGGATAAAGCATTGATCTCGAAGTCAGGAGAAACTGAGTTTGCATCTGGCCTTAGATACTTGACTTACTAGCTGTATGACCTTGGACAAGTTACTTAACCCTGAATGCCTTCCACTCAGGACCATCTCCAGTCATTCTGATTCATATCCAGTCATTCACTGGATCCAAATGGTTCTGGAGGAGAAAGTGAAACTGGTGACAGCACAGTCCCTCTTGTTCAAATTCAATTCATGTGCTTGTCATGGCATCACTTCCCTGATGTCATGGTTTTCTTAAAGAATGGAGAACAAACATTATGATGCATCAGGCACTGTACTAAGTATGGGAGCTACAAAAAAAACAATAAAAGACAATTCTTGACCTCAAAGAAATTACAACCTAATGGATGATACAACATGCAAACAAATATATATATGTATACATACATACATATATATTATATATATACATATATATAAAGGAAGTTATATGCAGGATAGATAGGACATAACAGCAGGAAGACACTAGAATTAAAAGAGGAAGGTTCTTTGTAGAAGAGCTGGGAAAATGAATAATCTGAGTAGAGGGGGTAGAACATGGCAGTCAGAGAAAATACCCCAAACCAATTGTTTTGGTTGTGGAATAGCCAATTGATCAGTTCCTAGATTAAAAGTTATGAGTATGATGTAAATATGAATATGATGTAAGAACACTGGAAAGGTAAGAGGGTATTAGGTTATGAAGGATTTTGAATGCAAAACAAATCATTTTGTATTTATTCCTGGAGGCAGTTGGCAACCCCTGAGATTTATTTAGCAAATAAGTAAATAAGTAATGGGTGTGTGTGTGTGTGTGTGTGTGTGTGAGAGAGAGAGAGAGAGAGAGAGAGAGAGAGAGAGAGAGAGAGAGAGAGAGAGAGAGAGAGAGAGACAAGATTGGACCTATATTTTAGAAAAATCACTTTAGTGACTAAATGGAGGATGAACTGGTATGGGGAGAGATTTGAGGTAGGTAGACCCCAACAGCAGGTTATTGTAATAATGGAAGGATGAGTTGATGAAGACCTACACCAAAGTTGTAGTGTCAGAGGAGAAAAGGGGGCAAATTTGAGAGATATTGTAGAGGTGATATTGGCAGGATTTGACAATAGCTTGGATGTGGAGGGTTGAGAGGTGGTGAGGAATCCAAAATGACTTAGATTATGAGTCTAAGATACTGGGAGGATGGTGCTGAAACTGGGGGTGGGGAGAGTTTTAGGAGGAAGATAATGAGTTCTGTTTTGGCGATATTAAGTTTCAGATGCCTATTGGACATCCATTTTGAGATGTCTGAAAGTCAATTGAAGGCCAGTAGAGAGATCGGTGCAGAAAATGTAAATTTGAGAATCATTAGTAAAGAGATGGGAATTAAATCCAAGACTGAAGATGAGATTACCAAGTAAAATAGTACAGCATGAAAAGAGAAGAGGGTTCAGGACAGAATCCCTGAGGAACACCTATAGTTAGAGGGCATGATCTGGAAGAGCATCATCAAGAGAGACAGAGGAGTGGTAAGAGAAAAATCAGGTGAAAGTGATTTTCTGAAAACTAAGAGAGAAGAAAGTATCAAGGAGGAGAGAATGATTAGCAGTGTCAAAGGCTACAGAGGTTAAGGAGAATGAGAGAAAAAATTATTGGATTTGGCAACTAAGAGATCATAGCAGTGTTGATATAATGATAAGATTGGAAGTCAAATTATTAGAGGGTAAGAAGAGAGTGAACTGAGAAAAATAGGAGCATCTGCTATTTTAGATGGCTTTTTCAGGAAATTTAGCTACAAAGAAGAGACATAGGACAATAGTTGGTAAGGATGGAAGGATAAAATAAGGGTCTTTTCAGCTTGGGGACATATGGGTATGTTTGTAGGCAGCAGGGAAGGAGTAGACTGAAGATAATGAAAAATGAAAGAGTGGCACTGGCCTGGAGTCAGGAGGACCTGAGTTCAAATCTAGCCTCAGACACTTAATAATTACCTAGCTGTGTGACCTTGGGCAAGTCACTTAACCGCATTGACTTGCAAAAATAACCAAAAGAAAGAAAAAAAGTGAAAGAGTGGACATAATAGAAGGAATGATCTTTCTTTGGGGGGGAATGAAATGGAATAGGGTCTCTTGAGTAAGCAGAGTGCTTATCCTTTGTAAGGAATAAGGTCATTACATCATATGAGACAGAGGTGAAGGAAAGTGGTAGAAGATGAGGAAGAAGGGGAAGAGAGATTTCAAGGTGAATGACCTCAGTTCTACTGTAAAATAAGAGACAAATTTCTCATCTGATAGGGTGAGGGAAAGGGGGAATCATGGGAAGTTTTATTTGGGATGAAAAGGTTTGTAAGAATGTGAAAGTGTAGAATGGTATGGCCAGTGATTAAAGTAGATGTAGTAGGATTGCTTAGAAGCAGTGAGGGTCCAACTGAGGTTATGTAACATAAATCTACAGTTGATTCAGTTGGAACAGGTACAAATTTTTCTTTACCGTTGTTCAGTAGTATGTACGGATTGTTTTTCAGAATTACAGAACTTTAGAAGTGAAAGGCAACTCAGAGGTCACTTAACCCTCACATTTCTTCATCTTGTTCTTTTTAACAATGACTTAGGTAAAATTTGTTGAGATTCCTCAAAAGGAATTGTTAAAATCCTACATCTGTTGCTCTGCCTAATATTAACTCCACAGAACAAGATTTCCTTCCCAGTCATTGTTAAAAAGAACAAGAAGAAGAAGAAATGCCTGTGGAACTTCCCTGAAAACCTCATTTTAAGTTGGTATCTAACATTGGGTCTGGTCATTTAATCAGTTCTGAGTCCATATTATTATATGGCCCACATCTCTCATTTTTTTCCCATCATAGTAAATTCATGAGAAATTTGATCATATTTTAAATTTGATTTTATTATATTATTTTGCTAAGCAATATTCTCTCATCTAATAATTTAATAACTTTCAAAAAGGGAAATTTTATGCTGGCATGGCCTGTGCTGAAAGAAGTGATGCTATTTCTTTGAGATCTCATTTTTAGATATTCATTATCTATTATTTTTGTACTACATTCTAGGATTTTGTAAGGAAGTTAAGTCAAACTCCACAGACTATAATTTTCAGGCTTCATTCTCTTATCTTTTCTGAAAATCAGTGTATTTTTCCTGCTGTGTATTTCACATTCTAATGCATATCACACAATTGTCCTATACCTTTTTTTAACCTCTCCTCTCCAATTTGCTTTTTATGCCCTTTTTTGTTGTCCTTTGCTTTCCTTACCAGCCTCAGCTCATTTTGTGCTCTAGCACTCCATATCTATTCTTAGAAGGATATATACATTTGGATTATTCTTCTTATTGGTCCTTGCTTCTATTTTCTATAGATATCTTTAAAAAAATCTTAGCTGTTTGGTTAGTTCATTATGTATCCTTATTAGTTCCTTTAGACAATTATTCTTTTTCATTCTAATTGGAATGAATTATTACTGTAGCTTCAAAATTTCATCCCTAGGAACTTACTATTTCTATTAGAGTTCAAATGTGGTCTTGCTATCTGTGTGATCCTAGGCAAGTCACTTGACCCTGTTTGCCTCAGTTTCCTTATCTTTAAAGTGAACTGGAGAAGAAAATTGCAAACCAGTATCCTTGCTGAAGAAACCTCAAATGGACTCACAAAGAGGCTATGATTGAAAATGACTGAACAACAGTAACAATTAGGACTGTGAATAGGGCAGATACAGATTCTTTTTTTTTTGTTTTGGATGGTGAGTGGATGGTTTGAGTGGAAGGTTCCTGTTAGGGAAAAATAAAACAAGTTAGGTAGAGTAGGTCCAGGTTGTGGAAGTCTGTGAAAGCCAGTACTTACTAGCTGTGTGACTTTGGGAAAGTTATTTGACCTCTCTGTTTCTTTAATTTTGCCTT
This sequence comes from Macrotis lagotis, assembly GCF_037893015.1. Classification (NCBI taxonomy): domain Eukaryota; kingdom Metazoa; phylum Chordata; class Mammalia; order Peramelemorphia; family Peramelidae; genus Macrotis; species Macrotis lagotis. The sequence continues at coordinate 122,321,721 of NC_133661.1, forward strand.
CTGAAAAATGAATGGATTCAATGGTCTCTAAGGCCTTATAGATATGAAGAACCACTAGCTAATGTAGAACCACTGGAGAATTTTGAGCATGAAAGAATGATGAATGTGATGTTTTAGATGGGATATATTAGCGTGGGATATATTGCTAGCAGGGTGAATAGTTAGGAAAATGATTAAATAGTTTAGGTGAGAAAGGATGAGAATCCACTTATACCATCTAATGATGGTGGCAGTGAGAATGGAGGGGAAGAGATGACTACAAAAAATATCTAATAGGAAAATATTGGCAATACATCAATGAGTGAATCCAATAAAGAAACAAGAGAGAAAATCATATGAATCAAGGATGATATTTGAACCTGGGTGACTAGAAGATTGATTCTGGACAGAAGCAGATTTGGGAAGGGGGTAGCTTTTTTATTTTTTTGGATGGTGAGTGGTTGATGATGAGTTCAGTTATGGATTCTAAACTTTGAGATGATGACTTTCTAGACTTTGCTTCTTTTATCAAATAACTTTTGGTAAGATCCCTTCTTAGTCAGATGTAATGAGGATTAAGAAGGTCCATCCAAATAATAACTAAGTGCTTTTGGGTGACATTGAGACATTTCTTTCTTTTATTCCTTTTTAAAAATGTAAGTATTATTAAAAGTAAAGATTCTATTGGAATAGACATTTTCATTTTTAATGAAGTAGTTCAGTCTCAGAAGTCATTTCAAACTATTTCCTCCCTTGGTTTTCAGTTTCTTTTTATTCTATTTGACAATTCTCAAATCAATCCACAATGTGCCAGACAAACTGCTACGTATTAGAGATACAATTAATAATGAAAGAAAGACAGTCCCTGCTCTCAAAGAACCTACAATCTAAATGATGATACAACACATAGAAAGAGGCAAGAAAGGGTGATGGAGAAAGGGTAGGAGACGCCAGAAGTAGCCAGTGCAGGAACATCTTGTTGAGACCAGGAAGGGCAGCAGAAGCATAGTGAAGTGAACCAAAAAGTTTAATTTGGTGAGACATTGAAAGGAGTTTGGTACTCCTCACTCCAGACTACCAATCAGAGGAAAGAGGAGACTGAGGGTGATGGTATCAGTCAAGGTTTGAATTAGGATATAATAGAGATGAGATTGGAGTGATGAGCTTAACTTGGGAAGTACATCTTGTTCTGTGTAATTAAGATTGGGCAGGGAAACAGATGTCAAGTGGGGAAAGCTCATATTAGATTATAAATTTCTCAGGGGTCTGTTATTCTTTATAACAATCCTGGCACCCAAAATGGATAAAACAACAGAGGCTAAATGATGGTGCTATATGTGAATTACACTTTTCTGTTTTAAATGGGGAAAATTATCCCAGCATGTTGTGGTGAAAGAAATGAGCTTTTATGGGGCTAGAAAACTTATCTCTGATATTTATTATGTGACATGAGACAAGTTTCTTAATTTTCCTGCATTTCAGTCCATTTTAATTTGTAAATGTAGATAACAATAATTGTATTATCAAACAGGGTTGTTTGTAAAAAAACACACTTATTAAACTGTAAACTCTATGTAAACATGAACTATTGTTAACTTTTATTACTATGTGAAAGAAGATATAAGTGATAAGTCAAGTTAAAAATTGAGTGCTTTGAGGTTTGAAAAAGAAGGGGAAAAAATCAGAAAAGTTCTAGATGTCAAGAGAAGAATTCTTTTTCAAAAGCCTCTTTCATTTAACAGACTGAAATATGGGAGTCCATGGTTCCTCTCTATTTGTTTTCAGTGAAGTAAACTTGTCACCAAAGGTTAAAAAAATGTCTTCAAATATCCAAAGAATCACAATTGAAAATGATTGCTAGGGGGGGCGGTGGCTAGGTGGTGTAGTTGATAAAGCACCATCCCTGGAGTCAGGAGTACCTGGGTTCAAATCCAGTCTCAGACACTTAATAATGACCTAGCTGTGTGGCCTTGGGCAAGCCACTTAACCCTGTTTGCCTTGCAAAAACCTAAAAAAAATGATTGCTACATTTTCCAGTCTCACTAAGGAAAGTGTGTTTGTGTGTGTGTGTGTGTGTGTGTGTGTGTGTGTGTGTGTGTGTGTGTGTGTGTGTGTGTATTCCAGTGGCTGAAAGGAGAGCTTCTATCTGTTTTATTTGTTAGAGTTTTGTACTTATGACAAAAGTGAATTACCAAGAGACATTCCCTAACAAACCTTGAAAAACATGGTGAAAGTGAATGAAAGCTTTGTAAGAGAGGATTGAAAATTTTCAAAAGGGACTGAAAACTATAGGCTTTTTGTTGAAATCCTTAATAGAAAAGATGTATTTTTTAAACTTACTGCAGTGATGCCACTCTTATGGTCACTAAATCCCTTACCAAATATATTTTGGAATCTCTTGTTCTTCCAGAACTGATGATGATGATGGATGATGTTTGTCCTTCGTTCTCAAAAAGAACATGGTTTCAGGAAAGTGATGCCATGTCAAGCAAGTGAACTGGATTTGAGTAAGGGGAATGCTGTGCTAAGTTTCCAAACTCACTTTCTTCTCCAGAGCCATCTGGGTCCAGTGGTCAGATATGGATCAGGATGACTGGAGATGGCCCTGGATATAAGGACATTGGCTTTAAGTGACTTGCCCAAGGTCACACAGCTAGTAAGTGTCAAGTGTCTGAGACTAGATTACAACTTTGGTCCTCCTGACTTTGAGAGCAGTGCTCTATCCACTGCACTGCCTAGCTGCCCTTCTTTCCATAACTATGGATCTTCTGACCCTCCAACAGAAGGAAGGATGAGGGTCCATGAGAGTTTAATGTGGTAAGTGATGATGATGATGATGATGTAATAGGGGTAGGAGAACGGTAAAACAGTGATTGGTTAGTACAATTTCTATGTAGAAGAGCCTGGGGAGTATACGTCCAGAAAGCATGAATGGGAGGTGAGGTGAAGGGGAAGGGAAGGGAAAAGAGAACAAAGGGCAGCTAGGTGGTGCAGTGGATAGCATACTGGACCTAGAGTCTGGAAGACCTGAGTTCAAATCAAGCCTCAGAGACTTGATATTTACTAGCTGTGTGACCTTGAACAAGTCATTCAATCCCATTTCCCCACAAAAACAAAAAAAAACAAACAAATAAAAAAGAGAATAAGCATTCATGTGGAATCTACTTTGTGCTACCTACTATTCTAATTTAATTGAATTAGAACTATGATGCATTCCAAAGTCAGTAATTAACCAAAAAAAATTTCTTGGCTCATGCTCTTTTTTTCCTGGCTGACATTTGAGAAGGAAGATGAAGTGCTTGGGACAGAGGCCCTTTCCCTCTCTTACCTGGGATCAGTCTGAAGCTGAGAGTGTATGGCCTTGTGATTGTTCCAGTATATGTTGTGCTCATTCTTTACTGCTTTTCAATGAAGGAATATTGAAGGCTTTGAAGTGTCAGGAGACAGAGCTGCCAGAAGTCTGGCAGCTGGAATCCATAACAGAAAAGCCAGATGGTGAAGAGTAAAGTCCTGAGCAGCCTGCCCAACCTAGTCTATCAGGGGCAGAGATTTGGACTCATCCATTCATTGGTTATGCTCCATTTGGAAATGAACCTGTTGGGACAAATGCTGTGTAAAAACTACTATAAATTAGAGACAGTTTTTCTGTGTGTGTGTGTGTGTGTGTGTGTGTGTGTGTGTGTGTGTGTGTGTGAATGTAAGAAAGAGAGAGAGATGTGAGTGGGGGTAGAGTTTGTTTCCCAGATGTTAGGGAAGAAATGATTATACCTCTTGCTACATGTTCACAGTAAATGTCCCTTTCTAAAAAACAAAAATAAAAGCCTGATTTTTGGTTAAGTGAAAATAGTACACAGTTACTCATGATTAACAGTCATATGAACATACAAGTATTGGGGCTTGAACCAAGAACATTAGAGAAAACCATCCACTGATCCCCAGGGTTATTCAGACCTCAGAAATGTAAATGTAGTCAGACTTTCTTGGAGAGTGAGTTTTGACTATTCTTCCAATAGAACATGAATGATGGCTTTTTTATGTTTTTCTGACAATCCATTTCCTTACAACTCCCACTTGCCTATTCAGCCTTAAGCTTGGGGAATTTTTTTAAGTAAGGTAAGCCATTGAGATAGTAGAGGGCCTTTTACCTGACTTCCTGATCTCAAAGAATATTACTATATATGATTTTTGCCAATATATTATTGAGAGCTGCAAGAGAGTTCAAAGGATACCATTAATTTGTATTAAGTCAAGATTTTGTGGTGTGTGTGTGTGTGTGTGTGTGTGTGTGTGTAAGGGAGACTGAGTCATATTCAAGAGAAATATCCTGGAAACATTAGGGATATTAAAAGCAGATTTTTCAGCAAGAAAGAACCAGATGGCATTCCTAGGAAACTAGAGTTGGGATCAACTAAATTGGATTTAGGACATTTCTAGGACTTTTTAGTTCTCGTGCTCTATTCATATATAGAGGGATATATTTTGCAATCTTCTTCCCTTCCCTTCAATTCATCAGCTTTCTTCATTCTGATACCTCCATTTCCTTCATGTAATTATAATTGCTGCAAACCATATTGAAATCCAAACTCAGAATTTAATGCATCCTACCCTGAGGCTGTCCACTCACACAAGGAAAGGAATGCTTCTTGCTGGCAGACATTCTTTTAGTCTATTTTGTTGTGTCTACAGTGAAGGCCTGTTGTGTGGGTTCTTAGAACCAGTACACAAGCAAGAATATAGGCCCTCTGGCAAATACTCCTGTGCTAAGAAGGATGAAGATATTAAACAGGAAAATGTCCTTTTGTCAACATAAAAGAAACTTGTCTTCTTATTTCAGAACAAAACCATCAGCCTGCTTCTTTATGAGAGTCATTGTGGACTGAAGGAAAAGTAATATAGAAAAAATAAAAATACAATATTTCTTCTGCTTTGACCATCTACTTCTTTTAACTAAGAATTTAATTTATATTGGATTGATAACTAAAAAAATTTATGTATTCTGTTTTTTCACCTCACATGATACTGTTGTGTTCCAATGTAATGATACTTAATTTTGGCCAAGGTACTATACTTATTACAATGTGAGGGATATTGAAAATAGAGATGTTTTCTTCTAGCAATGATGTCTTCCTGAATGATATTCCACACAATATCTCTAACTCTTATAGAATCATAGATATTTTAATGTAAACATATCTAAATTTTATTTTTAAAAAAATTTTTTAAATTTTTGTGCAAGTGATTTTTTTATACATTACTAATATATTATTGTTTGAGTAAACATAATACCCCCTCCCCCGAAATATAGACCCTCATCAGAAATAAAGTAAAAGAAAGAGAAAAAAATGTGTTTCAGTCTGTGTTCTGATGTCATCAGCTCTGTCTCAGGTAGATCACATTCTTTATGCTAAGTCCATCACAAAAGTTACTTCCATATTTTTACACTGTTGTTGTTGCTGATTGTAATTCCATCTATCCATATCTCCCCACTACCATATATTTTATTTTCTCTCTCCTTTCACTCTTTCCCCCTTCTAAAATGTGCTGTAGGGTGGCTGAGTGGTGCAGTAGACTAATCACTGGCCCTGGAGCCAAGAGGCCCTGAGCCCACATACCACCCCTAAGACCCAGAAACTATCTGGCCCTGTGGTCCTGGACAGGTTACCCAATCCCAACCCCTTGCAAGAATTAAAAAAGGAAATGTGTTATATCTGACTATTCTTTCCTATGATCTACCCTCTTCTCTATCACCCAGATCCCCCCTTTCCCCTTCTCTCCTTTTCACTTTAGGTGTCTATACCCTATTGAGTGTGTGTGTGCTGTTTCCTCTCTGAGCCATTTCTGATGAGAGTGAAGGTGCCCTCATTCACCCTCACCTTCCCCCCCTTCTGAATCATTGTAATAGCTCATTGCAATATATATTATATGTGTGTGTGTGTGTGTATGTGTGTGTGTGTATGTCTTTTATATGAAATATCTTGGCCTATTCCACATCTCCTTTCTCTTATTCCTAGTATATTTCCCTTTTAGCCATTGACTCCATTTTAATACTATATTATATCTTCAAATTCAGCTCTCTCCTGTGCTTCATCTATAAAAGCTTCTTCTACCTGCTCCATTAAATGAGAAATTTCATATGAGTATTTAGTATCATTTTTTCTATGCAGGAATACATGCAGTTCATCATCATTAAGTCCCTCATATTTTACCCTTCTCTGCTCTCTATGTTTCATCTGAGTCCTCTATTTGAAGGTCAAACTTTCTGTTCAGCTCTGGTCATTTCAACAGGAACATTTGAAATTCCCTTGGTTCGTTGAAAGTCCATCTTTTCCCCTGGAAGAGGATGTTCAGTTTTGCGGGGTAGTTGATTCTCAGTTGCATTCCAAGCTCTTTTGCCTTCTGGAATATTATATTCCAAGCCATATGAGCCCTTAATGTAGTTACTGCTAAGTCCTGTGTGATCCTGACTGCAGCTCCACGATATTTGAGTTGTGTCCTTCTGGTTGCTTGTGATATTTTCTCTTTGACTTGGGAGTTCTGGAACTTGGCTATAATATTCTTGGGAGTTGTTTTTTTTCTTTTTTTTTGGATCTCTTTCTGGGGGAGATTGGTGGATCTCTCAATTTCTATTTTGCCCTCTGCTTCTAGGATATCAGGGCAATTTTCCTGTAGGAATTCGTTGAAAATGAGATCAAGGTTCTTTTCCTTATCATGACTTTTAGGTATCTCAATAATTTTTAAATTATCTTTCCTGAATCTGTTTTCTAGATCAGTTGTCTTTTCAATGAGATGTTTTACATTTTCTTTGAATTTTTCATTCTTTTGGTGATGAAGTAGTGTCTTGACTTCTTGTAAAGTCATCAGCTTCCTTTAGCTCCATTCTACATCTGAAGGATTTGTTTTCCTCAGAGAGCTTTCTTATCTCTTTTTTCCATCTGGCCAATTCTGTTTAAAGCATTCTTCATCTCAATAACTTTTTGAACTGTTTTATCCATTTGACCTATGCTGGTTTTTTAATGCTATTTTCTTCAGCATATTTTTGGATCTCCTTGACTAAGCTGCTGATTTCTTTTTCATGTTTTTCCTGCTTCTTTCTTATTTCTTTTCCCAATTTTCCTTCTATCTCCCTCACTTGATTTTCAAAATCTTTTTTGAACTCTGTCATAGCCTGAGCCCAACTTCCATTTTTTGGAGTCTTTAGATGCAGGAGCTTGTACTTCCTCATCTTCAGATTGAATATTTTGATCCTTCTTGGGATCATAGACAAAGTATTTCTCAATAGTGTTTCTCTTTTTTCTCTGTTTACTTATTTCTCCAGCCTGTGCCTGGTTTTGGGATGCTTCCTGAGCTTTTGAGTATTATTGGGATACCCCCCCCCCAAAGGATCTCAGTGTATGAAGCTCTAACTACTCTTCTGGTCTATGAAGGACCACAAGTGCACCCCTCTGCCATGGGGCTGAGGTGGGGGGGGGTTCCTGTTCTATGGGTGGCCTAGACTGTGATCAGGATCTGAATGTGTTCAGAGCCTCAGAGTCCTGTTTCTGGTATAAAGGATAGACCCTGGAAGTCTCCCTCCCCTACCTTCAGTGGGCTGAGCACTCAGGGCTCAGTTGCCTGGAGGCTCCTGTTTGGTGACTCCAAGCCTGCTTCTGTTTCCTGGATCTGAGTTGCTGTGGCTACAGCTGCTGAGTTGAGCGCCCTGAGGACCTGGGCTTCATGCACACTCTGGCAGAGGTCCCCCACTAATCCTCCAAGTTGTGCTTGGTGCTCCCCTGGGGTGCAGGTCAGGAAACTGCTTTTGCTCCGGGAGCTGAGTCTCCCAGGTGCCCTGGGACTCTTTCTGTGAGGCGGAAGTTTCTTCACTCTGGTGGGGCAGCCACTGTAACCTCCTGGAGTAGAGTTTTTCCACTGTTTCCCAGGTTACCTTGGGCTGGAGAATTGCCTCACTGGATCATTTTGTGCATTCTGTCTCTCAAAAATTTAGTTAGAGTCATAAGTTTTAGATTTTTGATATATTATGGAGAGAACACCTAGGAGAGGCTCTTCACCATCTTGGCTCTGTCTATATTTTCTCCTAAATTTTCAATAGATGTACAGATGTTTGATTCATTTAAAGAATTCATGAATACACTTTTGTCCTGTCATTTTTTCTTGATCTAAACACAGGTCATACATACCCCCTCTCTCCATTTTGGCATAAAATAAGAAAGAAAGCTCTAAACCTTTCAGAGATAAAATTTGTATGTACATTTCCCATTTTAAGACCTCTTATATGGTCCTCAAGAGTGGCCTATTTAGATTAAAACAATGTCTGTATATTTGTATCATAAGGCAACTTTTCTAAATATCATGAGATATTGTAGAATTGCTCAGACCAATAACCCAAACAAGTTCTAATTGACAGAAAAGAGACCAAAGAGGCTAAGCATCAGTTTTATTAGGCAAAACATTTGTTGGGATGTGCAGGGGACCATCCCAAGAATGAAGCTCTGTAAGCTGTGGGATTTAAGACAGTGACAGAAATACATTTCATATTGTCAATTCTCAACAATGAAAAGCAATGGTGGGATGAAAATTTATCTGTGTTGATTTTAGGAAAGGAATTCATTCTTTCATTCCTTTCCTTCAGCAAAGAGGATGAAATATCTCAGGCACTGGAAGCATTGCAAATAAAGGTTTGGTGTTTGGAAAGCTCAGTGTATTCAGAGAGCACAGACCAGTCTAATTTGTTTGGAACATGGAGGCATATGAAAAGATATTATGTGAAATAAGAATGGTCAAGTAGAGTGTAATCCTGAGTGAGTGGTGATTTTGGAGGATCCTGAATGCCAAGAAAAAAGCAATTTTAACCTTCTTAAATAGGTTAGAGGAATTCACTGAAGTATTCTGAATAGAGAAATAACCAGTTCTCTGTATATGAATAAGTATTCTGGTAGAAATATGTAGGGTGCATCAAAGGTAGAGGGAGTTAAGATCAGAAAACCTGAATGAAGGCTATTTCTTTAATGCAGATGAGTAGTAATGAGGGTCTATATTTGGATATTAGTGATAGAGTGCCTAATGAATTGTCTTTTAAACTTCAAGGATATAAAGAAATTACAGGAAGTTAGATCAAACATGAATAATATGGGATGTATACAAAAAATGTGGGTTCTACTCCTCTTCTAATTGAATGACACTTGGGTAAGGCACTTCACTTCTTATATTTTCCTGTATATATAAAAGGATATGATTAGTGTAGATGGATTCTTTCCCTCCTAATGTTTACCTATTGAAATGCTTATTTCTTTTTCAGGCTCAATTGCTACCTACTCCATGAAACTGACCTGACTGATGCTTCCATCTCAAAGTGAACTATCCCTAAAATTTTCCCTAAGTACTTTTGTAGGATTGTTCCTCTTCTGCAGGAGACATTTTCTGTGAACCTGGTACCCCCTAAACCCCAGGAACAAGTGTCATTCTATCTAGTCTTTTTTTTTTGTATGTAACTTGTATATGTCTACCTAAATATGTACTTGCTGTTTTTTCTCATTAGAATTCATAATCCTTGACTGACACTGATTGATTGATTGATTACTTCTGCTTGCTTCTATACTTATTCAATTCCAGGGTAGAATTCCTCCCATTAGTTCATAGACTCCAGACAGGACTTCAATTTTTTATCTTTTCATTTTTAGTACTTGGCTTAATGTCTAGTATATATTCTAAAAAAAAAAGTTTGTTAAATTGATTGCCAGTAAAGATCCATTCCAATGCTAACATTTTATGTTTCCAGGAATAGAGATAGATTTATCCCAGTGCACTCAGCTCTCATCAGATCTCATCTAAAATGTCATATTCAGTTGGACATTGGAATTTAAGATAGACATTTGTAAACCAGAGAGTATACTGAGGAGAGGAACCAGGATAATGAAGAGACTTTAGTTTATGTCATAAGCGAAACAGTTGAAGGAACTGGGCATAAAATTATATATGTATGTATGTACACATATATATCTACATATTATATGTACAAAGAAAAACATGTTGAAATAAAGATGTAATTTTCCCCCACTCAATCTGAAATCTAAGAACACTTAAATTAAGTCAATACTAATTTCAGAGAGGAAGTTATAAAGACTTACCTCAAATCCTGCTCTCTGATAGTTAATACTTCTCTCCTACCAAGTCAGAATTAGAGTTAGAAAGGAATTTGGAAGTCTTCTAATTCTAAAGTCTTCTAAGTGGTATTCTGAAGGGAATCTCTTTTATTTTACAGATAGGGAAAGGGCTATACAGAGGGGTAAAATGACTTGCCTACAATAATTTAGCTAATGAAAAACCAAGATTTTAACCCAGGTCCTGTCTCTCCAATTTAGACCCCTTTCCACAGAACTATTTCATATTTATTTAATCTGGGTACATGTCTATTTCCTCTATGTTGAATGTAATCTCCTTTGGGGAAAGATCTGTTTTCATTTTTGTCCTTGTAACCTAGAAGCCTAGCACAATGCTTCTCATATACATAGAAAGTGATTGAAATTCTTGTTGAATAATTCAATTCAATAACTCAAAAGTGAGGTAATTCAATCTTACTTATCTTTGACCAGGGTTAACAGTAATGAGAACATTCACTTGCCAAGCAAGAGGATTTAAAAATCCTTCTTGGGGGAGGATTTTTGGTCTATGACCAAATTGTCAGAGCTTTGATGATAATCTTACTCTACCTAGATGTGTCTGGGAAAACCAAAAACAACAGTTTTCTGAAAACAACCCAAAGTATGATCTGAAGGGTGGAAACAATAGTGTTTGGTACTGGGGGAACTAGTAGCAACAAAAAACCAGAGCTGAGCTACATTTTTCCATGTCTTTTCTATGTTTCCAAAAAATTCTGGAAGTGAACCAAATAATGGAGTTGGTGATTTATGGGTTATTAAATCAGTGACATTTTCACCAAAAACTCAGAAGATCGACAGTCATGGTAAGCACTTATTACTGAAGAACTTTACAAACTAATGGGTTGTGACATAAAAGTTTATTTGTGTATTAATCATTTTCAACATGGAAAACACTTTCTGTTTCTTCAGAGAAACAATTCTATTCAAATTAAAATGTAGCTAGAATATATTTGCAAAGGTAAAAAAATAAGAGAAAACAATGTTGTTATATTATTAGTAATAAAACAGAATAGAAACACAATAAAACAAAATGGCTTCTTATTGCCTGCAAGATAGCAGGTTTACCCAAAGGATAAGTAGGCAGATGTTGTAGTTTATAACTTCTTTTTCAAAGAGGACCAATGACATCATGAAAATGAAGTCCTGACTTGTGCATTAATTAAATTTCAGTGATTTAGAGCTTTACAAATCTATCAGCTTCACTCTCTCCTCCAGAATTACTGGAGTTAAATGGCAAGAAAGACAAAGATCAAGATGACTTCCATGGCCCTAGATGAAGTGGGTGACCTTGGCCTTTCTAAATTAAAATCTTTTTTAGGTTTCAGTTTGTTTGAAGCCATACCCATTTAGTGATTAAGGGTTGGATAAGAATTAAGATGAAAGATGTTTTAATTTACTGTCAGATCTTACTCTGGGAGAGGAAGCCCTTCAAAGTTTCTGACTAGAAAGAAAACGATTGCTATTTACTGTATACAATCATAGTAAGTCATCAAAACGTGGACTGAGGCTAAGACTGACCATTCAGTGAATAGCTGGTTGAGAAGACAGCTGATTGAGAATAGAATTTGAGAGACTGGATTTCTGAACTGCAAAAATTATCTAATTCTATACCATTATTATACAGATGAGGGAAATAAGACCCAGCAAGATTAAATGATTTGATCACAGAAACACAGAAAGTAAGTGGGAAAACCTTGGTTCTCTAAGTCCCTAGTCCAAAGCTCTTTAGACTGCACCATGCCCTTTATGATATCCCTGGGGAGAAGTGGGGGAGGGATAATCACTTAGCCCATGTTAGCACACATTTCATGATTGGAAATTAATCATCTCATGAGAAAAAACATTATCATTTTTGTACAGATCAAATTACTAGCAATTTCTTCTTTATATTGATATACTATAAATATGACTCTCTGTCCATTCCTTTGGTTTTCAGCTTTTAGTTCTCTTCCACAAGACATCCTTTCAAGTATTTCCCTCTTCCCATGCTCTGACCTTTCCAAATAGCCTCTAGAAGCATGATATTACAGGAAGACTTCAGATTTGGAAATCAGAGCCCCGAGTTTTAGGTCCAACTTTGTTCCTACATTAACTATGTGACCTTGGGCCATTTACCTACCTTGAACCTTAAATTTCCTCATGGGTTAGATGCAGATTATATACTACATGATCCAGAGAAATGAGGTGACTGGATGGTCCTATATAGCTCTAACATTCTCTGACATGGGGAGAAAGATAAGTGCCACATGGCTATATAGACCATTATATTTTTTGCTCTTTCTTCAAACAAAATAAAATCAACAAAAGTCTTCTAAGAGATAAATGGCAAAGTGGGTTTAAAAGGATTAAGGGAGAGCAAAGGAGGATAAATGTTCACTCTTGTCAGCTGATTTGGACATTTTATATTTTTAACCTTCATAACCTAATTGTGCCTTGACAACCATTAGAAGCTTAATAAAGGGTTACATAGTTAGGAGAAAACTATGCAATCCTTAATATGCTGAAGACAAATAATGCTGCCTTTTCAAAGACTGAGCCTATGTGTTTCCTGCATGTGCTTTCTGTGCATTATAATGTGATATTCAAAATGAGATTTTAGAACCAATGATTTAAAAGGCTCAATTTTTCTTCATCAAACGTTATATAACATGACCTCAAAAAAAGGGGAAGCCTAGTTGGTACAGAATTATTTCTAGTTCATTGGTAAACAAGTCAAACCCAAACAACAGTAGAAAAACGAGTTTCAAATCACAATTATCCTTATACCTAGTTTTCCATGAGATTCCTTTCTTGAATTGAGTTTAAACAAGCTGGTGTCTTACATCACCCCTTCTCTACTTGTTTGCCACATTTCTCTGTTTATGTCTATGATGTTTTCCCTATTGAATCCTTAAAATCCTTTCTGAGAAGAGTCTCAGGAAAGTCAGACATTATAAAAGTAATGGAAAAATCCAACTGTACATCTCTGTCCTGTACACATACCAAATTGACATTCATTCCAGGGGTTTCTTGCCCTTGATGGTACATCCATCTAGTGCATTATTGTGCTGAGAAAGCTAATAAGAAAGAAGAAAATAAGTTAAACATGCCTAAGCTGAAAGTTCTTGCCAAGATGAAAATTATCATCTGCTAAGGGATTATTCTATATACCTTTATTCTCCCCATGTAGAACAAAACAAGACTCAACGATACACCTTGGATTATTAGATAAGAGGATTGCCCATACAGTTAGAAAAACCTGGCTTCACTTCCTTCCTCTATCCATGCAATTATAAGTAATTTATTTAACCTCTTAATGCTCCAAGCAAAGCTATAACTATGGCACAGTAATTTATCACATATACACTCACAGATGTATACTTTTTACGAGCAGATAGAAACAACTAAACATCTATTTACCTAGAATTAGTTAAAATAGAAAGTCACCCAGCACTATTAATAACACCCATTTCTGTGTTACTATAGTAAGCCCTCTCTTCCTTGACAATATTTGTCAAAGTAATACTTGTATTCTTTTCACAACATGAATGACAAAGTTGGTTTGAGAGTGTTTTTATATTCTACTTACCCAGGACATTAAAATTGCTAATCATTACCAAGGGCCAAGGAAACATTTTATATCAGTTATAGAGGGGTTGCCTACATGAAGAGGAGAAGATTACCCTTGTGGAGAGTTACTTCCCTATTGTTGAAATCAGAGACCTGGATTTAAAAAAAATCTAAATATGGCACTAGAATGGAATTCTTGAATTTTTACCACTCAACTCATTCTTAAAAAGTTAATAAAAAACTAAAATAGTATATATATTTTAAATCTTAGTTGCATCACTTTCAGTGGAAGGACAAGTCCTTTCACTTTATTTTCTATGAAAATAAAATAGCTGATGAGTCAATGGAATGAATGAATATGCAGTGTGAAAAAGCTTGACAGTACCAATCTCAGGGAGCTCACATTTTACCTGGAGACAATGCATAAGAGTAAATTTAGCCTATAAGTTCTGGAAGTCCTAAGGATTTTGTGTAGTGAAGGGCAAAAACTCACAATTCTTTAGGATGCTTTAGTAATGAGGAATCTTTCAATGCCATCTGGTCCATACCCTTGCCTCCACTCTAATTTAATCTGTTGTTCAGTCTTGACTCACTTTTCTTGAACCCTTCATGGGATTTTTTTTGACAAAGATACTAGAGTAGCTTGATATTTCTTTCTTCAGTGGATTAAGATAAACAAAGATTAAATGACTTGCTTAGATTCTCATAAAGAAAATGCCTAAGACTCAGGTCTTCCTGACTCTATGTCTAGTGTGCTATCTACTGAGTTATCTGTTTCTAGACCATCTCTAGACCATCCCAATTTGGTGTCCATCTGATGCCACAAAATAATGTCAAATAATGGAATATTTTTTGTCTAGGCAATTCTTGTTAGCCATAAAGCCTTGGTGGCCAAAGTGGGTCAGGAGATCATTCCTATTGGACAATCTTGGGTCAGTTGTTTGTCTTTCTGGATGTTTGTCAAACATTGCTTTGTTCTTCAATTCATTCAACAGACATTTATAAAATACCTACTATGCTTTCTACCTATCCAATTAAGAACTCCCATCGACTATAAATCCATAGAAACTTCATGCCTCTATAAGTTGCACAGATGGCTGGCAAATCTGAGTATAAGTTTTCTCTTTTTTGCATATAATATTGCATCTTAATTTACCAGAATTAAACCCAACAGTGATCCCATAGTCATTTACACTACACAGAACAGTGTGCAACACAGCAGGATAGAAACAAGGAGCCAGCTTGCCTGCTATTTTTCCTACCGTTTAAATTAATTGTATGTGTTTTATGGCAAACCAAATGTCTCTGGGGTATAATTTGCTCAGGCTGAGATGAGGAATGTCTAGGGATTGCTAGGAGAACAGCATTTTTCACGTGCTCCCTCCATGTAGTGAAATTCTTTTGTAATTCTCCGAAGGACAAAGAACATAAGAGGTACAAATGAAGACATATGGTTAGCTAGGAAGCACTGCAGGCATACATATACATTGTATGTATTTATACATGCATACATTTATAGCATGTATGCATGTGCATATGCATATATATATGTATATGTGTATGTATGTTGAAGTTCAGAAGAGATGCCCATTATTGGCAGCTTTCTGATATGACTCAACATAGCTACTTTAAAAATTATGGGGCCTAGGGCAAATTTGTGTAGTAGGAGAAAAAATCCCACTGCATCATAGAACTGAGACTCAAATTCAGTCCTGCCTTATGGAACCTAGTCAAGTCACTCACATTTTTTTGTGCTTAGTTTTCTCACTTGTGAAAATGAGGTGATCCCTTCTAACTCAAAATTCATGGCCATAAGCTGCTTTCATTTTTTTTCATAATAAATTCCTTGCTTAAAAATTTCCAATGGTTTTCCATAGTCTATTAAATAAGTTCAAATTCCTTAGCTTGGAATTTCTGCTTTATATTGATATGACTTTCTAATTTATGAAATAATTTCTTGACACCACTCATGTGATATAGGTTGTGGCATTATCAACCTTTCAGAAAGTGACTTCAAACTGTGATCCTTCATTATCTTGCTTAGTAATGAAGTTTATTCTTCTTAACCTTCTCTATTTGCGTGAATCACATAGAGTGTCCTTTAGTTTTCTCTTTCTTTAACATATGATCAGCTTATGTAATATATGTATGTAGTTTATATATATGTATATGTACATATGTACATACACACATACACATATACATACACACATATATGTATATATACATACATACATATATATGCATATATACATATATATACATATATATATATATATATATATATATATATATATATATATATATATATATATATATATATATATATATATGTTGTTTCCCTTCCTTGAAGGGAAGGAGAGGACCATTTATAATAGAACATTAGGTATGCCTTCTAGGAATGTATAAGATTATACCTTTTTTTATAGAATCATTTATAGCACTTTTGAATAATTTCCTGTTTATAAATACTTTGCAGTCTGTTCACACACATTAAAATGGGTAAATCTATTGCAATTTGGATGGTCCTCAATTTCCATCCTTTGGAGCTTTCAATACTCTATGGCTTGCAACCATACAATATCATCAGAGGAGAATTGTTATTGAAAAAAACACCTTTATTTCAAGGAGTAGCTTGATGTTATTAGATCTTCTTAATATATAATCCTGTTCAATTTTGGGTTGATTTCATTGTTCATCTACAGGGTATGTCCATGAAAGTCGTACAAATGGGCAAATTTTGTTAGTTATCTATCTAGTGATGAATCATGATCTGCACAATAGGCATTCTTAATTTACTTTACTTTTCCTGAGGGGATGCTCTTTTGGGTGATTATTAATCTCAGATAAGAGGTTCTGCAGGGTTAGTACTTTGTTTCAGTGAGAACAATGTCATCTATTAGTAGGAATATCAAGAGGACTCTTCTGGGGCAGCTAGGTGGCAGAGTGGATAGAGCATGGGCCCTGGAGTCAGGAGTGCCTGCATTCAAATTCAGTCTCAGACACTTAATAATTACCTAGCTGTGTGGCCTTGGGCAATCCACTTAACCCCAGTGCTTTGAAAAAAAACCTAAAAAAAAGGGGGACCCTTCTGTCTATTGGGAACCCTTCTTCACTTTCAACTACATGTTAGTTCTCCTCAACTTCAGTGAACATCCATCAAATTATTATTATTGAAATTATTTTGCCTTATCTTTCATTAATTAAATAGATTCTTACCCTTTTATACATGAATACTTTGGTTGCTGAAAGGGTCAAAAAAAAAGATCATTTACGTAAAAAGAAACAAATTTAGAAGAAATTGTTGAGGATAGAAAACTATCCCAAAGATGAATTCACTTAAAAGATCTGTTGAAAAGCTATGCAGTGATTGAGGTAACAGTGGTTATAAGACATTGGGGTTCATTGGCTTAATTGCTTGTGACTATTTTTAGAACTTTAAAGGTTATATAAGTTAAAAAAGTATAAATTCAAATAATGGGAATTGTATAGATATTATAAAAGAACTGTTGGGTTCATAACTAACAGAATGTTAGATTTCTTGAGTTTCACCTCATAAGATAAAGATGTCACTGACCACCAGCAGACTCTAATTTTAGCTATTAGAAACTCTTAAGAAGTCAGCTGGAGAAAAAGCTATAAGAATAGATAGAAAATGAGTACAGAAGGAGTCATAAATCAGGGACAGAAGACAAAGAAGGTTCTCAGCTGTGTCAGCTGATTCTTCAGTTACTTTGCCAGGAACCTACAGATTTGGAGAGATGCATGACTGCTAATCTGGAAAAAGTCTGGAGAAGCTTCTAGAAACTCATTGGAAGAGAGCTTAAGTCAGCTATGTGAAAAATGATTGAGATTTATTATTCTCTAGTGCTATCTTCACTCTGATAAAGGGGAAACCTCTTGGAGTTGCCCAGGTTGCCCTTTACTGCCCTCTCTGATTTGAGGAGTAATAGACTCTGCAGGGCAGGTTTTGTGTTACTTTTTCTTTGAGAAGAGGTTCAGAGCTGAATGTGCAAAGCAGAAAGAATACTTTGCTATTTGTTGATTTTAAGAGCTTGGCAGTTCTTAAGCTTAAGGGAATTGTTTGTCACTACAGTGAGATAACTTTCTCAGGGTCCTGTTAAGGATAGCTGTGAACTGAAATAACTTTATCAGCTCAAGAGCAAAAAGGGAGTAGCTTTGAACAATAGGAGAACAGTGAGTACTAGAATAAATGAATGAATGCACAATTATTAAACAGTAACTCTGTGTAGACTGCTATATACATATTATACTATCATATTGTACAGTGTAGATTTCTGGAGGTACAGATGGAAAATCAGATAAAGTCCCTGCACTCATTTTAATGGAGGAGACACCACATATTAGAGGTTTCAGAAGCAAGGCAGATGGAAAAGTCCCAATGGACTTGGCCACAGATTGAATATGGTGTGTGAGAAAGAGAGGGAAGTTGAGTATGATCACTAGGTTGAGAGTCCCAAATAGCCAAGGGGAAATTTAGAAGAGTCTTAAGAAGAGTTTTAAGGAAAAGATAAGTAATTCAATATTGCATATGTTGAATTTAAGATTATCTTTGGGATATTCAGTTTGAGATGGTTGTTCCTAGAAAGGGAGCAGCTAACAAAAGCGAGGCTTTATGTGACATAACTTATTTCTGAAGAGAAAAGAGACACCAAGGCTTGAAATTCAGGGTTGTGAATTACTCTGGGAACCTAGTTTTCTCCACTCTTAAGTCTTCTATGGTTTTCTACCAGTATGTAACCATTCTCCCTAATGGATATTGTATACATTGGTGGTTTATAGGTGGTATACGTGTATATGTGTATACATACATACACACACACACCTATAAACCCACGTTTATAGTCTGATATTTTTATTATTGCTCTTTTAATTGTGATATTTGATCATTCTAGTGTTAGCCTTATACTGAATAGGAATATTCTTCTTCTTCTTTATTGTTTAGTAAGTTTTTATGTTTAAGATTTAGTGATATCTTGGTGATTAATTTTGTGTGAATGGGAAGCACACTAATGGGGCTCAGGAGATATAGTGGCATTGTTGGGAAAACTAGAAAATTCTGTTGGGAAAACTGGAAAATAGTATGGCAAAAACTAGACATAGATCCACATCTCACATCCTATACCAGAATAGGGTCAAAATGGGTATAGGATTTAGACATAAAGAGCAATACCATAGATAAATTAATAGACCAAGAAATACTTTAACTATCTGATCTATGGAAAAGGGATAAATTTATGACCAATCAAGAATTAGAGCACATTATAAACTGCAAAAATGAATGATTTTGACTATATTAAATTAAAAAGGTTTTGCACTGATAAAATCAATGCAGCCAAAATTAGAAGGAAAGCAGAAAGCTGGAAAACAATCTTCACAACTAGGAGTTCTGATAAATTTCTAAAATATATAGTGAATTGCATCAACTTTATAAGATCACAAGTCATTCTCTAATTGATAAGTGGTCAAAGGATATGAACAGACAGTTTTCAAATGAAGAAATTAAAGCTATATATATATATATATATATATATATATATACACATATATATATATATAAAATCATATGAAAAAGTGCTCCAAATCACTATTGATTAGAGAAATGCAAATTAAAACAACAATGAGGTATCATCTCATATCTATTACATTAGCCAAGATGAGAAAAAGGGAAGATGATCAATGTTGGAGAGGTTGTAGGAGGATTAGGAGATTGATGCATTGTGAATGGATCCAACCTTTTTGGAGAGCAATATGGAACTATGCCCAAAGAACAATAAAGCTCTTCATACCCTTTTACCCAGCAATTTCAATTCTAAGTCTATATCCAGAAGAAATTATAAAAAAATGGGAAAAGTCCTACATGTTCCAAAATATTCATAGTAGCTCTTTTTTGTGATGGCAAAGAAATGGAAATTCAATTGGGGAATGACTAAAGAAGTTATGCTCCATGAATACTATGGAATACTATTGTTCTATAAGAAACCATAAATGGTTGGACTCTACAGAAGCATGGAATGACTTACAGGATCTGATGCTGAGCAAAGGGAATAAAACCAAGAGAACAATGTACACATCAGCAACAACATTATTATATGAACAACCTTGATGGAAGCAGCTCCTCTCAGCAGTCCAGAGAGCTAGGACAACTGTATTTGACTGGATATAGATTATATTAACTCCATCCAGAGGAAGAAAAGCAAAACAAAACAAATCACATAGAAAAAACCCAACCCTTCTGAATCTGATCAAAATTTTATAAAAATTATCTTTTATCTATCTCTTTCCCTTAATCCTAATTCCTCATAATGAAAATTACTAATTTGTAAACATGTGTATCAAAATATGTATGTAAAATGCTAACCTGAATATTCCCTGTGAGGGGAGGGGGGTGGGAAGGTTGAAGGAAATTTTGTAACTTGGAAATATACACGTGCATATGGATGAAAATAGTTTTTTAAAAAAAGGAGATATAGTGGCAAACAGTAGGAGTATTTTCCTCTCCCACCTCACACAAACACTAGGATCATCCTGTAGATCCTAAAGGAGAAAGTAATCATGTGAAATGGCATCCTCAGAGAAATCCTAAGTTCTAGTTGGGTGAGTGAATCAACCCAGAAAGCAAAGAATTGGGAGATTCTTTGGATGACAATTAGCAGAAATGTTGAATAAAGTTATATCTGTTGTGTCTTTCAGAGGATCTTTAAATAATTTTAATTTTCATTAGGAGACAAATTGGTATTTATAGAGAGTCTGAAACCTGGGATTCTTAGCACCCACTTTTTTCCCCCACTGCTCTATCAACATCACTGAGGAAAGGGAAAGGAAACATGTAGAACTGAATGTCAATTTGTATTTCCATTTCCTCAGTTGCCATATTCAAAGAATTGGCCACAAAATAGACAACCAACTAGTGATAAACCTCTCTGTGCTTAGCTAGGCATGTCCTTGGAAAGTACACATAGTTTGTGGCCATGACTGTACTGAAAGCTTTTCCAGCATTGTATAGACTGCCAGAGATTTTACAATTTTACTGTATTTGTTTAGCCTTCAAGAACCCAGGGTCATCTCCATATCATGATGATTCAGTGGAATGGAATGTTTTGGAGGATTGACAATCTAATTTTTGCTGAACATTTTTTTTCAACTCTTTCATCTTTCCCACTCATTATATCTAACTAATAATAAAAATTTATAGGTAATCCCTATGAAATATTCCTCACATCTTGCTTTTTATCTTCTCTCCCCTCTCTCCTCCATACCGACCCAACCCAAGACCCTTATCAACTCCTATGATTATTTCATAGTCTCCTTACTGTTTTTCCTTATCCTGACTCTCCCCAGGTTGTTTTTGTCTAGTCTGACTCTTTATGACCTTGTTTTTAACAAAGATACTGGAGTAGCTTCTTCTTCTTTTTCTTCTTCTTCTTCTTCTTCTTCTTCTTCTTCTTCTTCTTCTTCTAGTTTTTTTAACAAGGCAATGGAGTTAAGTGACTTGCCCAAGGCCACACAGCTAGGTAATTATTAAGTGTCTGAGGCTGATTTGAACTCAGGTACTCTTGACTCCGGGTCTGGTGCTTTATCCACTGTGCCACCTAGATGCCCCTGGAGTGGTTTCTGCTGTTCATTTTGTAGGTAAGAAAACTGGGACAAATAGGGTTAAATGACTTCTGAAGGGTCACACAGCTAGTGTCTGGGGCCAGATATGAACTCTCGAAGATGAGCCTTCTGACTCCAGGCTCAGCATTCTATCCACGACACCTTCTAGTTGCCTTGCCCTTATCCTGTACACTACTACTGGGGTACTAGTGCTAAAATTGTGCTTCTATCACACTGATCTTCTACTGAAGAAACTGCAGGGGCTGCTCATTTTTATTGGATTATTCAATCTCTTTTCCTGGTATTCAGAGCCATTTACAGTCTGGTTCTGATCTATATCTAAAGGTTACATTGATAGCCTTAAGCAGTTAAGGCTGTCCATTGAAGAATCCCACTAATTCTTTGCATCAAATGCTCTGCTCCTGATGGTCTGATTTCTTTACTGCCCCTCAGAAGATAAACTATGCTCCTAATTCCAATTTTTTGTTAATGCATTTACCCACATTAGGACTTTTTCCCTGCTTCTAACCAAGTCCTATCCACATTTCAAGGTCCAGATAGAGTCTACATTATCTTCTTTCTCAGAAATCATTTAGTACATCTTGCATCACTCATATAATTATAGAATCTGAACTATAAAATGACTTAGTCTAACTTCACATCTAATGGAGTATTCCCCTTTGCAAAATTCAGTCTCTCACAGGATATAATTAACTTGGGTAAGGAAATATGGATTCAATGAAAGTAGCTGGATAATTGATCCATGGAACTCTACATGTAGACTACGTGGTGATCTATTTCTTTGAGGAAAGGATAGACTCAAGTTCATTGTGATTGATTGGAAGGTCTGGTATTATTTCAACAATGTATCACTCAGGAACTTGACCATTTTACATATTTATGCTCCATCTTCCTAACTAGCTTGTTAGCTCCTATAAATATGGAGCCCTTTCTCTAACAACTGAAATATAAGATGAAATGTAAGTGGTACTTAAGAAGATAACATCAGAAAATTTTCTGTATAAACTGCTAGAAGAAATTATTCTTTTGAAGGGATTTAAAATTTTGATTTTTAATATATTTCAAGGTATAGAGGGGGAACACAAGGACTAATCACAATTTTAAAGATTGAAGCACTTTTCTTCCTTTCCCCTCCCCTTTCCTCCACTTTTTCCTCCTTTTCTCCCTTTCTTTCTCCATTCCTTTCCTCTATTTTCTTCTTTCCTTGTCTTTCTCCTTTCCTTTCCCTTATGTGAGCATTTTTATATGACTATACATGTTTGTAATTTCTTTCTTTTTAATGGTTGGGGGGTGGGGAAAGGGACAGAATTCAAAACTGAAAATGAAATAAAATTGCAAAATAAAAATAATCTGTCAGCATTTTTGCCAAATCTACATGTTTTCAAGATGTCATCTAAGGTCTTTCATTATTTAGTATTGGATTGTGTGTTCTAGGAGGATAGGGACCATTTCTTAGTTAAACCTTTGATCTTTTCCAACACAGAATATAGTGTTCTGAATACAGAAATATAATGCTTTAAAGAAAAATGAATGTTGAGTGATTTATCTTTTACTACTTTATGGTTATAGTTATAGCATTATAGTACAGTGCATAAGCATCAAATTTGAAATCTTCTGTAAAAATGAAAGGGATAATTAGATGAACTCTAAAGCATCATTCTACATCACATTGTAAACCAGAGGAGTTGAGAAAAGGATTGAAGCAGGAGGGAGAATTTGGAGCAATTTTTTAAAATTTAAGGCAATGGGGTTAAGTGACTTGTCCAAGGTCACACAGCTAGGTAATTATTAAGTGTCTGAGATCATATTTGAACTCAGGTCCTCCTGACTCCAGGGCCCATGCTCTATCCGCTGCACTACCTAGCTGCCCCAGGAAGGAGAATTTGAACTGATGATTCACTTTTATTGTGTCTGACTCTTCATTTGATTTTTTTTTTTAGTTTTTGCAAGGCAATGGGGTTAAGTGGCTTGCCCAAGGCCACACAGCTAGATAATTATTATGTGTCTGAGGCCAGATTTGAACTCAGGTACTCCTGACTCCAGGGCCGGTGCTCTATCCACTGAGCCACCTAGCCGCCCTATTTGAGGTTTTCCTTGGCAAAAACACTAGAGAGGTTTTGCCATTTCCTTCTTCGGTTCGTTTTACAAATGAGAAACTGAGGCAAACAAGGTTAAGTGATTTTCCTAGGATCACATAGCTGGAAAGAGTCTGAGGATGAATTTGAACTCATACACATGAGTCTTCCTGTTCTCAAATCTCATAGTCTATCCACTGTACAACTTATCTTCAGGAGGAATGTGAAAATTTGAACTATGGATGGGTAGACTTTTTGTAGACCACAGGAACTGAAGAGACAATTTCAGATGGGTGTTGTTATAAGCAAAAGCACCAAAGTAAGAATGAATATGATATATACTTTTGGGATATTGAAGAAAGCAGTCTCATTGGAAATATTTAGATTAGAGGAGTAACACTATGGAAAGTATGGAAGACCAGGTGGTATTTGTGGGACTTGTCAAGAAACTATTTAGCCTGATGGGTAGTTTAATAGGGAAGGATTCAGGGGCTGCTGTAGTACAAGAAAACCAAGTAAACATGGACAAGGAACAGTACATTCAAGGGACTACACTTCGGTGCAGCTAGATGGTGAAGTGGATAGAGAATGGGCCTGGAATCAGAAAGATCTGAATTCAAATCTGACCTTAAACACTTGCTAATTTTGTGACCCTGGACCAAGTCACTTAACCCTTATCTGTCTCAGTTCTTCATCTATAAAATGGGGATATACTGAAGAAGAAAACAGCAAATCATTCCAATATCTTTGCCATGGACAAAATGTCCAAGGAGTCATGTAGAGTTGGATATAGCATATGAACAACAACAACAAAGGGTAGAGGGGTACCTTTCAGAGCTTGGGCTCCCACTCAATGAAAAAGGAATTTTGTCTGAGTTGTCTGAGCTGCTGGAGAAATCTGGCAGAGTTATTTCTGTTTGCTTTGTCAATCAAGCCTTTATCATCTGATCCCCTGGATATGTTTTTTTTATCTGCATGACCACTTATTAATAGCAACTCTACCATATTCCCCCAAATTCTGATCATCATCATCATTACATAAATATATTTGTTTGATCTCAGATAATTGCATTTCATTGTATATAGTTTAAAGATAGTATTCAGAGTATGCATTGATACAGAGAATAACTTCTGCGGACACAAATACCAGGAGTCTCCTTTTTCTGGCATTGGTGGCATTAAAAATAGCCACAAAAACAATTTGGGGGCAACAGAGAACCAACTTTAAGGGGCAACAGAGACCCAACCTTAATTTTATTTCATTTTCCAAAACAACTTACTAAAGCTCATAAAAGAGGCAGGAAATCTTAAAATGTAGTGCAGGAGATCCTTTCATTCCTGTATCTTTTGAGTAGTAGCTACTTGTGGGTAAGCACTTCCCCTTTCCCCAGTAGGGGGAGAGAGAGAGAGAGAGAGAGAGAGAGAGAGAGAGAGAGAGAGAGAGAGAGAGAGAGAGAGAGAGAGAGAGAGAATAAGAGAGAGAATCAGAGACAGAGAGAGTTAGAGAGAGAGATGGGAGAGATGGAGACAGGGAAAGAGAGCTAAAGAGGATGAGAGAAATAGAGACAGAGACAGAGAGAATGAGAGACACAAAGATACAGATAGAGAGACACACAGAAAGATAGAGACAGAGGCAAAGAGACTGGAGCAGAGAGAGGCTAAGAGAGAGCAAAAAAAAATAGAGCCACACAGAGACAGATACAGAATAGAGACATATCAAAAGAAACAGAGATAGACAGAAAAGACAGAGAAAAGAAGGAAAAGGAAAAGAAACAGAAACAGAGTTAATGAGAGACAGAGATGTAGGGAGAAACAAAGGGAGAAGATGATGAAGCACAAAGGAGTAAAGGAAGGGGACTAGACCAGAGGAAAAAGAAAATGATATAGGGAGTTTCAAAAGAAGAAATTATATAAATGTCAGATCACTGATGTTTTCAGTCTGGATGACTGAAAGAATGTGGTCCCATTGATAGTTTCAAGTACTGAGTCATGAAAAACCATTATAGATAGCAGAGGGAGAAAAGAGAAATCAGAACAGGAGGAAGTAAACAAAATAGAAAAGTTGAAGCAATGCAATGTAGGTTGTCCTGGAAGCTCAAGGAGCTACATTCTAAGATAAGGGGTTAAACTTTGAATAAAAAGAACTCTTCAGAGTTTAAGAAAAAGGAATTTTCTAAAACATTTTGGGTGTTAGTTTTAAATTTAAAGTTAGCTTGT
This sequence comes from Macrotis lagotis, assembly GCF_037893015.1. Lineage (NCBI taxonomy): Eukaryota > Metazoa > Chordata > Mammalia > Peramelemorphia > Peramelidae > Macrotis > Macrotis lagotis. The sequence continues at coordinate 122,347,333 of NC_133661.1, forward strand.
GTCATTTGGTCATGAACTTCCTTAACACAAGGTAGGATCCAGGCACTCAGTCAGTCAATAGCATTTATTAAGTGCCTACTATCTTCCAAATGAGTCTAAAGCAGCAAGGATACAAAGAAAGACAAAGGCAGTCCTTGCCCTCAAGGATTTAGCAATCTAATGATGGAGAGAGCAAATCTATATAGACAAGTTATATAAGGATAAATAGGAAACAATTCCCTTCACTGCTCCATTACTGGAAGGGTATTCTTCACTGTATATACTCCTCTAGAGTCAACACTAGAACAAAAGACTCTAGATATTAAAAAAGAAACAAACAAACCTTTATGGCCAAATAGGCACACCACATCTCTAAGCCATCCCTTCCTCTATCTAGCATATAGAAGACACTGTATAGCCTTTAGAGAATCTGACAATAAACAGGACTTAAATAGGAAGGCTGTTGCTGAAGGTGTCAAATAGCCTTTGGTGTACAAAACATAGCCTAATTCTTATCCAGATTAAATGCCTGACATTTGTGTTCATCCAAGAAGGTGATAGAATATGAATGCATCACATTAACTTTATCATGAAAAGAACATTTTTGAAGGATCCCTGAAAAAAAATTTGTCCTTAAAATCATATTGACCTCATTCCCATCTGTCTTTCCTCTCTCTGTCTCTCTCTCTCTCTCTCTCTCTCTCTCTCTCTCTCTCTCTCTCTCTCTCTCTCTCTCTCCCCACTCTCACTTCTTGTGGTTACCTTTTAGAAAATTTCTGTCTGATAAATTCTTGATAATAAAAATCTAAGGAAGAACAAATCTAATATATGAAGAAAGGAAACCAGTAGGGAACATTCACCATAAAAGGCCTATAAAATAAGGCACTCATTTCAAATGCAAATTTTTGAATGATTACCATCTTACTTCTGAATATAGCACACCCCTCAATTAACTCATTGTTAATTAGAGTGATTACCATACTCTTTAAAACAGTGTCCATGGTGTTCTCCTATGGAATGTTCAGCTTCAAATTGTCAAAAATCATTCTGGCAGAAATTTCATTTTTACTATTTATTAGCACTAGGTCAAATTGGGTTGTAAAATAAAATAGATACAAAAAAATCTGTTCCTTATCCTCCCCCCAACCATTCAATATCTACTATTGTCTGTAAGCTATAAACTGAAAAAAAAAAAGAATTTTTCAGTATGTTGCCACCATTAGTAGAAATAAGAGAAGTAGTATTCTTTTGGTAAGATTTTTTTGGGGGGTGTGGAGGATGGCACAACCATATAAGCCAAGTTTCTCTATCATATGAAATATTTTCATATAGTCACTCTCTTTGGTTTAAATCAACAAGACCTATGATAAAATACAAATGTTGAGATAAATATTAAAGTGAACCACCGATCAACACTTTCATTAGTTCATCAAATATACATCTGTAAGTAGCATGGATGGACTGAAATACACAATAGGTATTTTGATGGGAGGGAATCATGAAAAGAGAAAAGAATGAGTTGTGTGAAAAGTGGGAGACTCAGTTCTTTGGGGTTCCTGACTAGTCAGATGATGGCATGAAAGCATAAGGCCTTCATTTTGGGGGTTCTCTTAAATAGTTAAAGAGGCAAAAAGGCAAAGATTAGTTCATAGAATACAAAATTCTTTTTCTTTTCTTTTTTGCCTAGAAACAATTCTGTTCATAATTCTAAGTCAGAAAGAGTACCAGACTAGGAACCATGAATTTTGGTCTCTGGTCCTGGCTCTGCCATTCCCCTTTGTGACTTCTGGCAAGCCTCTTTAGCACTTTGTTTCAAAATTCCTTATTTTTTGAAGAGTGCTACATTGGATCAGTGGTGTAAAATTCAAGCACTATCCTCAAATCTTCTGACTCCTAGTTTACTAAATTAAAACATAGTTGGAAAATGTTTACCAAAATAAAGAAAAATACAATAAAATATTACTTTATAGTTTTCTAGCTGATATGCAACCCAGAGTGCTCTATTTCAATTTGAGTTTGACAACATTAGATTATATTTCTAAATTCTGTTCAAGCTCAATGATTTTATTTGAAATACCCCATGGTTACTCAAAAAGTCCTATTTCAGTGCTTCATCATGACATGGCGATGACCATAGTTTTTGGGTTTTTTTTTTTTTTTGCCAGGAGAGTCCAAGATCTAGCAGGTTCTAAAATAATGGACTTATGACTGGACAAATTGCTAGAGGAGATGAATCATATGAATCTTGATAGTCTCACTATAAACAAAACCAGAAGAAAGAAAAAGTTTGCAAATAAATAGATGTATGGCTTCCAGGTACTCTCTGAGGAGAAAAAGGAAGGATTCACAAATTGTATTTTATCAGAAATCCAGGAGCTACAGGAAGTATTATCTCATAGGACATAGTCTTTATGTGCTATAATAATATAAGTATTTACAAAAAGAACACTGATATAATAATTTTAATTCTGTGACATCAAATGAAAAAATAGGGGCCACTAAATTATTTATAGGGAGTCATGTAGGCTACATAATCACTTAAGAAACCATTTAGTATCTACATCTTATTTATTTATTTATTTTTATGTTGTTAAAATGTTTCTAGTTCATCTAGAGTGCTGTGGACTGAAGCCTGCGGACCATGTCTTTGACATGTCTGTTATATTTACCTCACATCCATGGAAGGTAATTTCCAGTCATCCTGATTCATATCTGGTCACTCACTGGACCTAGATAACTCCAGAAGAGAAAGTGAGACTGCTAACTTTGCTAAGCACTCCCTCACTCAAATCCAATTTACATGCATGCCATGGCATCATCTTCCTGATGCCATGGTTTTCTTTGAGAACATAGGACAAAAAAGCAATTATCTGTAGTGATTTTAGCAACAACATTGGTTGTTGGTCATTAACTGATAGAAAAATCCACAAAGAATTTGAGAAGACCAACCATTAAAATCAATTCAACACAGTCTGATTCTTGGTGACTTCAGTATGAAAGTGGAAAGAGATCAGAGTAGTTCAGGTTATAGTCATAGTTCAGGAGAAAGAAATGAGAGAACAGAAGACTCAAAATTCTATACCATGATAGTTTTTTTTTAAAAAGAAATGTTAGGCACAGGACATGATGAACACTAAATAATATCAGAAAGAATAAAATTAACACCATTTTAATAAAAAAAGAATAAACCTTATTATGGCTATGAAAGTTATCCCTATGTCAACTATCTGCACATTGAGAATATCAAATTCTAAAAGGTAACATCAGAATTCATAATAGACAAAGGAGAATATTAATGAGAAAAATATATGACATCCAAACAAGTGGATGTAACCCTCAATTCTTTAAACAAACTCTTGAAATTTGAAAATGAAAAATAAACATTAGAAATGATATTGACACTATAATAATTTAACAAGAAATTAAAACAATATAAATTAATTGCTACAATAAAAATACCAAAAGAACCCAGAAAGTGTCTGTCATCATGCATTTAATTTACTTTTCAAATGAAAGAGGTGGCTTCCAAAGGTAATGCCTGGCTCAAATATAAACATCTGTAATATAAAGAATGGCAATTATAAACCAGCACTTTGGAAAGTAGAGAAACATAGTGGATAGTAACACTAGTTTAAAGAAAACTAGTTAAGTTAGCCTACTAAACCATTATACTAAAGAGATTTAATGTTGACAACTGAATAGGTATTAAAAACAGAAGGAAGGTGAAAAATACTTGCAAAAATTATTACTACAAATTGTTCTCTTTATCAAGAAGATTGGAATCACCACTTTTGGACCTTAATATAACAGTTCTTGAAGTACTTATGTAAAATTGATACTAAAGAGAGAAAAACAAGGAAAAAAAGTCAAATTGAATCAAATGTTTGTAAAAATGAGATATGTACTAGAAATTAAGCAATTATATCATTATTGATGGACTGATTCATATGGCAAAAAAGAAAGGAAGGATATCAAAGGTTTAGAAATAAATATCATACTTTATTGATATCTCATTCAAAAAGGATGATCAAAGGGATCACCAATTACTAACTAAGAGGTCTATTTTCTCCCAATTGTACAAAATCTTTTGTGGCCCATTTATATTCAACTTGAGGAAATCCTCACTGAAGGTATTATTGAGTGGAAAGCAAGCAGGTTTTCACAAATGATTTTCAATAATGTAATCCATTTTATTCCTATTTCACAAAACTGTAGAAAAAAAGAGGTTTTTGTGTATATATATATTAAAAATAAAACATTTTACTTAGTATTACAAAATAACACTTCACATGCTTTTTGTAATTTGGTTTCCTCTATCCATATCTATATCTAATATATAACATCTATATCATCTCTATAATTCATGGAAGATTTCTTGGAAGAAACAGAAAAAATACTCTTCAAAAACCTCTCTAAAAATAAATCTAAGGTTAGGCTAAACAGGGAAATGAATTCATTGTTGTATGGAAGAGATCCCTTTTAGTGTCTATGTTGATAAATTCCCAGTAGATGGTGAGACTTTCCAGATGAACTTATTTGTTAATAACATTGTGTTGATTTTTTCAATACTCAAAACACTACTAGAGCCTCCTTGCAGATACATCTAAACCCTCAAAGAGATTTGATCCAGAAACATGCCTATTGTCCATATTTTAACATTGATTTGGCTGGGAAACAATCTTCACAACCAGGAGTTCTGATAAAAGTCGCATTTTTAAAATATGTAGAGAATTGCATCAAATTTATAGGATCACAAGTCATTCTACAATTGTTGGATGGTCAAAGAATATGAACAGACAGTTTTCAAATGAAGAAATCAAAGCTATGTATAATCATGAAAAAATCCTCTAAATCACTATTGATTAGAGAAAAGCAAATTAAAATAATAATGATGTATCATCTCACACCCATTAGATTAGCCAAGATGAGAAAAAGAGAAGATGATCAATGTTGGAGAGGTTGTGGGGGGATTGGGACATTGATACATTGTTGATGGAGTTGTGAATGGATCTAAGCTTTCTAGAGAGCAATATGGAACTATGCCCAAAGAGCAATAAAATTGTTCATACTCTTTGCAGATATATCTAAACCCTCAAAGAGATTTGGTCAGCAATCAGCAATTCCAATTCTAGGACTATATCCAGAGGAAATTATAAAAAAAAGTGGGAAAAGTCCTACACGTTTCAAAATATTCACAGCAGCATTCTTTGTAGTGACAAAGAACTGGAAATTGAGGGGATTCCCATCAATTGGAGAATGACTAAACAAGTAATGGTACATGAAGACTATGGAATATTATTGTTCTATAAGAAACCATAAATGATCAGACTCTAGAGAAGCATGGAATGACTTATGGGATCTGATGCTGAGTGAAGGGAATAGAGCCTGGATGACAATGTACACATCAACAACAGTATGAGAACAACCTTAATGGAAGCAGCTCTTCTCCACAGTCCAGAGAGCTAGGAGAACTGTATATAATTGGTTATGGACTATTTTATCCCCATCCAGAGAAACAAAAATAAAATAAAACAAAACACATGGAAAAAACTCAACCCTTCCAAATCTGATGAACACTTTATAAAAATCATCTCATATATATATATATATATATATATATATATATATATGCAGATATATATATCTTTCTCTTAATACTAATTCCACATGCAAAAAATTTCTAATTTGCAAATATGTTTAACAAAATATGTATATAAAATGCTAATCTGACTGTTCCCTGATGAAGGGAGGAGGGTGGGAAGGGAGGGTGGAGGAAAATTTTTAATTTGGAAATTTGCATGTATACATGGATGAAAATAAATAAATTAAAAGTGGAAAAAAACCACATTGATTTGAATGAACACTGAGCAATGAAAAGAGTCCAGTATTGAAAAGGCTGGATTGTTTTCAGGAAGTTACAGACCACTTTTACTGAACATGAGCTTCCCACAAAAAGAGCCTATATTTCAGTTCAAACATTTTCTGAACTGTTGTAGTATGGTGACACTATCTGGACTACTACTGCCTCTAGAGAACTAAAAATGCATATCACACAAAGTTCAGTGAAGAGACTCATGGTGGGCATGAGTAGATTGAAACACTCAATGGGAAATTCAAAAAACAGGATTAAAGGTTGTCATCAAAGAATTATATGATAGGAAGAGAAGATGGACTATTAGTATAATGAGAGTGCTTTTTTTTTTACTATTTTAAGAGGAAGTGAGGATGACTTCTGGATTGTTGAATCAATCACATATGGAAATTTTGGGGAAGAATATGGTTAAGAGTCACACCATATGCATAGAATAGGATGGGTTGTGACCTGAATCACTGAGGGGAACTCACAAATCAGATCACAGACTCATTTTAATAGCTCTTGTATATGATAGTAAAAGAAGAGTAAGAAAGAAAATTGTGGAGTGAGGAAAAGGTAAACTCAGTGTCTCATTTATTATAGCAGCCATTTATAATGAACTAATGGATATACACTACAGAGAAACCATATAATGGGGAAATTAAAGAAAAATTTATCTGGATTAATGAAATTCCAATTGCAGAATTATAAAAAACGTATCATATAATTTTTACGTTAGCAAAACTAGGGTCTAACAAATGGTTGCCCAGAAGGCTATTGTGAAGACTTGCTTAAAGAACTAAATAAGATTAATTTGTAAAGAACACATCATTTTTTTTATACAAATGGGCACTGATTGCTTGTAAATAGTTTATTTCTAAGTAGGTTAACTATTCCAACTGAAGTATTACTTACATTGATGATTTGTCTAGTCAAGTCTTTTGTTCATAGATAGCAATAGATAGCATTTATATAGGGCTTTAGAATGGTTAACAAAGCATTTTCTTCACAACCCTGTGGAGTAGATAGTGAAAGTGCTATTATTCCCATTTTACAGATGAGGAAAAGAGAGGAAGAGGGGAAGAAAAAATGGAAGAAAAGGAGGAAGGAAGGAAGAAGAAAAGTACAAAGGGAGGAAGCAAGGAAAGGACAAAGGAAGGATGAAAACAAGCTCATATTCAGTATTTACCATAGGTCGGGGAAATAAAAGTAAAATAAATACAAATAAAAGTAAAAAAGGAAGACAATCCCTGACTTCAAGGTGCTTGCATCCTAAAGGGGCAGAATAACATATTAAGTAAAACTGAAAAGTAGGGTGGAGGGGGAGAATGAAGCTAAATGGTTGTGGAGCTTGGTTTTGAAGTCCAAAGAAAAGCTGGAGCAGGGTAGAGAGGGGATTGATAGCAAGTCAACCTGGGCTCCTCCACAAATGGAGGCTCCAACAAAAACTCATCCCTGGGAGAATAGCGGTAGGTCTTGTGGAGAGGTATTCTGTATAGAGCAGGTTGTTGAGTGTTAAGTGGTTCCAAAAGGAGGAGGTTCCAGGCACTGAAGGAAGTTGCAGGAATTTCCAGTAGAGAGAGCTTATGTAGCTGGCCAGGATGCCAAATTTGGGACATTCTTGATATCATCTTAATGCTTTAGCTCAGGTCCTCCCAGCAGGATTACACTTTCCAAAGAAGTTTTGAAGTAATGAAGTCTTACTGTATTCTAAGTAATTTCTCTGTGGCTACATGAGATTACTTATGTACAAGCCTCAATAACCTATGACTACTAAAATGTATGTTCTATAGTTAATAGATCTTGTACTTATAAATAAGGCATATGCAAATTACAGCTGCACAGCAGGTGAGGAAAATGAGGTTCAATGAGGTTTTAAAATTAGATAGACTAATAGCTTGCTTTGGTATAGTGCTTTATAGTTTTCAAAGTGCTTTTTTGATCCTCAAAGCAATTTTGTGAAGTAGGTGATATGTTTTATATATTATCATTTTCATTTTTATATATCAAATTTATACATCATATATCTATATCATGTCTATATATTTACAGGTGAGGAGATGCAGAACCTCCCTGAGGTCATAAAGGGATAAAGGATAAAGGTAAGGGATAAAGTTAGAGTTGAAAGTCAGGACTTTCGATTTCATACTTAGGGCTCTTTCTGCTATATCTCTTTGCCTATCAATGAGTCAGTCATATCCCTCTGAAGGACTGATTCAAAGAGAAATATAAATATATTGTATAAGTCTCAAAGTACACCAGGGATGTATGATAGTATCATAGTTTTATAGTTTACTTGGCCTTGGATGTGGAACTTTTTTCAGCTTAAATGTAACTCAGTATTGGAGTTCCCTTTTAGAGAAGGTGCTAGATGGCATGCATGGATGACTTATCACATTCTCTGAGCTTGATGGCTTCTTTGTTTCAGTTTATTGTTTCCTTCAAATTATGAATTAGACCAAATTTCATAGTTCGAATGGTCTTAGAAACCATTGACCCCAACCCATACCCTTAAAGGAAAATCTCACTGCAGCAAATTATAATGCCAAGTGGTTATCCAGTCTTTTCTTGAAGATCTCCAATGATGGAGAAATCATTACCCTTCAAAAGTAGCTCATTTGTATTTTAGAAAACTGCATTTTATAGTTTTCTTAAAATCACATGTAAATGTGTCTATTTGCATTTTCCAGCAATTTCTCAGAAATAAATCTAATCTATCTTTTAGATGTAAGTCCTGCACATTTTGAAAGTTTCTGTTATTTCCCATGTGTCTCCTCTTCTGTTCACATCACATTTTTAGTTATTTCTATCCTCATAAGGTATGAGCTCAAAGTCTTTCACAATCTTAACTGTTCTCTGAGCACTCTTCAGCTTACTAATATCTTATGAATTGTGATCCTCAGAACATAGAACTCGAGATCTGACTTGGGCAAGATACATCCCTGAAAAAGATCCTAAAAACTTCAGTCATTTTTTAGTCATATCTGACTCTTTAGGACCAATTTCTGAGTTCTTTTGGCAGAGATATGGAGTGATTTACCATTTCCTTCTCCAGCTCATTTTATAGATAAGGAAATTAAGTGACTTGCTCAGGGTCACACAGCTAATAAGTGTCTGAGGCTTGATTTCGACACAGGAAGATGAGTCCTCCTGTTTCTAGGCCTGGCACACTATCTATTATACCAGCTAGCTGCCTCCTGTAAACTAGACCTCTTTTAATGCATCTCAAGACCATAGAATTTTTTGTCTTCCATAACACACTGTTGTTTGATGTTGAATTTTCAATTTCATATATCCCTCCCCACCCCAGAAAAATTTTTGTTTACCACATCTCTCTCATCAAGGTTCATGTAAGGTTTATTTATTTTAGCATAAATCTAAGACTTCACATTTATCCCATTTAAATCCATCTTAATAGATTTGGCTCAATGTTTTTAGTCTGTTAAGATTATTTTGGATTCTGACTTTCACATCCATTATTACCTATTCCAACAGTTTTGTGACATCTTTAGAATACCATTTATCCAAGTAAGTGATAATCATCTTAAATATTTTGAAGAAAAGCACTCATTCCTGGGGAACTCCACTATAGATTTACTACCAAATTAACTTTTGAAGCAGCAGTTTGTTTCTTATTGTTGTCAGTTGTTGTGTCTGACTTCTTTTGACCCCATTTGGGCTTTCTTGGCAAAGATATTGATGTACATTGCCATATCCTTCCCCAGTTTATTTTACAGATGAGGAGACTGAGTTAAATATAGATAAATGATTTTCCCACAGTCATACAGATAATAGGTGTCTGAGACTGGAGGTACCAGAAAGATGAGTCTTACTGACTTCAGGTCAGCACTCTGTACTACCTAGTTGCCCATGAATATCAACTGTATTCTTTATTTCTGGCCATACAATTAATTCCAAATACATTTGGTTGTACTTTTATCTTCATGCATATCTCTCCATCTCTTCCACAGATAATATGAGAAATTTTATCAGATGTTTTACTAAAATATAGTTAAATATTATCTGCAATGTTCCCCTAACATATCAATTTAGTATTCTTTCAAAAAGGAAATGAGTTTATTTTGGCATGACCTATTCTTGTTATTTCTTTGTCACCAATTCCTTTTCTATTTGTCCACTTTTTATTTAATGATATGTTTTAGAATTTTTCCAGAAATGAAAGTCAGGCTCAACGGCCTCTATTTGATAGATGTTCTCTTTCTTGAAAATTAGAACCATGCTTGCCTTTCTCCATTCTTCAGCTATCTTTCTCATTCTCTCCTATCTTTTCACTGACTATTGCTGAGCAATCACATCTGCCTGTTCTTTCATTTCTCTGGAATATAGTGAATCTAGGTCATGTAAGTTGAACTCATCATAAGCATCTAGGCATTGTCTTACTATCTTCTTTCTTATTTACCTCGGGTATCAACTCCTCCTGGATCATTTTTTAATACTGTATTTTCCATTCCAAAGATCATTCTTGGAAGAGAAAACAGAAGCAAAATGAAAACTAAGCATCATTAGTTATTATCATCATTTTATCCATCCAGGGCCATGGTGTACTTTTTTTATCTTCCTTTCCTTCCTAATCTACATTACCAAAATGGCACAGCAATAACAAAACCCCTTAGTTATTGTTTTTCTTAGCGTTATTTATAAGCCTCATGTCATTCTGAAGTTTAGCACTCCTAACACTATTCATACTGTACTATCTCATACTTTTCTATTCATCTTTTATAACCTTCCTCCTTCCAACTCATACCTATTATAAAAATGTCAGTTGGACAATAATTAAAATGATGTAAATGAGAACAACAAAAAATGAAATAGGATTCTCTATAGTTATAATGACCAATTTTGGCCCTGAGAGGGCAGATAGGGTGAAGGCTGGTGCTGCTGGAAGCCTGAGGGGTCTGACAGCTGGAGCTCTGGTCCTAGTGCTAATTTCTTGGGTGTGCTAAGATAGTGGGGTACTTCTGCATTTCTCTAGCTTATGCTGGTTTGAAGATCCCTCCCTCCTGAAATCAGTAGCTCCCTAGGCAAGTGAACATTCTGTCTCAGCAAAGTCAAATCCCAGTGACCTCATACTCTGCAAAAGCCATGAGAAAGACCTTGACTCCATTGCTGACCAGAAGTAAAGCCTCATCCTGAGGTTATTCAATATCAAGACCCTGCCCCTTAGACTGCCAGCAGAGACACTTTCAATAGCTACCAAGGAGCAGGGTCCTACCCTCCAATACAAGTGAGAAAAGAAACCCATCCACCCAGAGAAAGCAAGAAGCTAATCCCTAAAGATCAGGGAAAGCCAACAGTAAGACCCAGAGCCCCAGCACAAAAAGCTTGAGACAATGCAAGGCCAGAGCACTACTGTCACTTTAAAAACATTAAGTTGACTATAGAAAGTTATTATGGTGATAGGGAGGATTAGGCATAAAATTAAAACAGTACAATAGTATCAAAATGGCTACATGTGAAACCAGAAAGAAACATGTAATTTGATGTCAGGTCCCAAAAGAATTCCCAGTAAAATTTAGAAAGAATTTTATAAAGCAAGTTTGCAAAGTAGGAGAAAAATTAGGGGAAAAATTCAAGTAGTATAAGAGAATCATGAAAAGTAGAGTCAGTTGCATAGGGAAAATATATACAAAAATTTACTAAGTAAGCATAAAAACTCACTGAAGAAAATAATTCCTTAAAAATTAGAATTGGGGTGGCACAGTGGATAGAGCACTGGCCCTGGAGTCAGGAGGACCTGAGTTCAAATCCAATCTCAGACACTTAATAATTTCCTAGTTGTGTGACCTTGGACAAATCACTTAATCCCATTACCTTAAATAAATAAAACTAAAAAAATTAGAATTGGACAAGTAGAAACTCATGACTCTATGAGACATCAAGATACAATAAAACAAAAATAAAAAGGGTAAATAAATAGGGGAGAAAATGTGAAATTTCTCATTGGGAAAACAACTGACCTAGAAAATAGATTAAGGAGATATAATATATGGATTATTGGAGTACCTGAAAGCCATGATTAAAAAAAACAAAGAAAAAGTAAAAAAACAAAACAAAACAAATAATCTGGAGAGCATCTTTCAAAAAATTATCAAATTGACTTGATATAGTAGCAGTAAGAGAAGGAAAAGAAATTAAAGGAATTAAAATAGTCAATGAGGAAACAAAACTATCATTCTTTACAGCTGATATAATGTTATACTTAGAAACCAGGATAAACAATAAAAAAATGACTTGAAATTATTGTACCGGGGTAAAAGAGGAACACACTCCAATGAAGTTCAACAGAGGTCACACTAATGTAGATTTGTGCCCAGCAAACTAGGAGCAGACCTCAAGGGACTGAATCATTGGAAGCAATGGTGGGTTCCAGACCTCTCATCCCAGAGAAACCAAAGACTACTTAAAGAGTCCCCAAGAAAGGTCTGCTGCACTGGGGTGAGAGTGGACACAGTCCAACTCTTGCTGAGTCAGCATAGCCCCAACCCTGGCAAACCAGGAGCAGGTCTTGGGAGCCACTGAATTGGCAATGGCCCCAGCTGCTTCTGAGGCTCACAGTCCACAGATGGTATGCGGATTGAACAGCTGGTAAGAAGGAGATTATGGGAGTCTTTCAAACACTGAGAGAGAACTCTATTGCTTAACCCATAATCATATCAGGGCCACTGTCCTGGGTATCAGTCGCAGGATGAGGAGAAGCATCCAGGATGAGGGGGAGCCCTACCACACAAAAGCTTGGGGCTTATCACAGTTCTAGGACAAAAAAGAAATGCTTATGGGGGCGGCTAGGTGGTGAATAGAGCACCGGCCGTGGAGTCAGGAGTACCTGAGTTCAAATCTGGCCTCAGACAATAATTACCTTACTGTGTGGCCTTGGGCAAGCCACTTAACCCCATTGCCTTGCCAAAAAAAAAAAACCCTAAAAAAAAGAAATGCTTGTGGTCAGTCACTCACAGATCAGAGCACAGTCAATAGAGTGGTAAACATCTCTCCTTAGATCATTCCACCTTGGAAGAATGGCAAACTTACTTAGGTCCTTAGAAATGTTTCTGAAAAGAGCAATTCCACTGCTAGGTTTTTAATCCCCAAAACACACAAAAAGGCAGGGTGGAAGGTAGTTCTTTGTGCGGTGGCTAAAAATTGGAAATCTAAGGGATACCCATCCTCTGAAATGTGATATGTGATTATAAGGGAGTAGTATTGTGCTGTAAGAAATGATAAGTAAGATGATTTCAGAAAAACCTGGAAAGACTTACATGAACCAATGCATAGTGAAGTGAACAGAAACAAGAGAACGTTGTATAAAGATACAATAATATCATTCAATGAAAAACTGTGAATTACTTAGCTTTCTCAGCAATATAATGATCTAAGACAATTCCAAAGGTCTACTAATGAAGTATACTATCCTCCTCCAGAGAAAGAACTGATATTGATTTAATACATATTAAAGCATGCTATTTTTACTTTTTCTTTTGTTTTAAAATTTTTTGTTTTCTTTTACAAAATTACTAATGTGAAAATGTTTTATATAAATTGCACATATATAACTTATATCTGATTGCTTACCATCTCAGGGAATGATGAGGATAGGTATGAAGGGAAGGATAGAATTTGGAACTCAAAATTTTATGTAAATATATTAAGAATTGGGGAAAATATCTACAAGTTCATGGCATGCTTGAACACAAGATAAAATTGAATATAAAGTGAAGATGAACATACATCTCAGTAAATTCAGGTATGTCTCCTTCTTTTCTTGACTTTACAAAAGGGATCTCATGCTATGTTATCTCTTGGCATCTTTTATTTTCTTCCCTGTTTACTAATTCCTCTGTTGTTTGTCCTTTATTTTTGAAAAGTATCAATGCCATTATAGGTGTCTTCACTCATGGATAAATCAGATTAAGGTGCAACAGACTTACTTAAAGTTATCACACTCATTTTCTCTTCCAGAATCATCCAAGTCCAATGGCAAGACAATAATCAGCTTGACTGGTGATGGCTAGGAACACAGTGGATAGCTTTGATATCTTCGGTGTTTGACCAAGTCCTAAGTACTTCATGAATATTGGAACAAATTGTTCTTATCCATCCATTGCACTGGGAGAGGTCTTCACATGCTTAGGTAGACATCCTTCTTACTCACCAATGCATTTGAGGCTTATTAGTTATCCTCAACCTCATCGAGCCCTTCTGCCAAGGTTATTTTACTGGGGTGTAGTCACTATGCATGCTATCATTTCTTGAAGTCACATGTGAGAGTTGGGTGAAAAGTGGACATCCAATGTAGACAAAAACCTTTTTCAGTAATGAGTTGATTTTGAATCAGTAAAGTGATGGTGCAGTAAGTATCGATAAAAGCACCTAACATATGAGTGCTCAAAAAGCTCAAGATTGTCTTTTTAAAGATGAGCAAACTGTGACCTAAAAAAATAAAGTAACTTTCAGAAGGTTATACAGACCAGGGAGTTTGTGTTAAAAGATTATATATCTCTGACTCTAAAATTCAGTATTGTTTATCATGAGAAGTTGCTGGAGTATGGTGCAATGAATGCAATAAAAAATTTACTGGCATATAAAAGGGTATGTAAATACCATTTTTACTTTAAAAACTTAGGGTATTATGTGCCTAATAAAATTACCCTCAGTAACACTTTAATGACTTGCTGATAAACTCCTCTGTAGACAGTTGGAATCACTATATGGTCCTGTTTGAGTTTTCTACCTTGCCATACCTTCAGAGTTCATCAACTAACTTAAATTGGGAAAAAGACACCTATATAAGATGGAAGCAAGAATAGATAATAGAGAATGGTTCTAAAACAATGATGTGATTATTTAGGAATGGCATAAAGAACACCAAAGTTTAGAACAAACTAAAGCTGCTAAATGAGCCAAAGGTAAAACAATATACTTTTAAAACTGTGATGAGAGAAGGTGGAAGGGATCTAGAGAGACTAATACAGTTGCTTGGAGTTATAGGAATGACCAAAGAGAAGGGGAAAAAAAGAAAATATTGTAAAGAAGGCAAAATTACTAAAATATTATTTGATTTCTTTTTTCTATAAATAATAAGCTTTGAATTGCAAGGGATAAAACAAAATGGTTAGTCAAGATCATCTGCCTGTTATTGATGAGTCCAAGAAACCAATTTTAGATGAACCATATTCTAAGATACTTAAAGAATTGTAAGATGTGAATGCTAAGATGCTATCAGTTTTTAAAAAAATCGTTGAGAACCAGAGGGATGCTATCCAAGTAGAAAAAAGGTAACTATTATACTGGTGCTTAGAAAATGAAAGAAAGCAGATGAACTTTACAAGAAATGGGACAGTGGTCCTAGCTCCAATTGATGATAAAATTTTAGAATGTCTTTTTATTTTTTCGCCAGGTAATGGGTTAAGTGACTTGCCCAAGATCACACAGCTAGGTAATTATTAAGTGTCTGAGGTCACATTTGAACTCTAGTCCTCCTGACTCCAGGGCTGGTGTTCTATCCACTGCACCACCTAGCTACCCTCTAGAATATCTTTTTATTTTTTTAAATAAAAGAAAGATTTTATTTATTTTGAATTTTATTATTTTTCCCCTAATCTTGCTTCCCTCCCCCCTCCCTCCACAGAAGACAGTCGGTTAGTCTCTACATTGTTTCCATTATATATATTGATCTAAATTGAATGTGATAAGAGATAAATCATATCCTTAAGGAAGAAAAATAAAGTATAAGGATAGCAAAATTGTGTAATAAGATAAATTTTTTTTAGTTTTTTTTTGCAAGGCAAATGGGGTTAAGTGGCTTGCCCAAGGCCACACAGCTAGGTAATTATTAAGTGTCTTAGACCAGATTTGAACCCAGATACTCCTGACTCCAAGGTTGGTGCTTTATCCACTGCGCCACCTAGCCGCCCCGATAAATTTTTTTTAAAAAAATTAAAAGTAATGTTCTTTGGTCTTAGTTTAAACTCCATGATTCTTTATCTGGATGCAGATGGTATTCTCCATTGCAAATAGCCCAAAATTGTGCCTGATTTTTGCACAGATGGAATGAGCAAGTTCATCAAAGTTGATCATCACTCCCATGTTGCTGTTAGGGTGTACAATGTTCTTCTGGTTCTGGTCATCTTACTCTGCATCAGTTCATGCAAATCCTTCCAGGCTTCCCTGAATTCCCATCCCTCCTGGTTTCTAATAGAACAATAGTGTTCCGTGACATACATATACCATGGTTTGTTAAGCCATTCCCCAATTGAAGGACATTCATTTAATTTCCAGTTCTTTGCTACCACAAGCAGGGCTGCTATGAATATTTTTGTACAAGTGATGTTACTGGTATTGCTGGATCAGATCAATTTTATAAAATAGAAGAAGGAAGAATGATATGGGTTGGACAATTGCAAGATAAAGGAACAAAACAGAAAACTAAGATCCATAAGAATGTTAAAACCTGCCTTAAGTAGCCAACTGAATTCTAGAAATTTGAATTTTTTACAATTCATATTTGATCAGTGGTTTTTCTCTTTTCAGTTGTCTTTTATTAATGATACTCATTATTCAGCTTATCATATACTCTCCTAAAATCCTGCCTATAAACAATAAGTGTCTTTTCCTATTTTTTTCCTTGGAGTCCTATAAGTGCACCAGTCATAAGACTAGGAGATTGAATATGTTATGAATCCAAATCACTTAAATCTCATCCAATGAGCACTAGACAAATCATTTGAAAACTAGAAATAACTTGTGATTGTTCATTTAAATGGTCTACTTTAACAAAATAGCTAGTTTTCAAACAAGAATACAAACAGTAGATTTGCAAATAGGAATACAAATAGTAATAATAATAATGATTGACATAGGTATTCATGGTTTGCAATACACTTTGCATATCTTTTTATGCTCGCAAAAACTCTAGGGAGTAGGTTATTATTCCTACTTTACAGCTGAAGAAACTAATGCTGAGACGTAATCTGATCCAGGTTACACAGCTAGTAAGTGTCTAAAGCAGTATTCAAACTCAAGTATTTCTGGCTCCTGGTCCAGGGTCTGAGTCACCTAGCTGTCTCTAGCATAGACAAAATAGAATATTGAATTTGAAGTTAAGAAAGTTGGGTTTTGATAGTATCTCTGTTCTTTCTGATTTTGTGACCATGGTCAAGTTCCTTCATCTCCATGAGTCTCAGATTCCTCATATTATACTCAACTCACAGGATTGTCGTGAGGTACAAATATGATAATTAATTTATGCAAAACTTTACATAAATATCAGTTATTGCTATAAAATCAATTGGTTTCAAGGATAGGTGAAAAATTCTTCTTCATCTTCTAATCAATTCACTTTAAATTATTTCTGGAGAAGGCTGTGTTCTCAAAAATTGGAAAGGGACAAATGGTAATTAAACTTTCCTTTACATGATTTCAAGACAACAGGTCAATACATCCAAGGATAAAGAAAAAGAATCAGTCAAACAGATTGGTTGAGTCTAGATGATAACCAATCAACAGAAAGAGTGGAATTTTTTCATTCCTTAGTAAGCTTTTTGGCCATTATCATATAGGTATAAATTAATGTAGGATGAGATTTCATTCATTCACTGACACAAACCTTTATTAAGTACTGTTTATATGTAAAATTATGAAGAAATTATATGAATGACAGGCTTCATGTAACATGAAGAAAAAATACTTAATGTTACTGTAATTTTTGGATCTCACAGCTATGAAATTCTCATTTATTATACCTATAGGGAACTAAACAAACAGATTTCAGTGGTACACATTCAGGCAACAATCTTTTTTGCTTTTATTTTTGCAAGGCAATAGAATTAAGTGACTTGGCCAAGGTCACAAAGCTAAGTAATTATTAAGTGTCTGAGGACAGATTTGAACTCAGGTCCTCCTGACTTCAGGGCTGGTGTTCTATCTACTGTGTCACCTAGCTGTCCCCTCAGGAAACAATCTTTTACCAAAATCATCTTAGAACTATTGATTTGGATTAGAAGGTTTCACTGCTTTTTAAAAATAAAATGTATTTATACATTAATGTTGAAGGCTAGACAAAAGTCTAAATCAAAATAAAGAAAACATCAGAAGAAAAGAAAAAAATAATCTATTATACAAATTTCTGTATAAAGGAGAGAAGAGGGAAGAGATAGGTCATAATAAAGGGAAAAAAGGTACACAGATATATACATATACAGAAGATGAAGGGAAGGGTGACTAGGAAGCCAAAGTTAGGTCACTTACTTCATGTACTTTTAAAGCAGGTACTTTTTAATGACCATGGGGTTGTCCAAAGTTCAACAGCATATGTACTGAATAAGCTGTCAATGTTGTGCTACTCATTTTACCTATCCAAGATACCAGTTTTATTCCTGTAAAATGGAAATGATGAAAATAATGAGAATTATAATACTTGCAATACTTCACAAAGTTGCTATGAGGTCAAATAAAAAAGTATTTTTTACCATAAAATTATTCATCAGCTGGTGGTCTTTCCCATGTTAGCTAGACTGTCTATAAGAATACATCACTAAGGGGGAAAAGCCAAGATGAAATATGAGAACAACCTTTCCTAGGAGTTCTCTCCAAAATATTTCAAAAACCTTAAAATTATGGCTCTAACTAAATTTTTAAGAGAGAATCCACAGAAAGATCCAGTGGGGCAATTATCCAGCTCAAGGTAACCTGGAAGACCTGGGGAAGGCTCTATTCTGTGAGGGTGGAGGGGGTGGCAGCACATCCAGGAATATTGCATCAGAGTTAAGGAGCTCTATTCTTCTGGGAACGGCCTGCTGTGTGCCTGGGTGCCTGGGTCCCAGCAGCAGAAGCAGTTTCCTAATCTGCAATTCAGTGAACACCAAGAAGAACTTGGAAAATCAGTGGGGAAACCTCTCCCAGTGTGAGTATAAAGCCCAGGATAGTGTAGCCTTCCTCAGTGAGGCTGGGGACCACAGCACAGTCTAGAACCCAGGAAAGCAGGCCTATGGATCCACCCAGCAGTAAATCTCCCAGCAGCTGCTTTCAGAGTGCTGAGTACGCAGAAGATAAGGGGGTGGGGGAGACTGTTGAAGTCCCTCCTCTGTCCCTGGGACAGGACAATTGTACTATGTCCATAATCAGACCCTGGTTGCAGTCTGGGGCCCCTATAGAGCAGGGACCCTCCTTACAGCTCCAGGGCAGAGGAGTGTGCTTGTGGTCATACACAGTCTAAAGCATAGGCCAGGAGAGCAGTCAGAGCCTCTCATAAGAACTTGGAGGAACTGCGGTCCTTGTGGGGGTACCCCAATAATGCTCAAAAGATCAGGAAGCACCCTAAAACCAAGCAAAGCCTGGGGAAATGAATAAACAGAAAAAAAGATCCTGACTATAGATAATTCCTTTGGTCCCATGGAGGATCAATTCACATACTCAAAAGATGAAAAAGTACAAGCTTGTGCATCTAAATCCTCCAAGAAATATAGAAGTTGGTCTCAGGCTATTTGAGAGCTGAAAAAAGATTTTGAAAATCAAGTAAGTGAGGTAGAGGAAAAATTGGGAAGAGAAATGAAGAAGATGCAAGAAAAACATGAAAACAAAGTCAGCATCTTAGTCAAGGAGATCCAAAAAAATGCTGAAGACAATAACATACTAAAAACTAGTTTAGGTCAAATGGAAAAAACAGTTCAAAAAGTTAATGAGGAGAAAAATAAATAACAGTACTGGCCAGATTGAAAAGGAGATAAGAAAGCTCTCTGAAGAAAACAAATCCTTCAAATGTAGAATGGAGGGAGCTAAAGGAAAAATGACTGCAAGGAATCAAGACACAATAAAACAATGTCAAAAGAATGAAAAACTAAAAGAAAATGTTAAATAGCTCATTGAAGAAACAACAGATCCAAAAGAGGCAATGAAAAATTATTTGGCTACCTGAAAGTCATGATCAGGAAAGGAGCCTTGACTTCATTTTTAAAGAATTTCTACAGGAAAATTGTCCTGATATCCTAGAAGCAGAGGGCAAAATAGAAACGGAGAGAATCCACCAATCTCCTCTGGAAAGAGATCCAAAAAAAATTAACTCCCAGGAATATTACAACCAAGTTACAGAATCCCAAGTCAAAGAGAAAATACTGCAAGCAACCAGAACAAAACAATTCAAATATCATGGAATTGCAGTCAGGATCACACAGTATTTAGCAGCATTCACAGTAAGGGCTCGCTCATTGGTCTTGGAATAAAATAATCTGGAAGGCAAAATTGCTTGGAATACAACGAAGAATCAACTACCCAGCAACACTGAATATCCTCTTCCAGAGAAAACATGGACTTTCAACAAAACAGGGGAATTTCAAATATTTCTATTGAAACAGCCAGAACTGAACAGAAACTTTGATCTTCAAGACTCAGATGAAGCTAAGAAAGAGTGGATGAGAAGGGTAAATTATGAGAGAATTAACGATGATGAACTGTGTGTATTCCTGCATGGGAAGATGATACTGATAATGCTCATATGAACCATCTCATTTATTAGAGCAGTTAGAAAGAACTTATATAGACAAGAAACAGGAGAGAGCTGAATTTGAAGGTATAATATATATATATATATATATAATATATATATACATATATATACATATATATGTATGTGTGTGTGTGACTATATATATATTTTTATAAGAAATATTTTATTTATTATGTATGTTAAAATTTTTCCCCTAATCTTGCTTCCCTTCCCCCTGCCCCCCTCACAGAAGGCAGTCTGTTAGTCTTTACATTTGTTTCCAAGACTTGCACTGATTTAAGTTGAATGTGATGAGATAGAGAAATCATATCCTTTTTTTTTAGAAAAAGTTTATTTTTGCAAGGCAATGGGGTTAAGTTACTTACCCAAGGCCACACAGCTAGGTAATTATTAAGTGTCTGAGGCTGAAATTGAACTCAGGTACTCCTGACTCCAGGGCCAGTGCTCGATCCACTGTGCCACCTAGTTGCCCCGAGAAATCATATCCTTAAGGAAGAAACATAAAGTATAAGAAAGAGCAAAATTACATAATAAGATGATGGGTTTTTTTTTAATCTTTGTTCAAACTCCACAGTTCTTTCTTTGGATACAGATGGTATTATTCTCCATTGTAGATTCCCCAAAATTGTGCCATATTGTTGCACTGATGGAATGAGCAAGTTCATTAAGGTTGATTATCACCCCTGTGTTAGGGTATATAATGTTCTGATGGTTCTACTCATCCTGTTCAGCATCAGTTCATGCAAATCCTTCCAGGCTTCCCATACTTCCTGGTTTCTAATAGAACAATAGTGTTCCATGACATACATATACTACAGTTTGTTAAGCCATTTCCCAATTGAAGGGCATTCACTCAATTTCTAATGCTTTGCCACCACAAACAGGGCTGCTATGAATATTTTTGCAAAACGCATAGTCTTACTCTTTTTCATAATCTTTTCAGGGTATAGATCCAGTAGTGGTATTGCTGGATCAAAAGGTATGCATATTTTTGTTGCCCTTTGGGCATAATTCCAAATTGCTCTCCAGAAAGGTTAGATGAGATCACAGCTCCAACAATATATTAGTGTACCAGATTTCCCACATCCTTTCTAACATTTATCACTGGCCTTTCTGGTCATATGGGCCAGTCTGAGAGGTGAGAGATGCTTTGATTTGCATTTCTCTAATAATTTAGAGCAATTTTTCAGATGAATATGGATTGCTTTAATTTCCTCATCTGTGAATTGCCTTTTCATATTCTTTCACCATTTGTCAATTGGGAAATGACTTGTCTTTTTAAAAATTTGACTCAATTCTCTACATATTTTAGAAATGTGTCCTTTGTCAGAAATACTAGTTTACTCATTTACTACATTTCTTTTGATCTTGGTTACAGTGGTTTTGTCTGTGCAAAAGCTTTGTAATTTAATGGGGTTAAAATTGTCTAATTTACTTTTTTTTTAGATTTTTCAAGGCAATGGGGTTAAGTGCCTTGCCCAAGGCCACACGGCTAGGTAATTATTAAGTGTCTGAGGCCGGATTTGAACTCAGGTACTCCTGACTCCAAGGCCAGTGCTCTATCCATTGCACCACCTAGCCACCCCTCTAGTTTACTTTTAATGATGTTTTCTTTGTCTTCCTTGGTCATAAACTGCTTTCCTTTCCATAGATCTGACAGGTAAACTATTCCTTGACCCCTTAGTTTGCTTATGATATTTTTTATGTCTAAATCCTGTATCCATTTTGTTCTTATCTTGGTATAGGGTGTGAGGTGTCAGTCTAATCCAAATTTCTTCCATACTAACTTCCAATTTTCCCAATAGTTTTTATCAAAGAGAGAGTTTTTATCCCAATAGCTGGATTCTTTGGGTTTATCAAACAGCAAATTGCTATAATCATTTCCTGCTATTGTACCTGGTTTATTCCACTGATCCACACTCTATTTCTTAGCCAATACCAGACAGTTTTGATGTCTGATGCTTTATAATATAATTTTAGATCTGGTAAGGTTAAGCCACCTTCTTTTGCACTTTTTCCAATTAAATCCCTGGAAATTCTCAACTTTTTATTTCTCATATGAATTTACTTAGAATTTTTTCTCACTCATTAAAGTAATTTATTGGAATTTTGATTGGTAGGGCACAAAAAATTTTTGGTAGAATTGTCATTTTTATTCTATTGGCTCACCTTATCTATGAGCAGTTGATATTTGCCCAGTTACGTAGATCTGATTTTATTTGTGTGAGAAGTGTTTTGTGATTGTTTTCAAAAAGTTTCTGAATTTGCCTTGGCAGGTAGAGTCCTAGGTATTTTATATTGTCTGAATTTACTTTGAATGGGATTTCTCTTTCTAGCTCTTACTGCTCTATCTTGCTAGTCATATATAAAAATGTTGAAGTTTCATGAGGGTTTATTTTATATCCTGCAACTTTGCTAAAGTTGCTAATTATTTCTGTCATTTTTAGATTTTTTTTTTTGGAATTCTCTAGGTCATGTCATCTGCAAAGAGTGAGAGATTTGTTTCTTCCTTCCCAATGCTAATTCCTCCAATCTCTTTATCTTCTCTTATTGCTGAAGCTAACATTCTAATACGATATTGAATACTAGTGGTGATAATGGGCATCCTTGTTTCACCCCTGATCTTATTCAGAATGCCTCTAGCCTATCCCCATTGCATATAATGCTTCTTGTTGGTTTCAGATAGATACTGCTTATTATTCTAAGGAACAATCCATTTATTCCTACACTCCCTAGTGTTTTTAGTAGGAATGAGTGCTGTATTTTTTTCAAAAGCTTTTTCAGCATCTATTGATATAATCATATTGATTTCTGATATTATTGATATAATTAACTATACTAACAGTTTTCCTAATATTGAACCAACCCTGCATTCCTGGGATAAATCCTACTTGATCATATTGTATTATCCTAGTGATAACTTATTATAATCATTTTGCTAAGATTGTTCCATATATATTCATCAACGAGATAGGTCTATAATTTTCTTTCTCTGTTTTAACTCTTCCTGGTTTAGGTATCAACACCATATTGGTGTCATAGAAAGAGTTGGGCAGAGTTCCATCTTCACCTATTTTCCCAAAGAGTTTATATAGAGTTGGAACCAATTGTTCCTTAAATGTTTGATAAAATTCACTTGTGTATCCATCTGGCCCTGGAGACTTTTTTCTTAGGGAGTTCAATAATGGCCTGGTCAATTTCTTTTCTGAGAGAGTTATTTAGGTCTTTAATTTCCTCTTCATTTAACCTGGGTAACTTATATTTTTGCAAATATTTATCCATTTAATTTAGATTATCAAATTTATTGACATAGAAATGGACAAAATAATTCTGAATTATTTCTTCAATTTCGTCCTCATTGGTTGTGAGTCCTCCTTTTTTCATTTATGATACTAGCAATTTGGTTTTCTTCTTTCTCTCTTTTAATCAAATTGACCAGAGGTTTATCAATTTTATTGTTTTTTTCATAAAACCAACTCTTGGTTTTATTTATTAGTTCAATAATTTTCTTGCTATTAATTTCTCCTTTAAATTTTAGGATTTATAATTTGTATTTAATTGGGGTTTTTAATTTATTTTCTCTAATTTTTTAGTTGCATATTTAGTTCACTGATTTCCTCTTTCTCTAATTTATTCATATAAGCATTTAAAGATATAATATAACCCCTGACAGCTGCCTTGAGTAAATCCTATTTGTTTTGGTATGTTATTTCATTATTGTCATTATCTAGGATGAAATAATTAAAATCATTCTATAATTTGTTGTTTGATCCACTCATTCTTTAAAATGAGGTTATTTAGTTTCCATTAGTTTGGGGTCTATATCTCCCCAGCCCAATATTGCATTTGATTTTTATTGCATTATGATCTGAGAAAGATGTTTTCACTATTTCTGCCTTTCTGCAATTGATTATTAGGTTTCCAGTGCCCTAGTATATGGTCAATTTTTGTGTAAGTGCCATCTACTACAGAAAAGGAAGTGTATTCCTTTCTATTCCCATTCAATTTCCTCAAGTCTACCATATCTAGGTTTTCTAACAATCTATTTATCTCCTTAACTTCCTTCTTGTTTATTTTATGGTTAGATTTATCTAAATCTGAGAGCAGGAGGTTGAGGTCTCACACCAGTAGAGTTTTGCTGTCTTTGGATTCCTGTAACTCCTTCAACTTCTGTAAGAATTTGTATGCTATACCATTGGGTACATACATATTTAGTACTGTAATTACTTTATTGTCTATGGTACCTTTTAGGAGTATATAATTTCCTTCCTTATCTCTTTCAATATTTATTTTTGCAGCTGCTTTGTCTGAGATAAGTATTGCTACCCCTGCTTTTATGATTTCAGTTGAAGTAAAATATATTTTGCTCCAACCTTTTACCTTTACTCTATATGTACCTCTCTGCTTCAGATGAGTTTCTTGTAAGCAGCATATTGTAGGATTCTGGTTTTTAGTCCTTGAGAGTTCATCCCATTCACAAAGAATGTCTTTTTAAAGGGATGATTGGTTAATAGTGATGAAGGAAAATATTGATCACTTCATTAAGAACAGGTCAATTAGACTAATTTTAAACCCTTTGTTGATGAAGTTATTAAATTAGCAAATATTGTATGGCCTAGTTTACCTAGACTTCAGGAGAGCAGTTGACAGTTTTTTTTTGAGTACTCTTCTTATGTACAAAATCTGTTCTAAACAATAATGAAATTAGGTGGATTTAGGACTGATTTAACTGAATAGTCTCAAAGAGTATTAACTGATAGCTTGATGTTGTTTTGAAGGGAAGTATGCCAGGAAACTGCCATTTGAAAATGTTATGTAAAATTTTTATTGAATACCTGAAAAATAACATAGATAGCAGGTTAATAGTGGGAGGCACAGATAGCATGTTGGATGACAGAGTAAGGATCTCTACAGACTTGAGTAATGAGTCAATCTAGAGCTAAAATGGGAATCCTGGAACCTGCCACAAGTTCAAATGAGGGTTGGGGTAGTGAGAAAGAAAGCAAGAGAAGAAATCTAGGGATAATGCAAGACTGGGAATATAACTGGTGCAACAGCTGCTCCTATTGTTCTTGCACTTTATTCTAGAGACTTTCTACATTGTATTGGTCTTCAAGTCTCAGTACTATGCAGTGCTTTTCCAGAAATGGAGGACCCTTAGAGAGAGGCACTTGGGTAAAGTGATACTGGAGAGAGTTAGCAGCTCAGAGCTAGGTATAGGCAGGGAAACATAATTCCTTGCTCCAGATGCCTAGATAATGATGAGGGCTGCATCTCTTTCCCTTTTTACTTTTTAGTTATTAGCTGGAACTGAGTCTTCACCCAGTCAGCTGTGAGAAAAGAGGTATGTATTTCTTCTACTTTCATGTTGAATCACCCAGGAGGAAAGAAGTACGCAATAGAGGAAGAAACACTAGACAATTTTTGTTATTACCTCTTTGAGTCAAATCAGATGAAAATAAGATTCAAACAATTCTCACCCCCTCCCTCCTTTTCCCTTTACTTTAATAGGTCTTTTGTATCTCTTCATGGGATGTAATTCACCCCATTCTACCTCCCCATATGTATATGTATATATAAATATGAGCATACACACAAACAAGGACATACATTGAACTTTGAATCTCATTATGATCCTTCTTTTAATGTCTTAATTTTTTAAAATCATCTCATCAAAATCAAATTATGTCCTTACCTTTAGTCTAAGTATACTCCCTCTAATAGAGGTACAATTCTCAAGAGTTATGGGAATTTTCCTCGAATGTAGGAATGTAAACAGTTTTATCTTATTGAATAGTGGTCTTTTTCTTTTCCTCTGTTTACTTCTTTTATGCAACTCCTGTTTGAAGATCAAGTTTTCTGTTCAGCTCTTGTTTTTTCATCAGGAAAGTTTGAAATTTGCTCTCTAGAAGATCATATTCCAGGCCTCTCCAGTTTTTAATGTTGATGCTGCCTTGTCTTGCATAAACTTGACTGTGGTTCCTTGGTATTTAAATTTCTTCTTTTTTCACTGCTTACAGAAATTTTTCTTCTTGACCTGATAATTCTAGAATTTGGCTACAAAATCATTGGCCATTTTCATTTTGGAATCCCTATCAGGAGGTGATTCATGGATTCTTTCAATGACTACTTTGCCCTCTGGTTCTAGGATATCTGGGCAATTTTCCTTGATGATTTCTTGAAAAATGTTGTCAAGGCTTTTTTTTTTTTGATCATGATTTTCACGATCAATCATTCTTAAATCTGTTGTCTCAGTTGTTTTTTTCCAATGAATTTTTTTCTATTGTCTCATCTTTTTGATTTTGCCTGATTGATTCTTGATGTCTTATGAATTTGTTAGCCTCCACTTGCTCAGGTCTATTTTTCAAAGAATTATTTTTTTCATTTAGTTTTTGCATTTTCTTTTTCATTTGATCAGTTTTATTTATTTATTTATTTTTAATTTATTTTTTTATTCTCATTTTGGCCAAATGTTTTTTTACATTAATAAAATATTCTTGTTTACAAGTAACCAAAATACCCCTCCCCCCATGAATATATATAGACTTGCTTGGGCGAAAAAAGTAAAGGGGAGAGAAAAAAAGTTAAAATTAAAAAAAATAATAGTAATAATTGTAGGTATGGCCAGGTGTCACAATGGACGAAGCACCAGCCCTGGAGCCACAAGTACCCGAGCCCATATCCAGCCTCGTAAACCCAACAATCACCCAGCCGTGTGACATGCAAGCCACCCAATCCTCACTGCCCTGCAAAAACCAAAAAAAAAAAAGAAAGGAAAAAAAAGACACAAAGTAAAATAAAATAGTAATAATAGTAGGGGTGGCTGGGTGGCAGACAGAGCATTGGCTCTTGAGCCAGGAGCACCTGGGTCCAAATCCGGCCCCAGACACCCAAAGATCCCCCTGCTATGTGGCCCCAGGCAGGCCACCTAGCCCCACTTGCCCTGCACCCTCCCCCAAATAATAATAACAAAAAATGTGCTTCAGTCTTTGTTCCAACACCAACAACTCTGTCACGGGTGGATCACATTCTTTATGATTAGTCCATAATAAAAGTTACTTCCATATTTTTCCAATGTTGCCATTGCTGATTGCAACTCCCTCCTTTCTTATTTCTCCACTACCATGTACTATATTTTCTCTCTCCTTTCACTCTGACTCTGCTGTAGGGTTGCTGAGTGGCACAGCAGACAGATCCATGGTCCTGGGGCCAAGAAGCCCTGAGCCCCCATGCCACCCCTTAGGCCCAGAATCCACCTGGCCCTATGGTCCTGGGCATGCCTTCCAATCCCAGCCCCTTGCAAGAAGTAAAAAAGAAAATGTGTTATATCTGACCACTCTCCCCCCATGGTCCATCCTCTCCTTCTTTATTCACATCTCCACCCTTTCCCCTTGCTCCCCCCACTTCTTACTCCAGATGTCTATACCCCATTGAGTATATATGCTGTTTCCTCTCCTAGCCACCTCTGATGAGAGCAAAGGTTCCCTCATTCCCCCTTGCCTCCCCCCTTCCATATCATTGCCATAGCTCATTGCAATAAAAAAAAATCTTATTATGTGAAATATCTTGGACTATTCCCCCTCTCCTTTTTCTTTCTCCCATTCCATTTTCCTTTTTTTCTATTGACTCCATTTTACACCATATTTTATCTTCAAATTCAGCTTTCTCCTGTGCTTCAACTATAAAAGATCCCTCTACCTGTTCTATTAAATGAGAAGGTTCATATGAATATCATCAGTGTCATTTTTCTATGCAGGAATACATGCAGTTCATCCTCATTAAGTCCCTCATATTTCCCCCCTCTCCTCCAATCTCCATGCTTCACCTGAGTCCTGTATCTGAAGATCAAACCTTCTGTTCATCTCTGGCCATTCCAAAAGGAACCTTTGAAATTCCCCTGGTTCACTGAAAATCCATCTTTTTCCCTGGAAGAGGACATTCAGCCTTGCTGGGTAGTTCATTCTTGGCTGCATTCTAGGCTCTTTTGCCTTCTGGTATATTGTGTTCCAAGCCCTACGAGCTTCCAATGTAGTTGCTGCTAAGTATTGTGTGATCCTGACTGTAGCTCCGTGATATTTGAACTGTGTCCTTCTGGCTGCTTATAATATTTTCTCTTTGACTTGGGAGTTCTGGAACTTGACTATAATATTCCTAGGGGTTGGTTTTTTGGGATCTCTTTCTCTGGGGGATCGCTGGATTCTCTCCATTTCTATTTTGCCCTCTGCTTCTAGAATATCAGGGCAATTTTCCTGTAGTAATTCTTTGAAAATGATGTCAAGGCTCTTTTCCTGATCATGACTTTCAGGTATTCCAATAATTTTAAAATTATCTTTCCTAAGTCTGTTTTCCATATCAGTTGTTTTTTTCAATGAGATATTTCACATTTTCTTCTAATTTTTCATTGTTTTTGTTTTGGAGTATTGATTCCTGATTTCTGGTAAATTCATCAATCTCCCTGAATTCTATTCTTTGTCTGAAGGATTTGTTCTCCTCAGAGAGTTTTCTTATTTCTTTTTCCATCTGGTCAATTTTGCTTTTTAAAGCATTCTTCTCCTCAATAACTTTTTGAACTGTTTTATCCATTTGACCTAAGCTGGTTTTTAGCATACTATTTTCTTCAGCATTTTTTTGGATTTCCTTGACTAAGCTGCTGACTTCATTTTGATGTTTTTCCTGCATCTCTATCCTTTCTTTTCCCAGTTTTTCTTCCAACTCCCTCATTTGATTTTCAAAGTCTTTTTTGAGCTCTGTCATAGCCTGAGCCCAATTTCTGTTTTTTCTTGGAGTCTTTAGATGCAGAAGCTTGTGCTTCCTCATCTTCAGACTGAGCATTTTGATCCTTCTTGGGCTCATTTGCAAAATATTTCTCAATAGTCTTCGTCTTATTTCTCTGCTTGCTCATTTTCCCCGCCTGGGCCTGGTTTGGGGGTGCTTCCTGAGCTTTTGGGACACTCCCACAAGGGTCTCAGTGTGTGAGGCTCTGTCCTCTCTCCTGGTCTGTGAATGACCATATGTGCCCCCTCTTCTATGGGGCTGAGGTGGGGGGCCCCTGCTGTTCTATGGGGGGCCTAGATTGAAATCAGGATCTGAATGTGGTCAGAGCCCCAGAGTCCTGTTCCAGGGGCAGAGGACAGAGCTCTGCATTATCTCTTCACTCCCCTCCCTCTGCTCAATGGGCTCATGCCCTGGAGGCTCCTGCTTACTGGCTCCGCCTGCTTCTGTTTTCAGGTCTGGGCTGCCAAAAGACCAAGCTGCTGGCTGTGTGCCCTGAGGGCTGGGCTCCAGTGCTTGCTCTGGCAGAGGTCCCCCGCTGTTCCCCCACTTTGTGCCTGGTGCTCCCCGGGGTGCAGCTCAAGAGACTCCCCTGCTGCTGTGAGCCTCGGCTCCCAGCGCCCTGGGGCTGCCTCCAGGAGGCTGATTCGCTCTGGCGGGCCATCCCTCTGGCAGGCCACCTCTCCGACCCCCAGGGAGCAGAGCCTTTCTGCTCCTTTCCAGGTTACCTTGAGTAGGAGAACTGCCTCACTGGGTCCCTTTGTGGGTTCTGTCTCTCGAAAGTTTAGTTAGAGTCCTTAGTTTATGAATTTTATCAGAGAGCTACTAAGACTGGATCCCTTTCTGTCACCATCTTGGCTCTGCCCCCAAATGCTGATCAGTTTTATTTTTTAAAGGAGCTGTTATCACACAGCTAGGCAATTATTAAGTGTCTGAGACCAGATTTGAACCCAGGTACTCCTGACTTCAAGGCTGGTGCTTTATCCACTACGCCCCCTAGCCACCCCATGTTCAATTATATTTTTACAGGATTTGTTTTCTTCCTTTGATTTTTGGACTTCCTCTAGAAAAATGTTGAATTCTCTTTATTTCTTTTCCCAATCATTCTATTTGTTTTTACAAATCCCTTTTGAGCTTTTCTAAGAAATCTTTTGGGATTAGAGACCAATTCATATTCTCCCCTGCAGTTTCACATGCAGTGCCTTTTCTGTCATCCTCTTTTGAGATGGTGTTTTGACTGACCTTATCTCCAGGGTAATTTTCTATAGAATCTGATTTTCTCTGACCTTTTTTCTCATTTTGAATTTTGTTATTGGGCACTATCCTAAGAAGAAAATGCTATAATTCTGCTCATGTCTGGGGTTGTCTGCATTGGGAACTCCAGTAGCTTGCTCACTGGGTTAGGTCTTCTGGGTTGAGAACATTAGTGGCTTGTTTTCTGGGCTGGACCTGTCTTGCAGTTTTCCCAGATGGCCTGTTGTGCTACTGACCAGCTGAGTCCAGACTCTAGGGGTCTCCACTGGAGATCTCTCCTGTGACTGAGGAACTCTAGTTGGTCCCTGTCTCACCCTGATACCACCTTTGAGCTGGTGTTCTGTTCCCTTCACTGGACTCTACCTGAGGAAGACCTTGCTGGAAGATGCTCCACTGTGTTCTGTCACTCCAAAATCCATTTAGAAGCTTGATTAATGTTGTTTCTGAGGGAAACCTAGATGGATTTAAGAAAATTCCTGCCTTCTCTCTGCCATATTGACTTCACTCCCTAAATAAATTTTGATATTAAAAAAAAGATGTCAGAGTTTTAATTGACTACAAACACAAAAAAGAATCAAATCCTGATACATCAGACAGAAAAGTCTACTGTGATTCCAAATTGAATTAAAAGAGGAATGGTGCATAAAAATGTGGAATTATATTGGCTGGGTCACATTTGGAATATTGTGCTTAGTTTTGGTCACCACATTTAAAAATGGATGTTCATGAATATCACTTGATGACTATAGACTGAATAGCAACTAAAAGATAGTAAACCATAAAGTGATAGGTCTTTTCTACTTGACTTATGAAAATTGGTTGAAGGAATTGGATTTGTTTAAGCAGGAGAAGAATGGAAGCTATATTTGTTTTCAAATATTTGGAGGATTATGATATAGGAGAGAGCTTATTCTTGTTCTTCTTGGTTTCACAGGGCAGAACTAAGTGAAAATCAATGGGTGAAGGTCTCAGAGAAGTTGATTTAAATTTTATATAAGGAAAAATTCCCTATAACATGTAGAACTGCCTAAAATGACCTGGGATATTATGGAAGGAATGGATGTCATATCCCTTAAAATGTTCCAGAAATGACTGAATGAATGACCACTTCTTAGTCATATTGTGAAAGGCATGTTTTAGTGGCTATTGGTTGTACTAGCTAAGAACTAAGGGATTTAAAAGTTCCATATATATCCATGTGTATATATATACATATATATATATATATATATGTATCACACACACATATACACATATCATTCTATTAGTTCATGATTTCCAATATTAAGAACATTTGTACTTAACACCTAAATTAAATTTTAGTATGCCAGAGCGTGGTGGCTTCAGTAGGTCAGTTTGAGGTTCACAAACAGGGAATATATGTCTCTGATTACTTAGTTTATCTGAGTTTTTTCTTTTTCCTTACTATTCAAAGGAAAGCAGTTAATACTTCAACTCAAATTATTCCCATGTAAGAAAAAGTAGGATGTAAAACAAAAATAATGATAACAATGACATAACCAGCAAAGATTTTTATTCAGAGGTCAATGGAGAGTTCAATGAAGAGGTTGCAACATATAGCCAAAGAGGAACCCCAAGAAGAACAGGAGAAAGGCTGCCTTCAAAGAAATTGCATGATAGAAGGGGAAGATGGGCAAGAGATGTGATTGGTGGACAGCTAGAGTGTGCGAATAGTACCCTCGTGATGTTGGGAGAACTCAAGGAAGGACCCTAGCACAAGACCCTTTGTGATGAACTTTTGGGATGATTTGAACAAGAGCCATATAGCCTGGAGAAATGTAAATGGGTACCTTGAAAGGAACTCCCAAATTGATGATACATTGGAAGATATAAATATTTGAATATTGTTAATCAATGCTTTTTGAAAAATCACTATATGCTCATATGCATCTCAACAAAAAATTGATGCATCCCAACAAATTTGGAAAGTATTTCCAATATATGGATAATATTACATTGATCTTTTGAAGAAAGTATATATATATATATATATATATATATATAGATAGATAGATAGATAGATAGATAGATAGATAGATATAGATATTGTGTATACTTTCTCCTTATCTTGAAAATATGATGCAAGTAGTTATTTTTAACAAGGAGTGGATGAAAATTGGAAGTAATGTTTTTCATTCATTGGTGAGAGAATATAGGTTGGGCCAAGATTAAAAATTTAGATTGGTTTCATTTTACTTATCTCACAGAGTTGACTTAAGAAAAATGTAAATGTGTGTGGTTGTTATTCTCATTATTTTTACTTTGTGTATTATAGTTATACATCATAAGCCATTAGTTTTTTCTCATTTAGCTCTTGAGGAAATTTAAATTATTTGAAATATTTCAAACTATCTCTTGATTTTTCTTTTCAAAATTAAAGCATCAGGCAGTTAGGTGATGTAGTGGATAGAGCACCAGCTCTGGAGAAGTACTTGGAGGA
Organism: Macrotis lagotis; assembly: GCF_037893015.1. Lineage (NCBI taxonomy): Eukaryota > Metazoa > Chordata > Mammalia > Peramelemorphia > Peramelidae > Macrotis > Macrotis lagotis. Next base: position 122,380,168 of record NC_133661.1, read on the forward strand.
TTATGATATAAGAGAGAGCTTATTCTTGTTTTCCTTGGTTTCACTTGAGGAGTACTTGAGGTCAAATTTGGCCTCAGACATTTAATAATTACCTAGCTGTGTGACCTTGGGCAAGTCATTTAACCCCATTGCCTGGCAAAAAAAACCATCACCAGTTATGCTTTTATTACAATACTGATAATAATAAAATTGTAATAATAGGATCACTTAAGTCATTTCAGAATTAAGTGGCTTTCATTGTTTTCATATTGAGGGATCCAAGTTTTATGTCTATATCTTGTGAATGAGGTTGAGTTACTATATTTTTCTCACTCTTAAATTATTTCTGACTCTGGAATATTTTGTAGGTTGATCTATAAAATAATACTCATATGATTATAGACATAGAGCTAGAAGGAATTTTAGAGGTCATTTAGTTCAATTCTTAAATCTGGTCAAATTACCTTATACAGGTATCAAGTACAAGAATTAGTCATAGGTCACCTAACTGTGAATTCATTTAAGTTTCTTTGCCTGAGGCTGCTTTTCGTGGCAAACATGTCTTGTTATTGCAGAAGCAAAAATTTTAGGCACTCAATCTCACATGATCATAGACTTTACCACAAGTTATGACAATTACAAAAGACCTTAGAGGTCATTTAATTCAATTAATAATTTGTTTCTTTGCCTTTGATTATTTTCTTACCAAATAAATTGAACAAACAGGGAATGAACTGCTTATTTTAAATCTAATAATATGGTGAATGTTCAGTAAACCTTTATTAAATGTCCATTAAATGCAGAATTATGAAAATGACAAAATGACATATTCAGTGGTGGCATTCAGCTGGTTTACTCCAGGTTGGCAGAACTGATACCTAATTTTATGCTGAGTGATTGTTAAATGTTCATTCTGTCCTTAGGTGAAAAAAATTGATGGAATCATGCTTGTAATAATTATTTCTTAAAACTCATTATACATTTGATAAAATGCTACATTTTGTTACTTCTGTAAACAAACATTTAATGTAAAGATATAAAGTGCCAAACAACCAGGGGACATTTCTTTCTTCTTCTTCTTCTTTGTGTTACCCCCAAATTCCCCTGAAATATTATTAGTTCTCTGGTATTCCCTAAAGGGTGTAATCAGTGGGAAACTGGGACACAATGAATCAATGGAAATATATATTTTACCCATATTGAAAGCCATGGAAGTAGAAGAAAAATTAGAATAAGTAGAATGAATTTTGGTTCTGCATATGTTCCAATGGCTGCTGTGATCATGTGGCTGTTTTTACCCCATTAAGATACATTTACTTAGTGAGTAATATAACACAATCTAGTTTTGTCTACTTCTTTTATTTTAGGGGCAGCTAATTGGTGCAGTGGATAGAGCACCTGCCCTGGAGTCAGGAGGACCTGAGTTCAAATTTGGCCTCAGACACTTAATAATTACATAGCTGTGTGGCCTTGGGCAAGTCACTTAACCCCCTTGCCTTGCCACTCCCCCCCCAGAATGATATAATACTTCTTTTATTGTTCTTATTTGAGTATTAAATGCATGAAATATTAAATTACTTTTCAGTATATCTTTTTGTATACTTAAAACAGTCATTAGGGCTGAGAATTAGTGGTTAACTTATTTGAACCCCCCCCCCCATTGGACCTAATCCATGCTTTCAAAGAACTGACAATAAGAATAATGGCTTCTCTTCTTTTTCAGAGGACATACTGATTTGTTGTTTCATATGGAGGTCATACATAGTGGCAATAAGACCTTGTATAGTACTTTGTATTTTGTCTACATTATACTGCATGTATAAAGTTTTTAGGGACAGGGGAAATTTCATCCTTGTTCCCAGTACTAAGTCCATTCTGATCCCCAGTAGATAATCAATACAACTTTGTTGAATAAATCAATGCATCATCATTAATGTATATCACAAATATATTTTATACATATACATCTCTGTGTGTTTATAGAAGTAAATATATATATATACAGATATATGCATTCAGATGCATAGATATAACATATATATACAGATGTATATATATATAATAAATATACACAGATATATGTGTATATATGTATAATATATTGTGTTTACACACAGAGATTGTGTGTGTGTGTGTGTGTGTCTGTAGATGTTTGTGTTCTGTGTCTATTAAGCCATAATGCACATGAAAAACAGGGTCTATATAAATTTTGTATTTCCACACATACACTTAAGCAGAATACTTCGTATACAGTAGGCAATTATCAGATATTTGTTGAATCCAAATGAATTGCTGTGACCTTTATTTTCAACCCTATGTTGTAATCAAACCGGAGAGACTTCAAAATTGATTGCAACAGATATAAACTCTTAAACCACATTCATAGCAGATTTTTTTAATATTTTATTTTTCCAACTATATCCAAAGATAATTTTCAACAATCATTTTGTTTGGAAGGTTTTGAGTTTCACATTTTTCTCTTTCCTTCCATTCCCTCTCCCCTCCCCCTGATAGAAAGCAAAATAATATAGGTTATAGTGTATAACTATGTTAAACATATGTAATCCATATTAATCATCTTGAGAAAGAAGAATAAAATTGAAACAGGGAAAAACACATCAGGTTTATTTTTTAAGGAATGAAGAGGGAATGAAAAGAAATCACAAATAAAAGAGGCACATATCATACTAGGATGGGATGAAGGTCTTTGTGAAATGACCTTTTCAGTTTCAATTTTGACTTTGAAATACCAAAGATGATTAGAACATTAACTACACGCTTCTGCTTCTCTCCATCCTCTGTGTTGACATAATCATTTCAAAAAATGAGCATTGGCTCCAGGTCTGAGATTGGTAGATAGTTTCTACTATTCTGGCTTGAATAGAAGAAAATAACTAGGGTCTCTGAAAAGCAAATCTTTGAAAAACAAGAGGTCAATGTAAGGGGGCACATCCCCTCTCAGCAGGCAGCTTTGTCTTTCATTTCTCTCCTGCCTAATGAATCATTATAGGGGATTTTAATAGTCAGAGGGATGGACATTTATTCTAAAATTAAATTAAATGAATTGTTTGCAAAAAAAACATTAGGTTTATTAGGATCAAGAGGGGACAGAAGGATCCAAGCTATTTCTTTGAATTTGAAAACTGAAGAAATATGCAACTTCTTTGCCTTATGGCCCTTCCATCCCAATTCTATTTCCTGCATACACACAAACATTATGTTTTCTTCAATTCTAATGACTGTTTTGCTATCACTGGTTATAGCAACTTAAATCCACAATCCTTCTGTTTGAAGAGTTCTACCTTTAAAGGGGAAACCCAAGAAATATGAAAGGGAGGATATGATATAGTTGTTGTTTGTTCTTCATTTTTGAAGAGAATCAATGTCATCTCAGAGAGATGTCATCACTTGTCGGTAAATTGAATTTAAATGAGAGAGAATGGCACAAAATTGTCAGTCTCATGCTTTGTTCTAGAGTCTTTGAATTCCAGTGGAAAGACAAAAGTCAGGATAACTGGTGATAACTAGGTTGTGGTGGGTGACCTTAACATCTTTAATGCCTGACCAAGATCTAAGCACACACATCACCTCCTTCAGTCATCATCATGGTCATTTGAACAAATTTTTCTGATCCGCCCATTGCACTGTAGGAAGTCTTCACATACTTGGAGTGAGTATCCTTGATGGATTTGTGATCCATCAGTTACCCCCAGTCTGGCTTAATCTATTGGCCAAGAAGGTTTTCCTGGGGTGTGGTTAACTGTACATGCTAAGGTTTCTTGGAACCACGGAAGAAGTTGGGTGAAAGGAGGATACCAAAGGTAGATGAACAGCCTTGAAAAGTTCTCAGCAAACCCTCACATCAGGTGTGAAAGTCCTCCCTGAAAGTTCATACATCCTATGATATGGTTGAGACATAATGGCATCTCAAGTCAACTCCTGAGAATCTATTATTAAATTTTTACAATGAGAATTTTCGGTTCAGAAATTGGTAAACATCACAATCAGGATTAAGTTTATTGTTTTGTTCTTTGTGTAGTTCAGTCACATCACTGCATCATAGTAAGGTAGAAAGATTCCTGGATGTGGAGTTATGGGATTTAGGCTGGCATCTTGGCTCTGATTGTAGTGTAGTAGAATGAATTTTGAACTCTGAGAGTTCAAATACTGGCTCTACTACTAAACTACCACTTGTACAGCTTTGGAGACATTACTTAGCTTTTCTCAGCCTCTGTTTCCTCACCTGTAAAATGAGATGATTGGATTTGATTTCTCCCTTTCAGCACTAAAACTATGATTTTATGATCTTATGACTTTTCTGACATCAGTTTTCTCATTTGCAAAATGCCCTCTAAGTCCCTTTCAGCTCTGTGATCCTCTAAATGACTGAGCTATGTGTTTATGTGCCACATGTTCAAAATGAATCATGCCTATATTACCTATCTCAAAGGATTACTGTAAGGAAAGTCTAAATCTGAAAGCACTATCAATGTTATTTATTATGATTTCTGCAAATTCAATGATTAAGTCTATCCTGGTTTCTCAAGTAGGCATTAGCTATTTTGTTAGTAGTAAAATGTGTTCTTTTTTTGGGGGGGGGGAATGCATTTCTTTATCTTTCATATATAACTTCTTGTGGCTTGTGGATTTTATAAGTTCATATGGAGCAATGCTTTGTATTGTATTCAATTATATTGTGTTGTATTCAATATTTCAGGATTTGATGAACAAATCTGGAATTAGGACCCATTATTGAGTTGTGGCTCTGGCACTGTGATCTTGAGCAAGATGCTTAATTTTTCTGGGTCTATGTTTCTTCATCTACAATATGACAGACTTAGAGTAAATGATTTCTAAAGTCCTTTCTGACACTAAAGTTATGAGTCTTAAATCCAGATTACATTCAACTCTTTTCCTTCACCTACATACCTATTTACCCCAACCCCCACCCCCACCCCAGACTCATAAATTTTTAGACATGATTTCTCCTTGAAAAAATTTTTATTGCCTTTCCTATCCCCCCCAGTAGATTATTTTAAGGTGTTTAATGATCCAATATTTTTTTAAATAGATTCTACTAGTTTGCTTTACAGAGAAGTGAGCTTAGAGACTCACTGGTTTGTATTTCACAAGACTCCTTTCAGAATCCTTCTCATGAACACTTAAGCATGGTTACAAGCTGCCTGTAACAGTGCTGTTTGTAACATGAGGTAACTATTCAGGTCCATAGTTTTCCAAATTTACTCCTCAGTTTCTTTAAACTTATAGGTACCATTTAGTCCTAGCATGGTGGGTAGGGTGCTTGATTTGGAATGAGGAAGACCTGAGTTCATCCTATCTCAGATGCTTACTATGTAGTCCTGGGCAAGTCATTTGACTACTCAGGCTCAGTTTTCTTAAGTGTAAAATGGGGATAGTAATAACACCTCCATAATTGGGTTGTAGTGAGGATCAAAGTAGACAAAGTATTTTGCAAACCTTAATATGCTATAAAGTTAGCTATTTTTATTATCTACATTATGATCATATCTACATTATGATCACCTCAGAGGCAGAGGGGTGCTATAGAGAGAGAAAATTGATTTTTTTTTAGTCAGGAAGAACAAGGTCCAAGCTCTGCATCTGATGCTTATTGCTTCTGTGACTCAGACTCACAGAGACAAATCTAAGGCTGTAAATTTCAGAACTGGTGCCAACATGTATTCAAAGAGAAAATTTCCTCATCTGAGAATTATATCAATTAAACCTCAGGTCCAGAACCTTTTCCCCATTGTCTCTTCTTATATCTAGCTTAAAACTTGCTGAATATTATTAATGATTTCATAAGCTTTCATATTATCTATTTCTAGGGACAACTTAAGGGTGGGAACTTCTTTAAAGTACTAATCATAAAAGATTGTGGTCAAGCATCCAACCAACTATCTTTTCTTAATCCTCAAGAGTTACTTTTGTCATACAATTATTTGTGAACATCTTACATCCCCTAATAAAGTATAAGTTCTTTATAGGTTGGCTCCATATATAACAGACACTCAATAAAGGTTTATTGAAGGAATGAATGATTGCCTGACTGACTTCCTACTTTTGTTAAAGACTTTCCTTTGGTTGTTTTTAGACTTTTTAAAAGGTGCTTCTCAGAGGATTTAGTGGTCTCTCTAATTTCAGTCATATTTTTCATTGTGAATCATTTTACCTGAAATTTCATCTACAGCTGCCCTAAAATAGGTTTACAGAGGTTTAGAATCAGGAGGAACTTCTCTTGGAGCCTCAGATGGTAATCAGTTTTGTTTGCCAGAATCTCAGCTCCCCTTAATTAGACTACAAGTGTTTGAAAAGGTTATAATTGTTGCAAATTCCAAAATAGTTGACATCCAAGAGGATCACCAATATTTAGATTGTTCTCTTTACTGTTGCCCTAGCCAAAACCAAAGAGTTTTGGAGACAAAGGCCATTAAACATCTACTTAGAAGAAAAAGCAAACCATGATGTGGTTTTGGTAAGTAGAGTTAGTGCATCATGGATAAATATCAGAGGCTCCAGAATGTTTAGAAGTAGAGAATACTTTGCTTATAATCCTATAAATGCAACTGATAACATTTAATATACAATACTTAGTAACAAAGGAAAATTGCTATGCATTTGATAATAATTTCTACTTTCATTTCTATTTCAGTATCTCTAGAAACTGATTTTGATCAAAATAGAAATTTTTCAGAACAGGTCCCAAGACTCCTACCTATAGTCCAGGGCTAGGAATCAAAGGATCATAAGATTTTAGTCAGCAATGGATTTAATAATTATTCTGTCAATTTCAGTCATTTTAGAGATGAAGAAACTTAGAGTCAGGAACATTAAATAACATACCTTAAATCAGTGGTCTTGAACTGAAGGTCAATAAGCCACATATAAGGATCCCTGAAGGATGATATTTTATGGTATTTTTACTCAATTTTGTTAAATATTTCCCAATTGCATTTTAATCTGTTTTAGACCATAGCAGGAAGTATTGTGAACTGCATACAGCCTATGGGATGGATGTTTGACTTTCTATCTTGGATAATACAGGTAGTAAGGTAGCAGAAATGAAATTGGAATTCAAATCCTTAGATTCTAAATTCAGTGCTTCCCCCACTTAAAATAGATTACTCTAATTGAACTTTCAATGTGGTGCGTTATGAGTGGTCAGATTTTAGAGAAGTATGGAAAGACTTGCATGAACTGATGCTGAGTGAAGTGAGCAGAACCAAGAGAACCTTGTAGTTTAATAACATCATGAGATGATCAAGCATGATGGATGCAATTTCTCTCAGCAGTTCAGAGATCAAGGATAATCCTGAGAGACCTGCTATGGACAATGTCATCCATATTCAGAGGAAAAAACTGTGGAGTCAGAATGCAGAGCAAAGCATACTATGTTCACTTTTTATAAAGCTTCTTTTATATTTTTTCTTTCTTTTTCATGGTCTTTCCCCCCCTTAGTTTTTACTTCCTCTTTCACTACATGACTAATAGGAAATATGTTAAACAGGATTGATCATGTACAATTTTTACCAGCTTGTTCACCACCGAGGGATAGGAGGGGTTAGAGGGTGATAGAAAAATGAGGAACTCATAAATTTAAAAAATGAATGAACATTAAAAAACTATCTTTTGCATGCAGTTAGGAAAATAAAATACAATTTCAATTGAGGGGCAATGAGATGACTCAGTGGATAGAGCACTGGCCCTGGAGTCAGGAGGACCTGAGTTCAATTCTGATCTTAGACACTTAATAACTGACTAACTGAATGATCTTGGACAAGTCACTTAACCACATGCCTTTCAAAAACCAAAGAGAAAACAAAAAAAAAATCAATTAAAAAAATAGAAAAGAGGTCACAACTGGAAAGAATATTAAAAATAATTTGTTCTAATGCTCTTATTTTATAGATGAGTAAACATAGGTTCCTAGAGATGAAATGTAGTCCAACATTGCCAAGGAAGCAAGTGGCAACTCTGAGACTGAAACCTAAATCTTCTAATTTCTGTCCTTTTTAAAAATATCATGATGCTTATTATGAAAAGACAGGGCACGTGGCTCCCATATATTTATATGCTGAAAAAAAAGACATTTTAAGGCTTCAGCTTGAATGGAATATTCCTAATAAAACTGTCAGGGTTAATATTTCTAGTGAAGTCCTCTCAGGGTTAAGAAATATTAAGAAAAACAAACCACTATTCTTAGATTATTCTTAGAGGAATTCCAAATGAGACTTGCAATGCCACCTATTGTCTCAATAAGGTTATGTTTACCAACTGGGAGGATAGTACACTGTTCCTAGAAAGACCTTGTGTTCCAAGTTTATAACTTTCTGATAAACATATTTTTACTAGGCTTAGATATTACTTCAATAAGATAGTTATAATCCTGAAGGTTATTCTCACTATCTGAATGATGAGGTAATATTTTATGAAAACCTTTCTTTCTTTTCTTCGTTGCTGGAGCAGATTTTCATGAGTAGAATGTAACTCTGAAGACTAACTAATGAATCAACAGAGAGAGGATAGGTAGGAGGGTGAGATTGAGTTAGGCCATATAATTTTGCTTGACAGTCAATTGGGGCAGCTCCTTGATCTTCACTACCTTTGTGAGATTTAGAGTGTGCCCTTTTCTCAAGAAAAACAAGTAAAAACTTTCTTTTGCTAAGACCAGTCCCTGAAGATTTTGTTTAATGTATTTTTATCACACACAAGCTCTAATTAGAGAATGATCCTCCTATTGGAAAGGAGGTGATAAGAGAAGATCTAGTTTCTCTCAATGAATTACAACTCCTCATTCAGAGGACACTTTCTCAGATACTGAAGGATCTTGCATATATAATTACTGAACTTGTCTCAATGATCTTTTGGAAATCAGGGTGAACAGAACAGCTGCTCCAAGATAAATAAACATTGTCTATATTTTCAAAGGATGAGATAGATAACTTATATCATTTACCCATTACTTTGAAATTTTGACAAATATTCAGAATGGATTAAGAAGCATGATGAGAGAACACTTTTCTGAAAGGGTCTGCATTTTAGTGAACTATATCTAGAAATTCAAAGTATAACTTTATATATGCAGTGTAACACAGTGTAACTTTAAAAGTGGTATGGCAACCAGAAAGGCTAATGTAATTATGAATTGCATTTGAGAGAGGCATAAATTGCAGTTATAAAGTGCTAGCACTAATGTTCTCTGCCTTAATGAGTCTATGTCTGAAATATAATGCTTAGTTTTAGGCACGTATTTTAGAAAGGACATTAATAAGATGGAGATAATTCCAGGATATGAGAACTGGTTTAAGAACTAGGGTTATTAAGCCAGGAGAAGAGAAGGTTCAGGTTTACCACATCAGGAAAGATGTAGTAACTATCTTTTAGCTTTGATTAGAAATAAATATATTTTTAAGATCTGGAGATTTTTATGAGTATAATTCACTCAATAAACAATATGTTACTTTGATATGGCATTCAAAAAATCTAATGCTTTTTCAGGCTTCTTTAGTGTAGGGTCTTTAATGAAGAAAGAAGTAATTCCACTATATTCTTCCTTAGGTAGCTTGTATTTGGAGTTGCCTTCAGTTTTGGGCACTACGTTTTAGAATTAGAATTAGTCTGAGGAGAAAACAAGTAGGAATGTGAATGGGCTAGAGGTTATGCTTTATAAGGATTAATTGATGGAACTAGACATATCAAGTCTAGATAAAAGAGGATTTGGGGAATTTGCTAGCATTCTTCAAATATTTGAAGAGAAAGATTAGATTATTATGCTTTACCCTAATATAATTAATATCAATGGTTGAAAATAATAGATAGGTAAATATTAGTTCAATATAAGGAACATTTTCTTTTTTTATAATTTTTTTTTATTTTAGGTTTTTGCAAGGCAATGTGGTTAAGTAACTTGCCCAAGGCCACACAGCTGAGGTCAGCTTTGAACTCAGGTACTCCTGACTCCAGGGCCTATGCTCTATCCACTGCATCACCTAGTGGCCCCAGGGACTTAACAACAACATTTGTCCAAAATGGAAGTTGACAATTTTGTTAAGTCAGTGAATTCCTCCTGTCTTTAGTCAAAGACTATAGAACTATATAGGATATTGTAAATAGGACTAGTATTTTTTGTAGGAGTTATATTAGAAGTGCTTTGCTCTGACTTTGGGGAAATCACTTATTTCCACATATGTAAAAAATATATATATATATATATATATATATATATATATTGTGAATGTCATGGATACCTTTGGTGAAACTTATAATTGTTTCTCACTAACGTTCATAATTAAAGGAGGTGTTAAATTCTAATTGGAGGTTAATGAAAATAAAAGTATACTTTTTTTTCACTTTCAAATTCATAGATACCTTGAAATCTATTCCTGTACCTCTTAGAGTCTAAGAATCCTAGATTAAGAACTCTTGGGCCAGATGATTACTAAGTTTTTTTTTTTGGCTCTAAATTCCATAATCCTATGATCCTATCCAATACTTCAAATTTATGATTTCATGTATGTAGCAAACTACAGTGTATATGGTTGATGCCCAAGAACTTAGGCCATGAAGGGCATTGGCAAATAATGAAGCAAAGTAGGTGGGCCATGATCATAGTTCAGAGATCCAGATGGTACAGGAGAGAATTGGCAGAAGGACACAGGAAGAGTTGGCATCTTGCCACTTGAGCTGAACATTATCTAGAACAGTATATTATGCATAATTAAAGTGCTCAATGAATATTTGATGAATGAATGAATGAATGAATCCTTGAATGAATAAACTGGACATGAAAAAAATAAAATAATCTAATCGGGGATATCAGCAACAAAGTCTTCATATTAAGAGCAGATGATCAAGAACCCACAAAAGCATGTTGCATGTAATGCAGAACTTGACTGATGTGTAAGGTTTGCTATATTTGTTTTACTAATTATGGTTCTCTGAGAAGTAGTGGAGGGGAAGAGAGGGAAATGAAGATGATATAAAGAAAAAAAGATAGTTAAATCATCTATTCATTTATTTTAAATATTTAATTAAAAATAGAGTTTCAAATTTTCTCCTTCCCCCATCTCCCTCACTTATAGCAAAGGTAAGCAATAAAATATCAATTATATATATGAATTTATGCAAAAATTATTTCCATTTTAGTCATGTTACAAATAACCAAAAAAGGGAAGAAACTCAACAAAAGAGCAATCTGTACTCAGAGTTCATCAGATCTCTCTATGGTAGCTGATAGAATTTTTCATCATGGTCCTTTGGAATTGTTTTGGTTCATTGCCTTGATCAGAGTAGCAGTCTTTTGTTGATCATTGTTAAAATATTGCTGTTATTTTTTTACAATATTCTCTTGGTTCTCTGCTCACTTTGCTTTGCATTAATTCATATAAGTCTTCCCATGTCTGAAGTTATCTTGCTCATCATTTCTTATAGCATAATGGCATACACATATTCTTATAGTGCAATCATATACCACAACTTGTTCTGCCAGTCTTTAACTGATGGACATAACCACAATTTCTAATTATTTTCCACCACAAAAAGAACTGCTATACATATTTTTGTATATATAGGTCCTTCCCCTTTTCTTTGATCTCTTTGGGATATATAAATTTAGTAGTATTGCCCAGTCAAAGGGTATTCACAATTTTCTAGTATTTTGAGCATATTTCCAAATTATTCTCCAAAACAGTTGGACTAATTTACAATTTCTCCAGGAGTGCATTAATATCCTTGTTTTTCCAAATCTCAGCATTTATCATTTTCTTTTTCCTGTCATGTTAACCAAATGTGGAGTTTTTTAATTTCTCTAATTTCTCTAATCAATAGTAATTTAGAGGTCTTTTTGCATGTCACTATTGATAGTTTTATGGGATAGCTAGATGGTACAGTGGATTGAGTACTGGGCTTGGAATCAGAAAGACTCTTCTATAGCTGAAATCTGACTTCAGACAGATCTGTATATATATATATAGTTGCATGACCTTAGGTTAAGTCATTTAATCCTATCTGTTTTAGCTTCTTATTTGAAGATAAGTTAGAGAAGAAAATGGCAAACCACTCTAGCATCTCCATCAAGGAAGCCTCAAATGGGATCAACCTTGATATGACTGAATAACAGAAATTGATCATTTTGATTTATTCTTCTGAAAACTTCCTGTTCATATCCTTTTATCATTTATCAATCAGGAAATGATTCTTATTTTTTTCATATAAATTGGCCTAAGTTCCATATTTAAGAAATGAGACCTTTCAGAGAAACTTTTTATAATTTTTTCCTCCACTTCCCTACTTTTCTTCTTAATTTTAGCTGCAATTTTATGTTTATATTTTTATATAATCAAAATTATCCATTTTATTTCCAGTGATCCTCTCTATCTCTTTATAAATTTTTCCCTTGGCCATAGATCTGAAAGTACATTTTTCCATGCTCCGCTAATTTTCTTATTACTCTTTATGCCTAAATCTTTGACCCATTTTGACCTTATTTTGATATACACCACAGATTTTAATATGTACCTACTTTCTACCTAACTGTTGTTCACTTGTATCACCAATTCTTGTCAGATGTTGAGAGCTTGCCTTCAAAACTCAGATATTTGCATTTATTAAACACTTTATTACTATGATCATTTACTTCTGTGCTCAATTTTTTCTTCTTTTTTTCTGGGTAATTTACATTTTTGTAAATATTTGTCCATTTCACCTAGATTGACCCAGATGGTCTGGAATTTGACTATAATTTTCCTGGGAGTATTCATTTTTGGATCTCTTTCAAATCATGAGAAATGAATTCTTTCTATTTGTATTTTACCCTCTGGTTGATCATTTTTTTTGAAACATAATAACCAAGTTCTTTCTATTTCTATTTCTATTTATTTCTATTTAAGGCAAGCCAATAATTCTTTTTTTTTTTTTTTGCAAGGCAATGGGGTTAAGTGGCTTGCCCAAGGCCACACAACTAGGTAATTATTAAGTGTCTGAGGGCAGTTTTGCATGCAGGTACTCCTGACTCCAGGGCTAGCTGCCCCAAGCAAATAATTCTTAAATTATCTCTCTTTGATCTATTTCCCATATGAATATATTTCCTATGAGATATTTCACATTTTCATATTTTTTATTCTTTTGAATATTTTTGTTTCTTCATGTCTCATGGAGTCATTAGCTTCCACTTTACTAATTCTAATTTCTAATGAGTTATTTTCTTCAATGAATTTTTTTACCACTTTTTCAATTTAGCCAATTCTGCTTTTTAAGGTATTATTTTCTTTGATATTTGTGTCTTTTTTCAAGCTATTGTCTTTTCATAATTTTCTTCCTTTGCTCTCATTTCTTTTCCCCATTTTTCTGCTAAAATTCTAATTTGATTTTGAAATTCACTTTTTAAATCTCTTTCAGGAATTCTTATTGTGTAAAATTCACATATTTGAGATTTTGTTTATAGATATTTTGATGCTGTTTTCTTCTGAATTTATGTTGTGATGTTCCTTGATCAGGGACAAGGATCTCTGTTTCCAATTTTAGGGTTTTTTTTACACTGCTGTCTTCTGAATAATTCTCATGATTTGGAAGTTTTTAGTGTTTCTAAAGTGATGTGATTTAGGGAGGGGTGTGGTCACTGTTCTCTTGATGTGTACCATTGTCCTTTAGTGACTTGCCCAAGGCCACACAGCTGGGTAATTATTTCGTTTCTGAACTGGATTTGAACTCAGGACCTCCTGATTCTGGGGCCGGTGCTCTATTCACTGCTTCACTTAGCCTTGTCTTTACCCAGAAAGGGCTCTTGCCACCTTGAGTTTGTTATCAATATTGTTCCTCAGAGCTTCTGCTCCCTTATGACTGCAAGTGTTCCTCTCTACCCTTGAACTATGACCAAGAAGCGGGTATCAGCAATGGAAATCCCCTTTGCTCAGTGCTAGCACAGAGATCCCCTATAATTTCTTTTTCACCGTTTGACAGTTCCTCTCACTATCTCTGGTTTGAGAGTTTCCAAAGTTGCTGCTTCTGCTGCTATTGCTACTTTCAAGGCCCATAGCTGGTGTTATTGCCACATGGACTTCTGGCTAGTCCTCCTTTCAATGTCATACATAGACTTTGCCCTCTGATTTCCTAAATTGTCTTGGACGGAAAACTGGTTTATCCTGACCCTTATTTTTTTTTTTTTTTTTGGTTTTGTGACTCCAGAATTCCATTTTAATCATTTTTTAAAGTTGTTTGGAGGATAATGTTGAGAGAGCTCTACTGCTTCTTCTACTCTGTCATTTTGGAGAAATGATTTTTTACAAAACATTTTAAAAAGAAAAACAACCTAGCTAAGTTCGTATAGGTTCAGTGGTAGATGACAGAATAATAACTAATAAGTTTTTCTTCAAATCTAAATGATTTTTCACTAAAGGGAATATTCAATCAGGAAAGACCAAATTTTCTTAAAATTTTGAATTAAGTAGCAAAATTACAAGTAACAAATCAACTACCCAAGATAGAAATTGTTTTTGCTCCCTTAAGACTTAAATCATCTTTTTTGTGAGCAATTCTATTCTCTGAAGACAGACATGAAGATCTATCTGTAGGTTTCTATTTTTTTCAGGCTCTTGTTCTTTTCCAACTTTTTTTTTTGTGTTTCCCAAGGTTTTTGCATTATTTCCCCTGCACTGATGCTTTCTAATCCTGATGTTTTATTATTCTGAGAATCTGTTGTTTTGAGAGTGTTTCTTTCATTTATCCTAAAATTTCTAGTTTTTTAGCACAAATAGGTCCTTTCCCCTTTTTTTGAATATCTTGGGGATCTGGAACTAGTCAGTAGTATTGTTGGATCAAAGGGTACGTAGAGCTTTATAGCCCTATGTGCATAGTTCCATATTATTCTCCAGAATGATTGGCTCAGTTCATAACTCCACCAGCAATGCATTTGTGTCTCAGTTTTTCCACATCTCTTCCATGAATGATCTTTCTTAAAGAAGAGGTAGAAATGACAATAAGATAACAAATAGAGGAAAAACATGTTGGAAAAAATGTTGGAAAGAGTATTTGCAGAGGAAATCCCTACTGAAGGAGACACAGCTTTGAGAGACTGATTCATAATGTAGCTGAAAGATAGCTCTCTCATACCAGAGCTGTGAAAAGTCTTAGACATTATGAATTCTGAAACAACACAGCTAAAACAATATCAAAATAGCTAAATCTATATACCTACCTATATAAATTCTTTATAAATTATTTATATAAAAATTGAAGGCATTGTGTTAAAAGGATAATAATGGGGAGCAACCAGGCTTTTGCAAGTGATATTTGACAATAGCCAACATCCATATTTTAAAATTAATAAAAACATTGTATCTTTCTCCTATCCCTTCCATAGTTGGGGAAAAGACATATAAGATCTTTATTATAAAAATGCATTACCAAACAAAATACATTCTTTCATTGAACATATCTTTTTACCCATCCTAAGTAAGTCTCTTTCAAAACCCCAAATCTATCACCTGTCTGTCAAGAGGTGGCTAGCATGTTTCATCCCTGGACCAATCTTGATTGGTCATTGATTGAAGTTCTTAGGGCTTTCAAAGTTCTTTGCTTTAAATGAGTTGTTAGTGTATAAATTGTTTTCTTGTTTTTTCTCACTTCATTTTGCAGTAGCACATGTGATTCTTCCTTGGTTTCACTAAAATGATTCTTTCCATCTTTTTTAATGGCACAGTACTAACCTATTATATAAATATGTCATAATTTGTACAGTCATTCTTCAAATGATGATTTTTTTTCATAGTTTTCAGTTCTTTTTTGTTTTTGTTTGCAAAAGGAACCATAAATATTTTTGCATGTGAGGTTAGACTCCATTTTAACTTTTATCTCTTTGGAGTATAGAGTCTAAGAGAAGTTTTGATAAGTCAAAGAATATATACAATTCAATGATTGTTTGGGTAACTGATCATAAAGAAATTGCTTTACAACCAATTCATAGTGCCCCATTAGTGAAATAGTGTGCTTATTTTCCTGCAACCCCTCGAACTATTTTTTTTAAATCTTTGCAAATTGGACAGATGTGAAGCACAATCTTAGGTTTAATTTTTATCTTTCTACTTATTTAGTGATTTGAAACATTAAAAATATGTAGATGCGTGGATTTCTTTCCATAAGAGCTAACTATTCATATTTTACGAGCATTTCTCAATTAAGACTTTTTATTCATCTATTTGTTATATATCTTGAAACCTAAATCTTTATCAGAAAAAAGATGCTACTAATATTTTCACCCCAGGTTACTTGATTTCCTTCTAATGTCAGTTGCACTGATTTAGTTTGTGTAAAAACATAATAATTTTATGTAAGCAAATTTTCCCATTTTATCTTCTGTGATTCTCTTTATTACTTGTTTGGCCATGAACTCTGAAAGTTCCTTGCTTCTCTATTTTGTTTATTGGCTACTCTTTAAGTCTAACTCATGCACCCATTTGGAGCCTTCCTTGGTACATGGTGTGAAATATTATTCTATATTTAATATCTATATCTTGTTTTCTGTTTTTTTTTTGCAGCAGTTTTCTTTTTTATTGTTGAAGAATGCTTATCCCAGTAGGTTGGGTTTTGGAGTTTCCTAAAACTAAAGTTGGTTGTATATACTTCCCATTGCTTCTGTTTGGTTGAGTCTTTTCAGGTTTCACTGAGAGCATCCTGCTCATAATTTCTTAGAGCTGAGCAGCATTCCATTATATTCACAAACCTCAATTTGTTAGCAATTCTCCAATTGATGGATTTTCCCTCAGTTTCTAGTTCCATTCCACCAGAAGAGAACTGCTATAAATATCTTTATTTTTAGAGATCCTTTACTTCCTTCTGGAATATAGAGCTGATAGTGGCATTGCTTGGTCAAAGGGGATGCTTTTTTTGGCAGCTGTTTTCAGAGATACTCCTAGGGACCTGCCAGTTTTCAATTCTTTAGTATGATCTATGGAAAGGTTTGTGCTCTGGTCTGTGGGTAACTACAAACACTTCTTTCTGCCCTGGATCTGTGAGGAGGATCCCCACTCTCCTATGGCAACAATCTCTATTCTGTTATTGTTCTTCCTTCCCCCATGCCCAGGACTGAAATCCTGAGTATAGTATGGACAAAGTGCAGAGTCCTACCTCAGTGATAACAAAGAGATTATTGAAATCTCTTTCTGACCCCCCTTCCCATCTGTGAATTTAGTTCTGGAAGCAGCTCCATCTACTGGTTGAGGGGCTCCTAAGGACTGCTCCTGGTCCACTGAGGTCAGGTCTCCACTGAAGAGCCTGTGGACTGTGTTTACTCTAACCCCAGTGAGGGAGACTTTTCCTGCTAACCTTTCAAATTTTCCTTGGTAATCTTTGGATTGAGAAACTGCCAACACTGCCACTGACCCAATCACCTTGCTGTCTGTTCCCAGATTTCTGGGGCCAGCTCACGTCAGTGTGGCTGCACTGCATTGTGCTCCTCTCATTCTGGTGCATCAGACCCTTCCTGCTAATGTTCCAAGTTGTCTTGGGTTGGAAAATTTGTTTCATTCAATATTTTTGTGGATTCTGTAACTCTAGAATTTGCTTAGTTATCATCTAAAGGTATTTGGAGTGGTTTCAGGGAGAGTTCGAGTAAGTTCATCATCTAAGCTCCAGTTCCAATTACTGTTTTTTTTACTACAGTTTGAAATCTGGAACTGCTTTGTCTTTATCCTCTATGCCTCATTGGGATTAGAGTGGAGCACAGTATAGCACAGGCTTTAACAGCGCAGACCTGAAACCAGTGGACCAGGGGCAGTTATGTCTATGCATATTCCTTCATTTTCTTGTCAATGCCAGCATTCCAAGTACAATATTGACCAATAGTAGTGATAATGGACATCTTTGTTTCATTCTTGATTTTCTTAGGAAGACTTCAAGTTTATCACCATTATAAATAATGCTTGCTTTTGGTTTTAGTTAGATACTACTTAGAATATTAAGAAATATTCCATTGATTCCTGTGCTTTTTAGTGTTTTTAAATAGGAATAGGTATTATATTTTTCAGAGTTTTTTTTCCTCCATTTATTAATGTTATCTCATTTTTCTTATTGGTATGGCAAATTATGCAGATAATTACTTAATATTAGAGCAAATCTCACCTGGTCATAGTATATCATCTTTATAATATTGGTATATTTTTCTTGCTAATAGTTTATCTTAAATTTTTACCTCGATATCCATTAAGGAAATAGGTCTAGCATTTTCTTTTCTGTTTTTCCTCTCCTGGGCTTATATATCAAATTCATATTTCTATCAAAAAGGGATTTGATCAGATTTACTCTTTCTTTACTTCCCCCTCCCAATAGTTGATATGGTTCTGAATAAATTGTTCCCTAAATGTATTTTAGAAGTCCCTTATGAATCCAAGTGTCCCTGAGCATTTTTTTTAAGGCAATGGGATTAAGTGACATGGTCAAGATCACACTGGTAAGAATTAAATGTCTGAGGCTGGATTTAAACTCAGGTCCTCTTGACTCCAGGACCAGTGCTAACATAATTGACTCATTCCCAATAAATTTTTTTCTAAGTGAACTCATTAATGGATTGTTCAATTTCTTTTTCTAAGGTAAGGTTATTTATTTTGAAGATAGGGTTATTCTGTTTCCACTTTTCCTAATCTGGACAATTTATAATTTTGTAAATATCCATTTTATTTCTTAGATTTTCAGTTTTACTGGAGTATAATTGTACAAAATAAATTCCAATAGTTTACTTAAAATTAATAATTTGATTTTATTTTTTAGGTCAAATTTATCTATTTCATTGTTTTTTCATAAAATCAGCCCTTTATTATATTTATTCAACCATTTTTTAACTTTCAATTTTATTAATATCTACTTTGATTTACAAGATTCCCATATTACTATTTAGGAATTTCTAATTTATTCTTTTTCTAGTTTTTAAAAAATTTATTGCATGTCCATTTCATTAATCTGCTCTTTATTTCTTTTCTTTTTATTTTCAGCCATTTGAATAGCACATTTCCAAATTACAAAATTTCCCTCCACCCTTCCTTTCCACCCCCTTCCCCTCAGTAGGGAACAGTCAGGTTAGCATTTTACATACATATTTTGTTAATCATATTTACAAATTAGTAATTTTTGGCATGAGGAATTAGGATTAAGGGAAAGAGATACATAAGAGATAATTTTTATAAAGTGTTCATCAGATATGGTAGGGGTCTTTTTTCTGTGTGTTTTGTTTTGTTTTGTTTTGTTTTTCTTCCTCTGGTTGGGGATAATATAGTCCATTATCAGTGTAATACAGTTGTCCTAGTTCTCTGGACTATGGAGAGTAGTTGCTTCCATCAAGGTTGTTCATCTCATAATCCTGTTGATGTGTTGGTCATTGTTCTCTTGGCTCTACTCTCTTTCTTCAGCATCAGATGCAATAAGTCATTCCATGATTCTCTAGAGTCTGACCATTTATGGTTTCCTATAGAACATTTTCTTTTTCTTCTCTCATTGCTGAAACTAAAATTTCTAATAATTTATTAATTATTTTACTCCTGATCTTACTGGGAATGCCCCTAGTTTATCCCCATTGCATATAATGCTTGCTGATGGTTTCAGATAGATACTGATTATCAATCTAAGGAACAATCTATTTATTCCTAACTCTCTAGTGTTTTTAGTAGGAATGGGTGTTGTATTTTGTCAAAGGCTTTTTCAGCATCTATTAAGATAATCATATGATTTCTGTTGGGTTTGCTATTGATGTAGTCAATTATAATAATAGTTTTCCTAATATTGAACTAACCCTGCATTCGTGGGATAAATCCTGCTTGGTCATAGTGTATTATCCTAGTGATAATTTGTGGTAATCACTTTCCTAAGATTTTATTTAAGATTTCTGCATCCATATTCCTTAGGGAAATTGGTCTATTATTTTCTTTCCCTGTTTTGGCTCTTCCTGGTTTAAGTATTGGCACCATAATGGTGTCATAGAAGGAGTCAGGCAGAGTTCTATCTTCACCTATTTTTCCAAAGAGTTTATATAGAATTGGAACCAATTGTTCCTTAAATGCTCGATAGAATTCTCTTGTGAATCCTTCTGGCCCTGGAGAGTTTTTTTCTTAGGGAGTTCAATGATTGCTTGTTGAATTTCTTTTTCAGAGACAGGCTTATTTAGGCATTTAATTTCCTCTTCATTTAACCTAGGCTACTTATATTTTCATAAATATTCATCCATTTCACTTAGATTATCAAATTTATTGGCATACAGTTGGGCAAAATAATTCTGCATTATTATTTTAATTTCCTCCTCATTGGTGGTGAGTTCACCTTTTTCATTTATGATACTAGTAATTTGGTTTTCTTCTTTATTTTATTTAATCAAATTAACCAAAGATTTATCAATTTTATTATTTTTCATAAAACCAACTCTTGGTTTTATTTATTAGTTCAATAGTTTTCTTGCTTTCCATTTTATTAATTTCTCCTATAATTTTTAGAATTTCTAATTTGGTCTTTAGTTGGGGGGGGTTGATTTTTTTCTTTCTCTAATTTTTTAGTTACATGCTTAGTTCATTGATTTCTTCTTCCTCTATTTTAATTCATGCAAAGAGTTAAAGATATAATATATCTGGGGCGGCTAGGTGGCACTGTGGATAGAGGACCGGCCCTGGAGTCAGGAGTACCTGAGTTCAAATCTGGCCTCAGAAACTTAATAATTACTTCGCTGTGTGGCCTTGGGCAAGCCACTTAACCCTGTTTGCCTTGCAAAAAAAAACCCTAAAAAAAAAAGATATAATATATCCCCTAATAATTGCCTTGGGTGTATCTCATAAGTTTTGGTATGTTGTTTCATTATTGTCATTATCTAGGATGAAATCATTAATTTTCTCTACAATTTTTTTTTCATCCACTAATTCTTTAAAGTGAGCTTATTTAGTTTCCAATTAGTTTTAGGTCTGTCTCTCCATGGCCCAATATTGCATGTGATTTTTATTGCATTATGATCTGAGAAGGATATATTCAGTATTTCCACCTTTCTGCATTTGATTATTAGGTTTTTATGCCCTAGTACACGATCAATTTTTGTGTAGGTTCCATGTACTACAGGAAAAAAAAGTATATTCCTTTCTATCTCCATTCAACTTTCTCAAAAAGGTCTATCATGTCTAGGTTTCCTATCATTCTATTTACCTCCTTAACTTCCTTCTTGCTTATTTTATGGTTAGATTTATCTAAATCTGAGAGAGGGAGGTTAAGCTCTCCTACCAGTAGAGGTTTGGTGTTTATATCTTCCTGCAACTCATTTAGCTTCTTCTCTGATGCTAATACCACTCAGTGCATTATCTGTGGTACCTTTTAAGAGGATACAGTTTCTTTCCTTATCTCTTTTAATAATATCTATTTTTTCAGTTGCTTTGTCTGAGATAAGGATTGCTACCCCTGCCTTTTTCACTTCAGCTGAAGCAAAATATATATTGCTCCTACCTTTTACCTTTACTCTATATGTATCTCTCTGCTTCAGATGAGTTTCTTGTAAGCAGCATATTGTAGGATTCTTGTTTTTAATCCATTCTGCTAATTACTAGAGTTTTATGGGAGAGTTCATCCCATTTACATTCAAAGTTATAATTACTTACTCTTTATTGCCCTCTATGCTATCTTCCCTGTTTATATTTTCCCTCTTTTTTCACTTTATCCATATTCCCCAGTATTTTTCTTCTAAATACCATCTCTTTCAGTGTGTTTGCCCCTTATATCCACCCCTCCCCTATTTTCTCCTTTCCCTTTGCCCATTCTTCCTTCCCTTCCTTCCGTTACTCCTCCTTTCCCTCCCCTCCCCCTTTCCCCTTTTAATATTTGAAAAGTAAGATAAGTTTCTTAACTGAATATATGTATGTATGTATGTTAATTCTTCTTTGAGGCAAAACTGATGAGAGAAACTTTCAGGCAGTTCTCACCTCTTCCCTTCTTCCCCTCTATTGCAATCAGTGTTTTGTACATCTTCATGTAATATGATTTACTCCATTCAATCTCCTCCATCCTTCTGTCTCTTTAATGTCCCCCCTTTTTAAAGGAGATATTGTTTTTAAATCATTCTATTTGTATCACAGAGAAGTCATGAGTGTCCAAATACTTCTGGCTAAGTATGTTTTCTATAATAGAGTTACAATTCTGAAGAGTTATGAATATCTTTCTCCCAGGTGGGGATATAGCCAGTTTCATCTTATTGGATAGCATTTTTTTTCTTTTCCCTTTTTTTCCCTTTTCATCTATCTTTTGAATCTGCTGTTTGAACTTCAAATTTTCTATTTAGCTCTGGTCTTTTCATCAAGAAAAGTTGGAAATCTCCTATTTCATTAAATGTCCATCTTTTCCCCTGGAAGAGACAGCTAAGTTTTGCTGTATAGTGAATTCTTGGCTGTGTTCTAAGCTCCTTATTGTTCAGAATATTGTATTCCAGGCACTTCAATCCCTTAATGTTGATGCAGCCTGGTCCTGTGTAGTCCTTATTGTGGCTTTTTGGTATCTAAATTGTTTCTTTCTGGCTCCTTGAAGGATTTCTTCTTTGATGTGATAGCTCTGGAATTTGGCCACAATATTCCTTGGCGTTTCATTTTGGGATCCCTTTCAAGAGGGGATCAATGTATTCTTTTTGTTCTTCTTAGGTTTTTGCAAGACAAACGCGGTTAAGTGGATTGCCCAAGGCCACACAGCTAGGTAATTATTAAGTGTCTGAGGCCGAATTTGAACTCAGATGCTCCTGACTCCAGAGCTGGTGCTCTATCCACTGTACCACATATCCTCCCCCAATGTATTCCTTCGATAACTATTTTGCCCTCTAGTTCCATGACATCAGGACAATTTTCCTTCAATAGAGTCTGAAATATTGACTTCAGGTTTTTTTTTTAATCCTTAATGTGTCCAGGAATCCCAATGATTCTTAAGTTGTCTCTTCTGGATCTGTTCTTTAGGTCAGTAGTTTTCCCTTTGAGATATTTTAGACATTATTCTATTTTTTGATTTTAACAGATTCTTGTTGTATCATGAAGTCATTATTTTCCATGGATTCCATTTTTTTTAAGAGAAGAATATTCTTTATTTACCTTTTGTCGCTCCTTTTTCAATTGGTCATTTCTATTTTTGAAGGAGATTTCCATTTGCCACTTGTGGTTTTGAGAGAATTATTTTCTTTTTGTACTTGTCCCATTGTATTTTGCAAGGATTTTTTTTTCTTGTTGCAAGGTGTTAATTTTCTCTTGGGTTTCTTTTCCCAATTTTTCCAATTTATTTTTAAACTCTTCTTGGGTTTCTTTTCCAAATTTTTCCAATTAATTTTTAAACTCCTTCCTGATCACTTCTATGAAGTGTTTTGGGGCTGGAATCCAATTCGTATTCTCCCCAGAAGTTCTAATTCTCTTTGAGTTAGGTCTGTCTTTGAGGTAGCTTTCAATGGACCCCCTTTCTGCTGACTTTTCTTCATCTTCCTAGGATTTTGTGCTGGGGGAGGGGCTGGTTCACAGACCTTTGGTTTTGAAAACCTTAGAGGCTTTGTTCACTGGACTTAGTAACTCTGCATGGGCCAGCTAGTATGGGGTACTAGAGGCTTTCTTTGGTGTGTCTGTGACCTTGATTTGTGGCCCTTTCCCTAGGCCTGAGTGGGCTGGTAGGGGGGAGAGCAGCAGGGTCTGAATTATCGCTGAACACTATGGGCTGCATCCTTGGGCTATATAATTAATCTCCATATCTTTCACTCACTACTGAGAGAGATCTGCTTACACCTGAAGGGGGCGGATGGGGAGGTTGTTACTGTGTTTACTCTGGGAAGAGTCCCTTTCTCTCACAGGGATGGGGACCTGGGATCAACTGGAAACTGAGAATACGGGCATCCCTGGATTTCCAGGCCAGTGAATCTGACTGGATTCATGTCTAGCTGCTGTGCTGGGGCTCTCCCTTTGACTTCAATGAAGCTGTCCTGCCCACTTACAAAGCCAAAAGCTTCCACGGTTGTTCTGAGTTTATTCCCAGATTTCACCTCATTGCCCCTGTGCTGCCTCTCTGCTCTCTGCCCCCCAGCTCACCCATGCTCCCCTGACACAGACCCTGTACATGTTCTTTTCCTTTTCTCTTTCTAGATTTTGTGGATTTGAATTCTGTTAAGAGGCTTGATTCAAATTAGCTCTGAGGGAAAGCCAGGAGGCCTTAGGACAATGCCTGGCTTCTCTCTACCATCTTGGCCGGAAGTCCTTTCTGCCATTTTGGCCTAAGATAGATTTCTTAACAATAGAGTATATATATATATGTAATTATATATATATATATATATATATATATATATATATATATATATATATATATATATGAAATATATAAAATATATAAAATATATATATATATATATATTTTTCCCCTCTTTAGCCAATTGCCCTTCAATTGTAAGTCTGTCCATGCTTTTCTATGTGAAATAATTTGACTCATTCTTCCTCTCCCTTCCATGTTCTCCTAAATCATCATTTTTCTCACCTTTTTATATAATTGACTTACTCCTATATTACCTTTCTATGCATAATCCTTTTAACTATCCTAATAATGATAACGTTTTAGATGATACATAAA
Source organism: Macrotis lagotis (assembly GCF_037893015.1). Lineage (NCBI taxonomy): Eukaryota > Metazoa > Chordata > Mammalia > Peramelemorphia > Peramelidae > Macrotis > Macrotis lagotis. The sequence goes on from NC_133661.1 coordinate 122,404,750, forward strand.
TCATGTTTTCTACAGAAAGTTAGTTAACCTTATTGCATCCTTTATTTCTTTTTGATGTTGATTTTTCTTTTTATGTTTATGCTTCTCTTGAGTTTTGTATTTTAAAGTCAAATTTTTTATTCAGCTCTGATTTTCTTTAATGAAATTTTGTACTTTTTTCTACTTGGCTAATTCTTGCTCTTTTTTTTTTGTTTGTTTGTTTTCTGCTTTGTTTTTGAAAGGCAATATGGTTAAGTGACTTGCCCAAGGCCAAACAATCAGGTAATTATTAAGTGTCTGAGGTCAGATTTGAACTCAGGTCCTCCTGATTCCAGGGTTGGTGCTGTATCCATTGCATCACCTAGCTACTTTCTCTGTTTTTTTTATATGGGTCATTTTCTTCAACTTTTTTTTTAAAGGTTTTTTGCAAGGCAATGGGGTTAAGTGGCTTGCCCAAGGCCACACAGCTAGGTAATTATTAAGTGTCTGAGGCCAGGTTTGAACTCAGGTACTCCTGACTCCAGGGCCAGTGGTCTATCCACTGCACCACCTAGCCATCTTAAAATGAGTCATTTTATTTAGCCTCTTTTCAAAACTGCTAATTGTCTTTTCATAAATTTTCTTCCTTTGCTCTCATTTCCTTTCTCCATTTCTCCTCTACCACTCTGATTTTGAAAATAATTTTATTGCTCCTAGAAATTTTTGTTGTATTTGTGTCCAATTCACATTTTCTTTTTAAGTCTTTGCTTATAACTATTTTGACTTCATTGTATTTTATGTTTGTGCCTTGATCTTCCCTGCCACCCTGCTATCTTTTTATGGTCAAGTTCTTTATTGTTGCTGTTGTTGTTTATTCAATTTTTCCACCCTCTTTCTTGATTTTGAAATTTATATTAGTGTTTGTCTCTGTTTTCAGCGTGGAGCATGGAGGGGAACTGACTCCAACTTCAGATTTTTTTGGCACACTATTTACCAAGTTAGTTCTTGTGGGAAGGGAGTGAGATTTTCAGTGCTTCCAAAGTGGTGGTTACTGCTCTTATGGTCTGTTCTCTGATTTTTGCACAAGAAGGTTTCTGATCCCTTGGCATTGCTATTGATATTGCTCTTCAGGTCTCTGATCCTTTGGGATTGGAAGTGATTCTGTTCCTTGGGCTCCCTGATCCCTTGCGACCAAAAATAATATTACACACCAGGGCTTCCACTTCTTCTTCAATAAAAGTGCTTTTTTTCCTCTGCCCTAGAACTGTGGTCCAGAAATATGGATAGAGTATGAAGTTGCCAAATAGCATTTGCTCCTGTGTCCATTGCTAGGACTGAGAATATCCCTGTAATATCCTGAAAATTTACCAGGTCCCCTTACGCTCATCCTCTTGAGTTCTCTTGAAGCTGCTCCTGCTTCTGTCATCACTACCTAGAACCACCACTGGTGTTTCATCCACATTGACTGATCAGTCTTTACTCCCATTTCATAGATCTATCTTTGAGCCTCCCAAGTTGTCTTGGGCTGGGAAAATATCTCACTCTGACATTTCCTTGACTGTCCCTCTATAATTTGCCTTGGGGCATCATTTTAAAGCTGTGGAAGAATATTTGAGACAGCTCAGCTGAGGATTTTCTCTACTTTGTCTACTTGTCTCTATTACCCTAACCATATCTGTTTCTGAATTTGAGTCATTTGAAGATATCAAAGGCTTTGGTAGTGAGAATTTTCTTTTCTGAATCTTCAGCATACATGGCTAACAGGGAAGAGAGGGTTCTAAAACTTATATAGAAAGTTGTCAGGTTTGATCTCCATAGGCTTTTCCTAATGGATGCTAATTCTTGAGTTTACAAAATTTTACTGGCAATCAGTCAGCAGATGATTTGTGGCAGATTTGTTAGTCCACAGCCTAACAGGAATTAACTTTATGGTGGTGGTGGTGGTGGGGGAAATGGAGGAGTCAGCTTGGGGGAGGTCCAGTTATTTCCAGGGCTCTTGGGCACAGAATTTCTGTCCTTATATGAGTCTTAGGGGAGGTGTTGGAGATAATTTAGTACTCCTGATGTCCTTTGACCTTTTTTTATTTTCCAAGGATGCATTGATCTTCTTTTTAGGCTGATGTACTTGATCAAAGATGCTTCTCTTTGGCAGCTGTCTGCCTTGATGAAATCTTGAAACTTAATTGCAATGATGTCTACAACAGTTCCTATTCCTTAAATTGTTTCTAGGCACTTCACAACCCTCTCCTGTCCTCCCAACTGTTAGCACTGGGATCTTCTTTCCTGTCTGTTCTCTTCCCATTGCCCAGAAGGGAGGAAGCAATGACCTGATATATGGGCCATTCAGGGTCATTTATAATTGGGGGGGAGCGAATAAGAGTTTTCTTGGAGATAAGTAGTTGATTTTTTTCAACTTTTTTTAGTTAGGTTTATTTTTTGTTTATTAATGGGGAGCAGCTGAGTCTATGCTATCTCTCACTGAAGCATCTTGACCTTGCCCTCAATTGCTCCTATCATACTTTGTAGAGTATTAACTCTTTTTAAGCATCATATTTCTATTTTTATTTATGCCCTTTAAGATCTTCTACAAAAGTATTCTGTGCCAATCTCTTTGTTTTGACTGTGAGATTGGGTTTACATGAACAGTCTGGTATCTAAAATATTTGATCTGTCAGAATTTTAAAACTGAAAGACACCTGAGAGAGTCCAATTCCCTCTTTTTACAAATGAGGTCAAGTGTAAATTTTATGACTTTCATCCAGACGTGTTATACTTTTTTCTTTTTTTTTGAGAACATTTAAATGAAAGCATTTTCTATCTAACTGATCCTTCCACTATAGCAGGTACTAACTACTTAAAAATATAAATGATTAAACTACAAATCTGCCTTTTATCTCAGAAACACTTGTAAATTGAGAATATTCACTTATCTGTATGATGCTGAAAATGAAACAGATACCATTATTTTTCCAAAAATTTTATCAAACTTCTCTGTGATATATATAATTCTACAAATGAACCATCAAGTGAGTCATAAATTAACTACTTTATGAATTTAAAAGATTCAGTTCAATTTACCTCATAAAATTGTGAATAGATAATTTGGTATTTTAGAGTATTTTTCACTTCTTTTTGAGGGATTTTGAGAATACCCACATTTGTCTCCTTGCTCTTCCATTCAAAAAATATAGCTACCTATATATCATAGTCTATGTAAATGCTGGTGTTGAGGGGCAGCTAGGTGACACAGTGGATAGAGTACTGGTCCTGGAGTCAGGAGTACCTGAGTTCAAATGCAGCCTCAGACACCTAATAATTACCTTAGTTGTGTGGCCTTGGGTAAGCCACTTAACCCCATTACCTAGCAAAAACTTAAAAAAAATGTTTGCATTGTTGCTGTATACCTAGAAGCATGGTCATATGCTTTTATAGAAACATATAGCTCACATCCTTACAGAAACTAGAAAGGCAAAAACATTTTTATCTGTTTAAAATGGGTAGTAGAGGCATGGGAGATGGAAATGAATAGGTTGCTTGGGCTTAACTGGTTTCACTATGGAAAACTGAGTATTTTCAGAGAAATGTTCTTGATCTAAAAAAATGAAAGCCATTCATAGAGAAGATGAAGGACATGAGGGACATTTTTATATCTTGATTAACCAGAAATAAAAGTTCTCTGCTAGTCACTATCTCATAACACAGAACAGCATTTGGATCCAATTGTTGGTGTACTTCGTAGTACTTAATTCTTTTCTTATTTAAATAAATCCTGAGGAAAATACAAACAGTCAACAAATACAGAGGGGGCAGCTACTTGGCCCAATGGATAGGACATCCATTCCAGAATCAGAAGAGCCCAAATTTAAATCTGACCTCAGACATTTAGTATCTATGAGACCTTGGGCAAGTCACTTGACCCTAACTGATTAAAAAGAAAGAAAGAACAAAAAGAAAGAAACAGAGAAAGTTGGTAGAAAACACTAGACCTAGAATCAGAAAAACCTAGGTTCTAATACTGAGACACTTAATAGCTTGTAACCTTGGACAGATCACAACTTCCCTGTTCTCAGTTTCCTTAAATGAAAAATTTGGCTGATAATAGCATATACTTCACAGGGCTTTACAAGGATCAAGTGAGATTATTCACACACATATACACACACACAAACACACACAGTCACACACTAAGTGCTTTGTAAATTTTAATGTACTGTATGAAACAATTATTTTTTAGGCTTGTTCTTTGGGAAAGGAGTAATATTCTTAGGTAGTCATCTAAAGGACTACCTGCTCATCAGTAGAGTCTCCAAGAATGCTGATGAATTAATTATATGATCAACACAAAGAGATATCTATAAAGGGACCCAAATTTGCTGAAATCCATAAATCAAAATAGACCAAAATAGAAAAGAGACCTTTGTATTATTATCAAATAAGCAGGCAAGGATTTATTAAGTAGGTACTAAGTGAGATGCTAGGTTATGAGGATACAAAGACATCAGTGAATTAGCTTCAAACATCCAAGAGTTTAATGCTAACTGAGAAAGGACAATATATTCATTATATATTTTCCCACAACACTAACCACGAAAGGCAGCAGAGGAAGAATTTTGGATTTAGACACAAAAGACCTGTGGGATTGTGGGCAAGTCACTTAATCTCATTTTATAAATGAGTATAATGATGTTTTCCTACCATACCTCAGGGTTTGTTGGAAAAAAAAAGCTTGGGACAAACCATAAAACATTATATAAATGTGAATTTTCATTATTCCTCCCATGGAACCTTTAACAATTAGAAATAAATAAACAGTTCTCAGACTAAAACAGTAGGAGCAGAAACTTCTGCTGTCACATAAATACCCTGGCAACCAAAGATGTTTAGCACAGTAAATATAGATCAGGAAAATAAAATGTTCTGTTGTACAAGTGACCAGATCAGGTCAATGGTGCTTCAAAGCCACTTACCAGTCCTGTTATCCTCTCAAAATCAGCTTGTTCACACTCCTCATAACTTTATAAAAAACACAATTTATTGTCCCCTGCATTCTCACAATTATTCGAGTTGATTTTGAATGCAATAAAACAATCCCACTCAAACTGTGATGACTGCAAGCATTTCTTACTGAGAATGATTTGTTATTCTGGATATGAAAATATTTTCTTACATGCTTTTAAGACAACAGATGATATACTCTAATGAAATATTCTTCAGATAAGTAGAATGAAGTTTTATAAACATGGGGATCCATGGGGTTATTGTGTGTCCCTTTCCCAATGTGACATCAAGTATTTAAAAATTTTTTCAAGTTTTATAGGGGATATTATTAAATAACTATGCAAATGTATTCTTATTATACTTGATTAACCTGACCACTTTTTTGTTTTTAGAGGATTTAGGTTTAAGCATGTAAGACTGTCATGATGAGCATTTAATTAGTCTTTCAGAGAACTTCTATTCCCTTTCTCAGGTATTCTAGGGTTCTTTATCATAGAACTACTTGAAGGAGCCATGATTATTTCACCAATATAGTGAAGGAGCTGCCTGAGACATAGCATATCAAGAATTTGCCTAAGGTGGCATAGCCAGGAAGTGTCAATGGTAACATTTGAATCCAGGTCTTTTTTATTTTCAAGCTTAACATTCTATTCACTCTGCTTTGTTGCTTCTTATGAAGGAGAGTTATAGAAATAAATGGATTGTTGGGCTATTCACAATTTCCATGAAGGAAGGTGGAAGCAGTAATAAGATGAAATATTTTGACTTCATCTGACAGGCTGAGAATTCTAGTCTAGAAAGGATAAGTAAAGTCAGAGAAGAGAAGTACTTGACTGGGGGAAGGAAATAAGACTGCATACTTTAGACCCAAGACTGCCATAAATTTTTTTTAATGGGAAATATTTAAGAGTATATAAATGAAGGCTAGAAAATAAAGGTGTAGAATGCATGTCTAATGTCTGTTTCCCTTTCTGGAGTTAGGAATTTCTGGAAGACAGAACTGAGAAACAGAATGACTAATAGAGTGAGACATCCTATTTGCAAAGCATGTCTGGGGACAATTTAGCAATACCAGAAATAACAAGTCAGTAGGGTTTCTTCTCCATTCAGAAAAGTGAGGAGAGAAGAACCATCTTAATTCAGTGGGCCACTTGAGAACTCTTTTTTTTAGGTTTTTTTTTTGCAAGGCAAATGGGGTTAAGTGGCTTGCCCAAGGCCACACAGCTAGGTAATTTTTAAATGTCTGAGACCGGATTTGAACCTAGGTACTCCTGACTCCAAGGCTGGTGCTTTATCCACTGTGCCATCTAGCCGCCCCACACTTGAGAACTCTTTCTGGAATCTAGAATAATATGGAAATTAAATCATGCTCCCATAAACTCCTTTGCTTTTGCTTTTGTAGAAAAAAATAAGCAGTGTCCCTATTTAACATTTTACCATGCTTTTCTTTTCTTTTTCTTTCTCTCACCATCATGTCTGACATTTCCTACCAAATGAAAGAGAATCAAACTAGGAATAGTAATCATAAATCATTATGGTGACTACTATAATAATTTATTCTGCCTTCAGCCAGTTTTCTTCAGTGACCAAAACCTGCTCCTGAGAAATACATTGTTTAGAAAGCACATTTACATTTACTACAACTCCCCAAAGATAACATGACTTTGTCTGGTTTCTGATAGGACAAGTTGATGGGTTGTGTCCTCTGGGTCCCCAGTGTTAAGTAAGCAGTCTATAACTATAGGATAGAATTTTTATCTTTATAAGACTCATAGTCCTCTAGCCTGTAGGGAGATTAAGCCAAAAACTTCTGTCTCATTATTATAGCAAAATGAACCAATTCATTACATAAGGACCATTGGGCCTTATCATCTCCTTTACTGCTCTAAAGATGTGTGGGCTTTGCCACTTGCCTGGCTTTAAAGACCATTGGGCCTTTCTGTTATAGCCTTCATATATATATATATATATATATATATATATATATATATATATATATATATATATACATACATACATACCTAATTATAATGGAAATGCTTTGATAGAAGGTACTCGAATTTATAACTTCATACTTGACTTACTATCTTTCCAGTTTTCTTAAACTTCAGTGTCTTTTATGTACCCTAACATCAGATTGATTTAATTGCAAATTCTTTAATACTCTACTGCAACTCTGTCTCTGAGCTCACTGATAGTTCTCCCATGACTAGTGTGTTCTCTTTTCTCTCCTCTTAGTTTTGCTGACTTTTTTACAAATCCTACCTTCTAGAGATGGTCTTTCCAATGCTTCCAGTTGTTGATGCCTTCCCTTCACCTTGCCTTCCATTTACTCTGTAGATTTCTTGTGTGTACCAAGTTATTTACGTGTTCTCACCCCTATTAGATTGGAAGTTCTTTGAGGTTTTTAATTTTCTCTGTATCTCCAATATTCATCATGGCAGGTAGGTGGCACAATAAAAATACCTATCCTGAAGTTAGTAATATTCATCTTCCTGAATTCATATCTAGCTTTAGATACTTATTAGCTTTGTAATTTTGATCTGGAAAGGGAAAGGGTGGATCACTCCAGTATTTTTGCCAAGAAAATTCCAAAAAGGGTCACAAAGAGTCGGACAATACTGAAAATGACCACAACAAATACTTATCACAATTCTGGCCAGATAGTAAGCCCTTATGCTTGTTGACTGAGTGAGTTTTCTATTTTTAGAACTTAATTATCTGGCATATGGTAAGTCTTAATAAATGTTTTTTTTTCATTCTGTGAGGCACATTAACCCCTTGGTCATCAGAGAGAGTCAATTTTGTCTTTAGTAAAATTGTAAAATAGGCAGTTTGTTTTATTGAGCACCTACTCCCTCAGTTTTATCTCTACTTGGATGCCTTCCAGCTTTCCAGGATGTCCCAGACCTTGGATCACCTTCTTTTCCAGAGAAGTCTTTTTATTTCTGTCCCCAAATTGTGTCTCATTCACTCAGCTTTAATTGGCTGCAAGTAGTTAATAAATAAACTAGTTCATACTAGGATATTAATCAGATATCAGAGCTTGATTTCTAGCTTCTCCTTGATAACATAGCTGTACTTTAGCCAAGAGTTTCTGGAGCTATAGTACTTAGTCTAAAATAATATTTATTATATTAAAGAGTAGAAATAGTCAGGTACTATGATGGGAGATCTGGTATATATTTTAGGGCATTTTTTTGAATCCTGCAAATCACATTCTATAAGCAACCATCTAGTATAAAGATCATGAACAAATAAAGGGTTCTAAATTTGATCCATTTCAGGGAAATTGTCTCAACAGTAAGTTTAGATAACTGTCTTTCCGAAATGAAAATGGTTGTTTCTTTAAATCAAATCTTTACAGTGGCTAAAAATAAACCTCATTCTCTGTCCTGCTCATTTCCATACCTCTTCATAATTGAGTCAATTTCATTTCTGAGAATTAAGCATTTACAATTGGCTTTCAAATTGTTGCTGAGTTAGTTTAATGGATTTTTGACAAAGAAAATTAATGACTGTCCTTGTCATAGAATTTTAGCTGATAGTTCCTCAATACAACCCTGGGTTGAGGTTCAAGTGACCTGGGAGGAATTAACTTGTTCCCACCTCCATGTTTTTCTGTAACATTAATATTTATTTTTGCTATTGTTGTTACCACCAGGTGGCTGTAAGCAAGTGTGTTTGATAAGAAATCTTGAAAGAGAAATTTCAAAAAAAATAATGCTATCTTTGAAGCTATTAAAAAAAACCTATCCACTTTAGATACTTTTAAAAAAGAGGTTTTTTTGGGTTTTGCCTGTAGAAAAATTGCTGAATTTGATTCCAAGAAATATTTATCTATTTGAATATTAAACAGTCACTTATCTGTTATATGATCTTCAGTAAGTCATTTCCCTTATGTGGAATTCAGTTTCTTCATCTCAGGAATGAGGTTAGACTCTCTGAAATCTAAGATCCTTTTTAGGGCTAACACTGTGATGCTTTTTTTTCTCTCATAATGATTTGAAATACCTTGACAATTTATATAATAATAAAATTTAAGGAGATAAGACTTCATTACAATAAATGTAATATCTATTGTCTGTGTAAGGAGGGCAGAAATCTGATTGTAGCATCAGGAATACAGATCAAAGGTTATCAGATTCTCTTGTCCCATAATTATGTTACTAAGTTTCCTGAACATTTGCATAATTTTGGTACTAGCTGCCAAAGGCATACTAGAATTAGAAAGAAATTTATTCACCACAGCTAGAATATCAGTTATTTCTGGAAAGGTTTGCTCTAAAGAGGATAGAAATTGTCAAAAAAGACAGCAACTTGAGGGATTCTTTGTTGTGCTGGCTAGGTGAAGAAGGGGAACCTGACTCATAAAAGAACCAAAAAAAAGATGGAGATAATGACTTCATGGCAAAAGAACTTATAAAAGAACTGCAAATATTCTCTGTGGGAAAGAAGCAGCTCAGTAAATAGGAATTTCATGAAGAAATACCTCAATGAAGAAGTAAAAGTTGGCAACAGAAACAGGACTGTGAGCAGAAAAAAGCATCAGAGAAGTAAATGATATTCGCAGCCCTATTACAAAGAAGCAAATGGCAACTTTGGAGACAGAAAGGTGTTCCATATCAGATTAAATTCTAGGAGTATTGCTTAGTGGGACTGTACTTCATGTTCCCTGTATTGCTGGTAGTATGCATGTTGATGGTGGATTATGTCCCTATTTCCATGGAGGAATTTTACTTTTTACTTGCTTTGATTTTAGGTTTAAATTATATGTCTTTTACCTTGAATTAATGTGTAGCTGGTTAGGTCCAGCAGAAGGAAATACTGGATGGGGGAATCATAAGCTATAGATTTGTATATTTGCTAAACCACAAAATGCCTTCAATATGGGAAGAATTTTCAGGGGATCATCACAGAAGACCTTGGGCTACATATATTCACATAAATAGTGCTTCTGAAGTATTTGATGCTTTTAAAAAATCCCCATGAAATTTTGTTTTCTCAACTAGAATATAAGATTCTTCAAATTAAGCCTATTAAGTTTTCTTTCTCCCTTAGGCTTGAGCACAATGCACTGCTCCTTTGATTCATTTATGAATTTCACAGGAAAAAAGTATGACTTATACTCCTCAAAACTATTATATACTAACAAAACTGACCTGTAGTCAGAGATGTATTGGAGTTAGTTTGAACTGTCTTAGGAAAGTTAATTAAATTTTCAGTGAACTGTAATACCCTGGAAATCAGTAAAACACACATCAGTTTTACTAGATAATACTAGATAGTGATACTAGATGAGACATTGTTTTGTTGATTGTCCAGAATAAAGAAAGTGGTAGAAAAACTGTTAATAATGAGTTTAAACTATTATGTGTACACCTCTATCTGTAGATCTCTGCCACCCATTGTCTTTTTTTCAATTCTGGTCCTAAGACAAAATGACAGCATTTGTCTTAATTACCTTCTAGAAGGTAATTAGTTGTAACTAGAGCAACACCTAGAATAATAGCACCAACTTTCCAGACTTGTTGTGAGGATTAAATAGGATAATATGATTAAAACATAGCAATGGCACATAATTATATGGAAGCTTCTTCCCTTCCCTTTCCCCCTCCCCAATCCTGCCCCCCCTGAAGATTATTTACTTTTCTGATGCTTTTTTTCTGCTCAGAGTCCTGTTTCTGTTGCCAACTTTTACTTCTTCACTGGGGCTGATGCTGTTGTATTCTCAGAGTATCAAGGTGAAGTGGATTTATTTTTCAAATGCCTTAATCTGACATATCTTCTCAATAAACCCATAGGAGTTTATTAACCCCAGGGAAATAAAGTGAGAGGACATCAAACCTACGTAGATAACTGTCATTGCCCTTCCTAAATCTCTCCTCATTGCCTCATTCATGCTAGTAGTACTTTGTGAATCTGCCTGGCATTTTTGGCTGCTGCTGTCCATGGATTCTGTTATTCCATCATGGTGGGATGGTGAGAAGGGGAAGAGATAAAAGTGGGCAAGCCTAAATAATCTTCACCTGCATAAAAGATATTTAATGAACCTTTGCTGAATGACTGAAACAAGATTGAGTGTATCTAAAAGGAATGTAATAAATAAATGCTTTGAGATACTAGATGAGAACAGATTGATTGCTATACTCGATCAATATAACAGTTTAGAAAATTAGATTGTTAAGTCAAATAAGTATTAAATAAGTGTTTAGTATTAAGGGACAAAATTCCTCTCTGGGCAAGGTTCCAATCTGGAAAAAGGAAATTAGATTAAATAATTTCTAAGATTTATATCCTGTCCCAGATACTAGCTGTGTAACCCTCGGGTAAATAACTTAAATTCTCTTAACCTCAAGTTTACTTATCTATAAAATAGGTATAATAGCATCCTATGATGATGATGTTGTAAATATCAAATGCAAATAAGTGTAAATAAACATGAACACATGCAAAACTCTTCACAAAGAGTTAAATGCTATAAGTTTTTATTTTTATTATTATTATTACAAAGAATAAAAGAGCCAAAGTCAAAATAAAGTGAAGTAAAACATTTTCCTTTAGATCTGATCCTGCATGCAATCTTAGGCAAGACTAGAAGTTTATTTTGGGTTCCACTTTTGTTTTTACTGTATGATCTTGAATAAATCATTTAACTTCTCTGAGTGTTATTTCCTCATCTTCAGGTGGTGGGGGAAAGTCCTCCTATGAGTTTCTCTTTGTACAGTTAACTCTTTGATAAGTCTAATGTCTTGTTAACAAGAAAGTCTGTTGTTCTTTCCATTTAATATTATTTCCTTTGGGTGGGATAAAAATCCATTTAAAAATATAGAGATTCTTCTGAGCAAAAAAAAGTTTATTTTGGCTTTTCTCGGGAAAAGATACTCCAAATCTCACAAAGGTAGTGAAGATCAAGGAGCTGCTCCAAACTGACAGTCAAGCAAGATTACATGGTCTAACACAATCCCTTCCTCCTCTCCATCATACCTCTCTGTTGACTCATTGTTTAGTCTTCAGAGTTACATTCTACTTGTGAAAATCCCAGAAACAAAGAAAAGAATGAAAGGTTTTCATAAAATATTACCTCACCATCCAGATAGTGAGAATAACTATCAGGATTATAATTACCTTATTGAAGTAACAGTCTAGTTATGATCAAACAATAGGAGTCTTATGAGCTTTGTTGGAATGCAAGGTTTCTCTCATGGGAATAGTTAAGATAGTTTTATCATCAAATAGGTGACTAACTAAAAATGCAAGGTCTCTCTGGAAATAGTCCACTATTTCCTCCCTAACAGAATCAGGAGGGTGCCTGGCTTGGAATGCAAGGTCTTTCTCCCTCTTTCTTTTAAGAATAGTGTAGAGTAATAGTCTGTCTTTGTTTTGATGATTTTTTTTAACCCTGAGAGGACTTCACTAGGAATATTAATTCTGAAGAGGGCATATTCCACTCACCTTTTTACAGTATAAACTCCCTTGGTTCTGGTCCCTCATTGTTCCATTGACATCACATTAAGGATTGCTAATTAAGCCATGCATAATCATACAAATACCAACCAGAGTCTGAGGTGATTAGACACATATTGACTTCACTTAACTGGGGGAAGACTACATAGCCTAATGGTTCACAATTTCTCCTTGATTTAGGAAACCAAATGACTCCAGGAAAGGAACAAACCATATGGCTCCAGAAATGGTAATAAATGAAGGCAATGGTATGACAAGGAGCTTCTGAATCAGGAAGCAACTGGAGCTGAGGGAACACAAGAGATTAGAATAGCGGTATCAATCATGTAGACCAAGATATTCTCAAATGTGAGGCAAACCAGATTAATATAATTAGGGAATATATAGAAAAATAAATAAAAATAAAATAAAACATGGATAATTTTAATATGTGCTTTTCCATGTCAGCCAGTACTCTGCAAAAATCCTTATGTTTAATAATTCCTATTTGTGCTTGAATTTGACACTGCCGACATGAAGTTTTCCTTTATTACCTTCATGTACAAAGCACTTTTTAAAACTCACAATAGATCTTTGAAGATAATCCAACTTTTACATGAAAACCACGACCCCCAAAGTAAAGGCTTTAGGTTTACAGGACAGGGTTTAATCTTGGACATTCTGTACAAATTGCTCTCTTTGTCTCTTTGGCCCAACTAAGGAGTAATTTTCTCCCCAGATAAGGCATTCAATTATCATGTAAACACTCAGGTGAACCTGAACTTTCTATTCATTATGAAAGTGTGAGAGAGAAGCGATATTAGACTAACTACCAACTAAAAATCTGCAGAGTTGTTGTGCTGATCTCAATACTATATGCCAGTGAAACCTGGACAGTTTACCAGCACCATGTCAGGAAACTGAATCTCTTCCATTTAAATTGTTTTAGGAATATTCTGAAGATCACCTAGCAGGAGAAGATACTAGACACTGAGGTCCTTTCTTGAACTAAATTGTCTGGCATTCAAACATTACCACAGAGAATGAAACTTCAATGAGCTGTGCACATTGTTAGAATGTCAAACCAATGCTTGCCAAAAAAGACTATTCTATGGAGAAATCACACAGGGCAAGCACTCACAAGGGGGTCAGAAAAAGTGATACTGGGGCACCCTGAAGATCTCTCTTAAAAACTTTAGAATTGATTGTACAACATGGAGACACTGGCATAGGACCTCCCACCCTGGTGTACCTTCATTGGAGAGGGTGCTGCACTCTAAGAGCAAGGCAGAATGGAAACATTTCAAAGGAAACATGACCAATGTAAGTTTAGAGTAAACACTCAAGTGTTCACATGGACTATTTGTACCCAACCTGTGGTAGAGCATTCCAAGCCCATACTGGTCTGATCAGCCACAGTCAGACACACTGTAATTTGTCTCAAACATAGTGATGTCATTTTGGTTTTCTTCTATAAGGAAGGACAAGAAACAATGAATAATGTAAGGTCTAGAGAAATGCAGGTCATCTTGAATGTTGTCCTTTTGGAAAGTACTTCAATGATAGGATGATGTGATAAATCTGCAGGAATTATGGGTATTTAAGTGAGGTGGAACTTACTAGAAAAGACTTTGAATCTCCACAGCTGAGTTCTAGTTCTTATTTTTTGTTTTTGCAAGGCAATGGGGTTAAGTGACTTGCCCAAAGTCAGCTAGGTAATTATTAAGTGTCTGAGGTAAGTTTTAAACTCAGGCCCTCCTGACTCCAGGACTGGTGCTCTATCCTCTGAGCTACCTAGATGCCCCCAGCTGAGTTCTAAAAACCATTATCTGGCAAATCTTGGTTACCACTTATTTTTGACCTGTGAGCTACAAATGATTTTTTAAATTTTAAAATAAAATAAATTTTAAAATAAAACATTTTTGGAAAATATAGAAACAATTCTTAGCTTGCTGGCCATGCAAAAATAGGTGGTTGTCTGTGGCCATGGCTTACTAACCTCTGGCCTAGAGTCTAGGGACTGTCTCATTGGAAAGAAAGAATCTCAAACTCAAGACAGTACCTTCAAAGTGGGGAATGATCTAGGTTCCAGAGGCATTTATAAAACACTTTGGGCTACTCTACTACATGAATAAAACCAATGAAATACTTGCCTTTTTAAAAAAAGACTGGCTTACTTTCCAGACTGCAGAAATGCCACAAAGGATGATCAACTAAACTTTTGAGTTCTTCAGTAACATTTATTTCATCTCAGAAGAAAATTTGGCATTGGATAAAATCAGACTTCGGTGTTCTCTCTAAACTTTCAACTCTGCTTTCCCTTATTCCTCTCTTGACATATTGGAAGAACATTCTTCCAAACTTCCAAACCACTTTCAAATATATCCTCTAGCCTCAACTTAAATCTAAACCTGTTTTTCCTTCTTCAATGACATTACAAAATATCATTCCTTCCTCAGGTCTTCCTCAGATTTTCATAGGATTTAGATCTAGGCAAGAGTTTCCAGATCATCATTTTATAGATCAGGAAACTGATGTCCAGAGACATGGTGAGGTCACACACAGAAATAAATAGTAGAGATCCAGTTTGTATCTACACTTCTTTTTTTTAAATTTTTATTAAAGATATTATTTGAGTTTTACAATTTTCCCCCAATCTTGCTTCCCTCCCCCCACCCCCACCCCACAGATAGCACTCCGTCAGTCTTTACTTTGTTTCTATGTTGTACCTTGATCCAAATTGGGTGTGATGAGAGAGAAATCATATCCTTAAAGAGAACAGAATTCTCAGAGGTAACCAGATCAAACCATAAGACATCAGGATTTTTTTTTTCCGAATTAAAGGGAATAGTCCTTGTATTTTGGTCATACTCCACAGCTCCTTATCTGGATACAGCTGATACTCTCCTTTGCAGACAGCCAAAAATTGTTCCCAATTGTTGCACTGATGGAATGAGCAAGTCCTTCAAGGTTGAACATCACTCCCATGTTGCTGTTAGGGTGTACAGTGTTTTTCTGGTTCTGCTCATCTCACTCAGCATCAGTTCATGCAAATCCCTCCAGGTTTCCCTGAAATCCCATGCCTCCTGGTTTCTAATAGAACAATAGTGTTCCATGAAATACATATACCACAGTTTGCTAAACCATTCCCCAATTGAAGGACATTTACTGGATTTCCAATTCTTTGCCACCACAAACAGGGCTGCTATAAATATTTTTGTACAAGTAATGTTTTTACCCTTTTTCTTCATCTGTTCAGGGTATAGACCCAGTAGTGGTATTGCTGGGTCAAAGGGTATGCACATTTTTGTTGCCCTTTGGGCATAGTTCCAAATAGCTCTCCAGAAGGGTTGGATGAGTTCACAGCTCCACCAACAGTGTAATAGTGTCCCAGATTTCCCACATCCCTTCCAACAATGATCATTATCCTTCCTGGTCATACTGACCAATCTGAGAGGTGTGAGGTGGTACCTCAGCGAAGTTTTAATTTGCATTTTTCTAATAATTAATAATTTAGAGCATTTTTTCATATAGCTATGGATTGCTTTGATCTCCTCATCTGTAAATTGCCTTTGCATATCCTTTGACCATTTGTCAATTGGGAATGGCTTTTTGTTTTAAAAATATGACTCAGTTCTCTGTATATTTTAGAAATGAGTCCTTTGTCAGAATTATTAATTGTAAAGATTGTTTCCCAATTTACTACTTTTCTTTTGATCTTGATTACATTGGTTTTATCTGTGCAAAAACTTTTTAATTTATTGTAATCGAAATCATCTAATTGGTTTTTAGTGATGTTCTCCAACTCTTCCTTAGTCATAAACTGTTCCCCTTTCCATAGATCTGACAGGTAGACTAGTCCTTGATCTTCTAATTTGCTTATAGTATTGTTTTTTTATGTCTATGTCCTGTAACCATTTGGATCTTATCTTGGTAAAGGGTGTGAGGTGTTGGTCTAATCTAAGTTTCTTCCATACTAACTTCCAATTATCCCAGCAGCTTTTATCAAAGAGGGAGTTTTTATCCCGGTGGCCTGACTCTTTGGGTTTATCAAACAGCAGATTACAATAATCCTCTCCTGCTTTTACACCTAGTCTATTCCACTGGTCCACCACTCTATTTCTTAGCCAATACCAAACAGTTTTGATGACTGATGCTTTATAATATAATTTTAGATCGGGTAGTGCTAAGCCACCTTCGTTTGCATTATTTTTCATTACGCTCCTGGCAATTCTTGACTTATTATTTCTCCATATGAATTTACTTATAATTTTTTCTAGCCCATTAAAGTAAATTTTTGGAATTTTGATTGGTAGGGCACTAAACAGATAGTATAGTTTTGGTAGAATTGTCATTTTTATTTTATTACCTCTACCTATCCATGAGCAATTGATATTTGCCCAGTTATTTAAATCTGATTTAATTTATGTGAGAAGTGTTTTATAATTGTTTTCAAAAAGATTCTGAGTCTGTCTTGGCAAATAGACTCCCAAGTATTTTACACTGTCTGAGGGTACTTTGAATGGAATTTCTCTTTCTAGCTCTTCCTGCTGTTTCTTGCTAGTCATATATAGGAAAGTTGAGGATTTATGGGGGTTTATTTTATAACCTGCAACTTTGCTAAAATTGCTAATTGTTTCCAGTAGTTTTTTAGATGATTTCTTGGGATTCTCTAGGTAGACCATCATGTCATCTGCGAATAGTGAGAGTTTTGTCTCTTCCTTCCCAATTCTAATTCCTTTAATTTCTTTTTCTTCTCTAATTGCTGACACTAATATTTCTAATACAATATTGAATAGTAGTGGTTATAATGGGCACCCTTGTTTAACCCCTGATCTTATTGGGAATGCCTCTAGCCTCTCCCCATTGAGTATAATGCTTGTTGATGGTTTCAGATAGATAATGCTCATTATTTTAAGGAACAGTCCATTTATTCCTACACTCTCTAGTGTTTTTAATAGGAATGGATGCTGTTTTTTGTCAAAAGCTTTTTCAGCATCTATTGATATGATCATATGGTTTCTGATAGGTTTGTTATTGATATAATTAACTATACAAACAGTTTTCCTAACATTGAACCAACCTTGCATTCCTGGAATAAATCCTACTTGATCATAATGTATTATCCTAGTGATGACTTGTTGTAGTCGTTTTGCTAAGATTTTATTTAGGATTTTTGCATCTATATTCATGAGGGAAATAGGTCTATAATTTTCTTTCTCTGTTTTAACTCTTCCTGGTTTAGGTAGCAGTACCATATTGGTTTCATAGAAAGAGTTAGGCAGAGTTCCATCTTTCCCTATTTTTCCAAAGAGTTTATATAGGATTGGAACCAATTGTTCCTTAAATGTTTGGTAGAATTCACTTGTGAATCCATCAGGCCCTGGAGATTTTTTTTAGGGAGTTCACTAATGGCTTGTTGAATTTCTTTTTCTGAGATAGGGTTGTTAAGGTATTTAATCTCTTCTTCATTTAACCTGGGCAACTTAGATTTTTGTA
This sequence comes from Macrotis lagotis, assembly GCF_037893015.1. Taxonomy (NCBI): domain Eukaryota; kingdom Metazoa; phylum Chordata; class Mammalia; order Peramelemorphia; family Peramelidae; genus Macrotis; species Macrotis lagotis. Next base: position 122,422,651 of record NC_133661.1, read on the forward strand.
AATATTCATCCATTTCACTTAGATTATCAAATTTATTGGCATAAAGTTAGGCAAAATAATTTTGAATTATTACTTTAATTTCTTTCTCATTGGTGGAGAGTTCACCTTTTTCATTTATAATACTAGCGATTTGGTTTTCTTCTTTATTTTTTTTTAATCAAATTGACCAGAGGTTTATCAATTTTATTGGTTTTTTCATAATACCAACTTTTGGTTTTATTTATTTAATTCAATAGTTTTTTTGCTTTCAATTTTCTTAATTTCTCCTTTGATTTTTAAAATTTCTAATTTGGTATTTGATTGGGGATTTTTTGATTTGTTTTTTCTCTAATATTTTTAGTTGCATGTTTAGTTCATTGATTTCCTCTTTCTCCAATTTATTCATATAAGCATTTAGAGGTATAATATATCCCCTGAGAGTTGCTTTGAATGAATCCCATAGGTTTTGGTATGTTGTTTCATTATTATCATTAACTAGGATAAAATGGTTAATTATTTCTATAATTTGTTTTTTGGTCCTCTCATTTTTTAAGATGAGGTTATTCAGTTTCCAATTTGTTCTGGGTCTATATCTCCTTGACCCAGTATTGCATATGTCTTTTATTGCATTGTGATCTGAGAAAGATGTATTCACTATTTCTGCCTTTCTGCAGTTGATCATTAGGTTTTTATGTCCTAGTACATGGTCAATTTTTGTATAAGTTCCATGTACTGCAGAGAAAAAGGTATATTCCTTCCTATCCCCATTCAGTTTCCTCCATAGGTCTACCATATCTAATTTTTCTAACAATCTATTTACCTCTCTAATTTCTTTCTTGTTTGTTTTATGATTTGATTTATCTAGATCTGATAGCGGGAGGTTGAGGTCTCCTACTAGTAGAGTTTTGCTGTCTATGTCTTCCTGTAATTCTTTCAGCTTCTCCTCTAAGAATTTGGGTGATGTCCCACTGGGTGCATATATATTCAATATTGAAATGATTTTATTGTCTATGGTACCTTTTAGGAGGATAAAGTTTCCTTCCTTATCTCTTTTAAAGCTATCTATTTTTGCTGCTGCTTTGTCTGAGATAAGGATTGCTACCCCTGCTTTTTTTTACTTCAGCTGAAGCAAAATATATTTTGCTCCAACCTTTTACCTTTACTCTTTATATATCTCTCTGCTTCAAATGGGTTTCTTGTAAGCAGCATATTGTAGGATTCTGGTTTTTAATCCACTCTGCTATTTGCTTACGTTTTAAAGGAGAGTTCATTGCATTCACATTAAAGGTTATGATTACTAATTCTTTTTGCCCTCTGTGCTATCTTCCCTCTGTTTGTATTTTCCCCCCTTTCACCCCCTTTTATCCATATTCCCCAGTATTTTGTTTTTGAATACCACCCCCTTCAGTGTGTTTGCCCTCCTATATCACACCCTCCCCTTTCTTTCCCCTTTCCCTGTTCCCTTCCCTTCCTTTTGTTGTTTCCCCTTATTTCCTCCACTCCCCTTCCCTTTCTCTTTCCCCCCTCCCCTTTTCCCCTTTTACTTCTTGAAAGGTTAGATGTTTTATAAGTTAACTGAGTATGTGTAGTTTGACTTTAAGCCAAGTCTGATGAGAAGAAGATTCAGGTGTTTCTCCTCTACTCTCTTCTTCCCCTCTATTACCATAGGTTTTTTTGTACCTCTTAGTATAATGAGATTTGTCCCATTCAATCCCCTCCCTCTTCCCGTCTCTTTTCTGTCCCCCTTTTTAGGGAGGTAGTGTATTTTTTTAGATCATTCTATCTAAGTCATAGAAAATTCTGAGTGTCTGTCCGTTCTAGTTCAGTATATTCTGTTGAATAGAGTCCAAATTCCTGAGAGTTATTAGAGTCTTTCTCCCCAGTGGAGTTAAAGCCAGTTACATCCCATTAGATATCAGTCTCATTGATAGGTCATGGATGTCCATCATTTCTGGCTAGGTATATTCTCTCTGTTAGAGTTACATTTCTCAGGATTTATGAGAGTCTCTACCCCCTGCCCCCCATGCTGGGATATAGCCAGTTTCAACTTGCTGGATTGCATTTTTTTCCTTTTACTGTCCCCCCCTTTTTTTTACCTTTTCATGTGTCTCTTGAACCTCCTGTTTGATATCCAAATTTTCTGTTTAGCTCTGGTCTTTTCATCAGAAATTTTTGGAATTCTTCCATTTCGTTAAATGTCCATCTTTTTCCCTGGAAGAGAAGGCTCAGCTTTGCAGGAAAGTAGATTCTTGGCTGCATTCCAAGCTCCCGTGCTCTTCGAAATATCTTGTTCCAGCCCCTTTGATCCCTTAAAGTTGATGCAGCCAGGTCCTGCGTGATCCTTACTGTGGCTCCTTGATATTTAAATTGTTTCTTTCTGGCTGCTTGCAGGATTTTCTCTTTTATCTGATAGTTCTGCAGTTTGGCCACAACATTCCTTGGTGTTTTCATTTTAGGATCTTTTTCTGGTGGGGATAGATGTACTCTTTCAATAACCACTTTGCCCTCTGATTCCATGATGTCAGGGCAGTTTTCCATCACTAGATCCTGTAATATTAAGTCCAGGCTTTTTTTTTCTTCAATGTTTTCAGGAAGTCCTATAATTTTCAATCTATTCTCGAGGTGAGTGGTTTTGTTGATGAGGTATTTCACATTTGCTTCTATTTTTTCTATTTTTTGATTTTGTTTAACTGACTCTTGCTGTCTTGAGGAGTCATTAGTTTCTGTAGACTCCATTATTTTTTGGGGGGAGGAGTTTTCTTCATTAACCTTTTCCAATTGGTCAATTCTACTTTTGAAAGAGCTTTCCATTTGACCAGTTGAGGTTTTGAGAGAATTAATTTCTTTTTGCATTTGCTCATTTGAGGATCTGAGAGAATTGTTCTCATTTTGTAATTGTCCAATTCTCCTTTCTAAGGTTTTGTTTTCTTGTTGCAAGGTATTAATTGTCTCCCCCAAATTTTCCAGTTGATTTTTAAACTCCTTCCTTATTTCTTCAAGGAAGTCTTTAAGTGCTGGACACCAGATTATATTCTCCTCAGATGTTCCAGGTCTCTCTGGGTTGGGGTCTTTCTCTTCCAGTAATTTTTCTATGGATCCACCTTTCTGCTGACCCTTCTTCATTATGCTAAGACCTTGAGTTAGGTGGGGCTGGTTCACCTGGGCTTGGGATCTCTAAAGGCTTTACTGAGTGCAGTTCCTCTGGCTTGCCAGTACGAGGTGCTGGTTGCCCTGTCTGGGGTGTCTGTGACCTTGGTTGCAAGGCCTTCTCCCTTTGCTTGAGGGAGGGAATTGAAGCTATTGAATTCTTTTGCCTTCAATCAATGGTGGGCTTTACCCTGGCCTGAGGTGATTCCTCAGCTGGGTTGGTTCTTTTGCTCACACACCTGGGCCTGAGGCAGAAATAATTTGCATTTGTTTGGGAGGAGGCCTCAGTGCAATGGAGGCATGGGCTCAGAGTTTCTCAGACCTGAGGAGCCCAGGGATGGTGTCCGCAGCTCTCCTGCCCCAGACCTCTCCCCCCAGCCCCTTCCCCAAGCTCCAGGGGGACAGCACCAACACCAGTGCCTCTGCTTCCCCGTGGACCCAAGCCCCCTTCATCCAGCCCCACCGCTGATCCAGCAGGTCCGGCTGTCGGGCCCTCAGACTCCAGGTTCTGATTCAGCTGTTGGTCTGGCTGATCTTCCCTGGGAGCTCAGACTCACCTGCTGGTACTCAGCCAAGTCTGCTGCGGGAGACAAATCCTGAGGTAGATTTTCCTCTCCTGGCTTTTCTTTATGGGTTTCCTGGTTCGGATTTCTTTTAAGAGGTTTGTTTCATGTGATAGATGGGAAAGAGATCAGGAGACTATAGAACTGCCTGTCTTCTCTCTGCCATCTTGGCCGGAAGTCCTGTATCTACACTTCTGAATAAAACCATGATACTGTCTTTAAGAGAAAGAGATGAGATAATATAAGGGGGATATCTGGGCTATTGAGAACCTTTTAGCTCATCATTACATTTGCTTATTAAATTATTATCTACTGGGTTGGTTTGAAATGATGATCTGTGACTCTTAGGACTTTTTCAGTACCAAGAAGGTTTCTTGTAATAGGATAATGTCTCTCATTAATATGACACTTTACATTTTATAAAATGATTTCTTTACCAATAACTTCTAAGGTAGGCAATGTAAGCATTGCATAACTATTAGAATTCTCCTACAATGAATGGGACTGTCTTTCATTTTAGAGAGGAAGCCCCATTATATAAGACTTAGTAAAGCTAAGTGATGTATTTAAGATTATTCATGTTGTATCTATCAGAACCAAAACCCAAACCTTACCTTGGTTCAAAATCCATTGTATATTCTATAATCCCACCAAGTCTATTTAGTTTTATTATTTTTGAACTTAAGATATAAAAAGCATTTCCAAAGTATAATATCATAGAAAAAATGATTGTACATGAAACTGTGAATCCATTATCCAACTCTCTATTCTTTTTTAAATATGTAATAAAATTATCATAAAATTTTCTTTTTTCCCCCTTTTTTCTTCCCTCCCCAACTCCTGTCCACCCTTGAGATAATTACCATTAGACTCACACACATAAATATAAATATATATATGTATTTATGTATGTATATATATATTTATGGGTGTGCATGAAAAGTATATATAACCATTCATATACACATATGTGTCTATACATACATATGCACACACACACATATATGTAACACCATTCTAAGTGAGTTTTTGTTTTTTTGATTTTTGCAAGGCAATGGGGTTAAGTGGCTTGCCCAAGGCCACACAACTAGGTAATTATTAAGTGTCTGAGGCTGGATTTGAACTCAGGTACTCCTGACTCCAGGGCCAGTGCTCTATACACTGCACCACCTAGCTGCCCCTCTAACACCATTCTATATATTATGATGACTCCTTATTTGTCTCCCCTGGAACTTTTTTTTTAACCTTTTGCCTTTTGACTCACATGTAAATTAGTTTTAAGTGAGGCAGAGTTGCACAAAATCATCATCCTCATTCTCTCTACCAGAGTCATCAAAGTACATTATCAGGACAAAAGTCAAGATGACTGGTATGGCCCAGAATGTAGTGGATGACCTTGACATCTTTGATGTCTTACCAAGCTCTTAAGTTCCTCTTTCTTCATGCCTTTGTGGCCTATAAGAACCGATTGTTCACTTCTACCCATTCTACCAGGGAAGTGTTCATATACTTGGGGTAGATAACCCTTAACTCACCAATGGGTTTTAGGTCTCTCAGCTTCTCTCAACCTTTTTTTAGCCTATTTGCTGAGACAATTTTACTTCTTTAGCTTCTTGGAGCCACAAGTGAAAGTTAGGTGGCAGATGGACACCAAAATTAATGAGCAGCCCTGAAAAGGATTCAGCAAGATTCACATCAGAAGTGCCGGTCCTCCCTGAACAATCCATATACCCTCGAAGCTACTTATCTTATTTAAATTATGGAAGGGACCTTTAAATCTAGTTCAACTTCCTATTCAATGGAGAAATTACTTATATAATATCCTCAGCAAGTTGCCATCCAATTTTTGCTAGAACTCTTCCACAATGAATTTAGTGCCTCACATAATATGTGTTTTTAGGGTTAGACAGTTCTAATTAGAAATCAGGATTTATTGCTGCTGCCATTAAGAGTAAGTCTTTCCATGAGCTGAGATGACAGGTCTGGTCCTTTATGTCTAAGTCTATGTCTAATCTCTATCTCTATCTCTATCTCTGTCTCTATCTATCTCTATCTCTATCTCTGTCTCTGTCTCTGTCTCTGTCTCTATCTCTATCTCTATATCTCTATCATCATCTATAACATCATCTATCTATATCTATCTATCTATCATCTATCTTATAAAATGGAAGAGGATAGAAAAGGGACAAATTATGACAAGTTTTAAAAACATAACCTTCTCAGTGATATAGAACAAAGGGTGGATGGTGCAGGGAAGTATAAAATCTCACTCTATAAGAAAGAACATTCTAATAATTAGAGTTGTCCAAAAATGGCATGAGCTTCTTTGGTTGATTTCCCTATTATAAGAAGTATTTAAGCAGAGACATCTTGCCTCCTTAACATGGATGTTGTAGTGAGAATTCATTTTTCAAATGGGATCTGATGAGTTGGCCTCTGAAGTCCCTTCCCATCTCTGATATTTCAAGATTCTTTAATTCTAATTGTAATAGGGTGATAATGGAAGACAGAAAACATTTTTTTTAGGTTTTTGCAAGGCAAATGGGATTAAGTGGCTTGTCCAAGGCCATACAGCTAGGTAATTATTAAGTATCTGAGATTAGATTTGAACCCAGGTACTCTTGATTTCAGGGCCAGTGCTTTATCCACTGCTCCACCTAGCCGCCCCTTGACAGAAAATATTTTCAAAAAGATCAGCATTCCTTGAATAATTTTTCCCCAACTTGTATCAAGTGAATTACATTTTCAACTATGTCAGCAAAGGGTCTGCATCATCAAGAGATGGAAAAGAGCAATGGACAGAATCAGATGACTTGGTCTTGCTTGTGCTGTTCACTAATTGTGAAATTTTTTTGGGGGGGGTGGGGAGGTCATTTAATCTTAGAAGCTCAGTTTTTTAATCTGTAAAATGGAGATTAATCCTGTCCGTTAGGCTTATCTCACAGGCCACAATGAAGGTCATTTGAAGTAATACTCTATATGTAAAATACCTTGGAACCACAAAGTAAATATAGATATAGTTTATTATTAGATTCCCAAATGTATATTGTCACTTGTTTGAGTTTTTCAGTGGAAAATCTTTGGCTTAAAGCAAATGAAAAGTTTCATTCAGAATCATATAAATATGCATCAGCCTTAGTGCATATTCTTAGATTGGGCTCCCCACCCCAATTTCCTAAATTTAACCAGCTGGAATTTTTTCTTTAAGTTATGTCCCATTCAGCCTTTTGAAATGATTTGGCTTTTAATGGGAAATCTGCACTGTATCATAAAAGAAGAATCAAACATTCTCAGATTAGTTCTTCTCTGAAGAAAGCAGTTTCATTTTTTTTTTTTTGCTACTGTATGCTTAGCATATGGTAAAGATATTTTCCAGAAAATTTACTTCATGCAAATAACATTGAACTAAACAGATATATGGAAGGTGAGAGGAATATGAAACATATGACCTTTACTTCCATTGTAAGGAATGCTTTGTAATAATAATAATAATGTTAATGTGATAAAACATTTAAACGGTGATATCATTAAACCATGAGATATTAAAGTAAATATAATTACACTATGTGTGGTCTTTGGAGTGACTACTTTGGAGTGACTTTGGAGTCAGAGAGGCAGGGTTCAAATTCCACCTCTGATAATTATTGCTTTTGTGTCCATCTGTAAATCATTTAATTTCTCTGGACCTCAGTTTCCCAATCTGTAAAATGATGGTCTGAACTAAATAGCATTGAGGTTCCTTTCCATTTCTAGAAATAAAATCCCTTGATCTAAAAAGAATGTAATTGTACCTTTATTTTATATCAAATGCCCTTCTCAGACCTTATACAAAAGAGATTATAATATCATAGAATTAGAGCTGGAAGGGATCTCAGAGTCATCTAGTTTAACCCTCATATTTGACAGATGAGAAAACTGAGACCCAGGAAGTAAAGTGACTAGCTCAAGGCCATACAGGTAGCAAATTCCATCAGAGGATGTAATTTGAATCCAGTCCTCCTGATTGCAGAGCAGCTAGCTAGTGCAGTTGATAGCATACCAGGCTGAGTGTAGGTTCAAATCAGGCCTCAGATACTTAAACATTGTGTGACCCTAGGAAAGTCATTTTACCCTGTTTACTTCAGTTTCCTCATCTGTAAAATGAGCTGGAGAACAAAATGTCAAACCCACTCTAGCATCTTTGCCAAGAAAACCTCAAATAGGTTCTTGAAGAATCACACAGAACTGAAAAAAATGACTCAATAACAACTTCTGATATTTTCTATAATGTGCTATTGTATATCCTGTTATTAGATGATAGTACTAAAGTCTAGAAAGGAATTTCAGAGCTCATCTAGTCTAACCCCTTCATTTTGTGGTTGAGAAAATTGATGAATAGCAGAGACCCTAGAACTCAGAATAAACTCAGACCTTCTGATTCTAAGTCCAGTTGTGGTCTTTTGAACTATGCAAAACTTTTTGTTATCAAGTCAATAATAATATGTGCCCATCATTTTGGAAGAAGACCACAATATCCCAGAGGTGATGCCATGGCAAAGATATAAATTGTATTTGAGTGAGGGAGGATGTCCTATTCACCATCCTCACTTTCTCTTCCAGAGTCATCTGGGTCTAGTAGCCAGATATGAATCAGGGATGATTGGAGATGGCCCTGGATGTGAGGCAATCATAGTTAAATGAGATGCCCAGGGTCACATAGCTAATAAGTGGCAAAGTGTCTGAGGCTGGATTTGAATTCCCATCCTCCTGACTCCAAGGCCAGTGCTCTCTCCACTGCACTACCATGTTCCCTATTTTCTCAGTCTTTCAGCATAAGTTTTCAAAATCAAATATAATTTTTAAAGCATTTCTTATAGTGTGGGTTAAGAATTGTGGGAAAGCAGAGATTTGAAAATAAGAGACAAAAAGCTCAATCAGAGATCTAAGTAATATGGATAGAAATTTGTCTAATTATGCCTTAGGTTGAGCATGGATGATCTTCCATGGAGTAAGAAGCACGAGTGTCCTCCGCATTCAAAATAACTAAAAACACTTATTTCTTTTTTGTGGCAGCTTTCACAAAAGGTAAATTGTACTTAATCTATTTTCAATACTTAGTGAACAGTTAAATGACCTTAAATGTCTAAAAAAACCCCAACCCCCCCAAAAACCCTCTATGATCTATATCATGTTGATTGTTTCATATATCATACATGGTTTCATATGTTATACATATATTTTCACATGTTTCATAATGATAACAGGAAACTATGAGTTCTTTACTTTGGATAGGCAGTTACCTTTTTATTTAACCATAAAAGAGAAAATATTGGCTTTTGTGAAATTGTGGAAAATTAGTCAGGAGCGATGATATCATTGCTTAGTTACTGATCAAAGCCATAGTGATGGAGAATCTCATCTTTTCTTGTAGTTAGATTCAATGAACTTTAGAAATAGAAGGGATAGTATTATTCTATTTACAGTTGGAAAAGATCTTACAGTGGCTTGATCATTTATAGACAATGAAACTTGGAGAAAAGAAGTTACTTATGTGACTTAGAATTTGTCTTGTACAAAAATCAAAGAAACATAGATTTTCTTTTTTTCTCTTTTTAAAAAATTAGTATTTATTTTTTTCCCCAAATATGTGTAAAGATAATATCTAGCACTCATTTTTTTTTAGGTTTTTGCAAGGCAAGTGGGGTTAAGTGGCTTGCCCAAGGCCACACAGCTAGGTAATTATTAAGTGTCTGAGACCGGATTTGAACCCAGGTACTACTGACTCCCGGGCCGGTGCTTTATCCACTATGCCACCTAGCCGCCACTTCTAGCACTCATTTTTACAAGATTTTGAATTACAAAGTTTTTCTCTTTCTCTCTTTCTCCTCCCTCTTCCGAAGATAAAAAGCAATTTAGTGTAGGTTAAGTATGTACAATCATGTAAAATATTTCCACATTATTCTTGTTGTGAAGGAAGAAACAGGACAAAGGGAGGAACCCCACAAGGAAATTAAAGTGAAAACAGTAAGCTTTGCTCTCTATTCAGATTCTATCAGGATCATAGACTTTTAGAATCAAATAGAGGTATCTTACAAACTGAGGAAACTGTGGTTCAAAGAACCTCAAAGGCCCAAGATCAAATAGATTTTTATAGCAGAGCCTGATTCCAAATCCAATGTTCTTTCCATTTACCATAATAACTGCTTCTTCCTTCAAATACTGATTATGAAACTAATCTGGGATTCCATTTCTTCTCTCCCTTCAGATCTTAAAATGGATCCCGTAGCTGAAGGGTAGGTTAAGAACAAACAAGAGGGGGGTGGCTAGGTGGGGCAGTGGATAAAGCACTGGCCCTGGAGTCAGGAGTACCTGGGTTTAAATCCGGTCTCAGACACTTAATAATTACCTAGCTGTGTGGCCTTGGGCAAGCCACTTAACCCCATTTGCCTTGCAAAAACCTAAAAAAAAAAAAAAAGAACAAACAAGAGGGCACATTTGGAAAGTTTTGATTATGAAAGACAACAAGCTATCTATGCTATCATAGAAAGAGAAGTAGCCTGAGATTTAATAAAAAAATAAACAAAAAGTATAACATTGGTTTAAATTCAAGCACTACCTCCAACTAAATTGTAATCATAAGAAAAATCACATAACATCACTGGAACCTCAGTTTCTTCATCTATAAAAGAGGGAAAATGATATTTATATTACTTCATAGGTAGAATTTAGGATATGATAGGCTAACAAAGCACTATATAAATGTGAGTTATTAACCTTGACTATCTCTCCTGCATAGGAGTGGATTTCACTGGTCCCATGTTAAGGTTTTCAGCTATAAAATTAATATAATACTGATTGTAGTACTTCCTGTAAGTTTGTTTGTGTGTATAAAGAAGATTATTTGTGAACTTAAATTCCTATAAAAATTGACCTATTTAAACCTTTGAAAATAAGCAATTTCTATTTAATTAAAATGAGATGCTATTTGTAGTCACAATAATGACAACAAATAACAAATTGGGCTTTTATGATCATCCATTGTCTAAACAATAATGATAGCTCATACTTACATAACACTTTAAGATTTGCAAACTTTTTTTCCTATAACCTTGACAGGTTGGAAATACAAGTATTATTCTTTCCATTTTAAAGCTGAGGCCATGACTGACCTAGATTTACCTAGTAAGTATCAGACTTTAGAGCTCAGATGTCTTAGTTCAATCCCTACTACTTTCTCTTTTCACTATATGACTAAAGTTAAATTAATATAGCAATTGGATTTTTGAAGACAACAATAATTACATTTTAGATTTGCATAGCATTTTATGCTTATCAAACCATTTTCATACACTTTATTTTATTGGATGATGTTGTAAATAATCACTTACAAATGAATAATGCTTCTTTTTGATTGAGCTGAAAGTTACCCACTCTTTGGTATATATATATATATATATATATATATATATATATATATATATATATATATATATATTTCTAGAGGGGTGATAGGAAAGAAGGGAATGGTATTTAACTATATGGGGTGGTAAATTTAATTCTTTCAGTTGTTTACAAGGTCAAATTATGAATATCATTATACTGTGAAGTCACCCAAAATGTCAAAATTCTAATTTAAGAAACAGAGAAAAACAATTACAATTCTAAGAACTTTGAAATGAAGACAAAAATATTTAATTTGATTTACACTTTCACAGCTCTGATTATTTAGATCATCTAGTCCCTACACCCTTACTTTTTCTTTCATTATACAGAAAATTCAAGGAAAAATAAATGTGGTGACTTGAATTATGAAGATTGATCATCCATATTGCTTGATTTAATAGTAGACTGATAATCATCTTGTCACAACACGATTTTTCAGTAAACACCTGATATGCTTGGATGTGTGACATCTTAGATAAAATGTTTAACTTAGACTCAAGAAGCCATGGGTTTAAATGGTGGAGGTTCTGACACTTTATTAGGTGTGTCCACACATTCTCCAAGGTTTTAATTGTAGAAAAGTCTTCATCTCTGCTTCCTAGCTTCCTTCAAGTCCAAGGTGGAATTCCACTTTCTACAGGAAGCCTTTCCAATCCTTCTTAATGTTAGTGCTTTCCCTTTGTTAATTATTTTCCATTTATCTTGTAATATGGCCCATTTGAAAATATTTATTTTCATATTATCTCTCCCTTCAAGGTTCTGGAAGGTAGGGTCTATTATTGGCCTTTCTTCATATCCTCAGGACTTAGTGGGCTTATATTAAAGGAAGCTAGGTTTGTCATAGGGGATAGAAAACTTGGCTTGGAGTCAGGAAGATTCATGTTCCTGAGTTCTATTATGACCTCAGGTACTTACTGTGTGACCCTAGGCAAGTCAATTAACCCTATTTGCTTCAGTTTCCTCATCTATAAAATGAACTGGAGGAGGATATTGCAAAACACTCTCCCAAAATTCCAATGGGGTCATGAAGAGTAGGACATGATTGAACAGCAATAGTTACTTAATAAACACTTGATGATCAACTGATGGTTAAACTTTCTAAATCTATCCTATAATTTGGTCTTTATTTAATAGTTTGTGAGGGATGTTGGTCCCTCTGTTTCTTGGATATGTAATTCATTTGAACAAGATACTCTCAGGTTTCCTGAGAGAGAACTATGGCCTCTGTAGAGCAAGAATGTGAACCTTTGGGGAAGGGCAGTTCATCTTTCTTTCTTTTTCAATTTATTTTTATTAAAGATATTATTTGTTTTACAATCCCCGCCCCCAAGGAAAGCAATCCATAAGTCTTTACTTTTTTCAATGTTGTATGTACCTTGATCCAAATTGAGTGTGATAAGAGAGAAATTATATCCTTAAAGAAGAGACAAGAAGTCAAGAGGTAACAAGATCAGACAATAAGATATCTGTTTTTTCCTAAATTAAAAGGAATAGTCCTTGAACTTTGTTTAAACTCCACATCTCCTTAGCTGGATACAGATGGCACTCTCCTTTGCAGACAGCCCAAAATTGATCCTGATTGTTGCACTGATGGAATGAGTGAGTCCTTCAAGGTTGAACATCACTCCCATGTTGCTGTTAGGATGTACAGTGTTTTTCTGTTTCTGCTTATCTCACTCAGCAGCAGTTCATGTAAATCCCTCCAGGCTTCCCTGAAATCCCATCCCTCCTTGTTTCTAATAGAACAACAGTGTTCCATGACATACATATAAAAACAGTTTGCTAAGCCATCCCCCAATTGAAGGACATTTACTTGATTTCCAATTCTTTGCCACCACAAACAGGGCTGCTATAAATATTTTTGTACAAGTGATGTTTTTACCCCTTTTCATCATCTCTTCAGGATATAGACCCAGTAGTGGTATTGCTGGGTCAAAGGGTATGCACATTTTTGTTGCCCTTTGGGCATAGTTCCAAATAGCTCTCCAGAAAGGTTGGATGAGTTCACAGCTCCACCAACTGTGTAATAGTGCTCCAGAATTCCCACAACCCTTCCAACAATGATCATTATCCTTTCTGGTCATATTGGCCAGTCTGAGAGGTGTGAGGTGGTCTTTAATTTGCATTTCTCTAATAATTAATGATTTAGAGCAATTTTTCATATGACTATGGATTGCTTTGATCTCCTCATCTGTAAATTGCCTTTGCATGTCCTTTAACCATTTGTCAATTGGGGAATGGCTTTTTTGTTTTAAAAAATATGACTCAGTTGTAAAGATTGTTTCCCAGGTTACTACATTTCTTTTGATCTTGGTTACAGTGGTTTTATCTGTGCAAAAGCTTTTTTAATTTAATGTATTCGAAATCATCTAGTTGGTTTTTGGTGATGTTCTCCAACTCTTCCTTAGTCATAAACTGCTTCCCTTTCCATAGATCTCACAGGTAAACTAGTCCTTGATCTTCTAATTTGCTTTTTATGTATAAGTCCTGTAATTTGGATCTTATCTTGGTAAAGGGTGTTAGGTGTTCTAATCTAAGTTTCTTCCATACTAACTTTGCATTATCCCAGCAGTTTTTATCAAAGAGGGAGTTTTTATCCCAGTGGCTGGACTCTTTGGGTTTATCAAACAGCAGATTACTATAATCATCTCCTGCTTTTACACCTAGTCTATTCCACTGGTCCACCACTCTATTTCTTAGCCAGTACCAAACAGTTTTGATGACTGATGCTTTATAATATAATTTTAGATCAGGTAGGGCTAAGCCACCTTCTTTTTGCACTTTTTTTCATTAAGCTCCTGGTCATTCTTGACTTTTTATTTCTCTATATGAATTTACTTACAATTTTTTCTAACTCATTAAAATAATTTTTTGGAATTTTGATTGGTAGGGCACTAAACAGTTTAGTTTTGGTAGAATTGTAATTTTTATTATATTAGCTCTACCTATCCATGAGCAGTTGATATTTGCCCAGTTATTTAAATCTAATTTAATTTATGTGAGAAGTGTTTTATAAATTGTTTTCAAAAAGATTCTGAGTCTGTCTAGGCAAATAGACTCCAAAATATTTTATATTGTCTGAGGTTATTTTGAATGGGATTTCTCTTTCTAGCTCTTCCTGCTGTATCTTGCTAGACATATATAGAAAAGTTGAGGATTTATGAGGGTTTATTTTACAACTTGCAACTTTGCTAAAATTGCTAATTGTGTCCAGTAGTTTTTTTTGGATGATTTCTTGGGATTCTCTAGGTAGACCATCATGTCATCTGCAAAGAGTGAGAGTTTTGTCTCTTCCTTCCCAATTCTAATTCCTTCAATTTCTTTTTCTTCTCTTATTGCTGAAGCTAACATTTCTAATACAATATTGAACAGTAGTGGTGATAATGGGTACCCTTGTTTCACCCCTGATCTTATTGGGAATGCCTCTAGCCTCTCCCCATTGAATATAATGCTTGTTGATGGTTTCAGATAGATACTGCTAATTATTCTAAGGAACAGTCCATTTATTCCTACATTCTCCAGTGGTTTCAGTAGGAATGGATGCTGTATTTTGTCAAAAGCTTTTTCAGCATCTATTGATATGATCATATGATTTCTGATAGGTTTGTTGTTGATATAATTGAGTATACTAACAGTTTTCCTAATATTGACCCAACCCTGCATTCCTGGAATAAATCCTACTTGATCATAATGTATTATCCTAGTGATAACTTGTTGTAATCATTTTACTAAGATTTTATTTGTGATTTTTGCATTTATATTCATCAGGGAGATAGGTCTATAATTTTCTTTCTCTGTTTTAACTCTTCCTGGTTTAGGTAACAGTACCATACTAGTTTCATAGAAAGAGTTAGTCAGAGTTCCATCTTTCCCTATTTTTCCAAAGAGTTTATATAGGATTGGAACCAATTTTTCCTTAAATGTTTGGTAGTATTTGCTTGTGAATCCATCAGGCCCTGGAGATTTTTTCTTAGGGAGTTCAATGATGGCTTATTGAATTTCTTTTTCTGAGATAGGGTTGTTTAGGTATTTAATCTCTTCTTCATTTAACCTGGGAAACTTAGATTTTTGTAAATATTCATCCATTTCACTTAGATTATCAAATTTATTGGCATAGAGTTGGGCAAAATAATTTCAAATTATTACTTTAATTTCTTCCTCATTGGTGGTGAGTTCATCTTTTTCATTTATGATACTAGCAATTCGGTTTACTTCTTTCTTTTTTTAATCAAATTGACCAGAAGTTTATCAGTTTTATTGTTTTTTCATAATACCAACTTTTGGTTTTATTAATTCAATAGTTTTTTGTTTTTGATTTTATTAATTTCTCTTTTAATTTTTATAATTTCCAATTTGGTATTTAATTGGGGATTTTTGATTTGTTCTTTCTCTGATTTTTTAGTTGCATGTTTAGTTCATTGGTTTTCTCTTTCTCCAATTTATTCATATAAGCATTTAAAGCTATAATACATCCCCTAAGAGTCGCTTTGAATGAATCCTATAGGTTTTGGTATGTTGTTTCATTATTATCATTATCTTGAATAAAATGGTTAATTCTTTCTATAATTTGTTTTTTGGTCCACTCATTTTTTAAAATGAGGTTATTCAGTTTCCAATTTGTTCTGGGTCTATATCTCCTTGACCCAATATTGCATATGGCTTTTATTGCATTGTGATCTGAGAAAGATGTATTCACGGTTTTTGCCTTTCTGTAGTTGATCATTAGGCTTTTATGTCCTAGAACATGGTCAATTTTTGTATAAGTTCCATGTACTGCAGAGAAAAAGGTATGACAGTTCATCTTTCAAGTCAATTTGCATATACTCCTGGGTCTGGGGCACAGTAAAGATCACCCCAGTTGTAAAAAAAGCTAGAAATAACCTCTAGAAGATAGAGGTCCCATATTTTGGCATCTGGATATGTGAGGTAGGAATGGGGATTACTACAAGGAAAAGACAGATCATTTTTGATGGTTCTCTTTTAAGATTGCTCTAGGTAGAATTTGAAAGCACTGGGCAGACTTAGAAAAAATATGATATAGTGGAAAGTCTGATGACTGGGAGTCAATTGGCTTGAATTTTAAGACAGACTCAGCATTTACTACAATTATGACTTTGAAAATACAGATCATTTTTATCTCACTAATTCTTAAGTTTTTCATCCATAAAATGACAGGAATGTGGACTAGATGACCTCTGAGGTCCCATCTTGTCCTATATCTGTGATCCTTTGATTTTTATAGGAATGAATGTGGAAAGAGACCAGGATAATCTGGTCAAGAAAAATGAAATAAACTGTGAGAGTGGTCCAAGGAACCCTGTGGTTGATCTTGTGAATTCTCATTCTAATATAATATGGCAGATGAAAATCAATTATTTGGGGAGGACATTTGAGATAAAACATAACTTATTGAAAAATACATATGTTCATTGGTTTCCTTTTCTTTTCATTAATACTTTCCTATTATTTATTGTGTGGATTGCAAATTTGGAGATGCTATTGGCCTTCTGGAAAACATGAAGAAGAGGTTTTTTTTTTTAGAGTTTTTTTTTTTTTTGCAAGGCAAACAGGGTTAAGTGGCTTGCCCAAGGCCACATAAGCTAGGTAATTATTAAGTGTCTGAGACTGGATTTGAACCCAGGTACTCCTGACTCCAGGACCTGTGCTTTATCCACTGCACCACCTAGCCACCCCCGGAGAAGAGTTTTTAACAGGTTTTTTAACGGGAGCTTTTTGTCCCATAAGATGCCACCAAAACATAACATGGGTCTTATTAGCCAAAAGTACCCCTGATACACAAGTTGTACTATATTATTATTATTTTTCTTTTTTGAAAAAAAATATTTTCATCCATATGCACATGTATATTTTTAAGTTACAAAATTTTCTTCCACCTTTCCTTCCCACCCCCTCCCCTCAATGGTAAACAGTCACATTATCATTGTACAAATATATTTTGATAAACATGTTTACATGTTTACAGATTAGTTATTTTGGTGAGTGGAATTAGGATTAAGGGAAAGATATACATAAGAGAAAATTTTTATAAAGTGCTCAAAATATTCTGAAGGGTTTTTTTGTATTTTGTCTTGTTTTGTTTTCCTTGCCTATATTATTTTGAAGAGTGACCCTAAATACCCAACCAAAAAATCCATAATATTCAATATCAATATCAATTGTTATAAATATAGAATTTATATCAGATTGCCTTCTGTCTGGAGAAGGGGGGAAGAGAGGGAGGGAGAAAAAAGTAAAACCTAACCCCCCAAAAATGATTGATAAAAACTGCAGTTGCATGCAGTTGGAAAAACAAGTCAACAAAATATTTAAATTAAAAAAAATCTTTAATCAGTGTCATTGAGGAATCAATAACTTTCCAAATTTACTAGTAATTAGAAGCATAGAATTTCAGATGTGAAAGGGACCTTAGAGATCATTTAGTTTGATCCTCTTCTCTTAGCATGTGAAAAGAGAAGGCCATAGAGGAGAAATTCCTTGGTAAAGGTCACAAGCTAGTAAGCCATAGGACTGGGGTTTCCTTGTTTTTTCCCTCCTGCATCTCTTGACTCCTTGTCCAGGGCTTTTTTTAGTGCACCGCACGTCTTCTAGATAAATTGGCATTTTTCCTGATGAATAAAATGAAGACAGAACCAGCTCTCATCATACAAGTGTAGGCAATTTAATATATACTCCATAAAACCCAACTTTCTTGACTTCTCAGTTCTTACAACTATCTATTATATTCACTTTGAGGTTGAGAGGTCTTGCTGTCTTTCTAAAACATTTGCCAATTTTTAAATCTTTGTAAGTTTCTATTTACTGCCTTGTAAAGCTGTTACCTTCATAGCAGCCTCAATTCATCATCATGTTATTTACTTGAACAAGAGTACTTTCCATTTTCTGACTTCCCAGGATTCAGAGCTCCCCGGACTGATTTAGGAACCAGATCCGTGGAGGAAATGGTTCCATAAAATGATGACTCAGAAAGAATTCACCATCAAAGTGCTGTGATCCAGGGAAAGAAAAACAAAAGATGACTGGAAGTAAACATGGAGGGCTTCCTGGGGTACTGGAGGAGAATTTGCCCCTGTTCATTATAGATGCTTCAAAATAACAATAATTAGTAGAGTTTCCACTATGTGTCAGACAAAGCATTTTACAAACATAATCTCCTTTGATCCTCCCAATAACCCTGGGAGGAAAGGAATATTTTATTTTCATTTTACGGCTGAGGAAACTGAGGCAAGTAGAGATTAAATTATTTTCCAAAGGCCACACAATTAGCAAGTAGTTGATCTGGATTTGAAATTAGGTTTTTCTTACTCCAAGTCTAATCTTTTGTTTACTTTACCACCTCACATGAAAATTTAGTTTAATCAAAGGTGACCAAAAAAAACCTTTGCATCAACAAATTATAGACATGTAACATTAAAGGACTAATCTAATATCCTTCTTTACAGATAAGGAAAAGGAAGCCCAGAGAGAAGGTGAATGCTTTATCCATATATGGTGTGGAGGGGGAGGCAAAGCAGAGGGTAGAAGATAGCAACAGAATCTAGATACTCTGACTCTTTGTTTAGTGTATTTTCAAATAAACTTCCCAGTTTATTTTATTTTATTTTATTTCATATTTGACAGCGAAGTAGGGAACTCACAGGACAAAATGTCTTCTACCTACACAGATCAGCAACATTTCAGAGCTTAGTCTCCGAGTGTCCTACACTCTAAGAGAGTAAATTAAATCATTTGACCCTGGTCAGACAAGTTGATGAGTTTTGTTGATTAACTCTAGTGTGTTTTCTCCCACTAGAACTTTGAACATTGCCAGGAAGGAATGACAGACATTTAAAAAAATTAAATCTTCTTTTCCATGCTGAACTTAATAATTATAAATATTCTAATATGCATACCTGTAAACTTATATAGTTTGCTTTTAGAAAAAAGGATAGTATATAGTAAATAAAATGGAGAGGTAGCAAAAGTGCCATGCTTTTTCTGTGTGCCCTCCTGAACGTCAGCCTACACTCCTGTGCAATTTTTTAAAAGTTTTTTTTAGTAAGGCAATGGAGTTAAGTGGCTTGCCCAGTGCCACACACCTAGGTAATTATTAAGTGTCTCAGTTTGGATTTCAACTCAGGTACTCCTGACTCTAGGGCCAGTACTCTATCTACTGTGCCACCTACCCACCCCTCCTGTGCAAATTTTCAAAATGTTTCATTGGGATTCTTTTATTTCTTTTATTTTTGATTTGAGAAAAAAAAACAATCATTTCCATAACATAGTATAATAAAAAATTATTATACATGAAACTGCAACTCTATTATAAACAATTTGCTATTCCTTTTAAATATATAATAAAGTTGCCATGTAATTTCTTTTTTACCCTTCTTTTCTTCCCTCCTTCCTCCCCCAGAGATTGTTACTATTAGAAACAAATATGTATAGACAAATAAATTAAGATACATATGTTCTAAACATGCTTCTATTCATCAGTTCTTTCTCTGGATGCAGATAGTATCTTCCTTCATACGTCCTTTATAGTTAATTTGAATATTTATGATGAATAAAATGATTATTTATTTAATTATTTTGCCATCATTATATCTACCCACCCAGTGAGATTCTACACTGTAACACCTTGACTTGAGGTTGAACAATCCAGGATGTGGGGGGGGGGGGAAACAGAAATAAGAATTTATATAGTGCCTACTCTGTTTCAGTCATTGTGCTAAGTGGTTTATAGATATTATCTCATTTGATACTTACAACTACCCATGGGTAGGCCACATTATTATTCCCATTTTATAGTTGAGGAAACTGAGGCAAAACTGAGGGTTGCTCAAGGTTACAAGAGTAGTAAGATTTTAAGGTTTGATTTATACTCAACTCGTCTTGATTCCAGCACCATAACTTAATATACAACACTTACCAAGTTGCCGTATTTCTTAGGGTGTATGTATGAGAATTTAGTCTTAGCTTACGCAGGAAAATTGGGTCTGATTCTCATTCCAGGGAAAAGAAGAAATAAATTGCGAGGAGGGGAGGAGACTAACTAGAAGTGTGGCAATATTCTATGTTATTCTCAGACTTACTTCCTTAATGTAACTCAGGAGGGTTTTGAACAAGATCCTTTGAAAGATCTTTGTACTATCACAGCTACCTCTAGAGAACTCAACAAAGATACTGCTATTAACTGTTGCTAACGGGAGTTGCTAAGAGAGGAACACTGAGTTGTCCACACATTAAGAGAGAAAGGAATTCTTTTTGAGAAGGACTTAAACTCCTTATGGGAGAAGTTACTTCTGATGAGGAAGCTCCTGAAAGGTGATTATCTTGGAACACTTCTACTTCAGATGGCAGTTGCTGTTAACAAGAACCACATTGTCAGAGGGCTTATCTTTGGGAAAAAGAAGTGGGGATAGATAATCATGCTAGGAGCCCCAGAAACTTAGAATCTCATGGAAGGATCTACAGAGGTCATAGAGACCAAATTATACTTGGACAAGAATACCTTCTATATCATCCACAACATATGATTGTCCAGCTTGTACATGCAAAACCTCCAATGAGGCAGGGGTGGGGGGGCCTTCTGCCTCTTGTGGCAGCCTATTCTATTTTGGGATAAGTCTCATCATTGGAAAAAACATCTTTACATATAGTCTAAACATACCTCTGCAAACCTTACTCATTGCCTCTCAGTCTGCTCTGTAAAGGACAAGCAGTTTTTAAAATTCCTTTTACACTTGATAATCCTTCAGATGTAGATTGAAAGCTGTTATATCCACTCTAAGTCTTTGCTTTTCCAAGCTAGTTATTCCCATTTAGTTCATTAACCTCACCCTTGTTTTATGTATCCTCTAGTTATCTTCTTGGTCACATGCTTCTGGATTTCATTTGTCTGTGTCTCACCTATAATATATAAAGAGCATTCTGTTATTGTCTTGTTGTTTCAGATTCTTTGTGGCCCCAACTGGAGTTTTCTTGACAGTGACACTGGAGTAGTTTGCCATTTCCTTTTCCAGTTCATTTTACAGATGAGAACTGAGGCAAAGAAATGCTTTGCCAAGAGTCTCATAGCTAGTAAATGTCTTAGGTCAAATTTGAACTCAATAATGAACTTCTTGTCTCTAGGACTGAGAATAAGAATGTTGTTGTTGTCAAGTCATTCTTCAGTCATGTTGAACTCTCATGATCCCATTTGAAGTTTACTTGGCAGAGAAACCAGAGTGAATTGTCATTTACTTCTCCAATTCATTTTAAATATGAAAATCTTGGGCAAACAGGATTAAATGATTTTCCTAGGGTCATATCTCTAGTAAGTGTCTGAAGCCAGAATTTACTCAGACCTTCTTGACTCGAGGTCCCTTGCTGCCCAAAGAGGATTCTAGCTGTGGTTTGGATCAGGGCAGGGTGTAGTGAAACTATTACCTTCCTCTTTATGGGTACTATGTCTCTATTAATAAATATGAATATTAAGTGGCATAGCATTGGCTCTATGCTACTCTCCCAATAACCACTTGTGCCAACAGATTGGGTCTGCAGAAGGAAGATGACTACTTCTTCCTTAAGTAAACATAGTAATAATTCTGAAGGTTCTTTGTTTTGGAGAGGGGAAGGATTTCTGGGCCCATTCAAGAGCCTCCATTGATTTGCTCCACTATTAGTGAGCAATTGGAATCAATTATTTAGATAGACTTAATTAGGTTTTTTTTAGGTTTTTGCAAGGCAAATGGGGTTAAGTGGCTTGCCCAAGGCCACACAGCTAGGTAATTATTAAGTGTCTGAAACCGGATTTGAACCCAGGTACTCCTGACTCCAAGGCTGGTGCTTTATCCACTATGCCACCTAGCCACCCCTTAATTAGTTTTTAGAAGTAACTATTTATTAAGATGGTATAGCAAGAGCAATTGGTGCAACACATCATATCCATCCTCCAAACTAGAAGAAGACTCTTTCACATAGGCCTACAGAATTCAGAGAAAAGTGAGTTCCAGCTCAGAGTACATGTACCCCTCTTGGTAAGTTAATGTTTGTTGACTGACTAGTTTCTGGAAGACTTTATCTCCTAAGGAGGATTTCCCTGAGGTTTTTCCTCAGGATTCATTATGGATTCTTTAAGTTATTTTTCTTCATGGAATTTGGTTTGTTTTCAATGCATCTTTCAGCTCTCAATTCAAATGTTATTGTCATTGTATATGAGAACATGCAAGTTTTCATGTCAGTGGTGAGGGGAAGGGAAGAAATGACTCTCTTCTCCCCCCATTTCCAAGTAATTTTCTCTGGTATTGCTCTGAAGTGACTCCTTCATGGATGCTAAATTCCAAACTAGCTTGCTGTTTTTATCCATGTTCTATAAAATATTACTAGCTATTTTGTCAATCTTATTACATTTCCAAGTTTGAACCTAGTTTATACTTTTGTTTCAATAGAGAGGTCTGGGTCTTGTTCACATCTAGCTCACACCCTTGATAGATTGTATAACATCACTTTGGATTGACTGTACAATTCAATGAGGAATTTAGAGACGATCAAAGTATCAGACTGCAGAGCATCTTTTTAGTGGTAGACATGGGATTCAGACAACCCCCTCCTTCTAAATACAATAGATTAACATTGCCTTATTTTGGTTTCCATATCATACTGACAAGTTGTTCAAAAATTATAGTTCTTTAACATCTTTGGTTATTGTTCATAAGAATTATTGTCTAGACATGCCTCTTTCATCCTATATCTGCAAAGCTAATTGTTGAAAACTAAAATACAGAACTTTACACTTATCTCTATTATGGGCATACAATGGGGATTGGACTTATGATTTCATTGAAGTTGAAATGATGAGGAAACTATGTACCAATACAGATCATCACTTTTCCCACAACTTAAAGTCATAGAGAATTAATTAGAGTATGGAGAGAAGTCATATAGCTTAGAGGTCAGAGTCAATGCCAGATTTAAACCCTGAAATTTTTTTGTTCTCAACTTACATTTTTATCTTTATCCCATAGCTTCCTTTTCTCTATGAAATTTCATATCAATTGATCCATGTCATTGATTGGAACAACAAATATATTTTTGGATAAGTACTCTATCATCTTACATGTTAACGATCTCTTCAAGTTTCATATTGTGAGAGATAGTCTCCCGTGAAATTTCCTCATGAAAACCTGCT
This sequence comes from Macrotis lagotis, assembly GCF_037893015.1. Taxonomy (NCBI): domain Eukaryota; kingdom Metazoa; phylum Chordata; class Mammalia; order Peramelemorphia; family Peramelidae; genus Macrotis; species Macrotis lagotis. The sequence goes on from NC_133661.1 coordinate 122,445,931, forward strand.
TCATACAGTTTTCAGAGTTTTACCTCAGGAGGTAGATTCCCAAGTACTTAGTATTATTCACAGTTACTTTAAATGGAATTTCTCTATCTTTTGTCCTTGGGCTTTGTTTATATATAGAAAGAAAACATTCTTATGCAGGTGGCGAGAATGACCTTCAAGTGAAGCTTCATCTTATCTTTGGGGTCACTGAGAAAGTCCAAAAATATATTTTCGACTTTCCATAGCACTATGCTTATTGGAAAATGAAGTGATTTTAAGAAGAATTAAACCAACTCTTTGATTAGATATCTCCAAATTTGGTTAAAGGAAATACATGATGAAGTTTTATAGCATATCACTTTTTATAGGGAATTAATTAAGCTATGAATAATTAATGGTAATAAGGGATTGAAAATTGCAACTTTCCTATAGGATAGAGTTTAGTTATGAATAATTAGGACAATGAGGATTGAATTTGCTGTGCACTGGTTGGATAATATTAGTGAAGAGATTGTGAGCTTGTCTTACCAGCCAATGGTGGGATAAGACAGAATTTAGAGTAAGGATTATTAATTACTATGAAAATGACCTGCAAGTTATTATTTTTGACACTTTCTAAAGCTATTTTGCAATGGGATATGCCCTTTCTTCATGAAGAAATGAAAACCCTTTCCTGCTCCCTGACTCAGACTCTGAGCTCTTGATTCCTGTGAGCTTCTTTATTTCACACAATATCATATAAAAACTTTACAAGCCTATCATCATCAAAAATATTGAAAAGAATAAGATTTTTTCCTGGGTCAATATACTCCAAGCTGATAGTGATCGATTAAAACTTCTTTTGGGTAAAGTCATTCAATAAATTGCAAACTTATAAAACTGAACGATTATTTAAACTACTTCCAAATTATCCATCCACCCACATGCCATGAGAAACTTTTTCAGTACTTTTACTGAAATCAAAGAATATCATTTCTACTATTTTTCTTTGTTCTTAAGGGGAAAAAAGCACCCAAAACTTGAATTCTAATGCTTACTACTTCCCTTTGCCCCTGTTATGGATGTGTTCTACCATAGAATCCTAGTTGAAAAGGGATATCTTTATAGATCAGGGACTCATAGACTTTTTTCTGTTTGTCATGGATCTCATTGACAATCTGTTGTTACCTATCGATTCTTTCTAAGAATAATGTTTTTAATGTATAAAATAATATAAGAATGTAAACTAATTATATTGCAACATAGTTATCTATATATATTATATATTTAAGTTCATGAATCTATAGATTATGAACCTCTGTTTAGATCCTACAGGATTTCAGTCACTCAGGAAACATGTATTAAATGCTCCTTCTAAACAAGGCACTGTTTCAATTGCTAGAGATATAAGAAAACCAAAAACAATTCCTTCTCCTCAAGAGACATACATTTTAGTAGGGGAGAAAAACAAAATGACACTAGGTATACACAAGATCTATACAGACTGAATGAAGATGATCTCATAGAAGATACCAGCATCTGGGGACATTGGAAGAGGCTTCCTAAGGAAGGTAAGATTTACAACAATTCCTTTTTTTAAAACTTATTTTAGGCAATGGGGTTAAGTGACTTGCCTAAGGTCACAGAGCGAAGCAATTATTAAGTGTCTGAAGCAGATACACAGATACTTAAAATTTTTTTGGAAATCTGAGGTTAAAGTGAGGAGGGAGATCCTTCCAGGGTTGGGAGGAAAGTCAGTGCAAAGGTGTCAATGTGAGAATTTGAGAGTTGTATTTGAGGAAGGACAAATAAGCCAGTACCTGGATCAGAGAGCACACCAAGGAGAACAAAGTATAAACAGAATTGGGCTATAGAAAGGGACAAGAATAATTAAAGTTAGCCAGAAAACTTTATTTTTTTCACCCTAGAGGCAATAGGAAACCAGTGGAGTCTTCTTTTGAAGTCAGCTGAGTGACTTTTTCCAGCTCAATGACTGATATTCTTTAATACAACATTCTCTTCCTTAAGCCAGATTTTTTTTTATCTCTACGGTGCTCTATAATAGGATATAAAGAACCAGATAAAGAGAAAGAGCTCAATCCATTATTTTAAAGATTAGGCTCTTCCAAGATTGAACTCAGTCTATGTGAGATCCCCAGAGGTCTTTATAGAGTCCTCAGGGAGAGAAGACATCCTTAGTCCTTTGAACCAGCCGTGATCTGTCATTACAAATATCTTTTTAAAATTTGAACTTTTCAGTAAGTCCTCTGCATGTTTACTTTGGGCATGTTTCCTTATTTTTTTCCTTGCTGCAATAATTTCTGCTTATGTTTTCAGAATTTCATTTCTGAGAACATCTTATCCTCTTGGGTCAGCCTCACCTTCAAAATATAAAGTAATTTGTTTCTATGTAGTTTTTCAACCATCGGTCTCTTTTATTTCCTGATCCCAGCCATATTTTCTTACCTGTTTTTTTCCTACAATATGTGCCCTTTGTCCCAAATTGATGGAGTACTTAGGTATATGTTCCCTTGATTTTGAAGATTTTGTCAAATTGTTCATAAGACATAAAAGTTGGTAAAAAATTATCTTTATTTTTTTCTGTATTTTTGCTAATGCTCACTGATGTCTCAAGAAATGATCTTCTCTTTTGTTTTTGCATGACAACACCAAATTTCTTGATTCATCTCTTCAAGGAGACCCTGTGAATCATCCTTCCAATTACTAACTTTAAGTATTCTAGTTTCATAGAAAGGAATGTAAACAATATGATTGCAGGTGAGTTCCTCACAGTAGTATATTACCTTTTTGGGTATTGGATAAAGATCTTATTTAGGATGCCAAGAGTTAAACTGCAGTTTAATAGACTATTTACAAGACTTGTGAGTCTTGATATTTTTCTGTATCTATTCTGTATATACATAATTCACACATCTATATCTATCTTCTCTCTCTATCTAATCTATCTATCTATCTATCATCTATCTATCTATCTATCTATCTACTATATCTGCCTCATCTCTCACCCCACTTAACTTGATTTAATCCTATTAATGATTGGTATAGGAACTTTGACTTGTTTCATTTCTGACATCCTTCTTATCCAGTTTGATTTTCCTCCTTTCATTTGAGTACAGAAACCCAACTGGGTTATCCAACCTCTGCGCAGAATATTAGAACCAAAACACCCATTAGTATCAGCTACACTGTTAAATAAGGTTTAAGGTATGTACCAACACATCGTGAAGAAGATGATTTTTCAGTGCTACCACAGAAGCAATGGAACCACTCAGATATAGCAATCCTGAATGGTAAGCCAGCATAAATTCCTTATGAACAACATGACCTGGAAAAAGAGGGAGAAAAATTGATATGAGAGACAGAATGAGATTACTTCTTCATTCTGAAAATGTCTTCTTTAATTTTTCATTGTGTTGTTTCATTACTATGGGTTCTTGAGTGCTATGATAGAAGAATGTTATCTCAGCAAGATTTTAGCAATTTAGAATGACTGAGTAGAGAGTAGACTAGTCCTAAACTGGAGGTTTATTATCTAGGAATCAACTTAGCTAAGTGTAGAAAGACTTATTGCTGTAACTTGGCCACCTGATGATTTATCTCCCTCCTTTTCTCCCTCCCTCCCTCCCTCCCTTCCTCCCTCCCTCCTTTCTTCCTTTCTCTCTTCCTTTCTCTTATTTTTCCTTCTTATTCATTAATCTATTTATTCATTGATTTATTTGTTGTTGTTGTTTGTTTATAGACACTCACCAAGATGTGTCTGATGCAATGGATCTAGAGTCAGGAAGATCTAAGTTCAAATTCATATCCAAATATTACTAGTTACTAATGTGACAACAAGCAATTCTGTCTGACTCTGTCTTCTTATCAGTTAAGTGAGTATGATAATAGCACCTCCTTCCAAAGGTTATTGTGAGGAAAAATAAAATATTTGTAAAGTACATTGGAAAACTTAAAGCTCTACTACATAAATGTTATCCATTAGAGTGGATTGAGGGATAGTGTTATAGTTAAAACACCTAAGAAAGAATCACCCATGGGAGGAAATGTCTTCTCTCTAGACTTGGTTCTCTCTCCCCCATTTCCACACCCTTGTTTTGAATTAGAAGACGACTATTTGAAGTAGCCAGAAAATTTTGAACTTTCCATATTTCCATCAGCATCCTGATGTTATCTCACTGAGCCAGCAGTATCTGGTAAACAGTGTCTGCATCAAGAGCCAAGAACAGAAGGCATGAAGAATCACCATGCTCAAGGGGGAACTTCTTAAGCACCTCACCAGTGGGAGAAAAGAATTTCCAGCAGCTAGGAGCTGTGTATTTACCCCTTTTACCTAAGTTGAGGCCCATTTTCTCATGGACTTTATATACACTCATAGGACAGACTTTTAAAGGGACATTTTATACCAATTGTTTTGACTGAATAATCATCTTAGTAAATACCCTGCTCTAAAATTTCTTAAGACTGGACAACTAAATTGATTGTTAGCTGATAATCTTATAGAAAAATCACACCTGTGGGGGTCTATGCCAATGCATTAGAGAGATTCACCCTGACTCCTAGGGGCTGGAGTATTACTGGCATCCTGAAGGAAATATAGAGCATTGCTCATCTGTGAGAATGGGATTTGGGATTAGGATGCCTCAGAGCTAATACAGAGTTATATAAAGGGCTATAATATATGAAGGGCTTACTATTCATACTGGTGGATGGTGTCTCTATGTATTTATGATTATGAAACTTGGAAGCAATGGGATGAATTTTCATCTTTCTAAGCTCTATCTCCCAACCCCTGGTCTCTCTCCTTTATAAGATACAGAATGTATACAGTCCCAGTTACTTCTTATCTTTTCCATTCCAGTACCTGTACACTAAAGTATAACTTTTGTAAATCCTAATTTAAAGTCTGGAAAAACTTGTCCAGAAGTTAAACTCAGGTATAGCACAAAGAAGTAATTCCATTCAGTCTCTCTCCATGCACCATTTAAGGCAGTAATATCTCAGGTTATTGTAGGGAGTATTAGAAGAACTGAGCTGACAAAGGAAAAAAAGGTGGAAATTTTTGTAAATTTTGTATTCTTATTCCTCATTTACATTTTATTATTGCTAGTTCTCAGTATTCCTTATTTAAACTTGTTCTGAACTTGAATTGATGAAGGTTGATCACATTTCTTTTTCTTTTTTGGTTTTGAGATAATCCTAGATTTATAACTGGCTATTGCTGATCTGAGTTTTACTTTCAAAGTCTATGGGTTCTTACCTTTTATTTTTGAACATTTTTTCATTTTATAGCATTTTCACTTCTGTGTATCTGAATATTTCATGCTCCATATATACATATATATTTCATAAATATCATTTCAATATTTGAAATTTGATTTGCAATATTCTTATTAATAAATAAAGTATCCCTTCCTTTAAACCAATAGTTCTTAACTTGCATTCTTTGAACTTGCTTTTAGAAATATTTTTATAACTTTTTTAACATTTAGTAATTAGTTTCTTTTGTAATTCTATTTATTTTGGGAATTTAAAAATATTATTATGAGAAGGAATCCAGAGGTTTCACCAGATTGTTGAAGAGATTAAAGCTATCAAAAATAGTTAAGAAGCTTCGACATGAACACTCATACACACACACACACACACACACAAAATTGTATTCACATTTAATCAATTTATAGCTGAACATTCTGAGCCAGAATTTTTTTTAGGCTTTTTTTTGCGCAAATGGGGTTAAGTGGCTTGCCCAAGGCCACACAGCTAGGTAATTAATTAAGTGTCTGATGTCGGATTTGAACCCAGGTACTCCTGACTCCAAGGCTGGTGCCTTATCCACTACGCCACCTAGCCACCCTAAGCCAGAATTTTTAAACACATAGAAAGATATCTAAATGACAATTCTTCTTCTAAGAAGTTACGTTGGGGGCAGCTAGGTGGTGTAGAGGATAGAGCACCGGCCCTGGAGTCAGGAGTACCTGAGTTCAAATCCGACATCAGACACTTAATAATTACCTAGCTCTGTGGCCTTGGGCAAGCCACTTAACCCCATTTGCCTTACAACAAAAAGTCACCTTGGAAAGGTATAAGCTTATTCAAGTGATATTTTTTCCTGAAACTTATTCTACAATCTGTTTTTGGAATTGCCATTATAGCCAATTCAAGAACTCATAGTGGGGTTTAAAAAACCTCTGTGATTTTTTTTGTTTGCTTTTTGTGTGATCTGAGACTTATGAGGCTTGACTGTGGCTGATTGCCTCTGTTTTAGACAAGCCACTTCCCCTGGCCTTTTCTAATGATTTCCATATGCTGTGTTGGAAACTTGCATACATTCATACTTAATGAATAAAGCTTATGTCTCTCCTGGAAAATCCCTAAAATATCTCCCTTTGTAACATCGGAGAGGATGTATTTCATCAGAGAAGGGAAACCAATCTGGCACTCTTGAACTAGAACCTACTTTCCCCCCTGCAACATTCATAGACTTTGGATAGTATGTCTGAACTGGTTTGTGGACGAGACACAGTAGATATCTAGATATCCTAGACATTGATTAGTAGAAGTGATGAGAGATCAGTAGAAACTGAGTGACTACCCAGAACAGCTTTACAAGGGAATTTTGCTGACCCCTAACCCTCCTTCTTCCTGTCATTTCCAAAACAACCTTTTTACCCAAACTTCTGGTATCCTTCTAGGATGTATCCTTGATTACACATATACCTTATTTCAAGTGTCTTAAAATAAGCCTTAAAACTGCCCCTGTGTGACTTAAAATATGGTATAATAAAGACCTATTGTTTCAATGATTGCTATCCTTTCCATATCTTATCCCCCCTCAGTTCAATGCTACTTTCAAGAAACTGTCCCTTGATAGTAACCATAATTATGCCTACCAACTCTTCTAGCTAGGTGGCACAGTGGAAAGAAAACAGAGTCAGGAAGACCTGAGTTCAAATTCAGTCTCAGACACTTACTAGCTCCATGACCCTGGGCAAAACTTCACCTGGTTGTCTCAGTTTCCTTAACAATAAAATGGGAATAATAATAGCACTTATCTTGAAGGATTATTGTGGGGATCAAATGAAATAATAAGTTAGCCAGGTGGCACCATGGATAGAGTTCTGGGTCTGGAATCAGGAAGACCTGAGTTCCAATTTGAACTCAAATACTTATTAGCTATATAACCCTGGACAAGTCACTTAACCCTGTTTATCTAAATGTTCTCACATGTAAAATAAGGTAGAGAAAGAAATGGTAAACAAATCCAATATCTCTTCCAGAAAACCTCAAATAGGGTCATGAAGAGTTGGACACGACTAAAATGACTATATAACATCAACCACCACAAAAGGATAATATTTGAAAAGCTTTTAATGCAATGCTTAGAAAATAGTAGGTACTTTTTTCTTTCCTTCTCTGCTTGGAAGTGGAAGAGTAGGGCAAGGAAAAGAAAGAGGAATTTGACATCCTTAAAAATTCTCTCCTATACTCCTCAGGATCCCTGTAAGCCCCCTATGTTCTACATACACATTAGAGTAGTATTTTTGACACACTTCAAATTCCAAGTAAAATGGGACTTTAATTTCAGAAAATTTTTTTGGTGTAACATTTTCAGGTCCATCCCAACTTTCTGAATCCCCATTTGAGGTTTTCTTTAGAAAGATACTGGCTTGGTTTGTTTACCTTTTCTTTCCTTGCTCATTTTACAGATAAGGTAAATAGGGTTAAGTTACTTGCCTAGGTAAGTGATTGAGACCAGATATAAACTTAGATTTTTCCTGACCCCCAAGTCTGCCTCTTTGTTCACTGTACTACTTAGTTGCTGCTTTAGAACACTACTGTAATAATTTCACTATTGACCATCCCTCAACATCATCCCTTCATCAACACTCAAAAATACAAAGGCTCATTTCTATATTCCTTCCTGTTGGTGTTTTTTTTCTTTCCTAGGTTATTAATTCCACACCAAATTGATCTTTTGGCTACCTAATATGTTCATGTGAGCTACTCTTGCCTATTGTAAATTCTTCTTTGGAAATATCTCCCTAGCCTTCTCTGTTCTCACCTAAGCCCAAGGTACATCATCTCTCCTAGACTGCCAGCTCTTTGAAGAGAGACATCATGTCTCACCATCTGTGTAATACCACCCACCCAGTGCTTTCAGTAGTGTTTTTTTGGTACATAGTAGGTTTTCAGTAAGTGTCTGTGGAATGAATGCATGAATAATGAAGAGCTATGACCAGGTAAATAGCATGCAATGATGGGTAGGCTCCAGCTGCCACTGAGCTCCCTCATTCTGATAGATTGCTTTCTGCCTCAGAGGCACTCAGAAGACTGCAGTCAGGAACACAGATGGAAGGAAATTGAAACAGGTAATGTGAAGCCTGTAGTGCAAATGATCCTTTTGATGTATGGAAGAATCAAATTCAGGCAACTTACAAATAAACTCAGACTTTAAATAAACTGGCTATAGAATTAGATTTTGGAATGAAGAATCAATTCACTTTCCCTGATCAGAACATTAATACTTTTCTTAATCCTCCTTACTAGATTTCCAGGTGCCTGAAGCACTAGGAGGAGCTCAGGCATAATTTCAAGACCTGTTTAAAGGAAAGCATTGACATGCAGGGTGTTTCCCCTCCTGCTCTTAGCCCCTTATGCTGCCTGGCTGATCTTTTTCTGTTTGCTTCTGGGCAAGGCACAGTGATAAAGAATGAATTGAGAGTTAGGAGGCTTGGTTTCTAGTAGTAATTGTACCACTAATGTGTTATAAGATTGGCAACTAATTGACCAAGTTGTTTGTGCCTCAGTTTCCTCACCTGTAAAATGAAGGGATTAGACCTTCCTCCTAGCTCAGTGGATAGAGGGTCAGCCTTGCAGTCAGGAAGACTCATCTTCAGGAGTTCAAATCTGACCTCACACACTTACTAACTTTGTGACCTTATTGGCCTTAGCCTCCTCATTTTTAAAATGTGTTGGGAGAAGGAAATAGCAAAGTCCTTCATATCTTTGTCAAGAAAAACACAATTGGGATCATGGAGAGTCAGGCATGACTAAATAAATTCTTTCCTTCATCTCTTTCATGAGGATCCTAATTTAAGAGCTATAAGGGACCTCAGAGGTCAGTTACTTTATTGATCAGGAACACTGATGCATGGGAGAGTTTAAATGACTTGAGGAAGCATTGCTTTAGCGTAAAAAGTGAAACCCTAACCAATATTCTCTGACTCTAGAGACCAAGCTCTTTCTACTCTATTGTGTAACCCTGCTCTGTTTGGTTACCAGAATACTGTTTCTGCCATAGTTCAGTTCTCTATAAAAATGGGAAGGATGGTCCTCTCCTGTGAATAATAATAACTATTGCTATTATTGCTTTCAGACTGAAAACAGTTCTGCTCCAAGGCACTTGTTACTTTCCTCATCATGTTATGTTTGTTAGTGGATTCCCTTCTGCTTTTTTTGGTGCTTGAAGAAACTTTCACTTATTACTCAATTTAGAGCTTAGGCTGGTATGTGTGAGATCCTTGATAATATGAGCCTTTCCCTGGAATGATCCCAAGGGGAAAATAAGCAACTTCTAGACTTTCTTCTCTTGGTGACATCGAAGAAAAATTGTAGTCATAGTTTCAAATGAGGAACAGTGCCAACTGCTGGGTCATGGTTACTGTGAAGAAATGCAGAAATTAAAGGTTTAGAGCTAGAAGGATCTTTGAGGTCGCCTAGTTCAATCTTTCCATTTGGCAACTGGGATCTAGAAAGATTAAGTGATATCCCCACAGTCACAGAGTCAAGACTCAAACCCCAAGGCCTCTGACCCCAAATCCACTATTTTTTCATCTATAGTGTCATTTCTTCAGCTCTCTTCTTTTTAAATATAAGGAAACAGAATCCTATAGAGGTGAAATCTATTGTCCCAAGGTGGGACTTTCAAGCTTCATGCCAGACCATGTTTCATATTGAAGTACAATATCAATGTTTGTGAAATTCCTGTATAGAAAGGAGTCCCTGATATCCTTCTGGACCCTGAGAAATTCCTTAGAAATATAACTTTGGCTGGGTGCCTTTGGGTCTGAAAATAGTCTGATAGGACCCAAGAGGTCATGGTTATACCATAAAATTGTCTAAAGATTTACAAAGCACCCTTGTTAGCTTAATTATCTTGCTGTATCTGTTAAATTCCAGGACTGCTTCCCCCTTCCCCAGATGAGGCTGGAACCATAAGATAGTAAATTCCTGACTCCCTCCATCTCAGACAATCATTACACAAAGACCCTAACCCCTTCTCACCCCTATCTATACTGAGCCGTATGTTTACATGTTTGTTTTAGTATAACAAGATAATATATCTAACTGCTGACTTTGCTTCTGTATCTTGCATGTTCTCAGTACCCCCCCAACCCCCCAACACTATAAAAACCCTCTCCCCTGAACACTTAGATACTGTCTGATTTGGGTACTCAATCTTCAGACAGTTCCCAGGAATAAAGATCTCCAACCTTATCAAATTCTGGTCTCTGTCTCGCTCTTTGGGTACAACAATATCTCTTCAATCTCTTCTCATGTATTATTATGAACTATAGTTTCCTCTGTGTACACTGGTTCTCCTTAAACAAGTAGGAGTCATGCTGTAGCTGTGCTTTATTTCTTCCCATTTCTAACCCCAGGAAGTGGTTTTATAGATGTTTACTAAACTCAAATGAACTGAATTCAAAGTCAAAAATCCTAACTTCCAGTCTGTCTAGAGTTTTTTCCACAATGCTTCTAGCCTATTGGACAGCTATAGAGATGAATGAGAGGAAACTGTTTTCTCTTATGCTAGGTTGAAGTCTCAGGCAAGAGTAAGTTCTGGCTGTAGTTACTTCCTCAGGGCAGGTTGATGGCTAAGCAGTGAATTATATTATTACATGATCAATTCAATTCAGTCATTTTCAAGACCAATGAACCATTTAGTGAATAAACTCAATGCATGATAATTAACTCTTGTAGTCAGAAACAACTCAATGTGATTGAATCAATAATACAGTTGACATGGCCTGCCATGGTGGTTAGTCCCTGGACTCATACAGAATTTGAATTTGAAGAAAATTTAAGGGCAATCTAGTTCAACTCATAACCCAGAATAATCCTAATTATAGCACGTCAAGGGGTCATTGAACCTCTGCTGAAGGGTCTCTAGTGAGGACAACCTGCCACTGTCCCCAGGTAGTCTATTCTACTTTTAGATAGTTCTAAGTTTTTCTTTACTTTAAACATAAAATTTCCATTCATTATTCCTAGTTCTGTTGTTTTTTTGGTGGCCAAATAGAATGTCTAATCCCTCTTCCACATATTAGTCCTTTCTATATAGTTCCTGCAATATGAAAACACTTAATAAATACTTATTGAGTATATCTATCATTCTCTTGTGAGTCTGCTTTTCTATTATTGGGAATTAAAGATCCCCACTCCCTTCAAACAACCATCATAGAACATAGACTCAAGGCCCTTCACCAATTTATTTCCCTTCTTTGGATATGTTAATGCTTTTTAATGTCCTTAAACTATGTACATTAAACTATGGTGTACATAAATGACAAAAAATTGATAAATGAGCTTTGATGAAGGCATTGAGCAGTGAGATGATTGTCTCCTTATTCTTGGAAGTTATGTCTTTCCTAAGGGTGGGGAATATTTCTTTTTTACTTCAGTCTTCACAGCACCTATTATGGTTTCCAGCACAAAGCAACTGACTAATTCACAGTAACTGATTTTTAATCCAGCTTATTTTTTTCACTTTGACTTCTTTAACTGCTCCTCAAGGGTGACTTAAAGTTCAAGAGTTCCTGAATGCAGAAGCTTAGACACTGGATATTTTCCTGATGCATGATATACCTTGAAGAAGGAGGAAACCTGTCTACATGGTTCTTGTGTTATGTCCTATTTGGAGGACAAAGCCTTCAAAGGAGGTGAAAATATCAAAAATACCTTGGATGGTTTTCTCTACATTATCCAATAGCCTTCTTCCTTCTCACCCTGGAACATGCCTTCACCACCATGTCTCAAAAGTCTTCTTTCTTTAGAAGATTATGCCAAGTCCATGGTTCTTTTCTCTGATTAGTAAGTTCCTCTCAGAACCTCCATGTAAAGGGAGGTCTAGATTAACCATGTTCACTTTCATACTCACTGTCTGGAGCCTATTCCTGATTCTCTAAACATTTCTTTTTAACTCTTTCAATATGTTAGTTTCCTATTTTAGAATGTAAATTCTTTTTGCTTCTTTCTTCTCAGAACTTAGTACAGTACCTAGCACATTAATTGTTAATTTGTTTAAATTGTGTTGGACTCTTGGTGACCTAATTTTAGTCACCAAGATAGTGGAGTAGTTTGCCATTTTCTACTCTAACTCATTTTACAGAATAGGAAACTGAACAAGAAAGCTAAGTGATTTATCCAGAATCACAGAGTTAGTAAATGTCTGAAGGTGGATTTGATCTCATCCTGATTTCTAGGTCAGTGCTCTGTCCACTGTTTTACCTAGGTGCCCACACAGTAATTAATACTTATTGATTTGACTTGACCTAGTGATTCATAAGAAACTTAAAGTCCACTAAAATCTCCATAACTTCTTCAAATTGTTTTCTAGGCATGCATCCCAGATTCTGTATTTACTGTCTTTTTTGTATCCAAGTATAAGACTTTTTAGTTTAAATTGATTGAATTTCAACATGTTAGATTGATCTCATGTTTTCATCACAGTAGACTGACATGCTTGTCAAGAACTTTTTGGCTCCTAAATCTGTCATCCAGTGCATTAGCTATCCTTCCCAGCCTTGTGTCATCTACAAATTTGATAAGCATGTCAAATATACCTTTGTTCCAGCAGGGTGGATGGTTTTCCTCCATGTCAGTCTTTAAGAATAAGAGAGATGATCACCCACCTGTGGCTGTTAAAATGTACATTTTTCCCCCTAAACCTTGGAGAGTGACTGGGGTAAAGGAGAAATAAGATTAATACTTAACACAATGCTTGATACATATTTTATTTTAAAAAATATTTTATTTGTTTTTCCAACAGCATGCAATGATAATTTTCACAAATAATTTTTTACAAAATTTTGAGTTTTATATTTTTCCCTCCCTTTCCCTGTGACAGAAAGTAATCTAATAGAGACACTACATGTGTAATTATGCTAAACACAGATCCATATTAATCATGTTGTGAAAGAAGAATAAAATTCAAACAGAAGAAAAGAAATTAGAGAGAAAATAATGACAGGATATAAGACAAATTTTAAAAATTGAAGATAGTAAACTTTTGTCTGCATTTAAGCTCCGCAGTTCTTTTTCTGGATCGGTTGGCATTTTCTTTTTTTCTTTTTTTTTTAATTTTAATTTATTTTTATTAAAGACATTATTTGAGTTTTACATTTTTCCCCCAATCTTGCTCCCCCCCCCCACAGAATGCCCTCTGTCAGTCTTTACTTTGTTTCCATGTTATACCTTGATCCAAATTGGGTGTGATGAGAGAGAAATCATATCCTTAAAGAGAAGTCTAAGAGGTACCAAGATCAGACAATCTGTTTTTTTTCTAAATTAAAGGGAATAGTACTTGCACTTTGTTCAAACTCCACAGCTCCTTATCTGGATACAGATGGCACTCTCCTTTGCAGACAGCCCAAAATTGTTACTGATTGCTGCACTGATGGAATGAGCAAGTCCTTCAAGCTTGAACATCACTCCCATGTTGCTGTTAGGGTGTACAGTGTTTTTCTAGTTCTGCTCATTTCACTCAGCATCAGTTCATGCAAATCCCTCCAGGTTTCCCTGAAATCCTGGCCCTCCTTTTACTGGATTTCCAATTCTTTGCCAAGACAAACAGGGCTGCTATAAATATTTTTGTACAAGTAATGTTTGTACCGTTTTTCCTCATCTCTTCAGGGTATAGACCCAGTAGTGGTATTGCTGGGTGAAAGGGTATTTACATTATTGTTACCCTTTGGGGATAGTTCCAAATAGCTCTCCAGAAGGGCTGGATGAGTTCACAGCTCCACCAAAAGTGTAATAGTGTCCCAGATTTCCCACATCCCTTCCAACAATGATCATTATCCTTCCTGGTCATACTGGCCAATCTGAGAGGTGTGAGGTTGTACCTCAGGGAAGCTTTAATTTGCATTTCTCTAATAATTAATGATTTAGAGCATTTTTTTCATATGGCTATGGATTACTTTGATCTCCTCATCTGTAAATTGCCTTTGCATATCCTTTGACCATTTGTCAATTGGGGGCTTTTTGTTTTAAAAATATGACTCAGTTCTCTGTATATTTTAGAAATGAGTCCTTTGTCAGAATCATTAGTTGTAAATATCATTTCCCAATTTGCTACATTTCTTTTGATCTTAGTTACATTGGTTTTATCTGTGCAAAAGCTTTTTAATTTAATGTAATCGAAATCATCTAATGGGTTTTTGGTGATGTTCTCCAACTCTTCTTTAGTCATAAACTGTTCCCCTTTCCATAGATCTGACAGGTAGACTAGTCCTTGATCTTCTAATTTGCTTATAGTATTGTTTTTTTATGTCTATGTCCTGTAACCATTTGGATCTTATCTTGGTAAAGGGTGTGAGGTGTTGGTCTAATCTAAGTTTCTTCCATACTAACTTCCAATTATCCCAGCAGCTTTTATCAAAGAGGGAGTTTTTATCCCAGTGGCCTGACTCTTTGGGTTTATCAAACAGCAGATTACTATAATCCTCTCCTGCTTTTACACCTAGTCTATTCCACTGGTCCACCACTCTATTTCTTAGCCAATACCAAACAGTTTTGATGACTGATGCTTTATAATATAATTTTAGATCGGGTAGTGCTAAGCCACCTTCGTTTGCATTTTTTTTCATTATGCTCCTGGCAATTCTTGACTTTTTATTTCTCCATATGAATTTACTTATAATTTTTTCTAGCCATTAAAGTAAATTTTTGGAATTTTGATTGGTAGGGCACTAAACAGATAGTATAGTTTTGGTAGAATTGTCATTTTTATTTTATTAGCTCTACCTATCCATGAACAGTTGATATTTGCCCAGTTATTTAAATCTAATTTAATTTATGTGAGAAGTGTTTTATAATTGTTTTCAAAAAGATTCTGAGTCTGTCTTGGCAAATAGACTCCCAAACATTTTATATTGTCTGAGGTTATTTTGAATGGGATTTCTCTTTCTAGCTCTTCCTGCTGTTTCTTGCTAGACATATGTAGAAAGGTTGAGGATTTATGAGGGTTTATTTTATAACCTGCAACTTTGCTAAAATTGCAAATTGTGTCCAGTAGTTTTTATTGGATGATTTCTTGGGATTCTCTAGGTAGACCATCATGTCATCTGCAAAGAGTGAGAGTTTTGTCTCTTCCTTCCCAATTCTAATTCCTTTAATTTCTTTTTCTTCTCTAATTGCTGATGCTAACATTTCTAGTACAATATTGAATAGCAGTGGTGATAATGGGCACCCTTGTTTCATCCCTGATCTTATTGGGAATGCCTCTAGCCTCTCCCCATTGAATATAATGTTTGTTGATGGTTTCAGATAGATACTGCTCATTATTTTAAGGAACAGTCCATTTATTCCTACACTCTCTAGTGTTTTTAATAGGAATGGATGCTGTATTTGTCAAAAGCTTTTTCAGCATCTCTTGATATGATCATATGATTTCTGATAGCTTTGTTGTTGATATAATTGAGTATACTAACAGTTTTCCTTATATTGAACCAACCCTGCATTCCTGGAATAAATCCTACTTGATCATAATGTATTATCCTAGTAATGACTTGTTGTAATTGTTTTGCTAAGATTTTATTTAGGATTTTTGCATCTATATTCATCAGGGAGATAGGTCAATAATTTTCTTTCTCTGTTTTAACACTTCCTGGTTTAGGTAGCAGTAACATATTGGTTTCATAGAAAGAGTTAGGCAGAGTTCCATCTTTCCCTATTTTTCCAAAGAGTTTATATACGATTGGAACCAATTGTTCCTTAAATGTTTGGTAGAATTCACTTGTGAATTCATCAGGCCCTGGAGATTTTTTTTTTAGGGAGTTCACTAATGGCTTGTTGAATTTCTTTTTCTGAGATAGGGTTGTTTAGGTATTTAATATCTTCTTCATTTAACCTGGGCAACTTATATTTTTATAAATATTCATCCATTTCACTTAGATTATCAAATTTATTGGCATAGAGTTGGGCAAAATAATTTTGAATTATTACTTTAATTTCTTCCTCATTGTTGGTGAGTTCACCTTTTTCATTTATAATACTAGCAATTTGGTTTTCTTCTTTCTTTTTTTAATCTAATTAACCAGAGGTTTATCAATTTTATTGGTTTTTTCATAATACCAACTTTTGGTTTTATTTATTAATTCGATAGTTTTTTGCTTTCAATTTTATTAATTTCTCCTTTAATTTTTAGAAGTTCTAATTTGGTACTTAATTGGGGATTTTTGATTTGTTCTTTCTTTAATTTTTTTAGTTGCATCTTTAGTTCATTGATTTCCTCTTTCTCCAATTTATTCATATAAACATTTAGAGCTATAATATAACCCCTGAGAGTTGCTTTGAATGAATCCCATAGGTTTTGGTATGTTGTTTCATTATTATCATTATCTAGGATAAAATGGTTAATTCTTTCTATAATTTGTTTTTTGGTCCTCTCATTTTTTTAAGATGAGGTTATTCAGTTTCCAATTTGTTCTGGGTCTATATCTCCTTGACCCAGTATTGCATATGACTTTTATTGCATTGTGATCTGAGAAAGATGTATCCACTATTTCTGCCTTTCTGCAGTTGATCATTAGGTTTTTATGTCCTAGTACATGGTCAATTTTTGTATAAGTTCCATGTGCTGCAGAGAAAAAGGTATATTCCTTTCTATCCACATTCAGTTTCCTCCATAAGTCTACCATATCTAATTTTTCTAGCAATCTATTTACCTCCTTAACTTCTTTCTTGTTTATTTTATGATTCGCTTTATTTAGATCTCATAGCAGGAGGTTGAGGTCTCCCACTAGTAGAGTTTTGCTATCTATGTCTTCCTGTAATTCTTTCAGCTTCTCCTCTTAGAATTTGGGTGCTGTCCCACTGGGTGCATATATATTCAATATTGAAATGACTTTTTTGTCTATGATACCTTTTAGGAGGATAAAGTTTCCTTCCTTATCTCTTTTAACGCTATCTATTTTTGCTGCTGCTGGAGATAAGGATTGCTACCCCTGCTTTTTTCTACTTCAGCTGAAGCAAAATATATTTTGCTCCAACCTTTTACCTTTACTCTATATGTATTTCTCTGCTTCAAATGAGTTTCTTGTAAGCAGCATATTGTAGGATTCTGGTTTTTAATCCACTCTGCTATTTGCTTACGTTTTAAAGGAGAGTTCATTGCATTCACATTCAAGGTTATGATTACTAATTCTTTATTGCCCTCCATGCTATCTTCCTTCTGTTTGTATTTTTCCCCCTTTCCCCCCTTTTATCCATATTCCCCAGTCTTTTGTTTCTGAAAACCACCCCTTCAGTGTGTTTGCCCTCCTATATCACACCCTCCCCTTTCTTTCCCCTTTCCCTTTATCCCTTTCCCTCCACTTCTTTTTGTTATTTCCCCTTATTTCCCCCACTCCCCTTCCCTTTCTCCATGCCTCCCTTTCCCCCTTTTAAAATTTGAAAGATTAGATGTTTTATAAGTTAACTGAGTATGTGTATGTTGACCTTGAGCCAAGTCTGATGAGAAGAAGATTCATGTGTTTCTCCTCTGTTCCCTTCTTCCCCACTATTACCATACGGTTTTTGTACTTCTTAGTGTAATGAGATTTACCCCATTCAATCCCCTCCCTCCTCCTGTCTCTTTCCTGTCCCCATTTTTAGGGCAGTAGTGGTTTTTTTTAGATCATTCTATCTAAGTCATAGAAAATTCTAAGTGTATGTCCCTTTTAGTTCTGTATATTCTATTGAATAGAGTCAAAATTCCTGAGAGTAATTAGAGTCTTTCTCCCAAGTGGGGCAAAAGCCAGTTACATCCCATTAGATAGTAGTCTCATGGATAGGTCATGATTGTCCATCATTTCTGTCTAGGTGTATTCTCTCTGTTAGAGTTACAATTCTCAAGATTTATGAGAGTCTTTGTTTCCCCCATGCTGGGATATAGCCAGTTTCAACTTACTGGATTACATTTTTTTCTTTTACCACCCCCCCTTTTTTTTTACCTTTTCATGTGTCTCTTGAACCTCCTGTTTGATGCCCAAATTTTCTGTTTAGCTCTGGTCTTTTCATCAGAAATTTTTGGAATTCTTCCATTTCTTTAACTGTCCATCTTTTTCCCTGGAAGAGAAGGCTCAGCTTTGCAGGAAAGTAGCTTCTTGGCTGCATTTCAAGCTACCTTGTTCTTCAAAATATCTTGTTCCAGGCCCTTTGATCCCTTAAAGTTGATGCAGCCAGGTCCTGTGTGATCTTTACTGTGGCTCCTTGATATTTAAATTGTTTCTTTCTGGCTGCTTGCAGGATTTTCTCTTTTATCTGATAGTTCTGCAGTTTGACCACAACATTCCTTGGTGTTTTCATTTTAGGATCTTTTTCTGGTGGGCTTCGATGTACTCTTTCAATAACTACTTTGCCCTTCAATTACATGATATCAGGGCAGTTTTCCATCACTAGATCCTGTAATATTAAGTCCAGGCTTTTTTTCTGTTCAATGTTTTCAGGAAGTCCTATAATTTTCAGGTTGCCCTTCCTTGATCTATTCTCAAGGTCAGTGGTTTTGTTGATGAGGTATTTTACATTTGCTTCTATTTTTTCTATTTTTTGATTTTGTTTAACTGACTCTTGCTGTCTCATGGAGTCATTAGTTTCTGTAGACTCCATTCTTTTTTGGGGGGAGGAGTTTTCTTCGTTAACCTTTTGCAACTCCTTTTCTAATTGTTCCATTCTACTTTTGAAAGAGCTTTCCATTTGACCAATTGAGCTTTTGAGAATTAATTTCCTTTTTCATCTGCCCATTTGAAGATCTGAGAGATTTGTTTTCTTGTTGCAAGGTGTTAATTGTCTCCCCCAAATTTTCCAGTTGATTTTTAAACTCCTTCCTTATTTCTTCAAGGAAGTCTTTCTGTGCTGAAAACCAGATTGTATTCTCCTCAGAGATTCCAGGTGTCTCTGAGTTAGTGTCTTTCTCTTCCAAGAATTTTTCTTTGGATCCACCTTTCCGCTGAACCTTCTTCATTTTGATAAGACCTGAGTTGGGGAGGGGCTGGTTCACAGGGGCTTGGGATCTCTAAAGGCTTTACTCACTGAGTGCAGTTTCTCTGTCTGGCCAGTAGGAGGTGCTGGTTGCTTTCTCTGGAGTGTCTGTGACCTTGATTGAGGCCTTCTCCCTTTCCTTGAAGGGAGGAGTTGGAGGTATTGAATTCTTTTGCCTTCAATCAATGGTGGGCTTTACCCTGGCCTGAGGTCATTCCTCAGCTGGGCTGGTTCTTCTGTTCACTCACCTGGGCCTGAGGCAGAAGTAGTTTGCATTTGTTTGTTAGGTGAGAAGTCTGAGTTTTAATGGGACTCAGACCAGAGGAGCCCAGGGATGGTGTCTGCAGCTCCCCTGCTCCAGAAATCTCCCCCCAGCCCTGTCCAGGATCTCCAGGGGGACAGCTCCAACACCAGTGCCTCTTCTCCCCTGCAGACTCACACCCCCGAGGTCCAGCCCCACCTCTGATCCAACAGGTCCCGCTCTCAGGCCCTCAGACTCCCGGTTCCAATTCAGCTGCTTGTCTGGTTGATTGGGGCTGATCCTCCTTTGGGCCCAGACTCACCCGTCCCGAATTCAGCCACAGCTCCTGCTGGAGACAAATCCCAAGGTAGATGTTCTTTCTCTTGGCTTTTCTTTCTGGGTTTGGTAGGTGAGATTTTTTTAAAGAGGTTTGTTTCATGTGATGGACGGGGAAGAGATCAGGAGACTTTAGAACTGTGCCTGTCTTCTCTCTGCCACTTTGGCCAGAACTAGGTTGGCATTTTCTATAACAAGTCTTAGAATTGGCTTTGATTATTGTACTGCTAAAATGAACAAGTTCATCATAGTTGTTCCTCACCCAATGTTATTGCTAGCGTGTAAAATGTTCTTCTGGTCCTGCTCTCTTCACTCAGCAACACTTCATGTACATCTTTCCAAGCTTTTCTAAAGTCCTATCCCTCTTGATTTCATATAGAACAAGAGTATTCCATCACATTCATATATCACAATTTGTTCAGACATTCTCCAATTGATGGGCATCCCCTCAATTTCCAATTCTTTGCCATTACAAGAAGAGTTGCTATGAACATTTTGTACATGAGGGATTTTTTCTCTTTTTCATGAATAGTTTCTGTACATGTGGGTTTTCACCTTTTTTGTGATCTCTTTGGGATACAACCCAGTAATGACATCACTGGCTGAAAGGACATGCACAATTCTATTGTCCCTTGTGCATAATTCCAAATTGCTTTCCAGAAAGGCTAGATCAGTTCATAAGTTCACCAAAAATGCATCAGTGTCCCAGTTCTCCCACATCCCCTCCAACACTGATCATCTTCCTTTCTCCTCATTTTGGCCAATCTGATAGGTGTGAGGTGGCACCCCAGAGTTGTCTTAACTGGTATTTCCATAACTAATAATGATGTTGAGCAATTTTTCATATGACTATAGAATGATTTAATTTCTTCATCTGAGAATTGTCCTTCCATTTCCCTTGACCAATCAACAATTGGGGAATGACTTGTTTTCCCATATATTTGACTCAGTTCTCCATATACATCAGAAATGAGTTATTTGTCAGAAACACTCATGGTAAATATGACTTCCCAATTTCATGCATACTTTTTAATCTCAGCCTCATGTTTATGCAATTTAATTTAATGATCAAAATTATTCATTTTGTCTTTTTTATAATGTTCTCTATCTCTTCTTTGGTCATAAACTGCTCCCCTTTCCAAAAATCTCACAGATAAACTATTCCTTGTTCTCCTAATTGGCTTATGATACCACCTTTATGTCTAAATTCTGTAGCCATTTTGACCTTATCTTGGTCAAGGGTGTGAGATGTTGGTCCCTGCCTAACTTGATAGTTATTGATGATGTTTGACCTTCATTCTTGAAAAAGACCATGACATCAGGAGAAGTGATGCAATGAAAAGCACATGAATTGGATTTGAGTGAGGAGGTGCTGTGTTGTCACCAGCCTCACTTTCTCCTCCAGAGTCATCTGGATCCAGTGGCCAGATATGAATCAGAATGACTGCAGAAGGCCCTGGATGTGAGACAATCAAGCTTAAGTGACTTTACTAAGGACACAGAGCTAGTAAGTGTCAAGTGTCTGAGGTGAGATTCAAATTCCTGTCCTCTGGACTCCAAGGTCAGTGCTCTGTCCACTGTACCACCTAGCTTCTTTGATACTTATTATATTTAAAAAATGCTGATTGATTGATTCTTGTTCCCAAAATTTTCAGTTCAAGAAATTTGCATGAACATGTAAAGAACTAATTAAATTGGCTACAAACACAGAACAAGTGTTGCTCTGTAAAAAAGAGATGGAGTTGAGGGATGATTCCTTTGGATCATCCAAAGAAAACTGCTACCTAAATTAAAGATTGTGAAGACTGGATGGAATAGTAGAATGAGGAGGGGACCAGGAGGCAGGATATCTGAACCCCAGTCTAAGCTTCCTACTCACTGGGCAGGTAATTTCAGGCAACTTGCTGAACCTCAGTCTTCTCCATCTGTAAAAGAAGGGGTAGGGATGTTAAATAGCACTTACTGGATAGACTCGTTGTGAGGATCAAGTGAAATAATAAGTATAAAGTGTTTAGCGCAGCATAATGCAAATTTTATCTGCTGTTAGCTATTATTATTATTATTATTATTATTATTATTATTATTATTATTACTAGTTCCTCTGTCTATGTAATAGGGTAGAGGTGTTAAACTTTTAGCCCATGTCTCCTGAGTGATTTGAATCAGATTAAGATATAATTGGAAAATATTTAATGAAATAAAAAATAAAATAAAATATAGATATTATATTTTAAAACACATAGGAATTCTTAAGTATATATTAGCAGTATTGTTTCTATATGGGTTTGAAACACCATTGTAGGGCTCTTAGGAGGAGGCTAAAATGAGATAATTCATATAAAAGTTCTTTCTAGACTATAAAGTGCCATAAAAATGAAGGGTGGTATGATGATGATGATGATGAGTGTTACCATTTTTCAAACTCCTTAGGCTTCTATTTTCTGTGTTTGTGATGCTTGCAGTATTGAAATTAAGTTGGATATCATTGAGGCAAACATATAGTTGGCTTATACATTTATCTGCTGCAAGTCATACCTGGAAATGAAGATCAACAAATGATCTGAGAACACTTCATTGGGTAAAAGATATTCTAGAACATTTGTATGATGCTCTAAGGTGTTTGGCTTTCACTAAACTTACTTCTGTTCACAGTTCCTCAGCTGCTGAGAAATCACCAAGCTAGTAATAATGCAGAAGGAAGGCTCATAGCTTGTGATAACATTAGAATACCACTTCTTGTGAAGAATTTTTTCTAAATAGTCTTTTCTATCTAAAATGAGTTATCAAAATCTGAATTTTGTCTTTCTATGAGTCTGCTAGTCTGTGGCATCTGTAAATTCTTAGTACAGTGAAAGTTTGTACATAGTAGGTCCCTGATGAGTGTGTGGATATAGCTTGACTTCTGCTATCCTTTTAACATCTACTCCTTTCCCAGTTCTAGCCAATAATGGGTATCAAATGATGCTCCTCCTGAAGATAACCTCATAACTACCCTTGTTGAGTAGCATTTTTTTAGTGCCAATTTTTTTCTTTATTCAAAGTTCAAGGTGTTCTGGTTCATCTTGGATGCTTTGAGTTTAACAATAAATCAAGAATGAGTTGCTATGGTTGTTAAGAAATCTAAGACCATTTTATTAACATGAAGAGATGTATCCTGAGACTGTTTGTATGTGTGTGTGTGTGTGTGTGTTTGTGTGTGTGTGTGTGTGTATGTGTGTGTGTGTGTGTGTGTGTGTGTGTGTGATATTCTTTCAACTTAAAGTCTTACAAAACTTCCTAGAGCATTGAGAGGTTATGATCCAGGATGTGATGTGTCAGAGGCAGCACTTGAACCCGGATCTAAGGGTAACTTTCTTTAATTTCAAACTCTGCTGCCTCTTGTGGTAGGGAGTATTTTCTCATTTGAGAAATTCCTATGCCAGTGAAGTCAGCTCCTTTCCTTCTCCCACTTTGTCCTATAATGGAATTTAGAAGACATGTGTTCTGGCTCAGTCTCTTTTATCTCTCAGGGGTTTTGTCTCCTCACATATAATTTTGTTTTTGTTTTTGTTTTTTTCTCTTTTTGCAAGGCAATGGTGTTAAGTGACCTGCCCAAGGTCACACAGCTAGGTAATTATTAAGTGTCTCAGGTCAGATTTGAACTTAGGTCCTCCTGACTCCAGGGCAGGTGCTCTATCCACTGTGCCACCAAGCTGCCCCTCCTAAAGTATAAAATGAAAGAAACAAATGAAATGATTTCTAATGTTCCTCCCAATCTTGAGATACTAGGGTTTTAAGTATTCATTTGTACATTATACATTGCTATAACTTTGAGAAAATTGCATGAAGATTGTCTCTGCCTATTAGAATTCTAAAAGTTGAGATAGATCATTTGATAAAAAGAAAAAAATATCAAATTGTTCTATACATTATCTCAAAATCTAATTTTTATAAAACTTGAGTGTAGCTTATAATTGGTATAATTTTTCAGTTTATACCTATGTATGTATGTATATATATATATATATATATATATATATATATACAAATTTGTGTATATATATATGTGTGTGTGTGTGTATATATACACATCTATCTATAAACATACATGTATGTGTATGTGTACAAAGATAGCTAAGTGGTACAGTGGCTAGAGTGCTGGGACTGGAATAGGGAAGACTCACCTTTCTGATTTTAAATCTAGCCTCAGATGCCTACTAGTTGTGTGACCCTGAGCAAGTCACTTAATCCTATTTCCTTTAGCTTCCTCATCTGTAAAATGAGCTGGAAAAGGAAATGGCAAACCATGTCAACAGCTTTGCTAAGAAACCCCCAAGTGAGGTCATCAAAAGTTGGACATGACTGAAATGACTGAGCAACGATAACAGCAAATATGTGTGCACATGTGTATGTATACATCACAAATATATTTATATATCAGTGCTACTCCTGGCCTCCCGTTACATGAGGTCCAGACATATTGCATTTTATTCCTCTACTAGGGTTCTTCAGTACCCTTAAGGGAAATTGGGATATCTGGATTCTCTACAAATGACTAACCCACCAACAGTTTCCTCATGTGTAGAAATGATTCTTTTAACCCCAAATACATTATACCACTAATAAATTAGTTTTTATTTAGGAATATTTACTTCAAAAGGTATAACCAAAAATAAACAAAATTACTTTCCCATTACTTTAAATTCTTTTGTCACTTTAATCTCTGGGGAGGGAAAGAGGATTAGGTTGACAGCCTAGCTCAATTCCTGAAGAGCAGAGGAATCCAAAACCTTTGGACGTTCCCATTTCTTTCCCTTTTCTAGTTCTCCTGTTTCTATTTAAATTTGACATCATTGCTATAGAGCACAAACCCAAGTACCAAAGCCAAACCCTGCCTCTGGCTTGAGTACCAGTTACTTTGGCTTCTCTGGGCTTCCCTGCTGAGCTGTTTGGCCTCACCATCCTGCCTGAATTCTGAGCCCAAGTCCATGGGGATCACTGCTTGCACCTGGAACTGAGGACAAAGGAAATAGAACAGAAACAAATGCAAGCACTGCTTCATTTTTTGGAGCCTAGGATAAAAGAAAGAACTCTTTCCTTATCAATTCAGTTTGTGGAGCCCTCTATGTGGGTGAAATGTGACCCATGTACCCTCTATACATAGCAGGAAAGAATCTGCTGTGAAGAAAGGGAATGGCTAGTCTGACCATTTTTAAAGACTCAGCCTTTCTGGCTACTAGCCGATCAAAGGAATCTACCCTCATTCATGTGATAGATAATGTAGGCATGTCCTGGTAACCTTTTTACACACACACACACACACACACACACACACACAAACACACACACAAACACACCTCTTATGTGCATTATATACCCTTCTATACACATATATGCAGTATATGTATCTTTGAGATCTCAAAGATATCTCATTTATGAGAACCCAGATTCATGGCAACCATTCATT
Organism: Macrotis lagotis; assembly: GCF_037893015.1. Taxonomy (NCBI): domain Eukaryota; kingdom Metazoa; phylum Chordata; class Mammalia; order Peramelemorphia; family Peramelidae; genus Macrotis; species Macrotis lagotis. The sequence continues at coordinate 122,471,175 of NC_133661.1, forward strand.
CTACATTTAGACCAATATAAATAATAAAATTAATGGTCCAATAAAAGTTGTAATCTCAATAGAAGAAGAGAGAAAATCAGTTCTTAAAGAATTGGTTTGCTCCTTATTAAAGCTGCTAAAATCAAGAACTGGATCTGAGATTCTAACCCCACAGAGTCATATTATGCCAGAGTTGGAAAAATAATAATAGCTGACATTTATATAATGCTGCATGCACATTATTGTATTTGTCTTCATATCTACTTTAGGAAGTAGTACAATAGGTATTATTGATTGATTTTACACATGAGGATATTAAAGCTCAGAGAAATGATTTCATTATGGTCACAAAGCAATGACCTGATAGAGGCAGAATCTGAATCTAGACCTGTTCTGATTCTATGTCCAGAAATATTTCTATTATACCTGTTTCTAAATGGAACATATTTGGGATGATTTAATCCAGGAGTTCTTTACTTGGGGTTTGAGAATTTATTTATTTATTTGTTTGTTTGTTTGTTTATTTATTTTGTTTTGTTTTGCAAGGCAGATGGGGTTAAGTGGCTTGCCCAAGGCCACGCTAGGTAATTATTAAGTGTCTGCGACCAGATTTGAACCCAGGTACTCCTGACTCCAGGGCCGGTGCTTTATCCACTACACCACCTAGCTGCCCGAGAATTTATTTTTTAAAAATATTTTGAAAACTGTATTTCAGTATAAGTTCTTTATAATCCTATTGTTTTATTTTTATGCATTTAAAAAACATTATTCTAAGAAGGGGGAAGGAAATAATCATTTTTTCTAGCTCTCACTGCCAAGCTATGAGGGAAGTTCTGATATCATCCCTATTTTAGAATTGAAGAAATGGCTATTAAATGACTTATCCAAGATCTCACAACTAATGTCTGAGGTCAGATATGGTCTGAAATCTTTCTGATTCTAGATCCAGTGCTCTATCAAGTACCTGCCTCTTTGACATCCAATTTGGCTTATGGGTTTCTAGAGGGATCCATGAAGGAAAAAGAAAAGTTAATTTGATTTAATCCAACTTTCTTTATTTCAAATGAGGAAACTTGGGGAAGAAGGAAAGGAAATTAATTTTCCTAAGGCCATCTGACTTATGAAAGAACTAGGACTAGAACCCATGTGTTTTAACTTCCATTATAACACATTGACATTTTGACCTTAATCATAAGAAATTTGAATCCATGATTGGGCTTAATGATTTGATGGAGTCCTCAAGGATTTTCCTGAAGAGTAGCATTTAGGAAATGGAGCTTTCTTTCTTTCTTTTTTTTTTTGGCAAGGCAAATGGGGTTTAGTGGCTTACCCAAGGCCACACAGCTAGGCAATTAAGTGTCTGAGGTCACATTTGAACTCAGGCACTCCTGACTCCAGGGCTGGTGTTCTATTCACTGTGCCACGTAGCCGCCCCAAAATATGTTAAGGTAGTATGGAAATGTAGTACCTAGGGTAGTACATAGCAGGGCATCCTATGAGGGTAACATTCTGAGATGCCAAGGGCTAAGTTACCTCTGAGATCTTAGAATTAATAAATATTACTGGCAGGCTTTCTGTAAAGCAATCACACTAACATAAAACAGCACTCAATAAACAGATTCAAATTAAACAAAGAGGGATTGTAATGGGGTTTTTCATTTAGTGCATGAAAAATGGCAAGGGCCCTTTTCAGTTTTAAGAGCTTATTTTTATTCTTGGCTCAGGATTTGTCCCTTCTTCTAGTGATGATCACACTTCCTGCCCTAGGTTTCCCTTGTTAAAATTTTCAGGCAATTCTCCATAATTGAACAATTCTATCATTCTCATCATCTTCCTGAAACAATTTCCCAGGCAAAATGTTTCTCCAGCAGATAATCTGTGAGATTGAGTAAGAAATTCTGGGGAAAATCCTCTGAAAGGAGGAGATAGTCAATTGATGCCCATTTAACTACTTTCTTGATATTTCATGCTGAGGAGAGTACATCTTAATCACAAAAATGCATCATCTCCTGACTCTCCTTTTAACTCATTTTTATCATTAACAAATGTTACTCTCTGCCTGGTTCTATCCTCAATAAATCATCAAAATCTATCTTGGGAATTCAGTTAAAGGTTGCTTATTCCACCACCCAGTGTGCAAAACAGCATCTGAAATAAACATTAACCTTTATAGATGCAGCCACGTGACTTTATGAGACTGAAACCCTGAATGCTATGAGACTGCAAAAACCATTTGGGGAGGGATCATTTAATAGGAAATTATAAGCATACATAGTAAACCCTTAGTACTCCAGAATACAGTTGAAAATAAAAAGGAAGCAAAGATTTCTGAGCAGGCAGACTAGGGTTGGCCAGTGTATAATCAGAGTTCCTATGTTTTATTCACAAGGAAATAACCTCAGGTTTCCATTCAGAACTTATTCACTCTTCTTTTACACACAGTGTTAACTAGCTTAGGTATATGGTTTCCAAATCCTTAAAAATGAGGAAGGGACAATATAATGGTGCAAATGGAAAGACTGACAAGGGAACAGACAGAAAAGTTGTGAAACACCCCTGACAAAATTCATTAAGAAGCAAAGAAAAGGGGTGGCTAGGTGGCACAGTGGATAGAGCACCAGCCCTGGAGTCAGGAGTACCTGAGTTCAGATCTGGCCTCAGACACTTAATAATTACCTAGCTGGGTGGCCTTGGGCAAGCCACTTAACCCCATTGCCCTACAAATACCTAAAAAAAAAGTTAAGAAGCAAAGAAAATCAAAATATCCCTTATACACCATTAACCATTGAGGGCATCTCAGCATTAAAGCATAAGGTATAACTGTAATAATGATCCTAAATTGGTAAGAAAAGTCTAAATTATATTTCTAAAGCTCAGTTTCTTCTATGAAAACCATGCTCCTATGATTTATCTTAGTATGGAGATGACTCTACCTTCTCAAAGGTTATTCCAGGAGAACCCACTTTCTGGAAGCTCCTACCAAACTGGCAAGATTTTGAATACACATGTTGAGATGAATTGTGTCTATCTGCTTCCTTAAATTCAGAAACACTCATCACCACAACATAGCCATCAGTGTTCTCAGTCACTCATGAAAAATCATCCATTAAGGCAGAGAGAAGACTGCAATCTGCATTTGTGGATGGAATTGCCTTGCCAGCCACTGAAGTACCTGAAGTAAGTATCTTTTGTATGAAGAGAAAGTTTTTAAGAGATTTTAAAGAGATATTCAATACAGATTACTAAAATTGAAAAGAGGGGGGCAATGAAAACTTTAATTATTAAGCTTCAATGATCTGAAATATTTTTTAGTATAGATTGTCTCATTACCAGTTTGTTGTTGTTAGTCATTTTGGTCATGCCTAAGATGAGGAAACTGAAGCAAATAGGATCTATGACTTGCACATGGTTACATAGTTAGTACATTACTGAGGTCAAATTTGAAATCAGGAAGATTGGTCTTTCTGATTCCAGGTCCAGCATTGTACCTACTGTGCCACCTAAGCCCTTCCAAAAATTTATCTCCTTCATGCAACCTTCCTTGATGACTCTTGCCAACACTAAACTTTTCCACTAAATATTTATTTATTTCTAGTGCCATAAATCTGGAAGTTTCAGTTATATTTAGTCTAGCATTTCATTATACAATTGCCTTATGCTCTAATTGAACCATTTGTTTAAGCCCTGACTCCCCAGCTAGACTATATACTCTTTTAAAGCAGAGGTCACATCATTCCTGTCTTTTTCTGCATCAAAGGACAGATCAAAGCACATAGTAGGTGTTCAGGGAATATTAGAAAAATTAAATTAATTAATAATGATCTTGAGATATTGTAAAATTCTGAACTACCTTCTGAATCATCAACAACAGAGTGCTCACTTTAGTATTAGTGCTAAGTATATATATATATATATATATATATATATATATATATATAAATTAAAATGAAACACTGAGGCATTGGGCTGCTACATAGCTCAATGGATAGAATGTCAAGCCTGGAGTCAAGAAGACTTCTTTCTTTGTTCAAATCTGACCTTACTAAGATACTTCACTCTATTTGTCTCAGTTCTACATCTGTAAAATGAGCTAGAAAAGGACATGGCAAACCAATTCATTATCTCTACCAAGAAAACCTAAAATGGGATCTCAGAAAGTCAGATGTGACTGAAATGACTAAAAACAACAAATATGGCAATTCTACAAACCAGCTTCATTGATTAAGCAAAATAAACCATGTCCTAATGACATCCACTGAGTTTATAAGAGTGATAATGGCTATAATCAAGGCTTGCTTTTAATGTATTGTTTACCTTTCTAAAGAACTTTCATTAGGGGCAGCTAGATGGTGTAGTGGATAGAGTTCCAGCCCTGGAGTCAGGAGGACCTGAGTTCAAAAACACCTCAGACACTTAATTTCCTAGCTGTATGATCTTGAGCAAGTCACTTTAACCCCACTGCCTTGCAAAAACTAAAAACAAAGAACTTTCATGAACATAGGTCACATTCGGTTCTCACAATGACCCAGGGATATTATCACTACAAGTACTATCATACTACTAGAATGGAGACTATATGTGAAGGTAGGGGGATCACACTTATCTCTGAGTCTTCCCCAGTAGTACATGATCAATTCTTTCTGAAGAAATGAGCCAAAAATGTACAGAAAAAAGGAAACTGATTTTAGCAGATCAGTGTATTGAGATCACATGGCTCATTCCTAGTAGAGTGAGAGAATTTGGACCCAATAATAATTCTTTTATTTTTAAATTTTATTTAAGGCAGTGGGATTAAATGACTTGCCCAAGATCACATAGCTAGGCAATTATTAAGTGTCTGAGGTCAAATTTGAACTCAGGTCCTTCTGACTCCAGGATCTGTGCTCTATTCACTACACCACCTAGCAGCCCTTGTCATGCTGCTCCTTCTTCCCCCAAATCCAATGATCATTCAACTGCACAATATTGCTACTCTCTAATGTATTGTGCTTCTGTCAGACAAAATTCTTACCTTGCAATTTAATTGTGGAGAGACAGAGAGAATGGGAAAAATGACACAAAGTCATTCTAAATATGATTTATTTCCAGAGTGGTTTGGCAAGGCCTTAGCTGCTTCTCTCTGACTGCAAAGATCTATAGTAGTTAATTGTTTTCCTTATCTAACATTAAAAATGACTTGTTGGTCTGAGGGGTTGGAGAACTGTACTCTCTTCTTTCCTCCCCAAGAGGCATTCAGCATCCAAGTCGACTATCTTGGTACAGACCAAGTTCAGTTCTATCAAAGGCTAACCTATGTTATGAAGGGTTGAAACTCTGCTCTACCCCCCCCCCCAGAAAGATTTACCTAAAAGCCCAAGTTTTGCTGTTATCTAAGCTGTCCCCAGATCGGTGAATAGCAAAGTACTTGACAACATGAATTGGGAACAGAACAAGTATGTATTTCCTTTCTACAAAAGAAATGCTAAACACAAAATACCCTTAAACTACAAACTGACAAGATTCAAGTCATCACAAAATTGTTAACTATTGCTGCAATCTGCCCAGAAGCTGAGTCATAACCAATAGAACATGAATCAATTTCAAGTTGACTGAATAAATTTTGCTACATTTTATCTCTTACTCTTTCTCCAGGAACTATGGGTTAATACATTTTAAGTTCTACCTATCTAAAGCAGAATTTGGACTTATTTTTCTTCTATGGTCATTTTCACTGATGAAAAATTTCCCCTGTCATTTGTCTTGAACTCACTAAGTCACCTTTAAGCCTGTATATCTCAAGGTATTAGTTCGGCACTGGCTTGAACTGGCTCTTGAGAGCCCATTGTTAAATGTTTGGTGTTACTCAGAAAAACAACAAATACTGCAAATCAGAGATTGATTTATTGTTTTTGTGGCTTATCCCTATACTTACATCCAGGTCATTTTGATCTATATCTGGCCACTGGACCCAATGGCACAGCCAACTCCTCAATCACATCCAATTCACTAACATGCCATGATATCATGATATTGAGAATAAAGAACAGTCACTTAATCCTGTTGATCTCAGTTCCTCAAGTATATAATAAACTGGAGAAGGAAATGACAAACCATTCTAGTATCTTTGCAAGAAAACCCCCCCAAAATGGGGCCACAGAGAATAGGACACAGAGTGAAACAACTGAACAGCAACAACATTAATATAGTCAAGAGCACATTAGATTGGGAGTTCAAGATTCAAATCCTGTCTCTGTCACTAACACACTTTATAGTATCAGACAGATTATTCATTTTGTCCCTCAGAGCCTCAGTTTTTGAAGCATCAATTGAGGGAGTTGAACTAATGGATATGTTAGATCCTGGACAGAATCAGTATTCTATGATTCTAGAAAAAACCTTAAGCCTTTGGGGATTCCTTGTTATTCAACCACTTTCTCTCATCCTAGCAAGTATAGACTCTCCTTCCAGGCTCATGAGTAAATCAAGAAAAGATTCTTACTCATTCATCAGCTTTTAGGTCTCTGTCAGTTATTCTTGTGTGCCAATAAGTATTTTCTACAAACCTTCATGTATCTTTTAATTGCCTCTGAATCTGAGAGGGATAGTGCTGGAAGAGAACTTAGGTGCCTTGAAGTCCAAAGTCCACGTTTTATAGATAAGGAAACTGGGGAGACTTAAGTCACTTTTCAGCTAGATTATACACTATTTGCTGATCAAACATGGTTATTTCCCTGGTTTTTCCTTCTTTTATATATTAAAGCTATTTAGACCCTTTTACTGGGTATTTGCCCAAATAAACAATGAACATAGAAGCATTACAAACTAGGGTAAAATGATATGCAAAATAATTCTAAAACTTGTTATTTTTGTTCTTTGATTTCATTGGTATAGAATTTCACTCTGCCCAGCAGCTGGTGGTGCAATAGAGGGAGCCTTGAACTCGGAGACAGAAAGACATGAGTTCAAATCCAGATTTTAACATTTACCAGTTGAAAGATGCCAGGCAAATCACTGTTTGCCTTAGTTTTTTTCAACTAAAAAATGAGGATTATAATAATACCTATGTTGTAAGGGTTGCTGTGGAGATCAACTGAGATAATATTGTGAAAAAATAAAAAGCACAATGCAGCGCCTATAATATAGGAAGTGCTTGTTTCCCTCTTTTCTTCTGGTAGAACTCATATCCTTTTCATGTATTTCCATAAATCCTTCAATATTTAGAGGAGTCGCCTCCTCTAAAATACCCAGTTTGCTCTCATCAGTGAGCTCTTTGGGTCATTCATCTTTCATCCCTCATTTATTTCAAATAACCAACTCATCTTTTCTGATCAACACATCATCAGTAACATCTTTCTAATTTCTTTTGTATTCTAATCTAACTTCTTTTTGTATTGTGATTTAGATATTAGTGAGTGTGCTTTAGTTTCTACAGTAGTGTATTTACTTTTTGATCATTGGACAAAAAAAGAAGGGGGCTTTGGAGACAAGATGACCTGAGTTCATATCTCATCTCTGACACATACTAGCTTGTGACCTTAGGCAAGTCACTTAACTGCTTTTAGCCTCAGTTTCCTTATTTCTAAAATGAAGATATTGGACTAGATGGTCTTTCAGGTCCCTTCTATATCCCCTCCTACAAAATCCTAGGCTTCCATATTAAAAGTATTACAGTTAGAATAATGTTGGTTGACAGTCTTATAATTGTGTAATTATTAGTATCTTTAGAATATATACTTTTACAGACTAAATGTAATCTATTATCTGAGGGCCAATTAACTAAAACAATTATAATGACCATGATAAATCATCTCATTCATATGATTTTTTAAGGTTTGTAAAGTTCTTACTTTTTGATAACCCCATGAGGTTGATAGGGCAGAGATTTGGAACAGAGGACTGATGCAAGGGGGTATCAATTACATGATATCTTTTAAAACTATTTCTCTGACAAAATAAGATCAGCTAATACTTTCTTCATTTGCCTTAATGATACTGTCATACTTAAGAAAATGAAGAAATCAACAAAAGAAACTCCTATTTTTTGACCTGATTGTCAAAAATATGGAGGTCGTGGTTCACTGGGGGCAAATACAATTAGAAGTGTATTGGGAGAAGAGTTATTGCTTCATTTTAGAATTTGTGATGGAGAGGAAATTTGCGTTTGATATGGCGTACACTACAGTTTGGGAGAGTCAGTTTCAAAAGGATCAGAAGAATAAGTGGGATATGACAGACAAAAATTCTATAGGTGAAGTCAACCCAGGAAAGAAAGAAACTTGTTCTGGATGAAATTCTAAAAATATCAAGAGAAGCAATCATGACAAGAAAGAAAGGAGCAGAGATCATAATAACAGAATAATGTGGATGCACAGGGACTTATTGATCAAAATCTTCAAAAGATGGAAGCTAGGTCACTGACTGGAGGATGAATATGAAAGTGTCCATGTTTTATAAAAATAATTCTGGAAGTGGTACATATCAGACTAAGCTGAGACTAGCAAAATTTAGTTAAAAGGGTTTATTTGTTTATTTCATTATTGGGGTTAAAAAGAATCAAACAAATCAAGGTAAGTGAGTATTTTTTTAAGTATTTATTGTATTTGCATATAAAAACAAGCAAGAATTAGTTTTGGTGCATAGATAGAAGAGTTGATTATACCTATGACAAAAGGAAGTGGAGCTGATTAGTTTTTATTTTGTAGTCCTTTTTTATTTCTGGGGCCTAGATTGTAAAGGACAATATTTAAATGACTAATAAAAATGACTAATAGAGATTTGATACCCCAAATAAGAATATTGTAAGAGAACACCTAGATTACCTTGGAGAGTGAAAGTCACCAGCTTCAGAAGAACTAAATTCTAGGCTGTTGAAAAAATCTAGTGGATATGATTGAACAATTGTCACTGATAGATTGGGGAGAATGGTAGAGATCTTTCAAGACTGCTGAAGGCCAAATTTTGTCCTGATTTTCATAGAAAAGGATAAAAGCAAGGTCTGAAAACTACAGGCTAATAAGCTCTACTTAATTTCTGGCAAAATTATAAGAGATTGGGATGAAGAATGTATTTGTGGACAATGATATAAAGTGAGATGGCCAATTTATAGAGCTGGTTTATCATTAAACATGTTATAGGAAAGATGCTATAAATGGAAGATGATTAAGAATAAAAATTCAAAAGGAAGATGAGAAAAGTCTGTATTGCCTTTTAGGAATTACACAAGGGTTTTACTAACTCTAGGCTTTCCTCATCTTTTAAGATCATCTTTTTTTAAACATCAATAATTCATTAGCGATGCTACATATCTTAGAATTCCAGTCTCCAGCTAAAATTACAGGTAATCCAAAGATCAATAGAGAGGTATGAACACAATGAAATATCTTAAAGAAGGAGGAATGAGGGTATGCATTTAGTAAATACCCACTGCATACTATGCACTCTACTAAGCGGTTTAGAAATATTATCTCATTTTTCCTCAGCACAATCTTGTGATATAGATGCTATTATTCCAGTTTTAGAGTTGAGGAAACTTAGAAGTGTAGATATTAGATGACTTGCCCAAGGTTATACAACTAGTCAGTGTCTGATGCCAGGTTTAAACTTGTCTTCCTGATTGCAGGAATAATGCCTATCCACTGTACTATCTAGTTGCTTCCTTAGGAAGGAAAAAATATTTTTACAAGAGATGTTATTTTTTTTAAATATATTTATTTATTTTCATCCATCTGCACATGTGTATTTTTAAGTTACAAAATTTTCCTCCACCCTCCATTCCCATTCCCCTCCCCTCAACAATGAACAGTCAGGTTACCATTGTACATATATTAATAAATATGTTTATATATTAGTAATTTTCAGTATGAGGAATTGGTATTAAGAGAAAGAGTTATATAAAAGATAATTTTTATAGTGTTCATCAGATACTGAAGGGTTGTTTTTTGTATGTGTGTTTTGTTTTGTTTTCTTCCTCTGGATGGGGATAAAATAATCTATAGCCTGTCTAATACAGTTGTCCTAGCTCTCTGGACTGCTGAGAGGAGCTGCTTCCATCAAGGTTGTTCATCTCATGATGTTGTTGTTGATGTGAACATTGTTCTCTTGGTTCTACTCCCTTTGCTCAGCGTCATATCCTGTAAGTCATTCCATGATTCTCTAGGGTCAGGCCATTTGTAATTTCTTATAGAACAATAGTATTCCAAGGTATTCATGTGCTATAACTTGTTTAGTCATTCCCCAATTAATGGGCATTCCCTCAATTTCCAATTCTTTGCCACTACAAAAAGAGCTGCTATGAATATTTTGGAACATGTAGGATTTTCCCCTTTTTTATAATTTTTTCTGGATATAGTCCTAGAATTGGAATTGCTGGGTCAAAGGGTATGAACAGTTTTATTGCTCTTTGGGCATGGTTCCATATTGCTCTTCAGAAAATTTGGCTTTGTTCACAACTCCACGAGCAATGCAGTAATGTAATGTCCCAATCCTCCCACAATCACTTCAACATTGTTCATTTTCCCTTTTTCTCATCTTGGCTAATCTAATAGTTATGAGATGATATCACATTGTCATTTTAATTTGCATTTCTCTAAACAATGATTTGGAGCATTTTTCAAATGATTATATATGGGATTAATTTCTTCATTTGGAAACTATCTGTTCATAGCCTCTGATCATTTATCAATTGGGCAATGACTTGTCACCTTATAAATTTAATGCAGTTTTCTATATCATTTAGAAATCAGACCTTTATCTGAATTCCTAGTTGTGAAGATTGTTTCCAGTTTCCTGCTTTCCTTCTAATTTTGGCAGCATTGATTTTTATTAGTGCAAAACCTTTTAAATTTAAAATAATCAAAATCATTGATTTTTCAGTTTATAATGTATTCTAATTATCATTTGGTCATAAATTTATCCCCTTTCCATAGATCTGATAGATAAGAATATTTCTTAGTCTATTAATTTATCTGTGGTATTGCTCTTTATGTCTATACCCATTTTGACCTTATTTCAGATAGGGTGTGAGATGTGAATCTATATCAAGTGTTTGCCATACTATTTTTCCAGTTTTCCCCACCAATTTTTGTCAAATAGTGAGTTCTTATCCCAGAAGCTGATGTCATTGGTATGTCAAATAATAGATTGCTATAGTCATTTACTGTGACTTCTTTTGAACTTATCCTAATCTATTGCTTTATTACTCTATTTCTTAACCAATACCAGGCAGTTTTGATGATGGTGGCTTTATTGTATAGTTTTAGAAATGGTAGAGCTAGGTCACCTACATTTATATTTTTTAAATCAGTTCCCTTGTTATTCTTGCCCTTTTTGTCACTATTTTTTTCTAGCTCAGTAAAGTAGTTATTTGGCAGTTTGGTCTGGCATTGAATAAGTAATTTAATTTGAGTAGAATTGTCATTTTTAATATATTAGCTCCACCTAACCAGGAGCATTTGACATTTTTCCAACTATTTAGATCTGACTTTATTTGAGTGAGAAGTGCATTATAATTGTGATCATATAGTTTCTGGGTTTGTCTTGGGAGGTGGATTCCCAAGTATTTAATGTAGTCTATAGCTATTTTAAATGGAATTTCTCTTTCTATCTCTTGCTCTTAGGCTTTGTTGTTCAAATACATATATATATATATATATATATATATATATATATGTATATACACACATATATATATATATATGCTGTTGATTTATGTGGGTTTATTTTATATCCTGCTGAATCTGTTAATTGTTTCAAGGAGTTTTTTAGATGATTTTTTTGGGTTCTCTAAGTATAGCATCATATCATCTGCAAAGAGTGAAAGTTTTGCTTCTTCATTGCCAATTCTGATTCCTTCAATTTCGTTTTCTTCTCTTATTGCTACTGCTAGAATTTCTAATATTCTATTGAATAGTAATGATGATAATGGACATCCTTTTTTCACCCTTGATTTTATTAGAAATTCTCTGAGTTTATTCCCATTACATATAATATTTGATGTTGGTTTTAAGTAGACATTATTTTTTTAAGGAAAACTTTTATTCCTAAACTTTCTTGTGTTTTTAACAAAAATGGATGTGTTTTATCAAAGGTTTTTCCAGCATCTATTGAGATAATCATAGGATTTCTATCGGTTTTGCTATTGATATGTTTAATTATATTGAGTGTTTTCTAATATTGAGCCATCCTGACTACCTGGTATAAATCCTACCTGATCATGGTGCATTATCCTAGTAATAACTTGCTGAAGTCTCATTGCTAAAATTTTATTTAAGATTTTTGCATCAATATTCATTAAAGAGATTGGTCTATAATTTTTTTTGTCTATTTTGGTTCTTCCTGGTTTATGTATCAGCACCATGTTGGCATCATAAAAGGAGTTTGGCAGAACTTCCTCTCCTATTTTTTACATAGTTTGTGTAGAATGTACAAGAGATGGTAAGGATATCATCAAAGGAATTCATGACTGGAAAACAAAGTCTTAATCAAGTAGAAAAATAGGGGATAATTAATGGGTAGTTAGCATGTTCCACTGATATCTACATCATGCTGCAGAAATCTATAAAAGAAATCTGGAAATCTAGGAATCTAGAAAATATAAAAAGGAATCTAGAAACTCTAGGGGGAAAAATTCAGGAAAGCTAGGATGATCTGGGATTCTAGAAATCCCAGAAAGAACTCTAGAAAATCTAGAAAAGAAAGAATTCTGAGAATCTGTAATAGATCTAGAAATCTTAAAAAATCTAGAAATGTAGAAGTCTAGAAAAGAATGGACTTAGTATATTAGGTGTATTTTGTAAAAGGAGTCATCAGAATACATGGTTAAAAGTCGTATAGGATAAGAAGGCTTGGATGAGTTGCAATACACATCACCAGAGGGGGTATCTATTGATGAGATATATACGAAAGAAAATATACTCTAGATATACTATATTTGTATACTACAGATATACTATAGAAAAAGAAGCAGTGATTACAAAGGGATTGATAGCCTCATCAAAATCATGGCATGCTTCATTAATTTCATTTGATAGTACTATAAGACAGGTAGGGAAATGTTAAAGATGTAGTTTATTTAAAGTTCAGCAAACATCTAACAATTTCTCCTATTTTCATGGAAGAGATTGTGGGGCTAAATAAAAACTCATTTCTGTTGATTCTGTTGATCATTGGAAGTTTGATGCCAATTGAAAAGGATGTCTTTAATGGAACATTCTTTAGCTTTGATCCTGTACTGTTAAACATTTAACAATTTGGCTAATGGTATAGATAACATAAGAGCAGGTAGATGGCATAGTGAATAGAATGCCTGCCATGGACTGAGAAGGACCTGAATTAAAATTTGGCCTCAGACACTGACTAGCTATGTGACTGTGAGCAGATCAGTGACCCTGTTTATATCAGTTTCCTCCTCTGTAGAATGAACTGGAGAAGGAATGGTAAACTGCTCTAGTATTTTTACCAAATATGCTCCAAATGGAGTCACACAATTGAAATGACTCAACAACAATATGGGTATCAAATTTGCACATGAAACAAAGCTGGTAGGGGAAAGTTGTCACACTGACTGAGAGATTCAGGATCCAAAATAATATCAATGGTTCAAACTTTGGGCATAAAGAAATAATATGTAACATGAAATAGGATAAAAGCAAAGTTTCACATTTGACTTGACATATACAACTTTATAGCAAAAAATGGGAACAAATTTAAAGTAATTCATTGTAAAGGAAAAAAAGTATGGAGTTGTTGAGACTTGTAAGTTTCAGTATAAATCAACACTGTGATGTAGCCATGAATTTTAACAGGATTTTTGTCTACAGAGAAGCAGAAATTGTACAAAAAGATGGTGATTCTGCTGTATTCTGCCCTCCATTCTCTTTCCTTAAGCCATACTATTTATTGAAAAGTGTATTGATAAGTTTCAGAATATACAGAGAAGAGCAGTCAAAGTATCAAGAAGACTTTGAATGGTGACAGAGGAAGATCTAGGAGTGGTGGTCTTGTTTAACTAGAAAAGAAAGCCTATTGATATGCAAATGGGGATTGAATAGAAGAGATATTGAATTAAACTAAAATATAAGTTACAAAGAGTCTAATTTAGGTTTGATGAGAGGAAGAACTTCCTAAACCTTCAAACTATAGAAAAGAAGGATGGAGGGGCAGCTAGGTGGCACAGTGAATAGAGGATTGGCCCCAGAGTCAGGAGGACTCAAGTTCAAATCCAACCTCGGACACTTAATAATTACCTAGCTGTGAAATCTTGGGCAGGTCACTTAACCCCATTGCCTTGCAAAAACAACAATAACAACAAGAAGGATGAATATTTTGGGAGGGAAAACCATCAAGGTTTTCTAGCAGAAGTTGGAAGTCTGCTTATAAGGTATATTATAGAATAGATATTTATTCGAATACAATTTTGGGTAAATGACCTTTAAGATCTAAAATAACTCAAAGATTCTCTGATCTTGTCAAGTGGCTTGCCCATTATCATGCAATGAGTGTCTGATTCATAATTCATACCTAGCTCTCCTGATTTGCAGCCCTATGGTGAGCTATCCACTATTCCATGATCATTGCCAAAAGGTTGTCCACTAGGTAGTAACCTTTCCCCCAATGGCAACCTATGAAGCAGACCAAAAATAGAATAATTAAGATGAACAAATCTTCATTTCAAAAATAAAGAAAAAAAGATGCATCTGTCCCTTTTTTCATCTTGCTGGGTCTTTCAAAAGTGCTCCAGCTGCAATTAACTCTCATTTCTATTTCAGAAGGGGAAAAAAAGTAACATTCGAATTATGAATCAGCTCTCAATTTAGAAATATCTCCCTCTTCCCAAAGAATATTTTTTGACAGTCTAAATTCCTGGTTAGAAGAAGGAAACTCCCCCAAAGACAAAACATATCTAGAACAATAGTGGGGAAAAAAACAATTCTAACTTCTTTGTGTTTCATCCCTAAAATGCTAACTCTCCTTTATATATTGTGAAAATACTACTTCTAGAAAAAAATTGCAGTGAGTAATCATGTCATCTAGTTAATTTGGAGTCAAGAGACACTGATTTTGAATTCCAACTCTGCTACTTATTATTTGAATATCTTTGGATAAATCACTTGAGCTCTATAGGCCTCAGTTTCCTTTTCAATGAAATGGAGATTAGGGTATGTATTGGGTTTTGATAATTTCTAAAGTCCTTCCACTTCAAATGGAATATTTTCTATAGTTAATTTTCAGGAAAAAAAATGTACTGTCCAAATTCTCTGAAACAAATTCTTTTTTTATAGAAAGAAATGACCTTTAATTGTTAACATGCAAGTATACATTAAAGTTGGTGTATTGAGACTATTTGTCTTGATCCCTTTTCTTCAGCATTAAAGATAGAGATTATTTTACAATCTATTTTATGTTACTCATTAAATATTTTCTGATTTGGCAAATTTTGATACTATTTAAAGAATCATCTACACTATGAACATTTGCAGTATAATTGACTTAATCAAACTCATTGCTTGCATTAGAATATCATTTCTGAAAAATTGAATTTAATGATCTTCTTAAGTAATTATCTTTTTTTTTTTTGGAAAAGCCCATGGAACCCCCTTCTGACATGAAACACTCCAAAACAAAAATTAGAAAAACATGAAAGGTTTACCATTCCGTACTTAAGGAAGAAAAGGAGAATGTCTGAGACTAATTCAATTAAAATAAATATAAAATCATCAAGTTAGAAGATATACATTTGATCATCTCTTTTATCTTGTCCTTTTATTTTTGATTTTTTGAACCTTTGCATAAAGATGTTTTTGAATCTTTGCATAAAGATTTACATTTCTGTACTTTCAATCCAATATTATATGATTTTCCCAATCATTCTAGCAATGGTCTTTTTGGACTGCAAAGTTTTAGGTCTTTGTTCATACCACTTACAAATTTGACAAGTGGACCATTTAAATCTTCATCCAAATCATTACCAAGGTTGAACAGCATAGGGCTAAGATCCCTTAGTCATAACACTAGACCCCCATCTCCTGACATCATTATATCAATTCAGATTCATTAATCGAAAGGAAGCTATGAATTCCAATAAATTATTAATATAATATTAAATACATTTAGCAATAAGAATGTAGTATATGCAAGATTATTTTCATGTTTAGATAGAGCTTAGAGGAAAATAACAATGTAATAAACTTATCCTTCTATGAGATTGAAAAGCTATCCTCTTTCAGGTCAATACTTGATAGCAGTAGAACATATTTTCTTTGGCTGCTCAGACAGTGTTTTATAGAATTATGCTACATCAGCTGGAAGGAATTAGAGAGGTGATCTAATTCAATTCAGTTTTTGGGTTTTTTTTCTTTATTTCTTTATTGCCCTTTGAAAGCATTAAAGTAGCTGATGACTTTGTTCAGCTCTGCCTTACTTAAATCCAATTCATGTACTAGTCTATACATTGTCCTCATGACATCACTAGTCCTCTTTGAGAACAAGAATGAAGGATGAACAACAAAGAGTCCTGGATTGAAGGAAGATAGGAAACAAAAAAATATAAGAGAAGCAATTTTTTAAAGTTTAACAGTGACAGTCAGTAGTGTGGGTTTGTGGCTGAGGGAAATTTAGATTTCAATAAAGTAAGTTATCAGATGCCACAAATAAATAGTGGATAACTTATTTGTGATACAGGTTATCTTTATGCAAGGTGAGTGTACAGTAAAGAATTTGGTCAAGCACAGAGCCATAATTAGACAAAATTATTCCTGGGCACATTTATTTGTATTGGATGAATGGCAAGGTGCAGTGAGGAAAATAGAAAGCTTTGGGGATTGTCTTTGCAGAGAAGAATCAATCAAGGGGAGTCTGCCTCTCTTCCAGGACATCCTTGGGAGATAGTTATGCCCTGAGTCTCAGGATGACTGTAAGGTGAGCTGCAGGGATGTTTCAGGGAAGATGTGTGATACTTGATCCTCTAAGAAAGAAAACGATTACAGATGGTATAATTATCCTGGGGCAATTGTGACTAGTACCCATTGTACCTGAAACAAATAATACAAAAGGTATCTGGAGTAAAATTCAAAGAAGATAACTTCAAAAACTGTTGGGGAGGCCATCACAGGATGAGGGGGAATGGTAGAATGGGCTATGGCTAGCAGCCCTCAATCTAGTAGCTTCCTACTTTAGCTAATTATATCATTGCTGTAAAAAGATTGCAAGTGCTGTCAACACCACCAAAATTTTGACTTCATAAGGCAAAACTCTTGTCATCTAATCATGGTTATAATACTGGGGATCTAGACTAGCAGACTAGGTATAAAAGCAGGTCTTTAAACTGATTGACTGTAGATATATCTGTCTTTGTCTAGGTAATCATTGGTCCTAATTTTCCTGGCCACCAGGAAGTGAGGTATGACTGTTTTAATTTAAATTTGTCCATTAGATTGCAAGTCAGAGGGGCAAGAAACAGGGCTTGGGGAGAGTATAGCAAGTTCCTGGAGTTGGTGAATATGGAAATTTATGTTTAACTGTGCTTATTTATTACAAGGTTTCTATTTTCCCTCTTTCTCAGGAGAGGGGAGAAAAAAAATTCTAATGGAAAAGCTAAAACAATTTTTAAAGAAAGAAAAGGAGGATCATGGATTTAGAGTTGCAAAGAGGTCCTTAAGTCATTTAGTCTATGCTGTTTATTTTGCAGATGAGGAAAATGGGGGTCCAGGGGGACTTAATAATAATAATAATAATAATAATAATTATTATTATTATTATTATTATTAACTTTAGCACATAAGTGACATGGTGGATAGAAGCTGAAAGTAGTCTGAAGTCAGACAGGCTCATCTTTGTGAGTTCAAATTCAGCCTCAGACACTTACTAGTTGCAGGACCCTGATGAGCTGGAGAAGGAAATGGCAAAGCACTTCAGTATTTTTTGCCAAGAAAATCCCAAATGGGGTCATAATGAGTCAGGTACAACTGAAATGATTGACAACAAATATAATGCTTTATAAATATCACCATATTTCATTATCACAATAGCTCTGCAAGTTAGATGGTATTATTATCCTGAATTTATAGATGAGAAAACTGAGACAAACAGAGGTAAAATAATTTGCCCAGGGTCAAAAAGTTAGAAAGTGTTCAAGGTGAATTTCAAGTCAGGGCCTCCTGACTCTAGGCTCAGACACATCTGCTCTAACCTTAACCTTAGTAATTTAAGTGATTGATGTGTTAAAGTCCCTCCAAGTAAAGAGGATCTGAGGTTATATCTGAAACTAGGTCCTCTGACTCCAGAGTCACTATTCTTCTCCCACTTCCATACCTTGACATGCTATAATGAGAAACATATATTTCAATTGCAAATAGTAATTTGGGGGTTCAGACTAGCATAAACCCTGTGGCCCAGCCAGTTTAGGGAAGGCCATCTATCCTAGCTCTGACTCAAAAATAAAAACAAAAAAGCAAACCAGGAGCTTGAGAATGTTGAACTGCACAGAATTCCATTTGATATATCAGACTATAAGGAGCTAATAGAGAAATATGTCCTCTTCCTGGTGCAGATGATTTAGAAAACATTTACCCAATTTCAGGGGCAAATATAGCAATCCAAATGGAAACCAAATGAGCAGGAAAGAACCCTTTGCTTGCATTTCTCTACATACCTCAAGAGTGGTGGCATCTATCAATTTGATAATGTGTCATTTTTGTGTGGCAGGTTTGAGTTCTGTTAAATGAAGAGATTCTACACTCATTTTTTAATGTAAAATTATGAAATATAGACCAATAGAAACCAACATTCCCTAGGAAGAATCAGGTATCAGTAAAAACAGATGTGGCCATTAGAAACTCCAGATTAAATATTGATGACTTCCAACAGACCACCTGGTAGTCAAACCTTCCTTTGATTCTTGAACAGCATATCAATGAGAAAGCTGAGATACAATCATTGCAGCAAGCCATTGTATTTGAAAGCTTTTAAACAGGCACCTACAACCTCAGGCAGTCATTGTATTCTGCAAAAGTAGAGGAAAGATCAAGGCCATGCCATGTAGTTACTGATACACCTAGGCTTTGGAGGCATTGGGTAGGTTCTTTACTGATTTTCAAAGACCAAAGATGCTCATCAGTGCATAGAACATTCTCATGTTTCATACAGAGGTTTGGTTTTGAGCATCCATCTCCTTTGGGATGCCCATAATGCTGGAGAGGGTGATGGCTTTCCTGTTCAAGCTGTTGCTATGGTTGAAAAGTCTCCATGAAGCAGGAAACAAAAAGATGATCAGCAGCCTCATGCAGTCACATTCCAGAAGACTCATATCCTAGGAAGCAATTTGGGAATGAGAAAACAAAATAATCCAGACTGTTAACTCATGGATAAATGTTTTCTAAATCATCTCTCCCAATGAGAGAGACATCTTTCTTGATTAGCTCTTTATGGCTTGATCTGAGTGCTGTGTTTTCTTGGATTCATGAGCACCTATTTCCTACTTTTTTCAGATTTTTTTCTTTTTGCTGAACAAAGAACAAGGAAAACAGGGCTCTTTTTCTGATCTAAACCTGCTTCTGAAGCCATGAACTGAGAACTGCTGTGGGATAGTGAAAAGAATACTGCAATTGTGGGGAAAAAATCAATCAGTAAAAATTTATGAAATGCCTACTGTGTGATAGACACTGCAAAGTTTTGTGGAAATAAAGTCATAAGCGAAACATTCCTTATCTTGAAGGATCTAATAGTCTAACAGACAGACAACATATATTTCTTTAGATTAATACAAAATAGGTTCAAGTTAACATAGGAAGGGAAGTATTAGTGGTTTCAGGAAAGGCTGAAGGGATATTTGAACTTGGTCTAGGAATTTCTTAGAGGTAGCACTGAGAAGGATATGCAAAAAAAAAAAATCTGAATTCTAATATCAGCCCATTAACCTGAACTGTCTTTGGGTCAATCATTTATTTACCTACCTACCTTGAGTTTTAGATTTCTTATATGTAAACAATGATAATAAGAATTATATTACCTATTTCACAGGATTATTGGGGAGAAAATTAACCAGTTAATTGTATTGTATATGCAAGGAAAGGATTGGATGTGATTATTAGATTATATAAAAGACTATTTAACTTAAGTTTTTAGTATTATAAGTCTTGGGCAAAAATTCGTGTTAAATAAAAGTAAGTGGGAGAGGATAAGATTGCTGTGGAATGTTAATGCCAGGGGATATTGGAAAGGCTATCAGTTATCACTGTTACCTAGCCTCTTTCTTTGTTATAGTTCAGCCATTTTTCAGGTTTGTCCATGTTGTCTCTATGATCCCAGTTGGAGTTATCCTGGCAAAGATGCAGGAGTGATTTGCCATTTTCTTCTCCAGCTCCTTTCATAGAGGAGGAAACTGAGACAAACAGGGTCTCACAGGGTCACACAGTGAGTAAAGGCCTGAGACGAGATTTCAATTTAGGAAGATAAGTCTTTCTGACTCCGGGTTTGGCATTCTTATATTCCTCCTTGCCACCTAGTTGCCCCACTCCTTCCAAATGGTCCTTTGCTATTACAGGGTTATAAGATGGTCTCATTAAGCCATTATAAGCAAGGGTTATGCTTTTGAGTTTGTTTTAGAACATAGTATTGGATTTGCTATGTTATTCACATATTCTTTACCATATCCCCCAGATAATCATTGGTTAGAAGAACTGGCTATGGATGTGGAGAAGAAAATAAGATAAAAAGAGAAGGACTGCTTACCTTTGTATCAGAAAATCTGAATTCAAACTTTTGTTTGACTATGAAAAATTTACTATGTGCTTTGGTGTCATCATCAATCAAATGGGAAAATAATACTTGTACTACTTAGGTCATAGGGTTGTGATTACGAAAACACTACAAACAATGACATCAATCAACAAACATTTATAAAGTACTAGTTGTGTACCCAGCTCTGTGACAGCTGGTAAGGAGACAAATATTAAGGATTACAATATAGCTGGTGGGATATTTGTAGAGGGTCAGCTTAAAATTTGGAAATCATTTTATATCATGCCATAAAAAATGAACTTAATATATGTCTAACAAATTAATTTTTCCCTGAGTAGTTGGATGCTCATTGTTTATATTTTTCAGTGGTTTAAGTTGTGTGTTATTTTATGTGACTCATTTGGTATTTTCTTGGCAAAGATATTAGACTGGTTTTCCATTTCTTTCTCCCTCCCATTTTTACAGATGAAGAAACTGAAGCAAATAGAATTAAATGATTTGCCCAGGGTCACACAGCTAGTAGTAAGTATCCTTGGTTAGATTTTCAGGTCTTCCTGAATCGATACTGGGTTCTCTATACACTGTTCCACCTACATGCCTGTGCCTGTGTGTGTGTGTGTGTGTGTGTGTGTGTGTGTGTGTGTGTGTGTATGTGAGAGAGAGAGAGAGAGAGAGAGAGAGACAGAGAGAGAGACAGAGACAGAGAGACAGAGAGACAGAGAGACAGAGACAGAGAAAGGGCTAAATGTTGGAGAAAACAAATTATCACTTTTACTTCATTAGCTAAAGTTATAGTTTTTTAAATATATTTCTAGAAAATATTTATTCTTCTTTTGATATCTAGGTGAATAAAATGAAGTCCAGGCAGTGTTTTGTAAAAATCATGCCGGGTAGATATATTGATAGTTCTTTGACATGCCAGCCAATGCTATAAAAGCATATCTGCAGATTATGTCATAAACTTGCTCAGTGATATTGATTGTATTAGTTTGCAAATGTTTTTCAATGTTAGAACCCTTCACTTTAAATAAAACTTTAGCAGATTACTACAAAAAATCCATTGACCATAAGGGTACCAAATAACACAAATATTATTTTGAAAAGTTATATCTTCATATAAGTTTTATTCTAATATTAGCAATATTATAAGCTACTTTTGAAGATATGATCCTTTGCTCTCATTGGTTACTTTATAGTTGGGAACACTAGTGGATGTAGTATGTCATCTTGCAGCATGTTTATGATAATTGCTATAATTTATGTTAGCCATCCTTTGGAGAATAATTTTCATTCTGTATATTTTGAAATTTGATTTATTTTGCTTAGAAATAAATGTCTTTGTAATTTTTCCAAAGACATAGATTATTATATTGTCATTTTCAGTGTGTTGTAAACTAATTTGTATTATGTTTCAGGATTATGATAATTACATACATAGTAGTGATAACCATTTTTAGATTTGCATTATTTTTGCTATTGGTACCCACACTAGATTCATTAATGTCTCTTTTCTTATTAGTGGCATGATTATGAATTATGAATTTCTGTGCCACATGTTTCTCAATTTTCCCAATTATGAATAATGGACATTGGTAGAAAATTGATAGTAATTCAGTCTTCTGCTTCTATACCTCAATCCCTAAAGGCTAAGGAAATATATGGAACTGATTATTTTATATATTATAGATGAGGACAGACAACTTCTTCATTGTCTGTCCTTCAGGAATTTTTGTATGTGTTTGGTAGTTGATTTCAGGACAACAAAAAGCCAACTTGTATCACATGATTGATTTTGACATCTCTGATAGTTCTCACAATGAACTGAAAACAGAGAATGCAAAACAGATGAATTTGCTGAATACTGCTACTCCATCACAACATTTCTCATCTTAGAACTCCTTACATTGTCTTTTGGCATTCTGAGATTCAGAACATACTTTGATAATTGCTGCTGCAGAACAATTAGACAGATTTTAAACAAAATAATTATCTCTTGTAGTCCCTATGACACAGTTTCAAAGTGCTAATGAAAGTTACATGGAACTATTAGTCTATGACACAAACCTGTTCAAATCTGTAACCAGTTCACAAGCATCTCTTCTAATTAAAAAAAACACTCAAATTTATCAGTTTTCTATGAGGCTTCATGGTTGCTATCAGGCTCCATGAAGAGACCCCTAAAGAATGCAGAGAATAAAGACATGGTCCCCTGAAGGTGCTGTTTCCATTAAAACACAACTGGAGGAAAATCAAAGTCATCATAGGGGGGCAGTTGTTTCCATAGCAACAATTTTATAAATGAGAGAGACATTTCCAGGCAGCCAAAATTAAGACTATTAAGGCTGAAAATTGGTCTGTACAGAGACCTGAGAATATAATAGGGAATTATAGTATTTTGAGTAGTATGAGATAGGGCAAGCAGGAGCTGTGGAAACTGGAAATCCTTATTCATCAATGTGATCCTGAGGTTTGTAGCTCTCATACAGCTAGGAGATAATGGAAATTTCATGTGCATAGCTGAGCATGGAGAGTATAGAAGAAATGGGGAGGGGAGGAGAGGGGAATTAGCTGGAAGAAAAGCAAAAATGAGTGGAATCTCCAAAATATTTTTATAAACTGGTTCAAATACTTAAAGAATTGTGGCATTTAATAGATTTGAGAACTATAATTTCTGGGTAATTTATAATATTATTAAAAATGATAACATATTACCAATAAAATGGATAAATGACATTCTTGAATGCCAAAGAGGAATCATAGTGGTAGATTCACAATTTACATGCCCTTTGGAGAAAAGGTGTTCTTGAGGGTGGCAATAAACTCTGATTGGTTAAGAATTAATGAGAGAATGAATATTCAAATGAGAGGTGAACTTATTTTAATGAGGAGTTGGTGGATTTGAGGAAAATCTAGATAAAGGATTTGTATCTCTACTCACACCTAGCAGACACAATAGGCCAGGCATTTCACCTTAGATTCAATTCCTTATACAATTGGATTGGATTGCAAATCCTACTGTTATGATCAGTCCTATCCTTCAGAGGCTGAACCTTCAAATGAAGACTTTAGAATAAGGGGGAGAACTCTATCTCTCCCCAGTCATTGGCTGTTAATAATTATTTCTCTCAGAATTCAATGGTATCCTTGAAGGGGCATGGGGAGAAGGGTTCACTCCTTCATTCTTTAGAAAGAGAAGATGCCTACCTGAATTTGAACATTTTATTTTTCAAAAGAAAATCTATAATTCTAAAACTGGAAAAGATACAATATATTTCTCTAGAGAGAAAAAGGAGTGGAAAAAGTACTAGTATTTAGTGGATGGTAAATGATAAGAGCTGGAGTCATGAGCTTCAGAAGTCAAATTTCCCTGAACCCAGTTTATTCAAGAGACTGAAGCTGTCAGATTATTTAAACTTGTAGAAGATGGCCTGCAGATTTTAAGAACTTTTATGTCTTTTCTTTCTTCTTGCTTTATATGCTAAATCAGATTTTTAAGAGTGGAACTAGTACAGATAAAGATATTATCTGTGAATCAGTTGTATAAAGTTTTGATATTTATCAACAGCTCCTCTTCCTCCTCATCCTAATGGAGAGATATAATTCTTGTAATTTTTCTCTTTTTTTTCTTTTCCCTTCCCCTTCTCCCATATAGCAAAGAAAAAAAATATGAATATTTCCCCCAAATACTTTTGAGGCCTACTCTTTCTTACACTAACCTTGGAATGAAAGAAGGAAATCAGGATTTATTAAGTGCTGATTATGTTATAAATACTGTGCTAAGCTACAACTACTACCATATTTGGTCCTCACAACAACCTTATGAGGGAGATTCTATTATTGTTCTCACTTTATAGTTGAGGAAATTGAGACAGACAAAGGTTAAGGGACTTTCCCAGAGTCATACAGTTAATAAGTGGAACATAAAGAGGGATGCATTTTATGTATGGGAGGAATTACGTGAGCAAAGGTGAGAGGTAGAATGTCCAATTTGGAATATATAGTTCATGGAGAAGGGGAAAAGGGGTGAAATTAAACATGAAAAGTAGGTTGACATTACATTTTGAAGGGCCTTAAATGTCAGGCTGAAGAATCTGTATTTTATTATAGAGTCAATGGGAATCCTCTGATGACTTTTGTACAGAGGAATGACCATCAGATCTATGTCACAGACTATCAGAACTGAAAGTGATCTTTTAAACCAGTCTAAATCATTTAACAGAGAAAGAGAATTGAAGTCCCTTACCAAGTTCACCCAGCTGTTACTGGTAGAGAATCAAGACTGAGAAATATCATTTTATTTCATATTTAAGAGATTTTTGGTGAAATTGATAATTCAGTGAAGGGGGGGGAAGAAGTGAGAAAGAGTTCTAGGGCATTGAGGAAAGAGTACATCTGAGGAAGAGGTGCCAGTGGTTATGCAATACTTATTTGAGAAGTCAAGTAGTAAAAAAAGAGGGGGACAAGTAAAGAAAACCTAATGATTTAGTTATGATTTAGGGAACAATATCAAGAATGAACAGGTAGAGAATTTCTGATCTATTCAGGTTTCGAAAACAAAGCAACTTATATGAGACATGGATACACATATATGCAAATGTATGTATTGTATGACAATTTCTAATGACATTTACTCTTCATTATTTTACCTCAAGATCTGACATTCTGGAATTTCCATCTTCCAGTAATCTGACTGAGTCACCAATTTACTAAATGCTAATGCATGATGGTAAATGATCACCACTATTTTTTATCTTTATTTTCAAAACCATTTGATGCTGTACTAATGTTACTCCTGCTGATTGCCCTTTTCTGTATGTTAGTTTTTTTAATTAATGTGGTTTAATTGTACTTGACCCCCTGAGGCTATTTAAAGGATGAAAGCAAAGTAAGAAATTTAGTAAGAATTCTAATTTTCCACTCTCATACTTTCCTGTTTCTGCCAACTTTGGGCAGATTCCATAATGCTCTGAACAGTAATTTTTGCAGAAGCAACTTTCGGAAGAAAAGAAAATCCTAGTAAATAATTTCTACAATGTTTTTCTAGATAGTATTGTCTATTCTATCTTTAGCAGAGGTCAATATGAGAATTAATAAATTAACCTAAACTAAATGAAGCTTTGTTTCATTCCTATACCTTCAATTCAATTCACACAAGGGAATGTAAAGATAAATATATAAGTACATAATAACTTCAACAAGGAACTTAAAATTTAGTGGAAGAAATGAAGGACTAATAATCAAACAAAGTAGCATTTTTGAAGTGTCCAAAGGGAAGCAATATGCAACATTCCATGGGGTTTCAGCTGAGGGAGAGATAACTTCTGATCTGAGCAACCAAGAAAGGCTTCACCTCCAACCTCCAGTTCTTAGAATGTGTAGCTTCTTTCAAAGATCAACTTATGTATCCCTTGGGAAGTTGTTTTCTGTTTTTCTTGCATTTTTATCTATCTCTCTCTTTTGTAAATTATAAGAAGCTTACAACTTGTATCCTTCTATAAGAATGAGAGTTCTTTAAGAGCAGGGCCTTTTATTCTTCTTTGTCTTGATGTTTGTCTTTTGTTTGTCAAAGAGGACTGTGACAACAGGAAGGTGATGTCATAATAGGCACATGGATTATATTTGAGTGAGGGAGTGCTGTGCAAAGTCACCAGTCTCATTTTCTTCTCCAAAGTTAACTGGATCCATTGACCAGACATGAATCATGATGATTGGAGATAACCCTGGGTATGAGGCAATCAGGGTTAAATGACTTGCCCATGGTCACACAGCTAGTAAGTGTCAAGTGTCAGGATTTGAATTCCTATCCTTCTGATTCCAAGGCCAGTGCTCTATCCACTGTACCACCTACCTGTCCCCTTAGAGTTTTTGTATATGAAACTATCATAAAGATTTTAGATAGATGGGGAAGGAAGGATGAAAGTTGGTAGCTGTTGATGCTTTCCTTTTTTTGTTTTGTTTTTTTGCAAGACAGTGGAGTGGGAGTGAGTTAAGTGACTTGCTGAAGGTCATACAGCTAGGTAATTTTTAATTTTCTGAGGTGGAATTAGAACTCAGTTTCTCCTAACTCCAAGGTCAGTGCTCTATCCATTTTGCTACTAGCTGCTCTTTTTGATACTTGCTTTATAATTTATTTCAAGAATCAATACAGTTGAGATTTTGCCCTTGACTTTATCTTACCTTTCTTTAGGTACCCTATAAATAATAGGATATTCCAAAAGTTTTAGTGGACAGATAGTGGATAAAGTGGATAGTGGATAGTGGATAAAGCACTAGGCTTTGAATCAGGAAAATTCAACTTCAAGACTTCAAATCAGGGCTCAGACAGTTATTGACTGTGTGATCCTGGGCAAGTCACTTCACCATGTTTGCCTCAGTTTTCCCAAAAAAGTGAAAGAAAGAAATAACAAATCACTCTAGTATCTTTGCCAAGAAAATCCCAGATAAACTCACAAAGAGGCAGACATGGCTGAAACAATTGAACAACAAAAAGTCTTAGTACAGTTTTAGATTAAAAACTCTTTAAACTGTACTAAGAATTTTGGGACATACTGTAGATCTTCCAATAACTTTCCATTTATATAGTTTATGGCAGAAGTTTCTTCTATATATGCTTAATCCAATTTGGTTGTCTGTGAATTCTTTAGTTGTTATTTCTATTTCGGCTCTGATGTCCTCAGGGGCTGTGATACTAATGTTCCAGTATGAAGGGTTCACTATCTTTGAGGAAGAAAGCAAATTGTTGTAATAATTTTAAATTTATTTCAAATTTTCTTTTATTTAAAGCTCAATGAGGTCAGCAATAGAGAACAAGTGGGTCTTCACAAATTATAATTAGCAGTGATTCCCAATTTTATCACGTCACAATTGACTGAAATATAAGTCTAGAGGTCAAATAGATATGGATCTTGAAGTTTTGATGTAGGCTTTTAATACCTAGCAGATATGGGATGAAGGAAATTTCCCTTGGTATAAATGATGCAGAGAGGAAAAACACGTAAAATTCTTGTAGAAAAGTGATAATGAACCTTCAATCATTATTTGTTATTTTTATTCAATCTACAACATAGAAAATCACATTTAATGACAATTGGCCAAATTTGGAAGTGATATCAAAGGTAAAAGATACTAGAATTTGCTTGCTTCCTATATAAGATGTGGCAAGAGAGTCAGCACAGAATGCTAGGTTCCAGTAGAATGTAAGCTCCCTGAAAGCAGACACTGTTTTGTTTTTGTCTTTTTATTCCCAGCACCTTGCATATTGCTTGCCTTAATGACTTATTTTTGAATCAAATTAATTGCAAAATCTAGTGAACAACGATTCCAAAGCTTACCTGACAAGATTATTGGGTATTTTGTAATTAGTAAAGTGCTTTTTAAAAAATTTTTTTTTTAATTTTTTTTGCAAGGCCAATGGGGTTAAGTGGCTTGTCCAAGGCCACAGAGCTAGGTAATTATTAAATGTCTGAGATCCAATTTGAACTCAGGTACTCCTGACTCCAGGGCTGGTGCTCTATCCACTGGGCCCCCTAGCCGCCTCTTGTAAAGTGCTTTTGAAATAGGAATTATTATAAATATGGTAATTAAGAAAAGAAAGATACTTCCAGCCCAGGTATATGATGTTCTTCTTCATTCCTTTCTTTTTGCAATTTTATACAGTTTTGCTTCTTCTTTTGTCTCTAAGATAGTAAAGTTGTCACAATAACATTGAGAAAATTACACAATATTTTAAAAAGTAAATACTAAGAACTATTTTCCCTTGGACCTTAGGTGTCCAACAAGTAAACACTAGAAAATGAGTGAAGAAAAGTGGCAATTCACAGATGATCTTGACTTTGAAAATGAGTACAATTTGTGAAGATATAAATTATGAATTATAATCTTTGTTTTACCACATACCCTTGGGAAGGTCTTTGGACCTCAGTTTCCTTACTTGCAAAAGACAGGATTGGAATGGATTTTCTTTTAGCCTTCATGCACACTAAAATACTATTCTTACCTTTGCCTAGAGGGAAAAGAGTTTTAGAATACTCAGTAATGATATCACTTAAAGGTTCCAGGCATGAAATTTATCTTTGCTATAAGACATTGCACTGTTCAAATTGGAGCTTAATACCAACTGAGCCCTATCTATCTGAAACTTATACTTGGAGCAGGAGAACAGGTGAATTTATCCCAATCATTATCTCAGAACAAGCCCTGTGGACATCTTGTGATCCTTTCCATCATCTACTGGGCAGAAGGATGTCTGGACAATTCATCTGAGTAATTTTTCAGCTCCCTTATTATGTGGTGTTCAGATAAGACTGCATGCATTTGTTTCAAATGTGAGGATCTCCTGGCATATGAGGTCTTTAAATGTGAAGGATTTATTTGTATAAAATCTTATCACATCTCTAGTGGAATTACTCTGCAGGCCCAAACTGAAGGAAGAGAAGCAGGTCAAAAGCTGCAATAGTACTCAGCCAGTCTCTCCCTTGTAAGCACCATGAAAAATGCAAGCCATCTGCTGTAGTGGAAAGAACATTTTCCCCTTAGGAGACTTGGCCTTTAGTCTTGGTTCTCCTATTACTAACTTTTTGTGTGGCCTCAGAAAAGAAAAGTCACTTCTCTCTGGGCCCTGTTTTCCTTAGCTATAACAGAAGGAGGCTCAAGAAAACAATTTCTAAGATCCTAAAATTTCTTCCAAATCTAAATTTTGATGACATCTTTGTTTTTTTAATTACAAGGGTACAAGGGTACCATCATCTTTCTAGTAATCCCAGTTTTCAACCTTGGAACCATAGATTCTTAGTACTGTATATTAAGAGCTTAAGGGATATTTAATCTAGCTCTTTAACTTTTTACAGATGAAGAAACTTTGACTCTGAGAGGTTTAAATTTTGTCCATGGTCAAAGAGCTAGTAATTGTAAGAAATAGAATTTAAACATTGGCCTTCTGACTCCATTCCTTCTCCCAATTTGTCTCATCTTATTCTCTCTCACCCCCCATGTGTAGGTTGTTAAGTCTGGTAATTTTCATCTTCATAACATTTCTTATCTCATTCTTTCACCCTACACGTACAGGTTACTAAGTTGAGTAATTTTCGCCTTCATAACATTTCTTACATTCTCCCTTCTTCACTCATATGTCCATCATTTCCCTTTGCCTGAATTTTTGCTATGGTCTCATACTTTGTCTCTCAGTCTCAAACCTCTCCAATACCTACTCCACAAAGTGGCAAATTGTTATTTCCAAAGGATACATTTGACCATATCATTTCTTTGTTCAATTAACTCTGTTGTAACTGTTCAGTGGTTTTCAATTATGTGTTACTCTTCATGACCCCATTTGGGGTTTTCCTGGTACACTAAAGTGATCTGCCATTTCCTTCTCTTTCATTCTATGGATGAGGAAAGTGAGACAAACAGGGTTAAATGATTTGCCCAGGGTCACACAGATAGTAAGTGTCTGAGGCCAGATGGGAATTCAAGAGTCTTCCTGAATTCAGGTCTAGAATCAGTATGGTAATACTCTATTACTTCTATGATTAAATGTGAACTCTTCTGTTTGGCATTTGTAGCCCTTCACAAGTTAGTTCCAAACTACCTTTCCAGGCTTATGATTATTATTCATTATACATTTTATCATACATTATACAGTATTTCCCTTCTTGCAGCTTTCTGTGTGGCCCAGTCATTTTGACCTTTTTTTTTTTTTATCATTCTTTGTATTGAACATTGCATCTCTTATCTCTGAGCCTTTGTGTAGGCAACCTCCCATGCCCCTGATGTACCCATTCCTCACTTTCATCTCACATCATCTTTAGTCTCTTTTAATGCTTAATGTAATTTTTCTATATCAAACTTTTCTGAGTTTCTTCCCCAGCTTTCTGTACAACATCTAATTCCTCTCTAACAAAAACAATCTGACATTTAATTTACAAATAAATATTTGTAAGCATTAATGTTTGCTCACACATATTTTCTCTCCCTGCAGTAAACTCCTTGAGGGCAGCAACTCTTGTTTCAGCCTTCATAGCCTTAATATCCAGCACAAAATTTGGTACATAGTGAGCATTTAATAAATGCTGCTTGTGTTTTTGTGCTATTAAATAGATATTGTATGTAAAGCGTTTTGCAAAATTTAATGTGCTTTATGCATAATAGCTTTCAATATTTCTACAGGAAATACATTTTAAGCTCATTTTATGTCAAGTCAACAAGTGACCAGTCTCCTGGTGATATTTTTCTATACTGGTATTTTGTGTTCTCAGAAGATAGACTTGGCCAGATTCTCAGCGAATCATGGTAGAACCTACCAGAGATTTTCTTTTCTTTTCTTTTTTATTATAAAGGGTACATCCACAATAAGTTGGGTGGGCATAGCTTCATTACATTCACACAGAGACCTGTGAAACAAAGAAAAAAACCCTTTGGTATTGTATATTGTGTGCTCCCCTTCCATTTTTGTAGGATGGTGGCAGATAGGAAAGGATCAAGAGGATACTAATAACTAGCTTTTAAATACTTAATAAATCTAATTTGAGAATTGATATTCTAAATGTGGGTGATAAGTGTACTGAGTGCCAGATCTAAAAATCTGGAAGTCTTCCTGACTTCAAATTCAACCTCCATGCACTCACCAACTGGATCACCTTGGGCAACTCACTTAACCCTGTTGCCTCAGCTTCCTCATCTGGAGAGTGAGCTGATGAAGGAAATGACAAACTGTTATATCTTTGCAAAGAAAACCCCAATAGGGTCCCAGAATGAGACAGGACTAAAAAAAAATTCTGAGTGTAAGGTTCTTGACCAATGACAAGCGACTAGATATATTGCTGGAAGAGTTGATCACATAAATTTTGAATATTAGCACTATAAATGAAATGAGAAGAAAGAAGGAAATAATACCTAATTAAAACATAACTGAAGGACTCTTTGGAGAAAGTAAAGGAACTGACAAAGTAAATTTTAGCCTAGTTCCTAAGGCAATAAATAACATGAACTTCCAAGATATCTGATCATCTCTATTACAATCCTTAAGACTAATATTCTCACAGAAAAAGATGACGTCTGATGTTGTTTCTGCTAATCAATCAATATTATTGCTGTGTTTGAGGTATTAGAGAAATCTTATGAAGAACTTCATAAGAACTTCCAAATCAAATAAACATATAGTTTGATACTTGCTAACCTCAATACAAAGTTGAGAAAAAGTGAGGATGGGGAGAAATATGTGGGAAAGCATGGACCAAGAGAAATGGAATCAGCAAAACAAAAGACTTATAGATTGTATAGAAACATCACATTTATTTATCAGGAATACTTTCTTTTAAAAAATTGAACATGGGACATCTAGATAGCACAGGGGAGAGAGCGTTGATGTTGGAATCAGGAGGATCTGAGTTCAAATCTGTCCTGAGACACAATAATTACTTAGCTGTGTGATCTTGGGCAAATCACTTAACCCCATTGCCTTGCCAAAAAACCCAAATCCCCCAAATTGAGCAAAAAATCCATAAAATGAAATAGATTGTAACTTTTTATTGTTATGAAAATTATCTGTCAGATTTCTGAGTATAGTTTATTTATCAGCTTGATGCGATTAAGGGCAAAAATAATAAAACACAAGAAAAGAGGATAATGATGAGAAAAATAAAGATCTAGAGTACAATTGAAACAATTTAACTCTGAACTATTTAAATAAGAAATAGAAAATCACAATTGGGATATGGAGAACTGAAATGAAATCAACACTGAATATTATAATTTTATCCAGCTGATTAATGGTAGTTGCTGCAACAAGATAACCAACCAAAATATCCTAGAAAGTGATTTACTTGCCAAAGATAGAAAGGTAGTTACCAAAGTCAACAAGGGTTGTAAAATATTGCTTCTAAAATCTTACAAAGAAGGATGGAAGATAATTATAAGCAGTATTATCTCATAAAGCAAATAGAAACAGTAGAAGGTTAATCCAGCTCAAAGATAGCTTGGCAAAATATTCAACTAGACAAAGTCATGTCAAGGGAATTCAAGGATGAAAGTGGAAGGAGAAAAAAATGGAAAATGTTTGTGAAACTCACTGTAACAGTTTTTTTCTGTCAATATTAGCTGGACAAGTATACTTGGACTCTAACATTACAGTCATATATGTGTATATAAGTAGACTTAGAAATAGTTCTAAGAAGAACAAAGACTAGAAAAATCATCAGAGAGGACACACACACACACACACATATATGAAGAGAGATGTGTTTGGAATTCAATACAATTATGAGGGAGTAAAGGGACTAATTGATGAACAAGGTAACTAAAACATGGAAATTATCAAAAGCATGGAAAAATCTTAGACCTTATTAATAACTACTCCAAAGCTCAAAAAAGTCAGTAACGATTGATCTATATGCTCATTCTCTGATCTAGACAAAATCTTTATGAATCAAGGGTTAGCTAGCACACCAATATCACTAGTTGCTGTATTGTCAACACAGCATTATGCTAGTCTTTGCTTATGGTTTTAATTGGTTGTTAAAGTATCTCTGGCTTGCTAAACTGCTCAATAGATCAGATGAGCAGTGCCAGGAAACATGAACTCTGCTTTTCCTCCTTTTGTCTCCATCTGTTATTCCTCCTCTCTTCTGTTTTCTTCCTATAATTTAATATAAGAAAACTCTAGTTTGGGGAATGCAAAACATCTATAATTTCAGGAAAGTCACCTTGTGTTTGGACATCCCCAAAAACATCATTGTGGTTATAGTCTTGAGATAGTTTTCATAGGCACTTGCATTCATGTGGGCATGCTTTAAAACTTAGGAATATTCATTACTAAGGTATGACTAAGAATGGTTTAGCTATATGATGGAATAGAGTGTTGAGCCTGGAGTCAAGAAGACTCATCTTTCTGAGTTCAAATCTGATCTCAGACATTTAGTAGCTGTGTTAAGTATACTAGGCAAGTTACTTAATCCTCTTTGCCTCAGTTTCCTTATCTTTAAATTAGCAGGACGAGCAAACCAGATCAGGATCTTTACCAAGAAAACCCCAAATGGGATCATGAAGAGTAAGACACAACTGAAAAAATAACTAAGAATATAACAATGATATATGTGCATGTGTGGTTAATAGAAAAGATTCTTAATCACACTGCATTTCAGATTTTGTCAATTTGTTGATCATTTTACCCTAATTTTGATATCCTTTCTTTATTTATATGGTCACCACTCTAGTTCAGGTCTCCATCAACTTTCAACTTAATTATTGCATTAGTTTTCTTAACTTCTCCATCCTATCTCTAGTCTTTCCTCACTCTAATCCATATCTTCCATATATCCAAAGTGATAATACTAAATCACATATCTGACCATGGCACTTCCTATTAACTCTTCTGTTTGACCTTGGAAGACCTCCACAATTCTATGTTACTTTACAAGTACTCTTCAGTCCAGTCAAATTGACCTTTTTTTTTTACTCACACATGACCAGAGGTCGTTGGCCCCTTTGGCCCCTTTTTATATTTCAATCTCTTAAAATCCCTTGTTTTCTAAAAATTCCCTTCTTTTTTCACCTCTATTTAATTTTTTTAATTTAGAATTTAACAATAAAGAAAATGATATTTCAACACATTTTCAAATGGTGATAGAGTGTTACATATGAAATTGAATCCATTTTGGAGAGTTTTCTTTTCTTTAAGCATATGATAATTAAATTTTAACTTTGAAATCTGACCTGTTTGTCTTTGATATTTTCCATACTCTTCTCATTTTAAAAAAAATGGAGAAAATTTTATCCTTTTTACTTTTCCCATCCAGTTTTTCATAGAAAAAAAAGAAAACCCCAAAGCAAATATGAATTGACAAGATAAACAAATTCCCACATTGTCCATGTTCAAAAAATATTCATTCTATGTACTGAGTTCATCATATCTGTCAGGAGAGAGGTAGCCTGCTTTATCTTCAAGCTACTGGGATCATGATTGGTTATTGCACTGATCAGAGATTTTAAACCTTTCAGAGTTGTGTGTATCTCTATAATGTTGCTGCATAAATTGTTCTTTGGGTTCTGTTCATTTCATCTGTATCCCTTTTTTTGAGATATGTATGAGGCTAAAAGTAGGTGGTGTCCACTCATGAACTTAAACAAATGATAGCATAGATACTTTTACTTTCTATGGTTTTCTGATCTGGGCTCCTGCACTCTGTTTAGGCACCCTGGTGGCTCCTTCCATCTTGGGACTCATTCCTTTGATATTAGATATAATGTGGCTATCCAAATGACTTTAGCCCTACTTCAATTCAGAATTCCTGAACCTAAATGATTTACCAGCCTTAGCTTCCCTTTAGCAGCAGGGATTAAAGGAACAATACTCTCCTGATTCACTTCTTATTTGTCTTTTCTGATTCCTTTGATACCATTTGTCTCATAACTTCTTATGACTCAATAATATTTCAATGCATTTATATAACATGATTCATTTGAATTTTCTCTAATTTATGGGAACCCTATTGGATTTCAGTTCTTTGCCACTTCACAAAGGAATATTATAATTTTTTTGGAGACATGAGTCCTTTTCCTCCTTCTTTGATCCCTTTACTGATATAGACATTGTAGTGAGATCAAAGGTTAGTAGCTTTTGAGGCAAAGTTGGAATTGCTTTCCAGAGGAGCTGAACTAAATCCCAATTCAAACAAAAATATATTAAGATGCCTTCTCTCCCACAGTCTTCCAAGTTGTCATTTTTGCCAATCTGATGGATGTATGTGAGATAGAACCCCTGCATTGCATTAATTAGCAATTTCCTAATTGCTAGTGCTCAAAACTTTTAAAAATATTGTTGATAGCTTGAATTTCTTCCTTTCAAAACTTCATTTTCATATCTATCAATAATTTATTAATTGATGAATTGCTCTATTCCTATGTCTAAATGTATTGTTTGTATGTGTATTGAAAACAATTATCATAGAAACTTACTGCAAAGATTTTTTTCTGAGTTAACTGTTTCTCTTCTAATTTTAATTGCATTGGTTTTGTTTGTACAAAAATCTTTTTAACTTTACATAATCAAAATATCTTTTGGAATATTCTCTATCTCTTCCTCTAGAAATAAATCTGAAAGACAATTTCTTCTTTGGATTGTACAATTTGTTTGTGATGTGACCTTTTATCTCTAAATCATATCATCTTAATCCCTTTCTTCAAAGGGATTTTTTCTTCAAAACTCAGCTCAAACCCTGCCTCTCACATAACCCTCCCCACAAAAATTAACTTGCATTAGTTTTTGTTTGTGTTCTAAACATGAAAAGCAGTATTGCACAGTGGATAAAGAAATGGTCTTGGAAGCAGGAAGATCTGGGTCCACTTAACCTTTCAGTGTAATATTATATGGCAGAGAAAATAACAACCTGCTTTGGCAGAGAGAGATTGCTTATTCCCCTTCTCCACAAGCATGGGGTGAGCCACCCAGGTCAGAAAACCATAACAAGTTAAAGTTTCTGTGCTGATTATCTTGTTCAAGTTCATATGTGGCTCAAATGGACCTGTAATTATAAGTTTAGCTGCTACAGCTATAATTCTATGTATGCTTGCTTTGTCTGAACCTATTCTAAATAAATCCAACAGTAAGTTACAGATCTTATGTTCTATAGAAGGAGGCAGCATGTATTTATATCGGCAGATTCAGAAATACTTTCAACTATATTTATGCATCCCCAAATGGGTAATGTCCCCAAATACTTTTGCTGTTTGTAGAGGAAGACTCTTTAGGAGGAGAAAACTGCATCTCACTTCTGCCAGTTTATCTCAACATGAGCTTACTGGAGCCCTGGTTTGGGTTGAAGTAAACTTCCATTCCACTGGCCTGATGCCAGTGAACAGTATTTTACTCCCCAAGACCATCAAATAATCAGGAACCGTTAATTAAATATTTACTGGGTTCACTAGACTTTGTGCTAGATGTTGGGAAACCAAAGATGAAAAAAACATGGTCCATGTCCCCATGAACTTCCATTATAATATGTGTGTATGTATATGTATGTACACATACATATGAGAAAAGGTCTGATGTCTTAAGGGTAGAAGTAAGAATTAGTCATAGAGCTTAAATGAGCGAAATTGTTATTTTACTGTATCTTAATAAGATATTACATTATATTATGTTGTTATGTCATTAAATCAAATTTCATAATATCATGTCATGTTTATATCATATCATATCAGCATATCACATTCTACATTATGATATATTATAGCATAACGAAACATAGCATAACATAATATAATATAAGGTAATGTAAGGAAATGTAATATATTATAATTCAGTATTTTCTTCTTTGTTTCCTCAATTCAGATCTGGTCCCTGTAAAAAAAATCATTCTCTAGGCTTCAAGTAACATACCCTTCAGCCTTGGGCAGGACTCCATCCAACTTGGAGAATTTACTTCTTTTTAGGGTATAAACAGAATCCAACCTGAATGAGTTCTTATCTTATTTTTTTTATCCCTCCATTAGAGTTTAGGAAATAGAGAAGAAAATCCTAAAATATGATATATGATATGATATGATATGGTATGATGTGATATGATTGATATGATATAATATGATATGACATGACATAACATGATATAATGTAATACAGTATAGTACAATACAATATAAAATAAAATAATGTAATATAATATAAAATATGATATAGCAACATAATATAGTATAATATAACATGAAGGAGAAAATCAGCTACAGTGAGCCACATGGAAGTGGGTTCTTCTCTCCAGATTGCTGGAGGTGCCTGCGTCTCATGCTTAAGCCACATTTTCAGCAAGAAGAGCTGAAGATTTCTAGTCCACCTCTTCATTATATGTCCACCAATTAGGATTGATTTTCACTTGTCAGGGGCAATCCTTTTTCCAAAGGAATTTTAGGCATTTGGTATTTCCATGGTGGGGGGGTATCATTGGTTATTGAGAGAAATCACTTAACCATCTATTTATTTATTATTAGCTAACCCAATTAATAAACTGATTATTTACCCAGAAACTCTGGCTCTTGAGGGTTTTTTTTTAATTTGTCATACTAGGAAAATTTGAGGAGACAGAGAAGGGCATGCTCCATGGAGGAGGTGGTACCTTGAATGAAGGGAAGGATTTCAATAGATAAAAAAGTAAGTATATAAGAAACATTGTAGATAGCCTGCACACATGCATATGAGGTGAGAGAGTGCTGAAGAAGTTGAGTAACCCATTTTGGCTGGAATATCAAGTGAATGAAGGGCAGTATTGCAAAAGAAGCAAGGAAAGATAAAATGGAACCAGACTATACATGGTCTTCAATGTCACAGTTGGTATTTTATTCCATAGGCAATAAAGAATTGCTGAATATTTTTTGGTGGGGGAAGGGGTTGACATGTTTAGACTTGGTAGTGGTATGGTCTAGAGATAGGAGAGACCAGAGGAAGGGAAACCAGTTAAGAGGCTATAAAAGATGATATGAGTCTGAACTAGGGATGGGGTACCAGTATGTCTGGAGTGGGGGAGAGAAGTATAAGTGATAGTATAAAGAGAGAATTTATAGGAATTTTTAAAAGATCACCTTTTCTAATTTCAGTTCAATATTATTTGTAGAGTTCCTTCTGCTATATTTCTCGAAAAAATTGGAAGTTTTTCAAAATAGGAAACAAGTGTTCCTTTTTTGATCTCTCCAGAATAATACAGTTTCTTGTAGTTGCTTTTGCTCTTTGAAGAGGGAACCCTTTAGGGGGGAGAAAACTGCATTTCACTTCTGTTGGGTTATCTCAAAATGAGCTCTCTACTGGAACCTTGTTTTGGATTGAAGTAAACTTCCATTCATCATTCCCTTTTGTATTATACTCCATTATAACAGATTTCCCTGACAAGATGGTGCTAGCAATTAATGATAAGAAAATAAAGTCAATCGATTGATTTGGTAATGTTTAATACTTTCCAATCTTCTGAAAGAAGAGATGAAAAAAGACTGCTCCCCTGTTCAGAAATCCTCAGTGGCTCCATGTGGTCTCTAGAATGAAATACAAACTTCTCTGAAATATAGACTTTTAATCTTGTTCTGGTCTACCTTTGCAGACTTATTTTTCATTACTCTCCTTTACACCATCTACTTTCCAGAAAAACTGACCTTTTATAGTTTCCACAACTCAGCCTGCTTCCCACCCTTTCACAAGCTAATCTCCACTTCTGAAATGCCCTCCCTCTTCCTTGTCTCATGACTTCTTTGATCTTTGAATGTTCAGAAGGGCTTAGTCCCCTTACCCTCTTCAGATTATTTTGCATTCCCTTATCTCTGTAAATGGTATATTCTGCCTTCTTTCAGTTCAATCTATCTTCTATTTCATTTCCCCATCAATTACGTTGCCCAGCAAAGAATAACTTCACTTCAAGGCCTTTGAGGAATGTTTGGGATGGACATAGCATGAAGAACTACAGTCATGCTATTTACGCTATCACCAGCTAAGGTCGATTCTACCTCTTTAACAGATGCCTTGCCCTCACCCCTCTTTGCTAGCTGCCCTTTATCTTCCCTTGTCAATAAGTAAACTTGGTCTTGCTTTTTTGTTCTTGTATCTAGTGCCTGGTACATACAAATATTTAATAAATGTGCCATCTTATTTATCTCTTGACAATGTCTTCTAAAAACAAATGGGAATTTTGTTTACTTATAACAAATATGTATCTCCCCATTATATCAACAACATTAGGATGGCATCACATCCTGAAGGGGAAGAATTCCAAGCTTTGTAGAGGTACGTGTGGAGTTGGAAGTGAGCTCTTCTCATGATTTAATGGAATTTCTGATAACACCACTTGGACCCTAATTGATTCTTTTCCCCTAAGATGGCATGAAGCATATCCTAAGTTGAGGGGCACACTGCTGGTGGACAATAGCAGACGCAGTTTTATCAAATCTACTTTTTGATTTATTTCGGTATAAATTCCATTATGGATTCAGTTCCTGATCCATGCATGTATAACCTGCTAGGTTAGAAAACCAATAATCACACATTAAGTCAATTCCATTTGTTCTTTTTAAAGACCAAATTCTCTATTAGTATTAGTATTAATATTCTTTATTAAGGACAGACTCAATGAATGTTCTCTCTCTCTCTCTCTCTCTCTCTCTCTCTCTCTCTCTCTCTCTTCCTCCCCCTCACTCTGTCTCTCTGTCTCTCTGTCTCTCTGTCTCTCTGTCTCTCTGTCTCTCTGTCTCTCTCTCTCCAGTATCTATCATATTCACTTCTCAAACTTTCCTTCTCTTTTGTTGTTATTCAGTCATGTGTGATTCTTTACAATCCTGACTGGTGCTTTTTTTGACATTTCCTTCTCCAGTTCATTTTACAGATGAAAAAACTAGACAAACAAGGTCAAGTGGTAAAGGTCAGAGATCATATAGCTGCCCCTCCTTCTCCTTTATCCATCTCTAATCCTATCCTCAAATTGAGCAAACGACTTTTACTTGCTTGGTCCCTTCAACAGCCCTTCTTCCCCTCAAAGGTTATCTTTCATTGTGCCAAATTTTATATACATTCTATCTTTCTCATTAGAATGCCAACTCCCTGAGGACAAAGACCAATTTTGACTTTCTTTGTATTTTAGGGCAGAGAAGTGGTACAGTGAATCGATCACCAGTCCTGGAATTAGGAGTTCAAATTGGACTCAGACATTTCTCAATGTGTGACCTTGGGCAGGTCATGTAACCATAACTGTCTCTCTTCCAAAGCTATCTCCAGTCATCCTGCTTCCTATCTGGCCAATGGATCCTGATGGCTCTAGAGGAGAAAGTGAAGCTGGTGACATCACACAGCCCCCCACTCCCTCACTCAAATCTCTGATGTAATGTCTTCTTTAAAAATGAAGGGCAATATTGTTGTTATCATTTTCATTAAATGCTTGTTGATTGATTTTTGTTCTAAAGACTCTTACAATACTGTTTTCTCTCAAGAATTGTCACTGGGGGTGGCTAGGTGGCACAGTGGATAGAGCACTGGCCCTTGAGTCAGGAGTACCTGAGTTCAAATCTGGCCTCAGACACTTAATAATTACATAGCTGTGTGGCCTTGGGCAAGTCACTTAATCTCATTTGCCTTGCAAAAAAAAAGAATTGTCACTGAAAATTTTCTTAGGAGGATCACTCACATCATAGTTCTGGTTTCTATGAGTCTCTAACATAGTGATTCAGGGAAGAGCTCCCTCTGTATTCTGCACTGATGGAAGCTTCTCAGCTTCCTTTAAAAATGTCTTTCCCTATAAAAGGTCTGAGGTTACCTCTCCGCCTTTTTAAGCATTTCACATACAAAAGCAATACCTGCCAAGTCTTTGCTGTTTCATCAGAGCTAAGTGAGACACAACGACAAAAAGATTGTAAATGGTTTTGTCACAGCTTTTGAAATGAAGCCTGGAAACAGTAAGAGGCACCCAGTAATTGGAACCATGACCAATTCAGGTAGCCTTGTTTGCATAGAGAAGAAATCAGACTGTTTCAGGCCCAATAATTCAGGGCCTGATTATCCACTTGGTGGATTATCCATGCCCCTTGCTTCTAGGTCTGGCAGCCTGCCCTTCAGCAGTTTCAATGCTTATTAGCAATTCCAAAAGAGAGTGGGCAGGAG
Source organism: Macrotis lagotis (assembly GCF_037893015.1). Taxonomy (NCBI): domain Eukaryota; kingdom Metazoa; phylum Chordata; class Mammalia; order Peramelemorphia; family Peramelidae; genus Macrotis; species Macrotis lagotis. Next base: position 122,512,477 of record NC_133661.1, read on the forward strand.
TAGGAAAAGATGATGCTGCTTGAACCAGTCAATTTTATTAATTCCTGTTAACACTGATTAAAAAAAATTCAGTCCTGAGGAGGTTAATATTAGTGATAAAAATGAGATTTGGAGATCTATGTTGGATTTCATTTTGGATTGCTAGTGGATTCCATGGATAATGGAAAAATGACTTTAAACCTTTAAATCATTTAAGATACTAACAAAAGGCTTTGCCTTGGACTTCCCTTGATGTATTCTCCTGAGGCTTGTTTCTATGCTATACTCTAGAGAAAACACTTTGCCTTTAGAAAACTAAGTGAATAAAGTATTGTTTCCTCACTTATTCACATATTTATTGATCAAACAAATATTTGTCAAGGACCTTCTTGATTCTAAGATTCACACAAATTTTAAGGCTCAACTCCTCAGGCATTGAGTATAGTTTAGCTGAAAGAAAACTGAAAAAGCAGCTAGATAAGAGTAAGAGAGCCTGGATTTAGAGTAGGGAAGATCAGAGCTTTAATCATTTCTGACACTGAACTAGCTCTGTGACTTGGACCAGTCATTTGTTACCTGCCCACTTCAGTATACTCATTTGTTCAATGAGGGTAATATAGTACCTACCTTCAAGGGTTGTTTTAAGGATCAAATACAATTAATATATGTAAATTGCTTTGTGAACCTTATGGCCTTCTACATACATTGCTGCTTCTGTTGCTGCTGTTGAATTATTTGAGTTCTGAATCCCTGGGCTCCTATCCAAAGTGTGCTACTTACAACACTGTGTGGCAAGTTTCCTTATCTCTGTTATAATTTTCCAAACTGTCAAATAAGAGGATTGAACTAGATGCCCTATAAGGTCTCTTCTATTTCTAAATTTCATGATGTTAAAGACAAAAATATGAAATATCTCTTAAAATTTTCTCTGCTATCAAGCAAGATCCTGAACTGAATTATCATCTGTTGAACAACTTTCCAGTTGAAGCATTTTTGGAATTGCAACATGTAAATGGTAATTTAAGCATTGGGAATAGTGGACACTGAAATGGGAAAGTGAAGACTTGTGTTTGGGGGATTTATAAACTTTTTCTTGGAGCATTAAGACACTGGGAATATACTATAAATTTGAAAAGGTATAGTGGTAATAGATTGTGGAATGCCTTGATATTAGGCTAATATAGGTATTATTTACTGGGGATGAGGGTCTAAGAGGGAGAGAAAGAAGATATCAGAAAGGGTTTTTTGCAAGGCAATGGGGTTAAATGGCTTGCCCAAGGCATTTAGGTTAGGTAATTATTAAATGTCTGAGGCCTGACTTGAACTCAGGTACTCCTGACTCCAGGGCCGGTGCTTTATTCACTGTGCCACCTAGCCGCCCCTTAGAAAGGGTTTTTTTTTAAGGGAGAAATAAATAGTTATGGAGTTAAGGTCAGTGATCTCTAAGATTCCTACAGCTCTATGAATCTATAATCAGATTTATTCATAGACACATTGATTTGAATATAGGTAATATGGATCTAGAAGTTCATATAATATAAGATCCTTACTCTTATAATACTCCTAGTCTAGTAAAGGCTTTTCTTTTATACTTTAGAGAATCTTAGTTCATAAGGATGGCAACTTGAATGTCTCCAAATGCTTGCTATAATTCACAAGAAATATGGCTATTACTTTGAATTCCTATGTTGCCTTTCATTCTCAGCAGTTCAGGGATTATATAATATGGCTGAGCTATTCCTGTAGGTATTTCCACTGTTTGGGGAATTTGATATGTGTTAGATTAAACCTGAAGACCTCCTCTATCACATATTCAAGAAATGCAGTTATTGGAGAGGGAAGTTCTAATGTCTTCACATCCTCATTTAACTTCCTTTGGATGATCTGTTCCTCAGTTGCTATCTGTAGAAGATTTCTTAATTAGTAATTTTTGAACATTAAATCAAACATAACTATAAGAGGTTAATTGATTTGTAAGAGATTAATGGAGTTTGTGAATGACCATTCTATCCATCCTCAAATTGATTTTTAATATTTAGTATCAGTGAAATGAGGGCAGAGCACTTTATTGAGTCACCTAATGCAATTTTTTTCTTATCATGAAGGATAAATGAAGGAGATTGTCACTTTGTGTAATAATGGAAGAATTTTGGAATTGGCTTGAGGGGGAGACCTCAGTTCAAAGCCTACTTCTAGCATTTGTTAATTGTGGTCAAATTACCTATCTTTTACTCATCTTCCATTTCCTCAAGGTAAAAATAAAAATGATAATTTCTGTTGTGCTTTCCTTTTCAGATTTGTTGTGAGAATAAAATGAGATAACACATGCAAAGGGCTTTGCAAACCTGAATATATCATAGAAATAATTATTACTGTTATACCTTTATCATATAATTATACCTTCCATAGCTCTTTGAAATTTTCAAGGCAAATGACATTGTCTCTCTTGATTCTTACAACCTTCTTTTGAAATAAGCAGGATATCTATTATAATCCCCATTTTACAGATAGGGAAACTGAAAGTTACATTTTTTCCATGGTTCTGTAAATCCAAGTTTCTGGTCTGAGGCTATAGAAACAGTATCTGAACAGAGTTTGACTAGAGACACTTTTGTGATAAAGTACAGTCATGAACTAATCAGAGATCTGCAGGAGAAAAACCGTCTCTATCTTTTTTTTTTTCCTGTAAATGCAAGCACTTTTTATAGACCTCAGTGTCCTTCAACTCACAAGCAATTGAGCAGGTTATCTGTCAACATTTCTCTACCATCTAATGAACTAGAGAACTGACTCTATAGCTATCATGTTGGACAAACTCCCACTGGACCCAATATACCTTTTTTAGGGAGACCCTTTTTCTTGTTATCATGCATCACTTCCTTTCTGTTCATTTGGCATCTTTTGGTTGTGGTTTCAAGTTTTTGATGATTTTCTAATTGCTCACTGGTATATAAGACTCTGGGGAAGCCAAAGGTAAATTCTCTCATCCTGCATTATTCCACTGGGTTCAGTGAGGTTGAGGGTATAAAGTAAGATGATGATAGGGAACTGTTCTTCACTTTTTCCAAATTTTGTCTTGCCTGATTCTAATCACTTCAGTTTTACAGAGATACAATTTTAGTAAAGTAAATTAAGATATTCTCAAATCTCATTCAAAATGTTGATTAGTAGATTAACTCCTCTCTCCTATCCCTTTTTTTCCCTCTATAATGACTAACATTTCTTGAAACTGGAGGCCATTACTTCCAAGTCTGAAGATTTAGCCAAAATATTAGTAGTAATGTTATCCAATTGGTATATGCTTGACACTATATTTGATTACAGGTCTTCCTGGATCCAGGTCCAGTACTCTGTCAAGTAGGCCACCCAACTGCCTCTAATAATTCCTAATGATCAGAATTATCAGAACAAACATTTCAACAATATTCTATCCCACTATTAATGATCAATGAACAAACATCTATTATTTGTCCAATTTAAGCTAGATAATATTCTAGGCAGAAGGGTACAAATAAATATGGAATGGTCCTTGTTGTTGAAGGATTTTAAATCATATATATGTGGGTATATACAAAGTAGATGCAAAAGATATATGAGATGAGGGTAGGTACTAAGAACTGAAGTATTCAGAGATAACTTCATTTAGATACTGATACTTCAGTTGATGCTGAAAGGTAAATAGAGATTCTAAGAAATGGAGGTGAAGAAAATGCAGTGAAGACAGCTAATATAAAAGTCATAGAAAGAAAATGGTTTTATATGTGAGGAATAGTAAGGATTATAAATGGGAATAATGTGTAGTAAGATTGAAAAGATAGCTCAAGACTTGAAATGTTAAATAGCAGAATTTAAAAGTCTTAGGAAAGTTTCACAGTATTAAAGCTTAGCCTTCTGGTATGCTTTGCATTTGATCCCTGAGGTAACAAAGAACTGATGGAGTTTGTTGAATAGGGGTTATTGCATGGTCTGATCAGTGCTGTAGTAGAATCACTGTGGTAAACTCTGCGGAGTGACTGGAGATAAAGAAGTCAAAACAGAGATTACTGCAAGAAGCAAGAAAAAATGTAGATGGGCTAGAGTGGTGGTTGTGAAGATAAAAAGATGAGGAAAGATGTGATGGATGTTGCAGAAGTAAAAAAGAAAAGTTTCTATGGATTTGAATATGAGCAAGAAAGACTGAACAAATAACAACAATCCTGTTGAATGATCTATTATTAGCTAGGTAACCTACAAGGATTTTTTTTTATCCATTTCCATTACTAACTATTCCCCTAGGGTCCAGGTGTTTTAATCTTAGCTTTGCCATGACTGGACCTCTATATCTTCGTCTTGAAAATCATGATCTTTAACTAAAAAGTTTCTTCCAATTTTAACATGCTTTGAGTGTGTAGGTCACAGGACCTCATGAGAATAATTACTCTTTGTAGTCCCTTTTGAATGTTGTGGTTTGGTCATATTTATTGAGCACTAACATCACGTAAATCATGTCCTATAATTAATATTAATATAACTTCATTCTCCATTTCCCCTTTCAAGCATTTTTTAAACTACCCGAAAGAAAGATTTTATATTTATTACTCTTCCATCATTATATAATGATAATCATAATACATTCTTTTATTGGTATAGGATTTTGCAGTTGTAAATTCTTTTCAAATATATTATCTCGTTTGACCCTCACAACAATCTGGGAGGTTTCATTGTTGTTCAATCCTTTGGTCATTTCTGACTCTTTGTGACGCCATGGACCATAACATACTTTCTATCTTCTACTATCTCCCAAGGTCTGTCTAAACTCATGTTTATTCTGCTCCATGACATTATTTATCTTAGCTTCTGCTGTTCCCTTTTCCTTTAACCTTTAATCCTTCCCAATATCAGAGTGTTTTCTAATGAGTCCTCTCTTCTCATTATGTGACCAAAGTGTTTAAATTTTAGTGTCAGTATTTAACTTCCCAGTGAATTTCTTTAAGTATTTACTGATTTGATCTCCTTGCTGTCCAAGGACATCTCTAAGTTTTCCTCAGCACCACAATTCAAAAACATTAATTCTACAATGCTCAAGTTTCCTTACAGGCCAAACTCTTACATCCATATACTACTACCAGGAAAAACCATAGCTTTGACTACACAGATACGCAAGGTGATGCCTCTACTTTTTAATATGTTGTCAATATTTGTCATAACTTTTCTTCCCAAGGAGCAAGTGTCTTAATTTCATGACTGTAGTCACTGCCTATAGTGATCTTTGAAATCAAGAATATGAAATCTGATATTACTTCCATTTCTTCTCCCTCTGTTTACCAGGAAGGAATGAGACCAGTTACCAAGATCTCAATATTTTTGGTGTAGAACTTCAAGTCAGTTTTTACTCTCCTCTTTCATCCTTAACAAGATATTTCTTAATTATTCACTTTCTGCTATCATAGTGGTATCATCTGCATGATTGAGATTGTTGATATTTCTCACGACAATCTTACTACTGACTTTTGATTCAACTAGCTGGTCATTTTGCATAATGAACTCTTCATATAGGTTAAATAAATAAGAATGTACAACCTTGTCATAGTCCTTTCCCAGTCTTATTTATTTATTTATTTACTAGCTTGTTTATTTGTTTGTTAATTTATTTATTTGCTTATTTACTTATCCATTCATTCATTCATTCATAATTTATTTTTTTGTTTATTTATTTTCATCCATATGCAAATGGATATTTTTAAGTTACGAAATTTCCTGCTACCCTCCCTTCCTACCTCCCCTCAGTGGCAAACAGTCAGGTTAGCATCGTACATATATATTTTGATAAACATGTTTATAGATTAGTTATGTTTGTTATGGGGAATTAGGATTAAGGGAAAGAGCTACATAAGAGATAATTTTTATAAAATGTTCATCAGAGTCTGAAGAGGTTTTTTGTGTTTTCTTTTTTGTTTTTCTTACTCTGGATGGGGATAACATAGTTCATAACCAGTCTAATACAGTTATCCTAGCTCTCTGGACTGCTGAGAGGAGCTGCTTCCATCAAGGTTGTTCATCTCACAATGTTGTTGTTGATATGGACATTGTTCTCTTGGCTCTACTCGCTTTGCTCAGCATCAGTTCCCATCAGTCATTCCATGCTTCTCTAGAGTCTGACCATTTATGGTTTCTTATAGAACAATAGTATTATTCCATAGTATTCATGTACTGAAACTTGTTTAGTGATTCCCTAATTGATGGGTATCCCCTCAATTTCCAATCCATTGCCACTACAAAAAGAGCTGCTATGAATATTTTGGAACATGTGGGACTTTTCCTTTTTTATATAATTTCTTCTGGATATAATCCTAGAATTGAAATGACTGGATCAAAGGGTCTGAACAGTTTTATGGTTCTTTGGGCATGGTTCCATATTGCTCCTTAGAAAGGTTGGATCCATTCACAACTCCACCAGCAATGCACCAATGTCCCAATCCTCCCACAACCTCTCCAACATTATTCATTTCCCCTTTTTCTCATCTTGGCCAATCTGATAGGTATGAGGTTCCTTTCTCAGTCTTAAATCAATCATTTGTTCCATGCTTAGTTCTAACTGTTGCTTCTTAGCATGTTTCTCAGGAGACAAATATTTATTTGATTTAGTATTCCTTTCTCTCTGAGCACTTATCACAGGTTTTTTTTTTGGGGGGGGGGACTACAGAGTCAAAGGTTTTAGTGTAGTCATTGAAGCAGAAATAGATATTTTCTGGAACTTCCTTTCTGTCTCCATAATCCAGGAAATATTGGCAATTTGGTCTCTAGATCCTCTGCCTCTTTGAAAACTATTCCACTCTTCTGGTAATTCGGGATTACCTAGTCTTATAACCTAGATTACAGAATTTTAGGCAAGAATCTTGCAGCCATGTAAAATAAGTGCAATTGTTTCTGTATCTGACTATTCTTTGGCCATGGTGATTATTCTATTTCTCTGCATTGTTCATTAAAGAAAACCTCTTTATCTCTCTTTTTTCTAGTTGTTGGAATTCTGCATACAGTTGAGTATATATTTTCCTTTCTCTTTTCTCATTCTCTTTACAGCCTCATTAGACAGACATTTTGCTTTCTTGTTCTTTTTCTTTGGAATATTTTTGTTATTTCTTCCTGTTCAATAATGTAAATATATGTCCATAGCTCTCCAGACACTCTGCTACCAGATCCAATCCCCTAAATCTATTCATCACTTTCACTTCAAAAGGGATATTATTTTGATCATACCTATAATGGTCTAATGGCTTTCCCTATTTTCTTTAATTTAAGTCTGAATTTTGCAAAATGAAGCCCATGTCTGAGCTACAATCAGGTCTTGTTTTAACCAACTGTAGACAGTTTCTTCACCTTTGAATGCAAACTTTATAATTTATCTGATTTCAATCTTCATCATCTGGTGATGTCCATGTATTAAATCACTTTTTGATGACTGAAAAAGAAAGTTTGCTGTTACCAATGAGTTACTTGATAAAATTCTGTTAGTCTCTGTCCTGGTTCATTTTGTACTTCAAGGTTAAATTTGCCTGCTATTCAAATTATATTTTGATTTCTCACTTTAGCATTCTAGTCTTCTATGAGTAGTATTATTTCCTTTTTTAGTATTATTTCTAGAATATGCTGTAGGCCTTCATTGAACTGATGAATTCATTGACACCAAAGATTAGAGCAGACTTGTATTACTGTAATGTTGAATGATGTTCATTGGATATAAACTGATATCATTCTATCATTTTTGAGATTATACCCTAGCACTGTTTTTCTCAACCTTTTGTTGACTATGAGGGCTATTCCATTTCTCCTAAGTTCATGTATACAGTAGTATATTTATTGATTGCCTGAATAAAATTCACACATTCCTGTCCATTTGAGTTTACTGATACCCAAAATGTCCATGTTTAAACTTTCTATCTCCTCTTGGACACATCTAGTTTTTACCTTGGTTCATAGATCTTACATTCCAGGTTCCTTTGTAATAGTAATCTTTATAGCATTAGGCTTTATTTTCCTCACCAGACATATCTGCAGCTGAGCTTCCTTTTGGTTTTGTTCCAATCACTTCATTCTTTCTGGAGCTACTTGTAGCTGTCATCTGCTCTTCCCCAGTATTATGTTGGATATCTTTTGACCAGAGGGGCTCATCTTCTAGTGTCATCTCTTTTATCATTTTAATGTTACCCAAGGGGTTTTCTTGGCAAAGATATGGGAGTGGTTTACCAATTCCTTCTCCCAAGACTTTTGTCAGAACACTCCACTCTGCCCTGTCTTCTTGGGTCATCCTGTATGGCATAATTCAGCAACACAAGGCTCTCCACTGTGACAAGGCAGTGACCCAGGAGGGGAATCTGAAAGGTGTGTAAGTGTAATTATTAGTACCCCCTAGTTTGCTGGTTTTTTAAATAAACACATATTTCAGAGAAGTTTAGGAGCTTGGCAATGGAAAAATAAGCACTAAATGTCTGAGAATATAGAGAATGACTAGGGATCACTTAGTTATGTACCCAAGATTTTTGTTATTTTTACCATAAGTGTATTTAAGATGTGTCAGTACACATTTCTCACACTGGTGCCAAGGGCATGATGACATAACCAAATTGCAGAATGTGAGTGAAAGAACCATTGATTTAGTGGAGGAGTTTAGGAATGGGTAGGGAGAACAATAGTGTGTATGTATCTCTCTCTCTCTCTCTCTCTCTCTCTCTCTCGTGTGTGTGTGTGTGTGTGTGTGTGTGTGTGTGTGTGTGACAGGCAGAGGCAAAGACAGATGGACAGAGACAGAGGCAGAGAGACAGAGAGAGAAGAGGCAAAAAAGAAACACCAAAATGAGACAAAGAGAAACACACATAAGGAGAAGTGGATGTGTGTAAAGGAGTTTGGAGAATTTGGTTGTACTTATGGCTTGTGTCTAGATGCAGAGTATGACCACTGTGTTTGTAAGTCAAAGAGGGTGTATATGGGCAATGTATTTGTAAATGAAAGAAGAAAGAGGGAGAAAGTAAAGTAAGTTCAGAGTTTCAATCTTAGTAGGTACAGAATACTCAGTGTGAGAATGAGTATATTCAACAGACTTTGAGGCTGTGTACTTTTTCCTTCCCCCTTCACCCTATAAACATTCTGTTATTAGGGACCATTGGTGAAAAACCTAGATTTCAAATGAGGAAAATCTGAGTTCAAATCCAACCCCATATATTTACTAGCTGAGTGATTTTGGACAAAATGACTTAACCCTGATTGCCTCCATTTTCTCTTTTGTAAAATGTACTGGAGAGAAGAAATGGCAAACCACCAGTATCTTTGCCAAGAAAATCCCAAATGGGGTCAAGAAGAGCTGGACACAGCTGAGATGACTGAATAACAAGAGCAGATATATACACATACATATATGCATTAAAGTGCCATATATCACTATATATATGATGTCTTAATCAATTAAAGTAATATATGTTGTTGCTGATTTTATGCATATTTAATATATTAACTATATCTGTGCTTATATATATTAGGCAGTGTCATATATGTATATGAGTGATGCACACAATATATGTTCCTTAATACTGCTGATTTTAAAATATTTTATATATGTATCTTGTGTTTACATTATATATATTTTATATATATATATATATATATATATATAAAACATATGAGAGGCAGTGTCATTCAGAAAAAACTACTGCTTCTGGAGGCAGAGAACTTGTATCTTCCCCACCTCCCACCTCCAAGTCACACTTGCTACCTGTCTTCCCTGGAGTCTCATAAGTGACAACCCACTTTGACCTCCATTTGTTCATCTAGATCATGAGAAGTTAAGTCTTGATAAAGATCTCTTCCAGTTTCAGACCCCTCATTTTTTAGCCTCTCCAACAGAGCTTTTTATGGCTCAAGTTTACATCTCCAACACTTTTCTATCATATCACAATGCAAAGAGATAATAGAATTTCTTACTTTATATCTCTTTCAAGTCCTTTTTCAATTGTTTAAGTTCATTAATTGGGTTCTCTTTGGATGTTTTTACTATTGTGATTAGTATTATTAAAATTTACAGATTTTTAGGAAATCCTTGGCTAATATTCCATTCAGTCTTCCTTTATAATATTTCTTTGAATTTAAAAATAAATCTCAAATCAGTCTAAGTTATTTTAAAGATTAGTTCACGAATCAGATCTATAAATATATATTCATCAAAGTTTGTTTTCTTTTTAATTCAATTCACAAGTTCTCTGTCCTGCTAGAATATTCTCACCTAATTGGTAACTATATTAAGATTCATGTGATGCCTTCTTTAGTTGCTTGTCCTTGTAAGGGACTGCTTTTCACTATTGTACCTCAATTGTGAAGGAGACAGCTACCTTAATAGAGATTATCAGATCTAGGCAACCAAACCTGGGGTGAAGCTCTTATATCTTATCAGTTCTGATTAGAAATGATTTAGGGTCTTTTCCTTAATCCTAATTCCTCATACCGAAAATTACTAATTTGTAAACATGTTTATCAAAATAGGTATATACAATGCTAACCTGAGTGTTTGCCGCTGAGGGGAGGGGGTGGGCAGGGAGGGTAGAAGGAAATTTTGTAACTTAGAAATATACATGTGCATATGGATGAAAATAAATAAATCAATTTTAATTTAAAAAAAAAAGAAATCATGAGGGAGGGCTCTTGAGAATAGCCTGGAAAGACTTGCATGAACTGATGCTGAGTGAAGTGAGCAGAACTAGGAGAACACTATATTAAGTGACAGCAACATTTGGTGATGATCAACTATGATGGACTAGTTCATTTCAGAAGCACAATAATCAAAGACAATTCCAAAAGACTTGTGATGGAAAATACTATCCATATTCAGAGAAGGAACTATAGAGTTTAAATACATACCAAAGCTTACTATCTTCAATTTTTAGAAGATGTCTTATGCGTTATGTTTTTTCTCTCCAATATTTTTTTCTCATTTTGATTTGATTTTTCTTTCACAACATAATTAATATGGATCTCTCTTTAGCATGGTTATACATGGATAGCCTATATTAGATTGCTTTCTGTCAGGGGAAAGAGGAAGGGAGAAAAATGTGAAACTCAAAACCTTGTAACCTTGTAAAAATTGATTATTGAAAATTGCCATTGCATTTAGTTGGAAAAATAAATAAAATATTCAAAAAATTTTAAAAAGAAATGATTCTGTATTCTCTCTCAGTTTGTCTCCCTAATCTACAGATGAGAAAGAAAAGTCTCCCTGAAAGACTTTGCATTTCCTCTGTGGTAACATAGACTTGGGCTCATGCTTTATAATTTTAACTAGGCAGCTAGTAGTAGTTAAGTAGAATAGTGAATAGAGTACTGGACATGGAATGCAGAAAATGAGTTTCAATCTAATTTTAGATGCCTTACAGTATATTAAATAACTTTATTCATTCTCAGATTCCTCACTTGTAAAGTGGGGTAACAAGGTAATACACTAGATAGAGCACTAGACCTGGAGTTAGGAAGACTTTAGTTCAAATTTGGACTCAGATATGTATTAGCTATATGACTGTGGGCAAGTCACTGAACCCTACTTGCATCAGTTTACTCATCTATCAAATGAGCTGGAGAGAGAATGGCAAAACAGTCTAATATCTTTGCCAAGAAAATCCCAAATGGGGTTATATAGAGACAGACATGGCTGAAATGTCTAAACAATAATAAAAAAAAATGGGAAGAATTATAGTACTAATCCCACTCAGTGGATAGAGAATTAGGTTTGGAGTCTGAAAGATCAGAATTCAAATATAACCTCAGATTCTCCCTAGTTGTGCGACCCTGGGCAAGTCATCTAACTTTTGGTTGCCTGATAAAGGGATCTAGTGGATCCAGTGGAGAAGAAAATGGCAAAGCCATTCCAATAACTTTGCCAAGAAAATCCCAGATGAGGTCATGAAAGATTAGACACAACTAAAATGACTCAAAAGCAAAAGCAGCAACAACATCATATCCTACTGAGTTATTGTCAGGCCAAAATGTGAGAGTAGACGTAAAATACTTTGCATACCTTAAGATATTATATTAGACTCCAGTTATTATTACCATTCCAATTCATAGTCTTAACTCTTAAAGGAACAGAATTCAGCACAATCATGGATTGTAGTTAGAACCCCCAATTCTAAGTGTGCCAAGTCCAACCCATTATTCCTAAATAGCACCTGGATTAGATTACTTTCACACATCCTATCTCAATACAATCAATGTGATCAGTCCATAATCACTGAAGGAAAGACAATGCCAATTCGATTTGTTTATGTTATAAATTTAAAGATACATTATCAATAGGTGAGGTCTAAAAATGGGGAAGACTTTGCTGTTTGCGAAAATGATGCACTAATCTGTGTACTACTGCTGAGGTAGATACCCTGGAGAATTGCTCATTTCACTGAAGCAGCTATTAGGAAAGAGGGTGAATAGTGGGTAGAGTGGGAGGGTGGGAGTTAGTGGTAGGACCTAGAAACATAATTTTAACCTAAAAGGGACCTTAGAGACTGATGTCAATGTCACTCTCTGATGCAAGTACAAGATGAGCATCAGATTGTGAAGTTGCCAGGCTACTGATTTGCTGAATCTTGTAAGTGCCTGGGGAGTGAGTTTCTGACCCTGGGCACTAGCAGGAAAGAGGTGATTAATAATTATGACACTTCTCAGCAAGAAGGTTTAGTTCATGATCTACCCAGATGGAGAATTTTTTTGGCAGGGAAATATCCCTAAAGGCTTTGAGAGGCCTGAACCTTTTGTTTTATTGTGTCTGGGTGACTTTTTTAAGCTGAGAACTGTGAAGAGGAATCATAAAACTGTTTCTTCTTCTGATTGGGGAAAACCCCACCAAAACAAAAAAAATAAAAAACTCTAACCTGTATTGAAATCCTAATATTTGTTACTTTAAGGTAGTTTTCTTTGCAAAGATCCTATGAAGTAGGTTTTGGAAATATTATTATCTCCATTTTACAGATATGAAAATTAGGGCTGCTTAGGTGGGAGCTATTATTGGAAATGTGATGGGGATGTTCTGAACAATTAGGATCTCAAGGAGAAATTCTAATGGACTTTGTTGCCTGAATCTCTATATTCTTTCCCAAAAATAACCTTGAATAAAGTGAGGCAGCCAGGCAGTATCTAAAAATAAGGGTAGTATCTGACTTATGATGCCCATTATGGCTTTGGTTTATGAAAATATATAAGGAGAGTAGAGTAGATGCCATGGTTAAGTAGCTAATTATATTGAGAGCAAAGAATGTGCTTTAACCCTATGTAAAAATACTAACAGAAAACATGATCGATTGTACATGTATAACTTCTATCAGTTGACTTGCTGTCTTTGAAAGGGAAGAATGGAAGTGAGGATGGGAAAGAAATATAGAACTCAAAATCTTACAAAAAATGAATGTCGAAAACCATCTTTACATTGTAATTAGAAAAAAATAATATTAACAGAAAAAACTAACAGAACTTGAGATATGAAATAATAAAGCTAAGAATCTAAAAATCAATCATTATAAGTAGATACAGATAGAAGAGATTTCTCTCTTCTTTCTTCTCTGTCTCCTTCCCTGCTTCTCCCTCATACTTCCCTCTTGTCTCTATCTCTCCAACCCTCCCTTTCTCTCTTTTTGCTCTCAATCTTCTCTCTTTCTTCTTCTCCTTTCTTCCTTTTTCTCCCTTTCCCTCCTCTTTCCATTGCCTTCTTTTTATGCTATTTTTAGTAAAAGTATACTCAGGAGTAGACTCTAGCAAATTTCATGGAGATTCTATTAGGGCAGTTCTGATCTTCTGATCTACACACAACTAGGTAGTCAGTAGGGTTCTTGTCTATAGGAATAAATAGGTATTCTTACCAAAACCATGCCAAGTAGATTGTAGATTTAGGGAATGTACAGGGAAAAGAGTCAGAACTAGAATAGCAGATTCAAGTTCTGATGAACAAAGCTTCAAACAAAGCTCAGAGACTTTCATTCTAACCTCTCCAAACCACAAAGTAAATTCTTCCTATCCCTGGAGAGGGTGTCTTTGCTAGACCATGGTCTCTGTTTATAGATTTAGCACTTTGAAGATTGGAACCATCTGCTCCTCCATTTGGAAGAGGACCATTTGGACCTCATAATGATCCTAAGAGAGAAACAGTACAAGTATTATTATCTCTTTTCCACAAAAGGGGAAACCAAGGCTCAGAAAATTTAAGCTACAAGGATTTTTAAGTTCCACTCAACTCTCATGATCCTCTCATCCTCTGTGCAACCAACTGGGCCAAACAATGACATTTTATTTCTGTGATCTATATATTATCCAGAAACCTCTGATTTACTAGAATCTTTACTACAGATTCCATAATTCTTACACACTACTAGATTTTTCATTACCAACTCTATTCATGATTCTAGAAATTTATATATATATATATATATACATATATATATATATACATATATGCATGAATATACATACACACAAGAACTCTTCTTGGTAGCCTTCTTAGTCTTCACTTCCTAAAATAGCACTGAGGAATTGGTTAGCAATATCTTGGAGTAGAATGAAAGCTTTGATTGGAACCTGACAGAGAATCTGACTTCCAATACTGTTTCTGCCATTTCTGTAGCATTTCTGAGTGGGCTTCTTAAATCTTTCTTGGGCAGCTATTACATATTGTAAGAAAATTACAAAGCCAGATTTTCCTAACTTCAAGGTCAACACTATTTTCACTCTGTCATGCTGCTTTTCAAATAGCTCTTGAAAGTCTTCAAGTCAGAAGAGACTTTAGAAGTCACCTAGTTCAATACCCTTCATTTAAAAGATCTACTAATCAAGAATCATTTATTAAGTACTTACTATGTGCCAGGACAGTGCAAGGAATACAAAAACAAAATGAAAGAATTAAACAATTCTTACGATGAACTTACAGACTAATGGGGGTGTGCATAAGAATGTGTTTGTATAATAGACATACACAATGTAATATATACTCATATATTAAACTTTATGTTTATGTTAATGCATATAACATGTATATAGCTATATGTTAAACATAAAGTTAATCCATACTTAATGTATACCCAAAGTAGCCAAATACAAAAGCAGTTTATGAAAGAAGGTACTAGAATTTTGTGTAGGGGGGGTAGTCAGGAAAGACTTCATGAAGAAGATGAGTGTCTAAGCTGAACCCTAAAGGAAGAGAGGGACTCTATGCTATGAAAATAAGGAAGAATTACAATACAGCCATGGGGAACCATCAGAACAAAGGATTTAAGATGGGAGATTGCACATCATAAATGAGGATCAGAAAGTGGATTTGTCTATGATGTATATAGGCTGGGCAGCTAAGTGACTCAGTAGACAGAGTGCTGAGCCTGAAGTCAGAAAGACATCTCCCTGAGTTCAAATCTGACCTCAGACACTTACTAGCTGAAGGAAATGGCAAACCACTCCAATATCTTTGCCAAAAAAAAACCCAATGGAATCACAAAGAATTGGACTTGTCTTAAATGACTAACAAGACATTGTGTATGAGGGAGAGTAGGTTAGGAAGGTTGGAGCTAGGTTGTGTAGGACTTTAAAAGTTACAAGGAAGAGTTTTTATTTTTTTAGAAGCAATAGAAAGCTACTAGAGTTGGTTGAGTAGGGGAGTCACATGGTCACATGCTAAATGAAAATTACTTTGTCAGCAGTGTGTAGGATGGACTAAAAGATGAGAGATTTGAGGCAAGACCTCGAATTGAGGTATGATAATGAAACAAAGCCACAGATAAGTGAAGGAATGCATCCAGGGTCAAGGCCAGAAGCACACTAGTGGTGGAAGAGTAGTAGTGCTGCCCCCAATTACTCATTCATTTCTAGAGGGAGGGTGGACTAGATTAACAACATTCTTACATCATCACAAGGAATCAGATTAAGGCTTCCTAATGGGAACTCTCACAAATTGACAAAGTCTTTGATCTACAAAAATAAAATTGCTCTCCTGTCCCTATGATTTACACGTTACCCAGGAGCCTTTGATGTTGCACCTGAGCTTCTCAACTTCCTCAGCTATTAGAATAGTACTTAAATACTTCTGCTAACTCTCTCATAGTATTGATTTAAGAAAAGTGATCTGTAAACTTTTAAGGGCTACATAAATGTGAGTTACTGTTATAGCAACAACAAGGAATTGTTTTCCCATATTCAGCTAGTTCCCAATCCCATTAGTTTATTGCTATATCTTATGCCTATTATCCCTGAATGATAAGGTTCTCTTGTCTACCTGAAGATAAATTATAGGTGAGGTAAGTAGAGTGACATAAGGGAAGAACCTTTCCGTTTTCCCTTTACTTTTCTTTCTTATTAGGCCAGATATACTGCACACATTGTCATTTTGTAATGTCAGGTGAAGATACAACACTGTTAGCTAAATTAGCTTAGCCTGTCTTTTTAGGTTGTAATAAATGAGCTATCAAAAAGGAGAGAATCTTGGTTCAATTGACACCCTTTGTTTAGAAGAGTTTGGGCTGAGGTCTTTCAATCAATAACTGTTTTCTTTTTCTGACAGCTAGGCAAATCTTGATTACTATTGATTCTTATCTAGTTCACCCTCTACTTATAGGATTGTAATATTTTGTGATTTGACTTTCCTCAAATTCTATAATCCAAAATATAGAGAAGAAAAAAAGACATAATGTCTTTTCTTTTGCTTCACAGGCTTATGAGAAGTAGCCTGTTATAGGGGAAAGGACATTGGAATTAGATACAGAAGCCTTTTGGCCCTATTGCTTTCTAGTCAACAATTTTGGTACCTCCATTTTTTTTCAGTCCTTCAGCTCTCCATTGGTTACACCTTTCCCCTTTCCCCATCTTGATCCCTTGGTGAACCAATTGAACTCTACCTGGTCCTCCTCTCTCTATTCCTTTCCTTCCTAATGTTCACTGACATTTCTCTGCCAAAACTTAGTCTTAAACTAGCCTTCCTCCATTGCCTTCACTCCTTCTTGTATGCTGCTAAACAAAGCTTGAGATGAATCACCAAACCATATTAGCCAAGGTCACAGAATTTATATTATATAATCTCATCTTGGAACTCACTGTAACAAAGAAGTATATTTACATCTCTAAAATGGATGTAATACATAGAATGTACTATATATTTTATTTTAAATGGGTAATATAATATAAACATAATTATAATTATATAAAATTCAATATAATTTATTAAAAATAACATCAATAATGTACTAATTTCCATTAGCAGACTCATCACAATAGCTTTTCTAAACCTTTTCAGCACTACCAATACATTCCATAGCTTTCCTCCTCCACCCTCTCAGCTGAGAATCATATTTCATTATAAATAAAATCAAGGATATTCACCCAAGATTCCTTTTGTCCTCTTCCTCATCCCACAGATGCCATCTGCTCCTATCTTCTCTTTCCTTCCTGTCTCACAAAATGAGGCATCCCTTCTTCTTGTCAAGGTCAACCCCTTCATAAACACATGATTCCAATTCAAAGCAAATGATTCCATTCCTTTTTTCATCCCATTGTCTCATTTATCTTTAATTGCTCATTGTTTATTGGCTGTTTCCTTTATGCCAATATTCCCATGTTTTTCCTATCCTCAAAAAACCTAATGACTCACCCATCTTTATTAACTCATTCTATATTTTTACCCTTTCTGTGGCTAAATGGCTTAAGAAGATCATCTTCCTGATGCCTCCATTTTCTTTCTTCTCACTTTCTTAATGCTACAGTCTGGTTTCTGACTCTACCATTCAACCAAAACTGATCTCTTTAATTGACAGATTCTCTTTTCATTCCTTATCTTTCTTGATCTCTTTATCACCTTTATCGCTATTAATTACCCTCTTCATCTTCAATCTAGGTTTTCATAAAACTATTCCAGTTTTCCTCTCTCTGTCTTACCATTAGTTCTCAATTTCCTTTGCTAGACCATTGTCTATGTCACTCTCACTAGTGATGGATATTCCTCAGGGTTCTGTCCTGGGTCTTTTTTCTTTTGTCTTTCTTTGCTATTTCACTTGGTGATCTCATCACCTTTGGAGTTGATGAGTATTTCTATGCTGATGATTCTCAGGTCTATTTATCTAATTTTAACTTGTCTCTTAATCTTCAGATATGCATCCCGAATGCACATCTCAAAAAAAGCCTCTTAGATATCTTAAACCCAATATGTCCAAAATTGAACTAATTTTCTTTTCCCTTAAACTTTCTCTTCATCCTTAGTTCCCCTTTTACTGTCAACAGTCCCCTGAGTTCACCACTTCAGTATTATTTTTGATTCCTCAACCTGCCAACATCCCCAATAGCTGATCTATTGAACTTTACTTTCATAACATCTCTCAAAAAGCTTCCTCATCTATTTTCACATTGCAATCACTATAGTTCAAACCCTTGTCACCTCACACTTGTACTATTGCAATAGCTTGCTAGTTCTTTTCCCTATCAATCTCAATCCATATTCCATTTATCTATCAATTAATCTTTTAAAAGTACAGGTCTAAGGGGCAGCTAGGTGGCTCAGTGGATAAAGCACAGGCCCTGGAGTCAGGAGTACCTGGGTTCAAATCCGGTCTCAGACACTTAATAATTACCTAGCTGTGTGGCCTTGGGCAAGCCACTTAATCCCATTCACCTTGAAAAAACCTAAAAAAGAAAAGTACAGGTCTGAGCATGTTACTCCTTGTCCTTCTGCTCTCCCCACTCAATAAATTCTAGTGACTTCCTATTTTATCCAGTAAACACGCACACATGCACACACAAACACACACAGAGACATTCTTTTTCTTGTCAAAGTCTTTTTGCAAGCTAGATTCTCCTGCTACCTTTCCAATCTTCTTAGATCTTACTTCCTCCCCCCCTTAATCTCCCACTCCTCCCATTGTTGCCCACACTGATACAGTGACACTGATCTTGTGAAAGACATTCCATATTCCAAACTCTGGATATTTTC
This sequence comes from Macrotis lagotis, assembly GCF_037893015.1. Classification (NCBI taxonomy): domain Eukaryota; kingdom Metazoa; phylum Chordata; class Mammalia; order Peramelemorphia; family Peramelidae; genus Macrotis; species Macrotis lagotis. Next base: position 122,531,414 of record NC_133661.1, read on the forward strand.
ACTGACTGTTCCTCATACCTTGAATTCTCTCCTTCCTTATTCCCACCTCCTAATTTTCATACTTCCATTTACAAAATTGAAATTTAAAATTTAAAGGTTAAAATTAAAATTCCTCCAATGATAAATCTTTTTTTCTGATTTTGTTAATACTAGTTCCTTCCATCTGTTATCTCCAATTTATCCTCTATATAGATTATTTGTTTTCATGTGATCTCTCCTGGATAGCTATGTGGCGAAGTGAATAGAGCCTTGGAGTCAGGAGGATGGGAGTTTTAATCTGGCCTCAGATACTTGGCACTGTGACTTTGAGCAAATCACTTAACCCTGATTATCTTCCAGGGCCATCTCCAATTGTCCTGATGCATGTCTGGCCACTAGATCCAGATGCTCTGGAGGAATAAAAAGTGAAGCTGGTGACTTAACACTCCAACTCCATCTCTCAAATCCAATTCAAATGCTTGTCATGGCCTTACCCCTCTGACAGTCTTCTTCAAGAATGAAGGACAAAAATCATCATCATGTGATCCTTTCCAGTATACAGTTAGTACATTGTCTGGCATGTGGTGATGTTCAATAAATGTTCATTGATGGCATGACTAGTTGAGTAACCTTGAATAGGCCAATTAACCTTTCTAAGCTTTATTTTCTCATCAATAAAAGAGGGTTAACATATTCACTACCTAACTCACAGACAAAAAGATCAGATAAGACAAAGTACATTAAAGTGTTTTGGAAATGTAAATTATTGTTTTTCATTTTCTTTTTGTCCCTGTCTCCATGAATTTTGTTCACATGGGAAATATCCATAGAAAATATGGTTATTTTCCAAATACAACTTCAAAAGTGTTACCTCCTCCTAGGTCTGCTCACATAACTGGCTTACATCATGCAGGTGGACCCAGTTGCTAAAGCCCTTTTGGAAACTGTGAGGAAGGAACTTCAGTGTGTCAGCAACTTTTCCACATAGTCATAATAGAGGGAAATTTGTTTGCATTTCTTTGTTGAAGTGAGCATCAGTCCACCTAGTAGCAAAACATCTGAAAAGTATTTATGCAGTTTGGCATGTTTTCAGGAGTTCCATATAATCTGTAGCCTCATTTCTCTCACTTATCTAAAGAAACTTTAAAATATTGCTAACTATTCAGGAAAATTCATGATATGGGTGAAAATGTTGGATCTATTTGACTGTTTGATTACAGTGCCACAATGGCTCATTTATTCATTCATTCATTCATTCATTAGTTGTTTCCTATTCCACCTTGTATTAAAAACAACAGAAGTGACCCTCAAAATAACTACAAGACATGAGTTCAATAAGCTATCCTTAATTACAATAGTTAAATCAACAAGCAGCAGCATTTCACTCAATGACACAGAAAGCTTACAGTAGCAACAATCTGAAGACAGAAAACAATTCACAGTGTATCAAATTGTCTTTAATAAGAAAAAACACAATTGATTGGAAAACAGCTGATCCTGAATTTGGATTGGTTTTAGATGCTTAATCAGATTGAAGCATGATAAACAATAAATGCTGCTGTTGTTTGTCCTTCATTCTTAAAGAATACCATGACATCAAGGAGTTGATGTCTCTTTCCCAAACCTCTCTTTCTCCTCCAGAGCCATCTGGGTACAGTGGCCAGATATGGATCAGGATGACTGGAGGTGGGCCTGAATACAAGACAATTAGGGTTAAGTGTCTTGCCCATTGTCACACAGCTAGTAAATGTTAAGTGTCTGAGGTCAAATTTGAACCCAAGTCCTCTTGTCTACAGGACTGGTGTTCTATCTAGTGTATCACCTAGCTTAGAGTACTGTTCGAAGTGAATACATTAAATGTCTGTGTGTGTGTGTGTGTGTGTGTGTGTGTGTGTGTGTGTGTGTGTGTGTTTGCAAAACAAATTATCTTCAACAAGAAAAATAATCACTGAGAACATACACAAATTGAAATCAGAACTGGGGACTTAAGTGTCTTCAGATATCCTCCCTTACTATGTACCATGAAAGGGGTATGAAAATCAAAAAAAAACAAAAAAAAATCTAGAATTGAGTCATAAGGGTTTTGACCCAAGATGCCAAATTTTGAAACACTTATATTTGCTGTCCTTTAGTACTGTGACAAAAACAGAAAATGATATTTAGCTAGCCATAATAAATAACTAGTTTAATTGGGAAAACTATTAGGTGTCTGGCTAGGGTGAACTCTTTTTCCTTTAGCTAAACTGAAAGTATACTTCTTACTGTTTGTCCAGTATTGGTTTTTGTCATTTGGACCAGACACAAAAATTCCTAATTAGTTTTCTGAAGGGAATAAACTCCCATGAGATAATTAAGCATAAAGTTGTAGAGTTGGAATGGAGCCTAAAGTTCTGAGTCCAACCTTCTCCTGAAGAAGTAGCAATTTGTACATGTAATTGCTGCCCTGGCAAAAACTGGAAACCAGGTCTATTGATTCCTGGTCCAGTGATTTCCCTCCCTCCCCTGCGGCCCCTCCCCCTTCCACTTCCCCCATCTCTTGGTTCCATCAAATAAATCCACAACCACTTGAATCATCAGGATTCTACAGAAAAGATGATTTGGATGGATTCACCCAAATCATTGTTTCCATGTTTCTAAACTAGAACTAGTAAACTGACTTTGATTCATGACTGTGCTTTTCTTTGACTATTTGATTTTGGTATTTATGGCCTTGGACAGTGTCCAGAATCTGATCAATACTACCAAAGCAGCTTAGCAGCTAGGATTTCAACCTTGCCTCTGACCAGAATTGATTGAGAAATGTTCAATGATCATGAAGAGTCACAATGAAGTAGGGAGATTTTAAAACAAGCAAATATTTCAGATTTGTGGGGACAAAAATCAAAGACCCTGAATTATTGGTTGACTATATGATTTTGGGAAACCACCACTCTGAATCTCAGTTTCCTCATTTGAAAAATACTTGTTGTCAGGTTGTTGTCAGGAAAACATTTATTTTATTATTTTAATAAGAATTGACATTATGTATCCTTATAGGTATTGTACCTTCCAAAGTAGTTACAAAAGACATTTGCAATACTGAATTGTTTATTGTCTTCAACTCATAGAGAAAATACCTGTCATTACTTTAGTTATGTAGTCTTTAAAAATAAGTTGAAACAATTATTATTGTCTGATAATCTACCTTATTCATCAAACTTGGCTTAGAATTTGAGTTTTTTTATATTTTTCAAGGCAATCTTTTATTTCTTTTGTGTTCTCTCAGTGTTGTTGGCATATGATTATGCATAATGGATTCCACTAATTCCTCTTATTTCTCATAGTTGTCATCTTTAGTTTAATTTTTATTTTGTGGATTTGATTTTCTGTACTCTTTTAAATCAGGTTGGCTCCAGGGTTATCAGTTTGTATGTCTTTTCAAAGAACTAGCTCTGAGTTTTGCTTATCACTTCTTTATTTTAGTGGCAATATACCTATGTTTCTCTGATTTTTCAATATTTACTTTTTGTGCTTATGTTGGCTTTGTGTATTTCTTTGACTTTCATTTTGATCAAAATGCACATCTGGTTTATTAATCCTTTATGTCTCTTTGTTGCTAATGCATGTTGGTAAGGATAAACTTTTTTTTCCTCTGAGGACTGTTTGGCTACATCCCAGAAATTTTGGTATGTTTTGTTCTTGTTATTGTCTTTCACATAATTATTAATTATTTCTAAGATTTGTTCTTTGACTCACTAATTATGTATTTTATCATTGATCAATCTTCTCTTGAGACTTTGGCTTGGCTTAGAAACACAAACTCTCAGAGTTGAAGGGATGTTAGAAGGCATTTGGTCCCTCCTTTTACTCAGTATAAAAATTTTCTCTGTAACAGCTCTGAACCATGGTTGTTCAGATTCTTCTTATACATTTTTAAAGACAGAGAGCTTACCCATGAAGCAATGTTTTCTAATTCTGCATTCAATTCCCTTCCACAAATGCTGAGGGATAAAAAGCAAAAAAGTAAAGCACTCAAGGTGCTGGTTTCTTCCTGTGATACAAAGTAGCATGTCTACTCTTTCTCATATGATAATCTTTAACATATTTGAAAATTACAGTCCTCCTAAGTCTTCACTTTTCTGAATCATTGCCTGGTCCTAGAGCAGGATCCTCTGAGGTTCAGTGAAACTTTGAATAGGTCAGAGTGGAGAGTTCTGATAAAAAATGATCCATAGGAAAAGGAAATGACAAATTATTTTTGTCAAGAAAATCCCATAGACAGCATTAAAATGATAAAAGAAATAGCACCAGATGATCAGCTCTCAGGTCAGAAGGTATTTAACACATTAGTGGAAAAAAGTGAATGAGAAAAAGAATGAAGTGGCTAGCCCAAAGTCAAAAGGAAGCTCAGTTGCAGATGTATTTCATGATGAAAGGAAAGTCTGATGCTGTAATGATCAGTATTACATAGGAACCTAGAATAGGAACCTAAGATCTAGGAGGCAAGGTAAACTGGATGTGAGCAAGAGGGAGAGGGAAAGGTTAAACATGGACATTTGGGGTATCAGTGAATTCAAACAGACAAAATGGGTTAATGTAATTCACATACTATTACATGTAAAAATCCCTTAGAAGAAGTGGGAGTAGCCCTCATAAATCAACAAAAGGGTGAGAAAAGCAGTACTGGAGTATAATCTCATAGAATAACAGAATGAAAACGAAAAGTGACAGAATGATATCTGTTTGAATCCAAGATATCTAGTTCATACTAATACAAGTCTATTCTCCAATCTTTGATGCCAAATAAATCAAAGTTAATCCATTCTATGAAGATCTAGAAATAAGACCAAATATAGATGTCACAGTCATCACAGGGATTAGAATGCTAATGTAGGGAATGAAAAGATATCTTGAATAACAGACAAGTTTGGCTTTGGAGAACAAAATTAAGCAGGGCCTAGACTAATAGAGTTTTTTTTTAGGTTTTTGCAAGGCAAATGGGGTTAAGTGGCTTGCCCAAGGCCACACAGCTAGGTAGTTATTAAGTGTCTGAGACTGGATTTGAACCCAGTTACTCCTGACTCCAAGGCTGGTGCTTTATCCACTATGCCACCTAGCCACCCTGACTAATAGAGTTTTGTCAAAATCACTCACTTGTTATAGCAAAAAATAGTTTTCAACAATCAAAATGGCATCTTTTCATATGGGCATCACCAGATAGAGAATATCAAAATAATATTGATTATAGTTTTTACAACCAAAGGTGGAAAAATTCTATGCAATCAGTTGAAACAAGACCTAGAGCTGACTATAGTTCTTACAAAATTCAAACTTAAATTGAAGAAAGTAGGGAAAACCTTTAGACCATTATAGGTCTGACCTCAATAATGTCCCTTATGAAATGGAAGTGATGATTAGATTTACAGGATTAGATCCAATAGATAAGAGTGCCTGAAGAACTATAGTCAGAGGATTATAATACTGTACAGCAGCAAAAAAAACATCCCAAAGAAAAAGAAAAGAAAGCAAAATGGTTTTCTGATGAAACTTTACAAATAGCTGAGGAACGAAGGAAAGGGAAAGGGAAAGGAGAAAGGGAAGTATATAAACAACTGAATGCAAAATTTGCAAGAATAGCAAGGAGATATAAGAAAGTTTTGTTATTGTCAAACAATTGTGCTCATTTCATATGCCAACAAGTTCATGCTTAAGATTCTACAAGGTAGAGTTCAGCAGTCTGTGAATTAAGTATTACTAGAAAAGCAGGCTGATTTTCAACAAGGAAAAGGAATAAAGACCAAACTGACAACATTCATTAGATTGTGGAGAAAGCAAAAAGAAAAACACATTTATTTTTGCTTCATTGAGTAAACTAAAGTCTTTGACTGTGTGGATCACACCAAAAAGTGGTAAGTCCTCAAAGAGATGAGAGCAATAGATGATCTTGCTTGCTGAAAAACCTATATGTGGGTCAAGGAACAACATTTAGAACTAAAAAGGGAACAACTAATTGGTTTAGATTGGGAAAAGACTATGACAAGTCTATATAGTATTATCTTATTTATTTTACTTATACATAGAGTATATAATATAAAATGTTAGGATAGATTAATCAAAAGTCAGGATTTAAGCTTTCAAAAATCTGATATGTAGATGATATCATTCTCATGGCAGAACATGAAGAAGAATTAAGAAATCTGTTGATGAGGGTGAAAGAGGAAATTTTAAAAGTTAGCTGAAGCTTTAAAATAAAACCGATAAATCCTGACAACTGATTCCATCATTTCCTGGAAAATAGAGGGAGAAGAAATGAAAGCAGTATCAGATTTTCTTTTCTTGGGTTCAAAGATCATTGCAGACTATGACTGCATCCATGAAGCTACATGGAAGCAATAAACAAAATCTTGAGCAGACTTTGGGGCATAGCAAAGGTTAAAAATACCAGGCATACAATAATCTTTGAGGTCATGAAAAGTCAATTGCAATTAAATGGATGAAGCAAAAGACTTTTCTTCTCCAAATAAATCTAATCATTCTTACTTGATGTATTCCTAGCATCAAATATTTCCTTAAAGGGAAAAAACCCAACAACTCTGCTATCACCACTAAAGATATTCAGAAGAATGAACTGCTATTCCTGAAGGCAATTACCCAAGAGCATTTCTAAGTATGCTTTCAAGAAATGTCTTGCATCCAAAGCTGTCTTCTTTGAGGAAGGCAACATTCATTTGTATGCAGACCTGAAACTAAGGAACTAAAGCTATACAAGGCACAAGTTGCTGAGGATAATTTAATGGGGCACAATGAGGAATACTTTATATTATTATTTTTAAAAACATGCTCATTTTAATGCTAGAAAATTTATTTGCAGAATCATACAGAATTCTCCACTGATTTTGTAAAAAATTAAGATGTTGAGATTGCAATAAACTTTCAAAGTTTCCAGTGAATAGTAACTTAAATGGGGCAGAATTTTCAAGCCTTGCCTAGGGCACACAAATATTGTATTCAGCTTGTTCACATAGGTATGTTCCAATGGGCTTGCATTACTCAGAACCAAAAAGCACATCACATTGATAAAAAACCTATAATTTCACTGATATAGTGAACTCTTAATAAGAAAACTCCCTCATGACCTTCATCTACTTGGAGACTTATGGCTTACGATTTGCTTAGGACACTCAATGAGAGGTGAAATGATTTCACTGGGGTCAAACAGATAGTATGTGTCAAAGGTGGGTCTCTGTTCTTAATTTTAAGTTTGGTTTTTATCCACTACCATATTGTCTCTTTTATATTTTATAAATATATAAATCATCTCTATTCCCTACATATTTATAAAATATATTTATAAATTTACATTTTATAAACACACAAACAAGTCCAAAAATTTATGTATATGTGTATGAATATGTGTGCAAATTAATAAGAAAATAACAGCTAACGTTTATTTATTTTAAGTTGAAAAGTAGTTTATGTGTATTGTCTCATTTGAGCTTCACAACCACCTATTACTTCCCCATTTTATAAATGAGGAAACTCAGCCTCAGAGAAGTTCAGTGACTTACCCTAGCTTACAAAGCTATTAAGTGTCTGAGGCAGTTTGAATTCAAGTCTTTCTGATTCAGCCTTGAGCACCCTAGTCACCAAATCACCCACTTGACTTAAATAGATTATAGTATGGCATATCTCATCAATAAAGTGAGTTATAGCTAAGAACTAGTTTTTCTAATATGTTTTTCAGTCCATTTAACTGTGTGGCAATAAATTAGTTCTAACAACAGTGCTTTCATGCTCTTAAGTTCTTCCCTAATATCTCATCATGGTCATTTTGAGTTGAAGACTATGCTTGTAGAGCAAGTCTTGGCAGCTCCCTACCTAGCTGGAAAGACTTCAAAATTAGTCTTAGTGATGTATTCTTTTTTTTTAAGTTTTTTTCATTTTATATTTTTAAAATTTATTTACACATTACTAAAATAATCTTATTGTAAGAATGAACATAATCCCTCTCCCCCAACAAAAATAAAAAAAACCTCATGAGAAATAACGTGAAAGGAAGAAAGAAAAAAATGTGCTTCAGTCTGTGTTCTGATACCATCAGCTCTGGCTCTGGGGTGTATCATATTCTTTATCATAAGTCCATCAAAGATGTTACTTCAATATTTTCCCTAAGTTGCTGTAAGTCCCTCATTCCATTTCTCCCCACTACCAATTATTATATTCCTCTCTCCTTTCACTCTGTCCCTCTTCAAAAGTATACTGCGGGACAGCTGAGTGGCACAGAGGACAGAGCACCAGCCTTTCCCCAAGCCTACATTCCCCTGTAGAGATCCCAACAATCACCCAGTCCTATGGTCCTGGACAGGTCATCCAATCCCATCACCTTGCAAAAAGTTAAAAAGAAAATGTGCTATGTCTGACTATCCTCTCCCATGATCTACTTTCTCCTCTATCCCTTGCATCCCTCCTCCCTTCCCTCATTCCCTTTCTCCCATCCCGTTTGTTTCCTTTTTCTTTTAGATTTTTATGCTCTATTCAGTATGTATGTTGTTTCCTCTCTGAACCATTTCCAATGAGAATGATGGCTCCCTCAATCCCCCTCACCTTCCCCCCTTCCATACCACTGCAAAAGCTATTGACTCTTTTACATGAAATATCTTAGTCTATTCTACCCCTCCTTTCCTTTTTCCCAGTATATTTCCATTTCACCCATTGACTCCATTTAAAAAATATATTATACCCTACAAACAGAGGGAAGATACCATGAAGGGCAATAAAGAGTTAGTAATTATAAATTTGAAAGGGATGAACTCTCCCTTAAAACATAAGTGAATAGCAGAGTGAATTAAAAACCAGAATCCTACAATATGCTGCTTACAAGAAACTCATTTGAAACAGAGAGATACATATAGAGTAAAGGTAAAAGTTGGAGCAAAATATATTTTGCTTCAGCTGAAGTGAAAAAAAGCAGGGGTAGCAATCCTTATCTCAGACAAAGCAACTGCAAAAATAGATAGCGTTAAAAGAGATAAGGAAGGAAACTATATACTCCTAAAAGATACCATAGACACAAAGTCATTACAATACTAAATATGTATGCACCCAATGGTATAGCATCCAAATTCTTAGAGGAGAAATTGAAGGAGTTACAGGAAGACATAGACAGCAAAACTCTACTGGTGGGAGACTTCAACCTCCCAGCTCAGATTTAGATAAATCTAAACATAAAATAATCAAGAAGGAAGCTAAGGAGGTAAATAGATTGTTAGCAAACCTGGGAACGACAGACCTATGGAGGAAAATGAATGGGAATAGAAAGGAATATACTTTCTTTTCTACAGTACATGGCACTTAGACAAAAATTGATCTTGTACTAGGGCATAAAAACCTAATAATCAATTGCAGAAAGGTGGAAATAGTGAATACATCTTTCTCAGATCATAATGCAATAAAAATCACATATAACATTGGTCCAGGAGGATATAGACCCCCAAACTAATTGGAAACTGAATAACCTCATTTTAAGGAATGAGTGGATCAAACAACAAGTTATTAATTATTTCATCTTAGATAATGACAATAATAAAACAACATAGCAAAACCTATGGGATACAATCAAGGTGGGTGTCAGGGGTTATATTATATCTTTAATTGCTTACATGAATAAATTATAGAAAGAGGAAATCAATGAACTAGATATGTAACTAAAAAATTAGAGAAAGAACAAATTAAAATCCCCCAATTAAATAACAAATTAGAAATCCTAAAAATTAAAGGAGAAATTAATGAAATTGAAAGCAAGAAAGCTATTGAACTAATAAATAAAACCAAGAGTTGGCTTTATGAAAATAAGCAATAAAATTGATAAACCTCTGGTCAATTTCATTAAAAAAAGGAAAGAAGAAAACCAAATTGCTAGTATCATAAATAAAAAAGGGGAAGTCACCACAAATGAGGAGGAAATTAAAGTAATAATTCAGAATTATTTTGCCCAACTCTATGCCAATAAATTTGATAATCTAAGTGAAATGAATGAATATTTACAAAAATATAAGTTGCCCAGGTTAAAGGAAGAGGAAATTAAATACTGAAATAACTCTGTCTGAGAAAAAAGAAATTCAACAAGCTATTATTGAACTCCCTGAGAAAAAATCTCCAGGGCCAGATGGATTCACAAGTGAATTCTATCAAACATTTAAGTAGCAACTGGTTCCAATTCTAAATAAACTCTTTGGGAAAATAGGTGAAGACAGAACTCTGCCTTACTCTTTCTATGGCACCAATATGATGCTGATACCTAAACCAGGAAGCATTAAAACAGAGAAAGAACATTATAGACCTATCTCCCTGATGAATATAGTTGCAAAAATCTTAAATAAGATCTTAGCAAAGTGATTAGTAGTTATCACCTTATGACCAAGTAGGATTTATCCCAGGAATGCAGGGTTGGGTCAATATTACAAAAACTGTCAGTATAATTAATTTTATCAATAAAAAAACCTATCAGAAATCATATGATTATATCAATAGATGCTGAAAAAGATTTTGGCAAAATACAGCAATCATTCCTACTAAAAACACTAGAGAGCATGAGAATGAATGGATTGTTCCTTAGAATAATAAGCAGTATCTTTCTGAAACCATCAACAAGCATTATATGCAATGAGGATAGGCTAGGGGCATTCCCAATAAGATCAGGAGTGAAACAAGGATGCTCATTATCACCACTAGTATTCAATATCGTATTAGAAATGTTAGCTTCAGCAATAAGAGAAGAAAGAGAAATTGAAGCAATCAGAATTGGGAAGGAAGAAACAAAACTCTCACTCTTTGCAGATAACATGATGTTATACCTAGAGAATCCCAAAAAGTCATCTAAAAGCTCCTAGAAATAATTAGCAACTTTAGCAAAGTCACAGGATATAAAATAAAGCCTCATAAATCCTCAGCATTTCTATATATGACTAGTAAGATGCAACAGAAAGAGCTAGAAAGAGAAATTCTGTTCAAAGTAACTTCAAACAATATAACATACCTGGGAGTCTACCTACCAAGGCAGACTCAGAAACTTTTGAAAGCAATTATGAAACACTTCCCACAAAAATAAAATTAGATTTAAATAACTGGGAAAATATCAACTGCTCATGGATAGACTGAGCTAATATAATAAAAATGACAGTGCCCTACCAATCAAAATTCCAAAAAATTACTTTAATAAGTGAAAAAAAATTTTAAGCAAATTCATATGGAGAAATAAAAAGTAGAGAATCTCCAGGGATTTAATGAAAAAAAAGACAAAAGAAGGTGGCTTATCCCTACTAGATCTAAAATCATATTATAAAGCATCAGTCATCAAAACTATCTGGTATTGGCTAAGAAATAGAGTGTGGATCAGTGGAATAGACTAGGTACAATAGCAAGAATTGATTATAGTAATCTGCTGTTTTATAAACCCAAAGAATCCAGCTATTGGGATAAAAACTCTCTCTTCAATAAAAACTGTTGGGAAAAATCGGAAGTTAGTATGGAAGAAACTTGGATTAGACCAATGCCTCACAGCCTTTACCAAGATAAGATCAAAATGAATATATAATTTAGACATAAAAAATATTATAAGCAAACAAAGAGATCAAGGAATAGTTTACCTGTCAGATTTATGGAAAGGGAAGCAGTTTATGATGCAGGAAGATATGGTGCAAATCATTAAAAATAAACTAGACAATTTTGACTACATTACATTAAAAAGCTTTTGCACAGACAAAACTACTGCAACCAAGATCAAAAGAAATGTAATAAATCAGTAAACTATTTTTACAAATAGTATTTCTTACAAAGGACACATTTCTAAAATATACAGAAAACTGAGTCAAATTTTTAAAAAGACAAGCCATTTCTCCACTGACAAATCATCAAAGTATATGCAAAGGCAATTTACAGATGAGGAAATCAAAGAGAAAGATAGTCATAAGAAAAATTGCTCTAAATCACTAATTATTAGAGAAATGCAAATTAAAGCATCTCTTAAATATCACCTCACACCTCTCAGATTGGCCCCTGTGACTAGAAAGGAAAATGATGAATGTTGGAAGGGATGTGTGAAATCTGGTACACTAATATATTGTTGGTGGAGCTGTGATTTCATTCAAACTTTCTGGAGAGCAATTTGGAATTAGGCCTAAAGGGCAACAAAAATGTGCATGCCCTTTGATCCAGCAATACCACTACTGGGTCTATACCCTAAAGAGATTATGAAAACAAGGGTAAAAATATCTTTTGTACCAAAATATTCATAGCAGCCCTATTTGTGGTGGCAAAGAATGGGAAATTAAGTGAATGTCCTTCAGCTGGGGAATGGCTTAACAAACTGTGGTATATGTATGTCATGGTACACTATTGTTCTATTAGAAACCAGGAGGGATGGGAATTCAGGGAATCCTGGAAGGATCTGCATGAATTGATGCTGAGTGAGCTGAGTAGAACCACAAGAACATTGTACACCTTGACAGCAACATAGGAGTGATGGCCAACCTTAATGGATTTGCTCATTCCATCAGTGCAACAATCTGGCACAATTTTTGGGAATCTGTAATGAGAGAAGAAATTGTTGTGTTTGAACAAAGACCAAAGTCTATTAATTACCTTTAATTAAAAAAATGTTATCTTATGTAATTTTGCTCTCTGTCTCTTATACTTTATGTTTCTTCCTTTAGGATATGATTTCTCTCTCATCACATTCAACTTAAATCAATGCAAATCATGGAAACAATGTAAAAACTAACAGACTGCCTTCTGTGGGGGGAAGGGAAGTAAGAGTAGGGGAAAATTGTAAAGTGCATAATAAATAAAATCTTTCTTATAAAAACATATATGTATATATAGTCACATATATATATATTATACCTTTAAATTCAGTTCTCTCCTGTTCCTTGTCTATATATGCTCTTTCTAACTGCTCTAATAAATGAGATGGTTCAAATGAGTATTATTAGTATCATCTTCCTATGCAGGAATACACACAGTTCATCATCAGTAATTCTCTCATAATTTACCCTACTCATCTATTCTCTCTAAGCTTCACCTCAGTCTCATACTTGAAGATCAAACTTTCTGTTCAGCTCTGGCCATTTCAATAGGAACATTTGAAAATTCCCTGTTTCATTGAAAGTGGACTTTTACGGGGCAACTATGTGGCACAGTGGGTAGAGCACTGGCCCTGGAGTCAGGAGTACCTGAGTTCAAATCTGGCCTCAGACATTTAATAATTACCTAGCTGTGTAGCCTTGGGCAAGCCACTTAACCCTGTTTGCCTTGCAAAAAAATCCACCTTTTCCCTGGAAGAGGATGTTCAGTTTTGCTGGGTAGTTGATTCTCAGTTGCATTCCAAGCAATTTTGCCTTCTGCATTATTTTATTCCAATCCCTATGAGCCCTTATTGTGAATGCTGCTAAATCCTGTGTGATCCTTACTGCAGTTCCCCGATATTTGAATTGTTTTGTTCTGACTTCTTGCAGGATTTTCTCTTTTAATTGGGATTCTGGAACTTGCCTCTAATATTCCTGGGAGTTAATTTTTTGGATCTCTTTCCAGAGGAGATCGGTGGATTCTCTCAATTTCTGTTTTGCCCTCTGCATCCAGGATATTAGGATAATTTTCCTGTAGAAATTCTTTAAAAATGAAGTCAAGGCTCTTTTCCTGATCATGGCTTTTGGGTGGCTCAGTAATTTTTAAATTGTCTCTTCTGGATGTGTTGATTTTTCCAAGAGCTATTTCACATTTTCTTCTAGTTCTTCATTCTTTTGATAGTTTTATTGTGTCTTGATTCCTTGCAAAGTAATAAGTTTCCTTTAACTCCCTCCCTTCTACATTTGAAGGATTTGTTTTTTTCAGAGAGCTTTCTTATCTCCTTTTCCATCTGGCCAATTCTGTTATTTATTTTTCTCCTCATTAATTTTTTGAACTTTTTTTTTCCATTTGACTTAAACTAGTTTTTAGTATGTTATTGTCTTCAGCAATTTTTTGGATCTCCTTACTAAGCTGCTGACTTTGTTTTCATGTTTTTCCTGCATCTCCTTCATTTTTCTTCCCAATTTTTCCTCTCCCTCCCTTACTTGATTTTCACAATCTATTTTTGTGCTCTGAAATAGCCTGAGACCAACTTCTATATTTCTTGGAGGAATTTAGATGCAGAATCTTGGACTTTTTCATCTTCTGAGTACATGGATTGGTTCTCCATCAGACCAAAGTAATTATCTATTATCAAGTTCCTTTTTTCCCTGTTTACTCATTTCCCCAGCCTTTGCCTGGTTTTGGGACCTTAGTTCCTCCAAGGTCTTATGAGAGGCTCTGACTGTTCTTCTGGCCTGTGTATGATTGCGTATGACCACAAGCACACTACTCTGCACTACAACTGTGAGGAGATTCCCTGTTCTACAGGGTCCCAGACTGCAACCAGGGTCTGAATATGGACATAGCACAAGAGTCTTGTCCCAGGGACAGAGGAGAGACCTTGACAGTCTCCCCCACCCTGTTATCTTCTATGCCCTGAGCACTCTGGAAGCAGCTGCCTGGTGGTTTACTGTTGGTGGCTCCACAGTCCTGGTTTTATTTCCTGGGTTCTGGGCTGTGCTGTGTGCCCCAGTTTCACTGAAGAAGGCCAAGCTGGCCTGGGCTTTGTGCTCACTCTGGGAGAGGTTTCTCCACTGATCTTCTAAGTTTTTCTTGGTGTTCCCTGGCTTGCAGGTCAAGAAACTGGTTCTGCTGCTGGAACCCAGGCACCCTGGCCCCACAGGCTGTTCCCAGAAGAATAGAGCCCCTTTTCTCTGATGCAATATTTCTGGCTGTGCTGCCATCCCCTCCAATTTCACAGAAAAGAATTTTTCCAAGGTCTTCTAGGTTACCTTGGACTGGGGAAGTGCCTCACTGGATCTTTCTGTGGGTTCTCTCTTGAAAATTTAGAACCATGATTTTATGGTTTTGGGAATACTCCTAGGAAAGGTTGTTCTCATGCACCATCTTGGCTCTTCCCCTTAGTGATGTATTCTAATAGACAGTCTAGCTAACATGGGAGTGACTACCAGTTGATGAATTCTTTTATGGTAAAAAATACTATTTTTTTAATTTGACCTCATAGCAACCTTCTGAAGTAAGTACTACAAGTATTATAATTCTCATTATTTTCATCATTTCTATTTTTACAAGAATATAACTGGGATTTTGAATAGATAAAATAAGTTACACAACATTGACAGTCTATTCAATACACATGCTTTTAAACTTTGGACAAACTCATAAAAAGTACCTGCTGGAAACCTAAGTGAAGTAGGTGACCTAACTTTGGCTTCACGTTCACCCTTCCCTTCATCTTCTGTGTATATGTATATCTGTGTATCTTTGTTTTTTCCTTTCTTATGACTGATAGCCTCTCTCTTCTCTCCTTTGTACAGGAATTTGTAATAGATTATTTTTTTCTTCTGATGTTTTCTTTATTTTGATTTAGACTTTAGTCTAGCCTTCAACATTAATATATGAATAATTTTTATTTTAAAAAATCAGTAGAAACTTCTAATCCAGACTGATAGTTCTCAGAAGATTTTGGTAAAAGATTGTAGCTTGAGGGGGCAGCTAGGTGACACAGTAGATAGAGCACCAGCCCTGAAGTCAGGAGGACCTGAGTTCAAATATGACCTCAGACACTTAATAATTACTTAGCTGTATAACATTGGCCAATTCACTTAACCCCATTGGCTTGCAAATAAAAATAAAAAGAGATTGTTGCCTGAATGTGCACCACTGAAATTTGTTTGTTTAGTTCCCTATAGGTTCAATAAATGCAAATTTCATAGCTATGAGATCCAAAAAATACAGAAACATTAAGTATTTTTTCTTGGTGTTACATGAAGCCTGTCATTCATATAATCTCCTTATAGTTTTTCATATAATCAGTCCTTAATAAAGGTTTATGTCAGTGAATAAATGAATGGAATTTCACCCTACATGAACTTATACCTATATAAGATGGAAGTAAGAATAGATAATAGAGAATGGGTCTAAAGGACTGATGTGATTCTTTAGGAATAGCATAAAGAGCATCAAAATTTAGAATGAACTAATGCTGCTAAATGTGCCAAAGCTAAAACAATATATTTTTTTAAATTGTGTTGAGAGAAGGTGGAAGGGATCTAGAGGGACCAATACTGTTGCTTGGAGATATAGGAATGACCAAAGAGAAGGGAAAGAAGAAAGTACTGCAAAGAAGGCAGAATTACCAAAATATTATTTGGTTTCTTTTTTTCTATAAATAAGAATAAGCTTTGAATTGCAAGGGATAAAACAAAATGGTTAGTCAAGATCATCTGCCTGTTATTGATGAGTCCAAGAAACCAAGTTTAGATGAACTACATTCTAGGATATTTAAAGAATTGTAGTATGTGAATGCTAAGATGCTATTAGTTTTTAAAAGATTGTTGAGAACCAGAGGGATGCTTTCCAAGTGGAAAAAGGTGACTATTGTTCTGATGAGTAGAAAATGAAAGAAAGTAGATGAAATTTATAAGAAATGGGACAGTGGTCCTAGTTCCAATTGACGATAAAATTTTAGAATTTCTTTCTTTTGCAAGACATTGGGTTAAGTGATTTGCCCAAGATCACACAGCTAGGTAATTATTAAGTGTCTGAGGTCACATTTGAACTCTGGTCCTCCTGACTCCAGGGCTGGTGTTCTATCCACTGCACCACCTAGTGGCATTTACATACCCTTTTATATGCCAGTAAATTTTTTTTATTGCAGTCATTGCTCCATACTCCAGCAACTTCTCATGATAAACAATACTGAATTTTAGAGTCAGAGATATAGTCTTTTAATATGAACTCCCTGGTCTGTATAACCTTCTGAAAGTTACTTTATTTCTATAAGTCACAGTTTGCTCATCTTTATTTATTTTTTATTTTTGTTTTAGGTTTTTGCAAGGCAAACAGGGTTAAGTAGCTTGCCCAAGGCCACACAGCTAGGTAATTATTAAGTGTCTGAGCCCGGATTTGAACCCAGGTACTCCTGACTCCAGGACCTGTGCTTTATCCACTATGCCACCTAGCTGCCCCTGCTCATCTTTAAAAAAGATAATCTTGAGCTCTATGAGTGCTCATATGTTAGGTGCTATTGTCGATACTTACTGTACCATCACTTTACTGATTCAAAATCAACTCATTACTAAAAAAGTATTTTATCTACATTTGATGTCCACTTTTCACCCAACTCTCACATGTGATTCCAAGAACTGATAGCATGCACAGTGACTACACCCCCAGTAAAATCACCTTGGCAGAAGGGCTTAATAAGGTTGAGGATAACCAGTAAGCCTCATGCAATGGTGAGTAAGAAGGATCTCTACCTCAAGTATATGAAGAACCCTCCCAATGCATTGGATGGATAAGAACAATTAGTTCCACTCCTATATCATTATTCCTTCTTCTATTTATAAAATTGATTTTATTCTGTGCTTGTTCCTTCATTTATTCATGTAAGAGCTGTATCTCTTGAATGGTTAGAGGCAATGTCTCTAAAACCTAATTTCATTTATCCCTTTATTCATTAATTGCACAACCACACACACACACACACACACACACACACACACACATATCTATATATATATGATATTTTATTTTCTCCCAATTATATGATAAGATAATTTAAATAGATTTTTTAAAGTTTTGAGTTCCAAATTCTCTTTCCTTTCCTCCTTCTCCTCTCTCCTCTGTGATATGGTAAGTAATCTGATTTAGGTTGTATATGTGCAAACTTATAAAACATTTCTGTATTAGTCCTTTTGTATAATACTTGAACAGCAACACAAAGAGTGAAAGAAAAAAAGTGGAAAAAACCAACTACTGGTAGAAATTAAAGGGTTGCTTCTGCATTGAAAGAGTGTTTAGAGAAAAAAGCCTTGAATTTGAATCTTGGATTTCTCATCTTGAAGTTTTAGTTTCACTATACATAAAATGGAGAAAATAATAAAGTAGATGGTATGTTTCACGTGAATCCTTTCGGATTGTCTTAGATCATTGTATTGCTGAGAATAGCTGTCCTTTGTAGTTCTTCATGATACAATATGATTACTATGTAAAGCAATATCCTGGTTCTGTTTACTTCACTTTGCATCATTTCACTCTGAAAGTCTTTCCAAATTATTCATTGGGAAATGACTCGTATGTACTCTTATAAATTTAATTCTGCTCTCTGTATATTTGAAAAATGAAGTCTTTATCAGAAATGTTTGCTGCAAATATCACCCTCCCCAGTTTTCTGCTTTCCTTCTAATTTTGATTACATTGGGATATTTTTGTGTGCAAAAACTTTTTAAATTTTATGCAATCAAAATTATCTATTTTACGTTTCATAATGCTTGGTCACAATTACATTTATTTAAGAGATAGATTGTGTTTAGTTATAAGGATCGAGATGCTGTGAGCAATTTCTCTAGAGGTCCTGAACCTATGCATATCTAACAAGGACTTAGGTGGCAACTGGGTGATGTAGTGGACAGAATGCTGGGACTGGAGTCAGGAGGACTCATCTTTGTAACTTCAAATATGGTCTCAGGCACTCACTGGCTGTGTGACCCTGGACAGATCATGTATTTGCTTCAGTTCTTCATCTAGAAAATGAACTAGAAAATGAAATGGCAGACCAATCCAGTATATCGCTGCCAAGAAAACCCCAAATGTGACCATGAAGAGTCAGATATGACTGAATTGATTAACAACAACAGCAAAAATAAAGACTTAAGTCATGGGTATGGGAATTCTCTCCACATCTTCAGGCCACAGCTAGCCTATGACTTATAATATCAGAGAGTAACCTGCAGCTCAAAGAAACCAAATAACTTGCTTTATGTTCATATTGCTAGTAAATTGCAGAAATAGAATTTGAACCGGTCTTTATTCCAAATTAGACATACTACTATTCCTCATTTCATATGTATAAATAAACTTTTTACAACTACTGCAGAACAAATAATAACACAAAATACAAATCATCCTGAATGTTTTACACAAAGAGTTACTACTGGTAGAAATTATAAGGTTCTTATCTTATTGGAAAGAACATTTGAGAAAAGTGGTTTGAATTTGATTTGTCATCTTGGAGCTTCAGTTTCATCATATGTAAAAATGGAGATAATAACCATAAGACCATAGGATCATAGATTAAAAGATTAAATATACTTTGGAGGGTCATTTATGCCAATGTCTTCATTCTACAAATGAGGGAACTGAGGTTCAGAAAGGTTTAATGAATGATTCAAGGTCACATAGGTTGACAGTGGCAGAGCTGCTATTTGTCAGACAGTCACACAATGGGTATATATATATATATATATATACATATATATATATATATATATATATATATTAATGTGGGAGCAGTTATGTATTGCAGTAGATAGAACTTTGGGTCTGGAATCAGGAAGAGAGGTCATAAGGACATTAAAGCTTCCACATTCAATGTGTCCCAATATGTTGTTTTGGTTGAAGCATTTTAAGAAAATCGAACTTCACACAGGCATATTGTTGGAAAAAGGAGGAGCAGTTTAATAAGCAAATAACATTGTAGGATCAATATGACCCATATAATTCCCTGAGAACTTTTCATTGAGTTTGAGAGGTTAAAAAAATTCCTAATAATACTAAGATATTACTTACCTATTAAAATACTCCTCCCTTTTCTAATCATGAGTGAGATTAGATTTTCTTCATATACTTCAACTAAAACAATATATGGGATAGGTTGAATGTAGAATCATAGAAGAAAATCAATTTGTGTTCTATTGATCCAGATATCAAAGATATTTATAAAATTATGTAAAATGTTGTCATATAAAACAGTGCAATTCATTTCACTAATTTAATTTGTTTTGGAAAATTTATTTTTTATAAAATATAATTTTGTTAACTTATTTTTTTATAATTCTGGTTGAGTTTCAAAGTCTCATGGCACAATGTGGAAATTTGTGAGGGAAGTTTAGAATCTATTAGTTTTCTCTGTTGATCTTTATATGCTGAATGATTATGCAATACATTTCTGTTTTCTCATTCAGAATGCAACCTACAATTTGTTTCTCCATCTATATTTATTCCTATAGTTCTAGCATCCTCTTTTTAAACTTTCTGCTGTTGAGGTCATCACTTTGAAGCTACATATACAGCTTATGGAAAAGGAAATTTCTTCCAGTCACTAATTCTCCCTATCTTCTTTCTAGTGTTCTTGTACTTTGCTCCCCTTCATGTATCTTATACTCTAGTTATATTGGCCTATTTACATTTATTCAAGGAGGATATTCCATATTTGTACTCATGCTTTTGCACTGTCTATCCTCCATACTTGAAATTCTCCTCCTACTTATGTCTACTTCCTACACTGGCTGGATTCCTTCAAGACTGAACTCAAATCCTACCTTCTGTAGGTGGCCTTTCCTAATCCTTCTCCCACTGCTAGTGCCTTTCCTCTGAGATCATGTTCTCTCTCCTTTACATTATCATATTTTTACCTTTTTCTTTATCTCTAGTATTTAGTATATGGTGATACATTGTGAGACCTTAATAAATTCTAATTGACTGACTCCCTGAAAACCGTGATAAATAAAAACCACAGCACTGTATTTCAAGAAATCAGATATTAAAACTATCCAATGTTTTTAGAACCAGAGAACAAAGTGAAGAATGAAAGAATCCATTATTAACCTTCTGATGGAAAACCAAATAATAATCAAACCCAGTAATGTCATAATCAAAATTCAGAGCTCCTACACCAGAGAAAAAAGCATTGGTAGCATTTAGAATAAAGCAGTTCAAATACCAAGGAACCAGAGTCATGATCACATAAGGTCTGGTTGCTTCTTCTAAATATGAGAAGTTAGAATATGATATCCCAAAAGTCAGAAGACATAGACTTATAAGTAAGAATAACTTAGTTTTCAAAGTTAAATATAACACTTTAAGGGGAAATATCTTACCTTTAATAAAATATTAATGAGTATGATAATAAATATAATATCCCTATGTTATATATGTTCATTATATGATATTATATATGACATTCAGTTAAGTCATGTCCAACTCTTCATTACCTCTTTTGAGATTGAGGTACTGGAAATCTTTGTCATTTCCTTCTTCAGACTATTTTATAGAAAAGGGACAGAGGAGGAATTAAGTGACTTGCCCAGGTTACACGTCTAGTGAATGTATGAAGCTGTGTTTGAACTCAGATCTTCCTTACTTTAAGACTGGTGCTCTATCCACTGTGCCACCTAGCTGTTCAAAATGATATGATATACAAATAATAAAAAAGCATAAATATTTTCATGCTTTTCTTATGAAAAAAACAGAGACGAATAATAATAATATCAGTAACAATCTATACTATATAACACTTTAGTGTTTACAAGCACTATACATATTGTATCTCATTGACCCTACTAATAACTCTGTAAGACAATTGTTATCATAAGGCCAATTTTACAGGTAAGAAAACTGATTCTGAGAAAAGGTTAGAGAATTACTCAGGAGAAACTTTGAAATAAAAAGGAAAAACAACAAACAACTAAATAAATACAATGTAAATGAAAGGAAGGCATTAACAGGAGTTCAGTAATTCTTGAATGATATTTACCTGACCTATTTTTCCAGGAAAGATTTTGCTATAGGATATTTCACATTTTCTTATTTTTTTTAAACTTTTGATCATGTTCTAAGATTTCCTGCTATGTCTTGGAGTCTGTTTTTTTATTTGGTCTATTGTAATTTTTCAGAGATTCTATTCCCTGTATAAGTTACCATTTTCTATTTTAACTTACTTATTCTTTTTCCAATTCTTTCTTTTTCTTTTAATTTCTTGATAAAATTTTCTAGCTATTCCTGAGGACTTTGTAGAAAATAAAATTTTTTCCCTTTCAGTCTTTGTTTGAATTCTTCAGACTTTTCTAATGCATAGCAGAGATAACTCTGCTTTTGAGGCTCTCTAGATTTGTAGTAATTTTTTCAATACCAGTCTTGTTTGATTTATTCATTTCTCCAGTTTTAGTATCTGATTTACCCTTTATACTAGGATCAGTTTCTAACCTTTACTGAACATGGGTTGAGTTTGTTGGCGCTATTTGTTCTTACCCTGGGTTCTTATACTGACCTCCTCTTTCAGGGGTTAGGTATTCCTTAATCTTTGAAGTTGAGAACTTTGATTCTTCTGGGTTTCTTTGACATTAGAAAACACTGTGACCAAATAATGATGAAATTGTGTTCACAATAGTCAATTTCACAGCTGCCCCAGTAGTTGTTGCTCCTGAGAATTTTTAAGGGTCCCTAGTATACTCTTGATTTTATATGTCTAGAAAGAGAACCTTATAGGTAGATTATATATTTTCTGACCTTATTCAAAAGTTATTGTCTTGTTTACCTGGGCTATCATTGGCTTTGCTAGCAGTCCTTTTACCATCTGCTGTGTGGTCTCGGCTACCTCTTTATATATACATATATATATATATAGATAGATAGATAGATAGATAGATAGATAGATAGATATTATCATGGAAGAAGTCATTTTTGTGATTCCAATGGAATTCTTTAAACTAGTCTGATGTGGATTTCAGACTTCTTTTGGAGTAGATGTAGAGAACTGGGCTAGTCTTCCTCCATTTGAGAAGTCATCATTTCTTCACAAGAATGTAAGCTTCTTGAATGTAGGGGCTATTTTTGTCTTTCTTTGCATTCCTTTTATTAAAATTCTTGTCATACAGTAAGATCTAGTAATAGTAGTAATAGTAGTAGTAGTAATCATAGTAGTAGTAGTAGCTGTAGTAGTAGTAGAAGTAATAGAAGTATTGCTAGTAATAGTAGTAGTAGTAATAGTAATGGTAGTAGTAGTAATTGTAATAGTGTAATACTAGCAGTAGCAGTAGCAGTAGTAGTAATAGTAGAGGTAGTGGTAGTAGTAACAGTATTAGCAGTAGTAGTAGTAGTAATAATAATAATAATAGTATTAGTAGCAGTAGTAGTAGTAGTAGCAGTAGCAGCAGCAGCAGCAGCAGCAATAGCATTAAGCAGCAGCAGCAGTAACAGCAGTAGTTGATTGGTTGGTTTGTTGGTTCTTTGGTTCTTGTCCAAGAAGACCAAAAGGACATCATCATTATGTTAGAGACAAATTACAGTGTGTCTAACTGTGGCTGATAAAACCAATATGTACTTGGAATACTCTACCATAGGTTTTTACTCTTAAATTATGTATCTCATGTTTCCTTTGAGCTACTTCAATTCTGCCTTGCTCTTAGAGCAAGTGGTCCTGTGCCAGTGTCTACCATGTCATGAAATCAATTCTAAATCTCTTAAGAGAGAGAGACCTTTAGGGTATATTGGTATTGCTTCTTCTAACCCCCTTGGGCGTGCTTGGCCTTTGTGATTTCTCCATAAAATAGTCTTTTTGGTAAATGTGTATTTGGCATTCTAACAACTTGGCCAGTTCATCATGGTTGCAGTCTCTGTAGTAACTATTGAATACTCGGCAGTTTAGTTCAAGAAAGGACCTCAGGACCTGGTGTCATCTTCTGCCAGGGGATCTTCCTAAGAATGATCAAAATCTTCCCAAGAATTTAAATGGAAGTGATCCATTTTCCTGGCATAGCACTGGTAGACTGACCAGATTTTGCAGGCATGCAGCAATGATGTCAGCACAACAGTTCTGTGAACCTAGAGTTTGGTAATCAATCTAATACCTCTTCTATCCCACATTTTCAGAGTCTCCCAAATGTTGACTCCCAAATACTGGCTCTGACAATGTGTGTGTGTCAGCCTCATTATCAATGTATATCTCCCTGGAAACAACACTGTCAAGGTAAGTTAACTTATTCATAGTATCCAAAACTTTTCCATTTGCTGTATCCAATGGTTCCACATATGGATGGATGATAGAGCACCTATGCTTTCTTAGTGTTAATTGTCAGACCAAAATGAGGACAAACAGCAGAGAATCGATCCATACTTTGTTGCATCTCAGCTTTAAAGGCTGCATTGAGTGCACAATCATCTGCAAACAGAAGATCATGCACCAGCACTCCTTCCACTTTCATCTTGGTTTGAAGCCCTTTTCAAGTTGAAGAATTTTCCAGCAGTGCAGTAGCTGACCTTGATGCCGTATTTGTCTTTACTGAAGGTGTTTGATAACAGTAGTAGCAGTGGTAGTAGCAGCAGCAGTAGCAATAGAGGTAGTGGTAGTGGTAGTAGTAGTAGTAGTGGTGGTGGTGGTGATGGCAGTGGTAGAATTAGTAATGGTAGTAGTGTTAACGGCACTTACTATCGTATTCATAGTGGTAGTAATATCTTACATCTGAGTCATAGAACTAGAATTGTAGAGCTAAAAGGATCTGAATGACTAATGCTTTGTTCTTTTCACAGTCTACGATATATGTTGTTATGTAATTTGATGTCAGGAATTTGAGATCTGTGGGGGTGTGATTCCACAAAAACCAAGCACCATCAGAAATAACTTTCTGACATATCTATTTTATGAATTTTCTATTGATACCAGAAAATGTGTCAACTGCTACCCATCCACCCACCTTACCTCCCTCCATCCTTCTGGACCCTGGTTTTTTATTGCTCTCATTGTTTTATCATCCTTTTTCCAAACTCTCAGCTCAGACAATCTATTTCTAACAGTCTTTTCAAATGATTTCCCTCACCAATTTTAATATCACGCTGAGCTTATTCCTGCTAGAAGTATATGAACCAAGGATATATTTAATGGGGGAATAGAGATCCCAGGTAGTAAAACACCTGCTCCTACTAAAACCCCCTCTTTCCCAATTGGATAAATGAAGTTTAAGAATGAGAGAAATGTTATAAATCTTTAAAATTTTGTTGTTCCTAGAAGGTTATAGAATCTCTTTCCACAATTTTATTCAACTCAACAAATATTGAGAACCTACTGCATGTACATCATTATGTCTGGCATTTGGGATGAGAAGACCCCTCATAAAATTAAAACTTATCTCTTCACACCCCCACCTCAATTTGTTTTAGAACCCTCTTTCTTGATCTTTCCTTTATCTCAATCACTGCCCAGCTTACATTTTATTTATCTATCTACATTATCATATTCTTCCCACCATCCTTGGTAGAGGGTGCTTAATACATATTAGTTGAATGAATGAATGAACTAAAGATGAAAGAAGGCCCAATTTCTGACATCAAGAAGCTTAAATCCAATGTGAAGAATGAGGGATAGATGCAATATTTACATAAATGACTGTAATGGGAGTTTAGAACATGTTAAAAGTACATATGCATGACAATATGATACAGGATAATACATGATTATGATAAAGGGAATATTCAGACAAATCCTAGCAGAAAATCTGATACAGGACACAGGCTGCCAATAAAAGGCCCGTATTTCTTTCATTTAAATTGAACTATTGCCTTAAAAGTGGTCCTGATGACAAGATTCTTTTACTAGATTTTTGTACATACTCCTCCCTATTTTTTATTACATCAAGTAGGTCTGAACTTTTTTTCTCCCAATAATACTTGGAGAATTGTCCCTAATTCCAATTCCCTGGAAACTTGCTGATTATCATTCCAACCACAAAGTCAAAAACATATATTACAAGAAGAATTTTTCATGAAGGCGATAGTAAAAGACTAATGAGAAAGGTAGGGCAAACCAGGAAGTAGTAGTATGGTTAATTTTGAAATCTAATTAGGATATAGGTAATAAAATGTGTATAGTATATGTGTTTCTGAAGCACTTTTATAAGATTATTTATTATTATATTAATATTATATTCCATTAATAATATAATATCATTTCATTTAATCCATAGGAAAACTCTGCATTAGATATGAAAAGTATTATCCACATTATACAGATGTAGAAACTGAGACTTGGAATAGGTATCATTATAGTGAAAAAAAAGTTCTGTAATTTGTTGATGTGATTTTGGGGAAGATATTTGGTGCTTTTTTTCAAGTTCTGGTTACCTCATCTGTGAAATGATAATTTTGGGCTACCTAACCTCAAAAGGCCTTTCTAATTCTAAATCTTATAATTCTATGACTTCAATAAATCGAAAAGCATTTATGTGCCAAGCACTATGCTGGGTTCTGGGTTTAGAAATATAAATGCAGTAAAATACATATTTAGAAACACCTTGAAGGTATTTTTTAGACTGATAGAGGGATATAACTCTGAAAATGGAGTCAATTAAATTTGAGTTCAAATTTGGCATTGGGAATTTACAAATTTGGCATTGGAATATGATATCTATTATAGCTGAGAATTTGGATGATAGTTAATACCTAACTAACAAGGATGTTGTAAGGATAAAATGAGATAATATTTGTAAAGTACTTTGCAAACATTAAAACACCAAAAAATGTTAGTTATTATTGTTAAATTGTCCTTTTTTTCCTTTACCTGGGGTCAGGGAGTTGTATCTCTAGCTGTCAGTGAAATAGCTGTATATGCCAGTTTTGAAGTTGAATAGATGCACAAGTGAACTTCTGAGGTTGAATGCTTTGTGGATTTGAAAATATTTTCATCTTGCTTTTTATGATGTCTGGTATTCTTCTCTTTAGTGTAGTTATGCAGGTGGGTGGCACAGTGGAGTACTCAGGAAAACTCATCTTCCTAAGTTCAAATTTGGCTTCAAACATTTATTACCTGTATAACCTTGGCAAGTGATTTAACCTTGTTGGTATCATATCAGTTCCTTCATTTGTAAAATGATCTAGTGAAGGTAATGGAAAAACACTGATGGTTAAGGAGAGCAGGACATGACCAAAATGATGTAACAACATCCTGTACCTTATGGGTACCATATTGCATTATTAATAAACATGTGTGACTCAAAAAAAATTAGTCTGGTTAGACTAGGTAAGATGGTCAACAGAAAGAACTAGAGTCACTAATAAAATGATATGTAAATACAGAATTCCAAAGAAATTTTACAAATTCACATGTAAATACACATCTAGTTTACTCATGATTGGTTTTTCAAGATATGTGCTTACTGTATACTGGGGGCACTGATTAAAGTCTCCACATGCATTTATCTTTCTAGTTATTTCTATATAGCTATAGATAGAAAGATAGATGATAGATGATAGATAGATAGAAAGATAGATAAATAGATAGATAGATAGATAGATAGATAGATAGATAGATAGTATATGATCACCTTCCTCTTCCCCCTTCCCCCAAGTATCTCTCTATTTCTTCTTTTCTCACTTCTAAACACTCTGCAGTCTGGTTTCTATATCATCCTTCAAATGAACTTATTTTAACCAAAGTTAACCATGATCTATTTATTAATTTTTCAATTTTTTAAACTTTTTCTCAATTCTCTCTTTTTTCTTGACATCTCTATATTGTTCATTGCAAAGCAAGGTCTGTTCATGTCACAACCCCTTGATTCTAATAAACTTTGATTGTTGTTGTTTGTTTCTTAATTCTTCATATACTTTATTCTCAAGAAGAGCCATGACATCAGGTTTTAAGCAAGTGAGGAATGTTCAAAGTCACTACCCTCACTTTTTCCTCTGGAGCCATCTCAGTGCAAGAATCAGATATCGGTGAAAATGACTAGAAATGGGACTGGATGCAGTAGGAGACCTTGGTCTTTTTAAGCTGAGATCTTTAACAGGTTTCAGTTTGACCATAGACAATGCCCATTCAGTGATTAGGCCAGATAAGAAAGAATGCTCTGGAGTAAACATTGAAGACTTTCTACTAAATATAGGATCAATATAAAATCTTTTTTTTTTTTTGGTTTTTAAAATCTCCTGCAATCCATCCCCTTTGTTTGTAATGTGCACAGAAATACTCATGTGGATTTATTTAATAATTTCTAACTGTTCATATATTATTTTTAAAATTAATTTTCATATGATTGTCTAGAGTTCAGTAGGTCAACCAACATATTATCTTCTAACTCCAAGGATTTTGTTTATTCTTTGCTTAGGATTATTCCATTGATATCTTTTTTCCTGCATTATTGTTTAGGTAGTATTTCTAATATATTAAATAGTATTAGTGACAATGGGTATCCTTGTTAAACCTCCAATATTATTGGAAAGGTCTATGATTTATTTCCATTACAAAAACTGCTGGAACTTGGTTTTGGATAGATACTACTTATTATGTGAAGGAAAGGTGCATTTATTACTATACATATATATATATATATATATATATATATATTTAGAGTTTTTTCCCCTCAGAAATGGGTGCTGGATTTTGCCAAAAGCCTTTTTAGCATTGTTGGTAGAATAAAATGTGTTTGTTACTATTATTATTAACATAACCAATTACATTTCTAATATTTCTAATACTGAATGCATCTTACATTGCTGGAAGAAACTCAAGTCAGTCATAATGTAATTTTTTGCTATATGTTGCTCTAAACTCTGCTAATATTTTATTTAAAATTTTTGCATTAATGTTCAGCAGGGATATTGTCTATAGTTTTCTTTTACTATTTTAGCTCTCCTTAATTTATGGTTTAAGGTCATATTTGTGTCATTGAAGAAATTTGGTAAGATTCCTCTCACTCCTGTATTTATTTGCAAACTGTAGCATTGGAATTCATTTTTCCTTGAATGTTTAATAGAATTTGTTTAAGTGTCCATTTACTCTTGTGGTTTTTCCTTTGGTGCTAATTTATGGCTTCCTCAATTTATTTTTTTCCAAATTATATTGATTAAATTCGCTATTTCTTTTTGTGTACTTCTGGGTTATATATAGTTTTGTTTAAAAAAATCCTGTTTTCATCTCATTTACATTCCCTAAAGATTCAGAGAAATGTTTTGGGGAATTCAGAGTTATTAAGTTTTCATAGAGCGGTATAATTCTGTGAACATTTTATCTTGGTTTGATTTGTTTTACTGATATGTGTTACATTTTGTTTTCTTATTTTTCTCTTTTGACTTAGTTTTAACATTTATTGTTGTCTCATTCAGTTATTAACTTCTGTCTGTCCATTTGTTACTTAGGTAAGATTTTGTATCTCATGTTAATTCTCTTTATGAGTTTTTCTTCCAAACTTCTCTTTACTTTTCAAATTATTTCCATCTTCATTATCATCGCATTTATATTTTAAAAACTCTTTAACAATTCTTTGTATCATTTTATAGAAATTCTAATTGATTTTGTGATCGTGTTATATTTGTCTTTGAAGCTATACTCATAGCTACTTTGTTATCAACATAATCACTATTATTTTTTTTACTCATTCTTCCAGTCTTTCTTCCTGGATTGCGATATTATGTCAGGGCCAGACTCTATGGACATCTAGTCACCTTCTACTGTCTAACTGGTCTTATCTGAGATTTTGCCACCTTGTTCTTTGGATATTATTTTCTTAAAAAGTCATAGGGGTCACTTGAGCCAGGCAGTTGCATTCTTTTTCCTATCTTCAAATAGGCAAATTGAGGGCATGAACTGATTATTTTCCTCCCAGGCTTTCCAGACTTTAGGATCAGTTTTGGATCCAGGCAACACAGTTGCAGTCTTGCCCTTGGTAGTGTTCCAAGAAAAGTAGTTGTGTCTAGCCTCTCAGCTAGCTGTAAGTTCAGTAGATGATTAAGCTATGGTCTAGCACTCTTTTGGATATAGGGTTGAATCTATGATCCTCCCTATGGGTTCTGATAACTTAGACATATTCTGGGATCGAAGCTAAGTCTGAGATCTTGACCTTCCCTTATTCCACATTCTTGCCCTGGTCAGTTGCCTACTAGAAAGATTCTTATGGTATCTTAATAAACTCAGAATCTTTCTTATCAGAGTTAATTTCTAAGGCATGATCCTGAGCACAGAAATGTAGTAGGTGGTAGGTGATTGAGAGAGCATATTCGGATCACAAGTGTACTATGCAAGTTGCTCTTTAGGACTAATCCTTGTTATCTCATTTACATGCCCTAAAGATTCAAGGAAATGTTTTTGTGAATCCAGAGTTCATGTTCCTTGAATTTATTGAGATTTCACTGAGCAGTGCAAATTTATGAACATTTTATCTACTTCCATAGAAAGCCAATGAAAAGATTGAAAACCAGTTTTAGTTTTTGTCAATCAGCTTGCTTTGTCTGTATGGAGTTATTGTGATGTGAATTGGAACTTTGAGCAGTTTAAGAGCAGCAAGAACCTGCTTTTAGTTCAGATTACAAATTTCATTTTATATTATTTATAGACCATTGAAAGTTTTGTTTCATGCTGAAATGATTTTGCATCTAAAGTTCCTGTTCCAAGTTATCATCTTGTACTGACAAAGAAATAACCTTATATTCTTATTAAGAATAGCCAACATCTCTCCACTAGTGTGTTCTCTATGATGAAAATCTAGGGATGCTTTCAAACCAAAGGTTATAGCATCTCCTACTATCCAAGGGGCTAAATTGGGATAGAGTATTCTATTTAGACTACAATCTTAAAATCAAAACCCCTATTCCTTAATTCCTTCAGTTCTTTTTTCAGGAGTGAATTTTGGGCCATATATTCATTTTGAGTATAAGAAATGAAATAAAAATGGAATGTGTCTGATGAGAACTGATAAAAAATATTTTTCTTAAAGACTTGTAAATCCAATCAAGAGAACCTTAAACTGAGAAAGAAGGAGAAGGGAGAGGATCAGTATGCCTGCTATCATAGATATCATAGAGAAAAATAGCTTTAATGTAGGAAGAATAGCAAGAAAGATGCCCAAGAATTCACAGAAAACAAAATCCAATAAAGGGGCAAACAATAAAGTTCATGGCTTCAGATGTCTGTACACATAAACAAAAAATATAGGGAATGAAGTGAACTAGGAATCCTAATGAAAAGAGGCAAATTTGACCCAAAGGTATAACTGAGACTAGGTGGGATGGGACTAATGACCAGAAGAGTAATCTCAAAAGGTATACCTTATTCAAATGAAATAGAACAGAATAGAAAAGAATAGACCTTAGTTAATATATTAATATTAGAAGAAAGATTCATAACATTTTTTCCATTAGATTCCTGGTACTAAATATCTACTGAACTGACTTGCTCTTTGGCAGAAGTATTCTGTCCTTCAACCAGAAGTGAAGTGGTTTACTTTATTATCATATGGTTCACTCCTTCTTGTCCATAATAATAACATGAGAGACTTTGTCAAATGTTATATAAAGATTTTCTAAATTCTCCATAATTTCTATAATATTTCATTTAACTACATTAACAGCCCTGATCATGAAAAGGAAGTGATATTCTTTTGGTATGACTTTTTGTTTACGAGGTGATGTTGGCTTTTCATGATTAGTATTTCTCTTTCTTGAATGTGTAATAAAATATCTGGAATTTCATCAGGAATTAAGTCAAATTCATTCTTTCTTCATTCCCCCAACTTTTTTTCTTGTTGTTCTTAAGGCACTGACTTCAAATGGCAACTGTCAGTAAAACAACCTCCTGGTGCTACTTTGTTTTCTTTTTCCAGGTGTTCACTCATAATTCCTAGAAATACTCTCAGGGTTCCTTCTGACAGTATCATTTGTTCCCACCCAAGCGAATCAACAAAAGTAGGTAGTGGTCATTAGAAATTTCTCTAATATACTCTGGATAAGTGCACCAGGAAAAGAAGAGACATTTCTATTCTCAAAATAAAGTAAAAGTGTTGCCTGGGGCCACTATATCAAGGAGACCCTTACCACTGCTAATCAAATCTAAGTTATATTATTTTTTTGCTCCCTGTGTGAAGTTGGGTAAATTATTTAACTTCTCTTGTATGCCATTTCCTTATTTGAATAATGAGGAACTTGTAGAAGCAATCAACTTCCCTTTCAGCTTTGAACTATGATGCTGTTATCTCTTCTGAGAGAATTACTGCCTCCAGATACTTATTGATCAGAATCATCATTTCTTCCTTCCTTCCTCCCTCCCTCCCTCCCTTCCTTCCTTCCTTCCTTCCTTCCTTCCTTCCTTCCTTCCTTCCTTCCTTCCTTCCTTCCTTCTTTTCTTCCTTCCTTCCGAGAGACAATAAGGGTTAAGTAACTTGCTCAGAATCACACAATCAGTAAATGACTGAGACTGGGGATGAAGTCAAGTCTTCATGATTCCAGAGCCAGTGGTTTATCCACTACCCTCCCTAGCTGCCTCTGAATCATTATATCTTAAGGATGA
The DNA here is from genome assembly GCF_037893015.1 of Macrotis lagotis. Lineage (NCBI taxonomy): Eukaryota > Metazoa > Chordata > Mammalia > Peramelemorphia > Peramelidae > Macrotis > Macrotis lagotis. The sequence goes on from NC_133661.1 coordinate 122,563,548, forward strand.
GCAGTTGCTTCAGAGGTACAAGTCTTCAATAATCTCATTTCCTTTTTCCCTTTTCTTTGCCACTCCCCCCCACCCCAATTTCCATCAACCTATCAGGATCTGACTCTTTATTTCCTTTCCTTCTTTGTTTTGACCTTAAAATTCTTATAATTTTTTTAAGGAACACACTTCATTCATCCTGATACCCTAAAGACTTGAGAGGAATCTCTACGGCCACTTTATGCTTTATTCTAGGGGGCAGATCAACTTGTGCTTTGTATTTAGCTAATAGTTACTTGTCCAATGCAGAAAAGCAAACATTATGGAAATCGTTGTAAAAATATCATTCATTTCTATATTTAATGGAATAATAATAATAATTAATAATAATAATAGTTGACATAGTACTCTAAGGTTTTGAAAAATGCTTAGCAAACATTTTATCATTTTTCCCTCAAGGTAGTCCTGTGAAGTAAGGTCTACTCCCATTAGTCTCATTTCTAATAGAAGTCTTCATGGCATGGTAGAGAGAGGACTCTTTTCAGAATTAGGAATGGGACTTTTAGGTTTAAATTCTACTTTTGTCACATACTGGTTATGCAACCTTAAGCAAGTCTTTCACTGCACTTGTCAGCTTGGTAAAGCTCTATGTTGCAGAAAAGATGCTGGTCTGCATAGGTGGAAAGAATTTCTTCATTCCTATACCAATGAAATCAGAGGTCTAGTACATTTCGGGGGGGGGGACTGAGGTTGACAAGTTATATGGTTATACTGCTAGTGAATGTCAGAGGCAAGTTTTTCACTCTGAATTCAATGTGATTTCACTTAAATCATAACCCTCCACTATTCGACTTCCTCTCCAGAGGTAAGAACCACAGTTCTCACTTATCCCCATGTTGCTCTTGTTGGAAATAATCAGATAGCCAATGGGAGTCAATGCAAGTTCTTGAGAAGGAAAGTAGTGTTTTAGGATTGACTGGTGATTTACTGAATAATATTGGTTAATCAATCTTCTTTTTGGCTAAAGATCTCATTTTCTATGCTTGTAAAAATGAGGATAATTATTCTTGTCCCCATCTCCCACACAGCTGTGTTGTGAGCACTGGTGAGATGATGTATATATCAAGTCTGATCTCTCTAGAAGCCAGGACTGCAGAAGTATCAGCTGGGATAAGTATGTGATTTTCATTTTAGACTGACTTTAAATGCAGAATTTCTACCCTCCAATATTGGAGTGATATACACTTCTTGACAAAATGGAGAATATTTTAGTACATGTAAAATAAATTTTATTGATTAAGGTTCATTTGAAAATTTAGGAGAAAAATTTACTTATGTACAGATTAGCAACCAGAGCCAGCCATAGTTAAAATTAAGAACTTATCAAAGTTACATTTGATAAAGTCCTAATTCATTATTTTCCTCTTCTTACTATCCTCTGTCTTAGTTTTCTACTATTCTTGTACTATCCCTTGGCTTACTCCTCCTGATGACAATTGTTATTTGAACACTTTCAGTTTGGATCTTTCTTCTTCACAAAGCAGTCCATGACAGTCCTATATGTTAAAATTCTTAAAAATTTTATCGAACAAAAATCTGATTACACAGGATTTCTATCCTGTGGTTGATGCTAATTTTAGAGATACATAGATTAAATTTAAATCTTTCTCCATAAATCAAGCTTTCAGATATTGTAAGAGAGTTGTCATGTCTCCTCCTATTTCTTTCCCCAGGTTAAACATTTCCAATTCCTTAAAAAAAATTTTCATATGACATTACTTAAAATCTTCTTGGCTTGCATTTAAGTGGGTTCTTATTAATTTTAGTATATCAGCAGATCAGTAGTTTCATTCATATGGTAACCCCTACCCACCCTGTAGCATAGCTTGTCAATTATCCATACCTTCATTTACAATGTGATTCTTGTCCATTTTCATCATAAGTCCTCCATGAAGGGTCTACCCAATGTGTAAGAGACCTTCCTCTAGCTCTCTTCACTTTTTACTCTTGTCAGTACAGCATTTTTTTCTATCCACTTTTATGCTCAATCCATGATAATCTATTTCTATTTATAATAAAGGTCTTTTTTCTCATCAAAGAAGTCTTCAAATACTAGAAATTAGCTGTCATATCTCCCTACCCTCCTTACTCCATTTTCCTAGTTAAACATTTCCAAGTCCATTAACTATATTTCATAAGACATTGCTTAATGGCTCATCATAAAATACTTTGGTAAAATCTTTTGAATTACTTAATGTGCTCAAGTCATCTTGGTCATATATTTGCTTATGACAACTGTATCTATTGTTCTTTTAGTTACCTGAAATTCAAATAGTTTGGAGGTTAGGGTTTCATATTATTCATAGTTATGTAACATCATTGGAAATCTATTAGTACTAGAAAGATGAGATTTTGTGTCAGAGAGTTAGCAGGAATCAATCAAAATATTATATAATTTTTCAGATGCAATTCAATCTACTCTGTTCTTTCTATTCACTCTGGGATCCAGCTCTATCATACATAGCTAGTGCCTGCTATTGATTATCTCAGCAGACCACCTATCTGGCTGCTTACCTCAATCTATGTAATAATAAGTCTTCATCCATTGGTTTTCTTTGTGTGCACTATGAAGGCAATCTCTTTGGAGGGACCATGGATCTCAATGAGGAGAATTTTCTGTACATTAAAGTCTGGTGCAGTCAGCACATCATCTGCAAATAGGAACATCTGGAAGAACTAACTAAAACAAGTAGTTAATTGTTAAACCAAACTATTTATTGCTCATAAACATCTTTTCTTTTCTTTATTTGTTTATTTTTATTTTTGTACAAATGATGTTTTTTATACATTACTAAAATATTCTTGTTTAAGAGTAAACATAATACCTCCCAAAAATATAGAGCCTCATGAACAATAAAGTAAAGGAAAGAGAAAAAAATTAAAATAAAAAATAATAATAGGGGAGCCAGGAGGCACAGTGAGTGGAGCACTGGCCCCAGAGCCAGGAGCACCAGAGCCCAAATCTGGCCCAACATCCCCAACAATCACCCAGCTGTGTGACCCTGGGCAAGCCACCCCAACCTCATTTCCCCACAAAAACAAAAAACCCAAAATAAAATATTATAGTAATAGTAATAGTAATAGTAGCAGTAGCAGTAGCAGTAGCAGTAGCAGTAGCAGTAGCAGTAGCAGTAGCAGTAGCAATAGCAATAGCAATAGCAATAGCAATAGCAATAGCAATAGCAATAGTAATAGTAATAGTAATAGTAATAGTAATAGTAATAGTAATAGTAAAAGTAATAGTAATAATAGGGGCAGCTAGGTGACACAGCAGACAGAGCACCAGCCTTGGAGCCAGAAGCATCCAGGTTCAAATCTGGTCTCAGACACCCAACAATTACCCAGCTGTGCAGCCTCAGGCAAGCCACCCAACCCCATTTGCCCTGCAACCCTCCTTAATAAATAATAATAATAATAATAAGCATCATCATCATCATCATCATAAATGTGCTTCAATCTGTGTTCCAACACCCCCAGCTTTGTTGTGGGTGGATCACATTCTTTATGATAAGTCAATTACAAAAGCTACTTCCATATTTTTCCACCATTGCCATTGCTGATTGCAACTCCCTCCATTCATCCTCCCCACTATCATATACTATATTTTCTCTCTCCTTTCACTCTGTCCCTCTTCTTAAATGTGCTGTAGGGTAGCTGAGTGGCACAGCAGATAGATCACCAGCCCTGTGACCAAGAGGTCCTGAGCCCACATACCACCCCTTAAGCCAAGCAACCACCCAGCCCTGTGGTCCCGGACAGGCCATCCAATCCCAGCCCCTTACAAGAAATAAAAAAGAAAATGTGTTATATCTGACCACTCTCCCTCACAGTCCACACTCTCCTCCATCACTCACATCCCCCCTTCACCCTATCCCCTTTCTCTCCTTTTACTCTAGATGTCTATAACCCATTGAATATATATGCTGTTTCCTCTCCTAGCCACCTCTGATGAGAGTGAAGGTTCCCTCATTCCCCCTTGCCTTCCCCCCTTCCATATCATTGCAATAGCTCATTGTAATAAAAAATCTTATTATATGAAATATCTTAGCTTATTCCACCTCTCCTTTCTCTTACTCCCCTTACATTTCCCTTTTAGCCATTGACTCCATTTTTACAATATATTATATCTTCAAATTCAGCTCTCTCCTGTGCTTCATCTATAAAAGCTCCTTCTACCTGTTCTATAGAAGTTTCTCATGAGTATTATCAGTACCATTTTCTATGCAGGAATACATGTAGTTCATCATCATTAAGTCACTCATATTTTACCTTTCTCCTCCACTCTATGCTTCACCTGAGTCCTGTATTTGAAGATCAAACTTTCTGTTCAGCTCTGGTCATTTTAAAAGGAACATTTGAAATTCCCCTGGTTCATTGAAAGTCCATCTTTTTCCCTGGAAGATGTTCAGTTTTGCTGGATAGTTGATTCTTGGTTGCATTCCAAGCTCTTTTTCCTTCTGGAATATTATATTCCAAGACCTACGAGCCTTTAATGAAGTTGCTAAGTCCTGTGTGATCCTGACTGCAGTTCCATGATATTTTAATTAATTGTGTCCTTCTAGCTGCTTGTAATATTTTCTCTTTGACTTGGGAGTTTTGGAACTTGGCTATAATATTCCTGGGGGTTTGTTTTTTTTTTGAAACTCTTTCTGGGGGAGAAAGGTGGATTCTCTCAATTTCTATTTTGCCCTCTGCTTCTAGGATATCTGGGCAATTTTCCTGAAGGAATACTTTAAAAATGATGTCAAGGCTCTTTTCCTGATCATGACTTTCAGGTATTTCAATAATTTTTAAATTATCTTTCCTGAATCTGTTTTCCAGATCAGTTGTTTTTTCAATGAGATATTTCACATTTCTTCTAATTTTTCATTCTTTTGGTTTTGAAGTATTGTATCTTGATTTCTGATAAAGTCAGCACCTTCCCTCAGTTTCAGTCTGCATCTTAAGGATTTGTTTTCTTCAGAGATCTTTCTTATGTCTTTTTCCATCTGGACAATTCTGCTTTTTTTTTTCAAAGCTATAGTCTTTCTTCAGACCACTTGTTAAAAATATAAAACTTTTCCAAGAAAGGTATATTTTGAAAAGTCCATTATATCTACTCGACTGAAACTGTATTTGCCAACATTGACAAAAATGTCTTTGTAAATGTAAATGGAAGAGGCAAGTAGCAATTTACTTTCATAGTTCATATAGCTCCTTTAGACATGAGAAGCTGTGCACTGACTTTCCTTGCTCCCTTCTCTCCTGGCTCCTCCTCCTCCTGCCACTCGAGGTCTTCAGCTCCTCCATCTGGTTCTGGACATGATCAACATGACTCTGTAGGCATTCAATTGTTTCAGTCAGGCTTAGTATCTTTTACTGGGATGCCTTGCTGTCCAAAACTAGCTTCTGATTTGTCTCTTCCAGTTCCCCTGCGGTGACATCGAGCTGTTCATAAACTTTTGCATGTTGTTCATTCATCTGTCGAAGGAGCTCCACCTGTTTAATCAGGTACTCAGTTTCCTGTAATTGCTCCTGATTGGTTGTGTGCATGTGCTGAAGAGACTCCTCAAGCTTGGTATTCCGATCCAACAATGTCTTTCCAAGCTCAGCAGCAAGCTGCAGATCTTGCTGCAGGTCCTGCTGGTGGTACCACGGCTTGTCCTCCTTCATCTCAAACCCCTCCATCAGGTTTTCTGCCAACATCACGGCGGGCTATCGCGGAAGCAGCCCCGGTACCCCCGCTGCTGCCCCGGGCTCTTCTCAGGCCGGGGCTCTGCTGATGCCCGCATGGCCTCAGAGCCCGGACACCAAGCTGACTCCAGCCCCGCTCGGTTTCCCAGCTGGCCATCGATGTCCAGCTCCCGGATGCCTGTACCTCTGAGGCAGCCTGGAGCCGGCTCTGCCCGTGGCCCCAAACGTGGCACTTTCCAAAAGTAGCCCTCCCCAACCAACAATTCTGCTTTTTAAAGCATTCTTCTCCTTAGTAACTTTTTGAACTGTTTTATCCATTTGACCTATACTGGTTTTTGATCTCCTTGACTAAGCTGCTGACTTCTTTTTCATATTTTCCCTGCATCTCTCTCATTCCTTTTCCCAACTTTTCTTCTGTCTCCCTTACTTGACTTTTCAAAATCTTTTTTGAGCTCTGTCATAGCCTGAACCCAATTTCTATTTTTCTTGCAGTCTTTATATGCAGGAGCTCATACTACCTCATCTTTAGATTGCATATTTTGATCCTTCTTGGGATCATAAACAATGTATTTCTCAATGGTGTTCCTCTATTTTGTCTGTTTACTCATTCCCCTAGCCTGTGCTTGGTCTTGGGGTGCTTCCTGAGCTTTTGAGTATTATTGGGACACCCCCCCCCCCAGAGATCTCAGTGTGTGAAGCTCTGACTTCCCTCCTGGTCTGTAAATGATCATAAGCTCACCCCTCTGCCACAGGGCTGAGGTGGGGGGTCCTGCTGTTCTATGGGGGGGGGGGCCTAGACTGTGATCATTATCTGAATGTGGTCAGAGCCCCGGAGGCCTGTTCCAGGTACAGAGAACAGACCTCAGAAGTCTCTCTTCACTCCCCTACTTAGGCTGAGTACTCAAGACTCAGTTGCCTGGGGGCTCCTGCTTGCTGGCTCCACCTACTTCCCCTTCCTGGATCTGGGCTGCTGTGACCAAGTTGCTCACTGAGTGCACTGAGGGCTGGGCTTCAGGTGCTTGCTCTGGCAGAGGCCCCCATCTTCTAAATTGTGCCCTGTGCTCCCTGGGGTGTAGGTCAGGAAACTTCCCTGAACCACTGCTCCCAGGCACCATGGGGCTGCCTCCAGGAGGCTGAAGTTCCATCACTCTGGCAGGCTGCCTTTCTAACCCCATGGAGTGGAGCCTTTCCACTATTTTCCAGGTTACATTGCCTCACTGGATCCCTCTGTGGGTTCTATCTCTCAAAAAATGTAGTTAGAGTCCTTATTTTATGAATTTTGAAAGAGAGCACTTAAGAGAGGCTCTTCTTTTGCGTTCTTGACTCCAACCCCCCATAGACATCTTTTCAGTTGACTGTGACTGCTATGATATGGTGTGTTATTTAAAGAAAAAAGTTTGCAAAAGCCTGGCTCTTCTATTCTCTATTTAAGGGTATCCTTGATGAAAGTGCATCTCATATTCATAGAGCAAGGATTCTTCATCTTTTTTTGTGTTATGGACTCCTTTGGGAATCTGGCAAAGCCAATAAACCTCTTCTCAGAATAACTGGGATGGTTTTTTTTAGGTTTTTGCAAGGCAAATTGGGTTAAGTGGCTTGCCCAAGTTCACACAGCTAGGTAATTATTAAGTGTTTGAGATCGGATTTGAACCCAGGTGCTCCTGACTCCAAGGCCGGTGTTTTATTCACTAAGCCACCTAGCTGCCCCTACTATGTCACCTAGCCATCCCTAGAATAATTGTTTTTAAAAAGTATGGCATAAAATATATTGGACTACAATGAAAGCAATTTAATTGATAAATACTTATCAATTTTTTTAAAAAAAAGTATTGACCACCAGGTTAAGAACATGTGTCAGAGAAATTCTATAACATTATTATATGAAGCAATAAAAATATTAATAATATTATAATGAGAATGGTGACCTTTGTCAACATTTTAACACACATTTTCTTATTTGATTCTAACAAAATCCTGAAAGCTATTGTTATACTATTTTTACAAAAACAAAACTGACATAAGTGACTCATCTGGTGTCAACCAGTAAATAATTATCTGAGGCAGGATTCAAATTCAGACCTTTTTGATTCTTAAGTTCAGTACTCTATCCTCTATGCCAATTGTATACAACTATAGTTGTTGGTGTTCACTCAATTGGCTATCTCCAAACTTACATATATTCATATCAATATATAAGTTCTTTGAGAGAAGAGAATGTTATTCATTTTGCTTTGGGACCCCAGTGACTAACTTAGTTCCTTACATAAAACCATATACCTGTAGTTCTATGATCTCTATTTGTATATATCTGCTAATGCTACAAGTCTTAATCCATCTATACTTTTGGCCTCTTGTCCACATTGTCCTGTAGTGAACAGTTAGGTGGCCCAGTGGATAGAGTGTTTCTTAGGGTCAGGAAGACTCATCTTCCCAGGTTCAAATTTGGCCTCAGATATTATTGACTGTATGACCCTACTCAAATCATTTAACTCTTTGTCTCAGTTTCTCATCTGTAAAATGAGCTGGAGGAGGACATGACAAATCTTTCCAATATCCTATCCAAGGAAACCCCATAATGAGGTCATGAACAGTTGGACATAACTGAACAGTGACTAAATAACACACAGCTAGTAGGAGTCCTGAGGAAGGATTTTCAGCCAGTGCTTACTAGTTCCATGGCAGTTAGTGGCACAGTAGATAGAACTCCAGGCCTAAACTAAAAAGGATTTATCTTATATGTGATTCTTCACCACACTCTCTGTATAATAATAATAATAATAATTTTAACACTCCAGTGTTCCATGACTAATAGTTACAAAATACCAAAGTAGAATGTTGGTATTGAGAGAGAGAGGGGGAAAGAGACAGACACAGAGATAGATACATACATATGATACATATACAGATATATCTTTGTTTCTAGAAGTTAAGGTCATTAAATAAGTCTTACAATTTTTTTTCTGAAGGCAATCCGTCTTTCATCATTTCTAAGCAGTCTTTCTGCAATCTTTCTCTCCCATTCCACTTTATCCCTTGTCTTCTCATATTAGATGTTCTTCTGATTTTCTGATCTCTTCCCAGAACCTCCCTACTAAGGAGAGTGCTCAGGTCAACCTTGCCTGAATTCCTCTCCAAGCTGTACTCTTGACTCTTTGGACTATCATGCCCATGGGGATATGCTCCCCATCCCACCCTTGTTTAATTTTTTTATGTGCTGTCTTATCATACCAGAATATAAATTCATTGAGAAGAGGAACTGTTCTTTTTGCTTACATTTATATTTCTAGCACTAAGTACAGGGCTTACTTAATAAGCACTTAAGGAATGCCTATGGTTTGACTTTATTACTTCTGTTTAATTCTGAGCCCAACTCTATCCATTTGGACCATCCTGTCCTAAAACCATATGTTGATATAAAAACATTAGGAGTTGTCTTTTGAACTATTTATCATCTGAATAAGAGAGACATTCTTCAAGCATTTGCTTTTTTCTTGATTGGCTAGTTAATCCAAATTATTTTATTGCATTCGGTTCTTGGATTTGTTCTAACAAATATATTATCATCTGCAGCATCAGCAATAGTGTCCCTAGTATCGGGAATCTTTCTTCAGTTTGTACTTTTTATTGAATATGCCACACAGAGGTGACCACTTTTGGTGAACACTTGTCTTTCTGTTTTATTCATCATTTAATATTTATAATCAGATTGAATAAAGTTTTATCTGTCAGGGAATCTTGAATAATATTGATGAATGAGTGGAAAAGAGCCCTTAAGGCATATGGTTTATTTGAAGAAAACTGATTAAAAAAATATAGTGGGATCTTGTATTCTTTATATCATCCAAAATATGGGAATAATGATTGTAAAAACTTGCCTGTTCCCCACTATTATTCTCACTGAGGATGACCTAAATGCATGTGTATATTATTCACATAAAATTTAATGTAGGTAGGGAATATGGGAATATAATTTAATAAAAATTTTCTTGGTCTTTTTTTCAGAATTAATAATACTCTGAGAATCTCTTGCCCCTCTTTCCCATATCTTTGTTATGGTACTTTTCTTCAGATATCTTGTATTTAAGATATCATTTCTACATCATTTTTGAGGAAATATAACACTTAAAAAGTATATAGCACATATAAATATGAGTATAAATGTGATAGCTCTTTTCTTCTTTTCAGTGAAAAAAAGTTTCTTATAAAAAGCTTCATTAAGATTTCCATTTTTCTTTAGTTTACTGTCCTTCTGGTTTCATATTTAAATGTTTTGGGGAATTAATCTACCTTGTTGTCTTTCCTGCCAAACTTTCTTCAAACTGTCTTACCCACTGCTACTTCTCTTGTTTTTATGACAAAACACTACTTTTAACTATTCCATAATTTAACATTTCTCATCCTGTTCCGTAAGATTTTACAAATGAGTTTATATTGTCTTTGGTAACTATCTCTTTTCACTTGGTAAGTAAGTCAAGTGGTTGTTGATCATGATGATTTGGGGTTCTCTTGATCTTGTGATGATAACTGATTTTCATTATTTAAAATTTTATATGAAATTATAGTTAGTGTCTATTCCTTTTCCTTTTTTTCTACTACCCTTTTTCATTATCAGTGACATGTTTGTTGTGTAATTTTCTCAATTACAATTTTAATCATTCTTTTTTGTATGATTAATAGTAATTTTAATATTTTCCCCTTAAAAATCAGTGTTCTAACTCTATTACATGGAGTCAATGACTCCCATAGCAGTAACAGATAAAATATATTGTTTCACTTTTGTGATTTTTTTCAATGGTCACCATTTCCAGTTACTTCAAATTGATTTCTTAAAGGAAGGGATAAATTGGTATGAAGTTTCTTTGAAGTCTATAAGTTTTTGTTTTATTCAGTTGTTTTTTCTTGGTATATAATTTCAATTTATCTCTCATCATCCTAACCAATTCCCATCTTTAAATTAAAGTTGCTAAATGTCAAAGTATATGATTTTTAATTTGAGAGATCTTAAAGTTTTTCCAAGAAGTTCTCTGCTTCTTTATTCTCTGTACAGACTATAGTGCATAAGCTATAATTATGTTCATAGAGTTCATCTTGTAAATACTTCTAATGAATATCACAATATAAGATGATCATATGTTTCATGAAATAATGTTTTTTCATCAGGTCCTTTATTTGACTCTCTAAGCATTCAATTTAGATGTAATTTTATTCTTTTATATCATTTTGATTAGGATAAGAATTCCAAGATTTATATGATTCATTTTCTCCTATAATATGTGTGATCACTCATTGGATATTGGGCAAGAACCTTGCACTGTGAGTAGCAATAGGCAAGTATTAGTTTGTGGGTGGTCAAGAAGTCACATGATTCTTAATACCTTTTGCTCCCTTTTCCACTATCCTATCATTAAAATGTCCTATCAGTGATTATTGCTGAAGCATAAGGGAGTCTGCACAGGACTAGAGATTGTTTTATTTTTTATTTTTTTTATTTTTGCAAGGCAAATGGGGTTAAGTGGCTTGCCCAAGGCCACACAGCTAGGTAATTATTAAGTGTCAGAGACCGGATTTGAACCCAGGTACTCCTCACTCCAAGGCTGGTGCTTTATCCACTATGCCACCTAGCCACCCTAGAGATTGTTTTATAATTTTATTTCTTTATGTATAGTTAGAGTCAAGGAATACACCACCAGTGGCCAGAGGACTAATGGTATGCTTCTCTTTCCTTAGCTAGATTGGTTATTGGAAATTTGGTTTGTTGCTGGGATCATACTCAAAGGCATTCTAGCATGGTTTTAACAGTTAGGGCTTTTAGTCCACTGACAGCACTAAAGAGCCCATCATCATAATGAAGTATCCAAGTTGAACTTTGTGAAGTGTCTTGCATATGATAGCTATTTAGTATATACTTGTGAATTAGATTTGATGCTATCTATATTTTTCTGGTGGTTTGGTTATATTGTTTTATAGCTTGAAAATAAACCTTCAATGTTTCAAAAGTACATTGCTTACAGCAACAACCTTCTTAAAATCTGGTACCACAAGTTTAATCCTCTATGGGAACTCTTCGATGCAGAATCCTGTGAGAATATTACCTCTCTTGTCTTAGAGATTTTTACTTGTATTAATGCAAGCAAAGATTGAATTATATTTTTTTTTTTTTGAGCCATGGATGGATATCAAGAGGTATTTTAGGTAGAAAGATAGTTTGCTGCTACCAGAGAACTGCAACTGTGTCCACCATTTTATATTATCTTTCTTTTTTTTTTTTTTTTTTGCAAGGCAATGAATGGGGTTAAGTTGCCACACAGTTAGATAACTATTAAGTGTCTGAGGTCATACTTGAACTCAGTTACTCCTGACTCCAGGCTTGTGCTCTATCCACTGCGCCACCTAGCCGCCCCTTATATTATCTTTCTTCTTTGTTCCCAAATTAGTGATTCTTATCAGTTATGAGTTAAAAGGGTAAGTGAAACCACATGATACTACCAAGTTGGAAAGGAAATTCAAAGTAATGATACAAGATGATGAGTTGAAGGAAATTGGGACATTTTAGACAGAAGAGAAGACTTGTGGATGAAGGTATTGTAACCGTCTCCAAATATCCGAAGGGCTGTTGCATAGAAGTAATAGGACTGTTCTAGAGAACTCCTTTTCATTAGAGGTCTTCAAAATGGAGTTGAATGGCCTGCCATCTGGTATATTGTGGAAAAGTTTTATTTTCAGATAGGAATTGGACTCAATAACCCCTGAAGTCCCTTCTAATTAGTAAATTCTATGAAGTATTTCTTTAGATTAAATAGGAATTGCTGATAGTTGTCTTTTTTTAAAAAGCTCTAGTTATCTATTTTTTTCATTTGTTTGTACAATCTTGTTTTTTTTGGAGTTGATGAGGGGAAGATGATAGTAACCAAAGGACCACGTATTACAGAGGTTCTTAATTTGGAATCCATGAATGTAACAAAATTTCATTATTATTGAATTTCTTTGTTATACTATATTTTATGCTGTTAAAAAATTCTAAGTAACCTATAAGTTTCACCAGAATGCTAGATAAGTCCATTATACAAAAAACTTTAATAACTGCTCAAGTTCATCCCTCTTGTTTTACAGAATAGCAAACCAAAGCACAGAGAACTGAAATGACTTGCCTGAGGTCTCACAGGTAATAAATAACAGACCCAGATTTCCTCTAAGGCCCCTACCATTTGAAATACATTGCTCTTTCAAATATGCAATGCTGTCTTCCAGTATAAATGTTTATTTTTAAATTTGACTAATAAAATATATTTTAATTTTAACTATGGATCTAATTTTCACTTAGTGTTCACTGATATTTTTAATTTTCCAAATCAGTTAATTAATTTTTTTTTTAGATTTTTTGCAAGGCAGTGGAGTTAAGTGGCTTGTCCAAAGCCACATAGTTAGGTAATTATTAAGTATCTGAGGCTAGATTTGAACTCATGTACTCCTGACTCCAGGGCTGGTGTTCTATCCACTGTACCACCTAGCTGCCCCCGAATCTGTTAATTAAACTAACAATAAAGTTTCGTCTCTGATGTCTCATCATTGGTTGAAGATAACCTTGCTTTCTCTAAGGTCTTGTCATTGTGGAAATTTTATCACTCTGGTAAGGCTAAGTTTAGTGCAAAGAATTTTAGGTTTAAATCCTATCTCTGATCACTATGACCATTTAACTTTCTTTTTCTGGATTTCATTTATCTCATTGGGTCCCATGTATTCAATTATCATATATATATGGTATATATATTTGTGTGCATGTGTATACACACATAAATAGGCACACATACGCACATGTATGTACATATGTAGATCTCCAGCTATAATTTATCAGCTAAACTCCAGTTTTGAGGCACCAAATACCTATTAGATATTTTAAACTGGATTTCCAACAAGTACCTCAAATTCAACTTGTTCAAATCAAATCTTTCCTACCAAACTCACTGCTCTTCTGAACTTTCCTTTTGCCATGTAGGGTACCACCAACTGTTTGATCACAAAAGTTCAAAACTTTGTCATCATCCTTGACTCCTCACTCTCTGTCACTTCATATTATAATCTTGTTATTTCCATCTTGCTAACATCTCTGACATTCTTCTCTTTTCCACTAAGCACACAAGTCACCATCCTGGTTCAGATCTTTATCATTTCTCACCAGGACTATTACCTCTTATTTGGTCTCCTTGACTCATGTCTCTTCCTTTTCCGATGCATCCTTCACACAGAGGCCAAAGAGACTTACTATGGTCATGACTCTTTATTTCTAGAACCAGATAAAAACTCTTTTGGCATTTAAATCTCTTCTCTACTGAGAGCCTAGATACCTTTCCAGTCTTCTAATGTATTATTCTTTTCATTCACTCTATGGTTCAACCATACTTCCTGGTTACTCTTCCTCATACTGATACTCCATTTTTGCACAAACTCTTCCTCATTCTTGAAATAATCTTCCTCTTTACCTCTGTGTTTTAGAATTGTTGATGACTTTGAAGACTCAGATCAAATGTAACCTTCTGCAGGTGGCTTTTCTTGGTCCTTCCTTTATTAGAGTTTTCCCTTCTAAAATTATTCTATTCCTACTCTGTATGAATCCTTTTTATACAAGCACACAAAAAACTACCATCACCACCACCACCACCACCACCACTACTACTACTATTACTGCTTCTGCTGCTACTACTACTACTAATAATAATAATAATAATAGTAACAAAAATAATTAGCATTTAAAGTGCATTAAGTACTTTACAATTTATTAGTTCATTTGAATTTTACCACAACTCAAGGAACTAGGTCTTATTAATATTTTTATTTTATAGATGAAGAAACTAAGATAAACTTAAATGACTTGCCCAGGGTCACATAGCTAGGAAGTACCTGAGGATGGATTTGCATTCAAGTTTTCCTGACTCAAGGTCCAGCACTCTAGCCATTCTACAGCCTAACTAAACACACACACACACACACACACACACATACACACACACACACACACACACACACACACACACACACACACACACACCACATGATTTCCTCCAGTAGAATCTGAGTTTTGGGGGGTGAAGATTTTTTCTTTGCATCCTTAGCTTTTCATAATAACCTGACACATTGTAAACCCTTAATAAATAAATGCTAGTTCACTGATTGAAGAGTTGGATTAGATGACATTGAGGCCCCTTTCCGTCTCTGAATTTGTGATCCTCTGGCTTAAAGTACAGGGCAGCAAGTGACAACATACCTGCATCTATAAACCAGACTATATTATTTTAAAGAGGGCCACTACCAAGGTGTTAGTTCCCAGGAAATGATCAATTTTGACCACAGAAATTCATTTACTAAGATGGAATTTGTGATCTCAGAATAGATAGGGTGTTGCTATGGATAAAATTTCATATTCTTGAACTATTTAAAAGGAACTCATCACACACATTCACATGCAGCTGATCAATTCAGGGTTCACATTTCCTTGCTTTGAATCTTTGTTCTCAATTTTATTTGCTTGTTTCAAAGACTGGCTAAAATGGTCTCAGAGGTTTGACCTTCAAGGAGCTGGGGAACTTCATTAAATCCCTGACAATTCCATGA
Organism: Macrotis lagotis; assembly: GCF_037893015.1. Lineage (NCBI taxonomy): Eukaryota > Metazoa > Chordata > Mammalia > Peramelemorphia > Peramelidae > Macrotis > Macrotis lagotis. The sequence goes on from NC_133661.1 coordinate 122,578,866, forward strand.
TTGAATAAAGGTAGCATGTGGCAAGAGGTGAAAATAGGAACAAAATTGGGTTTCAGTATTTTGGATGCCTTGTTTGCTAGGAGCTAATACATTTTTGATAACTTACACCTGATCTTTTTTAGTCATATTTCCTTTCATATCTTTTGAAGTGCCTTAGAGCTGAATTTTCTTTTCTTATTTTTTTCTTCTCTGATTAAAAGAAAGTGGTGGTAAGTAAATGGCTAAAAAGAAGTTGAGAGTGAGTGCAATATTGAAGAAGTGGTGATTGATTCTAACTCCTTGGCATTTTAGAGAACATTTTTTTTAAATTTTGGTAGGTAATTGACAAATGTTTTTATTAATTATTTCTTACAATGTTTCTCAGAGGAAGGGAAATCTCAGTAAGTCCCATGCTACAGAGCAAGAAATGGAAATAAGGCAAAACTCTTCCAAATTATGGAGAAGGCAGTACAATTCATTATACATTCCCTTTATGTTCCTGATTGGCCTTTGGAATAGACAAAGTGAGTGATTATAAAATATATTTTTTTTACTTTGTGTGAATAGACATGGAAGTTCTAGATTATTGAATCCTAACAACCATTGTGAATACTGACAATTATTCAATATTAAGGTCTCATCTATTAGAACCAGCTCACTAACTATGCGTTCAGCAAGTGTTTTATTACACTGGATTTGGATTGAGAAGACATGTTTAAGTTCTGACTCTCCCATTTATGAACTGTGTGATCTGAGGTTAATCAGTACACTTCTCTTCATCAGTTTAATAACCTAAAAAATAGGGATAAAGCTATTTGCTCTACCTATCTCACAGCATTGCTGAAGATTAATTGTAAAGACTCTGCAGTGCTAACTACATCCACTATAACTATTGAGCACCTGTGTGTTCACTTCTGTTCTAGGTAAAGGGAAGAATAACAAAATTTTAACCTTCAACAATGTCATTTATTTATTTATTTATCTTTCCTAGTAGCTAGCATAGTGCTTTGCAATTAGTCAGTATTTAATAAATGTTTGTTGAAATAATGAATACAATTAGATAATATTATGATAGATTAAATTCTCAAAATATTCAAATGGGTATGTAATTTCAGTAACAGGTATAAAGATAGATACATAGCACAACTAAGGCATACCTTTATCATTTGCAATTGTTGTCCAGACCCTCCCATAATTACACTGTCAGAGATTCACCCAACATTCTGGGGACTTACCTTGAGTTTTCTCTTGATATTCCAGGAATAGAGTGGCAACTGTGAAGAACTCAGTGTGGAAGGTGCTAGGCGGCTCAGTGGAACCAACCTCAGAAACTTGCTAGCTGTGTGACCCTGGCCAATTCACTTAACTTCTATCTGCCTAAATTTCCTCAATTATAAAATGAAGGTAATGACAGCACTTATTTCTCAGGATTATAGATTATATTTGTAAAATGAGATTACATTTTTAAAGTGATTAGCCTGTTTACCTGGCATATAAGAGGGGCATAATAAATCTTCTCTTCTTCTTTCTCTCCTTTTCTTCCTTTCCATCCATCATCATGTGATTAACCAGTCACAGACAAAAAGCAACAGTGAAAAAGAAAGATAAGACATAGTTAAAAGTTAAATTTTGTTTGAGGGACTTCAAGTGAAGCAAATATTTAGAGGAAAGAGATAATATTGTGGGTTAGTCTAGTCAAAAATGTTTCAGGAAAAGTTAGGGCAATAAGCATTGAGTATTGTTGAATGTGGGAAAATAAGATTAGATAAATTAGTTTTGACATTATGGAGAACCTTGAATATCAGGCAAAGGAGTATAGATTTAAAAGAATATAGTGATTTAAGAGTAAATAGGAAGTAGGATAGGTAGGATAGGTAGGTGGCCCTGATTAATCAGGAGGACCTGAGTTCAAATTCAACCTCAGACACCTGATATTAGCTGTGTGATCTTGGGCAAATCACTTAGTCTATTGCCTAACAAAAAAATAAATAGAAAGATTATGAAAGGTTTTCATCAAGGAAGTAGCATGGACCAAGCAACAACATCATGTAACTGATATTTATTTATATATTATTTCCATAGATTGGAAATAATTTGAAAGAGTCAGAGCTCCAGGAACTAGGAGACCAAATAATCAGGTGGACCAGTTCAGTGCTGATCAACGCTTGGCATACAGCAGGTACTTAATAAAATCTGGTCCTAATAGGTGGCAGACAACAATAGGGTTGGTTGGAGGAGGGTGGCATAGAAGGGCTACTTGAATTTTAAAATATAAGAATCAGGAAAAACAGGATTATTCTTTTTTTGTTTGGTAAAGCAATAGGGTTAAGTGACTTGTCTGAGGTCATACAGTCAGATAATTATTAGGTGTCTGAGATCACATTTGAACTCAGGTCCTCCTGATTCCAGGGCCAGTGCTCTATCCACTGTACCACCTAACTGACAGACTAAGGTTTTCATAGGGTTAAAGGGATAGAGGACAAGGTTGATATTAAAAGGGAATTTGCTCACACTGGTTTTTGAGAGTTCATGATGGGAAGGGATCAGATAGATGGATAGTGGCAGATTGAAAACATAGCATGGGCTAAATGAGGGACTAACGGATATGAAGATTCAGGTGCAGGAAGCTATGATAGTTCTGTATCCATAGGAATGTCTTTGGAGCATAAAATTAAAGACAGTGGGTTGGGGGGGTGCAGAGCAGAGGTGTTAGAGCTCTAAAGGCAAAGAAATAGCATGGAAGGGAATTTTCCTAATTATATTACTTGGCCTCCTGGTCTAGGGAAATATTGGTTCTCTATATAAAGAATGCTCACATCAGCAGAACTGGCATTTTAAAATGCTAAATAGTTCTGAAGAGATTTTTTTAACTTAAAAATATTAAAACTTGCTGGTAAGTTACAAAGGTGATTTTGGCACTGAATTCCCTAAGCCTTTTTTTCAGTAGTATGGACTTCTTTTATAAAGCAGACTTGAATTAAATAGGATAATCCCCTAGGAATGTTGGTCCTCTTCAATGTATTAAAAGAAGTCCCAAAACAAATACTCCTTTTTTTGTGACTAACACAGTCTATTTGTGACTAACACAGTATCTATTGTAGTGATTTAATTAATTAGCAAATGAATTCCTGGCTAAATTGAAGGCCAAATAATGACCTAGATTTATCTTGTTGAATTGGTTGTGTTATTTCTGCACAGGTAAAATGGGAGAATAATTAAAAAGTATCCAGATTTTTCCTGGAGAGGAGGAGTCTATTTGGAAATAAAAAGGAGGAAATCTTACTTTGTCCATTGATTTCTAAGAGTAATCAGGAATTGGGGAAGACATAAGACTTTGCGGGAAGTCTCAACCTACAGAATCAGGACCTTATGCCAAAACAGAAGGTGAAACTTTCACAGAAACTGTGGACTTTACTCTGTTTTCCCTTAAAAACAAGAAAAACAGGAATCATCCAAGATGTCTCAAAAGTCTTAGTGTAATTTTAAGCTATTAAAGTTAAAAAACAAAATCTCTGATAAAAACCTAAGAACTGTTTAAACATAAAATTATAGTAAAACTTTTGGTATTTATTATTAAATGCAAAAATGCTTTGCATCACCTGATTAGAGAAATGCAAATTAAAACAAGTCTGAGGTCCCACTTCATCCCTATCAGAAATGTTGGAAGGGATGAAGAAAAATAAGTACATTAATGGACTATTGCTATGAGAAATAACAAAGGGGGTGGTTTCAGAAAAAAACAAAACAAAACAAAAAACATGGCAAGTCTTAAAATAATGTTTTGTCCTTTGTTTTCGAAGAAGACCACAACATCAGGTGATACCATGGCAAGCACATGAATTGGATTTGAATGAGCGGGTGCCTTGCTAAGTCACCAACCTCACTTTCTCCTCCAGAGCCACCTGGGTCCAGTGGCCAGATATGAATCAGGACAACTGGAGATGACTCTGGTTGTGAGACAATCAGGTGAAGGGACCTGCCCAAGGTTCACACAGCTAGTATAAGAGTCAAGTGTCCGAGGTTGGATTTGAACTTTCATCCTCCTGACTTCAAGGTCAGTGCCCTATCCACTGTGCCACCTGGCTGCCCTTGGGCAAGACTTATATGAACTAATGCAAAGTAAAGTAAGAAGAACAAGGTTGTAATGATGATCAGCTGAAAGTTCTGGCTATGTTAGAATAGCCAGGGTCCAATTGATTTCCAAAGGACTCATGGTGAAAAAAATGCTATCTCAAGATAAAAACCTGTTAACTCTGAATGCAAATTGAAGTATAATTTTCTCACCTTTTTGCTTTGTTTTGCAATATCACTAATATAGAAGTATTGTAGGGCGGCTAGGTGGTGCAGTGGATAAAGCACCGGCCCTGGAGTCAGGAGTACCTGGGTTCAAATCTGGTCTCAGACACTTAATAATTACCTAGCTGTGTGTCCTTGGGCAAGCCACTTAACCCCATTTGCCTTGCAAAAACCTAAAAAAATATAGAAGTATTGCTGTACATGATCTCACAGCCATAGCTGAAATCATTTTGCTTGCCTCCTCAGTGTCAGGAGGGAGGAAGAAAATTTGGAACTCAAAATATAAAAAAAGAAAAGAATCTTAAAATATTCTAAAAATTTAAAAGAAGAAAATAATTTAAATAAATATATGCTTTGCTACTGAAAATCACATATAAAATATTCTGATTCTTTAAATGATTTTTTGATTGCAAATTATGATTACAAGTTTTGTCCTTATAAGATTACAAGTTCTTTGAAATCCTGAGAGAAAAAAGAAAACCCCTCACTAGGTTGTATCTGGACAGGAAATAAATGATTCTGAAGACAGATTAAAAGCTTCACAGGAGGTAGTCTTTTATATAGACTCCACTTTAGGTTAGCCCCTTAGTCAACCAGAAGAGACTAGTGGTTGAACATCTGGTTCTTGAAGCTTCCATCTGTACTCATTGCCTGTTAAGTCATGTATATGAGGGTGCCATTCAACTTCCAAATGGATCAAATCATCTGTACATAGCAGTGGGTTGGCAAATGATCCTGAAAAATTCACTTGGGGGTAGCCTGGCAAAAAGCTCCCATCTGTTGGTAGAATTGCAGTATTCAAGCCAAGGAATGCCATGGAATAACCAACCTGATCAACTTAATGAAGTAAGAAGGAGATCTCAATTTACAAATTTTGTGAATAACCTAATCCTCATGATTGATCCCAAAACACTTTCTGCTCATGTAAGTTAGATGAGGTCAAATAGGAAGGAAAACAAAAACAAAGAGACATTTAGCATCATCAGCACTGATTTTAAGGATTTTATTTGATTAAGACAGCTGAGTGGTACACTAGATAAAGTATTGGACATAGGAAGATATGAGATCAAAGCCAGGATCAGATACTGAATGATCTGGGCAAGTTAATTAATGTCTTCTTTAGTTTTGTCATCTGTAAAATAGGGATAATAGTGGCACCTGAAATATATGTACATATAATACATATATACATACACACATGTGAGTATGTGTGTCTATGTAGCTTGTAAAGGAAAGAATGTCTTTATGTCTTTTAGGACCTAGATTTATCTTGTTGTTGAATTGGTTGTATTATTTCTGCACAGGTAAAATGGGAAAATAATTAAAAAGTATCCAGATTGGGTTGGGATTGAATACTCATGAAAGAACTGAACTTCTTTTTTTAACATTTTTAGGTCATAGACTCCTTGGTCAGTATTTAGCAGAGGTCTATGAACCACTTCTCAGAATAATGTATGTATGTGTGAGTGTGTGTGTGTGTATAAATATATACACACATATATGTGTGTGTATGTATATATATATATATATATATATATATATATATATATATATATATATTAGGTTTTTTGCAAGGCAAATGGGGTTAAGTGGCTTGCCCAAGGCCACACAGCTAGGTAATTATTAAGTGTCTGAGACCAGATTTGAACCCAAGTACTCCTGATTCCAAGGCCCATGCTTTATCCACTACACCACCTGGCCACCCCCATACATATATTTTTATACATGATGAAAGTCAGTTTTGGAAGGAGGACACTGGCAAGAGATTAAATCACATCGAAGTTGGTACTTGAAAATCAGGAATCCTAAGAGGTGGATGATGAGGATGCACATTCTAGGTGTGGGGTATAGCCAGGGCAAAAATATGAGGTGAAGCATAGCGGATTGAACATAGAATAGAAAGATCATTATAGTAGGACCACAGATTATTTGTAAGAAAGTAATACAAAATAAATTAGAAAATAGAACCAAATGGGCCAGGTTGTGAAGAGCTTTAAATGTCAAAGTTAATTATTTTTTCTCTAGTTCCCCTGAGGGTAATAGGGTAATCCATCTTCTTCAATGAGTCTGGTTTGATAAAAATCAGCATTGGAGGGGAATTCTGTTCTCCTGTCAAATCTCTCTCTCTCTCTCTCTCTCTCTCTCTCTCTCTCTCTCTCTCTCTCTCTCTCTCTCTCTCTCTCTGGAAAGGTAATGGGGTTACAGTGGCTTGCCCAAGGTTACACAGCTGGGTAATTATTAAGTGACTGAGACCGTATTTGAACTCAAGTACTCCTGACTCCAGGGCTGGTGCTCTATCCGCTGGGCCACCTAACTGCCCCTTGTGTCAAATCTTGAAGAGATTGGTACCTATGGGGAAGTTTGGGCTTGATGAGGGAGTCCTACCCATCTTAAAATTGGTTCTTTCACTATAGTAATTTTTTCCAATGCCTCTTTGAACAGTTATGTCCTTTACTCTTGAAGGGGATGTGAGTCTCAGGTATCCTGGCATCATAACATAATCAAAAGATAGGGTGTAATCACCAGAAATTTCAATATTTCTGAGCCCAAGTGTGAACTTTCACTTGCCATTTGTCTAGTTTTAGGCCATCCAATTTTTATTTCTAAAACTCCTTTTGTTATATGAAATTTCTGCTCAATAAAGTCAGTACCTAGTTTAATAAATGACCAATAAATAACAATGTAACTAATATTTCTCCTTTCTTCATCCCTATCTCCAGCTTCAGGTCCTGTTGTTGAGAAGCTATAAAAAGACCAGAGTGATCTGACCCAGGCAAGGCCATTCTTCCCAGTAGTTTTCTCTGTTTTTAAAAATCATCCCCTTCCCCTGAGAGTATTTTCAGTTCAGGTTATTATGCTATTGCAAATTTCATTGGTTTAAAATTCATTTCAGTTTTAAAAGCTTTGTTTAAAAAATGTAAATGTGTTGAGATGGTTGTAGGAGTTAAAGTTATATTTTAGAATGAAGAAAGGCAGATAATTTTGAAATAGGCTAAAATTGACAACTTTGTACTTCCATTTCTGCCCCTCCTCTTCCCCCTCACATCCTTTTGACTATTTGTCTAGGATCCTTGTATTATAGACTTCTCCAAGATATTTAGAGTTGACTGTAGATTATTTTCCTCCTAACATTTTCATTTGATCTATTACACTAAGAAAAATAGAAGTTTTCATAAGGGGAATGAGAAATAACCAAATTGAGGTTGTGTAGGTCTTTGCAGAATGGGGTTGGCCTAAGTATAGCACCCCTACCATGATAGCAGTGGGAGTCTAGAACAAAGAGTGATGTGGAAACTTGTTAAAGACAAATATTCTGTTTCAAAATTTTAACTAAGAAACAGTCTTGCACTTATGAAAGAGTGCCCAGAAGTATTTATAGTAGTGTAAATACTATAATTTAGATACATTATAGATTTAATCATTATTGTGACTGAATTTAATCCACATACTTACCATTAGATAACTGACTGAAAGATGTAGAAAACATGATATCCCATTGGTTTATTATTTACTGACTCTAAAAAGAATTTGATTTGATAGATCACAGCATCATCTTAAAGTTTCTGCTATAACAAAGTGCCTCCCATGAATATGTCAAAATTACATATATATATATATATATATATGTAGTTCCTTAAAAAGAAATAAAAGAGATAATTTTGTGTTATATTATAACTGCCAATATTTTAATATATTTTTATTATTTTAGTAAATATTTCCAAATTACATGTACATGTTAAATATTTATCTTTTAAAATTTTGAGTTCAAAGTTTTCTCTTCCTCTTCCCTTTTCCTCATGCCTTGAAAAACCACACTATATTGATAATACATGTTAAGTTTTGCAAAATATTTCCATATTAGCTATGCTGCAACACACACACACACACACGCACACACACAAAAGAACAAGAAAAATAAAGAAGTAAAAAAATATGCTTTAGTTTGTACTTAGAGCTCTTCAATTCTTTCTCTGGAGATGGATAGCAATTTCTTCATGAGTCCTTTGGAATTGTCTTTATTTTAGGTACTACAAGGTTTTTTATCCTAGTTTAAAATTTTTATTTTCAATTTATAGAATAACACAAGAATTTCCATAACAAAATGCAATAAAAAAGATTATTGGTCTTGAAACTGAAAATCTACTATGCACAACTTTCTGTTCCTTTCAAATATACAACAAAATTATCATGTGATTTTTTTTTCTTCTTTCCTCCTAACCTTTGCCCAAGAGACAGCTACCATGCATCTCTGCAAATTTATTCTATATATATTTCTATTTATTAGTTCTTTCTTTGGATTCAGATAGTGTTTTCTTCACATATACTTAATAGTTAATTTGGTTATTTATAATAGTCAAAATAACTTGCTCACTCAAAGTCATTCTTAAAACATTATTGCTGTTACAGAATACAATGTTCTCTTGGTTTTTCTCATTTCACAAAACTTTCCATGGTTTTCTAAAATCACTGATCTCATTGTTTCTTATGGCATGATCATATTGTATTACAATTGTCTTGGATCATTTTCTTGGTCAGTTTTTCATAGTTGATCATGCTCATAAAATTGTTTTAAATTATGTACACTATTCTCTGCATTTTGTTCTCTTCACTTTTTAATCAGTTTAATCAGTTTTAATCAAGACTTCCCAGGTTTTTCCTGAAACCATTTTATTTTTCATTTTTTACAGCACAATGGTATTCCAACACAGTTGATTGTTAATATCAAGTAAGGCATAAAACATAGTGACTTACAGTCATTAAAGGTATGTCACTATCATGGAAAGAATTCAGAGTGTAAGTTGAATAAATATTGCCTCTATGTGTCAAATTTTCCCAAATATTTGTGTTTGTATGCTCATTGTATCAAGTTCTGTAACATTTTGAAGTTTCCTAAATGAGAGCTATCATCACCCAGAAGAATTTAACTTAACTATTCTCATAGGAAAAACTAAATGAGTGAAGATGCTAGTGCATGCTGTCATCTACTATTAGGTGATACAGAGGATAGAGCACTGGCCTTGGAGTTAGGGACCTGAGTTCAAATCCAGACTTAGACAATTAACACATATCAAATGTGTGACCGTGATTGCCTCACATCTAGGGCCATCTCTAATCATCTAGATTTATATCTGGCTATTGGACACAGATGACTTCGAAGGAGAAAATGAGGCTGGTGACTTAGCATAGCAACCTCTCACTCAAATTCAATTCATGTGCTTGACATGGCATCACCTCCCTAATATCATGGTCTTCTTCAAGAATAAAGGATAAATATTGTCAATTTAAATAGAAATAGATTACTATGGGTAACATATTGACTTAAAAAAATTACAATCTGGGTCAGCAAAGTGGTGCAGTGAACAGAGCACCTGCCCTGCAGTCAGAAGGCCCTGAGTTCAAATCCAGCCTCAGTCACTTAATACTTACTTAACTGTGTGATCTTGGGAAGTCACTTAACCCTATTGCTGTGTGACACTGGGCAGGCCACTTAACCCCATTGCCTTAAATAAATAAAATCAAATAAAAATAAAATTGCAATCTATCCTATATTGTCCCTTCCTGGAACACAGTTTTGTCATGGCTGAGGAGGGTCTTGGCTCAATAAAATTATGAACTATGCTGTGCAGGGTTTTCCAAAATGGACAGTTTATAATGGAGAGTTCTGATCCACTGGAGAAGGAAATGGAAAACCACTCCAGGATCTTTAAGTTACAGGGAACACAAGTCAGGAAGAACAAATGCTGTATTGTATTTTTATTTATTTCATTAAACATTTCCCCATTACACTGTAATCTGGTTCGAGTGTGAGACACACTCTAAGACTTGAGTTCAACACCACTGTTCTACAATGCTCATTTATCACTACATAGCTATTAGTACTGAGAGATACTGGAAAAGATCAATAAGCTGGTGCTAGAATTAAACAAAGGAAAGATAAAATATTAGATTGCCATTGTTGAATTGCAAAATACTTTTAGTGTTCCTCTGAGACAAAAAAACAATCCTTTCAGAAACAATATTCTACCAGTTTATGAAGGTGACCACCATACCTCTATAGTCTCTGAAGATGTTATATTGGAGATGACCCAAAGGACTTTGGAAATATGCATACAAATATGAGCAGACCAAAACACATTTCATCCACCAATTGTACAAAAGTGGTGTAAAAAGTTTTATCAAAGAAATATATAATCTTAAAAAAAGATTGGCAGTTACATAGTGAAAATAAGACAAAAATGATGAATGACCCTTATGTTCCATTGCGATTCCTACAAAGTGAAGAGAATTTGAGGAAGGCTCTTTGGGTGGACATTTGTGATTAATTTTCAGGAGGACATAAACAAAACTTCGAGATGATAGACTAGAAAAGGTGGGTTGTGATATGCACCACTGAATTATCATTAAGAAAATCATAAATCTGGCAGAGTATTAAAGATTTAAATTGTTTTTTAATGCTAGACTGAGAACACCACCTTAGAATCCTCCCTCTCATGAGATCATATCTTTAAAGCATATAGGTCACTTAATACATCTTCCTTTTTTTATAGATGAGAAACAAAAAATGGTTCAGAAAGGTGAGATGAGTTTCATAATGTCACACATAGATAATGAGTGACAGAGTTGAGAATTAAATGTATGGTCATATAAACTTTAAAAATGTAGGGTTAAAATAAAAGGACAGAATATAGGTTAGTCATTAAATTTTATTCTTTAGGATTTACTGTAAACTATAGGTGGAAGCCATCTATAAAGATGACAACTATGAGCAGAGGAAGAACAGGATATTCAGGATATTTATACTGCAGCAAAGGGAGATGGGGCAAGGAACTAGGATATACATAAACAAGAATAGACAAAATCTTAAACCTTCCTGAAGGCCATTAGTTTTTTTTTTTTTTTTTTTTTTTTTTTTGCAAGGCGATGGGGTTAAGTAGCTTGCCCAAGGCCACATAGCTAGGTAATTATTAAGTGTCTGAGACCGGATTTGAACCCAGGTACTCTTGACTCCAGGACAGGTGCTTTATCCACTGGGCCACCTAGCCACCCTGAGGCCATTAGTTTTTACAAAATCTCATCAAAAAGAATCATCCTTATACAATGCTGTGATTTTTTAAGGAAGAATGTATTCTTTCCTGGATTAAAGTTTAAGGAAGGCAGGACAAGCATCCTTTTCAGTCTAAAGGATACATTCTATTCCTCACAGTAGTTAAGAAAATTAACCTTTGACCAAGAATATAGTTTTGCAAAATTATACTTTTGTCAAAAGAGAAACATTAGAGAAATATTTGTCTAGCCTTTCCTGTAATATTAAGGAACTATGATCTGTACTCATCTGGCATTTTCAATGGGCCTCTGACTCCCTCCCAATTGTTCAGTTTAACCCTCTTCTCAAATAGGATGATGTTGATGTTTGCCCTTTGTTCTGGAAGAAGATCATGACATCAGGGAGGTGATGTCATGGCAAGAATATGAAGTGGATTTGAGTGAGAAGGAGATGGACTGTCATCAACCTCACTTCCTCTTCCAGAGAAAGTAACAATGTACTTTAATGTACTTGTCTCAATATACATTCAAAAGTATAGTTGGGCCCAGTGGCCAGATATGAATCAGATCCACTGGAGATGGCCTTGGATCCAGGCAATCAGGGTTAAGTGACTTGCCCAAGGTCACACAGCTAGGAAGTGTAAAGTATCTGAGGTCAAATTCAAACCCCTTTCCTCCTGACTCTAAGACCAGCGCTCTATCTACTGCCTGTCCACACAGTAATTTAAGCCCATTCTTATCCTCCTGAGTCAGAGAGCCCCAAAAGAATTCTGAACATGAATCCTTAAGGCCCCTTTGCCAAGTCCATTCTCCTGTCTTCATTTCATAGTCAGAAGACTTGAAATTAAGTTCCAGATATGAATTTTGGCACCCAGGGACCCTGGATAAACAAATAGATCTCAGTTCCCTCATCTGTAATATGTAATATGTAATATTTATTCTATATAACTCACATAGTTCATAGGATTTTGTGCTTGAATGGGTCTTAGAGACCAGCCTCTTTTAATGGAAGAGGAAGGAGAGACCCATTGAATGCAAATGACTTGTCTATATTATTATATATTAATTTAGCAGAATATATTAGCACATTATTATTGTATTATATTATATTAATATATAGTATGTTAGCATATAATAACTTATTAGCAGATTTGAATCTAGGTTTTCTGACTCTCAATCTTTATATTATTACTTTTTTGCCACATACTTTTAATTCTCCATTTAATGTAAATTATTTCATTATTATTATTATTATTATTACTTTTCTATTGAAACACAAGAACACACTTGAATGTTCATAATATGATTCTGTCAGGGAATTTATCCATCTAAATTCTAGGCTAGCTGAATTTCTCTTCTGTTGGTTGGAATGAAATATGTCAGAAAGCTGTAACTGAATTATGCTAACACACAGTGCTTCTGTTGTTGCTGGTAAAATTTCCTGGACAGGACAAAGCACAGATCTAAAGATTCATTCTTGGTCACCCTGTGGAGGGAAATCAATGCAGTCTGATTGCTTGCCTGAACATGCTTGTGCTTTGTTGTTGTTGTTGCTGTTGTTTTGTCTGAAGCCCCAGTTGTGATTATATATGCAATGCCAGGTTTTGGTCTTTCAATTTCATTTTCTTGACTAGGTATCATCTCCTCAGTGCTCAGGAAAATTGCTGAATGTTGTTTGGTTTCCTTGAATATATTACGATAAGGCCATTGGCAGTCAGAAATTCAAGATCCAGACTGAGCTATATGGTAGAGACAGTATTTTAAAACATTTATTTCTCACTTCCACAAATAGGCTTCTCTATTGCTCTTGTCTTCATCCAGGGGACTGGATAACAGTGTAAACTCTTGTTATGCTTATGTTAAATGGAGATGCAATGAGATAAGATAAAGCAAAAAGTGGAGACTACCCTATCCTCTTCATATCCCCTCCAAAGCAAAGATTGCTGTCCTGTATAGCAAGCCCCAGAGTGTTTCTGAATTTCAAAGGTAGTTTCTTCCATGGATGTCCAGGAAACTAAGATTTTGAGCCATTCTGAATGCCTCAAAAGCTGAATCAATTTAAAAAGAAGTAGGGAAATGGGGACCAAGAGGTTATTTTTGAAGATTTTGGAAGTGTGTTTGAAAAAAAGGTGCCATATGTACAGTCTCTCTGCATCAAAGAAGAGAACACCAGTCCCATATCAATAACATCTGCTGATTCTGTCTTCTGAGCAGGGTAATCAATCCTCCCCAGTAGGCTTCAATGTACAAAAAAGTAAGTCTACAAACTAAGATGGCCATCTGTATTTTTTCACAGGCTTACAGTGGTCCCCTTAAGTGCCAAGGAACTTGATTTCATACCCTCAGGGAAGTACTTAAACCCAGAGGAGAGAAACAGTTTCCTCACTGCAAGCTTTCCCAAAAGCTTTAGTCTCCCACTGTCATTTTACAGCCTGTCTGTATGGCATATAAATATCACTTTCCTTAAAAAGTCTTCCCAAGTCACAGCTTTCGAGGTGAGCTAGTAAGTCCAGACAACAGCCTACCAGTCTTTTCTAACAGATGCTGAAAATTCTGTCTGCCCATGTGCATGAAAGATGATTTATAGCAAGAATCTTAGAATTACAATGATGCTTCATTAACCTACAGGCTGGCTAATCCAAAAAATGACTATGGACAAAAGCCTATAAGATTCCCATTTTAAAAAAACCAAAAAAACAAAGCACTACTACACACACACACACACACACACACACACACACACACACACACACACACAAAACTATTCAGAGAATTTTTCTGTGCATTTTTATTGATGAAGATCAAAATGCCAGGGGTACCTATAAAAGACATTATTACATTATTAACTGAATACTTGAATACTTTCAGGTTTGCAAAGCATTTGATATATGTAATCTCTTATAGTCCATACAGTAGCCCTGTGAAATAGTTGCTATTGTTATCTCAATGTTACAGTGGTAAAGGAGAGTGAGAAGAGTAAAGTAATATATCCAAGGTCACAGAGTAAGTCTGAGGATGCATTTGAACCCAGAGTTTCTTGAGTCCTAGTCTTGTGCTCTAGCCGCTATACCATCCTGCCTGGACATGACTATGGGAATTCTTTGTTTCTATAAAACTCATTTCTGTAAGAGAGTATACTGGTATCTTGCAGTAAGGTGACACAATGGATAACACTAGACCTGGAGTCAGGAAGACCTCAATCTTCATACACTTCTTAACTGTCTATACTGGACAAGTCATTCACTTCTGCCTACTATTTCATTACTTAACTGAGAATTGGACAGTTTTTTTATATAGAACAAGATTTTTATCTGTAACATGTTTTATAAGGCTTAATATATTTTATTTGCTATTGTTTGTTGTTTGTTGTTATTGTTTTGTTGTTGATGGGATCGGGGGTAACCAGTTAAACACAGGAATTTGGGGGCCACTGAAAAGGTGAATGAATGCACAAGATCTCTGGGATGTTAAAACTGGTCAGGATTTTATTATAAAATATAACAAAGTAAACAGGTTAAAAAACTTCTCCTCCAGGAGGGTCAATAGCACTTAGAACAGGAATTAATAAAAAAAGTTTGAGTAGCCAGAGAGTGAGGCACAGACAGAGAGAGGGAGATAGGTAAAGAGAGACAGAGATAAAGAACAGTCAAGCAGAGTTGATTGGGAGAGAGAGAGAGAGAGAGAGAGAGAGAGAGAGAGAGAGAGAGAGAGAGAGACAGCCTCAAGCAGTGGTCATCTTCAGGTTTTATAACCTCGCCCCTTATCTGGGCACTGAGGGCAAACAGGGAACTCCCTTCCTCCTTCTGAGCTCTTTGAAGGCTGAGGAGAAGATCAGATATAAAATATAAATTTTACATTAAACAATGAAACAATGAGAGTCAATTTACATCTCAAGAACCTCCACCTATTTACCAAGATTTAACAGCATTTAAGATTATAGAATTTTGCTTCTGCTACATCCATAATTCTCTCATAATTCTCTGTATCAGTTATATGCCATGAGTATTGGGCTTGAAGTCACAATGATTCTGGGGGAAAATGTAGCTGACTAAAGGTGTGAGTGGAAAATGAAACAATTCATGTAAAATATCTCTGAAGAAATTTTAGGAACAAAAAGGTTTATTTAAATATTGCTATTATATATATATATATGTATATATATATATGTATGTATACATATATATATATATATATATATATATATATATATATATATTAGAGCAGAAGCCAAGAGAAAGAGAGAACCTTGAGAGGATAAGTAATAAGGAAAGGAATAGGGACATGGGAAGTTATCTGGGGGATCATTTATGACATTCCTGCAGGAAGGGTGCATATGTAGAAGGAATAAACAATCAACTTTTATCTTTGCCCCTGAGACTCCATTTCCCTCCCTCAGGCTCTTATTGGCTGGGGATTATGTAATTCCCAATGTCCTTGTCCACCTCTTTTCTATTACTCCTTAATATGTTCTCCATTCTGATCATGTCTCTACATACATAGCATATTATTATATTGAACTTTAAGCTATTCCAGAGGTAGAGAAGTTAATATGTATGAATTTATTAAACATATGCAGAATAATGAATCCAAGCAACCCCTGTCATCCATATTTATTCATTAATCTTCTTGACATTTTGGAACTTTCTGTCAGGATATAGGTAAGTGAGGTAACTGCCTCCTTTGTATTTTACTACCTGAGTCCTTCTTCCTCTTATGGAAACACAAAATATTTCATTCCTTTTATTATGCAACCTAACTCTCAAGGTCATGATGAAGAAAAGATTTTGTAAAATGTACAGTGTTCTGGAAAGGTCATCTATCATAAAGGAATTCCAAACATTACAATATCTGCATATACCAGTGAGGAAGATATATTATTCTTATTTTTTTTCAGTTTGGAAACTTGAGATTGGGGCATTTAAAAATATGTTCCAGGGCTATATATTGGAGGCTGCTCTGTCTTCCTACTGATTGTCAGGCCAGGCTCTGCCTTGGGAGGTTAGAATAGAATACCTCTACTTTTGTCATCTATGGGGTTTCTCTTCAGCTATTTTTTTCATTGCTTCCCTTGCCCCACTCCTCTGTATTTCACTCTCATGCCTCAGGATACTCATCCTGCAAAGATCACTTCAGTCCTGAAATCACAGGGCATCACTATTCCCTGTCCCTGGGACTCCTCTCTCAGATTAGAGGTGGAGGTGAAGAGCTCCTCTGAAAATCTCCATATCTCCATTTCCCAGCAGACTGCATTCCTCCATAATTCTTCCATATTCCCCCTTGCCAGGTTCTTTCTCTCATCATCATTTCATGTTCTTTTTGTGGGATGTTGCCCATTAGACGCAGGTTCCTTGAGGGCAGAGACTATTTTTCCCCTTTCCTTTTCTTTTTTTTCTTTCTTTTGCTTCATTACTTCCTTCTTTCCTCTCTTCCTCTTTCTTTCTATCAATTCCTTTCTTTCTTCTTCCTTCCTTCCTTCCTTCCTTCCTTCCTTTGTTTCTTTCTTTTTTCCCTTGCATTTAAGTCTTTAAAATAATTAATGACTTTGCATTCTCTGTAGAATCCATGTGTTACTAGTTTGATCTCTTCCCACAGGTAATGGAAAGGGCTACAGCCAATGGAATTTATTTATTACTATTCTATTACATAGCTGAACTCTGAAACAAATAGACAGTGAACTTCAGATTATCTCTTCAGATCACTGTCCTTGAAGGCAGCATGTCATTATGTAAAAAAGAAGTAACCTTGGAGTTAACTGACTCCTATGTTTGAATCTTAACTGTGACACTCACCAATTGTTTGAAAAAAAGACAACTTAATTAACTTTTGACCATTTAGCCTAATCCCTTCATTTTACAGATAAGGGAAAACTAGCACCAAAGAGATTGAATGACTTAGCCAAGATCACACAGGAAACATCTGTATATACACATATGTACTGTTTGAGTATGCATGTACCTGTATGAGTCAGAAACAGGTTTTGAAGCCAGGCTCTCTGATTCTGAGCAGTTGCTGTTTGTCCTATGCTTTCGAAAAGGATCAATAGCATTACAGTGTGATGACTTGACCATGAATTAAATTTAAGTGAGGCAGAATTGCACAGAGTTGTAGGCTTTGCTCTTCCAGAGTCATCAAGGTACAGAGGTAGGAAAAAAGTCGAGATGACTGGCAATGGACCAGCATGCAGTACATCCACTTTGGCATCTTTGATACCTGTTCACTAAGTGCTTCCTTAGTCACCTTCATGACTATTGGGTCAAATTGTTCTCATCTTCCCACTCCCTAAAGGAAGTCTTCTCATGCTTGGGGTAGACACATCCTAACTTACTAGTGGTTTTAAGGTCTGACAGTTATCCTCAACCTGGCTTAGCCCATTTGCTGAGACAGTTTTACCATTATGTGGACACTATGCTTGCTTTAGCTTCTTAGAGACACAGGTGAGAATTGAGTGGACACCAAAGGTATTGAATGAGCAGTCCTCACATCAGAGATGCTTAGTATTATAGGTATTAACTTTTCTAGAAATCATATGATTTGCACTGAGCCATAGCTGCATCTGGTAGATATCAGAGGGAAATTTTGAACCAAAGGTTTTCCCGATTACAAGACTAATTTTACTAATTTACTAATCCTGGAAACATTCATTGATAGTTTTCATCTTTTATTTTTCTGGAGTAGAATGTCTAGTTTTTCCTTCTTAAAAGTTTTATGCTACTAATAAATTGACTCTCTCATTTCATACTAGATAACGTCTCTCTATGTTAACTTTTCCTATTTGTTAAAAATAGACACGATGAGATACTACCATGTGACTACTTAGTCATATTAGTTATATTCAGCTTCACATTTCCTTTTCTTATGTGTCATTCACTATAGCCCTGTAATTTTCCCCATTTCTCCTTTAAATACCCCCCCATTTTAAACCATTTCTTTCTAGTAACAAAGTGTATTACTATAGCTAGGACTCAGTTGCGGCTTCTGGGGGTCCATTGCAAAGTGTATCATACATGTATCTGAAGATGATGTATATATATATATATATATATATACATATATGTATATGTGTGTGTGTATAAATATATATATATATGTAAATTATCTGTCTTTGTGCAATAATAACCAAGGATGAAAGATTTGGACTAGACAATAGCAGTATTATAGACTGACATCATACCTGAAAGAGCAATTTTTTTCTACAATGTCCCTGATAATCTGGCTTCTTTTTGCAGTTCTACAGGGGCAAGGACCTTATCATCTCCTACTGACAGCCATTTTCACTTTTATGCTGATCTAATTATTAAGAACATCTACCTTATACTGAGTGAGTCAACATCTACCTTCAAGTCATTCAAACATATATATTTCCCATTTTGTGGAGAATGTACAACAGAGTTGTCTGAAAAACATTCATTTATTTAAAAGAATAAATTTCCACTATCCTCACTAGTTTCCATTATAATATTGGCAATAGAATGTTTACATAGAAAAAGAAAAAGTTGGACTTTTTTGTCAAGGAGGAGTTAAGGTAGTTGGCAGGTCCATAAGTATCTTAGCTCTGGGAACTGGAACTATTTTTGTAATACTTTCCTTGGATTTGTATTTCACATTTCTCTACTACTTGCCTCTCTCCTTCAGAACAAAGGAAACTCTGATTTCAGATTATTCCATCAGCTCTCATATACATATATATTTTCAGTGTCTTGAACCCTTTTGACAAATGAACAGAACATAATTTTTAATCAATTAAATATTTTGAAGAGTAGATAGTAAAAAATGACTTTGTTTCAAAGGCAGCATAGTGTAGTAGAAAATATGCCGGAGTGGGAGTTAGGAAATAACCATTCTTGAACTTTTTCACCTCATTAAGTACCATTTTAGGTCTCAGAGTCCACAGATATAAAATAAGGACTAAATTCTTCCTATATAAGGGTCCTTTTTAGGAAATTTGCTACTCCTTGCCTTCTTCGCTTGGCTTGTCTGGTAAAGAACCTAAAAGGGAGTGGTTTTTAACATGTTTTTTGTGTCATAGACTGTAGTCTTTGGCAATCTGGTGAAACCTAAGAGCTCCTCAGAATTTTTTTCTGTTGCCAATATTCATAATTGAAGCAGTTGTTAAATTTCAATTAGAGGTTAAAAAAGATCCCTCTAAAATCTATTCATCAACCACTCCCCCTTGAAATATGTGAATGGATCACAGGTTAAGAACCCCAATAATTAAGCCAGATAGTATAAGACTTTGTAGGTAGTGCAGATATGATATTCTAGTCTAATGGACTAAGACTTTTGTTTCTCTCTTTTTGGGCATTAATTCCTTATTTTATAAATCCTGTGTCTGCAAAATTCTGCAGTTACCATTGCTTAAAATGAGGCACCTGCCGGATTTTAGAAATCAGTGTAGGATAGTGAGATAAATTTTGCATTTGGAGTCAAAAAACCTGGGCTTGATTTTTTTCTGTTTTCACTCACAACTGTGTAATCTTATTCAAAATGGTATCTCTGATCCAGTTTTTTCCTTCTGTAAAATGGGAATAACAATTCCCATGGTAACTCACAGGATTATTATGTGCAGAGAACTATGTAAAAAACATGATATATTACAAAATGCAGGCCAGTTTTTAAAACATTAGGCACTGTATAATGCCAATTTAGTAATTAATTATTTAAGATTTTTATCAGGGATAAATGAAATCTTGAAAATAGAGGGAAGATTGAAAGACATTAGGAACATTTTCCTTTTCACCTTTTAAGAGTTGTCCCATCTCCCTTCACACTTGATTGGGTTAAATCAAAGTGTTTGCAAGCAACATGCAAAGAGGTAACAAAAACGATAGTACCAAGACTAATGCTCAGACCAATTATGCAATCAGTACAGTCCAATTGAGCTGATACTCACAGACACATGAAATAGGAAATATCTCTCACATTACATTTCTGATGAGTTAGCAAACAGAAAGAAAATAGCTGACTACTCAAAACAACACTGAAGCATTCTCTATATCCCTTGCTGCAGCATCTTAGCATTCATAGCTGCACATTTCTGGGATTTAGACACTCTGGAAAAGGCATGACCTTGAATCACCATGTTGTGCAAAGATGCATCATTTCAGGGATGAACAAGGTCCTGCATGAGCCACTTTCATTTGTCAAGGAGTGGCAAAGAAGGAAACACCTGGAAGTGTGTATTCTAAATCTTCATAGAGTACTGAAGCAATCTATTTCTGTCGGTACCTCATAGTAGGAACCATTCATCTTGCTGCAGTAGTAAAGGCCATAAAAAGAAACAAAATGGTTATTTTCCCATGAATCAGCTTCTTTTTTTGGAGAATTCCACCTCCCTCAACCTTCTCTACACACAAGCTGGCATTCCTCTCAGGAGTCTGGCTTTGGCAAGAAGAGGGCACATTGAAAACTGGGTAGACTGAGAGAGATAATGGAGTAGGTCTCATGCCAATCTGACCCTACTTTGAACTTTGTGAATGCTGGCAAGCCTTCTTTGCAACCTGAACAAGAAATGGAAATGACCATTACTATCTCTGAATCACTCTGATAATTTAAGATTAGTGAAATTCTAGAGCTGAAAGGGAACTCCAAAGATATTTAATCTGATCCCTTCATTTTATTGATAAGGAAACTGAGGCCCATGGAAGAAAAATGACTGCTAAATAATTTAGCCTCTCAACTCATCAGTGGAGCTTAGGGAAGAACAAGGGTAGAGTGTTCATGAACAAAATTTTGAATCAAACCAAATAACCTTTCCTACATACTCACCTCATAGCTTTTGTTACCAAGACTACTAATGAGTCCTCATGATGCCTTGCAAAATTAACCCTTTTCATACACCCTTGGAACCACTTATACTGAAACACGCTTATATTTAATCATACCTGATCCAAGACATTATGTAATGAATGTTATAAAAGCAAATGGGGGGGTGGTGTCTAGGTGGTGCAGTGAATAGAACGCTGGCCCTGGAGTCAAGAGTAGCTGAGTTCAAATCTGGTCTCAGATACTTAATAATTGCCCAGCTGTGTGACCTTGGGCAAAGTCACTTAACCCCATTGCCTAGCAAAGAAAAAAAAGAAAAAAAAGAAAACTGGACAGATAGGAACTTTATCCTGGAAAAATGCATTTCTTCCTAAGGATCATACCCAGACCTTTGTTGTGTGATATAGTAATACAAGTTGGCATTTATGTTTCCCTTTCCTATTACAAAGTTTTTTCACATGCATTGTTTTTACAAAGTCTTTCTCACATGCATTATCTCAGTTTATAGATTTAGAACTGAATGAGACTATAGGGCAAGAGTGTGCTGGAGGCTTTTGAGAATTGATTTTAAATTTTCAGTGTGAGCATTTACACCCTGGAAATGCTAAAATTAGGGTCTGATTTATCGTTTTGTTGATTGTATATATTTAATAAAGTGGAAGAGAAAATGTTATTGTTAATAATGCAGATTAAACCATCTGTCAAGAAATCCCCCCCCCAAGACTTGGTTGTTAAACATTTTAACATTTTCAGCATAAATTCAAGTTTAGAGGGCACCTAGTCCAATACTTCCATTTTATAAAATGGGCAGCTGAGTCCTAGAAAGATAAAGAGGCTTATCTAATATCATAAAGTTAAGTAAGAGGTGAAGTCATGATTTGAACCCAACTTCTTTTCAAAATCCAATATTCTTCCCACTGTGTACCACATTGTCTCATTTCATGTTATACCAGGGCACTAATACTGATAATTCCAGGCCTGAGAAGAAAGAGGATGATGAAACAAAAGTGGGAGAGATTAGAAATGGAGAGCTGGAAGGGACCTTAGAGACTTTTAAATACAATATTATTACTAATATAATACCATTACTTATTTTGTAAAAGAAGTAATTGAGACCTGAGCAGATTTTTGAGAAATTTGCCCACTTAAGTTCACAGAATCCTTGGACTTCAGTTCCAGGACTCTTTTTCACTTTAACCACACTGCCTTTCTTGATAAGATATTTTTGGTTAGACAACCTTGGTAGTACTCTCATTTCATTCCCTAATTATGGTCAGTTAAGGAGTCCCTGCTTAGGGATATCCCTAGATGATCCTTGAATCCATGACAAGTCTGAGGATCTAGGTCTGTTCTCTCTTGAATGAAAAGGAACCTCCTGGATATTGCCTCCCTTAAGAAAATGTCATTCAGAGTCTGTATTCTAGATGAATTCTACAAAACCAAATGGAATGAAGGTGTCTTTTACCCCTGACTGCTACATAAAGAACATTGGTACATCTGTACAGCCCTTGAGTTCCCTTTAGTATTCAGAGAGTGCCTTCTTATCACCATCAACAAACCAGTCAGGACTGAAAATACAACTTCCTTCCCTTCTCTGCTTAATCCACTGCTTAACTTTTAGGCAAGCCTATCTTCTGGCTTCCAGAACTTGTCTGGCCTGGGACTCATCTGTATGTACACCTTTACCTGCCTTGACCCAGTTGTATGCACCTTAATTCCTATCCCTGAAATGCTACCTTTCCCCAGACAACTCAGAGGGGTTCCATTCTGTTTTGCTTTTCCTTTTATCCCCAGATGACTATTTAAGACCAGTACATTCTTCGATCAAACTTGCTTGCTGCTGGATGGTGAAGTTAAAATCTGCCTTCTGACCATGACAGATTTAATGAAAATAAAGGTTCAGACACACAGCACTATTTAAGGAAATGGCTAAGCTTTCTTGGATGCTGTCACTACAATGGATAGTTCCATTCAGTCAAGTTAAATTAGATTGATTTCTTCAAGTCCCTCATCTTGAACTTATATTTCATCTCAGAAAATCAATATGGTTGTCTCTGAAATCTCAGAAGAGTGTACTCTTCTGCTCAAACCTGTATCATGGGATAGGAGTTTAGGAAAGCTTTTCTGTCAAGCATCTTCCTGGTTCAGCAAAAGACATGGGATCTCTTAATGAAAGTAAAGTAATAACTTAGAGAAATTTCTGATCTCTGATATATTGTATACTCTGCTATATATACAATAGGTCAAAATTAATTTTAAACAGTGATAGCATTTCTATAGGAGGGAAAAGGAATTTAATCTATAGTTCAAGTCTGGTTTTATGATTTCCACATTTATGGACTTGACTTAAAGATCTAAATGATAATAGCTAGGGTTTATATGGCATCTGCAAAGGTGTTTGTGTGATTAAAAAACACAATAGGTAGAAAGGCTAGGAACATAGCGTAAAAAAATAGTTAAGTGTGAAAAATTAATAGTATCACAAGGAAAGAATGAAAGATGCATCTTTTAAATGCCCACTATGTGTTCTAAGCACTTTGCAAATATTATCTCATTCAATACTCACAATAACTTGCTATCTGCTGCCATTTGGTATTCATAGTACTGATTTCTGGTAGTTTGTACAGATAATTCAATGCCCAGATGAAACATTTTGACTGTGTTGACATACACACCTGGTTAGTAACCATTAAGTTAGACAAGACTATCAAACATTTTGGATATGGTCTATAGGAATCAGGAAAAGATTGTAAAATGCTCACCAATAACTTAGAGTCAATTTAGATTGTTGCTCCATTAATTCTGCTTTTTAAAACAAAAAAAGAAACAAAAGAACAGTTAAAAACTGATATCACAAACTGACTAGAAATAACAGTGATCTCATGCAGTTATGGCAAAAGTCAACTAACTTTTTGTTCTTAAGCTACAGTAAAAGTTTTAGTAGAAGGAGGCTGAAAATAATGGGTAATTTGCTTTTGGAAAATCTGCAAACTCATTATCTATCCTCTCTCACATCCATTATTGTTTAAAATGAAATATCAATAAAAGATAGGGAATTACTCACAATTATATCAGTTCTTGAGATTAAACACACACACACATACATACACACACACACACAGACACACATAAATCTTGAGTGGATTATTAGAACCAATAAATCTGGAGTCACTATTTAGGGAGTCTCACATGATTTTGTGGCTTGATAACATGTGTAAACAAGAAAGGGTTCCTAAAGACTTTACCATTGATTTAAGGAGTCCTCCTTGTAATTGAACTCTGCTGAGGATAATCCCCCATGACATCAACAAACACAACCTATCTCCTTTTAAGTTTTGGTTGATGTTGATAAATAAATAAATTTTGATAAATTGTAGCTAAGAAATGACAAATTAGAATCTTATATGTTCCTTACTTTTTAGCCAATTGTAGGACTATGAATATAAGAACATACAATAGAAAATCATCCTCCAAAATTTTATTCCCTTTACCCATTTCATTAAGGATACCCTCAATGCATGAGGAGCTTATTCTCATAGAAAAATTATATGGAAGAAAATAAAGGCTTATATTTTGGTACTTGGTTATGGCTTCCTGATGACATTTCTTTGTTGATATCAAAAAGATGTCACTGGCATATATTTTTGCAATCTCTTGGTCTCTTTTCTTTGAAGTGCCTTGAAAATCAATTCCTCCATTTTTTCAAAGTATAGTTGCCTGGATCCTGAGTTTCTTTTGTATATGTTTTAATGTGTTTCAGTTACCACCCTGAACTTCATCTAAATTTCCACTTCTGCTTTCTCATGTAGTATATAAAGATTTCTCAGGTGTTAGAATATAAATGTAGTGATTCCATTATCAATGAGGATGTGCCTAACACATTATAGAAATATCAATAAAAGTATTCCATTTTATATTGTGCTTTTCATCTTTCAGTTTCAACTAAAAATACTAAGAGAATGAGTCAAATTAGTAAGGTATCACTCTGGAATTTTTTTACATTCTTTTCTCCCCTCAACGGTTCTTTTTAGTGTTTTAGGAAGCAAAATTGCTTCCAGCATCAACCTCCCTATTTTAAAAATGAGTTTATACTCTGAACCAGAATTATTCGGTGCTATCATGTGATCAAGTAATTTTTTGACTTTGATTTCTCAGTTCTTTTGGCTTTCTTATTCCAGTAACAGTTTGGTGAAAAGCCAAGTCAAAATATTTGCATAAACAAAAGCTTTTTAGAATAAATAATATTTAACATTTTTTTCCTTCAAATTTGGTATTGAATTGGGCCTTTTTTCCTAAGTAGTTTTTTATTTAACTGAACACTGATAATTTGAAAACAATTCCCACATGAGAATAAATGGTTTTCTCTAACCACAGAGGGAAGATGTTTGATGCTTTCCATTTTGAGGGCTTCCTGATATCTTCTTTTTTTTTGAATTATAAAGATTTTATTTAATTTGAGTTTTACAATTTTCCCACTAATCTTACTTCCCTTCCACTATCACCCCATATAGGGGGCAATTTGCCAGTCTTCACATTGTTTCCATGGTATACATTGATCCAAATTGGATGTGATGAGAGAGAAATCATATCCTTAGGGAAGAAACATAAAGTATAAGAGATAGCAAGATCAGAAAATAAGATAATAGGGTTTTTTCCCTTAAATTAAAGGCAATAGTCCTTGGTCTTTGTTCAAACTCCACAGTTCTTTCTCTGGATACAGATGGTATTCACCATTGCAGACAGCCCCAAATTGTTCCTGATTGTTGCACTGATGGAATATGCAAGTTTATCAAGGTTGATCATCATCCCCATGTTGCTGTTAGGGTGTACAATGTTTTTCTGGTTCTGCTCATCTCATTCAGCATCAGTTCATGCAAATCCCTCCAGGCTCCCCTGAATTCCCATCCCTCCTTGTTTCTAATAGAACAATAGTGTTCCATGATATACATTTACCACACTTTACTAAGCCATTCCCCAATGGAAGGACATTTACATAATTTCCAATTCTTTGCCACCACAAACAGGATTGCTATGAATATTTTTTGTGCAAGTGATGTTTTTACCCTTTTTCATTATCTCTTCAGGGTATAGACCCAGTAGTGGTATTGCTGGATCAAAGGGTATGCACACTTTTGTTTTCCTTTGGGTATAATTCCAAATTGCTCTTCAGAATGGTTGGATGAGTTCACAGCTCCACCAACAATGTAATAGTATCCCAGATTTCCCACAAACCTTCCAACAATGATCATTGTCCTTTCTGGTCATATTGGTCAGTCTGAGAGGTGTGAGGTGGTACCTCAGATAAGCTTTAATTTGCATTTCTCTAATAAGTAATGATTTAGCCCAATTTCAATTGCTTTGATCTCCTCATCTGTAAATTGCCTTTGCATATCATTTGACCATTTGTCAATTGAAGATTGGCTTTTTTAAAAAAATTTGACTCAGTTCTCTGTATCTTTTAGAAATGAGTCCTTTGTCAGAAATATTAGGTGAAAAGATTGTTTCCCAGTTTACTACATTTCTTTTGATCTTGGTTGCAGTGGTTTTGTCTATGCAAAAACTTTTTAATTTTATGTAATCAAATTCATCTCATTTGTTTTTAGTGATGTTCTCCATCTCTTCCTTAGTGATAAACTGCTTCCCTTTCCATAGATCTGACAAGTAAACTACTCCTTGATCTTCTAGTTTGCTTATAATATTGTTTTTTATGTCTAAATCTTGTAGCCATTTGGATCTTATCTTGGTATAGTGTGTGAGGTGTTGGTCTAATCTAAGTTTCTTCCATACTAAATTCCAATTTTCCCAGCAGTTCTTAGTCTAAGAGAGTATTTTTATCCCAATAGCTGCACTTTTTGGGTTTATCAAACAGCAGATTACTATAATCATTTCCTGCTGTTACACCTAGTATATTCCACTGGTCCACCACTCTATTTCTTAGCCGGTATAAGACAGTTTTGATGACTGATGCTTTATAATATAATTTTAGATAAATTGCACTCTTTTTCATTGAATCTCTAGAAATTATTGACTTTTTATTTCTCCATATTAATTTACTTAGAACTTTTTCTAACTCATTAAAGCAATATTTTGGAATTTTTATTGGTAGGGCACTAAACAGGTAGTTTAGTTTTGGTAGAATTGTCATTTTTATTATATTAGCTCAAGCTAGCCATGAGCAGTTGATGTTTGCCCAGTTATCAAATCTCATTTTATTTGTGCGAGAAGTGTTTTATAATTGTTTTCTAAAAGATTCTGAGGCTGTCCTGGCAAATAGACTCACAAGTATTTTATATTGTATGAGGTTATTTTGAATGGGATTTCTCTTTCTAGTTCTTCCTGCTGTATCTTGCTAGACATATACAGAATAGTTGAAGATTTATGAGGGTTTATTTTATAACCTGCAACTTTGCTAAAATTGCTAACTGTTTCCAGTAGTTTTTTGGATGATTTCTTGGGAATCTCTAGGTAGACCATCATGTCATCTGCAAAGAGTGAGAGTTTTGTCTCTTCCTTCCCAATTCTGATTTCTTCAATTTCTTTTTCTTCTCTTATTGCTGAAGCTAACATTTCTAATATGATATTGGTGATAATGGGCATCCTTGTTTCACCCCTGATCTTATTGGGAATGCCTCTAGCCTCTCCCCATTGAATATAATGCTTATTGATGGTTTCCGACAGATACTGCCTATTATTCTAAGGAACAGTCCATTTCTTCCTATACTCTCTAGTGGTTTTAGTAGGAAGGTGTGCTGTATTTTGTCAAAAGCTTTTTCAGCATCTATTGATATAATCATATAATTTATGATAGGTTTGTTGTTGATATAATTAATTATACTAGCAGTTTTCCTAGTATTTAACTAACCCTGCATTGCAGGGATAAATCCTAATTGGTCAAAATGTATTATCCTGGTGATAACTTGTAATTGTATTACTAAGATTTTATTTAAGATTTTTGTATCTATAATCCTCAGGGAGATAGGTCTATATGGTTTAGATATCAGCACCATACTGGTGTCATAGAAAGAGTTAGGCAGAATTCCATCTTCCCCTATTTTTCCAAAGAGTTTATATAGAATTGGAACCAATTTTTCCTTAAATGTTTGGTAGAATTCACTTGTGAATCCATCAGACCCTGGAGATTTTTTTCTTAGGGAGTTCAATGATGGCTTGCAGAATTACTTTTTCTGAGATAGGGTTGTTTAGGTATTTAATCTCCTCTTCATTCAACCTGGGCAACTTATATTTTTGTAAATATTCATCCATTTCAATTAGATTGTCAAATTTATTAGCATAGATTTGGTCAAAATAATTCCAAATTATTACTTTAATTTCTTCCTCATTGGTAATGAGTTCTTTTTCATTTATGATACTAGCAATTTGGGTTTTTTTAATCAAATTGACCAGAGGTTTATCAATTTTATTGCTTTTTTTTCATAAAACCAACCCTTGGTTTTATTAATTCAGCAGTTTTTTTCACTTTCAATTTTATTAATTTCTCCTTTAAATTTTAGAATCTCTAATTTGGTATTTAATTTGTGGTTTTTAATTTGTTCTTTCTCTAATTTTTTAGATTCATATTTAGTTCATTGATTTCCTCTTTCTCTAATTTATTCATCTAAGCATTTAAAGATATAATATATCCCCTGACAGCCACTTTGAGTGAATTCCATAGGTTTTGGTTTGTTGTTTTATTGATGTCATTATCTAGGATAAAATAATTAATTCTTTCTATAATTTGTTGTTTGAGTCACTCATTCTTTTTGAGTCACTCATTCTTTAAAATGAGGTTATTCAGTTTCTGATTAGTTCTGGGTCTATATCTCCCTGGCCCAATATTGCATATTATTTTTATTGTATTGCAATCTGAGAAATATGTATTCACTATTTCTGCCTTTCTGCATTTTATTATTAGGTTTTTATGCCCTAGTACATGGTCTATTTTTGTATAATTGCCATGCAATGCAGAGAAACAGGTATATTCCTTTCTATCCCCCATTCAGTTTCCTCCATAAGTCTATCATATCTAGGTTTTCTAACAATCTATTTACCTCCTTAACTTCTTTCTTATTTATTTTATGATTTGATTTATCCACATATGAAAGCAGGAGATTGAGGTCTCCCACTAGTAAAGTTTTACTGTCTATGTCTTCCTGAAACTCCTTCAACTTCTCCTCTAAGAATTTGAATGCTATACCATTGGGTGCATACATGTTCAGTATTGAAATCACTTTATTTTCTATGATATCTTTAAGGAGGATATAGTTTCCTTCCTTATCTCTTTTAATACTATCTATTTTTGCAGTTGCTTTGTCTGAGATGAGGATTGCTACCAGTTTTTTTTTTTTCACTTCAACTGGAGCAAAATATATTTTGCTCCAACCTTTTACCTTTACTCTATATGTATCTCTCTGCTTCAAATGAGTTTCTTGTAAGCAGCATATTGTAGGATTCTGGTTTTTAATCCACTCTGAAATTCACTTACATTTTAAGGAAGCGTTCATCCCATTCAAATTCAAAATTTTAATTACTAACTCTTTAGTGCCCTCCATGTTGTCTTCACTCTATATTTTTCCTCTTTTTTTCCTCTTTTTTCCCCTTTATCCATATCCCCAATATTTTGTTTCTCCACACAGTTTCTCTACAGTGTGTTTTCCCTCCTATATCCACTTCCTTCCCCTTTCTTTCCCCTTTCCCTTTTCCCTTCCCTTCCTTCTGTTAGATCCCCCTTTTCTCCCCCTCCCTGTCTCCATCCTCCCTCCCCTTTTCCCCTTTTAATACTTTTTTAAGTTAACTGAGTGTGTTTGTAAGTTAACATTAAGGCAAATCTGATGAGAGGAAGATTCAGGTATTTCTCATCTCCTCGATTCTTCCCCTTTATTACCATAGGTCTTTTGTACCTCTTAATGTAATGAGATTTACCCCATTCAATCCCCTCCCTCTTCTTGTCTCCTTCCTGTTCCTCCTTTTTTAAGGAGGAAGTGTTTTTAAATCATTCTACCTGAGTCACAGAAAATCCTGAGTATCCGTCGCTTCTGGCTACATATATTCTCTCTAATAGAGTTACAATTTTTAAGAGTTATTAGAGTCTTTCTCGCAAGTAGAGATATAGCCAGTTTCATCCCATTGGGTAGCAGTCTCATGGATAAGTCATGAGTGTCCATTATTTCTGGCTATGTATATTCTTTCTGATGGAGTTACAATTCTTAAGAGTTATGAGACTCTTTTTCCCATGCTGGGATATAGACAGTTTCATCTTTTTTGGATAGCAGTTTTTTTCTTTATCCCCCTCCCTTTTTTCCCTTTTCATGTGTCTCTTGAACCTACTTTTTGATGGCCGAATTTTCTATTTAGCTTTGGTTTTTTCCCATTAGGAATTGTTGGAAGTCTTCCATTTTGTTAAATGTCCATCTTTTCTCCTGAAAGAGAAGGCTCAGCTTTGCCAGATAGTGGATTCTTGACTGCATTCCAAGCTCCCTTGCTCTTCAGATTATCTCATTACAGGCCCTTTGATTCCTTAATGTTGATGCAGCCAGATCCTGTGTAATCCTTACTGTGGCTCCTTGGCATCTAAATTGTTTATTTCTGGCTGCTTTCAGGATTTTCTCTTTTATCTGATAGTTCTGGAATTTGGCCACAATATTCCTTGGTGTTTTCATTTTAGGATCTCTTTCCAGAGGAGAGCTATGTATTCTTTCACTAACTATTTTGTTCTCTTATTCCGTGATATCAGGGCAATTTTGCATCACTAAATTCTGTAATATTAAGTCTAGGATTTTTTTCCTCTTCAATGTTTTCAGGAAGACCTATAATTCCCAGGTTGTCCCTTCTCAATCTATTCTCAAGGTCAGTGGTTTTGCTGACGAGGTATTTTACATTTTCTATTTTTTTCTAGTTTTTAGTTTTGTTTAACAGGCTCTTGCTGTCTCATGAAGTCATTAGTTTCCACAGACTCCATTCTTTTCTTTAGAGAAGAATTTTCTTCACTTACCTTTTGAAACTCTTTTTTTCCATTTGGTCAATTTTATTTTGGAAAGAGCTTTCCATTTGACCTATTGAGGTTTTGAGAGAATTATTTTCTTTTTGCATTTGCCCAATTGAGGATCTGAGAGAACTATTCTCATTTTCTATTTGTCCAATTGAGGATCTGAGAGAATTAGGCTCAGCTGATCAGGTTAATCCGGCTAATGCAGGCTCCTAGACTCTCCCTGGTCCTGTGCTCCCAGCAAAGTCCACCTATGCACCCAGACATTCCCAGGATTGTGGAAGCCAAATCATAAGGTAGAAGTTCTTTCTTGTGGCTGTTCTTTCTTGTTTTTGTTGATTGGATTTCTGTTAATAGATTTATTTCATATCATATATGGGGAAAATCAGGAGATTTTAGAATTGTGCCTATCTTCTCTCTGCCATCTTGGCCAGAAGTCCTTAATACTCTTCTTGAAATGAGTATTTTGTGTAGGTACAAAGTAATGTTTTTGTCTTCTTTCATTTCTTTTCTTTTTTTTCTTTTTAGGATTTTTTGCAAGGCAAATGGGGTTAAGTGGCTTGCCCAAAGCCACACAGCTAGGTAGTTATTAAGTGTATGAGGCCAGATTTGAACTCAGGTCCTCCTGACTCCAGGGCCAGTGCTCTATCCACTGTGCCACCTAGCTGGCCTCTTCTTTCATTTCCTGATACTGATAATTGATACTGATGATAGAGCAGATTTTTTCCCCCTGTTGAACATTGCTGGGGTCACTCATGACCATTCATGAACTAAGTTCTCAACTTCAAATAATTTCACCTATCCCTGGTGTTAGCCTTTTCTGACCCACTCCAGAGTGGTGCTTTTATAAGAGGCTTTACTTCCCACTTTTTAAATTCATTTAAATATCCAGAAATCAGGGCAGCTAGGTGGTGCAGTGGATAGAGCACTGACCCTGGAGTGAGGAGGACCTGAGTTCAAATCTTGTCTCAGACACATAATAATTACCCAGCTGTGTGACCTTGGACAAGTCACTTAACCCCACTACCTTGTAAAAAAATAAAAAATACCCCATAAATCTTGGAATTAATTGGTGGTTAGGCAATGTACTAAAATGGTCCAATGTCTGTGAAAAACTATGTGGACAATTGTTTATTTCCACATACCAGGCAAAGATGGGGCATCAGTGACTGGCAGAAGGTTGATCACTATTTGTATATGTCTGTGATTAATCAATAAACCTGATTATTAGGGCAACTTAACTTGAACCTTTATCTATATTTCCTGGAAAGTTAACACTGACTAGAAAAATCAGAATGATTTATTTTTTGTGTCATCTCCTTATTTGCCCACCTTCACCTTGAAATCACTGGTATCAAGTTCTCTGTTGCCTTGACTTGGAGGACTTTGTCATGTTCATAGATTTTTCTTTGTATTTTTATTTTCTGCAATAAACTTTGACACATAAGCTGTAATTATCTTCATAAAGCCTTCTTGCTTATTCTCACCAGGATTTTCACAGGGTAATGTGACCAAATATACTATGCAGTGATATATTATTGCTCTCAGATTCAAAGAATTACAGTAATACCAACTACTTTTTTTTTCCTAATCCAAGAATATCTCCAGGGCTATTTTTCCATATGACCACAATTTCCTTGTGTTTTCTGGTTTCATTTGTAAAGAAAATGTGAATATTGTATTTTTAAGTTCTTTTAATAATACATCAACTTAGCTATTGACCAGAAATCTTCAATTTAGAGAATAAACAATATAAACTAATCAGGAGATCATTTATTTAGAATTGGGAGGGACTTTAAAGACCATCAGGTCTTTTTTTCTCTCCCCTGCCCCGCCCCCCCAAACAATAAAGAGCCTGAGTTCTAGAGGAGTTAAAAGACTTGATCAAGGGCACAAGTTTAAGAGGTGAAATTTAAACCCAGGTCCCTAACTCCAAGGCTAGTGATCTTTCTCCACTTTCCTATGCTGCTTGTTTAATATTTTATTTGTTCAGTCATTTATTTATTCAATCATTCAGTTATGTCTGGCTTTTTATTATCCTATATGGAGGTTTTCTTGGCAAAAACACTGGAGTGATTTGCCATTCCTTCTCCATGGATTAGGCTAAGAGAGGTTAAGTGATTTGCCCAGGGTAACACAAGTAATGGGTTTCTGAGATCAAATTTAAACTCAGATCTTCCTGATTCAACTCCCAGTGCTCTATTCATTGAACTATCTAACTGCCTATAATATTTTATAAAAAATCTCAAAACTATGAATCTTAGCACTATCTAACTGCTCTCTCTTCCAGCATTCTAATACAATCACCTCTGATACAGAATTTGGCCATAGAAGACTTTTTATCATTTTCTAAATCTCTCTATCTTTTTTAATAGGGTATCATTGACTAAGAATTCATCAATGTTTAAACAGAGACAATGAACCTCTTTCTACATAGTCAGACTTGTTCTTAGATAGCAGACACAGTCTATCTCTGGGACTGCTTAAAACTTTTCCAGCTGGTAGACCATGCCAGAGATTATAGCATGACCTTCAAATCAAATCAGTAAACATTTATTAAGTGCTTCCTATCTTCCTGTCACTGCACTGGGAATATAGATGCAAGAAAAAATGAAAGACCTTCCTGCCCTCAAGAAACATATTTTAGAAGGAGAAAACAACATATAAAGGGACACTGAAAAAGAAGGGAGGCAGGTGAGGGGTATCCACATAGGGGTATATAAGAAAAAACTAGGAGGAGAGTCTAGAAAGAAATGAAGACATGATTGACTTGGCATCTACCTTAAGTTAGGAGTTCTGAGAGAAATAATTTAGAGAAAGAGGATGCAGGTCAGTGGTTTTGTTGTTGCTTATTTCCTCAGTTTTTTTTTAATTTTTATTAAAGATATTATTTGAGTTTTACAGTTTTCCCCCAATCTTGCTTCCCTCCCCCCACCCCCACCCCAAAGATAGCACTAACTCAGTCTTTACTTTGTTTCCATGTTGTACCTCAATCCAAATTGGGTGTGATGAGAGAGAAATCATATCCTTAAAGAGAACAGAATTCTCAGAGGTAACCAGATCAAACCATAAGACATCTGGGTTTTTTTTTTCTGAATTAAAGGGAATAGTCCTTGTACTTTGTTCAAACTCCACAGCTCCTTATCTGGATACAGATGGTACTCTCCTTTGCAGACAGCCAAAAATTGTTCCCAATTGTTGCGTTGATGGAATGAGCAAGTCCTTCAAGGTTGAACATCACTCCCATGTTGCTGTTAGGGTGTACTGTGTTTTTCTGTTTCTGCTCATCTCACTCAGCATCATTTCATGCAAATCCCTCCAGGTTTCCCTGAAATCCCATCCCTCCTGATTTCTAATAGAACAATAGTATTCCATGATATACATATACCACAGTTTGCTAAACCATTCCCCAATTGAAGGACATTTACTGGATTTCCAATTCTTTGCCACCACAAATAGGGCTGCTATAAATATTTTTGTACAAGTAATGTTTTTACCCCTTTTCCTCATCTCTTCAGGGTATAGACCCAGTAGTGGTATTGCTGGGTCAAAGGGTATGCACATTTTTGTTGCCCTTTGGGAATAGTTCCAAATAGCTCTCCAGAAGGGTTGGATGAGTTCACAGCTCCACCAACAGTGCAATAGTGTCCCAGATTTCCCACATCCCTTCCAGCAATGATCATTATCCTTCCTGGTCATACTGGCCAATCTGAGAGGTGTGAGGTGGTACCTCAATGATGCTTCAATTTGCATTTCTCTAATAATTAATGATTTAGAGCATTTTTTCATATGGCTATGGATTGCTTTGATCTCCTCATCTGTAAATTGCCTTTGCATATCCTTTGACCATTTGTCAATTGGGGAATGGCTTTTTGTTTTAAAAATATGACCCAGTTCTCTGTATATTTTAGAAATGAGTCCTTTGTCAGAATTATTAGTTGTAAAGATTGTTTCCCAATTTAATACTTTTCTTTTGATTTTGATTACATTGGTTTTACCTGTGCAAAACCTTTTTAATTTAATGTAATCGAAATCATCTAATTGGTTTTTAGTGATGTTCTACAACTCTTCCTTAGTCATAAACTGTTCCCCTTTCCATAGATCTGACAGGTAGACTAGTACTTGATCTTCTAATTTGCTTATAGTATTGTTTTTTATGTCTATGTCCTGTAACCATTTGGATCTTATCGTGGTAAAGGGTGTGAAGTGTTGGTCTAATCTAAGTTTCTTCCATACAAACTTCCAATTATCCCAGCATTTTTATCAAAGAGGGAGTTTTTATCCCGGTGGCCTGACTCTTTGGGTTTATCAAACAGCAGATTACTATAATCCTCTCCTGCTTTTACACCTAGTCTATTCCACTGGTCCACCACTCTATTTCTTAGCCAATACCAAACAGTTTTGATGACTGATGCTTTATAATATAATTTTAGATCTGGTAGTGCTAAGCCACCTTCATTTGCATTTTTTTCATTAAGCTCCTGCCAATTCTTGACTTTTTATTTCTCCATATGAATTTACTTACATTTTTTTCTAGTTCATTAAAGTAATTTTTTGGAATTTTGATTGGTAGGGCATTAAACAGATAGTTTAGTTTTGGTAGAATTGTCATTTTTATTATATTAGCTCTACCTATCCATGAGCAGTTGATAGTTGCCCAGTTATTTAAATCTGATTTAATTTGTGTGAGAAGTGTTTTATAATTGTTTTCAAAAAGATTCTGAGTCTGTCTTGGCAAATAGACTCCCAAGTATTTTACAATGTCTGAGGTTACTTTGAATGGAATTTCTCTTTCTAGATCTTCCTGCTGTTTCTTGCTAGTCATATATAGGAAAGTTGAGGATTAATGGGGGTTTATTTTATAACTTCCAACTTTGCTAAAATTGCTAATTGTTTCCAGTAGTTTTTTAGATGATTTCTTGGGATTCTCTAGGTAGACCATCATGTCATCTGAGTATAGTGAGAGTTTTGTCTCTTCCTTCCCGATTCTAATTCCTTTAATTTCTTTTTCTTCTCTAATTGCTGACGCTAACATTTCTAATACAATATTGAATAGTAGTGGTGATAATGGGCACCCTTGTTTCACCCCTGATCTTATTGGGAATGGCTCTAGCCTCTCCCCATTGAGTATAATGCTTGTTGATGGTTTCAGATAGATACTGCTCATTATTTTAAGGAACAGTCCATTTATTCCTACACTCCCTAGTGTTTTTAATATGAATGGATGCTGTATTTTGTCAAAAGCTTTTTCAGCATCTATTGATATGATCATATGGTTTCTGATAGGTTTGTTATTGATATAATTGAGTATACTGACAGTTTTCCTAATATTGAACCAACCCTGCATTCCTGGAATAAATCCTACTTGATCATAATGTATTATCCTAGTGATAACTTGTTGTACTCATTTTGCTAAGATTTTATTTAGGAGTTTTGCATCTATATTCATGAGGGAAATAGGTCTATAATTTTCTTTCTCTGTTTTAACTCTTCCTGGTTTAGGTAGCAGTACCATATTGGTTTCATAGAAAGAGTTAGGCAGAGTTCCATCTTTCCTTATTTTTCCAAAGATTTTATATAGTATTGGAACCAATTGTTCCTTAAATGTTTGGTAGAATTCACTTGTGAATCCATCAGGCCCTGGAGATTTTTTTTAGGGAGTTCACTAATGGCTTGTTGAATTTCTTTTTCTGAGATAGGGTTGTTAAGGTATTTAATCTCTTCTTCATTTAACCTGGGCAATTTATATTTTTGTAAATATTCATCCATTTCACTTAGATTATCAAATTTATTGGCATAAAGTTGGGCAAAATAATTTCGAATTATTACTTTAATTTCCTCTTCATTGGTGTTGAGTTCAACTTTTTCATTTATAATACTAGCAATTTGGTTTTCTTCTTTCTTTTTGTTAATCAAATTGACCATATGTTTAACAATTTTATCATTTTTTTCATAATACCAACTTTTGGTTTTATTTATTAATTCAATAGTTTTTTGCTTTCAATTTTATTAATTTCTCCTTTGATTTTTAAAATTTCTAATTTGGTATTTGATTGGGGATTTTTGATTTGTTCTTTCTCTAATTTTTTTAGTTGCATGTTTAGTTCATTGATTTCCTCTTTCTCCAATTTATTCATATAAGCATTTAGAGCTATAATATATCCCCTGAGAGTTGCTTTGAATGAATCCCATAGGTTTTGGTATGTTGTTTCATTATTATAATTATCTAGGATAAAATGGTTAATCCTTTCTATAATTTGTTTTTTGGTCCACTAATTTTTTAAGATGAGGTTATTCAGTTTCCAATTTGCTCCGGGTCTATATCTCCTTGGCCCAGTATTGCATATGCCTTTTATTGCATTGTGTTCTGAGAAAGATGTATCCACTATTTCTGCCTTTCTGCAGTTGATCATCAGGTTTTTATGTCCTAGTACATGGTCAATTTTTGTATAAGTTCCATGTACTGCAGAGAAAAAGGTATATTCCTTCCTATCCCCATTCAGTTTCCTCCATAGGTCTACCATATCTAATTTTTCTAACAATCTATTTACCTCCCTAATTTCTTTCTTGTTTGTTTTATGATTTGATTTATCTAGATCTGATAGCGGGAGGTTGAGGTCTCCTACTAGTAGAGTTTTGCTGTCTATGTCTTCCTGTAATTCTTTCAGCTTCTCCTCTAAGAATTTGTTTGTTGTCCCACTGGGTGCATATATATTCAATATTGAAATGACTTTCTTGTCTATGGTAACTTTTTGGAGGACAAAGTTTCCTTCCTTATCTCTTAACGCTATCTATTTTTGCTGCTGCTTTGTCTGAGATAAGGATTGCTACCCCTGCTTTTTTTACTTCATCTGAAGCAAAATATATTTTGCTCCAACCTTTTACCTTTACTCTATATGTATCTCTCTGCTTCAAATGAGTTTCTTGTAAGCAGCATATTGTAGGATTCTGGTTTTGAATCCACTCTGCTATTTGCTTACATTTTAAGGGAGAGTTCATCCCATTCACATTTAAGGTTATGATTACTAATTCTTTATTGCCCTCTGTGCTATCTTCCCTCTGTTTGTATTTTTCTCCCTTTCACCCCCTTTATCCATATTCCCCAGGATTTTGTTTTTGAATACCACCCCCTCCAGTGTGTTTGCCCTCCTATATCACTCCCTCCCCTTTCTTTCCCCTTTCCCTGTTCCCTTCCCTTCCTTTTGTTATTTGCCCTTATTTCCTCCACTCCCCTTCCCTTTCTCTGTCACCCCTCCCCTTTTCCCCTTTTACTTCTTGAAAGGTTAGATGTTTTATAACTTAACTGAGTGTGTGTAGGTTGACTTTAAGCCAAGTCTGATGAGAAGAAGATTCACGTGCTTCTCTTCTACTCCCTTCTTCCCCTCTATTACCATAGGTTTTTTGTACCTCTTAGTGTAATGATATTTGTCCCATTCAATCCCCTCCCTCCTCCCGTCTCTTTCCTGTCCCCCTTTTATGGAGGTAGTGTATTTTTTTTAGATCATTCTATCTAAGTCATAGAAAATTCTGAGTGTCTGATCCTTCTAGTTCAATATATTCTGTTGAATAGAGTCCAAATTCCTGAGAGTTATTAGAGTCTTTCTCCCCGGTGGAGTTAAAGCCAGTTACATCCCATTAGATATCAGTCTCATGGATAGGTCATGGATGTCTAGCATTTCTGGCTATGTATATTCTCTCTGTTAGAGTTACATTTCTCAGGATTCTCAGGATTTATGAGAGCCTCTACCCCCCCCCCCCCATGCTGGGATATAGCCAGTTTCAACTTGCTGGATTGCATTTTTTTCCTTTTACTGCCCCCCCTTTTCTTTACCTTTTCATGTGTCTCTTGAATCTCCTGTTTGATATCCAAATTTTCTGTTTAGCTCTGGTCTTTCCATCAGAAATTTTTGGAATTCTTCCATTTCATTAAATGTCCATCTTTTTCCCTGGAAGAGAAGGCTCAGCTTTGCAGGAAAGTAGATTCTTGGCTGCATTCCAAGCTCCCGTGCTCTTCGAAATATCTCGTTACAGGCCCTTCGATCCCTTAAAGTTGATGCAGCCAGGTCCTGAGTGATCCTTACTGTGGCTCCTTGATATTTAAATTGTTTCTTTCTGCCTGCTTGCAGGATTTTCTCTTTTATCTGATAGTTCTGGAGTTTGGCCACAACATTCCTTGGTGTTTTCCTTTTAGGATCTTTTTCTGGTGGGGATCCATGTACTCTTTCAATAACTACTTTGCCCTCCTATTCCATGGTGTCAGGGCAATTTTCCATCACTAGATCCTGTAATATTAAGTCCAGGCTTTTTTTTTCTTCAATGTTTTCAGGAAGTCCTATAATTTTCAGGTTTCCCCTCCTCGATCTATTCTCGAGGTCAGTGGTTGTGTTGATGAGGTATTTCACATTTGCTTCTATTTTTTCTATTTTTTGATTTTGTTTAACTGACTCTTGCTGTCTCGGGGAGTCATTAGTTTCTGTATACTCCATTATTTTTGGGGGGGAGGAGTTTTCTTCATTAACTTTTTCCAATTGGTCGATTCTACTTTTGAAAGAGCTTTCCATTTGACCAATTGAGGTTTTGAGAGAATTAATTTCTTTTTGCATTTGCTCATTTGAGAATCTGAGAGAATTATTCTCATTTTGCAAGGTATTAATTGTCTCCCCCAAATTTTCCAGTTGATTTTTAAACTCCTTCCTTATTTCTTCAAGGAAGTCTTTCTGTGCTGGAGACCAGATTGTATTCTCCTCAGAGGTTCCAGGTCTCTCTGGGTTGGGGTCTTTCCCTTCCTGGAATTTTTCTATGGATCCACCTTTCTGCTGACCCTTCTTCATTATGCTAAGACCTTGAGTTGGGTGGGGCTGGTTCACCTGGGCTTGGGATCTCTAAAGGCTTTACTGAGTGCAGTTTCTCTGGCTGGCCAGTAGGAGGAGCTGGTTGCCCTCTCTGGGGTGTCTGTGACCTTGGTTGGGAGGCCTTCTCCCTTTGCTTGAGGGAGGGAATTGGAGCTATTGAATTCTTTTGCCTTCAATCAATGTGGGCTTTACCCTGGCCTGAGGTGTTTCCTGAGCTGGGCTGGTTCTTTTGCTCACACACCTGGGCCTGAGGCAGAAATAATTTGCATTTCTTTGGGAGGAGGCCTTGGTGCAATGGAGGCATGGGCTCAGAGTTTCTCAGACCTGAGGATCCCAGGGATGGTGTCTGCAGCTGTTCTGCACCAGACCTCTCCCTGCCGCCCCTTTCCCAAGCTCCAGGGGGAGAGCCCCGACACCAGCGCCTCTGCTTCCCCACAGACCCAAGTCCCCTTCATCCAGCCCCACCGCTGATCCAGCAGGTCTGGCTCTTGGGCCCTCAGACTCCCAGTTCTGATTCAGCTGTTGGTCTGGCTGATCTTCCCTGGGAGCTCAGACTCACCGGCCAGTACTCAGCCAAGGCTGCTGCGGGAGACAAATCCTGAGGTAGATTTTCCTCCCCTGGCTTTTCTTTCTGGGTTTCCTGGTTCGGGTTTCTTTTAAGAGGTTTGTTTCATGTGATAGATGGGGAAGAGATCAGGAGACTTTAGAACTGTGCCTGTCTTCTCTCCGCCATCTTGGCCGTCCAGTTTTTTTTAAGTATCAAAAATCTATGGGTGAAATGAACTTCCAGATTTTTATGACATTCATGATAAAGTCCAGAGTCAGAAGTACTGACAATAGCGTTCATCAATCTAGGATCACCTCCACTATACAAAGAGGCTTTGGAATGGGAGCTTTATTGAGATCTATATTACTAAAATATTGGCCATTCCCAAAGATCAGTTGTGCCTAAAAATTCTCAGTGTTACTATGTTGCAATGTTTTAGCTGGAGGTTTTTTCCAATTAAAATTTTTTCTGATCCTTCTAGCTGAAAATAGAAGTTTATATGGTATTATTTTCCCCTGCAAAATTCTTTTTGGCCTTTGAACTTTGCTTTTACTTATATCCCATTTAATTTGTAGCTTATATATTTATGTAAGCCCATTTTATTATCTATTATAAGCTTTTTGAGTTAAAGAACTGTATCATTTTATATTTTGGTATCTTATTGCCTAGCAAAGTTCCTTACATTTAGTTGATGCTTAGTTGAATTGAATGGATTTGTGGTGATAGAAAATTGTTGCAGAGGTGTCTCGAATTCTTGACAACTCTCCCAGGAATAGCTTCTGGGAAGCATTTAAATCTGAGTAGAAAAAAATCTTCTAAGAAAACCAGAATCAGCAAGGGCTGACTCATTTCAACCAGGCGTCAATAGATGCTACTCACATTATGACCCTCTATCTCAATTTCTTATATGAAAAGATTCCTTCTGTACAAATTCTGGGTGTCACAGATGAATGTTAACTGCTTCCTTCTTCCTCCTATAACATGCAAGGAGGTGAGAAGCTATAGTTATCACACCTCTGTGCTTTTTTTAGTCTTTTGATCAAATAGGACTTCAAATCCTGTTTTCTTCTTTTGTGTAGTCAAAACTCCTTTTATGGATCAATTTTTCAGCCTGGGGAGTATGTTTGTTTGTGTGTATGTGTGTGTGTGTGTATGTGTGTGTGTGTGTGTGTGTGTGTGTGTGTAAAACAACAATAACTGAAATGAACATGGTACTTTTTAGTTTGCAAGCACTTCACATAGCATGTTATTTGAACCTCACAATTACCCCTGAGGTATGTGCTTTTATTATACTCCATTTTTACAGTTAGTAAAATTAAGACTGAGAGGACAAATGACTTGTTTTTTGTTCATACAGCTAGTGAATGAGAGAACTGGGATAAGTATCATCCATTTTATCTTGTTCACTGGTGTGTTACTTTAGTTTTCTCTTGTTTTTTCCCCCTCAAATATAATTCCTCACTTGTTGAGTTCTTTGAAATTTCAGAGTATTTTAAAAATAGTTGTGGGATTTTTTTTTTTTTACTCATTGATTTTCAGGTTTATTCTATTCATTTTTCTTTTAACAGTGGGTTTGTTGGGCCCAGGCTTTTTATTCTTTTTCTGATGTTGACTTGAAAAAGGCAACTAGTGGGGAGGCTAGGTGGCACAGTGGATAAAGTACCGACCCTGGAGTCAGGAGTACCTGGGTTCAAATCTGGTCTGAGACACTTAATAATTACCTAGCCGTGTGGCCTTGGGCAAGCCACTTAACCTCATTGCCTTGCAAAACAAAAAAAGGCAACTAGTGTAGCTATTCACTCCATTCATCTTACCCATACTGTATTTCCCCATTTATAAGATGCACCCTTTTTCAAAAAAGTTGGATTCTAAAGACTGGCATCATCTTATACAGTGGTTATAGAATTTTTTCCTTACATTTCCCACTTTTTTGTGCTTGTTTTTGCTCTCATTGTTATAAATTTTTTAACTTGCATTTCCTGCTTTTTGGTGCTTGTTGTCTTTGAGCTCATTGTTTCACATTTGTTACTGGTATATTAGATTACGTTTTGCCATGTTCTACCCTGAAATGGCTCAGGAAAGATTTTCGTCCAGTGCTGAATTCAACTTCAAAGTGATCTAGTTTGCAAAAGTGAATGGAAATCTTGCAGCTGAATGTTAGTTTGGTCCTCCTCCTACTGAGAAAACAATCTGACTGGCTACGGTAAGAAGAAACCCTACTGAAAACGCCACAGCAGCAGAAGAAGGCCAAGAGAGGGAAGTCAGCCAAATGGTCTAAGAGAGGGCATTGAAGAGATGGAGGGAAGAGCAAAGGGCCGTTAGAATTCCTGTGTCAACTAAGATAGTTCAGCTGGCTGCCAGAAGAATTTCTGATGAAAATGAAGTGACTTATTTCAAAGAAGGACACAATTGGTGCTTCAGGTTCATGAAATGGAATGGACTAAGTATGTGTCCATGCACCAGACTTGCCCAAAAGATGCCTGAAAGCTATGAGCAGAAGCTCCTTAAATTTCATGATGAATAAAACTTGCGTTCAATAACTGTATGTAATACATTTTTTTCAAATTTCAGGTCCCAATATTAAGATGGATCTTATACATGGGAGTGTCTTTACATGGAGAAATATGGTCATTAAATATTACTTCCTATTTTTTCTTTCTTCTTCTTATATTATCATTTTTTAAAGTTTCCTTTTTAATTTTTTCAATTTTATTTTGAGTTCAAAATTCTCTCCTTCCCTCTCTATATAAAGTACAATTTTATGAAATAAAATGAAAAGCTGTATCTCCTTAGGTATCCATAATGTGCAAGTGTCCATAATACAGAAGTTGAAATACAAAAGACTTGGCTTTGAATTTCAGATCAGAAACTTATTAATTATATGATCTTGGGGAAATCATTTAATGTCTCAGTGTCTTGGTTTTGTCAAGTGCAAAATCAGGAGATTGGAATGGATGACCTCTATGGTCCTTTCCAGCATAAAATTTTATAGATGAGAAAAATTAAAGCTTCTAAAATGTCTCATGTTGACTCTGTGTCTGTAACACAAATGGAGATATAGGAGAGATGCTGTGGAAATAGAATCAGAAAGTTTTGGCAACTAAATGATAAGGAATTTATGGGAGAATGAAGAG
This sequence comes from Macrotis lagotis, assembly GCF_037893015.1. Classification (NCBI taxonomy): domain Eukaryota; kingdom Metazoa; phylum Chordata; class Mammalia; order Peramelemorphia; family Peramelidae; genus Macrotis; species Macrotis lagotis. The sequence continues at coordinate 122,622,462 of NC_133661.1, forward strand.
TCAAGAGTGTCTCTGAAGTTATGAAACCAGGTCAATGGGTGGAAGTTGAAGTCCTTGACTGATTAAGTTATGGAATTAGTGATTTGATTATGCCAGTCTTTGTTATCTGAATTGTTTTCTGAAATTTCAGGAGTATATAAAGAAACAAACAGACCTCTAAGAAAAGGAATCAGAGTGGAGCATAAATAACCTAAAAAACAGAAAGCAGATTTGGGTCTTAGGGATGCATTTGTTTATCCATATAGCCACCTCCCAGAGAACCTCCAACCGTAGAGATGACAGTCAAGTAGAAACATTGACAGAACCTCTTATGAGAGGTACCATGCTTCCCCAGGTAAGGAAAGATCAAAAGGCATGAGAGATGGCAGAGATGGCAGCATTCAGATGCAGCCAAGGTAGAATGGTGAGAGCTGTCAAACTCAATCTTCTGAAGGAGCAATGAGATTTCCTCAACACAGTCTCCTAAAGAGAAAAGGAACAACAATATGTGGTATAGAAGAGCAGCAAAGTTCAGAACCAATCTTACTATTAACCATGAGACCAATTAGACTCTCCATGTCCAGTGGTGAATAGGTTACTAGTTTAGCATTCTCAAGAACAAAATTTCCCCTTTGTGGAACCACTGAACCTCAAAGTAATACTACTGTCAACTGCAGGACTGGGAAAACTTTTAGGGGAAGCCTGAAGTAGAAAGTTTACCATTCACTGATAAGCTGCTTCAAGTTCTAGACTCTGAGAGAGTCTCAGCCTTTACAGTAGCAGTCAATGTACATTATTTGTTTAATTTGTGAATGGCAGCATGATATACTAGCTACCTAACTGATCTTGGAGCAAAGAAACACCAGGTTCAAGTTGTGACTCCAGGAGATACTGACCACATGATCCGAAGCAAGTCATTTAATTTTTCAGTGTCCCAGTTAACTCTTCAAACACATTATAAATGTTTTTTCAATCTGTATTAATTGATAGAATTTCCTAAATTATAAATTCACTTTGATAATGAAACTATAGGTCTGAATCAAGTTTTATTTACATTTATTCTGGATAAATGCCTCAGGAAAAACCCACATGGATAATTAAATAGACTACTGTGAGAGTAGATTTGGCTTTTCTCAACTGCAGAGACACAGTTAAAGTGTTTTGACTATTGTCATATCCCTAGTAGGCAATTACTGGGCCTGGAGTAGACTTTAGTCCTTCTGATCCTCAGATTCATGCTCTCCTCATTGTATCCCCATAATAACAGCTGAACACTGAGCAATAGAGGGTATCCCAAAGGGATTGTTGCTGTTCAGTAGTTTCAGTCATGTCTGACTCTGTGATCCTGTTTGGATTTTTCTTGGTAAAGATACTAGAGTGGTTTGGCATTTCCTTTTTCAATTCATTTGACAGAAGAGGAAAATGAGGCAAGCAGAGGCTAACTTGTGTGCAGGGTCACAGCTAGTAAAGTGTCTGAGAATGGATTTGAATTCAGTTCTTCCTAACTCTAGGCCTGGTGCTCTTTTCATCATACTGCCTAGTTATATTCCCAATGAGATAATCTGAGCTAATTATTAAGATGATCAAAACATGATGGTTTTCTATATTTGAATAAACATGTGAAACCCCTGGATTGGGTACTGGAGGGAGGACTATTTGCTTTAGATTTGAGTACTATAAGTGTGGTTGGTAGGTTGTGGAGGTGGATGAAATGAGTGGAAGTCATACTAAATCCTTTTCTAGTTAGTAATGGAAAGTTATTTTTTTTTTTGTAAAAGGCTACTACAGCATAGTGGAAGTAACTTGTAGAATAGAAAGCAACATCTATCTTTGAGTCATGAACAAATGCTAAGGGATAAGACCCAGCCATGATAACTGGTCTCTAAGCCAGGGAGACCTAGGGCTCACACACTTTTTCTGATCCCCACTTCCCTCTCACACACTTAGTTATGGGACCTATGACAACTCACTTAAACTTTCAGTCTTCTAGGCAATTCTATAAGACTCTGTGACAGATGCCAACCTGATTTGGCAGAAAGTTGTTTCCTCACTTGGAAATACCCTAAACTTAAGAGAACTGGAGGCAGGATAGTCCTCCCTTCCTCCAGCTCCATATATTGCATAGTTCCTATGCTTAGGATTATCAGGCACTAAACTGTCTGGATCTTCTGGAAAGAGAGTAAGAATGATAGTCTGGTATTTTTAAAGACTTGACCTATTTTGGCTGCTCAGTCAATAAAAATAGTCTATTCCCATCAACATGGGATTTTCTCCTAGATGTAGATACCTCCTATCTCCTACATGGGTTCCTTCATCTTAGGTGGTTTAGGAATGAACCCTGAGGAAGGGTGGACATGTAACTAATTCAACCTTTAGGCATTAGAGGTCAGAGTAGCTATTGGTACACTGTACTTTCTCTAAGACTAAATACCTGATACTGAATTCTAAGGTGGAGAGGCAGGAAAGAGGCAGATTGAGAATTAGAAAGAATCTTAGAGATCATCCAGGTCAATTTTCTCATTTCAAATGTAAGGGGAAAAAAACAAAAAAACTAAGGTGAGAGAGAAAAGAAATTACTCTCCTTCTCTCTGCCCAGAGTTCCCCTGCTTCAATAGGTAGTAAGTTTGGGAAGTAGGCATACGAAGCAAGGTCTTCTGAGAATGCTCTTTGAATTATACTGTGATATAATTAGTAATTTAAGGTCCATCCTTCATATGATTAAGCCAGTTGATTGTAAAAAGAAAATATCCATATACATGGATAATTGATTACTAAGTCAAACTACACCAGCTATTTCATAGGAATAACCCTAAGATAATAAATTTCAAAAAATTAAGTGGTATATCCAACATAGCAAGTAAAATTCAAAAGAGCTATGAATTCCTTGTAGAGTTTGAAGACCAAGGACTATTACCTTTAATTTAAAAAAGTTATCTTAGTATGTAATCTTGCTATTTCTTATATTTTGTTTTTCTTCCTTAAGGATATGATTTCTCTCTCAACATAACCAATTTTGATCAATGAATAGCATCGAAACAATGTAGAGACTATCAGACTCCCTTCTGTGAGGGGTGGGGTAGGGAAGTGAGATTAGGGGGAAAAATTATAAAATTCAAAAATAAATAAATAAATTAGAAAAAAAGAGTTTTAATTTAGAGAGAAAAGAGAGCTCACAGAGAATGGTCTCATTTTTTTTTCAATAAAGTTTTGAGCTTATTTCCTCAGTTGATAGCTGAAATAGTATGGCAACAATGAGAAGCTTGAGAAGATAAAAGATGACTGGAAAAAACTGTCATGGGGAGTGTAATTGAGAACCAGTATGAGAGTGGTAAAAAAAGAATTGTTTGGGGTAGTGTGAACCTAGTTAAAATTAGATTAACATACATTGGTGGTGAACTCAATCAGCATAATTTCACAACTTTCTCTTGTTTTACTTTATATCACATTGTTATTAGGAATGGAAGACAGGGATGTGAGAATTAATGGGTAGAACAAGAGGGCAAGGGGTTCAAGAGAAGAGAATCGTGTTGAGTAACCCAATGGTTAACCACTGGGTCATAAGATTGGAAAGAAGGGGAAAAGAAACTAAAGCAGGGGAGATGGTCTAGGATAGTTCTGTAGGCTGGTGGGACTGGAGGACATAGGAAGAATGATGCATAAGGCAAAGAAAGTCATGAAATTATAGGACAAGTTCGTAAAGAGATTTTAAGAAATTTTGATCACAATAACTGATTTTATGATAGATGCTAAGATCATGAAGTGTGATTACTATGGTGTGTGGGGGCACACACACTTAGAACATTGCTATATAGACTTAAAGTTTAACAAATACTGGGTTTTAACCTCAATTGTTTTAGATCCTTCCTAATAATCTTTTCTACTATCTTCTTTTTAATTTTTTAGCCAATACCAAAGAGTTTTTAATGATTACTAATTTATTGTATAATTTGATCTCTGGAAGTGCCATTCTCCTTTCATTCCTACTTTTCCCCTATTATTTTCTTTGAGATTTGATAATTGAAAATAATTTTATTATTTTGCCTAACTCTCTAAAACTTCCTATTGGTATTTTAATTGGCATAGTAGTAAATTAATTTTAGTAGTATTGTAGTTCTTATTATATTAATGTGGTCAAGTGAAGGGCACTGAAACATCCTTCATTTGTTTTTAAATCATTCTTTTAATTCTTTATTTAAGGGGAGTTTTGTAATTGTATCTGTGTAGTTACTGACTTGTGTCCTGGTAGAGTGACTTTCATAAATGTTATACATTTCTTAGTTATTTTGAAAAGAATTTCTCTGGAGATTATTATTATTCTCTGGAAATTATTTTCTTCTGGATTTTTGTTGCTATTTAGATATGCTATTGGTTGTTGTGAGATTATTTTGTACACTATTACTCTAATAAAGCTATTTATTATCTCTAGAAAACTAGAATAAAGAGCCTTTTCCTAACATAAAAAAGTCATGATTTCCAGATTAAAGTATCCACTTCAATCTCCTTTTTAAAAAAGGAGAACCTATTATATTTAATGGGGGTGTGGTTGTAAAGCACATTCAATTAGAAAACCATTGATACTGGTGGCAGCAGATTCAAGTCTATAAAATGCCTCATTTTAGCAGAAGCCTTGTTTAAGAAATTTGTCCCCATTGAATCTCTAAAGGTTTTCAAACCTTCCATGGAAAGTACATTGCAAAATTATTATCTTTTCCCTTTCCATGCTCTTCTTTCACCTCTTTATTTATTTATGAATTTTTAAAAATTGTCCCTTTATGCCAAAGAGCTTCAGTGTTTATAACCTTAATTTTCTGCCCAAAGAACTTGGTTCTTAGCATTATAGAATAACCTGACAGATAGGTTCTAAAAAATGTTTTGTCAGGAACCCGATATACATGCTGAATTCCTTGTGCTCCTTTGACATTATGTGGTTTCTTAACTTATAAACAGGAGGCATAGTATTGGGGAAAAGGTATTGGACTTAAAACTTGAAGACCTGGCTTTAAATTTTGATCTGAATATGCCCTGTCCATTTGACTTAGGGCAAATTATTTTATCCCCTCAGCCTCCTCATCTTTAAAATGAGTAGGAAAGAGAAGAGGAGAGGATGAAGCTTAAGATTCTTTGCCAGCTCTCATCATCCATGTCTCTAAAGCTCAATTCAAAATAATAGCTCAGAATGCTCTTCTGAAGCTACATGGCTAGATAAATCAACTAGCCTATGATGTCCTTAGATGAGAAAGGACTTAAGGCAAGCATTCACAACTGTCCAATGTCTTATGTACAATGGCGTACCTGCAGAGTCCCCAGCTTGACATGATCTGTCCCTTCTGTAAATTTCCAAAGAAAAGTGTCACTTTTGTATTTTCACATTTGATCTTGTATTGCAGATGTTCTTTTATTTGTGCCCTTAAAAGAATGTATGCTCCATAAAGGCAGGGGCTGTGACTCATGTGCATGAGTGCATGCGCCCCCATACACAACCCCCCCCCCCCCCCGCACAGCACCTTCAGCTTGACCAATGCTCTATTCCTTCTACCTACAGGGGACTAAAGCAATCATATTTAGATGGAGACAACAGAAAAACTGTGACATTTTTTTGAGTCAAAAACAAAATCTTACCCCTTCTAGCCTGCTTTTCTTGTGCTTCATTAGCCATTACTTCACTACATTATATGTTCTAAACTGTGGCCAGTCTCCCTCCTCTCTCCACCCCCATCCTAATTCCTTATCCTAATTTCTTATTACATGTTCTTCTTGACTAGTTTCATTGCCTTTATTGCTCAGATTGTATCCTATATTCCATACTTTGAAAATGATAACCTAGCTGATGCTTTAAGCCTTTCCCATCAACCAGGATCTGATCTTTGAAAACCAAAGATGATGGGATCATAGAATTTAGAAATCCAAGGGAGCTTAGAGGTCATTAAGTCCAACTCTCATGAGATAAGATGAGAAAACTGAGGCTCCAAGTGGTTAAGTGACTTGTTCTAAGTTATATAGCTAGCAAGTGTAAGGCAGGATTTGGACTCAAGTCCTAAATCAAAGTCTAGCATTTTAACCCCTGTATACTCAGCATTTTCACTTTAACTGTTATCTGGGTTTTCAGCCTCCTTCAAAAACATCTCTGGAATTGTTTGTTCCAGAGCATAATGAGAGAAGATCATTATCTACTAAGCACCTCCCCACCCCCAACCCTGTTCCCCCTGCTTTGTCTCAGGGCTAGGCTAGTGCTTTATCTAAAGCAAGGCAAAGAAGCCTTTCACTCTTCAAGATTGATAGACTCAGATAATCCAGATTTGTCTCTGACCAGATTGTTTTCTTGTAACCATTTGTCATATTGATGTGACTTTCTGGTCACCTAAGGACATCAAAAGACTCACTCAAATGAACTCTGGACCCTTCACCCTGGTGGGAGTTCTCAGTGACTCAGTGTTAATACACCTTACTCTGATGACCACCTGGGGCTCCATTTTCATCTGAACACAAAGATAAGTCTATCAGTGCTAGAGACTATGATATCCTTGTTGAATATCCTTTCCAGCTAAACTAAGCTTTTGTCAACTGTTAAAAGACCAATGCATATCTCATTTTTTTCTAATATAAATCACAAGATACTAGTTTGAACTAGGCCTGCTCATTACGTGACCCCCCCACTATCCTGTGTCCTCTGCAGTCCTAATACTAGTTCCTTGGAATGAGTTTATCACTCATCATTTTATATATCCCTTGTGAAATGAAGTTTACCTTGTATATCTTTTCACCATCCCTTTTAATTTCCTTTAATCATCATGTTTCTATAATCCTGCCTAGAGGAGACACATGTTATTCTCCTTCGCTTAATCATTCTTCCTATCAAAAATTTACTTCCAAGGAAGGGATCTGATAAAGTTATCCATAGTATATTGTAAAATATTGATAATATCTTATACCTTTCAATAGAATTTATAATATAAGTGGAGTAAAGTATAAATCCAAAGTAATCAATCTTGGGTAGAATTTCAGATGTAGTCCATAGTAAAAAAGTATGTGGGTCCAGGGAGAAAGATCTCTGAGTAGAGAAGGGAGAGGAACAAGAAAAGTAGTGGTTGTTAAAGTTATTTTAATTATTATGTGATTCCTAACAATTTCTGCTCCCTTTTTGCAAATGGCTCTTTCACTAAGTTATCAGACCATTAGATATTTTAGTTTTTTTGCATATTTTGGCCAAAAAAAATTAGAATAGAAGGTCAAGGGGCTGGCTAGGTGGCACAGTGGATAGAGCAGCAGCCCTGGAGTCAGGAGTACCTGAGTTCAAATCCAGTCTCAGACACTTAATAATTACCTAGCTGTGTGGCCTTGGGCAAGTCATTTAACCCCATTGCCTTGCAAAAACCTAAAAAAAAAAAGAAGATCAAGGACTAGAAAAGACATTAAAAGTTATTTAGTCAACTCTATAAAAGAAGAAATTAAGTCATAGAGAAGCTAACTGCCACAAAACAGCAGAGGTAAGATAGAACTTAAATTGTCTAAATCAAGTAAATTTCTCACATAGCATTTTTCCCAGCTTAGGGTGTGGTACTTCACTTTTCCTGGCAAAGAGTCTCTCTGTATTTTGTTAGACTGGTCTTTGATAGAAAATTTAACTACTTGTACTGAGTTGTTAAGATAACAATGAAAATAATGTTGTTTTTATTATAATTATAATAGCTTTAGAGTCTATGAAGGACTTAATTCATTCAATGCAAGTTATTTGACCTTTAGTGCCTCTAGCAACTCTAAAACTATAAATTAAAGAAGAGTTTCTTATCCTCTTCTTCAAAATAAAAAAATAGTTTGTTTTAAATTTAATAGAGTTATTAAGTGCTTGCACATCAATTTCCTTTTTATGATAAATGGGTTTGAGTTTATAATTATGTGTCCATGTGTGCATGTTCATAAGATTATACAGCATGCTTATTTTAAATATTATTTTTCAAAATTCACATTTCTTTGAAATTTGAGTAAATCATTATATTCAGTTTATGAAGCTTCCTTTAACATGGGTTACTCACAAAAGGGAAAGGTGATTAGAAGTTACTATAAAGGTTATCTGACATAGTAAATTCATAACCAATTTAATTTGTAGAATTTTAAAACATAAATTTCTTATGAATTTTGATGTTTGTGCCAAATCTGCATTTATCAATAATTCAAGTTGGTTACTTAATGTAAGTTACCATTTAAAGTCTAACTTATTGTTCAAAAAGTTGCATAACTCTAGAAAGTCAATTATTTGAAGATAACTTGTATATACTTTATCCTGAAAAGGGATTCATGGAGTAAGAGAAGAAAAATAATAGAAGCATCTATTTTGTCATGTTCTATCTAGGAGCATTATGGGATTTACCAATTGTGTTCTGTAGGGTCAGTTAACCCCATTAATAAGACCTTAATTTTAAGATCCACTATCATTTGAGGTCTTGTCTGTGCTAACTGACATAATAAACCTTCTGGGAAATTTTGGAAATGGTTCAAGGGCAAGATTTGTATAAATCTATCATTCCTGTATATCTAGGTGCCTGGCAGAGATTTTAGAATATTAAATGTACTGGTTGTAACAATGCAGAAATTGTATGCTGATAGTTTGACTAAATGAAATGGTGGGAACAATGAGGATCATGGGATCCAAACATAGCTTTAATTTGTTCTTATAGGGCATAGATGTACATTCATAGAATCATAACATCTTAGAAGGCACCTTAGAAGAAGCTAGGCAATCCAAATCTCCTATGTAATAGAGGAATTCCTTCTACAGAATTGTTTGACAATGCTTATTTAGCCTCTTCTCATGGACTTGTGACAGTGAATTCACTTCTTTACAAGGTAACATCCCATTTTTTGAGAGGTATAATAGTTAGAAAATCCTTTTAATTTATGTTAAATCTGCTTCTTTGTAGCTACCTCTTGTAACTTCTAATGTCTACACATTAATTTAGTTCTTAGAAGCATTTTGGTGATAAAGGAAAAAGTCAAACAAAAATTGGGAACAAAGCAATTGCCTTTCATTTGGGGAATAGCAAACAAATTATGGTAGATGAATGCAATGGAAAATTTGCACAATAAAGAAGTAAAATAATATGAGTAACTCATAGGTAATTAGGAAGACTTGACTGCATTGTTGCAGGGTGAAGAGTTCTTAAATATTCTAGACGAAAATAATCGTCTATCTCTTTCACTACTGCTTTTATAGTCAATAGTAAAGTTTAAGATTTAACTATTACCTGAGTGCTTCATGTATATTCTTTTGCAATCCCAGAAAGATTGCAAATTGCTTGAAGATGGACTCAATCATTCGCTCTCTGTGTCTCATATACAAGCTAACTTTGGAAGTGATGTGACCCGAGGATTTGTGGAAGGATCACATCTATTGAATTCATTTGTGGTTAAATGTTACACTGCTGACTCAATTCTTCAGATCTTTTGACATGAACTGTTGCCTAGTCAAACCATATCATTTTGTACTTCAGAAGTTGATTTTTTAAATGCAAAAGTCATACCTTATATTTATCACTATGAAATTTTTTTCTTAGATTTAGTTCATTATTAAGTCTGTTGTGATATTTTTGGACCCTGAATCTGTCATTTAATTGTTTCTCTTAGATTTGTCATTTGTGAATTTGACATTATATGCTCATATTAATGAATGATTAAAATATTCATAAGTTCACAGATTTAGAGGTGAAAGACAATTTAAAGATATTGAGTCAAAACCATAGAGAAGATAAGTTACATGCTATTAAGTGTCTAATGTTAAATTACTTAGAACTATGGACAAATCCCTGGAGTAATCCATTAAAGCCCTCCTTTCAAGTTTACATTGATCCATTAATGACTCTTCAAGATCATTCAGGAATGAGGTAAGTCAGTAAATATGTCTTTTCAATACTAGATTGGAAGCTATAAGGAACATCAAAGATCACTTAATGCAAACAACATTTAACCATTTGAAGAAATTGAGATCTAGAGAGTTTAAATCTACATGGAGAAAATGGGAGGACTGGGATTTGAAAAGAGGTCTTTTGACTTCATATCCAGCACACTTTCTCTGTACCATCTTCCTATGATGTTGCTAACTTCCATGTGTCTCCATTTATTCATATATAGAAATAGAGGGTTGTCCTTGCTGATGTTTATGATTGTTCCTATGTCTAAATCTTTTCTCTATAAAATTAGGATAATAACAAGAACATTTGTTGCTTCCTAGCATTGTCAAAGCATGCCCTGTGAACTTTAACTTGCTGATATATATGACTTATTCTTGTTAGGAATTTTAAAATGATTTTTTAAGGGTTTTTTTGCAAGGCAAATGGGGTTAAGTGGCTTGCCCAAGGCCACAGAGCTAGGTAATTAAGTGTCTGAGACTGGATTTGAACCCAGGTACTCCCGACTCCAGAGCCGGTGCTTTATTCACTGTGCCACCTAGCCACCCCTAAAATGATTTTTTAACATATACATGGGAATAATCTTGTTTGAGAAGAACCTGCAAGACTATGAGACTAAGGATTCTGTGGAATCAATGAATGATATACATTCATAAGTGAACTTCATGATAGTTGAAAATGTGATATACTCTAGAAAACTTTGTGAAAACCTTCCTATTGCTTTATCTCCAGTCTTCCCCGCCCCCCAGTGCTCAGACTTTCCTTCACTCAACTTTGACTTTTCTAAACTAACAGTAACAAGAACAATAATAGTTAGATTTGTATAACCCTTTAAGGTTTGCAAAGAACTTTACAAATAGCATCTCCCTTTATCCTTATAATAATATGGTAGGTGCATTTCAAAGATGAGGAAACCAAGCTAGAATGAAGTTAAGTGACTTACTTACCCAGAATTACCCAGTTATTAAGTATCTGAGGTCAAGTTCAAACTTTGCATCAACTCATTGCCTCTTTTTTATGTTATACAAAGTAAGTTGTAGGTATTTGTGCATCTTTATGTAGTAAAAGGATTGAAATAGAACTCATTTCTAAAACATGGGAGTGATGAAGAAGATGAGGAGTATGATAATAGTAAAAGATTTCAAACTATGAGGAAAAATAGTAATACCTGAATGCCATCAGATAGATGAGTACAGTGAAATAATGATAAATAATGGATCTGAAGTAGGGAAAAAATTAAAATTATGTGGGGAAGTAGATGAGATCCCAATAATTCTTATTGTTCTGTGTGTTACTGGAGTTTTGCTGAGGATATTTGTAGTGAACCTATAGAGTATGAACTTACTTCCTATGCTTCTATTCAAATATAAAAGGTATCTATGCTATCTATATGTGTAATAGGCCAGAGAAAAATTAATAGAAAAGAATAATTGCAGGAAAGTGACTTGTTCTTAAATGGTTTCTACTTGAACCCCATTGACCAAGTAACAATAAAATGAGAAAAGAATTAGAAAAGTCAGACTGCCTTTGCTTTTTTTATTATAGGACCAGAATCCTGCAATAAAATGAGAAAGTGAGGGTTCTAAGGTAGAGAGCAGACCAAGTCCTTTGCTTTTGGGGAATGACAAATAGGATAATGTGTTGGTAATGAGGAGATGAATTGAGATCTAGGGAAAGAAAAGGGTCAGCCTAAGGTAAGACTGGGAAGATTTGCTTCACCCCGCCCCCCCCCATTCCCTCTTTCATTACCACAGGTACTTCCTCTTTCTAACATAAGATCAACCCCACAGGAAGTCACTGTTAATCCTGAAATCAATTGTCATCAGCATTTGTGAACTAAATCTCTTCTAAAATCTTGGTGGGGAAGTAGGGGCATGGTTCTTAAGATTAATTATATAATACAAGAAGGCATCAAATAATTTAGGACAGCTAGGTGGTCCAATGTATAGTGCTCTGGACCTGGAGTCAGAAAGATCTGAGTTCAAATCTAGCCTCAGAAATTTGCTATATAATCCTGGGCAAGTCACTTAATTAACACTATTTGCTCAGTTTCCTCATCTGTTCAATAAAATGGAGAAGGAAATGACAAACAACTACAAGTATCTTTGCCAAGAAAATCATCAAGAGTCAGACAGGACTAAACAACTGAACAACAAATCAAATAAATTGATTTGATTTAGTCTTATAATCCATAGTTCAAGTTTCTTTTGTAAGACAATATTTGGGAAATCAGATGAAATAAAGGATCATTACAGTGATTATAAAATGGCATAAAGACAGACAGGAAGAAATAGAGTGGAGGATCTTTGTGTGTCCAGTTCTTGGACTGTTATTCCATCGAAGTCAAATCTATTAATCTTGTTTTATTGCAAAATTCAAAATTGCTACAGTTTGGCAGTTATAAAAATGATGGATAGGTTTATCTTTACTCAATACTTATCTAAGCTGTCTAAGAAACAAAAGACCAGCTGAATAGTATGGAAGATAAAACAAAGAGGAGCTTTTCTCCCTTTTTCAAAGGTGCTAGTGAATTCTTGTGGAGACAGAAGGTTCACTCTTGATTCCCATTATAAGGTTTCTTTTTTAAAGCAGAATGAGTAGAAGGGACGCTGAATTTGAAATCAGAGGGGCTTGGTCCAACTCCTAAGTCTTTCATTTATGACCTGTGTAATTTTTGGCATGTATTTAATCTCTCTGGTCTGATTCCTTTCTTGTAAAATGGGGAGATTGGGCTAGATGAGCTCTAAGGTATTAGCCATCTTTAAGTTCTGGTGTATATTATTTCTTCTCTAGCATCCATCATCATACCTGTCACTTGGGAAGGTGGGAGGAAAGATTCTGTTACATTTAAATCACTGATATAGCATAATCTCTTTCTATCTATTCATAGAACACTGAATCTAGTAGGGGGCTTAGAGAGTCATTTAGTCCAATCTCATTTCTGAGACTTAAATAAGTGAAGTTTAGTGAAGATTGTGGTTTGCCTCTGAAATGTTTTGTTTAAGTGATATTAGCTTGCATTCGTTGGTTGAGAATATTGTAATCAAATGATCTCTAGAACAAATGAATAACATCCAAAGAAGTTTTCTTAAAAAGGTTGTCTGAGAGGGGCAACTAGATGATGCAGAGGACCTGAATTTAAATCCAGTCTCAGCCACTTGATACTTGCTACCCTGTGACCTTGGACAAGTCACTTTACCCCATTGACCAACAAAAAAACAAACAAACAAAAAAAGGTTGTCTGAGTTGCCCTGGTCAGATTAAACACAATGAGATCAGTGACAAAGAAGTTGTGTTACTATAACCCAAGGTATAAGGTTTTTAGTAAGGTCTCTAAAGAAAAATTTAGCAAAGATTTGAAAATATTAAAATAAATTTCTTACAGTACTAGGGGAGAGTTATAGTTGTAGTATCCAAAAAACCTGAGAGGTAAATTTGAATTGTTTTACTGGACCAAAAGACTAATTGTATTTGTCTGTCAATCTGTACATTCTTGAATGTCTGCTTTCAGATAGATTAATATAAAAGCAAATTAGGACATTTGGAGCATACTAAGATGAACACTTGTTGAGAACTAACACTGTCAATTTTGTCCTTGCATCTCAGGGTCTAAGTTTAGGAGTTTGGATGTAATAGACTCTAAATGAACGTCTGTTAAATTGATTGTTGTATTTTGTTCCTTCATGAACATTAAACTTGCCTCTCATTTTTCCATAGAAAGAACTTGTCTTTTTTGAGGAAGTGAAGGAAGTTTTAGACTTTTAATTTCATCCTTGAAATTCTCTTTCAATGATGAATGTAGATCAACAAATGATCTTCAACCCATGGATCTAGAAAGGTATAGTAAATGCTACATTAGCCAGAGGCAGTACTGGATTTCAGATCATCCTGATACAACAACCTCTATCCACTATATGCTTCTTTTTATTCTCATTCACCTATTTTGCTTGCTGTTGAGTTGTTTTATAGCCTCTGGATATTTGAGTTCAGTTCTGTCTATGAGGAATCATTATTCAGACTGGGGACAGCAAGGGTAGAAAGAAAATAAAAAACTTATTTTAAAAAGTTAGAACACATAAGAAAATGATAGGTAAAGAGACACAGACAAAAGAGCAGTCAAGCAGAGTTTACTGGGCCAGCAAGTCAAAGATGACTCAGGTGCTGAGCAGAAGTCCCACCCAGATTTTTATAGTCTTGTTCTTATCCAGAAGGCAAAAGGTGTATTCCCTTCTCCCTTACTGGACTCAGAATCAGGTAGAGCTATAAGGTCCAAGGAGGTTGGGACACAAACCCCACATTAAACAATGAAACAATGGTAGTAGATTTACATCTAAAGAATAGGGAACTTCCACCCAATTTAACAAGATTCAACAGTCTTTAAGATTACAAATTTTGTTTCTATTACAATCATAATTCTCTATATCTTTCCCCTGCATCAGTTTCAGTCATGTCTGACTCTTTGTGACCTTATACAGAGTTTTCTTGACAAAGATACTAGGGTGACTTACCATTTCCTTTTCCAGTTCATTTACAGATGAGGAAACTGAGGTAAACAAGAATAAATGACTTGCCCAGGGTCACATAACTAGCAAGTGTCTGAAGTTGGATTTGAACTCAGGTTTTCCTGGCTCCAGAAGCAGAGTTCTAACCATGGAAAAAACAGGGTCACACAGCTACTAAGTATACGAGACTGAATTTGAACACAGGTCTTCCTGTGTTCAGGAAGCATCAGCATCCCTTGGATGCTCTATCCACTGTGCCAGCTAGCTGCTCCCATCGTTTCTTATCCAGCCTAATTTTCTCACAGATGGCATAACTCTCATGATGCTTCCTGGGGTCAGAGGGTACCCTGATTTTTCTTTTTTGGCAGCTTGTCATCCAGGACCCCCTCTGTTTTTATGTTCCTTGTGACATTGGGCTCATTTGTCCACTTTGGTGGCGATGTGTCACAGAGGAGGTACAGCTGGTACTATTCTATGTAACAACAAAACATGCAGATGAAAGGTGAACAAGGTCTCTATTGTAATCATTCATCCACACAGATGTTAAAGTGTTTCCTTGCATCATCTTGTTGTCAATTGGAATAACAGAGTGACCATTTACTAACTGTGGAGAGAGATAACAGAGTCACTAACAGACTAGTATGTCTTTTTAGAACAATGGTCTGATTCATGTCTTTTTGGAACAATGGTCTGATTCATGGCTTTTTAGAACAATGGTCTGATTCAGTGAGATAAAGGTTTCTCAGATTGGAACGATGTCTTTGTTCACCCAAGAAGATACATCTCTCACACTGTCCAAGTCCTTCAAGTACAACATACACTAGCCTCTATATAACATCCCACCCGATCCATATGTGGAGGTAGTTACAGTGGTCTTTGAAAATTAACAGTGACATTGTTTAAAATCCCATTCCCAGACTACCTTTTTTTTAGCCTTATTCCATATTCTACATGCAAATTATTGAAGGAGCTGTGATTTCATTCAGTGGGCAACTACCAGGTCTTAATCAATTTAATTTTAAGTTGCCTAGGTCATATAGAAGTTGTTTTCTAAGGTCACATATCAAAGTTAAGAGGCAGGATTTGAATCCAGAGCTTTGCCACTCCAAGACCAGAACTCTATCTGCTTCAACAGGCTGTTGATCACTTCATGGCAAATTCAATACCTCAGGCTTCCAGACTCATCATCTGGTTTCCTGCCTCCATGCATTGACATGGGTCATTGATCATGCCTAGAATTCACTCCTCCCACATCTCTGCCTATTGAAATATTTATCTTCTGTCAAGACCAATCTCAAGGACCTAGTCCATGAAGGTTCCTCTGGATCCCCCATGCTCTAAGTAGTATCCCTTTCCTTAAATATTTTTCAAGAATATTTTGTATGGTTCTTTTTTGCCTCTATTACTTTCTATTCCCTTTTATACTTATTAATTTACCTTTGGGAGAAGCAGGCTTTCTTTTGATGCTTTTGGTTCTAATTATGCCTCTGACATATACTGCCTATTGTCACCTAGATAGGTCATTTAACCTCTTGATGATCCAGGCAATGTTCTAAGATTTTTTTTATTTTTTGCAGCATAGCAATTGTTAACCTGTATTGGTTGAGGAGTTTCCTCACTTAGAGGGTTCTATGCCAATAGAATCACAAGTCTGGACCAACAAAGGAGTGGGCTTATTGTTTTCCACTTGGTAGACTGCATAGTCCTTGAGGGCAGGGGATAAGTTGTTTTTCATCCTCACAGTCTTAACATTTAATAACCTTTTACAAATTAGGCAATTAAATCTTTATTGAATTGAATTGAGAAATTTTAAGAAATCTGTATATACTCTCAATGAATTGCAAAACAAATACATCATGGGTGGAGGTAGTCCCAATGACCTTCCTAGGGATGTAGCTTCTAGACCAATGGGAAATTGCGTGACTTGCCCAGGGTCACATGGCCAATAAGTTTTGCACTTATATTATTTGAAGAAGGATTATTATCTCTGGAAGCAATTTAACTAAACCATAGTCAATGTACCCTGCTCTCAACTCCCACACCTCCCCAGTCTTAACAGTGACTGGTGGTGAATGACTGGGATTCAATCCCTTGAATTCACAACCTAATCTCTTGTACACCCTTGTTCCAATTCTTTTTTTTTTTTAGGATTTTTTTTTTTGCAAGGCAAATGGGGTTAAGTGGCTTGCCCAAGCCCACATAGCTAGGTAAATATTAAGTGTCTGAGACCGGATTTGAACCCAGGTACTCCTGACTCCAAGGCCGATGTTTTATCCATTATGCCACCTAGCTGCCCCCCCCCCCCAGTTCCAGTTCTAAATGTATGTCCAACACAGAAGAAAGCTCCATGCATTTTGGAAGCTCCTTTGAAATGGGATAATTAGAGACTACAATGGCTAATGAATTTAATGCAGATAATTACAAGTTAATGCACATTGACAGAACAATTTAAACTACTGATACACATCAGTGGTTTCTGATTTAGTTGTTGCCTCCCAGGGAAAGAAGTATATACATGCAAACATAGTCCAAGGGAGAGGTGCTCAGTGGTATCAGGGATGGTTGTTTCTTTGCAATGCAAAGCAGATAGAGATGAATTCTGTAGCTGTATTGCCATTCTATAAATCAATAGGTCCATCTCCATTTTCACTATTACCTTTCAATTTGCTCACCTCATGTAAAAATAAACAATATCAAAGGAAGAAAGGTATCAATAATACATGAATAGAGGGTACTCAGGAAAATGAAGAGTCCACAAATTGAAAAAGAAATATATATTAATGCAGCATACACTTAACCCAAATACCTGACTTGGGGATGCTGCCTTGTTAAGACAAATGGTTTAGCCACTGTCAGGGTAGAAATTGGATAATAATAATAATAATAGTAGTTGACATTTATATAGCACTTTAAAATTTATAAAACTCATTATCTACTCTATTGCATTTGAATCTTCCAACCATGCTCTGATAATGTATTATTACTGTTCCTATTTTACAGATGAGAACACTAAAACTCAGAAGTGAAGTTTTTGCTCCTGGTCATATGCTTACTAAATGTTGGAATTTGGTTTTGAACTATATCCATCTCACCATATTGCTTATATACATTAGTACATTGCCTCTTCTGGGTCTTATACTTTGGAAGATGGATGCATTGGAAAGGTTTACATGTCTTGAGAGTTGGGTAATAATAGCTGATATCATCTTTTATTACTGACTCTGAGGCCAGCTCTCTCCACAGCATAGTCTTGCTATATTGCATGTTTAATTATTTACGCTGACAGAGGTTTGCTGATGACTCCAAAGACCCCATTGCATCCCCATTGTTTTTATGTTTACATAGAAGACAAGTCTTGCTCATTTGAGAACAGAGATATGTGCCACTTCATTCTGTTTCCTTTTTTGGTTATAAAGCCAAATTGTGATCTGGTGAGTCAATTGTGTAAATACAATGTTAAAGCAACCCAGAGGACAGTTGAATATTTACAACCTTTCTTCAGGGATGAGAAAGTGGATGCATTTGATCTATGGATCATTCCATACTTTTGGTACTCCTGACTCCAGGGCCAGTGCTTTATCCACTGGACCACCTAGCCTCCCCCAAATTAGTAATTCAAGTCCATCTTGAAAAACTTCTCATGTAAGTATAGTTAATTGAGAGAAAAAAAGTTAATTTTTTGTGCTTCTAGATTGTTCTTTCTTATTTTAAGAATTCTTCCTACACTAATATAACACATGGGTAACATCAGTGCCTGGCTTACTTTCTAGGAATGAATAGAAACCACATCAAACCAAGGCTGCTGGAATAGCTGTAAGGAGATTCACCAGTGGCTTCCATCTTGGCATTTTCTATTATTCCTCAGACACAACTCAGAACATGAATGCAGGATGAAACAAATGAAAAGACAGAATTTTGAAAATCATGGTGAACAGAAAAACAATGACTTGTTCTTTTCTGACATGTCAGTGGAGGGGAGTCAACCCTGATTTTTCCATAAATATCCCAAGAGTCACTAGCTTTTGCCTCCTATCAAGAGAGAGGAGAATGTTCTCAGATCTCCAAGGGCTCATGCAGATATGTAGGGTAGTGTGTTGAAAAGTTGTAGGGAGAGAGCTCACTCTCAATGAATTCACTTACTGATACCATGGATAATGGAAGTGATTAGCACAGCATGAATAAATTCCCTGTAGCTTTTTTGGTAATAAAAGGTTGGAAGTTGGCATTATCCTCTCCTTTTAAATGAATTTCTGATTATACTATCTCCTTCTCCTTGGTTTAAAATGTATAAAGATACTAAAGGAAGATAAAGTGTCTTGAGAACTTGTTCATACAATTTAACCTGGAGAATTCATTCTAGTTCAACTTCTAACTACTGATTTTTTTTATACATTTAAAAAAACCCTCACTTTCATTTCTTTCTTAATCTTATATTATTAAAGGAGATATCAAGGACAATTAGCATGCTTCTCAAAGCACATCAGCTTTCTCATCCTTGAAGAAAGGCTGTTGTTTAGTTAATTTGAAAATACAGAAAAATAAATTTGTAGAAAAACTTAAGTAACCACTGCCCCAGATGGAGATGGAATGATCTCTTCCTGGAGAGTATCCCACTGATTTCTTTAATGATGGTGGTTCTTCTTTAAGAGCCCTATACCTCTTAGGGGAAAGAGCACTAGGGGTAGTTGAAATCTAACTTATTGTATAGTCTAAGCTTTCTATGCCTCAGTTTCTTAATCTGTAACATGTGTACACATTATAATATCTTCCCTTTGTGCATTGTGTGCTTGTTGCATCTCTTTGAAAAGGAAATAATTGTGAGTGTTTTGAGAAAGTTGAGGGTCCCAAGAGTATGCTTAAGTGAGATCAGAGTCATTCAACAAATGAAGTGATTAGTACAGAGAAGTGGATACAGTAGATTTAGAGAATTCCCCAATGAGGGGGCAAGTCTAAATTGAGAGAAGCAAAACTGGAGTGAGAGAACTGGGAAACTAGGTCTTTTTTCAGGAAATTAAAAAAAATTTTCTGAAAAATTAAAAAACAAATTCTAGAGAATTTAAGGACAAGGAATGGCAAAGAATACAGGGGAGCCTGATGGGCATGGGGCAGTGCTCAACAGAGACAGATCTGAGATAGGAAGCCAGACTTTCTGAGAGCTGAGAGAAGAGCCAGGGAGGTTTTGGGGGGTGGGCATCAAGGTAAGGAAAGAAGGGGTAGAGAAAGGCAGAAGAAAGAGGTCTAGGAAGATATGGAGCTAAGCATGGTAGAGTCAAGCAGGTAGCAGAGATGTAGGCAGTGTTTGCACAGCCTGCAAGATGGGAGGAAGGCCCTGGGGATCTGAGCACTGCTATCTCATGGATCCCCTCATGGAACAACAGTTTCATAGTGAAAAGATGGGTGTTTGATTACTGTGACTCATTATAAAGAAGCATCTTTCAGACTATCATAGTGCCTTATCTTTATCTTCTCCATCAATCCAAAAGGTCTTGTCTAGTTTTTCTTCTTGGAACCCAAAATCTCTACTGTGAGATACTAGGAGAATTTACTGACTTTGAGTAGACAGCTGAAATCTTTTGCTGGGTGCTAAAATTTAGAGCATGGACGCAGCATTGCTTGATCTGTAAGAAACAATGGAACTTAGAATTTAATTACAAAAATAATTAATTAAAGCAGGAGGCTTCCTATTGCTTCTTCCCTTTTGTCAGCAGCACCTGTTATGATTCTTCCACAGGAGAACAGCCTCACTGTTCTGAGGTCCTTTGTCTCTGTCTCACAATGAAATTTTTCTTTAAAAAACAAAAACAAAAACCAAGGATGCATTTTTTTCTATGCTGCTTGCCTGGAGTGAGATGAATACTAACTACAGATCTGGAGAGGACCAGAACAGGCCAATCTATTTTGCCTTAAGCTAAATGGCCAAGTCCTGTAATTCTGGAATCTGCTCTTACAGTTTATTTACCACAGGTATCAATCCTTTGGAATCACATGGAGTTTGGGGAAACTTGATTAATGATATTGGTCATACTCCGATTGCTAATAAGTTCCCTTTCTGGACTCCACATTTTAAAAAATGTACTGTAGGTGAGAGTTAGTAGTACCTTAAATGTTTGTCAGACATGAGTCTCAAGATTTTGTTTTATTTGTAAGCCAGCTTTTCATCTCAGACCTTGATTCCAATTTAATTCAACTTAATCCAAATAATGTCTTTATTCCCAGTGTGCTCCTACTTCCTAAGACTATGGACTCAAACCAACAGGATACTGCTACTCTTATCATCTCCCTTTCAAGTTCTCAGAAAACATAGGGCTTCTATCCCAGCTCTGTTCAGACATGGGCCCAATTCTGGGTTGTTCCATTTTCTCTGTTCTGTTCTCCCTTTACATACCCTAGAGATTTCTAGTTTCTCTGGCACTTTCACCCTCAGTAAACATCAGTAAACATCACCTATCCACTTAGGGTCATTCACAACTATAACTTAGCCCAGGGAAATGAAAGGTAGGTTCCCAAGTCATCTTGGTGGTGGAGTAACTCTAGATAATTGTCTCATCCTCTAAGAGTGAAACAGTCTAAATATTTCTTAGGGTGTTAGGGTGGGTTAGGGAGTGGTGATGTGTCATAACTGGCAGTAGGTGGGTCCCATGTGTTGTTTCTTAAGGAAGAGATGATATGGAGGTGGTGATAAGAGTACTGGTCTTTGAATCCGAAATGAAGAGTTTGCACACAATCTCTTTGATCCTCAGAATCTTTATTCATAAAAATAGGGATAATTATGTGCTCCTTTCTTACCTAAAAGGAGGCATTCTGAAGAGAATAATTTATAAACTCTGAGGTGATGGGTGGCCCATCATCACTGGATCACAGATTTAGAAATAGAAGATCACATTAGAGGGTTTCTAACCCAAGTTCTTCATTTTATAGTTGAGAAAACTAAAACTCAGGGAGGATAACTGATTTGCTGGAGGTTCCACAAGCAGTAAGCTTAAGAGATGAGATTGGAACTTTGTATTGTTACAAAAGAAGCATAAGGTTCCTAAATTTTAGAGCTGGAAGAGATCTTAGAGGAAATATGTATATATAAATTTATATATAAACATATACTTATAAACTTATTAAAATATATATTGGGGTATATATATATATATCAAATAAACTACAGATGCACACACACACACACACACACACACACACACACACACACACATATATGCCTGTTCTAACCTGTTCTGTTATGATGTTCTATCCACTATAAGGATACCCTTAGATCACTGGAATTATATCATTGTTATCAGTCAATCAATAAACATTCAATAATCACTGTGTTCCAGTCACTGTGCCAAGCACTGCAGTTACAAAATAAGGCAAAAAGTAGTCCTTGTCTTCAAGGAATTTACAATCTGATGGGGAAGACAATGCAAACATATAGAAAACAACCGCTATATAGTATGAATGTGTTTAAATACAAGAAGCCATTACTTGCTTTCTACAGCTTTTGTTTTCCAAATTTTCAAATTTTTCTCAGGAAGCATTGACCTGATGGTTACTAACCCAGCAAATGGTGATTCTATGCAAGACTGGAAAAAATTTTGTGAGGAAAGTAACTGAGATATTTCCTGCAAAGTGTAAAAGCTCCTAAAAGTACTAGTAAGATCCTAGAAAGGGAATCTAACCTTCTGGTAACCCAATAGTCCCATTTATTTCCAAATCATTATTCTTCATTGGACTATTATCCCGTAGTCCTAGAAACTGGAATTTTCAAAGTACCATTCACTCTTTTTAATCCTCTTTAGATACTAATTTTCTCCACTAATCCTTGAAGCACTTGAACAGTTACAGCAAACCTGGCTATATACAACATCTGATTGTAGAAACAGTTCAGTATAATGGAAAGACAACAATATTTGAAGTCAGAAGAACATGGTTCCAATTATAACTTTGTCACTTATTCCCTGTGGGATTTTTGTGCCAGCCACCTTTTATCACTGGATATCAATTATTTTTTTCTGTAAAATGAAGGCTTGCTTGATTTCTTTTCTTTTCTTTTCTTTTCTTTTCTTTTCTTTTCTTTTCTTTTCTTTTTTCTTTTCCTTCTTCTTCTTCTTCTTCTTCTTCTTCTTCTTCTTCTTCTTCTTCTTCTTCTTCCTTTTTTTTTGGCAAGGCAATAGATTAAGTGATTTGCCCAAAGTCACTCAGCTGAGTAAGTTTTAAGTATTTGATTCTGGATTTCAGCTCAGGTCCAATGGTTGATGTTCTATCCACTGTGCCTAAATACCCAGCTTACAAGATTTCTAATGTCACTTCTGCTTCTCAGTCTATTGGTTTGATAAGAATTGAGCATCTTGGTAGAAAAACATTGTGATATAATAGATAAAATGGTGAATTTGGAATCAGGAAGACTAGACTAACAAAACTTATTTATCACTTAACCTCTTTCTCCCAAAAATTGCAAATGAGTTAGAAAATGGCAGCTCTTTGCCATTGGCATATTGAACCTGAATTCAAATCCTTCCTCAGGCACTTAATTTCTTTTCAAAGAGGAGGGTCACTGAGTCTCTTGAGTTTTCAATTTCCTTATCTGTAAACTAAAGATACTACTACTATTACTACTACTACCACTACTACTACTGCTGCTGCTGCTGCTGCTGCTACTGCTACTACTGCTGCTGCTGCTGCTGCTACTGCTACTACTACTACTGCTGCTACTACTACTACCACTACTACCACTCCTACCACTCCTACCACCACCACCACCACCACTACTACTACTACTACTACTACTACTACTACTACTGCTACTACTACTACGACTACTGCTATTGCTAGTACTATAATATAAGAATAATAGCTGCCTTCTAAGGTGTGGTAGGGACCAAATGAGATGATAGAATTCTATCTTTCTCTCTCTCCCTATATATCTACCTTTCTATCATTTTGCAAATTGTTGGGTTTCTTTGTTCCAGGAAATTGGGCCTTAGTTGTCTTCTGTGAAATAAGAGGATTTGGTAAATGGCCTTTAAGAGTCCTTCTGGTTCTAAAATCTATGATCCTGTGGACTTATGGAACAATAGGAATAATACTTGCTCTGGAGTCAGAGGACTGGGTTGCAAAATGCTATTTAATAATAATTACAATAACAATAACTTTAATAATATTTGAGAGATTATAATTATGAAATAATTATTGTATTATTGTGGTTATTAATAATGACAATTTATTTGTTATTCGTCCTTCATTCCAAAGAGTACCATGACATCAGGAAAATAATATCATGACTTGCTTGTCAATTGGATTTAAGTGTGGGAGGGCTATACAGAGTCATATTCTGTCCTCTCACCCTCCTGGGTCCAATGGCAAGATGAAAATCAGGATGATTGGAGATGGTCCTGAATGCTGTGCGAGACTTGGCCTTTTTTAAAGCTAAGGTCTTTCTCAAGTCTCAGTTTGCTCAGAGGCAATATCCATTCAGTGATTTAGACTTGGAAGTAATGAGACAAAGAATGACCTCTTTTGCTGAGTCTTAAAAAGATACCAGTCTGGAGGGGGAAAAATCTCAGGGTTTTTGGTCAAAATAGACACAGTTGCTATTTACACTCTCTCTGAGCCAACAAAACCCCCAAATTGACCAAATGACTAAGACCTATTGTTGGTCAAACAATGAGAGCAGAATGATTTGAGTTTGAGCCATGGTCCTCAAAAAATAAATTTAGCCAGCATGAGATTATACTGATCAAAATTTATAATCCTTTAGGTAGAGCATTAAGAGTTTGATTTCCTATGTGGAAAGAGGGAAAGGAGGAAGGGAGAAGAGGGAAGGAAGGTGAAAGAAAAAAGAAGGAAGGAATGACAAAAGGAAGGAAGGAAGGAAGGAAGGAAGGAAGGAAGGAAGGAAGGAAGGAAGGAAGGAAGGAAGGAGTTGCATTGTCCAACTGGAACTGGCCATTTGAGTTCCCCCTGGGGCAGGTTCCATTACTTACAGATAATTCTTGATTCTTTATTCTGGAATAGGATCATAATATTAGAAAAGTGATGTCACAACTTAAAGTGAATTGAATTTAAGGAAGGAAGATTATGCAGTCATCAGATTTTCTCCTCCAGAGCAATCTGGGTCCAGTGGCAAGATATAGAGTAGGGCAACTGGAAATGATTCTGTATTAATAATGACTTTAATAACAATAATCTAATTCTAATAATAAATTATTATGAGATTGTTCATTGTATTATAGTGATTATTATTATTATTAATAATAAGTTTTTTTTACAAGAAGCTGGGTATACATTTCAGTGTAGAATATTGTACTTAGCAAAATTATTTTTGAATACCTGGTAATGTTGATCAGTTTGGACAATGCCTCCACTACATTGAAACATTTTGTCAGTCACATTTTATGATATTTATGATCTGTCTGAGTCTTAAAGTGTTCCCACTGTCAATGAGTTTGGAGTTTTTTGAGTTCAATACCTTTGGGTCTTCAGTCTAAATTCTATGAGTTGACCTATTGGGGGCACTCTTAGGGTCTCTAGTTTTTTTTTCCATATTTGTAGAAAGCAGAGACTGGAACCCTAAAGGAAGTAGTAATATCTGCAGAAATTCTTAAGGGGATTTTTGGTTGCTTTCAAGAGGTTTCAGAGGTTGATGGTATCAGTTCTTTTATTTACTCTATTTTACTTCAAAACACACATACTTAGCTTTTCTCTTCCTTGATACAGGTTTATTCCTAGCATTACTCTTTTACTTATCAAGAAGAATCAAGGTTGTTCTTTTGCTCTGAAAAGGAACAAAGAAGAACAAAGAAGAGAGAAAAAAAGAAGAAAGGTAAGAGATGCTTTTTTTAAAGTAACTGTTCAAAAGTTAGAAGAGAAAAGGCAAGGAAGAAGATTAAAGAGGCTGTTTATATGTCTGAGAAATGGATTGCCTGAGAGAAAATAAACCAAATTGTAAAAAGCAGAGAAAAGAGGAAGAACATGAAATAAATGTGCTTCCTGTAGAGGGTGGAGGGAAAGAGGTGATGGAAAATACTTTTGGGGCAAAGAGGAAAGTGATCAGAAGAGGAATTCCTATCAAAAGTCAGATTGACAATGGAGGGTCTCTGAGCTGTCATCAAAGAAGTTTGGATGAAAGACCCTGGATTAAAAAATAGCAAAACAAAAACAAAACAAAACTCTTGGTAGTATAGGAAAGGCTTAGCTCATGTCATTCTAGTGGTTTGTGGTCAGGGATAGAATGCACAATAATATGTAAAATAAAAAAAGTTATATTACTTAAAATCATCAGTACTCAAATAGATCAATAATCTCATTGTATTAGAAATTCTCTACAATAAAGCAGGCCTCTACTCACTCATACATGTCCATATTTTGTCCACCACAGGAAATCTTCTCTATACAAGGGAGGACTTCAATTTCTAGGTGGTATGGTGAGAAGATAAAATGTTAGAGACAAGCTCAAATTAGTCCTATGTTAACTATGTGACCCTAGGCTAATCATGTAACCTCTATCTACCTTAGTTTCCTCTCAATTTTATAAGAATAAAATGACATAATATTTGTAAAGAACTTCCCAAGTCTTAAAATATGTAAACTAGCTATGATGAAGAAGATGGAATCAGTGAGGCGACAGGCTAGTTAGTCACTCTTACTCTTGTCATATGACCAGGCTATCTTCTCTTCCTGTCATAAAAATCCTTGATGACATTTTTTGAGTTCCTCATTAGATATACGTTGCAGTTTTTTAAAAGCCACCAGATACCTTTCCATTCTGTCTATGATATTCATCTTGAGACCTTCACAGATAGTTTTTCAAGTTTCCATATATAATCATCAGTAAAAAGTCAGCATTAAAAAGATGCACCTTGACTTTCATGAAATGTTGGAGTCAATAAAAGAGCTTTGCATTTCCTGAAAGTAATTCAGTTTGCTCCTTTCATCCTTTTTCAATTCCAATTTTCATTCATTATTCATCTACTTTTGTGTGTTCCAGTTTATTTGCTGTTTGGCAAGATGCAGAAGGTATCCATCCAAGTGCCGTTGAAATCAAGATTATAAGTATTTTCCATCCACTTGACCTTTTCCATGTGGATAAACAGGTCCTGAAATATCATAGATCTCTTGCAAGAGCTTATGTAAAGCAATGTTGTAGGAACTGAAACAAAATTATCTGACAAGAGGAGCATGAATGATCAAAATATTTTTAGTGTTTTACTAAAGTTCTAAAGCACACTTACTTATTATGTGCAAAGTATAAGGAAATAAAACATTCCCTACTCTTAAGGAGCTTATATTCTAACATATGAAAAATTTCAGTTATAGTTCAAATGAAAATTGGTCATATGGTACAGTGACTAAAAAGATGGTAATTCTTTCTAATTAATAACATTTCTACTGATAATATCACATCACTTTCTGATGTTGACACAATAAGGTGCCGTTTTGGAGATGAGAACTTTCTTTTCTGGATCTTCAGGATTTGTGGCTGTGTACCTTTGACTGTAGCTTTCCAGGATGATGACTGTCATCATGGGTCTGGAAATTGAGTTACTCTAGGCTGAGCTCAGGTTCTTGGACTGTCTCCATCAAGGACTGAGACGATATGGTTGTCAAGTTCTTGTCTATCCTACCTGGTGCATGTTACCTCCTGTTTCAGCCAGGATGTCTTGCTGTTTAGCATCCAGAGCATTTTAACACCTAAGGGAATTTGTCTTCAACCTGGGTGTGTTAAATTTCCTCCATACTATGGTAAATATCTTTGGCTATTGTAGATTTCTCTCTTTTACTTTTGACTTGAAGTTTATTTTCAGGGCTTTTTGAATATATATTTTTTTCAGTTATTACATCTTTCAAGTAATCTTGAATTAATTTGATAAATATAAGGGAGATAGCTTGTCATAAGAGCCCACAAAAGTTAAGGGTTTTTCCTATCGAATCAATTTCATGTTAATAAATAATAGAAACAATGGAGTACACATTGTCTACATATTTTAGTTAGTTATGAAATTTTAAAAATATAGTTTATGTCAATTGTAGTTCATGAAAACCTGCTCTTGTAACTTATTAATACCTTCATTGAGTATATAACCTTAATTCATGTGTCTATGATCCTAATAAAGATTATATATATACATATATATATTCTCTCATATTCTCTCATTCATTTTTTATGTTAATAAGGTCTGAGATTTCCTCTTTGCTTTTAGTATCTCCCTCTTAACCAGATGTTGGAGTTTTAGGACCCTCATAGTTACATCACCTTAATTCTTTGTGTACACTTGGTATTCAAAGTCTAATTCATCTTGGAGTTTTCATCTTTCTTTTTCATAGTGAGATTATTGCCTTCGGTTTAGGCACATTTGGAATTGATTAGTATCCTAGTATGATGACTCCATTACCCTTTATGCTAAAAAGATTTTATTATAGAAATCTTCATAAATCTTTTCTATCTTATTTTTGTGTGTTATCCTTCCATTTTTATCCTTAAGTAATCTTGGGGTAACTTTGCTTCATTGGATCTTTCACCACTATTTCTTTGAACTAGTTTTATCTTCCATTGTTTTAAGCCATAACCTTCCATTATCCTTAATATAAGTTTACATTTGAATCTTATATTGACCTTGTCTCCTATACATTTCCTCTTATTAAGTTAAATGTTTACTATTTGAGATTTTTAAATTTATTTTGCTCTCCTGGCTATGGTAATTGATTTAATTAGATAAACTTTTTTTTTTTTTAGTTTTTACAAGGCAATGGGGTTAAGTGGCTTGCCCAAGACCACACAGCTAGGTAATTATTAAGTGTCCGAGGGCGAATTTGAACTCAGGTACTCCTGACTTCAGGGCCGGTGTTCTATCCACTGTGCCACCTAGCTGGCCCATATTTAGATAAATTTTTATCTGAAACTCTTGTAATCATGTAAATGTACATTCTTCCATTCAAAGTTCACTTTTCTTTTGTCAATAGCATACTAAAATTTGTCTGTGTAGAAGGAAATAGTTCTATAAATATTTGCTGAATCCAACTAAATTGAATTAATGTTTTCCTCCATTCATTTTCCAGTCATCAGTCTCAGGGAATTCGATATTATTTCAATAATTACTCAACTTCTCAAGTTCTTCCAACTCCAAAGAGCTCCTAGTTCAACCACTTAAACCATTCACTTGAATGATCACATTTTAGACCTCACCATTTCTTCAGATCCCACCTGTTGGCAAACTGAGATCCATAATTTAGGAAATACATTGAAAAACTTGAGTACATTGGAGGTGGGTATATAGGAAGCTTGAAATCATTCCATCCCAAATTAATAGCAAATTATCTCCTGTTCTTTAAAATAGAATGTTGCAAATTTTTGTGTGGTTATTTGGTGCTTTCTCTGTCCATATTTTTCTAACTACTTAATCAACAAAAGAAATATCAATTGTTCAGTCTATAGTCAGCAAATAATTATTTAAGCAATTACTATGTGCCAGTCAGTATACAGAGTACCGGGAATACAAAGAAGATAAAAAAAACAACAAATAATTTCTAGTCTCAAGGATCTCATATTCTAATGAAACAACATGCAACAACCACATATATGCTAGATGTGTATAGAAATTCATAAGGAAGACACTAGTAGGTGGAGGGGACTCCTGGAAAAACTTCCTACAGAAAGAAGATTTTTAAATAGACTCTTTTTCCTTTTTTTTGAAAGATTTTTTTTTATTTTGAATTTTACAATTTTTCCCCTAATCTTGCTTCCCTCTCTCACTCCCCACAGAAAGCAGTTTGTTAGTCTTTACATTTTTTTTCCACGGTATACATTGATATAAGTTGACTGTGATGACAGAGAAATCATATCCTTAAGGAAGAAACATAAAGTATGAGGTATAGCAGAATTACATAATAAGATAACTTTTTTTTTAAATTAAAAGGTCTTTGGTCTTTTGTTCATTTTTTTGTTTCTCAGAATACAGATGGCATTCTCCATCACAGATATCCCAAAATTGTGTCTGATTGTTGCCCTGTTGGTATGAGCAGGTCCATTAAGTTTGATCATCACTCCCATGTTACTGTTAGGGTGTACAATGTTCTTCTGGTTCTCCTCATCTCATTCAGCACCAGTTCACGCAAATCTTTCCAGGCTTCTCTGAATTCCCATCCTTCCTGGTTTCTAATTGAGCAATAGTGTTCCATCATATAGCACAGTTTATTAAGCCATCCCCCAATTGATGGACATTCATGGAGTTCTTGAAGATGGTCATTGAAGCTTGGGGATAGAGAAGTAAGCAGAAGGAATATTTAAGGCATGGTTAATGGACAGTTCAAAGACATAGAGAAAAGATAGAGAGTATTGTATATGATAACCAAAAAGAGAGTATTGTATTTGAAAACAAAAATAGGACAGTTTGGTTAGGTCATAGTGTTCACAGGAGAAATAAATTTTAAGAAGTCTTGAAAAATAGAGAGGCCTCAAATTTTGTAGACTTTAAGGTAATAGGAAACTATGCTTATAGAATAAGAGGATATTCTGACATGGTCAGATATATCTATTATATTTTAAGAAAACTGAAATGAAGTGTGGAGAGAGATTTAAACCAGGAAGACCTATTAAAAGGAAATATGTATGAGACTTCTAGCATCTCTCATTCATAATTCCTGATCCATATTTTCTAGTATAATTTTCATTGACCTTATCTAGTCCTCTTTTTGCATTGGAATGACTCGGTTATTCATTTAATTTTGAGATTCTTCATAGAATTTCTCTACTTTTTTATCCTCTTTAACAGATTTTGTAGCATAAATTATAATTGTCTTCATTGTATTAATTTTGAAAATAGTACAATTGCTATATTGTGAGTTGACCATTTCATGAAATGATGTTTCCTATTACTTTCTGGAGCAAGCTAAAGAGAAATTCAATAGCTTTAAAAATTTTCCAAGGAGCCACCTTTCCATTTAACTGTAACTTCCTTCTGTTTTCTAGTTCTGCCTATGGTGAGGGTCTCAATACCTAAAGGATGCCATCCTTCCAATAGCACATCATCCTGTTGGTAATTGACTGAGGATTCCATTTTCATAGTGCTCATAAATAATTTAGAAATTATATGATTGGGTCACTCCCTTCTCTCATTTACCATTCTGCCATTCAATTATCACTGCAGATAGGTCAGGGGACCCAAATAAGACCAAGGGCAATTTAATAAATTTCTATTCTAATGAATTCCCATGGGCAAAGGATCCTTCATCAACTGTTACTAAGCTTCTGTACTTAGGCTGATCCTCAGAAGGCAGTATATTACTGGAAAAAATATGCAAATATGCAGCCTTTTCAGTATATTAGAGCTTATTAGAGTTTGTGCTCCACTAGAAGAGCCTTCAGGAACTGAGGGTTACCTCCACACCATAATTAAACATCATGGTAGGAGTTGTAAAGGGCATGTGACTAAATATAAAATATTATATCCAAAAAGTAGAGGAGTTACTTTTCAAATATGTAGTTGAGAGAGAATTCAGAACCAAACAATATATAGAAAAGATCATAAAGGATAATTGACAATTTCAGTTACATAAAATGTGAAAAGTTTTCATAAGAACCAAATCAGCAAAACCAATTTCAATGATTGTTTTATTTTCTTCTCAAAGGGGAACCTGTGAGCCTTCATTTAGCTACAGAACCATAGGGGGAATTATCAACTAAGCAAAAAAAAAACTTTGTAGAAAATGCTGATACCTGAGATATATAGGAAATTGATGGAAATATATTCAACTAAAGACTATTTTCCAGTGGAGAAATAGTAATGGTTTTTAAGCAAAAACTTTCCAGAATAAGAAAGGAAAATGATCAACAACCATATGAAAAAACCTCCCTCCTCCTCCAATGTTGACTATTTCTTTTTGTCAAAGATGATTAAAAATTAAAGTAGTAATTATTAGAGTAGCTATTGGAAAACAGATACACTATTTCTAGAGCTATGCATTAATCTATCTATCCTCCAGTTTCAAATATATGAGAGTAGTTCCTAAAATCTTCATACGATTTGGTCCAGCAATCTTATTATTGAATATCTTCTCCAGATAGAGCAATACCAGCTCTACCAAAGTGACACGCTCTAGTTTCAAAAAACTGAAAACAAGTTAGGTATGTATTTTTTTACAATTCTTTTTTGTGTTACTTGTTAAAAAATAGAAAACTATGTCCTACTAAGAAATGATTATACAATTGTGGTACCACAGATGCTATAGAATATTGAATCATAAGAAATGATGAAACATTTTATAAAGAAACTGAGAAATACAGGGTGGAGTGAGCAGAACTAGGACTGAAATTTATACTTATAATAGAGCCATTATAGAGAAAGGCAGCTTTGAAAGACTTTAGAACCCTGATTAATGCACTGATAAGCCATGAGTTTAAATGAATGAAGATGAATCATGTTACTCACCTCTTGACAGAGTTGCAGAAAGACATTTATTTTTAAACATGACTAATGTGGGAATTTGTTATGTCAGACTTTGCAGCCATGTAATAAGGATTTTATTCACTTTGTGTGTGTGTGTATGTGTGTGTGTAAGTTAATAGGAACAATATTAATTTGAAAATATTTGCTAATTGAATTAGTAAAAATAAATACTAATATACTATTTTCCATCCCACCAAAAGAAAAGAAACAAAATGGGCACACATCAATTCAGAAAAAAAATGAAGCAAATGGTGCTTTATGAATGTAATTGAATGTAAGTGCCATTTTGAGAACTGATGAATGTAATGAATTAAGAGCAATGTGGGAAAACCTATATGAAATTATATAGAACAAAAAAAGAGAAACAAGGTAACAATATATATATATATGACTTCAATAATTTAATTTAAATAAAACTGAAAGGTAACTGAATTCAAATTAATTACAATAAATTGATAATATCAGTGGATGTAATTTAGCTTTCTTTTCAATGGAGATGTAGGAGACTATAGGTGCAGAATGTAACATACATATTCATACTTGGGTACTTTTTTGGTCTGTTTGATTATCTATTTTGATTGTTATTGTTGTAATGGTTCAAAAGAGGAGGGGGTATATTGGAGAAATAAATGTGACATAAGGAAAAGAAGTATCTTTCAAAGAAAACAAAACAAAACATTAAATTTTTCTTGGGATGATCATCAAATGGACAGAGTAGCTTGGTTGCTATTTGGAACAGGCTGGTGATTAGTGAGGTAAGGGAAGCTTCAATACAGTGAAAGGGATGGGTTTTGTATGTATAAAGTGTCTATAATTCTAGTGTTCATAACTTTGGCAGTGTTATTATGGAAATGTAGAATGTGAAAGGCAGAAGGAGCCCAAGAAACTATTTAGATTAACTCCTTAAACTTTACCCATGAGGAAGATAAGGTTTAGAGAGAGGAAATACATGTCTGCCCATTAGCAGAAGAGGAATGCATTCTTTTTTCAAAATAAATTTTTATTGATATCTTATGTTTTTTAATCATAGCCATTTCCCAATACATCCTTCTTCCTCCATCTCTCAGTGATTCCTTAAATCAAAGAATAAAAAACAGAATGTAAAAGAGTTCAATAAAACTCACAACCACATAGAAAAAGTCTGATATTAAAACAGCTGCATGTCCATAGTTCCCACTTCAGCAAAGATTGTGGAGTGGTGAGAAAGGCAATTTTTTGAAGTTAAGTCTATAAAGGGACAACTGTAGGAAAGATCAGTATCTACCTTCCTCTGTGGTCTTCAAAAGGAGAGATGCAACTCCATTGTCATTTAGTCATATCATGGAATTGTTTTCATTTTTGAAGAGGACCAATGACATCAAGGGATGTTGCCTTAACTTGCTCATAAATAAAATTTAAGTGAGGTAGAGTTTCAAAAAGTTGTCAGCTCTATTCTCTCTTCCTGAGACAATGTCAGGACAAAAGTCAAAATGATTGGTGAATGTCCAGAATTCACTGGATTACCTTGGTGTATTTGATGGTTGTAGTGGCTAATTCAGTCACCTTCAAAGACCAAAGCCATATCATAGAATAAAGAAGCAAGGAAAGATTTGTTATGATTGATGACAAGGGGCTACAGAAATAGCTGAAAAACTCAAGGGAGGTGGGAGAAAGTCTGAGAATTGGATGAAGAAAGGGTAAAAGAGAATCACAAGGTTCAATGTTCTAGGTTTAATTAGGAAAACCAGTTAGTAAAGGAATGAGCAGGTTTTATAGAAATGAGTTTTTCAATATCTATTCTCTTCTAGTGAAGAGGGTAAGCCTTTTGATATTGAAGGCCAACCAATTGCTCTTTTATATGAAGGAATACTTCTATAGAATGAACTTGACCATAACCTTCTTTGGGGGTAGTTACAAGAGAAGCAGCCTTTTTGGCTTCAAAGGCTTCCAAAACCTCACTATGCCCAGGAAACCTCATGTTAATTGGTCTCCATAAAAGTTAATGAATGGGGATTTTCAGTAACTATTCTGTGCTGAGGCAATTAAACTTATAATATTGGAGGTGATGTTCCTCTGGAGTCCCTGCTAGACAAGCAGCTGGAAGCAGATCTATTTGAAAGCTTCCTTTGCTCCACCCTGGAGTGGTTCAAATGAGCACAGGGACCATTCACCTGCAAAGAAGATGATCATTTCTCCCAGAACATTCACACAAAGACTATTACACTGATGCATCAAGGACTCCAATTATCAACCCAAGATCCTATTCAAACTTACAAAGTTAGAATAAGAAGAGCACCTTAATTCACAAGTCCACACTTTTTTGGTTAGGGGGAAGATCAGAAAAAACTCGAGGGCTAGATTTTTAACCTGCCTCCGCTGCTGAGTTGTTCTGTGATATTGGGACAATTCTCCATGCTTTTCTCATTTGTCATCAAATAGCAATGAAAATATTCTTTGCCGTTCCCTTATTCTATTTATTCCTTTCCCTTTTTTTCAAACAAGATGCATGGGGAAATAAAAAATGTCTCTTTTTGGAGAAAGACTTGTTATTGAGAAGCTAAAATACATATCTACAAAAATAGTCAACTGAATAGATTGCCCTTCCATTCAGTCATCACATTCTAGATATAGAAAAGTAATAACTGCCTCTTTTATCCTAAAAGACTCATATGACCTGAATGTTTTACACATTCTTCCTATGATACTGGTTTGAAACATCAGTCATCTTTGATTCAACTAGATGGCATGGTGGCTAGAGTGTTGGGCCTGGAGCTAGGAAGACTTGAGTTCAAATCCAAGCTTGCCTCCAGAGTTTCTCCTTTGCAACTGCTCATGCAAACTATTACCAAATTAATATTCCTACCATATACTCTCCTAAAACTCTATTAGCCATGTAAAATGTACCAGGATTAAGGGCTTTTTGCAGTCTAGAATTGTAAAAATTGGAAATCTAGGACCTCATAGTTTGTCCATTACCTTTCATTTATCTATACTTCCATTTAAACTGCATGATATTTGAGTTGTATCAGAATATTAACTTAAATATTCTTGACTCTTAGGTTAGCCCTCTGTTCATTACTGCACTAAACTAGGCTGCCTCTTTTTCAGTTAAGTAAGCATTTGTTAATTGCTTATTCTGTTGGGGATACTGATTTGGGGTATACAAAGGCAAAAAACCAACCCAAAATAATACTGTAGTTCTTGTTTGTAATTTAGGAAAGGGATAAATAAAGTGACCATATTAAGAATTAGAATTTATAACTTTATAGGCAAGATCAATCAGAAAAGGATGAAAGATTTGAGAAAGGGAAAATTGCTTTTAATTGGGAGGAAGATTTCATGGATGAGGTGGCACCTAAATGAGGCCTTGAAGGATGCCAAGACCAGAGATAATAAGAGTTTGCCTGAATGTAGAGCTTGAAGATTTGCAAAGCACTCTTCTTACAGCTCTGTAGGTGGTATGAAGATAGATAGGAAAAAATAGGTTTGGAGGGGTTAAAATGATTTGACCAAGTCATTTAGTTAGAATATGTTAGGGTTATTTAAACCTAGGTTTTTTTTTTTATCTGAAAACAAAATCCTAGAAATGGAAGCTAAAGAATTCTTCACTTTAGGACTCTCAGTCTGTTCTTGTCTCTTGGTAAATAAGAAACCTTTCTCTCTCAGAGAACCTGAGGCATATTTCTTCCCACTGAAATTCTATTGTAGGGGGCAGCTAGTGTGGCGCAGTGGTAAAGCACCGGCCCTGGAGTCAGGAGTACCTGGGTTCAAATCCGGTCTCAGACACTTAATAATTACCTAGCCGTGTGGCCTTGGGCAAGCCACTTAACCCCATTGCCTTGCCAAAAAAAACCCTAAAAAAAAAAAAAAGAAATTCTATTGTGAACCTTGGTGTCAATTTTTATTTTAATAGCATTTTTTTTCCTCCAAATTGCACCCAAATGGTGGCTAGCAAATTCCTATCTCTTCTCCTTTAATCCCTATAATTCAGAACTCTCCTTTGACTTGGAGAAACCCTCTCTTCCTCATCCCTAGACATACTGAAGATTTCCTTCTTCTTTTGAACTTAGATTCTCTTTTCTTCTTTCTGATTATCTTCTTTTGAAATATGATTTGTGCCAATGCATTAAAATATCATCTTTATGCAGATAACTTCTAAATTTATATCCCTAGTCTGGGGTATACTGTAGTCAACTTCTGATGTTTTTCCTTTGTTCTTGAAGACCATGACATCTAGGAGGTAATGTCATGACAAGCAAGTGAGTTGGATTTGAGTGAGGGTATACTTTGGAAATTCACTAGCCTACTTTCTACTCCAGAGCAGTATGTAATGATCAGTTCAGTGGTCAAATATGGTTCAGAATGACTGGAGATGACCTTGGATGCAGTGGGAGACCTTGGTCTTTTAAAAGCTAGGTCTTTCCCAGGTCACAGTTTGATTGAAGCAATGCAAATTCAGTCATTTAGGTTATGTAAGAAACAGATGAGGAGAAGAAGCCAATTATGCCCAGCTTTGGTGAAACAGAGTACTAAATTTTTAGTCTAGACTTAAGAAAGTGATAGGAAAATGTGTTGTCAATTTTTGGACAGTCAGTTGTTATACATTTGAAAATATACTTCATTTATTTGACTGCCAAAATCTCACTCAAGAATTCCTGTCTGATGTCTATAACATCCTTCTTCACTGACTGGAATCTGAAGACTTGGGTGAAAATCCCAACTCTCATGGATCACTCTGTATGAGAACTTGAGCTTAACTTTACTCGATTTTAGTTTCCTTATCTGACGAATGCAGATGTGGAATAAATTGAATCCCTTCTAGATATAAAGCTGTGAGGCTATGATCTTTTCTTGGATGTCCACTGACTTCTCAAACTCAGTATATTCAATATGGGACACATTTTTTTCCTTGAAATAAACTCCACCTCAAACTTTTCTATTTCTGTTGAAGGCATCAATATTTTTCTTTTTTTTAAGGAGTTAATGGTCATTGAGAATCTGGAGAAAGGAAATTCATTCAAGTATTGGAGAAAGAAAATCACTTTTGAATACTAATATAATAATAACAATAATAATTTAATAATACCACATTTGAAATATGTTTTGAAATGCCGTTTATTCCATCAAAATTCAATTCAGACACCATGTCATCTGTGAAACCTCTGATCCTTTCAGCTACAAGCAATTTCCTTTTCCTTGAACCTCTAGTACCACTCACTTAGAGTGTTTCCTGTTACTTATATTCTGACCGATATCATTGTTATTTGCATATATATATTTAGGTGATGTCTAGCTTCATATGTGTTTTGCTTCAGCTTTGTATTCTCAAAACTTCCCCTCAGTTCATAGTGATAGGTGGTTCATAGGTATTTGCTGATTTGGTTTTTCAACAGTTTGAAAATAAGAGAAATCATGTAATTATTTCATGTTTATCACATAAATGAATTTCGCCATAATGGGTATACAAAGAAAGACAAAATGGCATAAATTGAGAGAGTGCTAGAATCAAAATAGAAAGACACATTTCACGTATTGCTTCTGACATGTACTAGCTATGTCATCTTGGGCAAATCACTGAACTTTTCTAAGCCTTTCTTAGGGCACTCTTTCTTGAATACCTATTTATTCAGGTAGAAATGGTTTATTATGGGCATTGATATGTTAGAAATGACAGATCCTTGAAAAAATGATGATTTTTCTTCATTTCATATGTGATTATGCATACAGAGGTGTATGCCTATACCACCTCTTATATTATTAGCATTCAACAGAAGTTGAAACATTCACTAATTCAGTGACATATGATGGCACCAGTTGAGGTGGACTGGAAGAACTCCCGGTCAAGACTAAGAAAACAATGATTTCTCTTTCTAACTTTAATCTCACTAGCTGTATGACTCTCTGAGTTTTCATTTTCCTCACCTATGAAATAAGGGAGTTGAACTAGAAACCACTGAGACCCCTTCCAATGTTGAAATCAACATTTTATGTCTATAACTCTTGAGCTTTCAAATTGAGACAGGCCAGTTTTTTATTCTTAAAGAAAGTATGCATTCTTGGTAACAAGAAAATATAGCTCAGAATTTTCTTCTTTTCATTAGTCTAATAAGGCATGTTTTCATGGGAATTTAAATGATCCCATTTTTAATTACAGTGGTATAGTCCCTGCTGCTCTGGTTAATGTTGTCTCAACATAAACATAATTTCTGGTGCTAGAGGTAGCAACAGGCTGCAAACACTGATTCCAGGCTGAAATCTCCCACATGCACCTATGCTTTTTAATAGTTGTAAAGGGATTGAATTCCCTGAACCTTATTGGATTTAAATGGGTAGCATGTCTCTTAATAGGAATTCAACTTGGAATATTTAGCATAAGAATACTAGAACTTTTCAACTTTAGTATAAAAGTTCACCTGAATCTAAAGAAGGATACAAATTCATAGTATTAAGTAATTTAGCCTAAAGTAGTTATAATTTAATGATGTTAAAATAAAAGGCATAGTAAGTACATGTACCAAGATATGATATAGCAACTAAGGAAGTTTTTCATCCCAAACTGGGACATGCTAAAATGGCTCCTCCAGGATATGGTACATTTTCCAGGACTACAGACTAACCTGAATATTTGTATATCCAGCCTTATATAGTGACACATATGGAATCCATGCCAAAAGTCAAGTCAGCTATGGAATGACTGCCACAGTCTTGTATTTGGAAGTAAACAAGGAAGCTGGCACTATTTTGAACGTATAATCAGAAGCTATCAGACCTTAGCATTTTAAATGTCCTGATCATGAGTGAGCTCAATAAGGATTCCCCTGGGATTTTACAATTCCTTTGATGTACCATATTTACTATTAGAATTATAATTTATTCTATCACCTATCATATAGTAGGTATTTAATATAAGATTATTCCTTTCTCCTTCCCTTCTGCCATTATTTCCCTCCATCTCTCCATGAGGCAAGAGGACCTGTTTAAAGAGACTATTTCACTTAAATAAAATGGGGGATAGGTGGGTTGGAGAGGATGCTTCTCAATATATCTCTTCTTAGGAAGAAAAAAAATGAGAAATGTATTTGATTTTGTTATGGGAAAGGAAATTGTTTTAATACCTTGAATACAAATGGTCTATTATTAAATCGGAAACAAAAAGATTAGAAACGTGAAATGGAATGAGATACGTGTTCATCCATTTAAGATTAGACAAGACTCAAGGATAAGAAACGATCAGATCAACTCTGAATGGAATATCAAAGGGGCAACTTGGGATGACTCCCATTAATGAACTGAGCAAATTTCTATGATGCCCAATCACCTAAGTGAGAGATATAATGAAAGATATATTGAATCTAAAATCAGAGAACTTGAGTACAAAATCTATTTCTCACAAAATACCTGTGTGACTTTAGGCAAGTGATTTCATTTCTCTGGTACTCAGTTCCCAAATCTAGAAGTTTCAGGTGTGTTAGACCATTACTATTTTCCCCCTGATCTTTGACTCCATCCTTTCCCAGAAATGCTTAAAAAGTGAAGGTATCAAAAATGCCATGGTTGATTTTGAAGGTCATTTGACCTGGACTTATAAATTTAAATTAACATTAACTTGCTCCCATATAATCTCATATTAATTGTCTCCCTATACTCTTTGTTCCAGCCCAACCAGTAACTCATTGTTTTTAGGACATGTCCTATCCTTTGCAGCAAGTTCATTTATATGTTTACATCTTTACCTGCTGAAATGCCAATTACTCCTCAAGGTTTAGCTGAAATACTGCTATCTACTTCATAAAGCCTTCCTTAATCATAACTGGAAAGGAATATAATATAAATTATATGCATGTATATATGTAATAAAATAATATTGCATGACATAACATTATATATATGTTATAACATATTATATATTTATATGCAATATAACATAGGCAATAATAATATTATAGCATGATTAATAAATATGCACAACAATAAAATAATTTGTATATGATAATGTAATAATAAAATATATCACATAATATAACAATGCATAATGGGATATAACAATACTATATTATGTAATATATTAGTATATTATGTAAGATAATCTTTTTAACATATCATACACTATTATGTAATACATTATCATTTATAATTAAAATAAAATATTATGATGCTATAATATATCAAATTCTATTATTTATTATACAATTATGGATTGATTTCTGTGGATAACATTTGATGGATAATGTATGGTTAATGTTTATCCTTCATGCTTTTATTTGGAGAGGTGATATCACAACAAGTGCATGAATTGGATTTGAGTGAGGCGGGTGCTATGCTATGTCATCAGCCTCACTCTCTCCTCCAGAGTCATCTGGGTAAAATGGCCAGATATAGATCAATGCGACTGGAGATGGCCCTGTATGCAAGGGAATCAGGGTTAAGTGATTGCTCAAGTTCACACAGCTAGTGTCAAGTGTCTGAGACTGGATTCAATCTCTAGACCTCCTGACTCCAAGACCAGTGTTTCATCCACTGCATCACCCACATTATATACTATCATACATACATAATATTACATTATGCTTTACAGTATTATATATATATATGAATACACAGATATACAACCACATATATATCACATAATATACATATATACATATATATGTATATATAAACCTTAAGCAAGTCATTTCATATGTATCATATACATATGTGCATACATATTTATGTGTGTATAATATACACATTTATTATATATACTCACATATAATCTATTCTAGTCCAATTTATTTATTTCATGCTAAGGAACTTGAGACCCAGAGATGTAAATTGGTTTTCCCAAAGCCTAACAGATTTAAGTATCATAGTCATATTCAAACCTAAGACCTTTGATTCCAAATTCAAAGTACTACACTATGTTGCCTCCCCCTCAATGAGAATGTATCCCTCCTCAAGCCTCATGGAAAATTGTATTTGAATTTCTTTTATGAGTTTATCATATTGCATTTCAAATTATATGTATCTGTGTATTTGTCATCTAGCCTTGCTAGCTTCTCAGGTATGTGATAAACTGTATTCATCTTTATACCTCTCCTAATGCTTAGCCTAGAACAAGATTTCAATAGATGTTTCTTGAATCCTTTTGTTTGTAATCAAGCACCCAAACTTTACCAACCTCCTAGGATGCAAATAGAATCCTAGTATCATGATGTCATTGTAAGGGATCTTTGAAAGTATTTACCCTAAACCTTAGCCAGATTGTGAATTCTGTCTCCAATATATTAACCTTAGCATATTAACAATTCATCCTCATGTCTAGAGTTAGATCAGAAGTAATTTAAGCTTTCCACCAAGCTTTGATGATTACTGGCTTTTGTTAAATGTCTGGAGTCAGGGATAACAGCAGTAGCAGTAGTAGTAGTAGATAGCATTAAGATCATCCTAGCGATAGTACAAGTAGGAATTGCTATTTCCATTTGGAAGAATTTGGTATGAAATGAAAAACAAATATCTTAATCAATCTCCTCTAGAACAATTCAACCCCACTTATAATAGCACTGTAGTAGAAAAGACAGAGAAATGGTGGGAAACAGCAGGAAAAATCTGATCTAAGTTCTCTGTTTTGTAAGTTGTGTGCAGCTGAATATGGGTCCCAGTTTGAGAATCTATAAAATGATAGTTTTGGGTCAGATGGTCTATAAGTTCCCTTCTAATTCTGACATTTTATGAATTAGTGATGGAACACTTTGAAATAGAAAAGGAATATTACATAAAGACAAGGCAATACAAACTTTTCCTCTTAGAAAAAAATCCAAGGTGGAGATTCTCAACCTGATATTCATTAACTTGTTATTTACAAAAAATATAATTTGATAGCTGTATTTCAGTATAATTGATTTTATTATAGTTCTTTATATTTTTTATATTTAAAAAAGTAGTCTAAGGTTTCCAAAGGATTCTTAATAGAAAATTTGTAGCCTCTGGATGTTTGCTTTATTTAGGGTAAATTTGATCATGGATCAGTCTGATGTCAAATGTTATCCACAGAAATCAATCAGGTCATCAGTCAGGTTTATGCCATCAAAGCATAGGCCTATTGAGATTTTGTCTAAAAACAAATTTTTCTCCAAGACTCAGGTGATATTGGCTCTCAAAGTAATCTCCTTCCTTCAGGGTTAGTATGTGTGCTAAAATATGAAGTGATGTCATAAAAGAGGCAAGAAAAAGTTTTTGCAATGGAGTGGAAGGAGGGAAGGTGAGGGGGAATGAGTGAACTTTCATTCTCATCAGAAATAGCTCAGAGAAGAAATAATAAAGAGTATAGGGTATAGATGTATAATAGGGTATGAAGGATATAGGTATCTATCTAACCTAGACAGGAAAAAGAGAGGAAGGAGATGGTAGAAAGGGGACAGGAGAGTGGATAGAAGAGAGGGAAGATTAGGGAGAGGTAGTCAGGTACAACACACTTTTGAGGAGGGGTGGGGTGAAAGGAGAGAGAATAAAATAAATGGGGGTGGAGAGGAATAGGATGGAGAGAATACAGCTAGCAATAGCAACTATGGGAAAAATATTGCAGCAACTTCTCTGATAGTAAAGATGAAGAATACAATCCATTCCAATAACAGAGCTGATGGTTATCTGAATACAGACTGAAGCACACATATTTTCCTTCTCACTTTATTTTTCTTTAGCTTTCCTCTATCTTTGTGGGAGGGGAGGGGTAGTATGTTTTCTTTTACCTAAAGACAATTGTAGTAATGTGAATAAATAAATAAAAATGGAAAAAATATGAAGTGATGTGACTAGATTAAAAATAAATGAGTAGATAAAATAATAGCAACAAGAAAATATAACATCCCCAAATTGAAGAGGACCTTCATGATGCATTTTCTTTCTGCTTAAATTACTATAGCTGGTGGATCAAAAAGATTGAATGACGTTTTAAATCATGAATTATTTTGCCTTTTACTATAGGTAAGCTCAAGTCATACTGACTGTATAATTTCAAGTTGGACAATGTACATCTGTCATTGTTACCTTGCTAAAAAGGTCTTTTGATGGTCATTATTTTCAGTCCCATTCTCAGTATTGATATCCTTGTATTTAAAGGGAAGAGAAGTGATCAACTTAAAATACTACATTAGCCACCATTAAGCATATTTTTAAAACTGAGATTCATACCTAAAGAATTACCCATTATGCTTTAACATAAAAAGGAGCAATAATGAAACTTTCCTCTTTGCTTTAGAAACTAGTCCGCTGAAGTTTTCTTTGAGTAATTCATTTTAACAAGGAAGTTTCTGAACTGACCTGAGACTCAGTGGGAATGGGTAGGTCAGCAGGACATATATAGTATGTTCTCCTTGGGACCATCAGGGTCAGTCAAAGTGGATCTCATATACCACCCATATAAAAAAGACCTAAGTTTCCTGGAAACAACTTAAAATAAGATAAGGGTTAAGCTCCTACACTTCCTCTATGTCATTTTCCTATTCTCCATAATCTCCTAATTTTATGTTTTGAAGGACAAGTAAATCACCTACTTTTTCTCAGCAGCATGATAAATCAAATCCAGGCATCATAGGCACTCTGGAAATGACATTTGAATTATTGTGTCTGTTCTACCCTTTCCTTACCTAACTTTGCCCTGGGAAAATACTTGCAGGATTTCCCTAATTAATGGCATGCCCAATTGTGGCTTGGGTAGAGCCTGACTTTGACCTAGAAGGCTATGTTAATGGAGGACAGGATTTGGTAAATTTTATCAATTTGAAATTTTTTCATCCAGAAACTAGTTACTGAATTTGTTGGCCTGAAATATTTTTGAAACTTTGAGGGGTAGCTATCATTGGAGAGTGATCCCCTATGAATGAAATCACAAATATTTTAAAACATCAAAGTATGTAATTTTTTGTTTATAGAGGTCTTTTTCTTGAGGTGTGAGGACTTTGATAATTTGGGTGTTGGAGAGTAGCGGGGAGGTGAAGAAGCAACCTAAGTTCACCACATTTTATGGGAGATTAAGAAAAATAAAATCACTTCTCTGCCACATCCTACATGGGTGCCTTGCCTCTCATAAGTCCCAATTGTTAGAATATACTTTCCTTAATTACTACACCACTCAGTTGAAATTCTAAACCCCAAATCGAATGACCCCCTTCTCTTGAACCCCTCTTTGATTAGCTCAGCTATAAGTAATCACTTCACTCCTACAAACTATTATGGTGCTTTGCTTTTATTTTTTCTAGACATATTCTATCCTATATTATAGTTACATGGGATATGTCTAGACTTCCCTGATCTTTCAGATCAGGAACTTTCCCAGGGCTAGGGCTTATGACTTGAACCTAGGTGTTTATAAATGTTTGTTGAATGATTTCCTTTTTTTCTCATAAAGAGCTTCACATTTTGTTCCCTTCATTTTACAATAGAAGGAATG
This sequence comes from Macrotis lagotis, assembly GCF_037893015.1. Lineage (NCBI taxonomy): Eukaryota > Metazoa > Chordata > Mammalia > Peramelemorphia > Peramelidae > Macrotis > Macrotis lagotis. Next base: position 122,666,677 of record NC_133661.1, read on the forward strand.
AAGGTACATTTAAGGTACATTTGTAAAAAGTGACATAATCGTAAAGCAGGGACCCTATGGCATTCTTTTTTCCTAGGCTGCTCTGCAAATGATCTCTTGAATAATATGGGAGAAAATTCATATCCATATTCTTCTGTTACCTAAATAGATATTTTGTGAACTCATAATATTTTCAGAAGAATTAAAAACAACAATAACTGGAAGGACAATGGAAAAATACATAATGAGTTAACGTTTCCTGAAGCAAACAATGTCTATGACTTGTGTGCAAGAAATATAGTGATTATAAAAGGAGAGGGGAGGGGCGGCTAGGTTCCACAGTGGATAGAGCACCGGCCTTGGAGTCAGGAGTACCTGAATTCAAATCTGGCCTCAGACACTTAATAATTTTTTAGTTGTGTGGCCTTGGGCAAGCCACTTAACCTAATATGCCTTGCAAAAAGCTAAAAAAAAAAAAAGGAAAAGGAGAGGAGTTGATCACTTTATGGAAATATGACAAAAGATGGACAAGCTAAGTGCATCAATGGCATCACAAAATGATGTCTTCACTTGGGTATAAATTGTATTTAAAAGACACAGAGTTGTACAAAGTCATCAGTCTCACTCTCTCTTCCAGGGCCATTGAAGTCCAATGGTAAGGCAAAGGACAGGACAGATGATGATGGCCTGGAATACAGTAGATGACCTTGGTATCTTCAATGTTTTAATCAGACTCTAAGCTCCACATTGCCTGTTTCCACCCCCTTCATGACCATTGGAACAAATTATTTTCATCTTCCCTTTCTTTGAGAGGAAGTTTTCATATACTTACTTGGGATAGATATACCTTAACTAACCAATGATTTTAGGGCTCAATGATAATCCTAAACATGATTTAACTGTCTACTGGGTATGAGTGCTGAGTATGTTGCAGATTCTTGGAGCCACAGGTAAAAGTTAGGTGAAAGGTAAACACCAAAGGTGGATGAGCAGCCTGAAAAGAGCTTGGCAAGCCCTCATACCAGAGGTGCTAGTCCTCCCTGACTACACCATACATCCCACTGGTGCTCTAGAGGACAAGACAAAGGCTCTGGGCACATTTTTAGTAGAAAATATTTGGAAAAAAAGATGAATAAGGATCAAATTTAATGAGAAGGCATGGAATAGTTAGTCTGAAGTGTAGGAGAGAATGGCCAGACACACAATGATGAAATCACAAGTCACTTGAAGTATCAGAGTCAATGAATTCTTTGCACTTCACTCATATCACTAATGATTTAATATAACATAAATCAACATATTTAGGTCTTTGTGCCTTTCCCCCTCCCCCCCACTACCCTTAAACAGATACAAATCCTGGAAGACAATTTAATGAATACTATCAAACTTATCCAAGGACACACATCTTCCAGTGCATTGTATGCCTTGAGGCTGAAACCTTGTGAGGATCAAGAAGCTATGCATATCTGAAGTTCAAACACATTCTCTATCTCTTGACCTTGATTCAACAGATCTGTACCCCACACTTAATTTCCCTTTGAAGGAGAGTAGATGCAGTTTGGTCTAAATTCATTGATGTGATGCTATATTAACAGGAATATACTTGAAACTTATTTTAGTTAGTTTTATGAGGTTTTTTGACACTTAATCATTATGGCTTGTAAAGAGGAAAACTAATTTATTAAGTACTTACAATGTGTAAGACACTCTAAGCATTTTACAAAAATTATCTCATTCATCTAGTTATAAAATAACATCTTTTTTCATCTTCCTTGATTCCTAAGGTAATTTAAAATAATTTATTTTAGTTTTAAAAAATCTTTTTTTCTTTTTTTCCCATTTAGAATACTGGTAAAAGTCAGCTGAACCTTTACAACCTTTCTTACATCTGTTTTCTCTTCTCACATTCTACTAATGCACTGCTACCATGAGTATGAACCCTCATTAGTATCAGTTTAGATTATTACAGTGGTCTTCCAATATGTTTTCTTCACTTTCTCCCCTTCCAATCCATCCTTCACCATGATGTTCAAATATTCTTTCTTATACATAGGCCTAATCACAACATTGCCTTTGTTATAAAATATAATCAGTGATTGATTATTGCCTAATCAAGTTCAAGAGGCTCTTCATGGCATCAAGATCATTGGTGACTTGAGATGACCTTGTCTTTCAAACTTTATAATATACTATCAGGTTCCACATGTGCTATGTTTTAATCACACCAGTGGAGTCTGCCATCCTCCTTTTTACTTCTGTGTCATTGCTCACAGTGTGAGCACTATATTTGTAGTGTCTTTCTTCCTATTCATTACGAAACTCAGTCCTTTATTGCAGAGTTCAAATATCATGCTTCAATAGGGTTGCCAAGATATTCATTTGTCAGTAACCAGTTCAGAGATAAAATATGATGCTATCTTGCATCTCTTTATGACATGCATCTATTAGTTCTTCTTTAGCAAATATTAGAATTATTTAAGAATATATTTCATCCCCTTGCCAGAAAGTAAATTCCATGAAGGCAGAAATTAGCTATTTTTTTAGTGCTTAGCAAGGTCTTGCCCACAGGAAACATTTCATGAACATAGAAATTAATGAGAAAACCAGTGCTAGATAGATCTTAACTGATGCTGGACTCTGACCATCTTGTCTAAAGTTAGGAATTATTCTCAATTGTATTACTCACAACTTTGCTGACTTTTTTGTCTCTCTAAAGGAAATGTTACTTATTTCAATCAAAATCAATTCTTTCTACATAATTTAATTTCCTAGTAACCACTTCCATGCCCTCCTCCAAGAAGGTAAAGATTATGTTCAGCTACTAAGAGACATACATATAACTATAGGCTGAATTATTGCCTGACATTCCATTATGCACAGTTTTGTCCTGGCTGTGAATTAGCACAGGGCTTGTCTGAAGATCCATCCTCAGATGCCTGATGCCATTTGGACTTTTGACTACCTGTCACAAAGGGGTTTGGCATTGAGACATGTGGTAGAAACACAGATGAAGGATGGACAGAGCAGACTTCACTGCACTTCTCCGCTGGACTTTATCTGGCCAATTCCCCCCTCACCCAGCACCTTTATTCTGCCTATAAATAGCACCAAAGGTTAGCTAGTATGATATAAGTATACCATTATTGTTCTCCAAATCCGTCTCTACCTAAAGATCATATAATCTAGATTAGAATGCCAATATTACTCCTAATGTATGACTCTAGCTGTGTTAAACTGTCTTATATCTACTATTAACATAGAAGTCCTTTCAATCACATGGTAATAATAAGGAAAGTTCCATTCATGATATTACTCTATTATGCTTAAAATATTAGCATTGGACTAAGTGCAGTTCTATTAATTGAAAGAAACTAGATCTATACTGCTGAAAAGGACCCTTAGGAGATTTAATCCAAGGAACCTAAACCTAGAATGGAAATCAGATTGGACCACTTATAACAGTTCCCTCCTCCTTTGGTATGTTATGTAGACTTTGCTTTTCATTCATAGGACTACATAAATAGATTAATAAATCTTTTTTGAGGAGAATTGAAGGTTTAGATAGCAGTGGTGCCAATGCATAAATTCCATAAACTTGAAACAAATAAAATATTTCCATTTGAGGCCTTAATCTAATGATCCCCCTGCATCCTGGGAAAGAGATTATCTTCAAAATGGATATTATATGGAGAGATTATTTTTGTGTCTTCACAGTAAATAATGATTTAGGGAATAAATCTAATGTTACTCTAAGATTATCTAAGCTTCACCCATAGTGTGCTTGTCACAATGCTGATACTAACATAGCAATTGTAATTACTAAAGCCCTGCTCAAATTGTAAAGACAAAATATGAAGAAAATGGTCCTTTGCAATATTTAAAATGGGCTCTTCCATCTCTCTTGTTTATGTAGTATTTTATTTTCCCCAATTACATGAAAAAACAGTTTTTAAAGATGTTTATATGATTTGAGTTCTAAATTCTATTCTTTTCCTCCCTTCCTCCCTCCCCCCTCTCTTTGAAATAAGTAATCTGATATAGTATATGTATGAGCAAACATTTCCATATTAGTTATTTTATTCTCGCATCTCTCTTACAAGGACATTACAGATACTAAACAGTCTTAAATAATTTTATCCCTGTATTTACAGAAGACATTTTGAAAAGAGACTCCTTTGTTTGAAGTCCCTTGAGGAACTTTTTAATAAATCACCATTGTAAATTAGTCATAGTGCTATTAATTGCTAAATGGTCTTCTAACAGACTCAAGGAGAAGATGGGGTTTTACTTACCTTCTAAAATAACTGATGCCCCACTTCTTCCCACCTAGATCCTCTATACCTGACTACCAGAATCTAGATCAAAGCCTTACTTCTTAGGGAAGTGAATGCAATAGCTATGAGAATAAGCTATCTTGGCTAAGCAATAAGTGAGCGCAAACATAACTTTGCTCAAAATGTAAGACATTACTTTAGAAATAAATTAATATCACTTATGGAAGTCATACTTCACATCCCGTCCAGCCATTTGCTCAGGTGAATGGCTATTCTTCTTTCTATTTGCTTTGGTAGTGCAAACAAACAGGCTCTACCTTAGACACTCCCTCCTCCCCCCCTTTCATCCCCACCTACCCATATCCCACATTTTTTTACACCAGGTAGAATGATAGCATATCAAATGACCTTTTGTGAATTCATTGATGCTATAGTTCACTTGAAGAAAGGGACTCTAATATTGCTTTTGTTTCCTCAATATTTAGCACAGTTTAACACATTTAATAATCTTTTTGCCTTCTTCCTTTTCCTTGTTACTCTTTTCATGATTCCGTCCTCTCCTGATTCTCTTCCATTCTGTCTGATAGATAGAATTTAATAAATGCTTTTTGATTAATTGATAGATGGAATGATTGCTAAAGACCCTGAAGAGATTAACTTCACCAATATTTTCGTTCACGGCAGACTATGACTTGGATCATCTTGAAAGCACTAGACACAGAGGCAAATAATAGTGCAGTGAGTAGCGCACTGGTCTTGGAGTCAAAAGGATGGGAGTTCAAAACCAGCCTCAGACACTTGATACTCAATAACTGTGTCACCTTGAGCAAGTCACTTTACCCTCCAATCCAGTGCCATCTCCAGTCATCCTGATTCATATCTGGCCACTGGACCCAGAAGACTCTGGAGGAGAAGTGAGGCTGGTGACTTACACAGCATCCTCTCACTTATATCCAATTCACTTGCTTGTCATGGCATCACCTCCCTGATGTCATGCTTTGCTTTGAGAATGAAAGATAAGTAACACCTGTAATATGGGAAGCAACCATAGGATCTAGGGAAATCTAGGTCTCCTCTTATCCCATAAATATATTCTATACCTCTCTTAAGGATTCAATTTGGTTCTTGGAGGATATGTATGTTGAAGAAGAAGTATTTCACATGTAGAATTGAATCTAGGATCACCATTTTCTTGTATCAGATGACTATCTGTACAGGGAACAGGAAGAACCATTATCTATCTCCCAAGGAATTTTGTCTCTGATATAAATATGATTTGTATGTTCAGTTCTTGATGCTTGGATGAACAGTATGTCCCATCTGCCACTGACACTACTCTGGTTCAGGTCTTTCTCAGCTCATACCTGGAGTATTGCCCCCTAGTTGTTGTTTGAATCATCTCTTCCCAGAGCAGTCCATCCTACACTCAAATGTCAAATTGATCTTTCTAAAAAAGAAATTCAACAAAGTCTCACTTCCAGTTATTTAACAATCTCCAATTGCACCTGTTACTTGAAGATCAAATATAAATTGTTTCTTTGGCTTTCCCTTTATACTTGAATATCTTTCCAATCTTCTACCTTAGTTCCCTCCGGTGTCCAGTAATTTGAACCTTATTGCTGTTTCTCAAATAATATGTCCCATCTTCTTGTTATGCATTTTCTTTTTTTTTTAATTTTTTAAAAATTTATTTAAGGCAGTAGGGTTAAGCGACTTGCCCAAGGTCACACAGCTAGGTAATTATTAATCATCTGAGGCCAGACTTGAGCTCTGGTCCTCCTAACTCCAGGGTCAGTACTTTATCCACTGCGCCACCTAGCTGCCCCTTTGATATGCATTTTCATTGACTTTCTTCTATGCCTGAACTTCTTTCTCTTCTCATTTCTTTTCCTCCTGGCATCCCTGGTTTCCTTCAAGGTCCTGTTAAAATCTCACTTCTACGAGATTTTCTTAGTCCCTTTTAATGTTCACATCTCACCTGTCTCTATCCTTGTTTATACGGTGTTGTTTGCATACAGTCCATCCAACTCATTAGACTATGAGCTCCTTGAGGGCAATGGCTATTTTTTATTTTTTTTTGTATCCCTATCACTTAACACAGTGCCTACCATTTAGAAGTTATTTAATAAACATTTATTAACTTAACTTCCTGCTCCCCTGTCAATTCCAAAATAAAATCTTTCAGCACAAAGGAAAACAGTTATAGTGTTAGTTTCTGGATTCACAATACTTATACACTTCAAGATATAATAAAACATTTAATAGTCTTCACTGCACTGAAGAATTAGGACAAATAATGTTGTCACCTACAGCTTATACATGAGAACTATATGGCAGCAAGAGGAGCCAAAGATTCCTGGTCTTGAGTCATGGATCTATATGGTTTTGCATATGTGTTTGTGTGTGTGTGTGTGTGTGTGTGCATGTGTCTATCTACTCTGCCTCTACAGCAAGAATGACAATCATGATCTGGTTTTTGGCAACTTCACAGGAACTTGAGGTGATTTTTAGCAGTTCTGAGTCCTGTTCATCTGCTTTTCTATCCATTCATGGATCTGCTGAACAATACCCATCACCAATCTTAACAACATTTCTATCATGAAGTATAACATTAGAAAAGTATTTCACTGTACATAAATCAAAAACAAATCAACAAACCCTTAAGGAGGACCCACTATGTGTAGACCCTGTATTTGTGGCATTATGGGGGCCACAAAATAAGAAACGGTCCCTGCCTTTCAGGAATTTGTAATCTTTTAAAGAAAATGTTGAAAAAATATATAAAGGTTAATGATAAAAGTAGTTAAATAATATAATTATGGAAGTGATGGCACAAACTAGGAAGATTTCCAAATAACTTGAAATGTCTATAATAAACTTATGAATTAAGAGAGGGAGAGATCACTTTAAGCATGTAAATATTTAAAGGGATTCAGAACTTTGAACTTAACCTTAAAGGAAAGATGTGATCTGAATTGCAGAGAGAAAGGGAGACAGTATTCAAGGATGGGAAGAATGATGGGACAAGGACAAGAAAGTCCAAGATGTATTTGAAAAAAAGATTAACCTAGAAGAGATAAAGCTAGAAGGAAAAATATGATTCAATTGAGGAATGACCTTGAATTCTAGGCAAGGACTTTGGATTTGGTTCTGTAGCCAGTGGGGAAGCAGTTCAAGTTTTATGATCAGGGAAGTGATATTCTTTCTATTTAAAAATGAGTTTTTCTTTCTACAACCTCACATCATATATTTATCTTTCTTAAGAACTTATTCTTCTATTCTTCACCATAGTTATTATAACCATTTGGTACCTAGTATGGCATACTGATTGTAGGCAACCTCCTATGTCATAATCTCCGAAAAAGTGGAGAGTCACGGCCTTATTTATCTTTGTATTTTTATAAGTGTCTGGTAAAGTTTTATACATGTAGATGCTTAATAAATGATTATCTGAAGGGTTGAATAAATTATTAATCTGGTGACATACATGGTGGCAGTGTGTGAAATGAAGGTGACCAAATTGGGAAGTTAGGTGACTCAGTGGATAGAGTATTGACCCTGGAGTCAGAAAGACTTGAACTCAAATTTGATCCTGGCCATTGAGTAGCTTTGGGACCCTGGGCATATCATTTAATCCCGATTGCCTCCAGAAAAAAAAAATGAAAGTGAACAAGTGAACCAAATCCAAAGCTTTTGCCTAGAACTCAAGGACTTTCCACAACTGAACCTGACACATCCCTTTCAGCTTTATCTCTTCTATAACTGGTTCTTTCTGATGCAATTCATTGTCGTTATTTCTCTGAGAGATTTTTCTAGCTTTCCTTAGTAATAATGCTCACCTAAATAGTCCCAGATCTCTGATGCATTAATGAAGCAAGCAGAACCAAAAATATATGCGTTACTACAACAATATAAATAGAAAGAACTACTATGTACCAGAAATCAAAAGTAAAAATAACAAAATTATAAAGATCCACCAGGACTCAAATGAGAAGAGATGAGAGGATAGCTCCAACCTATCTCTCCTAGAAGGTAAAAGGTACATAGGTGTTATTTATGACATATATTTTCAGAATTTTTCAAGGTATCAAGCAGTTGTGCTGACTTCTTTTTTCTTCTCTAAAAATTATTGTCGTATGGGAGGAGTAGAACCTGAGATACTTGGAATAACTATGGTGATGTAAAAATATAGGAAATATTAATGAAAGCTAAAACAAAACAAAAACAATTGAGCCCAGATGTGTGTTGTTATTGTTGATCATTAGTTGTAGTCATGCCCGACTCTCTATGTACCCTTTTGGAGTTTTCTTGGCAAAGATACTGAAGTGGTTTACCATTTCCTTCACCAGCAGATGAAGAAACAGAGACAAAAGGGTCAAGTGACTTGCCCAGCATCACATAGCTAGTAATCGTCTGAGATCATATTTGAACTCAGATTTTCCTGTTTCTAGACTCAGTGCTCTATCTACTCTTTCATCTTGTGGCCCTAAATATGTAGTGTTTCCCAGTTACTGAATTGCTGAGTTACTGAACTGCTCATACTGAAATTTTAGTTATCAGTTCCCATTACTTCGGTCTATCATGTCCCTGGCTGTGGATTATAGAAAGGTTTGAAAGGATCCATCTTGCCTAATACCAGATTCATCTTCCCATGATCCTACTTTTATTATTTACTCACCTGATAGCAATTTACTAAATAGCTGTTAGCTATGGAGTGATATTATTTATTGATGAAACTAGAACCTAGAGAGCTTAGGTGACTTCACTAACATTAAACAGTCAGTCAATGGCACAACTGAGATTTTAAATACGCTGAAATGGAAAGAATGCCAGATTTGGAGTCAGAGGGCCTGACCTTTTTTTAAAAAATTTTTTTAGAGGGCTTGACTTTAATTCCCATCATCATCACTTACCACATTTTGACCATAGACAAGTAATTTAACTTTTTTCACCTTCAATTTCTTCATCTATAAAATGATGGAGTTTGAACTAGATGATTCCAAGATTTCCTCCAGTTTTAAATCAATAATGCTATGGTTTCCTCATAAGACTTTTTTCTATTATATTCTAAAAAGAGGACTAGTATTGAATCTGCCAGCAGAACATATGCTTTGAATGACTTATCTAAACCTGGGAGTAGTGTTGTTCTGAGGTACCCATATTCTCTTAACTGATATTCTCTTTTGATCAAAAGAATGAAGAACAGATTTATGAGACACTTGTCTGAGGTTAGAGAAACAACTTGTGGTTTTGAAAGTGAAGCCTTCTCAGGCCATATAGGGAATCATAGTCATGACCTTGACCAAAGCCGCATCTTGTACTTTGATTCCAACCCTGAGAATATTATAGAACTCACAGTGCATTTCAGTATGCTTGTTGCCATCAAAATGTGCCCAAGGAAAAGTCAATATTCCCAACCTAATCCCTCTACATTGCCTTTTGGTTTCAATGCTACTCCACAGAGGGGGGCCAAGTCTTTTTTTTAATTTCCTTGCTGATCTAAAGCCGCCAAACTGTCAGATTTCTTATCTTTATCAGTCAGACAATCTAACTTTGCAACGTGATGTGTTGAAAATTCTCATACTGCTCCTGTATTCTGACAGCAGAGATGACACTGATGTGTGGCTGTTCCCTACTCCCCACCCCACTTTCACTTTTCACTTTTCTCCTCTATTGTTTTTGATGTGTTACCAGGAACCACAGGGAGAGAAATAACATTTTTGTTAGATCTTGGTAAAATATTCTGTCTTTTATATATTACGACAATGTGCCTTACCCGTTGTCTAGAGGGTATGAACTTGGCACTATTTTTCTAGGGATGGGGATGGTTTATACTGAGCTATCTATCCTCTCACACCTGGTCTGTACTGTGACCAGCAACACATGCTTTTGAGATGGTTGGCTAGAGATAGGGTCAAAATCCTGTCCATATAAAAAGAGCTTTTCTCTGTGGGAAGTTAATTAGATGGGAAAGAAGGTAAATCCATGACTGGAATTGGTCTTAGGAAAAATTGTGAAGTAAGGACTTTGTCAAAGATTTTCTAGCTTCTCTTCTAGTGTAGTCTGTTCCCTTTTGACCCAGGACTCAATGAGTTCCAATTCCCTATGCCCCCCCCCCCCCATTGAATCTATTCTCATTTAGTTACCATTTGGAAAGTATCTGTTGAGCACATTCGGTGTAAGGGATCAATAATGGCTTCATGAACTACGTTTGCCATGTGAATTTGCTTTTTAATAGGGAAAAGGGCATTAAATATTAGAAAGAAAATTGTAATAGTAGTCAAACAACTGGATTCTAGTCCAAGTTTAGTTATTGATTAGCTATGTGGAATTAGGTACGTCATTCAAATTTTCTGAGCCTCAGTTTCATCATCTATAAGTATTTTTAAAAGGTTGGTTTAGATGAATTCAGTGATATCTTTCAATTTTGCCTTTATGATCTTCCTCTGTAAAATGAGGGCTTAGATTAGATGATCTCCACATGTAATTTTATGATAGACCAAGAGGAAGATACTTTCTGGGGTAGAGGATGCTCCTCAATTTATTGGCTAAGAGCATATTATTCCTCTGCATAGGAATAATTATCTTGTGTTTTTCTTCAAACCATCAGTACCATGTTCTAATCCATTTGTGTAGCTGCCCCAGTTCATTTGTTTAGATGCATATATATATATATATATATATATATATATGATTTTAGCATAAAAGAAATGTGAGTTGCACAAATTTAGAGAATCCACCCTAAATATTCACATAGCCTATTTGTGTCCAATGTGTTGCAGAACATTCTGAGTTCATACTGATCTGATCAATTGGATGCATCGCAACTTGATTCTAACCTAGTGATACATTTTGGTTCTCTTTGAGAACAAAGGACAACAATAATATGATGCTATATGGGAGACATTCATTGATCAAGTCTTGTAGAGTCTACTACCTATTTTTCTTATCTATTCTTTTTTCCCTGATATCATAGCCACTACCCTGGTTCAGACCTTCATTTCCTCTTACCAATATTATTATAGTAGTTTCTTTTTTTTCTTTTTTAGAATTTTTATTTAAGGGGAAATGGGGTTAAGTGACTTGTCCAAGATCACACAACTAGGCAATTATTAAGTGTCTGAGGTTGGAATGGAACTCGGGTCCTCCTGACTCCAGGGCCAGTGCTCTATCCACTGCACCACCTAGCTGGCCCCTTACAGTAGTTTCTTAAATTATCTCTTTGCCTCTCCCCTTCTCAATTCATCTTCAACACAAATGTCAAATTATTAATTCATGCTCTCTCCCAATTATTTTATTTTTATTTTTGTACATATTTTCTTTAATACTAGGTGATAGTAATAATTACTCATTGGGAAGTCCTAAAGTCACCCTAGTAATTTACATGAGCCCCAATGAACAGAAGTGATGAACAAATATTTTAAGGAAAATCACTTTGGCAACTGAGTGGAGGATGCACCAGAATAGGAATAGACTTGAGGCAGAACAATCAACCAGCAACCTATTGCAACAGGTTAAGCATGATTTTCCTAAAGCTCAGGGCTGACTGGGTCACTTCCCACTACTCAATAAACTCCAGTGGCCCCTATCAATTCCAGGAACATATCCAAAATCTTCAGTTTTCTTCTCATAGCCCTTCCTAGTTTAACCCTTTCCCTCTACCTTTCTGGTCTTATGCTTTCACTTCTACCTCCCTCCACCCCTTCCCTTTCCCAGCATGTTCCTTTTCATTTAATGATACTGGTCTCCTTGATGTTCTTTAAACAAGAAACTCTATCTCTTAACTCTGGGTGTTTTTACTAGTTGGCCTCCATATCTATAATACTTTCCCTCCTCTTCTTCACCTTCCAACTTGCTTCAAGTCCCAGATAAAATTCCACTGTCTTTGATGGGAAGTGTTTTACAATCCTTCTGACTTGCTTCTTTGCATTATTCCCTATATAATAATAATGCTGCTGCTGCTCCTAATATTTATATGGCACTTACAATTATTGCATCATTGAACAAACTAAGACCTGGGAAAACTTAAAGAGGGCAAAGCTACTACATCCATGGGCCATCACCAGTGGTCTTGATCTATGTCTTGCCACTGGACTCTAATTTATGACTTTGCACAAAAAGTCAAAACATCACTTTTGAGATATTATGTGTCCTTTTGAGAAGGAAGGATGAATAATAAAGTATCCTCACAACAACCTGGGAAGGTAGGATCTATTATTATCCTCATTTTCAAAATGAGGAAACAGAGGCAAACATAGATTATGTGATTTGCCCAAATAGTAAATGTCTGAGGATGAATTTGAACTTAGATCTTTCCAATTCCACATCTGGCACCTTATCCACTGTGCCACTTACCTGTCCAATATTTATTCACTGTATAGCTTATTTGCACTTGGCTGTTTACATATTTTCTCCCCAATTAGATTATATGTTCTTGAGAACAGGGGATTGTCTTTAGCTTTTCTTTGTATTCCCAGCACTTAACATAGTTCCTGAAATGTCCTTAATTAATGTTTATTGATCCACTAAAATGTGCTCTTTTTTCTATGGTCACCTGAAAGTCAGTGAGCTTTTCTCTTTCCCTCTACTGGTAGTGAAGATTCCTCAAGTGGCATATGGATTTTGGGATCTACTCAATGAGAAATTAGTTCTGAGCCATCACCCATTGTGAAATTTTGATTCCTTTTTGAAATTGCTATATTTCAACCAGTGATAGATTCAACCTGGAGAATGGAATCAGTTCTACAGAGGAACAAATATGTTTGGGTACTTTATATAGCATTTACCCTTAGCTTAAAATTAATAAGCAGATGAACAGTACATAAATACTAGGATGCAAGAGAGGTTAAAATAATAAAATCTCTACCATTGTCTATCAGTCTTGCAAATTCCAGAAGTCCTCTAGACACAGGATTGACCTGGACCCAGGTGTTTCTACAATGTATAGATTAAATTTGTTTAGTTCTCCATTATCACTCCCCTTCAGGTGGTCACAAAAGTGACTATTTGGTGTTTGATTTATGAAATAAAGAGGCAGAAACTCTGAGGGGATTCTCAGCCTTAGATTCCCAGATCAGAGAATGGACTCAGGACATAGGTGGATTTGGATGACTACAGGTGATGTTCTCTATCTTGATTGTTTTGCTCCAGAAAGATCCTCAATCCTTTCCTGGCATAACTAGACTATCATTGGACAGGCAAGTAGACTCAGCTGTCTGCCTTAGAAGACCTTACACTAAAATGGTCTCTCTTAATGTGTCCTTCAGTCTTTTTTTTTAATTGTTGACATTTTATTTTTCTAAATATATTATGCAAGTTTTTCAATATTCATCCATATATATGTGTATATATATATATATATATATATATATATATATATATATATGTATATTTTTAAGTTACAAAATTTCCTTCCACCCTCCCTTCCCAACCCCACTCCCCTCAGAAGTGAACAGTCAGGTTAGTATTGTACATATACTGTGTTAAACATATTTACAGATAGTTATTTTTGATATGAGGAATTAGAATTAAAGGAAAGGATACACAAGAGATATTTTTAAAAGGAATATAGTGTTCATCAGATTCTTAAGGATTTCTTTTTTGTTTTGTTTTGTTTTCTTCCTCTAGATGGGGATAGCATTGTCCATAGCGGTCTAATATGGTTGTCCAAGCTCTCTGAACTGCTGAAAAAAAGCTGCTTCCATCAAGGTTGATGTTAGTGTGTACATTTTTCTCTTGATTCTGCTCCCTTCACTCAGCATCAGGTCCTGTAATTCATTCCATGCTTCTCTAGAGTCTGACCATTTATGTTTTCTTATAGAACAATAATATTCCATAATATTCATATGCCATAACCTGTTTAATTTTGGAATATGAAGGAATGTCTTAAAATTGTTGAACTATCCCCCAATTGATAGACATCCCCTCAATTTCCAAAATTCTGTGTTTTTTGAAAATTTTTGTTAAGCAATGGGTTAAGTCACTCACCCAAGGTCACACAGCTAGATAATTATTAAATGTTTGAGAGCAAAGTTGAACCCAGGTCCTACTAATTCCAGGAACAGTGCTCTACCCACTGTGCCACTCAGCTGCCTTTCCTTCAGTGTTGATTGTAATATTTCACTGCTTTGCTCTTTTAACATGTGTTTCCTCTCCGCTTCCCATTGCTTACAATCTTAGGTTCCAGTCTATGCTTTCACACAGCAAAGATTGGGAGAAACAGAGGGTAGATGCATTTGTCCTTACTTATCAGTGTACTTATGATTTAGCTCCAAGCAGAATGGAAGCTCTTTGAGGTCAAGGACTATTTCTTTTCTCTTTGTATTTCTAGAGTCTAGTACAGTTTCTACCACATAATAGGCATTTAATAAATGCTAATTGATTCAGTCTTTGCTCAGTTCCTGCCTGTGCTGCTTGCTATCTTGTGACCTTGAACAATTGACTTGATGTCCATTTTCTCATCTGTATATGAAAATGAAGGACTTGAATAGATGGTTCCCAAGGACTCTTTCAGTTCTAAATTTATGATTGTAAACTATCAAGTCCTTGCTTAAACAGGATACTAAATTTTATTATCATTAGCAAAGGCTTAGAGGATAGGTCCCTGGTCATAAATAGACTATTTTCTAATTGTATATATAAGGCATACATTTTAAAACTAACTAAAAAAATAGGCAGTGTATAATCAGGCTTTAGATGGTAAAATAAATTGAGTTCCCAAGTGTTATAGAAAGCTCTGAAAGAGAATGTTCTAATACTGGGTAAGTGATTGTTGCTAAGGAGACCATTGCCTTTAAATTGATCAGCAAAGATCTAACCACTGGTGATCTCAGTAGAGGAGGGGGTACTTCCTCTTCTGGGAGTGGAAAATGACTCCCTTCTTTTGCTTGGAAATGAAAGTCAAGAGATTCTCTGAGTAAGCATGGCCACACTCTTGCATTCTTTCTCTATGATATCATAAGGTGTGAGAGGGAACAAGAAAGTCATAAAGAATATGGAGCAAGCCTTGTATCTCAGACATTTAAAACTTCAGTCACTGGGAAATGATCTGACCACAGGAAAAGGATTCAGATGCTGAGAATATAACACTAAATTCAATTCAACAAACATTTATTAAGTATCTACTAAGAACAAAGTTTTGAGAAATGCTGAAAAAAAATCTGGAATGGTCCTTGATCTTAAGGCATTTTTATTCACATAATCTCCCCAAGCTTTAAGCAACTAAGACTGTGAGGGCCAACTTGTGTTGTTAGAAAGAATGGTCCTCTCATCCTGGAGGGGGTGCTATATCAATGAAATTACAGATCCTACCTGCCCTTTTTAGCTCTCTGATGCATGACACATTGTAGATGCTTAATAAATACTTGTTCAATTGAATTGAAACAATTTAAGATGGGGAAAAATAGTAAAATTGGAGTAGTCAAGAAAGATTTTATAAAAGAATTGGTATCTAAACTGAACCTTGAAGGAAGCTAGGGATTCTAAGTGATTGAAATTAAGGTCAGAGTAAAAAGAAATGCATTGAAGGGACCAACCTGGAGATGGAAGAATGTAAATGGTGGGTGACAACTAGCCAGTCAACCTGGCTGTAATGTAGAGTGCATGAAGAAAAAGCTGAAGCAATATTGTACAGATTTGTAAATCCCAGGCCAAGTTTGAAATTTATTCTAGAATCAACAGAGCCAACAAAGATTTTTGAGCAAGGGTGGTAAGGCCTGTGGTTTAAGAATATTAATTTGTCAACTGCATGGAAGACCAATTAGGAAGCTATTACAATAATGTAGAAGATGAATGATGATGGCTGATATTCAAATAGTGGTTGTATGAGTGGAGATAAGGGTAATGGTTTCAGCAGATAAGGAGATAAGAATTGGCAGTTTACTGAATATGTGAAAGAGATGAAAAAAAATTAAGGTTGCATCCTAGATTGAGAAACTGGGTAAATAGATGGTTAGTTGTGCCCTTGATAAAAATAGGGAAATAGGAAAGAAGTATTGGTTATGAATCCTGAATGCTTTCTCTCTCTCTCTCTCTCTCTCTCTCTCTCTCTCTCTCTCTCTCTCTCTCTCTCTCTCTCCCCGCCCCACCACATTCTTTGGTTCTTGTAAGAAGAAATAATTTCACAGTACTAGAAACATTTTATAAATTTATAGAAATTTTAGAGCTATAGTTTTATCTAAAGAAAAGAAAAAGAATACTGGAAACTAGCTAAAGATTTTCTGAGTGATCTATCTCTATCTCTATCATCTCTATATCTATATCAATCTATCTATCTATACAGTATATGTGCATATGTATATATTAATCATAAGGGAAATATTCCTATAGAATATTCAACTGTAATTTTTCTTTTGCAATCCAATCCTATGTCACTGACTGCCTTGAGAATAATTTTAGCTTTCTACTCTTGGGGTGGACTTTGTGGTCAACCCCATGTCTATTCCAATTGCTCTTTCCATGCTTTTGCACAAGCTGTCTCCCATGCATAGAATGGACTACCTCCATATTTCCAGCTCATGGAATCCCTAACTTCTATTAAGATTTACCTCAAGTATCATCTCATTTATGAACTCTATCTTGATTCCTTCTGTTTTTACTACTTTAGCCTCCAGAAATTTTTCATTTATGCAAATATTATATATATATATATATATATATAATATATATAATCTATTCATGTTATTTTCCTCAACATAATATAAGCTCCTTGAGGACAGAGACTATTTTGTTTCTCTCTTTATGTTCCCAGTGCCTTGTCAAGTCACTTGTACAAAGTACATGCTTAATAATAATTTGTTGAATTAATTACTGAATATGTGTTACCAAATTGATAAAGTCCTAAAGTCACAAATAAGATCTCATTCTAAGTTAATAAATTCAGGCTAATTTAATTCTCCTGAAGTAGAAGTGAAGAACCTGGATTAAGTAATCTATCAATAATGGTCATTAATTAGGGGAAAAGGCAAATGGTTATTCCTTTAAATCTTGCTTCAAATATCATCTTTTGGAATATGGGTATATTTTATGAGTTAGTGTTTTTGCTTAGCTATTTTAATTCTTATTTTATGCATATGTATAAAATTATAATTGAAAACAAATGGATATTACTCTTTCTGGCTACTGGCCTTGACAGTGGGAAACCCCATTGGTTGTATGATGAGTCCGTTATCAAGTCCATTGCCATTCACCTGGTAGAAACATATCGTAATGATAAAAGTGTACAGGAGGAAATGAAAAGTTTCTTGAGAGATGACATTCTTGATGAGCCCATGACTTTACCAGAACATTTGAATTAAAGAGATATCGTAGATTCAGCTCCTAGATATGATTACAGATATTTATTATGGGAGAGGCAAGGATTTAAACCTGCTCCTATTAAAAACCAAACCTTTGGGAGATTGATAGAGTTATACAGTCAGCTCCTGATACCATCATCTATCCTGTCTCCTATTGATTCTGGTTATATCTGAATTGATTTATTAGTCATCTCCCTCTTAGATTTTAGCACTCCAGAGGAACTCAGGGAGTCTACTAGTTTATCCAGGATGGCCTTTGATTGACCCTTTCTTGGATTAAAAACCCCATCATTTTTCACTATGTGTTAATCCCCCTTCATGCCCTTACTGATGACTTTCCTAATCACTGATTTGTCAGATATTTCCAAACTCAAACCCCTAAAGAAGTCACAAAGTTAAAAGAATCAAAAAACTGAGGAGGCATTGTGAAAATTGTGAATTGAATAAGTTGCTGAATAAATTAGGAGTAAAAGACTTATGGAATCTTCTAGATTGAATGATTTGATAATATATATAAATCTATATTATATGTATGCATAAACATATATGTATATATATTTATGTGTATGTTTCTATATATGTTTCTATTTTTCTTAGCCCCATATGAAACAAAAATTGACCATATAGGGCACAAAGATATTACAAATCAATGCAAAAGGGCAGAAAAAATAAATAAATACATTCTTAATAGACCATAATAGAATTAAAATAGGGATCATTTCAAGGAGCACAAAGAAGAGATATAGAAACAAATAGGGATTTAATGAAATCATAGATAATGAGCAGGTCAAAGAACAAATCATAGAAACAAATAATTATGTGAAAGAAAATGATAATGGTGAAATAACCCACTAACATTTCTGGGATGCATGTAGAGGAGTCTTAAGGGGGAATGTTATATTCCCAAAACACAAAAATTAATTAAATGCAAAAGGAGAGGATTAATTAATTAAATGTGCCTTTAAAACAAAATAGAAAACCATCAAAAAAAGAAACCTAAAATAGGAACAAAGAAGTAGACACTAAAATTAGAGCATTAAGAAATAAGAAACAAAAAATAAAATAAATGACAAAACTAAAAACTGGTTCTTTGAATAAACAAAACTAACAAACTTTTAGCCAACATGATTAAAAAGACGGAATATCAAATTAACAAAAATAGCAAATGAGCAAGGTTAAATCATAAAAAATCCAAAAGAAATAAAAATCATTATCCGAACCTACAACACATAATTATGGACTAACAAAACTTAGAACAGAAAATAAATGGAGAAATAACTCAAAAATTTAAAATTATCCAACTAATAGGAGACCAAATAGATATCTTAAATAATCCAATCTCAGAAAAAGAAATAGAGCTAGCTGTATAGGAACTACCAAAGGGAAGATGGGAAGGAGGACTCTTGTTCTTGATGGATACATAGGAGAATTCTATCAAATTAAAAAAAAATAATTATTTTATATTCTAACTGCATGCAAAGGTAGCTTTCAACAATCATTTTTGCAAGGCTTTGGGTTTTGCATTTTTTCTCTCTGTCCCCCCTTTCTCCCTGACAGAAAGCAATCTAATATAGGCTCTACATGTATAACCATGTTAAACATAGATCCATATTAATCATGTTGTAAAAGAAGAATCAAATTCAAATGTAAGAAAAAAGCATTAGAGAAAAAATGATATAATACATGACACTTGCAAAAACTGAAAATAGTAGGCTTTGGTTTGCATTTAAATTTCATAGTTCCTTCTTTAAATATAGATGGTATTTTGAATCACAAGTCTTTTAGAATTGTCTTTGATTATTGTATTGCTGCAATGAGAATGCCCATCTTCATTGATCAATACCCAATATTGATGTTAGAATATATAATGTTCTTCTGGTGCTACTCATTTCACTCAGCAACAGTTAATGCAAATCTTTCCAGGCTTTTCTTAAGTCTTGTCCTGCATAATTTCTTATAGAACAATAGTGTACCATCACATACCTACATATTCAATCATTCCCCAACTGATAGGTATCCTCTCAATTTCCAATTCTTTGCAAATATGAAAAGAAAAGCTATGAATAGTTTTGTACATGTAGGTTTTTTATCCTTTTTCATGATCTCTTTGGGAATCAGACTTAGTAGTATATAAACAGCTTTATTGTCCTTTGAGCATAATTCCAAATTGTTCTGCAGAAAGGTTGGATCAGTTCACAACTCCACCAACAATGCATCATTGGTGTCCCAGTTTTCCCACATTTTCTCCAACATTGATCAGTTTCCTTTTTTAGCCATATTGGCCAATCTGATAGGTATTATAGTTTGTTTTAATTTGCATTTATATAATTAATATTGATTTAGAGAAATTTTTCATAAGACTATAGATAACTTTAATTTAGTCATCTGAGAATTGTTTTTCCATATCCTTTGATCATTTATTAGTTATGTAATGACTTTTATTCTTATAAATTCCACTCTATTCTCTATATATTTTAGAAATGAGTACTTTGTCAGAAATTCTAGTTGTAAAAATTGTTTCCAAACACATGGCATTCCTTTTTATCTTGTTTGCTTTAGTTTTACGTGTGTAAAATATTTTCAATTTAATGTAATCAAATTATTCATTTTATCTTTTGTAGTGTTCTCTATCTCTTCTTTGGTCATCAACTGCTCCTCTTTCCATATATCTAACAGATAAACTATTCCTTTTTTTTCTAAAAGGCTTTTACTATCAACTTTTATGTCTAAATCAGGAACCCATTTTGACCTTATCCTGGTATAGGATGTGAGATGTTGGTCCATACCTATTTTTCCTTCCAGTTTTCCCAGCAGTTTTATCAAAGAATGAGATCCTATCCCAGAAGTTGGAATCTTTGGGTTTATCAAACAGCAGATTGCTATAGACATTTACTACTATTTCTTTTGTACCTAATGTATTCCACATATCCACTCTTCCATTTCTTAGCCAGTTTTGATGATTGATGATTTATCAATTCTTCACAGCTTATCCTTAAAAATGAGAGGAAAACATCTTACCAGAATTTTTTATTAGAAAAACATAGTTCTAATATACAAACTATGGAAAGGCAAAGCAAGAACTATAGACCAATTTCATTAATCTAAATTGATTGAACAATTTTAAATAAAAGTTATGTTAAGCAGACTATAGTAATTCTACCAGAAAATCATTCAATATAGACAAGTTGGATTTATACCAATGCAAGTAAGTTTCACCTTTAAGAAAGGAATAAACAATTATTCATATTTAAAACAAAAGCATCCAAATTAATATGAAAATCTCAATCAATTCAGAAAAATCCTTTGACAAAGCAAAAATTAACTCATCCTAAACCTCTATAAAGTGTAAGAATAGGAAGACCTTTTAAAATAAAATAAATACTAAAAAAACTCTAAAACCAAAAATCAGAAAAGGTCTCAGGGAAATTTTAAGAAAGTAAGTCTAATTGAGGAAGATAAAATTAACCAAACCTTCCTTTTAAATACATGCTTAGTAATCTTACCAAAAAAAGGATTTTAAAAATAGCTCTTGAATTATAGACAACCAGAAAACTGTATACATAACAATGCATTCCATTATATTTGAATGAAAATTCAAAACATATAATGTAAATAACTTTTCTTCAATAGTCTGGGGGAAAATGTCTATAGAAGAAGTCACATTTCAAAGAGTATTTGTTTACTACAAGTACTAAAAATTTAAATTAGGGAAAATATGATTAATTGGCTATGTACGAGTTAGATCTTTGGCACTTGAAGTCAGAGTATTTTATCACTTCACATTAATAAAGATCACAAAAATGTTTAATGACAAAGGAATGGAATGAAAACTCAGGCATCATTGTCAACTGTAAAAATAATCAGTATCATCTGTGTCCATTCTTGAATACACTGGCAACAACTCCAGAGATAGGAAAGTTAAGCTAACCCCTTCTACCCTATTTCAAGCAAAACTGGGTACTTAAAAAAAGAAATCTATAATTAGGCCTGGTAAAAGGGCTCTTCTCCAGTGTGTCAATGTTAGAGGACACTAACAAAACTTTTAGTCCTTCAGTAATATAAAAACAACAGAACTTAACATTTATTCAGGATGATACTTAAAATAGTAAGCTACCAAATGGTGGATTTAAATGAACTCCTACATAATCATGTCCTATTTTATCCTCTGGAACTCCCTATGTCAACATCTTCTTCATCATAAAGTGGGTGGGGTAGTAGAGGGGTTTGATTTGTGATTTTTGCCAAAAGCACAAAAATTTATAGTTCTAACTGTTAAAAACAAAAAAATATCATCAGTTCTAGAATAAGTAACCACAGACTTTTTCAAGTAAGAATTGTTTTGTTCATTGTATTTGAATTCCTAGCATCTAACACATATCTGGTGTTTTAATAAATAGTTGTTGATTGATTTAAAAATTGTATTGATATGTTTATCTTTTCTTTTTATGATATTTATACTTTTCAATATATCTTCCTCCTTTTCTCTCGTATAGATAATTATCCTTTAAAATGGACAAAAAGGAGAGAAAAAACCATTCAGGATAAGTAACCAACATAGGTATACCATTCATATTCAGTCTTCCACACACATATTTTCCTGCTTTTTGCAAAGAAAGGAGATATTATCTCATTTTTATTCATTGACTCAACCTTAGCTATTATAGTTTCATAGTATTCAGTTTTGAGTATTCAAATTTGAGTAACCAAATCACTTGTTCTTTCCATTTACAATGATCTAGTCATTATATATAGTATTTCCTCCCCAGGTCTGTTGATCATTTTTATGTCAATTCATGTAAGTCTTCACAGGCTTTTATATATTCACCAAATTATCTTTTCTCATAGTAGAGTAATACATTAATTTGCATTCATGTACCACAGTTGGTTTCATCATCACCACAATTGAAGGTTATCTACTTGGTTTTCATTTTCTTGATACTACAAAAAATTGCTAAAGCATTTTTTGGGTACATATGGGACATTGGAATTAACAATTAAGAAATCAAAGAAACTTTGGAGAGAGCAGTTTCAGGTGAATGGTGATGGAAACCAGACTATAAATGTTGAGAAGTGAGTGAAAGGAAAGAAAGTGGAAGCAGTAGTTGTTGGCTTGATGGCTAGCAGAGATAAATCAATCAAGCAATATTGGGTTTTTTTGAGGAAAAGGAGACAAATGCACATACATTTGTAGGCAGCAGAAAGGAAATAAACTTTTACAAAGTGCTTACTATGTTCAGCATTTTCCTAAATATTGTAAGAATGCTTGTATTGATGATAGATCCACTAAAGAACTAGGATATCATCATCATCATCATCACTATCATCATGATAGTTAATATTTGCATATCACTTTTAATGGATCAGGAACTATGGAAGTGTCTTACAATGATTGTCCTTTGATTCTCTATCAACTTGAAATGTAAATTCTATTATTGCTTCCATTATATAGTTTGAAAAACTGAGGCAGGTAAAGATTTAAGTGACTTGAGCAGAGTCATAGACTAACTGGTAAGTGTCTGAGACTAGATTTGAATTCAAGTCTTCTTGATTCTAGGTTCAGGACTCTATCCACTGCACCATTATAAATTCTTGTTGAGTTGAATTAAAATATCTAAGTTAGGGGCAGCTAGGTGGCGCAGTGGATAGAGCACCAGCCCCAGAGTCAGGAGTACCTGAGTTCAAATCCGGCCTCAGACACTTAATAATTACCTAGCTGTGTGGCCTTGGGCAAGCCACTTAACCCCATTGCCTTGCAAAAAAAAAATGTAAGTTAAGGATGAACTATTAAAAGTTTCTAGAGCCAAGAAGATAGGAAGATCAGATATGAGGGTCATTTTAATCTATCTGATAAGAGGTATAAAGAGACTGAGCTTATAAGAATCCAGTATGAATAAACAGAAGGGGAATGATATGAGAGAATATGAAGGTGAAAACAATAGCATGAGATACCTAATTAAATATGAGATTTGACAGAAAGGGAAGAACCAAAGATGTGTTTAAGATTTTGAGTGTGGTTAACTTGGAAGAGTCATCTACATAAGAGGAAATTTGGTAGAAAATATAGATTTAAAAGAAAATGAATTCTATTTTCCCATGTTCAGTTCAAAACATAAATGGGATTCCCAGGTGGTGATGTCAAGTGAGTAGTTGGAAATGTGAGACTGGAATTTAAGGGAGAGATTGAAGCTGAATGCATAGATGTGAAAATTGATCACAGGAGTAGAGAATATTATTACATGATGCCTTAGGGTGTAGAAGAAAGAAAGTCAGTAAAAGAGACTGGGAAGAGAAAACTCCTTCAGAGGACCAAGGGAGAACATGTTGAGGAAGCCAAGAAAAGAGAAGTAATCTAGGAGGAGAGAGAATGGTTACCAAAGTCAAATGTTAAAGAATCAGGAGACATCATCTGTGACCTTGGAGAGACCCTAGAACAGAGGAAAGAAAAACAAGAGGGTGGTGAAGAAGTAGAGACAAATATGGACACATCTTCCTAGGAGTTGAACAGTTGATGGAACAAATAAAAATAGAAAGATATATTTAAGAATGAGTTGAAAGAAAAAAAAATACATTGATGACTGGAAATACCTGAGTATGCTTTTTAGTTTTAGGAATCAGCAAATATGATAAAAGATATCAATAGATAGAGAATATGGGAATGAATGATGGAGGTTCTTAAGGATATGTGCAATGCTAAGATCAAAGTTGAAAATAAAAAAATAATCTTTATATTCAACCTTTATTATATACATTCTATATGTAATCCACAAGGAATAAGACAAAACAATTTAATAATCCCTACCTTAAAGCATTTGCCTTCTACTAGAGGTAGAAAACTTGTGTACAGATAACAGAAAGTAATTTAAAGAACCCATAATCAGGAAAAGACCCCCCTGGGAGGAATCAGGAAAGACTTCAAGTTGGAGATTGGAAACAGGCTTAACCTTAAACAAAAGATTTTCTAAGATTCAGACTTGGAAAGAACCCATTTCAGAAATAAGGGACAGCCTGAGGGAGGATCAGACAAAAAAAAAATGAAAATTTTTTAATGAAACAGCTGCAACATAGAGGAAATAAAGAAGTGGAATATGAAAGGAAAAAAGAAAACATTGGTTGGAACCAAATCATGGAGGGCTTCAAATGCCAAGCAAAGGTGTTTGTATTTGATTTTAGAGGCAATACAGTTTTATTTACTGGAGCTTTTTGAATATGGGCATGCCATGAAGGGCATAACAACTGTTTCTGCTACTTGTTACTTATACCCCTTTAGGCAAGTCAATCAACATTTATTAAGTGTCTACTTTGTGCCAATGTTAAGTATATGTGATGCAAAAAAATAGCACATGTTCACTGCACCACAAAAGATTTTAAAGCTAGAGATAAAATCATCAGAAGAAAGATTATAGGTGAAGACCTAGATTATTTAGTGTTTTAAAATAGGAGAAAGGATATCACTCCAAGTGGATGACCTCATTTTTAAGTAATTTACCTGGGTCAATTTATGGTTTCATTGGTGTGGGTAGTCTACCCATGCCTTTTCATGAAACAATATTTTTGCCCTTGTTCTTCTGTTAATTTTTCATAGAGAATGTATCAAATATTATATTTATACCTTCCTCCTAGTCTTTTTTATTACCAGCACAGTGTTATCCTTCTATGCATCATCCTCTATCTATATAATTTGTCAGTATGTGTATGTGTCTGTATATACATATATATATGTATGTATATGTGTCTGTACACATATACATATAAATAGATGTATAATGTGTATATTATAATGGACAAAAATAATTGCAGGTAACACAGGGAAAGAAAAATGCTAAGTATAAATCAGCTATAGCATTTACTAATGATGACTTGAACTCAAGAAGTAGTATTAAAGTTGTTAAGAAATAATAAAAAGTAATATAAAAAAGCCAGCTAATCACATAACAATGAGGAGGGAATGACAAATGCATGTATAATGTGTGTATGCACATGTATGTACATATAACCAATATGTTTATACATATATAACCTATATACACATGTATCTAGTCTATCTATGTATATTTAAATTTTCTTTGGTAAATGTTGTCTCATTTGAGAGAGATAAGAACTCTTACTCTTGTTTGAGCTGAGTTACTTCACTTCCAATGAGAGCTTTTTCACTCTCTATTGTCTGCCATTTATACTACTATGTATAGTTCTTCTGAGATCATGTTGTTTCAGAATTTGCAATCTTATAACATCACTTAAGGAATATTAGTGCGAAAGCAGCAGATGTTCATGGCAGGGAGCAGCACTGCATAATTTCCCAAATGTAATATATAATATAGTTTACTCTTCTTCTATTTAACTCTGGACCCAACTCTCTCTCTCTCTCTCTCTGTCCTTGCAGTATCTATCCCAGAAAAGAAGATGTTCTCATTGGCTAACAGAGTGACTTTACAATTGCACAGGCAATTTTATTATTCATCCACTTAGATCTTAATATATGAATTACTAGGATATTTCTTTTGAATATCTGTGGACACTTTAAAAAGCTAATGTATTATTCAAGACAATTCAATTTGCAAAATGTCATACACAAATGGGAAATTCATGAGAACCTTACCACTACAGACAGTTTTGTTATTTGGACTTTACACAGGATATCCTTTTTTTTTTCCCTTTAAGATTTTATTTTGAGTTTTATAATTTTCCTCCCAATCTTCCTTCCCACCCCCACCCCCCACACACAGAAGGCAGTCTGTTAGTCTTTATGTTGTTTCCATGGTATACATTGATCTAAGTTGAATGTGATGAGAGAGAAATCATAACCTTAAGGAAGAAACGTAAAGTATAAGAGATAGCAGAATTATATAATAAGATAATGGTTTTTTCCCCTAAATTGAAGGTAATAGTCTTTGGTCTTTGTTCAAACTACATGATTCTTTCTCTGGATACAGATGGTATTCTCTATCGCAGATACCTCTAAATTGTGCCAGATTGTTGCACTGATGGAATGAACAAGTCCATTAAGGCTGGTCATAACCCCCATGTTCCTGTTAGGGTATACAATGTTTTTCTGGTTCTGCTCATGTCACTCAGCATCAGTTCATGCAAATACTTCCAGGCTTCCCTGAACTCCCATCCCCCTTGGTTTCTAATAGAACAATACTGTTCCATGACATACATATACCACAGTTTGTTAAGCTATTCTCCAACTGAAGGACATCCACTTAATTTCCATTTCTTTGCCACACAAACAGGTCTGCTATGAATATTTTTACCAGTTATACTTTTACCCTTTTTCATAATCTCTTCAGGGTATAGACCCAGTAGTGGTATTGCTGGATCAAAGGGTAGGCACATTTTTGTTGCCCTTTGGGCATAATTCTGAATTTCTCTCTAGAAAGTTTGGATGAGTTTACAGCTCCACCAACAATGTATTAGTGTCCCAGATTTCCCACATCCTTTCCAACATTGTTCATCAGTCTGAGAGGTATGAGTACACAGGATATCCTTAATGAAAGTGGTAAACACTTTTGTGGAGGACAGGTATCTGTATTCATGCTCGATCATTATTAATAATTGGAGAATTATTGAGCAATTATCTCTGAAACTGCTTTTACCAAGGAATGTTAAATAGGTTTTGTAGATGGGTGACACCTTAGTGGATGAACTTCATTAAGGCAGAACATTTTTCTACTTAGACAAATGGCTTCTTACAATAAAAAATGAATATAGTGGGATCTTGTATTCTTTGTATCTTTAGCTCAAATGGGTAATTGTGAAGATGGATAGCAGAAAGTCATTTTCAAAATAGTAACAATGGTAGTGAACATTTATATAGAACTTACTGTATTCCAGAAACTGAACTAAGTAGTTTACAATTATTATCTCATTTGATTCTCACAGAAACCCTGGAAATGAAGAAACTGAGGCACACAGAGATTAAGGGACTTGGTCAGAGTTACACAGTTAGTAATTATTTGAGGAGTGATTTGAACTGATGCCCTCTAAACTCTAGATCTGGAGTTCTATCCATTGTATCACCTAGCTGCCTCCAAAATGGTTTTCTTTTAATATTTGAATTCAGAACACTCTCAATATGTAGAGATCATTCTCAATAAAGATTTAACAGAGATGAAAAAGGAGGCAGTAGGTGTGATATCCTCCTAATCAGTTTTTTGTATTATCTTTATTTTATTTTTCATACTTTAGAACTTATTTTTATTCAAAATTGTTTCACTTCCCAAACCCTAAATTCCAATTAGTCACAATTTTGATAATAAACATTCATTATGCTGATTTGTTTCAAAATGCTATGCCCACTTTGGACACACAAAAATGGAAAATATAGTGTCAAAGAGTTAACAATCTAATATACATGGAGTAATGTCATGGGGTTGAGGAAGAATCTAAACAAACTGCTATAAGAAATGATGAGAGAGAAATCACTTTCAGCTAGGGGAAATTAATATCTTTATTTTAAAACCAAACTGCATCTTCTCTTCTTCGAGAGATCTTAAAAATCTATCCTACAGGGCTTACAAACTACTTATTACATCCAACTTAGATTTCTTCTTTTTTTTGGTTTTGCCAAAATCACTCTTTTCAACTTCATCTTTCTAAAGTGACACTTCCACTTTGTCATTTAGCATGGAGGGAGTGCAACCATAACCAAGGTGATAAACCTAGACTTTTATCCCAGTATACTTAAATTTAGTACCCACCTAACATTAACAACACTTCAACTCTGTTAGCACCACAGAAAAAAAAACTGATTATAGCCCCAAGTTGAGTTTTACAAGTATAAGCAATTAGTTATAAGATGGTACATTTTTTCCTCTGCTTAATTGGTAATATCTGTGAGTACTGCAACAACTTCCTTTGTACCCTCCCCCAGTCTTACCCCTCATCCCTTACAGAGTAATTTTAGAATTTTGGCCCATATTCTCAACTGAAATTCTTTCAAAAGTGTCTTGAATTTACATAAATTTCTGTAAAATTGAATTAGCAGAGCCAGGAAAACTCTATATAGGACCAATATTGTACAATGATAAACTATGAAAGACTTAGCTATTCTGACGAAGACAATTCTGAAGGACTTATGATAAAAAAAAATTATCTACCTCCAGAAAAAGGACTTATGGAGTTTGAATGAGGATTGAAGCATACTTTTAAAATTTTATTCTTTTTATGGTTTTTGTTGCTACATGGTGAATATGGAAATGTTTTGTATGACTGCACAAGTTTAATCTATATCAAATTGCTTGCCTTTTCAAGGGGGGAAGGAAGGAGAAAGATAATTTGAAATTCAAAATGGAAAAAGTTTAAAGTTTTTGTTTATATGTAATTGAGAAAACTAAAATTAAAAATAAAAATGATTTGAGGGCACTTTAATGATGTCTGTCATTTTATGAAATATGAAACAGATACAAAATACTAGTTATGACTATTTATAAAAAATGCTAGAACAAAAATGATGGTTTTGATGATATCAGAAATGAGAATAGGTCACTATATAAATGCTAAGAAACCCAAATTTCTATTTTTTATGCCCAAATGTGAGAAAGCATCAGTATTTCTGTTATGAATTGGCAATATGTAGAAAATCATGACAATTCATAATAATAATTAATGTTTATATAGCACCATATGTCAGACACTGTTTAAACACTTTATAAATATTATCTCATTTGTTCTCACAACAACCCAGAGAAGTAGATGTTATTATTATTATTATCTTTATTTTATAGATGAGGCAAACAGAATTAAGTGACTTACCCAAGGTCACACAGCTATTAAGGATCTAAGGATGTATTTGAACTCAGATCATCCTGATTCCAGACCTAGTCACCTAGTTGCCTGAGTTCAAATCACTTCACCCCATTTGCCTCAGTTTCCTTATCTGTAAAATGAACTGGAGAAGGAATGGCTAACCACTCCAGTATCTTTGCCAAGAAAACCTAAAATGGGGAAGGAGGAATCAGATAGGATTAAACTGTTGAACAACAAACAGCACTTTAATTTTGGTCCAAGAAAAGAAGATTTATGATAATCTCTGTGATTAGCTTCCCTGATAATACTGACTGACCATTGTCATTGGTATGAAACATACATTAGAACTTGGGGTTAAATATGATCTATGACACCTTCTACTCATTAGGTGGCATAGTGGATAGTAGGAAGGACCTGGAATTAGAAGACCTGAGTTCAAATCCTGATTTAGATACTTACCAACTATTTGATCTAAGAGAAATTACCTTTGCTTGAGGCAGTTAGGTGGTACAGTGGATAGAGTACTGGCCTTGGAGTCAGGAGGACAGGAGCTTGAATCTAGCCTCAGACACTTGACACTAACTATAACTGTGTGACCTTGGGCAAGTCAGTTAACCTGATTGTCCCACAGCCAGGGACATCTCCAGTTGTCTTGATTCATATCTGGCCATTGGAGCCAGATAGCTCTATTTTGGCCAAAAATTCTGAGGATCTTCCCCTCCCAGATTGATTTTTTTTTGACTAGGTAAAAAAAGGCCTTCATTTCATTTAAGACTTTTAGAACCACAGACTTTTCTATATTTTAAAGTGTAGGTAAAGTAAGATTGATAAGAAGAATTCCTTATCATTGGTACCCATTCCTTCTTTTTCTCCCACTGCTATCATTTTGATACTAGATCCAGATGGTACTGGAAGAGAAAGTGAAGCTGGTGACTTTGCACAGTCCTTCCTCAGTTAAATCCAATTCACTTGCAAGTCAAGCCATCACTCTCCTGGTGTTGTTTGGTCCTCTTTGAGAATGAAGGACAATCAACAATCTGTGAGAAGTAGCAGCTGCCCTGCTGTGGAACCAAATGGCCAATTGCAGTAGGGCAATACTGCTCCCTCCCTCCCTCTCTTCTTCCTCCCTTTCTTCCCCCTCCCACTCTTCCTCCCTTCCCCCCTCCCTCCCTCCCTTCCTTCCATCCTTCCTTCCTTCCTTCCTTCCTTGCTTCCTTCCTTCTTTTCTCCCTTATTATTTCCTCTTTCTTTTCTTCTCTCCTTTTTCCTCCTTTTTGTCTGTTCACATAAGGAATCATATCCTTATCTGCAGGTGCTCTGCCCAAAGGAGTATACATTTTGATCACTGAAACCCCACAAGATAGCTTTTTTAAGAACCATGCCTTAAACTCAAATCACTCTGGCTCTTATTGATTGACCAACAATAGCTCTCAGTCCAAGCCTCACTAGGTCATTGTTTGGGTTCTGATGGCTCAGTGAAAGTGTAAATAGTAATTGTTTCTATTTTGGCAAAGAATCCTGAAGATCTTCCCCTTCTAGATTGATTTTTTTTGACTAGGTAAAAGGGGCCTTCACTTCTTTTTGCTGAATTTCTTACTTATCCTTAATCATTGAATAGGCACTGCCTCAGTCAAGCTGAAATCAGGGAAAGGCTTTAACTTAAAAAGGTCAAGGTCTCCCACTGCATTCAGGTCCATCTCCAGTAGACTTGATTCAAATCTCTCCACTGGACCCAGATGGCTCCAAGGGAGAGAGTGAGGCTGGTGACTTTACACATTTAAATCCAATTCACTTGTAAGTCAAAAGCTGAAGTCATTGGTCCTCTTTAAGAAAGAACAAAAGACAAACAATAAACATTATCAACTTGATGAGATTACAAAAAGAAAAAAAAGAGTAGGAATCATAACTAAATAAAGAGAGCAATAAATGGAATAGAAAATGCAAATACACACATATATTTGGGGTATGATACAATGACTTCTCAAGGGAGATAGAGCTGCACTAGTTCACTGGTCCCTAATTTCTAGCAAAAAGTGGGCATGACGTTTTCACCGTCCTAATGTATTGATAGCTGCATTGATTGGATTCCAGATGTCCTGCAAAATCTGACTCATCAAGCCCTGGAAATAGCTTTTCATTTTTTCCAAGTAAGAATAATTCAATCTTAATGCTTGCTAACAGTATATTTTCATGATGGAATTAATATATTTACTTACAATAGTCCAAGTCAAATGACTAAGGTTATCACTTAAATAAAAATGCATTTTTGGAAGAATGTGTTAACATGACATTACTTTAATGAATAAAGCTCACTATTACTTATGCAGGGTTAGGGACACTGTGTCATTAAGTGCAGTCACAATCAAGGCCTGCTTGTCCTTGTTTATTACTGAGATTGAGAGGACACCCACTCCAGTGACAAGGATGGAATTTTGTTAAAACTAAACAAACCATAGTCATTGTAACTAGTAAAAAAAAACTGACTATAGCTTCCTTCTTTGATGAGTTTAGTATTATTTTTTGATGATATTTTATTCAGTTCAATTCAATAGAACCTTAAATG
This sequence comes from Macrotis lagotis, assembly GCF_037893015.1. Lineage (NCBI taxonomy): Eukaryota > Metazoa > Chordata > Mammalia > Peramelemorphia > Peramelidae > Macrotis > Macrotis lagotis. Next base: position 122,698,536 of record NC_133661.1, read on the forward strand.
CCCATTATAGATAAGTCGATCATAATAATTTTATAATTGCTGTACAGGCATTTCAGTCATGTCGTCCTCTTTGTGACCCTATTTGGGGTGTTCTTGGCAGAGATACTGGAGTGATTTGGCATTTCCTTCTCCATCTCATTTTACAGACGAGGAAACTGAAGCAAACAGAGTTAAGTCATTTGTTCAGGGTCACACAGTTAATAACTTCAAATTTGAAATCAAGGCGGTAATTCTTCATGACCCCAGACCTGATGCTCTATCCCCTATACCAACTACCATTGTTTATAATAGGATATTTATATAACATATGCATATATGTATATACATACATATATATATACACACATATAAACATTTACAAATACACATATATCTGCACAGACATACATAGACACACATACATGCATATATTACTTTTTAATAGCAAGTATTATTTAATTATTTGGTGCTTTTAAGGTTTGCAAATCCCTTAACATGCATTTAATCCTCACAACAACCCTGTTGAGTTAGGTGATATTACTATCCCCCATTTTAGAGATTCAGAAAGGATTTAAGTGATTTATCCAGGACCATGCAGCTATAAAAATATAAGACATGATTTGAACTTTCTCTTTTTGACTCTAAATCCAATACTAATCACTGAATCATCTAAATGCCTTGTTTTTCCTCACACCAACCCTATATAAGATTATTAATGTACCATTCCAACTTTATAGATTCTGAGGATTAGAGAAACAGAAGCATTTACTTGTATTACACTGTAACTAGAATAGGGACTCAAATTCAATTCTTTGTGTTATAAAGATATAAAAATATAAAAATTTTACTGTGCCAGCAAAGGTCTAGACATTTATTTCAGTTTTTATTAGTTATTATTAGTGAGGTAGCCTATAGTTTAGTGATTTATCTGTCTTAGCACTGTAATTATCACAAGGTCACCTTCTAAATGCAATTTATTACAAATCTCTCAGATAGTACAACTTAACAAAAACAGATATGAAATACATATTATCAAGATGAGATCCTAGGAAGTCAGTTGTATTTATTGCTACATGTCAAAGAAATTAAAGTAGTATCAACTTCTCTAAATACTGCTACCCCACACCTTCTTCCAGTAGTGACTTTACATTGCATACTATCACTTGCTCTTTAGGTGTTGATGTTAAAAGCCCTCCTTCATCTACTTCAGGTCTAGCAAAAATTAATTACCTGGAATCCTTTATTGGCCTATGTCTTGAAGTGGGTGTGAAGGGGGGGGGTCAGGAAAAAATTGAGAGGAGCAAACCATTGACTGTCCATCACAATGAGTTATAGGCCCATTGACCATGTCTTTTATGTGTAAGTGACATTGCTACTCTATAAAAGTAATTATCACATTATTTTGGCCATGTCATAAAAAGTCTTTTGAGGTCTAACATTTGTTTACATGAAAGCATTGATTTTTAATACTGAAGATATTGTATGGGAATAAATCAAATACTGTTTTAGTCAGCAGAATTCACCAAAACCCTGCAATAGGATGTGTGTGTGTATATATATATATATGTGTATGTATGTGTGTGTGTGTGTGTGTGTGTGTGTCTGTGTCTGTGTCTGTGTCTGTGTGTCTGTGTGTCTGTGTGTGTGTGTGTACATTTATTTTAGGAGGGAGCTTGCTATAGAAGACAATTAGGTACTCCCTATTCCAAGACTGAATAAATTAAAAAAATTAAAAAAAATACTTACTTACTATGAGCCAAGTACTAGAAAAACAAATTTGAAAGTGAAATACCCCCTGCCTTCAAGGAAATAATGATGTAATTGGAAAAATATATTTGGTGGTCTGGGAGAGTTGTTTTGATCACATGAATCTCTAAAATACAACTTTGGAAGATAAAGATAGGTGTCCAAAGTTCTTCTCAATAATAACCACTCATAGCTGTTTTGACTATCTCATGTTAGGCAATAGAGGAATTATAAAACAATGTGTTTATCATCTTGAGGGTTCTTGGGTACAATTTAAATTTTAACTCTCTTATTTCTATGATTTGTTTGACTTCTACTATTTAATAAAATATAGGCTGACACCTGAATTATTCAGGATTAAGCCCTTTAGCTATTAAACAATTTTTTTGGTGGGGATAAACACAAAAGGTAAAGGAAATGTAGCATATTACATCAATAGAGTAAAAAAGACTTTGACCAGAGATTGCTTTTGATTTCTGGAAAACTCAATGCCCTTCAGATTCTTGGAATTTTTAATTCTCTTCATGACTGAATCACTCCTTTGTGTGATCTATTTGAAAATTTTTCAAGACCTGATCATTGAGGTTGTGCATTATCCAGGACTTTTAGAATATCTTAAGGATCTTACATTCTAAAATGTATAACTAGCCTTTGAAGACATTTCAACTTCCATTGGAATGTACAGGGTGCAAGAAATAATCTAGGGCAGGTGACACATCAGTTATGAAGAACAAAGATCTCAAGTCACCAGCTCAGCAGGAATTAATACTGGTAGTGGCTTTGGAAATGGATTTGATGGGATTATTAAGAAGTGGGAGCTGAGCTATGAGTCTAGACTGATAGTCATTGAATCTCTAAAATGACCTGGGGGGTGAGGTGGAAGGAACATAATCAGCAAAGGATGATGACAGAGAAGAGAGACTCCCCAACCCTTTCTAGAAACCAGAGAACCTTGAAAAAACATTTAAGGTGACAAGTCTGACCCTGAAAGAATGAGACTAGAGCCACCAAATTCCAACTTAATAAGACCACTGTCACCCCACTTCATTAAGGAATGGGTATCATGATCTAACCAAAAAAAGTCTTCTTTTTTGTATTCAAGGTTAAGATATCGATTACTGGGGGGGGATTCTTTCATCAGAGAGTAGTCAAAGAAGGATTCTAATAGTTTAACATTTTAGTAGAGTGATTATTATTTGTTTTTAATAAATTAAGCTACTATGGTCCATCTACAATTGTAACAGGTTATAATATTTTTCTTGTTCAAGATTCTTTTAAATATTACCTTAAGTCATTTTGGGATAGGAGATATATCAGAAAGCATGGGAGAACTACAGTAATTTGGAAATCTTTTCCAAAATTAGAATTAACAGATATATGATAAATAAAATTATTAAATTTTGTTAAAAATCATTCAAAAGTTTTGCAGATATATCAAAAGAAGTAAGGCAACAAGTATTTATTGAGTATCTGTTAAGTACTAAGCACAATGCTAAGCACTGGGGATAAAATTTCAAGGAAAAAGAAAGATAGCCCCTGCTTCCAGGGAGTTTACATTTTATTGGTAGGAGGCAGCATAAAAGAGATCTGAAAATGTGGGAGTGATGGAAGGAAGGGGGAGAATGCAGGTTCTAGGAGGAATTCACCTATGAAAAAAGGATGAATGATGTATGAGGGTGAGAAGGATTTCAGGCACTGACAGATAGCAGGTCCTGGTAGTGAGAGAAATGTAATGTAAAAAATTAGCTGAGGCATAGTGACAATAACTGGAAAATCAGAAGCATGGCTGGGAAAAGAAGAGTATAGTATTAATTTTTTCTTCAACAAATGCAAAATAATTACATATATATGTTCTATTATAATTATATAGACTTGACAAAATAAACCAATGATATTGAAATATAGTTATCCAAACTTAAAAAAAAAGTTTATGGAATGCAGGTCAAGTACCTTTGCTGACGAAATAGTTTACTTATGCCCTGAGGAAATTCACGTTTACCTAAGGAAGCCTACAACCAAGACACTAGAAGAAGTAATTTCTTATTGATCCTAATGACATCCCTGAGAGGAAGAGTGGATACATTTTAGCAGTAAAAAATGAAGAAATCATTATTTCTATTGAATACAAGAGTAGTCTGAGCCACAAGTAGGTTGAAGGATTGATTGTACAAAATGGATGTAACTGTAGGAAGCAGATTTTTGGTTCAATACAAAGGATAACTTCCAACAATTAGAGCATTCTGAAACTGGAATAAGCTGTCTAAATGAGTTCTCTGTTATAAAGAAGAGATTTGTTTTATTGTTATGAGTCATATCTCTGGGGACCTCCAAGGTTACCTAGAACAACTTCTTTATTTAACAGATGGAAACAGATGCAGGAAGGCTTTACTCATTAAAGGTCACATAGATAGTAGTCCTCGGAAATAGGATTTGAAGCTATGAGCTCCAGAGTGAGTACTGTTTATACTAGACCACTATGGATTGATATAAATAAACTCTGAGGTTACACATTTATGTGATTCTCTAAAGTGAGCACCATGTTGACATGATGAAGCAATATATAGACTTATTATAGGAAGTCAACTCTTGACCTTGACAAGGACAATGGATGGGTAGCCCCATAGTTGCTCCATTAAAAGATGCTTCATCCTTTGGAGAGTAAAGGCAGAACATGATCCTTTGCTATTACACTGATTGAAGCAAGATGACTAACCATTTTTTTGCCTTTTAATACTTAATTTGCCTGTTCAGATAACTACTGCAGCCTGTTTCAGCAATATACAATCCCTCCTTTTAGAATGATTACCCAAGGGAATTTTCTTGTTTTCCTCTAGAGGATTCATTTTATTCTATGATGCTTTGATTTATTAGCAGATGCAGGTGAATTCTGGAACATAACCCTCAGGTGCCAGCCCACTGACAAAGCCCAAACTTGTAAGAGAATGAGTGAATGATTGGCTAGGCTAACTCCCAAATGAGCTGCTAGTTTCTACTCTTTCCTCAGGCTGTCCTGCTGGGCACTGGGTCTTTTGTTTTGTAGTTAATTGTAAGTTCTCCCAAGAGACCCTCCAAAGTTGATGCTATTCAAGAGATTTCTTCCTTTTTTTTACCCTCTGCCTTTCCTGGTGCAATTGTAAGCCTTGTTTTATTGCTGTAAGCTGCTATTACTCTCCCCATGTTCAGCACACAAAGGAATTGGGTCTGTGTGGTACAGCATTAGTGCACCAAAAATCAGAATTGTTGGACCAGTTTTCTAATTGGGTCCTTAGAGATTAGGAAATTAGTTTTTCCCCCTTCCTCAGTCCCACCCCCAGTCAGATCACCATTAATTGAGTTATTATTATTGCCTTTATATGTGCACTGAATATGTATTCTGTCCTCCACTCTCCCTCAAGGAACAGCACATTTTAGTTTTTATACCTCATATAGAATTTAGATGCTGACAAAAATATGTAATAAGGAAAGGGGAGGGGGGTATGTGGAGGGAGAAATTTATTACTAGAATATTTAAAGACAGAGTTTGAATTGCTATTAATAATTGTGAATGCTTTATGTCAATGTTGCTGATCAAAAACCCCAAATATCAATACTTCATGGATACATCAATTTATCAGTATAGGTATTCTGTCTCATCCCTACTCCACCTTAGGGGGCAACCTCAATGGGTAACTGTGGCCAAAGAAATTCACCAATTGGTGAAAGAATTGAATTGGTTCTGCTTAGCTAGGCTGATGCTCAGATGTAGGTCCCCTTAATCCCCTGTGCTTTACATCAATGAATACTGAACTGTCGGAAAGTTTGATGATTTTCCAGCTTGGAAGGACTTGTCAAGGCTTATGTTCTGCTTATGAATAGCCTTTGAGAACTCAAGGTCACCTTCATACTGGGAAGAGGCATCCTTGTAGTTTTTCTGAAGAGGAATCAAAACTGTAATGACCAATATACCTCTAGCATAATGGCTAGAAGGTTAAGTGACATTTTTTTGGTTGTCTAAGAATAGTATTGTACTTTGAAATTGGCATTTGTATGTGGTGGTTTTAATATTGTTTGTAGATCATTGTACTTCAGGGATCTTTTAGTTTAACTCTTTCATTTTACAGATGAAGAAATGGAGGCTCAGGAAGATAGGTAATAGCTGTCAAGAACTTTAAAGTTCACTTAGTTGAAAATAAAAAAGGAAAGAGAATCAGAGAGACTAACTTGCAGAAAGTCACACAAGTGGGAAATGGAGGAATTAGATCAGAATTCAGATCTACTGATTTTCATCTTACTTTTCTCCATCACCAACTCTTTCATTTTACAAATAAGGAAACTAAGTCCTTTGGAAACTGAAGTCACACAGTCACATATCAGAGCCCAAACCAGAACTCAGATTTCCTGTCTTTTAATTCAGAACTCTTTTAATGACAACATCTCTATCTCTAATGGTGCTCAATTCCCATTTTATAATATATATTTATTAAAAATGTGTTTATTGAAATCGTCCAGCAGGTTTGAAATATACTGGTGTCAGCTATGTTTTCATCTTTAGCTTTATTTAGGGACCACAATAATCAATCCATTTAGGGAGAAAATGGTTGGAGGTGGGCTTCCTAGGAAAGAGAACAAGATAAAATCTGATTGCAATCTTAAAATTGCCACCAGAATGGATGGTGTTTGCATCCGTTGCAGTTCCTGTTACAATTATCATCAGAAGATTACATTTATAATGGTCCATTCATTTTCAACTCTTGTCACCTGTTTCTGGATGGAAAAATTGGAATTTTTAATCCCCTGTGCTTTACATGAATGTATATTGAACTGTTTTGACAGCTTGAAGATTTTGTTGTAGATTCTTGATGGCTTTCTGTGTCAGGATCAATTTGCAACCTTGTTTTTTTTTCAGTTGATTAGGTACTATACAATTTTCCTGAGCTGTGGGTGGGAGTTAGAGAACTCTGTTTCCTATGTCTTTGTGTGGCAGGGGCTGTTTTCTACATGTAATGTGGGGGTATGGGGAGGCTAGAAGGAAGGAAGAAATAACATTTCTAGCCGCCCCCCCGACCCACAGCCCAAGGAGATTTTAATTTCTTCCAGGAGGAGGAGTAAAAGATTGCCTGCCTTGACCAGGTTACAATACCAGGTTAAAATTATGTCTATCTGTTCATTTAAATATTAGTAGGCTAAGAATATGATTTCTAAGTTCAAAATAACTTTTGATGCTGTTCTTTAGTGAGGGAAGCAGGATCCTAATACATATATACATATATATATATATACACAAGTCTATATACACACAAGTCTATATATATATGTCTATATATATATATATATATATATATACAAGTCTTCTTTTTCACCAAATACCAGTCTAAAAATGAAGAAACATAGTAAATAGCCAAGAAACATAAATATCAAAATCAAAGAAAAATAGAATTCAGAGAAATATATATATATATATATATATATATATATATATAAGAATATGTTCAAGATAATACAGAGTGAAGGAACAACATAACAGTTAAAAAATGAAAATTCCAGATCTCATCCAAGGGAGAGTTCCCTGAAATCTCTAGTATCATAGGCTGGGGATAGGGAAATGATGGACACTGACAGCTTATCTCAAAGTAGCTTTTATCCAGAGTTTTCTTCAGCAATCTGAAGTAGAATTGGCATCTTCCATCTTCTCTCTTGAAGCTGGAAACCCCAAAAGTTCAAAAAGATTCAGAGTTTAAAGAGAAATAAAGAGCCCTCTCATTCCCCTCCTCAGCTCCCCCATATTTGATTCACCACAGATTCCAATAAGGAGAGAGTTCCATATTAATGGATTTCTCAAAAGAAGTGGAGGGTTAAAAGTTAGCTCCATTCAAGAATATTAGCTAAGGCTATGTAGAGTCTGTTAAATGAGTTCCTTTCTGGAATGAATGCTAAGACATGCATGAAATAATAGGTGCTTCCCAAAATTACTTACTAGCTTGACCAATGTATATTTAAACCTCTCTATTTCTCAATAGTGAAGTCTTAGTGAAGGAATTTTCTGAAGCTTTGCCCTTGATGAAAAAAAAATAGAAAGTGTCAGATACAGGATTTGAACTTTCAGAGTCCAAATCCAACACTATCAGAACTACATTCTGCCCATCACAATGATAAGAACTTAGAAATCCCTGATTATGCAGTTAAGCATCTGAAACTTCCATCAGTCTAACACAGGAAATAAAATATTAGCTACACAGCAGCATCTATGTTCAATCAGAGAAAACAGAGATTGCCGTTTATTAGAAGCCTAGACTTGCTCCCTGTTGTTGTGGGCAATGCTGTAAAAGAAGGAATGTTTATGCTCTTTTTATTCATTTCCATAGTGCTGGAGTCTTAGGGAACACAGAGTACTTTATCTACTAGGTTGTCATTAAGAGCAAGTGAAATGTAGTTTTTTTAAGCCATTAGACAATAACTCATATTTGTACAGTGCCCTAAGGTTTCGAAGCTCTTCTCTTGCAACAACTCACTGAGAAAGCTTGTGTAAGAGTCATTATCACAATTTTGCAGATCGAGAAATAGGTTTAGAGAGGTAAAGTATATTGTGCTGTGTTACAGACCTAGTTAATGGCAAGGTCAGGACGTGAGGCAACATTATTTCACTGGAAAATCAGGATCCTTTCCACTAAAACCATATCCTTTTTCATTTCCACTGGATACCAATCATCAGTACCAATTGATGTATTAGCACTAACAGAAAAGAAATAAAAACAAATAGCAGCTAGTGTTTACATAATACTATAAGGTTTGCAAATCACTTTGTAAATATGATTTAACTTGTTCCTCATAAAACCTCTTTGAGATTGTTGTTATTATTATTACCATTTTTTATTTGAGAAACTGAGGCAGACAGAATTTAAGAAACTTTTCCAGGGTCATATAGTTAGTAATACGGAGGAATTTTCTCTATATAAACTAGCATGGTGTCATTCAAAAAATAAATACTCAGGAAATATTTGGTGATGACTGGTTCATTGATTTAATGATGCAATTTCCCAGAAAATACTTTCAATCCTATAGTGAATAAAGAGTTAGATGTAGAATAAGGAAGGCAGGGATTTCAGTTCCTTCTTTGACACATGTGTGACCTTCAGGCAGTTTCTGATTCTCTAGCTTTAATAAACTTCCTAGGACTTGATTCTATGTGTCTTCAGGCAAATGGCTTGGCTGCTTTGGGTTTATTCCCTCATTTATAAATAGAATGTTGGGCTAGATGTCCTCTCTGATGCCTTCAAGCTCCATGCCTGTGATCTTATTCTCTATTAAATCATAGCAAAGTAATTGGTGAAAGGAGTTCTCAGAATGAGAACTCTCCTTCATGTCTGACAAAATCAGAGACTGTATTTACATTTCATCTTGCCCAGTCCTTTTTGTTCATATAATTCTTGATGAAAAGGACCTTAGAGGTCATGGAACATCAATTTAGAACTGGAAAGGACCTCAGAAATCATTTAGTCTAACCCTTTCTCATATATATCCCAAGATCACAAAGACATTAAATATCATAATAAGGATTTGAACCCAGGATCTCTCTGTTCAATTAAGCTGTTGGAAAGGAGATGAGAGTATTCTAAATGACCATCCAGTTCATTCCCCATATAATTTGACCATGATATTTCCAATAGGCATTGAACAAGTAAGGTCTCATAAAAAAGTATATATTTTCCTTGTCAAGATTTTCAGATGTTTTACTTCCCAGCTAAAGTACAAAACAGAGAGCACTACTGAGAGGTCATGCTAGGCCCAGTAGTAGGAAAACAAACAAACAAAAAAAAAATAATCGGGCAATTGCTTCCCAACCTAAGAGAACATTACCAAATGAAGAATGTGATATTGGATGCCTAATTACTACTGCTGCCCTCTGTTTGTGACTTATTTAACAGAAAAGTAACTGGAATTCAAAAGGTTACCCAAAAATTGCCCACTGTTAAGAAGTTGAGACTTGTCAAAAGCTATAGAGGCATCAAAATTTTGATGCCTTTTTCTTCTGAGGTGACATAAAAATATGAAACAATATAATGTGTTCTGTGATCATCCCATCTGGCCCACATTTTTCCAAAATAAAATGATCTGGTTTCTTATGAAGTGGTGCAGTGGATAGAACTCTACACTTGGAGTCTGGAAGACCTGAGTTCAAATCTAGTCTTAGATGCTTATTAAGCTGTGCAACCTTGGCAAGTCATTTAACTTTATCTCATTTTCCCTATCTGTAAAATGAACTGGAGAAGAAAATGACAAACTACTCTAGTATCTTTGTTAAGAAAACTTCAAATGGGGTCACAGACACTCAGACATAACTAAAACAATTCAGCAATAGCAACACAAATATATAAATATATATAAATACATATTTGTATATATATATATATATGCAAAAACTATTTTATGTAAGCTTAATATTGCCTATGGAATAAATAGAAGATTTAAAAATATCTATTTCATCACTGTGACTGAAGGTAAATTGATTCTAACTTAGGTCTATTTTCTTTAAAGATGGCACAAACTGAGCTCTCTGGAATTGACTTGCCTCCTGTCAGTTGGGAATATATTTTGAATAATGTTTTTGTTTCCGTTTGTAAAAGGTTGCATCTTGCCCCAGGCTGGAAAGGCAGTATTTCTTAAAGCCTAATCTCACTAGTATTGGCATGGAAGCTATAACTCACTCCTTTCCCACCTGGGTCAGATAGTACCTCCTTTGGGGCCAGTGACCCCTACTCCCAGAGGTGAACTCAGTACAGACACATCCTCAGTTTAACCCCCTGCAGCTCTAAATTTTGAGGCTCAATAGACCCTCCAACCTCAGCTTCTCTGGTAGCTGGAGTTACAGGCATGTTCCACTAAACTTTGCTGAATAATTTTGAACAAAGTTCTTACTCTGATGCCTAATCTTTACAGCATGATAAAAGTTCATTTTTTTATTAATTAAAGAATGTCAAAATCTTTAATGCCAAATCATGTGTAATCAATGATATCTATTCAGTAGGATGAATTACATAATAAAAGATTTCTTACAGATGTAAAAAAAATACAAGGTTAATTGCATAAGTCAAATCAATCATTTTACTTTAAAACAATAGAGGCAAGATTTGAATGGGGGTTCTTTGACTCTCCACTATACTGTATTGCTTCTGATCACCTAAACCTCTCCTCTACACCTGTTCCTGTTGACTCGGGCTGAATTAGTCTTCTAGATTTCCTAAGATGTGAGATTTTAACCTGTCTAATGCTAAGTCTTTTTTGGATGTAGCTGCTATTCTAGCAGCCTTAAGATCTCCTACATTCATTGTGTAGTCTTCCTTGGGACCAGTTTTCTGAAAACCAAGAGAGAACATATATGAGATGGTTGAATAATTTTAGACTTATTTTCTATGCCATAGAAAAATTAATAGTAATGAAATTCACAATAATTTAAATTTATATAGCACTCCTGTGAATTAGAGGGTAGAAAGAAGGGAAGAGTGAAGAGAAGTGAATATAATTAGAATTGCCTCCTCCCCTCAATTAGCAGAGAGGGGAATAGAATCTCAAAGAAATGAAACAATTTGATCAAAGTCATCATCAAAGACATCTTGACTGAGCTCCAGATTTAAATCAGTGGTCTCTCACTGATTGAATATATTTGTTGCTAAGCCTGAAGGATACTTCAAATCTGAACTGTAACTAGGACAAATTACTAGGGGGTTTTGCTCTGGGGTCAAAACTCAAAAGAAGCTAACTTCTTCATCTCTTTGGCAATTAGAAATGACCAAGTTTAGAGTCTCATTATCAAATAGTCAAAATAGTAAGCAATCAGTTGGCATACTTCCTTTCTCACAACAATCTTATGAGATTGATAATGTGATACGTTATCTTCATTTTATAGATGAAGAAACTGAGCCTCAGAGAGGTTAGTTAATTTGTTGTGTCCATATTCAAGCAATCACTAAAGACAGATGTATAGGAAAATGACCAATGGATCCAAAACACCAAAAACCCATAATATTCTGATCCTAATAAGGGGAAGACAGGATGATAAGCTCATGGGTATAAAGTCAAAGAGGGCTTGTAGTTCAACCTTCTCATTTTCCAGATAAAGGAAAATGGTGCTATAGAGTAGAAAGGACACTGGATTTAGACTCAAGAGAACCTGGTTTTCAGTCCCAGGTCTTCTACTTCTTACCCTATGTGAACATGAGAAATTCAGTTCTCTTATTGGTCTCAGTTACCTGTAAAACAAGGTGACTGACCTAATTGATCTTTAAGGTGTCTCCCATTCTAAATTTGAGATCTTATGAACCTGTGAGTAGATGATATGTAAAGAGATTTCCAGGGCAAGTTTAGTCTTTTCATTTAATAAGGGTAGGGACTACTGATATCATGGAAAGATTTCATAAGATGCAATCAGGAAACCCAGATTGAAATCTCAGACCTATAGCAGATAGGTCACATCCTCTCTGAGTTTCAGCTTCCTTATTCATAAAATGAAATTATAGTTTTTACACTGCCTACATAATAGGATTGTTATGAGAAAAACACCCAGTCACCTTTAAGTGTCATATAAATAAGTGATTATTATTATCTTGAAAAACAAGAAAGGAGGGGTGGCTAGGTGGCACAGTGGATAGAGCACCAGCCCAGGAGTCAGGAGTACCTGAGTTCAAATCCAGCCTCAGACACTTAATAATTACCTAGCTGTGTGGCTTGGGCAAGCCACTTAACCCCATTGCTTTACAAAAAAAAAAAAAAAAAAAAAACTAAAAAAAAAGAAAAGAAGAAAGGAGATATTGAACTATAACTTCAAGCAGAGAATAGATGACCATATCAATTCTCTGCTTGAAGTTATAGTTTTGACCATGTGGTTGCTAAAGACGCTTTCAACTCTCACAATCCATGATTCTTTGAAATAGAATTGTCAGAACCCCGCCCCCAAAAAATCCAGGTTATTCAACTCCATCAAGAGCTTTTGTTAGAAGATTATAAGATGGGTTGCTCTCTTACCCCATAAATATATATACTATATATATAAATATATATATATATATATTATATATATATATATGTATTCTAATTTATGATTATGCCCAAATCTAGGAATCTACACAAGAAAGCTTATGTGATATGGGACATGATAAAAGAGGAACAAATAACCATGGGTATTTCAGCCCAATCATTCATTGCATAGAATTGTCAATTCTTAAAGCTAATTTAAGATTATTTAATGCAACTTTCTCAGTTGAAGAAACTGAGACCTAGAGAAGGGAAATCTCGATCTTCTAATTTTGCATCCAAGACTGACTCCCACTATACATTATTGCTTTCCTGAGGCTTGTGAAAAATTAGAATTGTTGGGAAGAGAGGTTTGAAGTTATAGAAGTGACAACCAAATACTTTTTAAAGTATGGGACTCCATTTTTAAGGGAGAAATGGAGTAATTGAAAAGAATATATTGTAGGTGATCTCTAAGCAGTAATGGGATTCATAATGTTTCACAAGCAACTCTTGGGAAACTGTACATATAACATACTTTTAAGTTTAATTTACATTATTAATATTTTGTACATCATTTTAATTCTAGGCAACTAAAAGCCCTAATGTGTAGCAGTTGCCAATTTCCCCTGTGTAAAACTTAAAATTTCACAATTATCTCTTTGAGCTAGTTCCAGGTGGTTCTAGCACAGATCTGGGTCCTTTACTGAGGATTACATTGCTTTTTTTTTCCTCTGGGATTGTGTTGTGATGATCCTTCATTCAGTCATAGTCCTAGAAGAACTGAAGAAGAGGGAAGGAACAGTCTGATCTCCTTCTTCCTTCAAGATTCACTGCAAAGGAAGGAATGAAAATCAGTGAAGTTCCAAACATCAGAACCAACCCTGGTTCAATGAAGAGTAATGAAAATTTCTAAGAAGTTGAAAAAAAGGATCTTTGAGTGATGATGAAAGTTTAAAATGGGGTAGCATGGAGAAAGGAAGCTTGAAAATATACTTAATAAAAGGTGATGCATAAAGTGTATTGAGATCATGATTTCCTTTCTGCAATAAGCTCATACTTCAAGGAAATAGGTTAACAATGTAAAAGACTAGCTATATATGTTTAGCACACTATATGGTACTTGAATGAATTCCTTGTTTTGTAGGTGTTGTTAGTTACTTCTGTGGTTAATCAATACATATGATAGAGATTATCTCCAAAGAGTTAGTTAATATAAGGTTAAGTCACCTATGATACTGTACCACTTTATTATGTGAACCTATTTCTTTATTATTTTTCTTCTTCCTCAAATTCACCTGAAAACTAAACCTACAAATCAAATTATGAAAGCTGAAAAAGGCTTTAAAGAAAATCCAATATCATTGCATGTACTTGGAAAAACAATTAAATTTTTTAAAAAGAGAAAAACCAAGTCCAACCTCCTTAACGTTTGCCATTATTAAAGTTGAAGAAATTGAAGCCCATAATCATAGTATAACAGAATTTCAGAATTAAAAGATAATTCAGACATCCTCTAATCCAAATGTGTAAAGCCTTCAAGGAATAAGAAACTCATTATCTTCCAAATCAGCCAATTTCATTTTTGGACAAGTTGTTTGTTGGTTTCCCTTTGTTTTTACTAATTGTTCTTAGTTCTGCCTTTTAAAGCTAAGTTAAAAAAAATCTAATCTCTCTTTCACATGGCAGCCTGAAGGTAGCCATCATGTTCCTCACTACCTCTTTTTCATGCAAAATATATAAATTTCTTTCAACCAGTCCTCATCTAGCATAATTTCTAGTCACTTTATTCTTTGGTAGACTTTTAGACCTTTAGTCATTTTGTTTGTGCACATTTACAAATACCCCTGAATTAGGGATTTATTTTTAAATGACATTAAGAGCCAGAAGATGGGCTAAATCCCAAAGATCCCTTTAAATTATAGTGTACCATGACTCAATGATTATTAAAAATTATCCATAAGCTCTTTAAAATATTCCCATATCCAATCTTTGCTTAAGTCTGCATGGAGTTCTCTGTTTAGGGAAGAACACGCCTGGGGTAAAATGTCCTTGGAAATAAACTAACAAAAGAACATACTGTCAGTCCAATTTTAGCACACTGATCTGATGCCTCCAGGTAGAATGGTGGGATATGTCACTGAAGCAGATGGGTTGATGGATGTTTCCATCTGCACATTTCTAATTGATCTAATCATGCCTTGTTTGGGGTCTCCCTCCCCTAGTTTTCCCTTGCCATCATTTGAGAGCTATACCGGTATTTGATCTCATCATTGATGGCTAATATTTGACTGTCCAACAGGGACATGGCACATCCCATTCAATCTTCTGCTCTGGGTTTACTCTGCACCTTGAGAGAGCAAGAGGAAGAGATGAAGGGGTGGTGAGCAGGGTCTTCTTGGAACTCTTTGCAAGTTTGCCAAGTCCGTTACCAACTTGCCAAGTTGGTAAATCAGTAGCTACTCTCTGCCAGCTGCAGCCAAGGCAGGGGGTTGCTCTTACTACTGACAGTATCCCTGCATGGATTTAACAGGAACTTGGTTAAAAAAAAACAGAAAAAAATTTTTTCCTTGGTTAAACTCAAGAAAACAGACTAGAATTCTTGTTCTATTATGCATATATAAAGAATATCTTTTATTAGCATAGATAAAATCCTTTCCAACTATTTCAGCTCAATTAAATCTTCTATTCCCCCCCTTCTTCCTTTTCTTCTTTTCTCCCCAAATCCATGTTGCAGATTGGTTTGCAAAGACAGTTGGAATGTTTGAATTCTGGTTCTTCTGACTCCAGATCAAGATTCTCCTTCCTATTCTACCCCTAGCTCTACTATTCTATGATCCTCATAATGGAAAGAATGTTAGGTTTGAGATCAAAGGATCTAGGCACAAATCTTGCCTCTGTTGCTTCAATTTAATGCCAAAAACATTTTGTTAAGTCATTACTCTGGGCAAGTCATTGTATTTGGCACAAGCAATACATGAACAAAGAGCTGACATAGCCCATGATCTCAAAGAAATAATATTCTTCTTGGACAGATACAATACTTTTATCTTAATACTCTCCTAGGTTCCTTATTATCATTGAATACTACCATCCTCTGAGTCACTCAGATTCAAAACCACATCCTTTCTTCCAGATATAAATCCATTGCAAAGTCCTTTCAATTCTACCTTCATAACATTCTTTTTTTCTGACACTTCAATCAGCCATGTGCATCTCCTCTTTGCCTCATCCTTGGACTATTTTAGTAGACTGCTGGTCTCAAGTTTCTTGTCTCAAGTTTCTCCCTACTCCATTCCATCATCTAGTCATGAATGTAATTGATCTTCCAAAGAACAGGTTTGACTATTGAGTACCTTGAAATGTTTCTCTATTACCCTTAGGGTCAATAAACGATTCTGCCTGTCTTTTAAACCTGACCCCTTCCTACATTTCCAGTTTTCTTATGCCTTCATATATTTAGTGATATGTTGGCACTGGTCTCTTTGCCTGTTTCTGAACAAGGCATTCCATCTCTCAATTTTGTGCACTTTCACTGCCTTTGCTCTTCGCCTGGAATTTTCTCTCCTCTCCTCTTCTCCTCTTGGCTTCTTTTAAGTCTTGGCTAAACTCCTGCCTTCTGTAAGATGTTTATCTTGATTCACTTAAAAGAAAGTTTCTTTCTTCTGAGATTGTCGATGTCTTGTTATATACAATTGTTTGCATGTCCCCCTACCCCCCCCAATAGATCATGAGTTTCTTGGGAGCAGGGGCTGTCATTTTTCTTTTTTTATAGCTAATCATAGTGTTTAGGACAACACCTATACATATTAGGCGTTTAATGAATATTTGTTGATCTGATGATTTGGATATGTGAGCTCACATTAATGTGAATAATTGCTTCAATAATATAGTTCTATATTTATCTGCCCATCCTGGGCAACTCTTATTCAATACCTCTCCTAACCCTGTCACCCAATATTCCTGGGACTTTTGTCTTTTTTTTTTAGGTTTTTGCAAGGCAGTGGGGTTAAGTAGCTTGCCCAAGGCCATACAGCTAGGTAATTATTAAGTGTCTCAGACCGGGTTTGAACCCAGGTACTCCTGACTCCAGGGCCAGTGCTTTATCCACTGTGCCAACTAGCCTCCCCCCAGGGACCTTTCTCAAATTCTCTTGACATTATGTAGTAGCTGATCATTTTGACATGTCATTGGCCCATCTTTTATTAAGGTCAAACATTCTCTTGATGCTGTTTCTTCTGTAGAATTCCTTATTAGTAATGTGCTGTAGCCTGCCTATCAAAGGGGTATATTACCCCCACAATGTCTCATCCACAATTGCCATAGTAGCAGTAGACTTCTAGTCTAGATTCAGACAGGATTTATAGCTGTATATGTAGCCTCAGCACAGTGGTGAGTAATAGTAGGTATTTAGTATTTGTTAATTGATTAATTGATTGAGATGATAATTTAGACCATGGGAACTGACAACAATTTGAAGTGAGAAAATATAGAACAAGAAAAGAATTGGGTCTAAGAACACCCACACTTAATGGATAGAAGATGGACTAGCTTGTATCAGGTTGGATTAGTTATTTCATTTCTTTATGCCTCAGTTTACTCAACTGTAAAATGGAGATCATTTCATAGGTCACTTCTAGCTCAAGATCCTTATGAACCTTAAGTGAAAATGAAAAAACATGGAAAAAACCAAGATCTACTAGAGAAATGACCAGATTATTTGCTATGATTATCTATTCTGAAGATTTTACCTTGGGGATATGGTTTTCCCTCCCATCTCTCAGTTTCAATAGACTGAATGTTGCCCTCAGGCTTGTCAAAAACTCTTTTAACACTGTAGACTCTCTGGGTAGATTGACTTTTGGTAGCATGAGAGCATTCTTTTAGAGCAAGGATGACATTTGTATTCTGCCTTCTATCTCTTTAAATACATATAATCTGTATGAATAGATGACTATATATCACTATATATTTCCTTATTCATATATATACAAAAGTATATATATATAGATATATTATTACATGCATATATACATACAAATATATGACTTTTATTTTTATTCCACAGGCTTTTCATAATACATCTCACTCCACCTTACAATTACAATAACACAGATAACACTTAAAACAATAGACCCCCAGCTTCATATGATGGGGTAAACCACATCTGGTACATATAGCTCACCATCTTTTTGCTATGTTTCACCATTTGTCCTCCATTCTGAGAATAGTCCTTATAACTAATCTGAGTTCATGCTCATTTTAGTGTTAATTTTGTTTGCATTTTTTGTAATTATTGTTTATACATTGTCTTAGTTCTGCTTCTTTACTTTCCATCAGCATCTCGCGTTTTTCAATATCATTTCTAAAACAATGTAGAAAACTATCAGAGCCAGAGGGTGTAAAAACAATTTTCTTCTCCAGTGGAGTTTAAGCCTGGATTAAGGAGATGTTGTGGAAGGATTTAGAAGAGGTTCTGTGATGAAACAGGCATGACACCCCATCTTGTGTGCTGGCTGATTTCAATTGTTCTCTCTTTTGTTTGCTGGGTCAAATGTACCCATAGGCAAAAGCAGGGGAGATTTCTCTCCTTAAAGAGAAGACATTATCTCCTGGGTTTTCCCCACTGGCATTTCCTGTAATAATGTACATTTATCCCACCTGATGCACTCTGTAGACTAGAGCACAGGCTCAGGTTCAAATTTGCATCTTCTTCATCAAATCCCATTCTAGAATGGGAGGAAATGTAGGGGTACAATCCAGGCTCTATCACAAGTATCTTCACATTTCTCTCTTGTCTTTGCAGGAATCTAAAGCACATGAGATTAAATTCCCTTAGCCTAGTTATTTGTTATCATTCCCTATTTATCCCCGAGAGCTCCCAATCTTTAGAGTAGCCTGACTAGCTACTACCTAACCTGAAGAAGAATCCTTCTTCTAACTTGAGGGAAGTAACAGGCATCATAGAAAGAAAGCTGGCTTGGGTGTCAGAAGATCTGGGTTCAAATGCTGACCTCATTATTTTCCTATTTGTGTGGGTCACATTGCCCTATCTACAAAATCAGAATATTAATCACAATTTCATTTATTGCATTGGGTTGTTGTGAGGACAGGAGGAGGGGAATAAGCATCTATTAAGAACTTAACTACTGGGGTGACACAGTGGATAGAGCACAGGCCCTGGAGTCAAGAGTACCTGAGTTCAAATCCTACCTCAGACACTTAATAATTACCTAGCTGTGTGGCCTTGGGCAAGTCATTTAACCCCATTTGCCTTATAAAAAAACCTAAAAAAAAATAAAAAATAAAAGAACTCAACTACCTGGGAGGTCCTAGTATTATTGTAATTTTACCATTGAAGGAACTGGCAGACAGAGGTTAAGTGACTTGACCAGAGTCATATGACTCATAAGAGTTTGAGACCATATAAACTTGTCTTCCTGACTTGTACAGATTAAATGCACTTTGTAAACTTTAATTTGCTAAGTGCTATGTTTAGAAAATAGTAATCACTTTATATTTTCCCCATTCCATTTATATATAGTTGTGAGTCTCAAGTTAAACTCTCCATTTCAGGCTTTTGCTACACTTCTAATTTGGCTTCTAGATGAAGCAATCATTAGTGTAGTCACTTTTGTCCCCAACTTGGAAACTTATTTACCTGTCAGAAGAAGGTATGTTGACTGATTGATTGTTTCATAGGTTTTGCCCCTGAAATCCTGTCTTCTCTCTCTGATCTACCACCTGGGCTAAAGCTGGGAAGATTTCATGTTAGCCCACCCTGTTTACAGCTATTTTCTTGGCCTCTCTCCCTTGCTTTCCACTCCTCCCCTTCACAAACACTCCTTATAGGCTTCCAGAACTCTGCTCATCAGATGTCACCACTTGTTCAGATTGGCTAAGTGCCTGCTACCCTCCAGCCTAGGTATCATCTCACATAACTACATCCTAATTCAAGTAGTCATAGTATCCATCTGCCAGTTTAATGCACTGACTTGAATTAATAATTTAAAAACATTTATGATTCCATATTTTTTCTTTAAAAACAGATGTTATTATAACATTAGGTCATTCACCCTAGTCAGTCATGATCATTGATAGGAAGAGTAAAAGATAATAAGAGGGAATCAAAGTCATTAGGAAGGTTAGAGGAGGTAGTCCTGGCAAGTACACAGGAGTTGCCCTTGGAAGTCAGCTATTTGATCCCCTGCTTATCTGAAGGTAATCAACCATAGCTATTTAAAGAGGACCAAAGCTGGAAGTTACTTAAAGTCACTGAAACAAAACAAACCAAAGTTGGTATTACTTAAATTTGCCACTATTGTTACTCCAAAGTGCATTCAGAGCAACAAGGGTAAGGAGACAGATGAATTCACTTTGGGGTGTTTTTAGTCTTCCACAGAAATAAGCTTTGGTTGTTGTTACAGTCTTGGATTCCTTTACTTCTTTTTCTTTTCTTTTTTTGTTATTTATTTATTTATTTTTTTTGCTTCTGTTCACCTTGCTTCTCTTTGGTCTCTGTTGAAGAAGAAGGCAAAGAGGCAATCCGTTGAGTCTGTTCTCTTAGGAGCTAGTCTTGTATGTATGGGATCCCAGAATACCTTTGAAAAAGTGGGCCTAGAAGACCAATAATGAGTAGACTAAGGCCCAGTTAATGATGTTTTTTTGGAGGCTCCATACTAAGGGCACTCTCAGCTTCTCTTATAAGCACCATTGATGATCTAAAATAGCTATTTTACTTTCCTAATCACTTAAGTGATTCCTGGAGGGTAACTCGGGCATTAGAGAAAATATAGCTGAATAATAATTGCTCAAAAGGGTTTAGATGATTCAGGAATGATTCACCTTCCCTGAAATATAACAGGACAAAAATAAAATGAACTTGAATCAAATACCTTAAAGAGAAGTGTCTTGCTCAAAGAGAAAGAGAAACAGACTTGGAGTTAGTCATCCTGGGTGAAGGAAAAGGGTATTTAAGATAAAGAGAATGGAAGTTGGAATCAGAGGAGCTGGGCTTGAATCTGGCCTTTACCAGTTGCTACCAGTATGACTTTGGGAAGGCCATTTCATTTTTGTAGACCTATGTCCTCAGTTCTGAAATGAAAGGGTTGGATTTGATGAGCTCAAAAGTCCCTTTCCACGCTTCAACCTTCTATGATTCACCTCACTTGAACTGTTTATAGTTTTAGCCAAGCTTTCAAATAGGACTATGATTCTTTGATGTAAAGAGGTATCTGACTAAAAAGAAAATGGCTCATGTGGCCCAGTGGGGTTACATTGGAATGAAACAGCATATTGTAGTCTTAATGAAGCATGGAGACAGCCTAATTAACTGGGCTAGAAGAGCAATGGTGTTATTATAGCCTTTACATTTGCCCACTTTGTTGAGGTAGCAAGCTTAGACTCTTTCCTGGGTTATTGGGCATTTCCCCAGTGGTCTGCAAGGCAATATACATTTTTGGGGGGCAAAAGAAGGGACCAGCCACCCATGGAAAAATCTACTCAGTAGTCTCAGGTCAAGACTTTTCTAAACCTACTTAGTAGGGATCTCTGAATAAGAAAGGACTTATAATCTTTTGTATGTGCATTGCAGCAGGAAATCCCAGAGTTGAAAGGTGTTTAGTGATGGAGTAGTCATTTCTTTACAACCCACTATTCATTTTTGAAATTTTAGTTATTAAGAATTTTTATTTTCCATATAGGACTAGGATCTATAATTTTATTGGTGTAGGGAGATCCCAGATGAGGAAATTCCCTCTACCAATGTAAGTTAATACCTTCTCTGAAGGTACCACGGTAGCACGATGGTTAGAACATTAAGCTGAAGTCAGGAAGACTCATATTCCTGAGTTCAAATATGATATCAGATACTTGCTAGCTGGACCCTGGACAAGTCATTGAACTCTGCCTGCCTCAGTTTCCTCATCCTTAAAATGAGTTGGAGAAGGAAATGGTAAATAACTCCAGTATTGGCCAAGAGAAACTCAAATGGTGTCAAAAAAAAGGTCAGATATGACTAAATAATATTAATAAAAACTG
Organism: Macrotis lagotis; assembly: GCF_037893015.1. Lineage (NCBI taxonomy): Eukaryota > Metazoa > Chordata > Mammalia > Peramelemorphia > Peramelidae > Macrotis > Macrotis lagotis. The sequence continues at coordinate 122,720,283 of NC_133661.1, forward strand.
TATGAAATGTATAATCTTAGGGCATGGTACAAGGCATTTAAAGCTCATGGGATTTGCTTAGGATCACACATTCACTATTTGTCAAATGCAAGGCTTGAACCTGTCTCTTTTTGGTCTTGAGACTGATTCTCTAGTCACTACAGAACACTTCCTCTATGTTTTCTTTTTGTAGTCTAATTTTGCTCCTATTCAATTTGATAAGATCGTAGATTGAGAGTTAGAAAATTCAGTACAGGTTACCTAGTCCAATTTGCTCACTTTACAAATGAGAAAATTAGCACTTAATGCAGTTATTTGACTTGTCCAAAGTCAAGTGGTTAAGATGTGGCCCAGCTGAGATTGGAACCCAAGTCATCAAATTCCAAATCCAACATATTTTCCAATGTGCCAAAGTGCCTCCCAAACTTTCACTATTGGCAATTTTTTTCTCTTGGACCAACAAGCAAAAATTTAGCTTCTCTTTTTTAAGACTGTCCTTCAAATATCTGAAGATAGCAATCATGTGTCCCTTAAGCCTTTTTCTTCCCTCCAATCATTTCTTCCAAAAGATTCATGTAGCAAAAGTTAAACAACAAATAATTATCAAATGTAAATAATATGCAATGCATGGTGATCAGTCCCCTAGCTGTTCTTGTCATCTTCCTTGTGCCAACATCTCCTAAAATGTGATGCTTACAACTACATACAATTCTCCAGATGTAGGAGAGAGATAAATTAGTAGCCCATTATAATCCTTAATTAACTTCTTTTGAAAAGTTTAAGAAAATAAGACTTTTTGTCCTTCATTTTCAAAGAAGACCATGACATCAGGGAGGTGATACCATGACAAGCACATGAATTGGATATGAGTGAGGGCGATACCATGCTAAGTCACCAACCTCACTTTCTCCTCTACAGCCATCTGGGTCCAGTGGCCAGATATGAATCAGGACAATTGGAGTTAACCCTGGAGGCAATGCAATCAGTGTTAAGTGACTAGCCCAAGGTCACACAGCTAATGAGAGAAGTGAGTGAGGTCAGATTCAAACTCCCATCCTTCTGATTCCAAGGCCAGTGCTCTTTCCATGTCTCCCATTATCCAAATTATTGGTCAGTTGTCCTAATTAGAGTCCACCTGAACAACTTGTCTTTGTTTTTATGAATCCATGTTGATAACTTAGAGAAGCAGTCAATGAACGTGGTACATTTGGGGAGAATATTTACCACCAAAGCTGATAGACTCCCAATCCCCCATCACCTCTCTCCTCCTTAGCAAAATGAATGAAGAGATAAAGAGCTTTAAAGGAAAAGGATAAGAGAACAGGAGAAAAGAGTCTCGTCAGCTGTGTGGCTGTTCTAGCCTCTGGTGTTGTGGAAATTAAAGATGGTCACACCATTGGGAAGTGGCTCCATCAGCTAATGGTGCTGAAAAAGTACAGATGCTACTAAGCTTAGGGGCATTTCAGAGCTTCCATATGTGAAGTAGACAGATTGCTCAAAATACACTTGGGTGAGAAAAACACTGTATTGAGAAAGTAGCTATGGCACTCCTGATCAAGGTCCCAATTTGACTGACATAGCTTTGTCGGCAGGGGACCAGGTGGATCTAGTGTGGGACCCCAGGACCCATCAGAGCAGAGCAGCAGGGCAGGAAAAGTTAAGACATACTGTCATCATGAAAGCTGGAAGTATAGGGGAAGCAAGTTGTAATACTAATAGTCCTTTCTCTGGCATGCTTACAGTCTCTTGATTCCTACCTTCTCTTGAAATGTCCTTTATTCCAATGTCCTTCTCCTTTGATCCCAACTCTCCTCAGTCTTAGCTCCTTAGATATTTGGGGTATCAAAGAACCCTTGATTCTTGACTTAGTCCTTCTTCTTGACTGCATTTACTTGGATCTAGTCTCTCTTTAACCCAGAAGAGAATTCACTACCCAATCACCAATCCTCTGATTGCCCTAGTTATGAGTATGTCCACTGCTGTAAGGACTATCAGAACAGTATTCAATCTCTCTTCCTTATAGCTGCAATTAAGACACTGGTGAAATTGCTTGCTTTCTTGCTCTCCATCCCACCCTGCCTAACAACTGAAGCAACAATTGGAATTGACTGGAAGAGACTTGCAGGGAAAATATGAAGGGCATCCAGAAATAAGCAGTTCAAGTGTAATGGAACAGTCAGAATCACATGAGATGTGGCAGCTTCTACTAAAAACTGGAGACAATATACCAAAAGACAAAAGACTGCAATCAAGAATAACTTTACTACAGAAACGATGGGAACACAGAATGTGTCAGAAAAATCACTGTTTTTCCTTCATTCCTGGTAGCCCTCCTATTCTCATAGGACTTCATTGCTTTGAAATTTCTGCTCCAGTACCTAGACTTTGGTCTTTGGCTTCTGACCCTTGTGTTGGTATGTTTCTGATAAAGCAGGCTCTGCCTATATGCACTCACAGTCCAATCATAATCTTTCTAAGAGGGAGTTTCATCTTATTTTCTAGTTTACTTAATTATAGACACAACTTTATAACTTTTTATAAATCCTATATAATTTTTTCTTTACTTATTTTTCTTATTTCCAATTTTATCTACCAAAATATTATCTCCTTGAGGATGGACACCCTCTCTCTACATGCTATTTACTATGTCAGCTTACTAGAACATTTATTTCCTTATGGTATACTATTTATCAATTGAATAATTGTAGTAACTCTTAAATAGAATTGTCTTTCTGATGGGTCTGGTTCCCAGAGTTTTGAAATTTCATTTCAAAAACTCTCTTGACAATTCTAGTGGTCTCCTAAAGGTAAACTGTAATTAGATTTTTTGGAGAAAGAAATGGCAAACCACTCCAGTATCTTTGCCACGAAAACTCCAAACTGTGTCACAAAGAGTTGAACATGACTAAAAAATGATCGAATGACCACAAAATCAGATTTTCAATTTTTTGGTGTAGCCTTTCACTGGAAGAAGAGTCTCACTGGAAATAGATCTTACCCAAGGAGATGACATGGAGTCAGATTGAAACAAAAAGCATACTCAAATTGATAGAATTTGGGGAGGGTTTTTGTTTTGTTTTTGAGGGGAATAAATAAGGTAGATTGTGAGCTGGTATTGGAGTGGTTAAACTTTCTTCTGCCCTAACTAGAAGAATGATCCTGGATCACCCACCCATGAACAGATCATCTATTCTGGGAACATTCTCTGTTAGAGTAATGATGAAATATACTATTTCACAAATTTATATTCATTTCTTCTCTCACTCTTTCATTTATTAATTCATGCAACACATACTTATTAAGCAGACATGATACCTAGATGAGTTAGATACTGGGGAATGAAAGCAAGAATATGACTTGGGCCCTGTCCATAGGAAGCCCATAATCTATAAAGAGAAAATATAAAATCAAGAGTTTATAAATATTATAAAAATCAGCTTCTTTAATACTATCTCCCTCCAGAGGGGGGGAAAAAACTGATATTCAATGTATACTGGATGAAGCATGCTATTTTTCACCTTTTCTCATTTTTTTTAAATTTGAATTTTCATATATAAAATGACTAATATGGAAATGTTTCCTTTGATTGTACATGTATAACCTAAATCTGATTGCTTATTATCTTCTAGAAAGTTCAAGGAAGGGAGGAAGGAAGGGAAGGAGACATAGAATCTGGAATTACCAAAAAAAAAACCCCAAATGTTAGAAAATATTTTCAAATCTAATTGGAAGAAATATATATGTATATCTGTAATATATATATATATATTATATATGTTTTAAAAAAGAAATAAAAATCTGTTTTTCTGAGGGTTCTTAACTTGTTCTACCCAGTCTCCCAAAAGTGGATAGATTTTAGAAGGATCTGGGAACTTATACTGGAAAAAATTACATCTTTATTTTCCCTAATATTTGGTTTGCTTTAAAGCATTGTTCTGAAATAGGGGTCACTAGGCTTCACCAGACATACAAAAGGGCACAAAAACCTAGATATGATACCAAAAAAGGTTAAGATTCTTTTATCTGGTTTAACCGTCCCATGTATAGCTGGACAAATTTGCTACAGATTTGTCCAAGGTCAGTAGCTAACTACTGGTAAAGCTCAGGTCTAATGCTTAGATCAAAGCATTTTCCCCTCCAACACCCTAAAATTCACTTCTTCTTGGCTCCAACCTTCTCCCAAATACCACTTAGCACCTGCTGCAGATAATCTGGACAGTTTTCCAGAGGGAAAAGGATGGGTCATAGTGAAAATTATTTTTATTATCTGTAGGATCCTCACATCAGGAATAAGAATTTTCTGCTTAGTGTATATTTTTAGTTGAGGTTATCTTGTTTCACATAAATAGTACATATCTTTGTCAAAGGTCTTATTCCCCTACTCTCTTGAGTCACCTGCTAATATTTCTCCGTTCCATGTCTTCACACATTATAAAGAAGTGTGAAAAACAGCTTCCATGTTGAGACAGTTTCTCCCTTTCCCTGAATTTCACACCATCAAATACAATGTGATGAATGGGGCATTGACCTTTTCTCAGTTTTCTTACCAAATCACATTGCTTTAGGTTAGGGTACTAAAGGTTAATGTTAAATAATAATGTTGCTTAAAAAGGAGAGTATGTTAAACTGTTGTCAGACATTAAGTTATTTGCATAATCATTTTTTTTACTGGATACCTGTGAGTTTTGACTGGGAGTGAGGTTTTAGGAAAAGAAAATGAGATATTGCCCATGGTACCGTAGAAAGGACTATGGAAAAATAGAGACTCTTGCCTTCTATAATGCAACCAGGTAAGAAAAGTAAAGATAAGACATAGAGCCTATATATAGGGTGGGAGTGGGAAATGTGCTCTAAACTGTTAAAGGGGTAGTTTTATAAAAATGACTTCACTCCCTTTGGTTCATTTATTAATTCTGTACTGATATTCCTAGCTTGATTTCAATTCTTATTTTCTAGTTTTATTTATGACTTCATGCTTTGCTACCTGGTCATTTTTGTAAAGATCTGATTGATGCTAAAAAATAGGCATATACTTCAATTTAACTTTTCAAAAAGTGCTATACCAATCAAATCTAGCTTTTAAAATTCTATTCAGAGCTACAATTTCCTTCTTGTTTATCTTTGTTTGCTTTAAGAATTCCTAAATGATGGGGGTAGCTAGTGCATGGGCCCTAGAGTCAGGAGGACCTGAGTTCAAATGTGACTTCAGACATTTAATGATTGTCTAGCTGTGTGACATTGGACAAGTCACTTAACCCCATCTCCTTGAAACAAATTTTTTAAACTAAAAAAAGAATAAATGCGAAATCCTAAAGTCACTTTTGGAACAACTAGGTGGTACATTGGATAGACTGCTGGGTCTGGAGTCAGGAAGATACATCTTCCTGAGTTCAAATCTGACTTCAAACTCTTACTAGTTGTGTGACTAGGCAAATCACTTAACCCATTTGCCTCAGCTTCCAATCTATAAAATGAGCAAAGAAAGAAATATCACTCCAGTAGTCTGCCAAGAAAGCCCTAAGTGGATTCATGTAGACTTGCATACAACTGAACAACAACAAAGTCACTTATAATTACCAGCCTACTTGCTTTTCCCTGTATACAATATTTCATCTCTCACCTTCATGACTTTCTTTTCACATGAGTTTTTTTTCTCTCTGTGTAGGATTGCACAGTACAATTTTTGTTCAGCTCTATTTGGTAGAAGACTTAACTCCTATTTTCTTTTAGTTTGATGCTTTGTGTATAACATTCAAAAGGAATAATTTTTTCAGTTCTTGTAGAAATTGTACTTTTTGTATGCCTTTATGTTTTGTTGTTTTATATTGATGCCATAGTTATTTATTCAATCAACAAATCAACAGATATTTACTGTGGGCTAAGAACTGTGCTAGATTCTGGAAATAAAAAGAGATTAAATAATAATAACCAGTACTTCTATTTCTAAATTTTGTATAATACATCACATAAATTATTTCATTTAAGCTCCCTGGCAACCCTGTAAAGTATTATCCTCATTTCACATATGAGGGAACTAATGCCTGGATACTTTAGATAATTTGCCTATGTTTACACAACTAGTGAGTCCCCAAGACTGAATTCAAACTCAGGTCCCTCTGATTCCAAGGGTCTTTTGAAACTACTGTATTGCCACCTAGCTATAAATGAAATAGTTCCTACCTTTAATACATATGCATTCTTTAAAATGAAACAACATATACACATTAAATAAGTTAATACTAAATATAGTTAAATTAATACAGTATAATTGAGGGCAGGGAATAGAAGTAATTGGTCTCAGTTTAAAGTTGGACCTTGAGTTGAAGTTTGAAGGAAGCAATGGATTCTATGAACTAAAGGTGAAGATGATTGCATTCTAGATGTGGGGGAAAGCCTGTCCAAAGGTATAGGGATAGAAGAAGGAATGTTACAAGTATGCTAGTATGCCCATTTAGTTAATATATAAAGTATACCAGAGGAATATTAGCTGGAACAGTAGGTTTGCGAGAGATTTCAAAGAGCCTTAGATGCCAAACCCTGGAGTTTGTATTTGTTCCTAAGGGAAATAGACATCTACTGGAGCTTTTTGAACAATGGAGTGACATGGTTATATCTGTATCTTAGGAATATATTTGTGGCAACAAAGTACTGGATGGTTTACAATACAATACAAATACAATAGTATGTAATGCAGTACAATATATAATATAATATGATATAGGATGTGATATATGATATAATGTAACATAATAATATAATGTAATGCAATGTAATACAATGTAATGTATAATATAATATATTTATTTAGTGTCCACTACATGAAGACTCAATGCAGAGTTCCGGACCTGGAGTTAGGAAGACTTGCCAAATGTGGCCTCAAACACTTATGAAAGATGTGATCCCCCTAAAAAAGGGGGGATGGCTAGGTGGCATAGTGGATAAAGCACCAGCCCTGGAGTCAGTAGTGCCTGGGTTCAAATCAGGTCTCAGACACTTAATAATTACCTAGCTGTGTGGCCTTGGGCAAGCCACTTAACCCCATTTGCCTTGCAAAAACCTATAAAAAAAAGATGTGATCCTGAGCCCTTGGTATCCATTATGAAACATGGAAGAAAAACACTAGTATAAGATATCCAGCAAAAGAAATGTGAGATGAACAGATCTAAAAGACATTTATCTCCCAGATGATCATATGGAATATTTGTGCCTGAGATAGTATTAGTACAAATATACTGTACATTGATCTTGACCTAGGAAGTCATTTTCATCCTTTTCAAGAGAATGAAGGACAAACTTCCATGATGCTGGGCAAATCATTTAACATCTGGAGAAAGAAATTACAAACCTCTCCAGTATCTTTGCCAAGAAAATCCCAAGGATAGTATTCTGGTCCAAGCTACCCCTTGGTTCTTGAAGACTATGACGTTAGGGAGGTAATGCTATGGTCCAAGGGGTAATGAAGAATTGGATATAACTGAAAGACAGAATATCAACAATGTGATAAGCACTGTGTTGACCATGAGGGATATGAATAAGAAAAAGAAAGACATTCCCTAACCTTCCCTCATGAATTTATAATCAAATCAGAAAGATCTCACACAAAAAGAAGAGTGGAAAAGCAGAGTTGTTGGGGTAACGAGAAGGTAACTTTCTCTGTGGCAAGATAACAGTTAAACTCAAATAGTGGAAGTGGTGATAAATGGCAAGACTGGGAGTCCTCTCTAGTTTTTGCAAGGCAATGGGGTTAAGTGGCTTGCCCAAGGCCACACAGTTAGGTAATTATTAAGTGTCTGAGACCAGATTTGAACCCAAGTACTCCTGACTCCAGGGCCTGTGCTTTATCCACTGCGCCACCTAGTCACCCCTGAGAGTCCTCTCTAAATGGAAGTCTTGGAAGGAGTTTTTTGCTTCCTCTCTGCCCTCTCATCAGATGGACAGAGGCTGAAGGTACTCATAAGATACGAATAACAAAATTGATCCAGTAAGTAGGATGATGAGTTTCCTGAATGATGATTCTTGGAGTTACCAGAGGTAGGAAAATTAACTAGAAATTATTGCAATGGTTGAGACAAGATATGGCAAGGGTCTATACTAAGGTTGTGACTGTGAGTAGAGATATGGAGATAGAATAGATAAAGTTTAACAACTATTTTTCAGGGGTTAGAAGAGAAGAAAAATGAGAAAGCTCCTTTATGCATGTTTTGTATATATCTATAAAACTGAGCTCCATGGTCGTAGATCTTGTTTTATCTATTTTAGTTTTTCCTTTAATATTTTACACAGCATTCTGCAGTTAATAAATTACTATTAAATTAACAAGTAGGACAACTAGACATCACAGTGGATAGAGTGCTGAGGCTGAAATCAAGAAGATTCCTTTCCTAAGTTCAAATATGGCCTCAGATGTTTACTAGTTGTGTAACCCTGGGCAAGTCACTTAACCCTGTTTGCCTCCTCATTTGTAAAATGAATTGGAAAAGAAAATGGCAAACATATTAGTATCTGTCAAGAAAACCCTAAGGGGGGGGGGTAGCAATTTAATCATTTGATTAATTTTCTATTATGGGCATTCTTTGTAACTGTACTAGGATAGATGAAGTCACTTTGTGAGAGTTACTTAATCTTGCTGTCATTCAATTTTTCTCTACTTTGTATCATACACAGGCATACCACCAGATGAAGTTATGGAAGTTTCCAACCTCAACATTTTTACAGATTGAAATATATAATTTTTTGCCTAAAAGACTGTAGAAATAATTATTTCCTGAAAGAAGAAATTTTTGAAATCTCTTTTAGTTACAATGAATTTTAAGTAATTTATGGGAAAGATGCTTGCTTTCAAGGTAGTATATAAAATATCTTCCTTTTTTTATCAGTCCAAAAACCATAAGTCAAAGAGATAGTACTATTAGACAAATGAGTAATTTTCCTTTCTTCCCAGGTATATAATGGTTACAAGTTAACAAAATTCAAGAGAATGTTATTAGTTTCTTGTAATAAATTAATTATTCTTCCTTGGTTGATTAGTAAGCTAGAGACCATTTTTTCCTTCTTTATTAAATTCAGTGTCAATTCGTCAAATTGAAGTGAATGACCTTCTACTCATTGAAACCAACTATTGGCTCTTATTTGTTAATTATGCTTATACTATTTACAAGAGAAAAGTCCAAAGAAAGTCTCTAACTAAATAGGAATAGAAAATGTTATGTGGTTTTGGGATTATATCATTTGCATTGAGCTCCAGGATTGAACTTGGAAATGAGTCTTGACTCCACCACTGATTAGCTGTTTGAACTTGGTTCAGTCTCCTAAACTTTCTAACCATCAACTGCAAAATGGTAGGAATGGTGATGGTGATGATAACACTTGACCTATCTCTTGGCTTGTTGTAAGGATTTAATTCTTTGGTATATGGTAAAATACTTGGAAATAGTAAAGTGATATAAAAATATGAGTAATTGTCATTAAAAATGCAAAGCATCATTATTTGGGAGATCAATTCTGATACCTAAAGCTCTCAAAAACTTTAGATTCCTCTGGATTACAATTTGTTCTTTCTCTTTTTTAGACCAGTTAATCAGTCTTTTACCTCTAACTTAGTTAGCTATCAAATCCAAGAGGACTTACTTCAATTTCAGAGGTATATGTTCTCCAAGGTACTTTAGAGATAGTCAATCCTCTAACTCCTAAGGGAGTCTAGGAAGATTTTTTTTCCACTGGCAATAAATGATTCTCTGGTATACTGATGTTGTCAGTCTCTGAGTGTCCCAAAGGTCTTAGTAAAGATTTGAGTCATTTAAAGTTTAAATAGTGTGGAACTTAAATATTTTAAGCTATGAAGCTAAAATCATTTAATTATAAAATTAGTTTAATAGTTTTAAATTTAATTATTGAATTATTAAAGTTTATTTAAAGTTATACTAACTAAATCACACCAAAAACCCTACTATTACTACTACTATACATTTACACTCATAATTTAGAAAAGATAGATTATTACTGTGATGGGGGGAAAAAGTTACAGTTTTACCCCTACATTTTAGGAACTTATGAAAAGAGAGTTGTCTTTTTGTTGTAGAGCTGTTTAATTTGCAACTGATAAAAAGTAACTCAATTGGTATTACCTCTCTTCCTTTTTAGGGTGTAATCAGAAAGAAAAAAAAGCCCATCACATGTGAGCAGTATAATAAAATGACTTGAGCATTTAGAAATGGTTTCATGTTATAATAGGATAATCTGACATATTTATTGTCATTCATCATCATAGAATCATAGGATCTCCAAGATCAGGAATTTCAGTTGTCATCTAGTTTAACATACACATTGCCATAACCAAGAATATCCTTTATAACATTCCCAAATGTGTCATCTAATGAGGGAAAAGTACCTGCCTTTTGAAATAGGCCGTTACACTTTTGGACATCTCTAGCTGTTAGCAAGATTTCCTAACATAGTCAGGCCCTACTATTCAATATCTGACCATTATCCCCAGTTCTGCCTCCTGGGATCAAGGAAAATAATCTAATATAATTTCTAAGTGACAGCCCTTCAATGTTCAAAAACACTGATCACATTTCCCTAAGGACTTCCCATCTCTAAGCTAATATCTTCAATTCTTCTAACTAGATTTTATATGACATCGTCTTGTGGATCTTTCAATGTAATTGAATAAATATTTATTGAAAGCCTCATGTGTCCAAAGACTGTGCTAAGCAATAGGAATTTAAAGATATAAATGAACAGTCCGTAGCATGGAACAACTTTCATTCTACTTACTCTAGGTATATGTTCTATACACAAATAAGTTAATAGAAAGGGAATCTGAGGAGAGAACATTAACAATTGGAGGGATCAGAGAACTCATAGAGGAGTTGGCACAAGGCCTGGGTCTTGCACAAAAATAAGGTTTCAGAGAGTCAGAGATTGAAGAAGTACATTTCAATCATGGGGACAGCTCACATGAATATGTGTAGGCTAGACATAAGAGATGGAATATTGAATTCTGGGAACAATTAGTAGCTAATTCTAGCTAAGGAATAAAAGTGAAAATTGTAAAACAAGGTTACCAAAGTTGGTTGGTGCCAGAATATGGAAAACTGTCAATCAATGCTAGGCTGAGAAGTGTGTATTTTGTTTTAAAGAAATTAGGGGATAGTAGAGATTTTTAAGCAGAAGTGACATGATTAGACTTGTGCCTTAGGGAAAAGTATTTTGGCAGATGTGTGGAAGATGCAGTGAAGAGAATGAAAACAAGGGCACCAATTAGGAGCTGGTTACAAAAGTGCACTTAATGTTGCCTAGCAGAAGAGAGCCAGTCTCAGACGTTATACCTCTAGCACATTCTGGCTGTTTGACTCTGGGCAAGTCACTTAAATGCTCAATGATCTAGGCAATTCTCTAGAACTGAATTCCAACCTGTATTGACAGAGGAGACTTCCTCACCAGAGAGTTTTCTAGACTAGTGAAATCACAGTTCCAGTTCCTATCTCCATCCTACAATTCTCTAGAGAAGAGAACAGAGAGATTGTGAGTGCTGAGGAATGGCTGAAGTATCCATGTCCCATAGAAAATATATAGGATATGTTAAAGTGGGATTAAAAGCAAAAAAGAAAGGGGTTGGTTTCTTTCGGCAAGCAGAAGGCTCATATTTGTTCTCAGAGATCTGAGCAGAAGAGGAGAGAATAAGGAATGTAGCAGAGGGAGTTTCATATTTTAAATAGAGGAAAAAATAGAACTCATAGCAAATTGTCTCTTTTTTGTTTCAGGAACTTAGGAAAAGAGGCCATATGATAAGGATAGGATAGAAGGTAGTATATAAGACTTGGCAGCAACATGGATAGGTTTGAATAGCTGTCACAGAAAGTGTGATAGTTAATCAGGAAAAAAAAAAAAGATTTCTAGGCAGCAGTGAGGATCCATTTGAGATAACATAAATGTTTATGGAATCCAGTCTGTATAATTGCATGTCTTTCTCCAGTCTGAGTGAAGTAGAAAAAGCAGATGATAAGAGTGACCCAGGGATAAGGATTAGCAAAGTATTAATGGTGATAGGACAAACTAGGCAGGAGAATCAAGGGCAGATAGAATGTCATTGAACTAATTAATTAGAAATGAAGTTAAGAACATGGAAAGAGTAGAGACAGTTAGGAGAATAAAGAAGAATGAAGAAATGTTGAAATAGAGATTACAGTGAGGATAAAGAAAAGATTTAGGAGGAATGAGACAAAAGATAAGATGGAAAGACAGGAGATTATGATTAGAAAGGGAAATTCAGAGATAAAACTCATGTAAGTAGCACAGTTAACATGATGATGAGATCTGATCATTTCTGTGGGAGGCTGAGACAGAATGTAAGATGCAATGTTTATTGGTTGGAAATAAACCTAAAACCTACCAAAAAGTTTTAGAAATATTTTTATGAAGTCATTCAGCAGAGGGGAGAACTGGAAAAAAAGGTGTGACTCATTCCACCTTAATATTTGTGAATTTTACATTATAGTTCAAACAGGAATCCAAGGACAAGTAATATAGTGGCCTGGCAGTTTTCAAAAAGGAAAGTTTTCAGAGAAGACACTTGAGTTGTAAATCAGCAGTATAAATGTTCAATAAAATTTGGATAAAGTCAAAGCACAAGTTTTAGGTGAGGTCCTAAAAGAAGATCAGGGTGGCTCTGGGGACAGTGTGATCAACATGTGTGACACATACATTAAATAGTATCAAGTGAAAGAAGTCTAGATTCACACAATGTAATAAATAATAAAATTTTCCACAGTAGAAAATAAGCATTGAGAGAAAATTGATAATTACACGGGACATCAGCATATATATATATATATATATATATATATATATATATATATATATATATATATATACATTACCTAGTATGAGAGGAGGCAAAAGGGTATAGAGAAAGAGAATAAAACAAGAGGATTTTGTTTGTTTCTGTTTTTTAAAAAATGTGGGTAGTTGATAGATGATAGTGTCTTCTAGGCAGCTAGGTCCCAGAAGAGGTAAAGAATCTGAATTGAGAAGTTATAGAATAAATGGCATATCATTAACCATAGATCCAGAGGGCCCATTGGGAGGGCATAATATATAGGATGGAGACTGTAGAAGCTACAAGATTAGGGAGAAAACTGATTTTTTTTTATAATGGATAGATAAATTCATAGACCATGGGAATAAAAAGTGAGAGTTTGCCAGCTAAAGGGAGAAGAATTAATTAGGGCTCTTAATCCCTAGGGTTTTATGATTAAAGTTTTCCTAATATTCATTTGTAGCAGTGGAATTTCAGATAGTGGGAGACCTGAAGGGATCTCCGTTAAATCACAACAAATCAGTTTTGGGAGTTGGATAGGCTAAGAGAATGGTAGATTGAGAGCTAAAAAAGAGTGCAGAGATTGCCTAGTCCAACCCTTTCATTTTATAGTTGAGGAAACTAATAGACGAAAGCTCAAGTGACTTATCATGACAGTATAATAGATTTAGAGCTAGAAGAACTAGTAGGAGTCATCTAGTTTAACCTCTCATTTTACAGTCTAGGAAACTGAGATTCACAGGTTAAGTAACTTGTTCAGGATCACAAAACAGCAAGTGGCTAATAAGGCAGGGTCAGAACTCAAGTCCTTCCTGAAACCAAGTTCATCATTCGAGTTCACACAGATAGGAAGCATCAGATGTGGAATCTGAACCTAGATTGATTGATTCTGGAATTAATGTTGGTAGTTTCTAGCCCCTCCTAATATAGAGTCAACCATAGCTGGAATGTTTTCAGTAGCAGGGATTTGTCTTTGGGTTCTCTTGCCATAATTGCCACAATAATAATAATGTCACCCTTTCAAATCAAAGAGGATAACGTCACTAGACCCATTTCAAATCAACCGTTTGGCTTGATTTGCTAGAAAACAGGACTTTTGGTTTCAAATCAACCCTTTGACTTGATTTTATAGGAAACAAGACTTTTGGTGATGTCTCAATGCTATGAAAATCCTTGGCTTTATGGATATATGTACCTCCCATATCAGTGAGGCATAATGGTGCTCCAGCAATGCTAGGCAATACACCAGTATATTATTTTCTGGTACCAAACCAGCAATAATATGGTATATCCAAATCTGTCTCTCCATAGTATAATCATAAGTACAGTTATTTTATGGTGATAGTCTTTCACCAGTAAGGTGAAGCTAGCTTATCTTAAAATGTACTTTTCAACAATATGGTACAATTGGCAATTCAATTAAGGTCACACAACTAGTAAGTATCTGAGGCTGGATTTGAACTCAGGTCCTCCTGACTCCAAGGCTGGTGCTCTATCCATTGTACCTCCTAGTGATATAGTTGTTTGCAAATTGTCTCTTCCTTTGCACAGTGAGTTCTTTGGAAGCAGGGTCTTTTTTACAAATTCAGTGGGGCGCTTAATAAATGCTTATTGATGTGACCAACGTTCTTCCTATCTCTACTGTATGCTGTACCATCTTGCACAGCTTGATGGACTGAAACAGGTCCCAAGAATTAGCAACAGGAAAACATACATCCTGGTTATCACTTAGTACACAGTACGCTCCTAATAAAAGTTTATTGGCATGGATCTGTACATGACAAAAAGAAATTGTAGGTAAGGGCTAAATAGGCATAAAATCAATTTAGCAGGAGCTAAGAATGTGGATAGATTGATGAACCTGAAGTTAAGAAGATGTCTTCTGAGTTCAAATCTGGTCTAAGACAATTACTACTTGTGTAATCCTAAGCAAGTCATTTTACCGTTTGCCTCACTTTCTTCATTTGTAAAACCATTTGGAGAAGGAAATAATAAATCACTTCTATATCTTTGCCAAGAAAACTCAAAATGCAGTCATGAAGAGTCAAACTCAGTTGAACAAGAAGGGAATTTGCTAAAATTTTAGTTTAGAAGTCCAAATTGCAGGAACTGATAAATTTGTGAATAGTGGTCTACTATTCCTACTCTCTGAGTTACCCTGAGATTGAGAGAATAGAAATGCTGTAGAACCCAGAAGGGCAGAAGTTTATAAAAGGGTAAAAACAAAGCCATTCTAAGAGAGCCTTTACTTTTAACAAGTCTTTCCTGATAGTAGGAAATAGGCATCAAAGCTTCTTTCTCTTTTTTTCTTTTTTCTTTTTTCTTTCCTGACTCCCACTGGGCTGCAGCCTGCATACAGAGCAAGAGTAAACACAGGAGGTGATAATGCTAACAAGAAATGGAAAGCAAGGTTTACTTTGAAAAAGTCACAAAAGAGATAATCTCCCCAGGGATCAGGGAGAAATGACTGTCATTACCATAATTTATACCTCTGTGGCCTTCAAAGAAGTTGAAGAGTGAACTGTGGAGCTCTTGATTCAGAAGTAACTTTTGATATTCTATTATATTCCCCTTCTTTCTGTCCAGTTTGAGCTACATTTCTTCTTACCCCCCCCCAATCTAGCCAGCCACCTAGATTTAGGATGATAGCTTTTAGAGATGAAAAGGACCTTAGAGGTCATAGAAGCCAACCTTCACTTTATAGTGAGAAATTTGAGACCCAGAGAGATTAAATTAAATGCAACTAGGAAGTGTCAGTAGGGGGTTCAAAGGCAGGTCTTCTTTACTCAATGTCCAACATCTTATCCACTAAACTAAGCCCCTGTTCATTGGCCATATTTTCTCTAGAGTAAATAGCAGGGATGGGTGTGATTTGCTAGCCCTGCCTCTCCCTTTTCTTTTCCTTTCAATATATGAATCTCTTAAACCTTTCTGTTCTCTTTAGCACCCTACTGGTAACCTTACTGACTAAAGGTAAGTGAGTTAGCAGATGAATCATTGCAAGGCAAGGACAGGGCATGGAAAAGTTCAGATCTAAAGACATCTGATTAGGTCTGGGATAGCTTTGGTCACCTGTAATATCACTGATCACCACCAGTAGTATCCTTGCAATGATATGAAAAGAAACATTTTCTGTTTTGGCCGGTGTGCAGGTGATGGTGATTCATAATAAATCAGAGAACAAATACCTTTGATTATTTAGCTGATGGAGGGAAACAGTAATGCTGAGATCCCAAACAGCACATAATCTCAAACTTTTTATATTTGGCTTTGGGATGCATTAAATGATTTCTCCCCCCAGCAGATTTACCTTTCTAATTACGTTTTACTCAAGCTAATATTAAAATTATTCCCTGAGCACACACCAGATGGGCTAGAAGCATGCTGGGAGAAAGGGGGGGGGGAGGGAGGAGAGAACTCAGGATTTAAAATTTTTGCTTTGAATAATTCACATAGCATAAAACTAAATGTAAGACCTTGTTTTCCCCATATTTTAACTCTTGAGTTAGATACCAGAATTCATTTTGCCTAATAAAGTCAATGAAGAGAGCTAGTTGGACTTCATCTGGCCAGTTATTGTAAGTAAATACTACTGCATTGTCTCAAATTAATTTATATAACCATGGGGACAGGTAACACTCATGGATCAATCTAAAGGCAAAAGAGTAGGATACTCACAAACCACACAGGATGCCCTAGAACCCTGTGAGTCAGATGTAGCAGCTTGACTCCCAGAGAACAACCTCCTTACATATACTTAAAACTTGAAAATATGTGATTAAATAATCTGTGAGATGAGTTTATTCAAAGAAAAACCAACTTGACTCTAAAGGTCAAAAATGCTGCTCGACTATGCCTTACTATCTTCAGCCTCAATGTTAGAGTATCTTATAAAAGCAGTAGGTTCCTAAGGTAAAGTAACTGGAGAAGAAAAATGCCAAGGAAACCCCCATATGGGGCCATGAAGACTTGACCGTACCTGAACAGCAACAACAGCAACAACCACATAAGGGATAAACATTAATCTTGTAAGTACTAAAAGCTCGAACAAGAGTCATTAGGGTGATTTGTTTTTATTTTTATGACATTCCTATTCAATTTTTAGGTATATTTCATAGAATTAGGGTGTCAGGTTCCCTTTGTGGAAAAAGGAGTGGGGGAATCAATTCTAATAGATATTAAAGTTTACCAAAAGAAGCAAAAGTCTCAGAGCAATTGCTGTTACTTGTCAAATGAAACAATCATTTTGTAGGGGCAGCTAGGTGGCGCAGTGCATAGAATACCTGTTCTGGAGTCAGGAGTACCTGAGTTCAAATCCGACTTCAAACACTTAATAATTGCCTAGCTGTGTGGCCTTGGGCAAGCCACTTAACCCCATTTGCCTTGCAAAAAACCTAAAAGGAAAAAATAATCATTTTGTGATGGAGTACTCACATTTTCATTTCGTGTAAGGCAATTGGCTGGGGATGGTGGCTATGTGCTACCTCATCTACTCTTCACTCTTGGATCTCTATATAGATGTGACCCTTATAAGCACTATACCATCCCCTAAAAATTCTTATCTGAGAACTCAAGACCATAATGTGACATGGATTATCATGGCTGAAAGGCCTCTACTAATTTAGACTAGATTTGGGGTTGGAAGATCTGGGTTCAGATCTGACTTGGATAGATACTGATACTCATTTAACTTCTTTGGCCCTCAATTTCCTCTGCAAAATGAGAAGATTGCTCCAAATGACCTCTAAGATCTATTCCTGTTCTCAGTCTGTGATTTTATTTTCTCTTCAGGGGTCCACATCCCTCCAGTTTACCAAGAGCTCTCTGATCCAGGAATCTATTTGACCCTATCCATCAGAGTTTATCTCATTCAGCATTGAGTAGGGGGACCTATCCCAATAAGAAATAGAAGAAAATAGGGTAGATGTATAGCAAGGAGAAAGATAATAGAGGTAAAATTCTTATCTTTCATGAATAAAACCAAATCCGTCTATAATAATTGGTTGAAAAAAGGGGTCTATCACCAACTCTGATGGTTTAGTAAGAAAAACTAATTAGAGTAAGATTGCTTAAACTTTTCTGTGTTAAAAAAAACTCCTTTGGTAGTCTGGCAAAAAAAAATCTATGGACCCCCCTTCTCAAAATAATTAATTTTTAAAAATAAATTCATAATTTGAAGAAGTGCTGTTTTAGTTAGAAGCTACTGAAAATAAAATTGTAATTCTTTTCCCAAACAAATTTATAGCCCTCTGAATATTCTTTACAGAACACAATGAATTTGTGTACCTAGGCTGAGTTCAAATCATACCTTAGCCATTTATCCATGTGATGTGGGAAAGTTACTGAATTTCCATGGGACTTAATTTTCTCCTCAGTGTGAGAATGATGGACTACATGATAGCTCTAAATCTACAAGCCTATAATCCTAAGAAATGACATTGGGACCCAAAATTTATAGAAGAAAGAACTATACTGCATAGAATTCCATTGGCCTTATTCTCCCTGATACTTAAATCTCTGATTTTTGGATAGCAGTCAGGACAGATTATCCTCAAACAGTTCTAGCAGTAAATGCTTAACTTCTGAACTTTGGGAGATTTGAGAGGTCTCTGACCACTATGGATAGTGAGCTGTTCCCAGGGGCCCCTTTCAAGAGTTTAGGACATAACTAGGAAATGAAATTAGATTTTTTTCTTCCTGATTCTGTAGTTTCTTTTTGGTGCCACAATCTCAATTGCTAAAAAAATGGGGGATAACAACACTCACCTCTAGAGCAGCCCTTGTTAATCTCTTAACTACTATTGAATAAATTAGCTTCCCTTATTGCTTCCAGAGAGCCCTGAGCTTTTACTGAAACCTGAACCCTTAGAGCAATGCTAAATTCTATTTTTATTCCGTTCTGGCACCCCTGGACACCTTATTTAAAAATCTGTAATACTGTAATTTTGGAAATGAAATCCAGGTGGGGAAAAATGAGAGTTGAATGCTTTTGACTGTAAGTAGCTTTAGTATTTACCTTGCTTCCTGTACAAAGGTTCAAATATAAACGTTTTGCATATTATTACCCATGTTTCTAAATATATGAGGGAAAATTGGTAAGAAACTAGAGCAGTGCCTTCTTGGCACAGGCTAGATAATTATACATTTTGGCACCTTTGTTCTTTGGGGTGTTATTTAAATTATACCATTCCCTTTCCAGAGCCTGCCAAATGTAAGATGTGTATCTCACATAAAAAGTGAAGTACTGTTTGAAATACTATGATATGATTCTGTTGTCAATCTTGAAAGGATTTCAATTGTCTAGAAATGTTATGATTGTTTTTTTTATATTCACCTAATCATTTCCTACTTAGATCAGAAAGACATTTTTCTCTGTATGTCTTCTGAATTGCCTATTTGAACAGAAAAACCTAAAAGTTCAGAGGTATAATGAATGTTGGACCTCAAATCACTTAATTTGCTTGCCTCAGTTTCCCCATCTCTAAAATGAAGATGACTGTACCACCAAATTCCAGAGTAGTTCTGAAGATCAACTGAGTTAACATATGTAAAAAAACTTTGTAAACAAAGTGTTGCATTAATGCTATCTATTTTTATTATTATTATCACTCCAATATAATATCTAACTACTTTGTAGAGGACACCATCATGTGACTTATAAGATCATTAGAGCCAGAAGGAACTTAAAGATTATCTAGTCTAATACTCTCATTTTACAAATGGGAAGACTGAGACTTAGATGTTTTTGTGATTACACAATAAATAAAAGAGCTAAGAGTTGGTTGAACCAGGTTTTTTTAATTCCATATTTTGTGCTCTTTCCATAATAACACACTATACTAATTACTTATGATTTGCTAATACTTAATTTTCAGATTTATTCTACTGATATTTTATCTTGGTGGAATTATTAAGTATTTTGTTTTTGTTTTTGCAAGGCAATGGCATTAAGTGACTTACTCAGTCACACATAAGTAACCTAGCTGTCCTACTATTGTTTTTTAATTGTTATTTAATTTTTTCCCAAATACATGTTATAAAAATTTTTCCACTTTCATCCATATGCATATATATGTATATATATATATGCATATATATATATATATACATTTATTTATGTAAGTTACAAAATTTCCTTCCATTCTTCCTCCCCCCACCCAGTGGCAAACTTTCAGAAAAACATTGTACATACATGTTTTTGATAAAAATGTTTACAGATTAGTCATTTTTGATATGAGGAATTAGGATTAAGGGAAAGAGATACATAAGAGATAATTTTTATAAAGGGTTCATCAGATTCTGAAGGGTTGTTTTTGTTTTGTTTTTCTTCCTCAGGATGGGGATAGCATTGTCCACAGCTTGTTTAATACAGTTTTCCTTACTCTCTGAACTGCTGAGAGGAGCTGCTTCCTTCTAGGTTGATTATCTCACAATATTGTTGTCAATGTGTATAGTGTTCTCTCAGCTCTATTCAACTTCGCTCAGCATCAAATCCATGCTTCTCTATGGTCTGACCATTTTATAATATTCCATAGTATTTATGTACCATAACTTGTTTAGTCATTCCCCAATTGATGGGCATTCTCTCAATTTCTGATTCTTTGTCATTACAAAAAAAAGCTACTATGTATATGCTGTAACATGTGGGATTTTCCCCATTTTTATGATTTTTTTCTGGAAATAGGCCTAGAACTGGAATTGCTGGGTCAAAGAGAATGAACAGTTTTATTGCTTTCTTGGACATAGTTCCATATTGCTTTGCAGAAAGGTTGGATCTGCTCACAACTGTACCAGCAATTCATCAATGTCCTAATCCTCCTACAACCTCTCCAGTATTGCTCATTTTCCCTTTTTCTCATCTTGGCCAATCTGATAGATGTGAGGTGATACCTCATAATTGTTTTAATTTGCATTTCTCTAATCAATAATGACTTGGAGCATTTTTTCATATGATTATATATAACTTTAATTTCTTCTTTTGAAAACTGTCTATTCATATCCTTTGACCATTTATCAGTTGGGGAATGATGTGTAACTTTATAAATTTGATGCAATTCTCTATGTATTTTAGAAATGAGACCTTTATCAGAACTCCTAGTTGTGAAGATTGTTTCCCAGCTTTCTGCTTTCCTTCTAATTTTGGCAGCATTGATTTTATTAGTGTAAAAATATTTTAATAGTCAAAATCATTCATTTTGAAGTTTATAATATATTCTATTTCTTGTTTGGTCATAAATTTGTCACTTTTCCACAGATCTGATAGAGTATTTCTTCGTCTATTGATTTACCTATGGTGTTGCCTTCTCTGTCTGAATCCTACCTATTTTGACCTTACAGGATGTGAGATGTGGGTCTATTCCATAGTTTTTGGTCATAATATTTTCTAGTTCTCTAACAATTTTTATCAAATAATGAGTACTTGTCCAAGAAGCTGATGTCCTTGAGTTTGTCAAATAGTAGATTGCTGAAGTCATTTACTTTTGAACCTATCCTAAACCACTGATCAGTTATTCTATTTTTTGGGGGGGGTTTAGGTTTTTGCAAGGCAGTGGGGTTAAGTGGCTTGCCCAAGACCACACAGCTAGGTAATTATTAAGTGTCTGAGACCAGATTTAAACCCAAGTACTCCTGACTCCAGGGCCGGTGCTTTATCTACTGCGCCACCTAGCCGCCCCTGTTATTCTATTTCTTAACCAATACCACACAGTTTTGATGATTGCCATCCCCGTTAAATTTTAAGAAGAAAATTGACAAGAAATACTGAAAGCTAAGTAAAAATAATGATTGCTCCCCCTGAATATTTTCTAAGAGTATTTATGTTGTTATTTCTTAGACTAATCATTTGGGTCACTATACAAATAAGATTCAGCCATTTCCAAAATACATGTAAAGAAGTACACCCAGAGAATAGTTAAAGATGAATTTTTAACATAGATTTAATTTCTTTATACCCAATGACATCAAAAA
Source organism: Macrotis lagotis (assembly GCF_037893015.1). NCBI lineage: Eukaryota > Metazoa > Chordata > Mammalia > Peramelemorphia > Peramelidae > Macrotis > Macrotis lagotis. Next base: position 122,742,049 of record NC_133661.1, read on the forward strand.
TTGTTATTATAATTAAGTAAAAGCTAGTTCTGCAGTGGAGTAGCTACCTAGAGAATTAACAGCTTTACAGCTAGGTGAATCATATTCTGCCTAGGTAGAATGCTGATATTATGTTTGGGAGATACAAAAGAAGTAGGTTTCAACAGGTATTTAAGTTGTAAACTATTCGTATGTTTAATAAGGAGATTTTAAAGGATTTTAATAACATCATTTAAACTTTTCCCTCTCTTTTATTTACTTTTATTAAAAAGACAATTTTATTTAAAGTCTGAGTTATGATTACTACATCTAAACTAAAGGAAGCTAGCCCCATAAAAGATACATAATCACTTGCTACTTGTGACAAACAAATACCCCATAATTATAGGTATCCTACCACACTGGGGCTATGACTTGAAGCAACTTTTAAAAGGTTCTATATTATAAGTGAGGATACTAGTGTCAGTCTATCTACTAAATATTCATGAAACTTAATTTCTTTCCTTTGTTAAATCAAAAATAAAAATAGAACTTCTTCTATGTTCTGGCACTTCAAAGGACTGTCTTTTACACCCGACTTTGGAAATCATTTGTCTGAATTATAACTAAAGAACTGATACTCTGTCTTGATTTGGGAGAGGACTTTATTTACTTTGTCCTAGCACATGGAAGCTGTGAGGGTCTTGGAGAGATGAAGCTGAGAAAATGATAGTAGAGAGAAGCTTGGAAACACTAAGACTACTAGAAACTTGGAATACATAGCAGGAAGAGTCTCTAGCAAGAAGCACTGTTCAGGGGCTAACAGACTCACATAGAAAAACCACATGGTGACAGCACCAAGTCCTACAGTATCTGAGCTGAGAAGTGCTTCTTGACATGATCAATGAACTCCCTACCTGCCTGTGATGTGCATGATATGTAGGGGTTTGTATTTCCACTGTTGGTGTATGCATTTGTGGGAAGATATACTTCCAAATTTATCAAGAAATGTTCTCTTGCATTTTTCTTACTATGCTATTTCATTAAATGCCCTTTTGTCCAGTTATGTCATCAGGGTGATAGTTAAAGTATATGTAGTAGTAGGGGTTCATGATCTATGATTTTGAATAAACGAAAATGCACAGAGTATGGAACTGGATAAATTTTTTTAAGGATCCACATATAAGAGGAAGTGCCCCAGGAACTAATCTGCACTGATAGTTCATATTTATTATATTTAATAGAATTCCCTTGAAATTGACAGGCTTGAATTCTGTCTCTATTTAACATTTGACAAGTTACTGTGATGCTATAAAATGAGATATCTGGACAAGATCATCTTTATAAAGTTCTTTCAACTCCAAAATTTTATGGATAGAATTTGGGTCTTTAAAAGAACTTCTAGAATAGAAATTATTCAAAGACTTTAGTAAGGGAAACTTAAAAGTAATAACTTTGGGCTTATGAATCTTAAAGGAATTCATAGTTAATGATTAATAAAAATGGAGAGTGATGTGGTTTTTTGTAGCTGATGTCACAATTGTACATTAGGTAGACCTTGATATTTGGTGAAGGCAGGCTTAAGTAAAGGAAAATGAATGGCCTATAAGTTAAAGAGGAAGTGGGAAGACTGGGTTATGAATTAGAATATCTAGGTTCTATTCTTAGCTTACCCTCTAGTAGTTGTGCAAACTTGCCAATGTTATTTAACTACTCTCACTCTATTTGCTCATGTTAAAATTAAAACATTTTTTCCTGTTTCCTCATTAAAAAAAATGGTCTGACCTGTTCTGTTTACTTGATAGGGTTGTTTGAAGATCATATGAGTTAATGCTTGCAAGTTCCTTTAAACATTATGCAAATGTAAAATTTTTTGACTTTTGAGACCTAGGGTTACATTGCAATCTCCCTCTCTCCCCCTTCCCACCCCCCATCCCCAAACATGAAGTGCATGTGTCAGAAAGAGCTCCCAGTATCTCAGATTCAGAGCTGGGAGTTGTGTTAGAGGTTATCTAGTCCATCACATTCATTTGATAATTGAGGAAACAAAAGTTGAGTGGTTTGTCTAAGGTCATTTGCTTCTCAGGGCCTCAGTTTCTTTTTCATAAATGAAAATTAAAAATTCTTCTACATAAATTAAAAAGTTAAGGCATGAGATTTCCTAGACACCTTCCACTTCTAAAGATATGTTTCTGGACTCATTAATGATCTAAATTCTGTTCTAAAATATGTGCATGACCTTGAACTTAAGCCCATAAATAGTTTGGTAGAATAGGGTTGCCTTTTACTCAATTCTGCTGTCACTGAGAGAATCTCTTCATAATATTAACTTGGCTAGAATAAGAACAAGGCTGAATTAATGCACACACATATATACACACATACACATATACACACACAGGCACATACACAAACACACACACACATTCCAGTATAACAGAAAATCCTACCATAACAATAATTCAAGTAATGCAATTTTATGAGACTTTTAAAAGGGAACCATGTAAAAGAATAGTTATAGGAGCAATTGATTAACTCCAACAGTAATAATTCATCACAAGAACAAGTAGGGAAAACATGATTTGAATTGCCTGGTTTTCTTTTTTGTTCTTTTTTTTTAAAAATAAAATCATTAAAATAAAGATTTGTTTCACTTTAACAAATTTATCAGTATATTACAAAGTAAGAGAATAAAATAGTTTTTAGTGACTTGCACAAGCTTATATTGTTTTAGTTCTATGTAATATGCTTGTTAAAAAATGGAAAAATGGGGTCTCTTTTTGAAAAAAAGGGGGAAAACCATTATTTCTGAGATGGTGTGAATAAGTAGCATCCTGAATAGGTGGGAACAACAGTCTCCAATGACATTGTGAAATTTCCTTCTGACCCAGGACCCTTCACCATTGCTTAAATACTAGCATGTAATAGGAAGCTCTTTTTTCTTGGAACTATATTTATTTACATTGAGATTTGCTTAATAAAATTCAGTTAATTTAAAATAAAATATAGGAGTTATGCTATGTTAAAAGCCAAGTTTAATGATCTACATTTCCAAAGTGTCATTGCTCTAAATGGTATTTGAATGACACCATATGGTTTGTCTACAGACAGCTAGGTTTGGTGGAGTATAGTCTTAGAAGACCTATGTTCAAATCTTCTCTCTGACAATTACTGGCCATGTGTCTGGACCAATTACTTGACCTCTTTGAGTTCTGTCTTTCTTTCCTATAAAACAGGAATAATACTACCTGATATGCCTACCTGCATGATTCTATGAAGCACAAATGGCATGTGTATAACAAAACCCATAACTAAGGTAAGACGGGCTTTTACCAAGATTGCTCAAATTTATATGGTGTTGGCAATGTTTGCACTCCTTCTGTAGCATAAAAAGGATCCAGGTTAATCATTTAATTCACAAGAAAATTTAAAAAGTAGGCAACTATTTTTCTGAACATAGTCATAGCTTGTGAGCTCATTTGCTAAGTCGTTGTGTCTTCCATGATTCATATCCCTTCCCCACCCTACATTATCATCCCCCAGGAGTGGATTCAAGACATACCAAGGTAATGATACCACTGATATCTTTTTTTCGCACTGAGTCTGTATTTTCCACTCAATTAAATCACTTTAGAAAACAAAACTGCTTGGTAATACTCTATAAAATATTTCCAAACCTTAAAGTAATTTGTAATCAGTTTTTTTTAAAATTTAGTTCACACTATACAAAGATTTACCAACATGTTTACAACATTCATCATAGTTAAAGTTAATAAATATCTTTTATATACTATGTTAAAAGCACAGAAGTAGGTCCTGAGAAAATCCAAAGAGAAAAAGAGATATAATGGGAGTTTATATTTCTATTTAGAGTTTGTAATTTACTTTGGGAGTTACTCCAGGGATTACTATTTATGTTTTATGTTAAGAGAACTGACATTTAGAAAAATTAAATAACTTGCTTAGGGTCATATTGTTTAATAAACATCAGTTCAGAATTGTAATCTATGTTTTGTTTGACTCAAAGTTTAGCATATTTCCATCCCACTATACTGCCTGTAAGAGATGGTTCTGGTCCTCAGGAAATTTCAAATCTATTGTATCCAGACATAGCCATAATGCAAAATAGGTTTAATGGTGGTTATTAAAATGTGAGTAACATGTAAAAATTGCTGAGATGACCTTTTAGCCAGGTAGGATTTCAACAGACAAATTTGGGATGGAGAAGGCAATTCAATTGCTAGGAATAGAACAAGCAAAGACTTTGAAGAAGGAAATCAAAAACCATGTTTATAGAACATGAATAGCTCGGTTTGGTGCAAGGCTTAACATAGAGAAAAAGACAGTAATATTATGTCATTGTAAATGTTGCTCAAACTTTAAGTCTTTACAAAAGTACTTTTAATTTATAAAGGATGTGCCTTTTCTAACATAAAGGCAAAATACCTAGAAAATATTTAGGGTGGTGGCAAGACCAATTTATGTATTATAAAGTGAGGATGCCTTTTTAATTGAGTTATATAAAATAAGCCATTCAATCAAAGGCAGAAACTAGGTGCAAACAAGTCCTTAATCTATATGAAGGAACAGAGGGATTTGTCCCTTAGATGAGAGAAGAGTCACACAGAAAATGTTTTGTGGTTGCTCCAAGAGAATCCCAAGTCAATTTGTAATTCCACATTCCAATAATAGAATAGTCCAGTGTTGAAACAATTTTCACATTAGGACTCTAATAATTATTATATTGAGTGAGAATTTGAATTTCACATTAACCTCAAGTAAGAGTGTCCCCCAAACCTCAGTAGTTGATGATGGCATCTGCAGAAGAAGTTGAGTATAAATAGAAACACTAAGAACAAAGGGAAACTTTAGAACTCTAGAAGGGAAATATCCCATCAGAGAACTAAAGAAAACAAAAGACAAAACTAGGAGGATTCCATAGAAAGAGAAAAGGCCTTCCAAAAAGGGAGCTTTATGTTGTTAGTAGGATGGGATCTTCTTGGTTCAAAATTGATCTGTTGTAGCCTTTCCAATAAATCGCATATCTAGCCAAGAGCTCTGAATTAAAAATGTATGTGCCCCCAACCAAGCTAAAGAATAAAGCATAAATATTCTAGGAAGATGGAATATACTCTTATAACCTAAGCCTCATGGTAAAAAGGAAAGGCCTCTGATATAAGAGTCAGAAGATCTGTGTTCAAAACTTCAAAACTTGGTTTAACTGTGGTGGGCTTCAGTTTACTTATTTACAGGATAAGGAGGCTGGAATGCAAGGTTTTTTTTGATGCTCCTTTCAGGGCTTGATCTAGGATAGCTCATAAATTGTGGGAAGGATGCTTGCACACAAAACACCTGATGCATTCTTCAGATTTTCTTTCTGACATGGTGGATACAGAAGCAGGTAGCAATTGTTTCTTCTTTTGTTTTTGGTGAACAGTTCAAGAACATTGTTCCTCCATTCATGTCAGGAAGCATTCAGAGCTTTTTTCTTCTGGGCAGTGCTGACCCTCTTCTTTGGACCATATAAGTGAAAAATATTCTTCTTCTCTGATAATCAGGTAAACACTCAGATGTGGATCTCTTTTTCTCTGTTTTTGACTTCCATTCTCTTCCACAGTTTTTGAGTTGGTGGCCTTATGTGACACTAACAGGATGATGATGATAATGATGCTGATGATGCTGATGATGACTACTCTTACACTACTGTCTATTACTGCTACTCCTACTCCTTACTCCTACTCCTATGTAGTCCTGATACTACAGGCATTTGACACATACAGGCAGCATTTTTATAGTGCTTTAAGACCTGAAAAACTGCCCATTTATTATCTTATTTGATCCTTACAACCCTGATAGGTTCTCTTGTTATCTCCATTTTGCAGATACTAGGGCAGAATGAGAGCAAGTGATTAGCCTAAGATTATATAGCAAGCTACTAAGTATCAGAGGCAGGATTTGTATTCATGTTTTCCTGACTAAGTCTAGTACTTAGCCATTGCACCATCTAGCTGAAATTATTGATTTGAAATGTAATGTTGTCTACTTTGCAAGAATGTTTGTTTTATCTGTATAGGTTGGGGTGGGGGAGGGGGTAGTCTTTGTTTAAAGTCATATCCTTAATTTGTAGGAGTCATTTTTGAAATATTTGAATATCTGTGATGAATTAGAAAAAATTTCCCAAAGTTCATTAAAGTTCATTAAACTCTCTCTTCTCTTTCTCTTCTCTGCCTCTCTCTCTCTCTCTCTCTCATCTTTTTATTGCTCTTTTTATATCCAAGAATCTTTTAAGCTTTATTTTAATAGTCATTTCTGCCATGAATTTGTAGGAGATTGGCTGCAACAACTCAGGTTCTTTGCTATTGGTTCTCCCAAAGTGTGCTTCTCTGGTTAGAACAGGCTGCTGTTTCCATTTAATTCAAGTACCTTTTTCTTTCGTTTCTTTCTTCTTTTGATCATTTTCCTTTATTCACTTCATAAAGCTATCTTAGTTATTAGAGTGCTTAATATGTTCAATATACATATCAATTCTCTTGATTAGAATTTTGCCCTCGGACTGTTTTGTTTGCAACAATGACTATAGCATGTTGAATAATGTTATAGACCCATTCAGTCTTTCCATGTGGGACATTCCTTGCTGAACTGTACTCATACTCTTGGTATTGATATTAACTTTCTTGCATATTCACATAAACAGAGCTAAAGGGACAACATCATATTTTCTAAAGGACCTAGAAATTATATATTATTTCCCCTCTTCTTTTTCCTTTTGTCTTTTGTGTTCAACATTGTGGCAACTCATTGGAATATGGCAGAGCTGATGGAAGGTATATATTTCTCCTTATACATATATAATTCCTCAAAATAGAATGATTTTTTCTATAGCTAGATAAATAGAATTATGTCTGTAATTATATAACTATATCTATATGAATTCTGTCAGATATATTGCAGCTCAATCTACATATATGAATAGATGAATTCATATCTATATAAGAGCTATTTATCTGTATTTTTCTCTGTTTTTACAAAACATCTGACTGTTATTTGATGGAAAAGAAAATTAGTGGTACTTTGTAGTCCTTTTTCTCAGCAATGTTTATGAGAGGTCAATTCTTCACATCACATTAGCCTCTAGTCTCTCCTCTTTTCATTCCACTCTCCATACAGCTTCCATGAATATTTCTAAGGCACACACAGTTCTCACCATGTCTCTCTCTTGTCCAAGAAACTCCTGTAGTTCCTTCTTCCCTATTAGATAAATTACAAACTCTTCTGTTTGGCTTTTAAAACACTTTATAACGTAGTCTCAGATCAAATTTTCTCCCAGGCTGATAACATATTACTTTTTTTCCCCACACTCCATTCTAAACAAACTCGCTTGCTTTTTTCATATTTGATATGCAGTCTTCCATCTCCATGCTTTTTGTCTAAGGCAAGGCTTCCCAGGTCTGAAACTTAACCCCTCCTCAACATCACGTCATAGAATCATTCTATTCCTTCATACTTTACACAAATTATTCCTCCTACAAGAAACCTACATGAGTTATCTCCAGTTGCTAACATCTCCCTGTAAATTGCTCTCTATGTATTTTATAATAAACTTTCTCTAAACATGCTATTGCTTTCCTTCAAGAGGATATAACCTACTTTAAAGGACTTTTCTTTTTATTTTTGTAGAAGTTCAATAAATTGTTGTTGAATATTGAATAAATGGTGACCCCCAGTTGGGCATGGTTCAAATTAAGAAGTTGTACTATTTTTACTAGTATTATATTCATCTAGAACTATATCTTTAAATCCTACTCATATTGGCCCACTCCCCAGAGAGCTACTACTATTACTACTACTTTCTGCCTTTTTGTGTGTGCAAGGCAATGGGGTTCCCCAAGATCACACAGCTAGATAATATTAAGTATCTAAGGTTGGATTTGATCTCAGGTTCTCCTGTCTCCCAGGCTGGTGCTCTACCCATCTAGTTGCCCCAAGTATCATTTTCTCAAGATCCTAGTGGTAATCCTAAGGGTGTTTGAAGATTTCTCAATCTTGTCACTAACAAGCTTTCCTCAATGTACTCCCCAACATCATCCGAATTAGCTTTTAGAAAATATTATAGGAATTTTTCCCTGATCTAGCTTCTTTCATCCTGAACACAACATGGAGAAGTTTTAACCTAAAACTGCTGCCTGGTTCTGATTAAACCTGGCTTCCCTGATGTAGTTTCTTGTTTATCTAAGGGCTCCAGGGAGTCTAGGTTTCGAAAACTTGTGTCTAAAACCATGAGTTACCATTCTCTGATGTCTTCATATCCTGATGCACAGATATGTTGCCATATGGAGATTAGGGGACCTTTATTCAGAGAAACTTAATGCCATTGTAGACTTGTTGTATATCCTCATTGTGTTACGGCAAAGTAAATCTTATGTTAACTATTCAATGACTCTGTGAGGGTCATAGGTCATCTAACATCTAATCTGAATTAAGATGGTAGGGGCTTTAGAACCATGACTGCAACAAAAGCGTATTTATTTATTTATTTACTAAGCAGGTGTAGTGAAGACAGTAAAAACATTCCTCTAAACTAAGGATACACTTTCTTCTAGTATTCAGAAGGTCCCTGGGAATAGGGTAATGCATACTTAACACATGTGACCGAGAGATAAAGTCATATCTCCTATGAGTACTGGATGTCCTTTTCTTTCTTTTTGGAGTTCTCATGAAATGCCATTTAACTGTGTCTCTCTTTGTCAAGAATCAACATCCTTATAGAGTCCTGAGACTTCCTTTACTTAGTTCAGTTTTCCTAATTAGGAGTCTCAACGGATGATGCAGGTACTCATCAGCCTCTGCTGTTTTAGGACCAACACTATTGACTTTGAAGCCAACTCTAAAACATCTGACCTATTGAAGTTCTCAAGTAGCTTACCTTCTCAGTTTTGAGGTGAGGAGGAAGGGTGGAGAAGAGACAAAAAAATCTCACCCACTATTGTGTTCTCTCTCAGTAATCCTTCACTGCTAAATTTGATGACCACTCAGTTGAACTAGTTTGCTGTTTTTAATATTGTCCCCAATGGAATATGACTCATTTTCTTTAGTGGTTCTCAAGATATTTCATATGTGGCATCATATGTTTTTTACCCAAAATTCTAATTATTCTTTCAAATTGCTTAAGGATGTATTCACATCAGTTTATATTTTACCTGATTGATTTAACTGAGATGTTTGCACCTTTAGTCATTAATTGGGATGGGGATGGATCCCCACCCTACACTCTCCCCAGTTAAACATGTTTTACCCAACAAATCAACTGGAATACTTTGGGCAAAGACCACAGTCCTACATTCTTGTTAGCTTTCTAATGACCAGGAAAGGTTCAATAATCATCCTTTTAGAATGACTTTTCAGTCTCATGTCATCAATTCTCATGGATAGTCTAAGTATCACTATCCACAAAGAAATCCATGCTTGACCATGGTGTGCCTTTCTCTTTCCTTGGCTGGATAAATTGTCTGTTACTGGTCCTGTCTCTTCAAAATTATAGTCAACTTCAGAAGTTGTGGAGGGAAAGATGTAATACTCCTTTTCCACTCCCAATTCTTCACTATTCTCTGAAGGCATAGTTATCTTTACATTCTTCAGGTGCTTCTGAGCCTGGAATCCTTTGCTATTTGGCTGCTTCACTGCTGGACTGACCTTTGCTGCAATTCCTCCAAATATTTAAAGCCCCAAGAGATCTTGTTATCTTATTTGGTTAGTCAATCAAATATATCCTTCTTGACCCAATCAAAGAAGTTCAGAACTCATAAAGAGACCTGAAGACATTAGCCATAATTTAAATCATCATTTCAAATTTCATCATACCATTATAATGATTATATCATATTAATTGAGGTGAGCAGATTATATTCATCATATGTGCTGGAATTATTTGAATAATAGTGGAATTGTTATAAAGTGTTTTCTTTAATACTTCCAGGATTTGCCATTTCATAGGAGTACACACATTCTCTGATGAAAACCATGACTGCTCCATGCCTTAGCACCCTAACTCCAAACCTTAATACTATTTAATGAATTAACATGACCCAAAACTTTACCAATGATTGCCAATCACGCTGGTCTGACCTGACTACACATATGTAGGGCAGTCATAACCAGGCATTATTTGAAGCCTTAGCAATTTATCTATTTCTCTCTCTCTCTCTCTCTCTCTCTCTCTCTCTCTCTCTCTCTCTCTCTCTCTCTCTCTCTCTCTGTAAGGCAATAGGCTTAAAGTGACTTGCCCAAGGTCAGATAGTTAGTATTAAGGATCTGAAGTCTCTAAGGCAGGTGCTCTCTCCACTGTAACACCTAGCTTTCCCAAACTTTACCAATTTAATAGCACTTGACAGAGCACAACAATACCATAGCTTTTGAGGACCCAAGAGATCTCTTTCTGTGATGAGGCATTGGAAGACAATATTAGCAACAGAGGTCTAAAATTCATTAATATAAATAGAAGGACAATTAAATAGTACAGTGGATAGCATGCTGTGACTGGAGTCAGGAAAACTCATTTTTATGAGTTCAAATCTGACTTTAGACATTTACTACCTGTGTGATCCTGGTTTGCCCATTTAACCCCAGTTGCCTTCATTTCTTCAAACCCCACTTGCCTTCATTTCTTCATTTGTAAAATGAGTTTCAGAAGGAAATGACAAATCACTCCAATTTCTTTGCCAAGAAGGTCCCAATTGGGATCATAAAGAGTTAAACACTTTTGAAAATAATTGAATAACAAAGTTTGCTAGTTAACTAGATCCTTAACTACAAAACATTTTTCCCTTAAAGATTTATGAATGTATATTACTAATTAAGAAATCTAAAAATATGGCAGTACAGATTCAAAGAAAGAATATGAGGGGAGAAGTCCTAATTCTTCCACTGAATTAGAGTTTTAAAACTAGAAGGAAACCTTAAAAACTCATTTTGGTAACCTCCTTTTACAGTTAGGGAAAATGAGACCCACAGAGTTGTAGTAATTTGCTAGCTGAATACCCTTAAGCCTCCATTTCTCATCTGAGAGGTTGCTGGGTGATGCAGTGTAGAGAGAGCTGGCCCTGTAGGTAATAAAATCTGAAGTGAAATTCAGCCTCAGGTTCTTACAAGGCCTTGGGCAAGTCATTAAAGCTCTGTCTGTCTTAATTTCCTCACCTTTAAAATGGGAACAATAAAAACACCTACTTCCCAGGGTTGCTGTGAAAATCCATGATTTGGAAATCTTAAAGCACTTTATAAATACTAGCTATCATTATCTATAAAATTAGAGATTTGAGCTAGTTGATTCCACAAGTTCCCTTTAGGTAAAATATTCTAGCACAAGATATGTGATAAAATATGGAAACTACTAGAGTCATAGCTAGGGGGAGGGCTTAGAGAGGCCAAGAATAGAAGTCTCTGCAGAGGGTCTATTTAATACAAATCCTTGGAGAAAAAAATGAAGCTTTATGCAATTATCAGCTTTTACTGACCTATTAATAAAAGCAAAGAGTAGCCTTTTCACATTTCCTAGTCTAAAGGTTTTAAACATCTAACCCTGCATTCTCTTATTTATTAGGGAAGAAACATTCAGAGAAAACTGTTTTTTCCTCCTGAATCATAGTTCTGAAGATTCTGACTTTTGTTTTCTTTAGAAAGGACCTAGGAAAAGCTGAATTCTATTTATTGTACTCAAATTTGATGCTGAGAAATAGGTGTGACTTTTAACATGTGTAATCTGAGATTGAAATTCTGTATTATTTATAATTTAAGCAAATTTAATTTTAGCATGTATTCAATTATCCTTTTTTTTTCTGTATCTGTAGTGGTCTAAGAGATGCCAATGGTCAGTCAACCAGCATTTATTAAATATCCACAGTCAGTCCCAAAGGGGATTCTGGTTTCAAATCTTCTGGCTTTCAAAATATCCATCTATCAGGCTATAAGAACTTAAAAAGGCCTTTTAGTTATAAAGATTAGAGTAAGAAAAACAAAAATCTCTTAAAAGCTAACCACAGAACATGAAGTAGTCTATAATAATGTTTATTCTTCATTCTCAAAGAAGACTATGACCTCAGGGGAGGTGATGCCAAGACAAGCACATGAATTGGATTTGAGTGAGGGGAGGGGCTATGCTAAGTCACCAGCTTTCACTCTCTCCTCCAGAGCCATTTGGGTTCAGTGGCCAGATATGAATCAGGATGACTGGAGATGACCCTGGATGAGAGGCAAACAGGTTAAGCAGCTTGCTCAAGGTCATACAAATAGTAAGTGTCTGAGGCTGGATGTGTACTGCTTATAAGGACTCACACTTTTTTTTTGTTTTTAGCAAAGCATGGGGTGACATGACTTGCCCAAGGTCACTCAGCTAAGTAAGTATTAAGTGTCTAAGGCCGAATTTGAAATTGGGTCCTCCTAACTCCAGGGCCAGTTTATCTACTATGCCACCTAGCTGCCCCTCACACACTTTTAAAAAATTGTACCACATACTCCTGAAATTATATCTAATATCAATATGAACCCTACTCTCCCATTGTGAGATTAAATTCCACCCTAAGTCATACATAATTAGAGAAGGGTCGATGGAATTCTATCTCATTTGCATTTTGTCTCATAATAAAGCCAGTATTACTACTAGTTTTCCTTTAAAATTAAATCTTGGTTCTCACAAATCTGGATTTTCTTCTCTATGACCCCTAAAATCTGTTTTTCTAAATTTCTGCCTCAGTTCCTTAAGAGAGGGGGCAGCTACTGTGCAATGATCAACTATGATGGACTTAACTCTTCTCAGAAGTTCAGTGATCAAGGACAATTCTAAAAGATTTATGCTAAATAATGCCGTCCACTTCTAGAGAAAAAGTTGTGGAATTTGAATGTAGCTTAAAGAATATTATGCTCACTTTTTAAAACTCATTTTATGTTTTTTTCTTATTTTTTTACACTTTAGTTCTGATTCTACTTTTACAATATGACTAATATGGAAGTTTCTTAAACATAATTGTACATTTAAAGCCTATATCAGATTACTTGCTGTCCTAAGCAGAGAGGAAGAAAAATGTATAATTCAAAAATCTTTCAAAAAAGATGATTGTTGAAAACTATCTTTGCATGTAATTGAAAAAAAAGATAAAATAAAAATCCATTAAAAAGAGTAGCACAGATAGATATTACAATATATAGAGAGTTGGTCCAGGATTCAGGATGATTCAGTTTCATGAATTTAAATCCAGCCTCAAACACTTACTAGCTGTGCGAAACCCTGGGCAAGTCAACTAATACTGTTTGTCTCTTAGTGTCATCTTTCTGAGAATACCACCAATTTATTCTGTGTATATTTATTAACACATAATTATTTTCATGTGTTCTCCCCATTAGATTGTGAAATAAATTTTGACATTGAAATGATCTCTTATACTTTAATATAATATCATCTGTTCCTTCTTTTTCCCCCATTAACCTTTGCACAAAGGGCAACATTGAGAAAAGAACACTATAGACTTGGAGGAAGGAAACCTTATTATGAATCCTTTTGATTGTGAGCTTGAGATCAGGGTCTGTGTTTTGTCCTTCTTTGTTGGCAGTTAGTTTTGAGCATTGGGTCTGGAGTTGGGAAGATCTGAATTTGAATTCAGTGCCAGGGATTTACTCAATATAAAGTTTTGGCCAAGTCCTTTAACCTCTGTTTCTGTTTTCTCATTTGTGAAAAGGGGATAATAATAGCACTTACATCCCAGAATTATTGTAAGGATAACAGATATTTGCAAAGTATTTTGAAGTCCTTCAAATAAATGAGAGATAATATTTCTTTATTTTTGTTGTCTAATCATATTTTATTTTCCCCCAAGAAAAATTTTTGCATTTATCTCTACAAAATTTTGAATTCTTACATTTTCTCCATTGGTTCTTTCCTTCCCTTCCCTCTTCTGAAAAAAAAATGCTAACATGTACAGCCTATTTCTATATAAGTCTCAGTTGTAGAAGAAGAATCAGATCAAAATAAAAAAAAATGAGTAAGAATAATGTAATTGCAACAAAGATGTCTTGATTAACATTCAGAATCCATTGATTCTTTATCTGGATGTTGATAGTATTTTCCTTTGTGAATCTAATGTACTTGTTTTGGATCATGGTGTTCCTGAGAAGAGTTGAGGCATTGATAATTGATCATCATGCAATGTTGCTGATATTGTGTTTTGTTTTCCTGGTTCCACTCATTTCACTTTCATCAATTCATACAAGTCATCAGGTTTTTCTGAAATCTGCTTGTTCATCATTTCTTATTAAACAATTGTATTCCATTACATTCATATCACAGCTTTTGCTATTTCCCAACTGATGGACAACCCATCAGTTATCAATATTTAGTGACCTCAAAAAGGACTGCTATAAATATTTTTGCATATGTAGGTCCTTTTCCCTTTTTATGCTCTCCTTGAGATAGAGACTTAGTAATGGTATTGCTGGATCAAAGGGTATAGTATGCACAATTTATCTGTCCTTTGGGCATAGTTCCAAATTGCTCTCCAGAATGATTGGATCAGTTCACAAATTCGCCAATTATGTATTAGTGCCCCAATTTTCCCACATTTGCAACATTTATCATTTTCCTTTTTTTGTAATATTAGCCAATCTCATAGTTATGAAATTGTTTTAATTTTCATTTCTCTAATCAAAGGTAACTTAGAGTACTTCTTCCTTACCTTATAGGTTTGACTTCTTCATCTAAAACCTTTATGTTCACATCCTTTGACCATTTAGCATTTGGGGAATGACATTCATATAAATTTTGCCTCAGTTTTCTATATATTTGAGAAATAAAGCCTTTGTCAGAGACACTTCTTATAAAGATTGTTTTCAAGTTTTCTGTTTTTCTTCTAACCTTGGTTGCATTATTTTTGTTTGTGCAAAGATTTTTAAATTTAATATAATCAAAATTGTCAATTTTACATTTTGTTCTATGCTTAATTTCTTGCTTGGTCATTAATTCTTCCACTTCCCATAGATCTGGCATCTATTGCTATTCCAATTTGCTTATGGTGTTATCCTTTATGTCTAAACCAAAATATTTTGACCTTTTCTTCGTGCATGGTGTCAGATGTTGATCTATACTTAGTCTGTGCCCTACAGTTTTCCAGTTTTCCAAGAAATTTTTGTCAAATAGTGAATTCTTATTCTAAAAGTTAGGATCTTTGGATTTATCAAACCCTAAGTTACTATTGTCCTTGACTATGCAATATATTCCACTGATCCACCACTCTATTTCCTAACCAGTACCAGATATTTTTAATGATTATTGCTTTAAAATATAGTTTGAGAACTGGTATTGCTATACTACTTTCCTTTGTAGTTTTCCTCCTTACTATTCTTGACCTTTTGTTCTTCCATATGAATTTTGTTGTTATTTTTTCTAGCTCAATCGAATCATTTTATGGTAGTTTGATTGGTATGGCACTGAATAAGTAAATTAATTTAGAGTTGTCATTTTTATTATATTGAGCAATTGATTTTTCTCCATTGTTTAGATTTGACTTTTTTATGTGAAAAATGTTTTGTAATATTGTTCATAGAGTTCCTGGGTTTGTTTTGGCAGATAGACTCTTAAGTATTTTATATTATCTCCAGTTATTTAAATGGGATTTCTCTTTCTACTTCTTGCTGCAGGTCTTTGTTGGTCATATATAGAAATGCTGATGATTTATGTGAATTTATCTTATATCCTGCAACTTTGCTAAAATTATTAATTATTTCAATAAGTTTTAATTGATTCTTTAGGTATACTATCATAAAATCTGCAAAGAATGATGGTTTTGTTTCCTCATGGCCCATTCTCATTCCTTCAATTCCTTTTGCTACTAGCTAACATTTCTGAGTAATGGTGATAATGGGTATCTTTCATTCACTACTAATGTTATTGGGGAGACTTCTAGCTTTATCCCCATTATAGATAATGCTTGCTGATGGCTTTAGAGAACTACTACTTATCATTTTAAGAAGTGCTTCCTTTATACCTATGATCTCTCATGTTTTTAATATTGAATGGGTATTGTATTTTTCTAAAATCTTTTTCAACCTCTATTGAGATAATCATATAATTTCTGTTGATTTTGTTATTGATATGTTCAATTATGTTGGTAGTTTTCCTTTTATTAAATCAATTCTCCAGTACCATTATAAATCTCAATAGGTCGTAGTCTATAATCTTGTGATATATTTCTATAATCACCTTGTTATTATTTTATTCAAAATTTTTGCATCAATATTTATTAGGAAAACTTGGTTTACAATTTTCTTTCTTCCTGGTTTTTGTAACACCATATTTGTATCATAAAAGGAGTTTGGTAGGACTCCTTCACAGATTTCCCCAAAAAACCAGATAAGTTTTTACTATGATTTTACTATGAGACTATGTTTATCTCTAGTTCTTGGTGATTTCTTGGTACATAGTAAGCACTTAATAAATAGTTATTGTCATGGTTGATGGTATTGTGGTTATGCATTACTGCTCTATCTCTCCCAATTAAACTTTTTAACTCTGGAAAAGCAAGGACATTTCAAATCAGTATTTTCTAAGGTGCCCAGCATAGTATTAGGCACATTGTAATAATTTATTATTTTGCAAGTGAACTTTAATTTATTATTACTATTATTAAAATAATTTTCTTATAAGAGTAAACATAACACACCCTCCCTCCCTGCCACAAGAAGATGAGAAACCCCAGGAAAAGAGAGAGAGAGAGAGAGAGAGAGAGAGAGAGAGAGAGAGAGAGAGAGAGAGAGAAATTTCTGTATTCAGATTCCAATGACTATCTCTGGGGTGAGTTGCTTTCTTTATCATAAGTCCACCAGAGAAGTTGCTTCAATATTTTTCCCACAGCTGCTATCACTAGCTGTACCTCCACTCTATTCCTCCCCAATCTCATTTATTCTATTCTCTCTCTCCTTTCAAGCTGGTCCTGTTCAAAAGTGTGTTGTATCTGAGTGCCCTCTCCCTCAGTCTTCCCTCTCTTCTATCACCTATTTTCCCCTTCCCTCCCCCCCCCCATTCCCCTTATCCCGTCCCTTTCCTCTCATTTCTCTCTAGGGTAAGATAGATTTCCTCACCCTGTTAAGTGTGTATGATGTTATTTCCTCTCTGAGACATTTCTGATGAGAATGAAGGCTCACTCCTTCCCCCCTGCCTTCCCCCTTTCCACTCCATTGAAAAAGCTTTTTTGTGATTCTTGTGTGAAATTTCATAGCTTCTTCTTTATCTCCTTTTCCTTCCTCCCAGTACTTTCCTTTATCATCCACTGACTCTATTGTTTTGCTATATTATACCCTTTTATTTTGTTCCTTCCTATGCCCTGTTTATATATGCTCCTTCTAACAGCTCTTATGAATGAGAAAGTTCATATGAGTTATCAATATCTTCTTCCCATGCAGGAATACAAACCGTTCAATATCATTAAGTTCCTCATAATTAGTCCTTCTCTTCCATCCCCTCTATGGTTCACCAGAGTCCTGTACTTTGAGATCAAACTTTCTGTTCAACTCTAATTGTTTCAATAGGAAAGTTTGAAAGTCCCCTGTTTAATTGAAAATCCGTCTTTCCCCCTGAAAGAGGATGTTCAGTTTTGCTGGGTAGCAGATTCTAAGTTGTAAACCAAGATATTTTGCCTTCTGGAATATCATATTCCAATCCCTATAAGCCCTTAATGTAGATGCTGCCAGATCCTGTGTAATCCTAACTACGGAGCCTTGGTAGTTGAATTGTCTTTTTCTGGCAGCTTTTAGAATTTTCTCTTTGATTTGGGAGTTTGGGAATTTGGCTAGAATATTCCTGTAACTTTTTCTTTTGGGATCTCTTTCATAGGTAACTGGTAAATTCCCTCAATTTCTATTTTATCCTCTGCTTCTAGGATCTCAGGGAAATTTTGCTGTATTATTTCTTGAAAAATGAAGTCTAGGCTCTTTTCCTGATCATAGCTTTCAGTTAGTCCAATAATTTTTAAATTATTTCTTCTGGGTCTGTTATTGAGGTTGGTTGTTTTCCCCAATGAGATATTTCACATTTTCTTCTAATTTTTGACTTTTTTGGAAGAGTTTTGATTTCTTCCTGGTTTCTTACAAAGTCATTAGCTTCCTTTATTTCCAGTCTGCATTTGAAGGTGTTATTTTCTTCAGAGAGCTTTTTTATCTCCCTTTCCAGCTGTCTAATTCTGCTTTTTAAGGCATTCTTCTCCTCATTTACCTTTTGTTTTGCTTTTTTCCCATTAGACCTAAACTGGTATTTAACATATTATTTTATTCAGTATTTTTTTGTATTTCTTTCACCTATCTTTTGATTTGGTTTTCATGATTTTTCTGCATCATTCTCATTTCTCTTCCCAATTTTTCCTCTACCTCCCTTAATTGCTTTTCAAAGTCTTTTCTGAGCTCATCCATAGTCTGAACCCATTTTCTGTTTCTATTGGAGGTTTTAGAATGGAAGCTTCAATTTTGTCATCATCTGAGTATATGTTTTAATCTTCCATGGGACTGAAGTAATCTTCTATGGTCAGATTCTTCTTTTTCTGTTGTTTACTCATTTCCTCAACCCAAGTCTAATTTGCAGCACTTCTAAGGCTTTGGGTTTCTTTTGGGGGGGGGGGGCAGGACACTCCACTGGGACCTTGCTTGTGCTTTGATTTGTCGATGACTACCTCATTTCCCCCTACCCTAGAGCTGTAAGGAGGAGTCCTGCTTGGCTATCTTAGTATGGAAGCTCAAACTGCAACCTGGATCTGAGTGTAGGCAAACAGCAGAGTCCTACCTCAAGGGAGAGCTGAGAAATTTCTGCTGTCTTCCCTGACCCCCTTACCATCTGTAGGCTTTGCTCTGGGGATGCAGGCTTCTTTCTCCAAATTCTTGCTGCAGGTTCTGAGGCCAGTGCTCCCTTACTCCACACTCATTCTGGTGTAGCAGAATTCTCACATTGTAAGGATTTCCTATCCACTTGATTGATTGATCTTTCACAATGGAATAGGAAGTTAGAAAGACAACTTGATAAAGGGGAAATTTTATTTCATTTGGAGTCAGAAGACATGTGTCAAACCCTGGCTATGTCACCTAAGTCCTCTATGACCTTAGCAAGGGAATTTAATTTCTCTGGACTTCAGTTTCTTCACTTGTAAAATGAAGGGGTGGAACAAAATGATCCTTTCTAAAACTCTAAAGTGGCAGAAGTTAAGCATGAATTCAAGGGTAATGTCACTTTATCTTATTTCATATTTCAGGTGCTTAGAGAATTGATGACTTGGAAAGGAGAAAAAATGGACTAGGGATGACTCAGCAGTACAACCAGTGGTTACTAGTCATGATGGAGACAAGGAGAACCAAATATATTCAAGGGGCATGGGAACTGAATTAGTTGGCAAAATGAATTGCAGTATATCAAAAATGCAGCCTGATAGAAAATTTCTATCGTCATCAGTTATAAAAATCAGAAGTCAACAGTAGGGTAGGCAAGCAGGCAGCAATACAAGGATGTATATCAAAAGTTATGTGAGTCAGGAGATCAGAAAACCAGGAGATCACTACAATAGGAAAAGACATGTCAAAAGCACAATATAACAATGGAGGAACAAAGTCTAGAAGTAAGAAATCAATTCAAAAGGATCAGGATTTTGAAAAGAAAGCAGTTAAATTGGCTATTAAATCCCCTCATTTTATAGACAGGGAAACTGAGACCTAGAGAGATGAAATGATTGCTTAAATAGAAATTTGAATTGATGTCATCTGACTCCCAAATCCATAGTTGATTTTGCTATATCACTATGATATTTTTCCTTCATTTTTGAAGAGGACCAATAGCATCATAGGGTAGTGTCTTGACTTAATGGGATTTAAAAGTGGGAGAGTTGCTCAGTCATTAGTCTCACTCTGTCTTTCTGAGTCACTGAAGTTCAGTGGCAAGACAAAAATGACCTTTAATTTTGGACCAAATTCTAAACATTAGTGGTTCCAGCTTACATAAGTCTTATTGGACATTGGACAAAATTGTTCTTAACTGTCCATTCCCCTGGGGGAAGTCTTAACATGCTTGGGATGAACATCTCCCTAAATCACCAATGGATTTGAGACCCATAGGCTACCCTCAGCATGTTTTAAACTGCTTGCCCAGATGGTATACTGGAATGTGGCTGCTGTACATGTTACAGCTTCTTAGACGAGAGTTGGTTGAAAGATGGACACAACAGATAGATAGCCGGCTCTGAAAATGACCCTCCCAGCAGAGGTACTGGTTCTCCCTGTACATGCATATACTCTAATAATTGTAAATCATGGTAGGAACAAGTAGAAAAGCAGAAATATAAATATCAGCAAGTTTCCTACTTTAGCTTGTAGGCTTTTAAATACTACTGTTATTAACAGGTAATTAATACAATGCCTCCCAATATTGTATTAATTACCTGTTAATAACAGTAGTATTGTACCAGTTTTAATCCTGTAGTATGATTGAAAATTTATACAATGGATACAAAATAATCATGAGCAGTCAGTGGAAAATACTATTTATATTTCTGCTATTAATGCGTGACCCACTAAGCAATTTGTTAAATGCATTGCTTTGCAAATGGAAGGAAACTTTGATTTGCAATTAACTATGACTGCACATTTGATTCCTAACAATAAATTTATGCTACCTCTTTAATGAATCTTTCAGGAATTTTCTAAAGATGTAGTTGCTCTCAGTTGAAGCTAATTTGAAGACTTCAAAAGACCTTACTTTAAAGAAATGGAATTCAAGAGGCCTGAAATAGGGTCTTATTTTTTTAAATCAGATATCTTTGATGTTCTTTCCCCCATTGCTGCTTGCATATTATCAGTATATTGTAGCAATTCTATCTTCTGAGCAAAATAAAAAAATCCTGTTACTCAGACTATTTTTTAAATTTATTTGTTTTAAAAAAGAAATCAAAGGGTGGAGTTATCCAGATGTAAATTAGATCACAAATGTGGTCAAATATTATCAAATATTACATTTTGAATTACTATGGGATGATCTCCTTAAATTAAAGGTAGTTTAAATTACTACACACTTTGAAAAGTAATGCAAATTTTTACTTTAGAATTCATTTAGTAATTTGAAGTGGATTATCAAAGTGTTGTCAGGTGATGAGCCTCAGAGGACATATATTAGATGAGGGGGAAGTAACATAGCTATTATATTGCCTCTCTGAGACTCATTTTCTAATCCATAAAATGAGAGGATTAGACTAAGTAATCTGTAAAACTTTTCCACTCACAGAATCTTAGAAATATTGTTTAGGATGCTTCAAAAATTCTTGAAAATTTGTATTCTCCTAAATAGGAAGTATGACAAAATTGCTAGGGGTTAGTAGCTCATTCATTCCTTCTAAAAGCATTTATTGAGTCCTGGATCCTAGGATAGAAACAAAACACTGCCTTCAAGAAGCTGAAATTTTAGCTCAGGAAACAATATTTAATTAAAAAAGTACAGAAAAGATCATTTTTTGGGGGGAAAGAAAATTTGTTAGAAGTGGGAATAATAAATTTTCTTGATTTGAATTTTTAATTGATTTGAATTTTGAAGGAAACTAGAAATTCTTTGAGGTATATGTGAGAAAAGAGTGCTTTCCAGAGAGAGAGAGACAGGACTGTGGAACAGCTTGGATATAGGAGGTAACCATTCATATATAGGGAATAGATAGCAGAACAGCTGGGTTGGAATGGAGACTATGTGGAGAGTAATGAGTAATTAAACCTTTAATTAGTCATATACTTTCTCAGTTCTTCCAGAAACTTCTACTAATCCTAAATTAAAGATGAGCTTCTGCTTCCTCTCTGTACTGGTGGAAGAGAGTTTCCATATTAGACATTAGTCATTGATAGGAAAAAAATATAGGGTAAACACCTCTTCTGTCATTTTGTTTGTATATTTATTTTCTATTTTTCAATGTGTTTATTTTCTTAGCAAATTTTTGCAAATATTGCAGAGGCAAAATTCAATGGACACTAAATTAAAGTAATTCTGTATTGGTGAGGTCTGAATTAATGTAATTTTCCTACAAAACCAAGATGCTTCTTTATACCTTTGTTCTAGATCTCTATAAACTATACATGGACCCTTTATGATCATTATTTACATATCCATTTGACAAAATGGTATCTAAAACATTAACTTTTTTTAATGGTTAAAGCTGAGATAGTAAAACTGTTCAGTAACAACTTGGGTATTCAAGGCAAAAGTATTTTTGATTCTTTTCATTATGTTCCACCTCATTATTTCTGAAGTATGAGTGTTGGCCAGATCCCTGACAAAACTGTATTTGTTATTTATTTATCTAGTAAAGAGAATATCTTGTTGCCCCTGGGAAAAAGACAGTTATGAAAGAAAAAAATATATATGTATTAATACCTCACTGGAAAATGTTTGTAATTTTCAAATTTATTTCCATTTTTATTTGGAGAGGCAAATTTTACATGATAACTTAAAAACACCCACTGTATATAGTGAAATTTTATGCTCGCTATTTGGAAAGAAAAAGATCTAAGAATGTGCTCAGTTATTGATATTATATGACATTTATTAAGCACTAAGAGTGTGCCTGGTGATGTATAGAAGATAAAAAAGACAGTCCTGGCCTCCCAAATGATGTATATTCCTTAATAGTCCTCACTCTTATAAGTTCATTTTATTCTTTACATATCATTTTGTTTATAAGGCATAAGAAAAAAAACAGTTCATTGCATTTTCATTATTACTTAAATATTAAATATTGTCTTATATACTTTTTCCCCAATTACACCAAATATTACCATTATCTTCTCCTTTTTTATACAAGTTTCCATAATACAATATACAGTATATACTGGTTTGGTAATTAGTTAACAAGATTGACCACAATATTCTTGTAGGTTGGTTTTGTCCACAATGAACATACTATGTGTCAAACATAGGACTCCAACCTAGTCATAGGATTATTGCACCACTTAACAGAATCTTTGCTTATTGGAATCTGCTACAGGTAAGCCATGAAACATGTAAGTTAGGAATTGAAGCATGTCTATCAAACTAGCCTTGCAGAAAGTCATATAGCAGCATGCCCTGAACTACTAATAATTTATGACCAGCTAGTAGGGAAGGATACCAGTTTTATTTATTACACTCTGTTACAGAGACTGAAGTCTAAAAAGAGGAGAGTGTAGGTAAGGACAAAAAGAATTTATTAAAGTTGTGAACTGGTAATACTTTTTGCTTGTCTGCAAGGCTGTGTTAAAAAAAACAGCTGATTTCAAACATCTACAAAGAAAGACGAAATGATTAGAATTTACTCAGATTAAGAATAACTGATTTTAGTATATATTTCTCATACAATTGCATTTGAATATTTGTTTTAAACACTTAGTACACACATCCAAGAAAGGTGACCGAATATTGAGAGAGGTTGGAATTACAAAGATTTTACTGTGAGGATATCAAAACTCAGACACAGTGAACTAACTCTATCATTTAGAAAAATGTTAGGGTCCAGTGCCTGCTATAGAGGGATGGCAAAGGAGACACAGCACAACAACTTACTGAATAATCACCTGGGGAGCATCCCCATCCAGAGATGCTTAATAGGCTTCAGCAGTGTTGCACAGGACTAAAAGATCCTAGCTTCACTCTCCTAAAAATGAAGGAATGTCAGAACCCGGGAGAGTTCACAAGCCAAGAAATGTGGTGTTAGGATAGAGCTTTGTCTCTGACCAAGGACAAGAGCAAATCCCCTCCTTCATCTTCTCTAGATTCCAAGTTCCTAGAACCTCCTGAACCAAATACTGAGTTCTCTTCTTCACGGTCACTAAGATTAGTATGGCAATGTAATGACTCCTGACAAAAGGCCATTTACTTTGGTGTTTTTTGCCAAGTTGATCTAATATGATTCCAAAGGGCTCTGTGCTCTATACATTCTCATTCTTATGACTCTTCCACACCACTCACCCTTACGCTGTGAATCAGTGAAAAATATGCTGAATTTGAATTCAGAAAACATGAATTCATATCTCAGCTCCAAAATTTAGTAAATAACTTGAACAAATTGGTTCTTCTACAGGTCTCATTTTCTTCATTGTCAAAATGAAGGTAAAGATGGTTTCTATGTCCCCTTTTAGCTCTAAATCTATATAGAGGAACTGGCAGGTATGGAATTGTTTATTATTTACCAATGTGACTGAATTTTGTTTTCAGAGATTATATCTAGATTTCTCATGGCAAACATGCATGAGAACGCACAAGTTCTCAAAGGCACTTGTGCCTGTAAGTATGAGACATATAGTCACACTGCTCTGTGCATATAGGTTTCAGGTAGCCTCAAAGAGACAAAAAAGAACTGAATTTCTAGAAAGAAGTGATGACAACTTTCCTGTTCCTATTATACCTAGCTAAGGAGAGATCAAAATGATACTGGGAGATAGGTAAAACATTTTCTATTCAACTGGAAGTCATATAACAAGAATTCAGGCTGCTGGCTATTTTTGTCTCTATGCTGGCTTCATTTTGGAAGGATAGACTGGGGAAGGAGGCTAAAAGCTGAGTGAGAAGGAACTGGGAAATAATACCTAAATGGCTTATTTCTAGGTCTGCATCTCAATAGGAGTTAATACAAAGATCTCCTTGGTTGGAGAAAAAGAATTATGTTTATAGTGTCCAGCTCAGACTAAAATACTCCAACTCTCAGAAACTAATGAGATGCACTTAAAAAGATAAGCAATTTCTTTCTATAGGCAAAACTTTTATCCTTTTCAGTTTCAATCCATAAATCCTTATCTTCATATATGATTTCAATATCCTCACTGAAAGTCCATGGATATGACTTTTCAAACAGTTAACATGGTTATTTCTCAAAGTTTAATCATGTATTAAATTAGTTCTAATGTGTTAATAGATTGATTTAATATTTACTGAGCACTTTCCTACCATATGTAAAGCATATCCAAGATATGCAATTAAAAACATGAACTTATACATATATAATTACTTCAGAATTTTTATAATATGAGTATTTAGGTTCCTACTGGTACAAAAATAGGCAATCCATCTCCCCCCAAAAAATCACTGTAAGAATTCATTGGAATCAGAAAGAACCATTAAAAAAACCCCAATTAATAATCTTTGTTTTCCTTTAACTGATATAACTTGAAATAAGATTTCTAGAAAGGTTGTTTCAGTCAGATTGTTAAATTATTCACCAAATTATAAGAGATAAAATCACTCACTCAAAATAATAGATAAAAATAGATAAAAAAGCTTTCTGTGTACTAGAGAGATATTTTTCAAGTAAATTATCAGATAATACAATGCACTGTAAGCTGTTTCCAGAAATTAGAAAAGGAAGAAGGGAAAGGAAACACCTCAGTACCAAGTTATGAAATTGTTTCATTAGACAAGCACTGAAAACAATATGGAAGCAATTTGGAATTTCTGATAGTCATAATACATTCTATTAAAATATTATACAGTGAAAATATAAGAAGTAAACTGTTTTCTATCCTGCAAGACAGAAATATACCTTCCATCCTCTCCAAATTACATTTGTAAGGAAAATAGTTTGAGGGATCCAAGTAGGACTTGCCCCTGCAAAGAAAGGAATTTTATTTATCCTTTGGTATTTTTGATTTTCAAATGTTATTTTTTAAACAAAGTGATTAAAACATTTTAGATCTTACTAATAACAATTTTTGAATGTGTTTCTGTTTGTGTGTGTGTGTGTGTGTGTGTGTGTGTGTTGGGTGGAGGTGTGAGTCTACACTGCTCAATGCTTTAGCCAAGTAAGTTTCCAGGGCAAATTTTCCTTTCAGATCTTTATTGAATTGACCTATTCTCCCTTCTCACAAATCAATAATGAGCAGAAGCAAGAGGGGTGCGCAGTGTAATAAACTGGAGATCTGCCAAGTGGAAAAGAATTTGCACATGGATGGTAATGAAAGTAGAAGGGCAAGAATGAATAATCAAGAGCCCTTTAGGAATTTCAGTATGGAAATAAAGTCCTTTTATGGATATACAACCTGTTTCTATTGGATAACCAATGGATATGTGACTAGTTAAAAATATAATACATTCATATTTCTTTACATTTTAATATCTCCTGACCACCCCAAGGAGACATGTATCAAATGCCTTATTAGAAGACAATTGCCACTGCCCACCCTCATAAAAAAAAATCACAAGAGGCAAATGCATACTTTCTTTTGTTCTTTCTTTTTTTTTTTGCTTGGAATTCAATGAATTTTACTGCTAAAATGTTGCATTGTTTTGGTAGGAAAAATATTGCACTACTAAAAATGCATAAAAATTTTGACTGAGTTGACTTGAATATGTGTATTTCCTTCTAAAAGTAGACTTTCTTGAAAATTATCTTCATCATTTACAGAAGAGCCACCAAGGTATCACATTCATTCCAACAAATTGTTATTATATTGTCACAAGATGTGAAAATACAGGAGGAGATCGTTGAAATTATGTACAACAGTGTCCTCAGTCCTCTTTATGGAGTCATGACTTCATAGTACAAATGGGTACTACAATGACCAAGATGACTGTGCAAGCAGCTGCCGCAATCAAGGCAGCAATCTTGCAGACCTTTGCTCTTCGGAACTCAGCCTCTTTACGTTTTAACAATGAATCATAGCCTGGAGTATAAATATCTTCCATCCAATATTCTAAATTATTTGGGTTTAAAGATTCTTGAGTCTAAAAGGAAAGAGAAAAAAACAAGCAAATAAAGAACATGACCATTTTGAATTGTTTAAAAAACAAAACAAGATGTTGATATTTGTCAGTTCTGGTACTTTTAATGTTAGTTTTGCAACTAGCTGCTACTGACATTAATCATGTTAACATTGTCCCCTCCCTCAGCCTCATTGTCCCCTCCCTCAGTTAGAAAGCAAAATCTTCCATCCATTCACTATAATCTCACACTGCACATTTACTCCTCTTCCCTCCAACACAAATGCCATGAATTTTCTGAAATATGAAAACACATTGGTTTTATCTCTGTAGGCAAGTGAAATGTTGTGAGGTGCAAACCTATATGTGATCAGAAACTCATCTACACTTGCTATTCCCACCAATTTAATACCTTGGGGAAAGTTTTCATATACCCATTTGAAAGTCCTAAATAGCAACAAGAAAATAATCTTTAGGCCAATAGGCCAGCTTGTAATTAAAATCATCTCAACAACTGTGCTATTCTGAACTATTAGGAAATATTTTACTTGGAAAAATCAAAGGTCCTTCCTTATAAAATGTTGGAACAAGAACAATAATAAAATAAGTAAACAATTCAAGTGAATTTTAGGATCTTGGAGACCTCA
This sequence comes from Macrotis lagotis, assembly GCF_037893015.1. Taxonomy (NCBI): domain Eukaryota; kingdom Metazoa; phylum Chordata; class Mammalia; order Peramelemorphia; family Peramelidae; genus Macrotis; species Macrotis lagotis. The sequence continues at coordinate 122,769,361 of NC_133661.1, forward strand.
GAGATCATGTAGTCTCAAATTTTCATTTTATTATTGAGCAAACAGGCTCACAGAATAAAGGCAGAGTTCAAGACTAGAGAACCCAAGTCTTGTGATACTCACTTCAGCTCCTTTGACTGTATTATACTTAGAAATAGGCAGACCTGAATGTAACTATAAAATCATGGTAATATTATTTGTTTGAATGATTATTTGAAAATCTCCTTAATCTATGAATTTCCCCTTCCAGACTGGTCTTAATTATGATTAAAAATTTCTTTTAATCTTCTCCCAACAGGAAGTATCAATAGCATTAGATCCCTTTAATGTTCTCTCTCTTAAGGAGGCATCTCATTTTTGATATTCCCTTGCATTCCACTTTACATGGATAATCTGAACCATGAAGGACTCTGACATGCAGCAGGAACTTTCCCCATTTCATAGTAATAGTTCTATGATAAATGAAAGCAGTTCTCTTTTGCACTCTTAATTGATGTTCAACTAAAGCTCAGAAGCTAAATTTTCCATTTGTTGGGGCTGGTGTGGTTTGTCCGTACCCATACTTGAAAGAAAACACCCATCATGGCCATTACTTTTTTATGCTCAAGAACAGAGTCATATTAGAATTACATTCCTGCAGGAGCAAAAAAATAGTATTAATCAGTAATAGGAAGCTTTTCAATGATCATATTTCAATAATCCTTGGAAGTTAGTGCTGTATTATCCATAAATTGGGTTGCCCAAATAACTTCCCCTACTTACTCAATACCACACCCACCCACCATTGCTGTATGTAAATTCCAGTAGTTTGGCTAACATAAAACACAAAAAGTAACATTGAGAAATATGGTGCTGTTGTCCTCTTAAATCCCTTCTATTTTTCCATCCACAGTAGACCAGGTTGATATTTAACTTCATTACCACAAAGTTATAAGGAACTGGTTCATCAATAAATTTTATGGCTAGAAGACAGCAGATCCATACTGCTCAGAAAATCTGGAAATGGATCTGTGGTGAAGGAAGAAATCAATACTGTCCCATACCTAGACTTTATAAGCTCTCTGATCCTAAATGGAAGCCTTGGCTAAATGAAAATTATTGTCAGTACTGGTTAGATGATGACTTAAACATTTAGATTCTCACAATCAAGTGCTTAAGAAAAGGAAGGTGGGGAAAAATAAGTAGTGCCAGAACCATGTTGCTGGAACTTCATCTCTTTCTACCCTCCAAGGTTGACCTTCAAGGAGGTCAACAGATCTGGAGAAGTCAGTGATATGTTCTATTCCTGCTGGCAAGCATGTATCACCTATCTTTTATGTGCACATAAGATTCCCAATGAATGCCTCTACTAAACACAAAGGGAATCTAGGCTTTTGTCTTGTTGAGGCATGGAAATGATAGGAAGAAACAATAAAAAATGGAATGATTTGTCATAAATGACATGATGGCCATCATTAACATTAGGAGGAGTATGATGCAGAAGAAAGAGCACACTGAATTTAGAGTCAGAGGAACTGAGCACCTGAGTTTGGATATCACCTCAGACACTAGAGTTGAGTAATCCTGAGAAAGGCACCTTGTCTTGCTCTGTGCTTCTCTTTTCTCATCCCTAAATTGGGACTGGGGTTGAATTTGATGAATTCTGAGGTCCATTCCATCTTTAAATCCTATAGTTTTATGTATTTAATCATGAGTGTATTTCATTATTGGTTAACCAGAATTGAATTTCAATGCCAACTAAGTGCTCTTAGGATATATAACAGGGGCTGTATTCAATTATTTAATTATTTTATTTTTATTTCTAGATTTTAAAGCATAAAGATAGAGTTATAGAGAAAATGTTGGTTGTCCTCCATCATGTAGGTACTTCTGGTGAGTTATGATTTGAGGGATACTACCTGACTAAACACCTCTCTGATATTCATTCTAGTACAACTGAAGTACTCCTTAGGGAATCATTTCTTATGGTTAAGGCATAAACTCTAGAAGACCCAGTTACAAAGGTGCATATGCTATCAAAGGCACATAAAATTCATGAAGGAATATGATTCAGATAGAACTGCATCTAATGCACATATGTAATAAAAAAGCTTTTCAAGTGGTATGGACAAGAACAATTCAGTTAATACCTATACATGCAAAATGAAACAAGTAAGCACAATATGATTATGAGCTTTTATCCTAATTTTTTTATGCAGTTGTAAACCTATAAAGTTTTGTTTACTTTGCTGGCTGATCCACATGATTCATCAGAACATTACTTGTGCTAATGAAGTGGAAACAGCTACATTTAAGAGTCCCCTTCAGTCTTCTCATACATAAAATGGGAGCAAAGATATTGCTCTCTTTACCTCAGTGCTAATTTGAAGACCAAATGAAATAGTGCATGTAAAACATCTTGTAAAGCATATATTGGTAGTTCAAATGTTTCTTTGCAAAGATGCATATACCCTTAATACTCATCCAGTTTTTCACCCTTCTCCCTGCTTCCTAATGTTTAGGAGGTATAAGAAGAAAAGATTTTAGAACTAGAAGGGACTGAAAGTCATAAAGTACATGCACTCACTCTAGAGCTAAGGAAACATCCTTAGGTATAGACATAGTTATATGTCTATAGATAGCCAAATACTTTGCCAAAAGACTTAGGACTAGTAAGTGACACAGCTTGCATCAGCTAAATTCCATAATTTAGGGCTAAGTTTCAGTGACCTGACTATCACTTTTCCAAATGACCTCTCAGGATACTTAAGTATAGAAGGTAACCTTCCAAAGAAAGAATGCGATTCTTACCTAGTCCAAAACCTTGGCATGCTCACAGGAAAGGTCAACTAGGAAGATGATGGGATATGACATACACATGTGGGTCATGATATACATAAAAATGACAAATATAAAACTGCATAGTATTTCATCAATAAAAAGAAGTTTTGAAATATTTCTGGTTTTTATATAGAAAGGTCAATTGTAAGATATCATCTGAGCCTTACTTAATTACCTATTTCAGGTAATCAACAAACATTTATTAAGCTCCTTCTGTGCAAAGAACACTGAATGAGTAGAATGGGGAAGGGAGAGAAAAGAAGGAAGAACAAAGATAATCGAAATATAACCCTTATTCTTCTCTACTTCTAAACTTAAAATTTTAAAAAAAGACACTTCAAATAATATAATATTTAGAATAAACATTACTATACCATACTATATGGGAAAACACATGAAGTTTGAGCTAAACCATAAACTTGCAATTGGCAGGAACTGTGGCCTCTTGCTTTTTGTATATTTCATATTATCTAAAATAATACACATTTTCTTTGTTTGGTACTGATCCTACAATTTCATGAATCCTGAGCCATCCAGGTGTGGAAATGCTCATCAGTGATGCAGACTGGCAACTCATCTATAAGACTGAGTCTTAGAGAATTAAGTACTTTCCCCTGATCATATGGCCAGTAGGCAGAAATTGCACCCAGGTTTCTTTTTTTTTTTAATACTCAAAGGCCAATCTTCTTTTACTACACTGTACCTCCTTTTACCTTACACAAAAATGCTTAACAAATGTTTACTGAATGAATAGATAAACCCTCTTAGCTTTACTTCACAACACATTTAAACCTTTTAATTTTAGATTTCCCCTTATTTTACATGGGCCTTGTGAAACCAACCTTAAAGGCTGGGTCTCTAAAACCCAGTGCGAGCCTTTGTTGCTTCCATTCCAGTGTCTGCAACTAAACAGGGACATTCATTCACTTCCCTGTGGATGAAGCCCCGTTGGCTCCACGGCCTATCGCGTGCTTTGAGGGCATGGCTGCGCCTTTGCTCCTGCAGTGATGTGTTAGAGAAGACAATTGGGGAGTGAGTGAAACTAACTGGAGGTGCCAAGAAAAGTGCCCACCAAAATGAAAACTGGTCCTGCAAGTACATGGAAAACATGCCTCTTGAGTTAGGACTGCACACATATGAGTTCTGGCAGTGACACTTACCTTGGAAATGCTCCATATGGAGACACAATCCTTATGTTGGGTCCCAAAAACATGTTTGTCCCACGTTCCACATATGGAAGGAGAAATCAGCTTGTATTTCATTAAACAGTTTGCTTTGAGATTTGAGACCAAATATTATAGACACTGTATTTGACATGGCTTATGCTGGAATTTTAAACAAATCTTTATCTAAGCAAATGTCAAACAATCACTCTCATGGTTGAATGCATTTCACTTTTATATATAATTTTCCCACTCTACTCTCTCTTTCTATGATTTGGACAAGTTTAGACATATATGGTTGTGGATCGAGGTATATCAAGGGTGGGCTGAAAGGGTAGTGACTCTACTCACTCTGGCTACAGACTTGTGGATATATGGAAGGGGTGGCTCCTCCAAAACAGGCACAAAACTCACCTGGAGATCCAGAGCTGTCAGCTTCCCCTTTTCCCCAGAGTTCCTTGTATATTCTTCTATGGTCCAAGAAGGTTGGACTCGCTTTACTTCTGCCATTTCAGTCAGCCTCATGTCTGTATACATTGGATTGCTTTTCATGTGGGACTTGAGTGATGCAGGGTAGGGGTGAGGACTGAAGACTTGTTCCACCAAGAAGCCATCTTTTGGTTGCTTAGCTATTCGGTGGGGCTGAGGAATTTCATATTGTCTGTCTGCCTGTAAAGTGGTACAAAAAATTCCCAGGGGGAAGAAAACAAATGATATGAAGGGACCTGTATGCAATACTTTCAGTGATACAGCCTGGCTTTTTAAGATTGAAGTCAGGTTAATCGGGATGCCCTCCCCCACATCCCCTGAGAGAAAATAATAGTTACATCCACCACCACAATAACAACACTACTCTGAAAAAATTGTATGTGTTTATTTGATAAAATTGCCAAGGAAACATAACTGAAGTTATAAGGAAGACTGAACTATAGAGTTTGGAAAACTATTGTCTTTTCCTTTTTGGAGAAATCTGTAATGTACAGTGTTGTACAATCATCTATCAAGAATGGGGTCTTATTGTAATACCATCTTTGGGGTTTATCCCTATAGATGATCTAATTTCTAAGTGACATCATTCCATAAAAATATTTTCCTGCTATTTTCAAATTCGACCTCCTTTTGAATGGTGATTTTTGTAGTAAACTATAATATAGTGAGGCTCTAGGAATTTTTTTAAATAGACAGGGATATAACAGGGATATATACAATATATTGTCATGGAAAGAGTAGCAGTGACCTAGGATGGGACATTTGGTTCTGCCATGAAATAGCCATGCATTATTTCTGAATCTCTTAAGTCCTTAGCTTCCAAAAATTTCATGATATAATTACTATATCCCTGCTGAGTTTATGGGCTCTACCTTCATCCTTTTCTTCCTTTGCAGAAGCCTTCTAACTCCTACCAGAGCTACTGGTAGAGAATTCACTATCTGTAACCAGGTGACTAGACAGTGACTTTTTTACATCCCCCCCATCACTTTCCATCTCTGATCTGGGAACAGAAGTCAAATACTTATCTTGGCAAGGATGTACTATTACTCTATGACTCAACTCACCAACCCTGTGACTTTCTAGACCAAAACATCTGTTTCTGGCCACCACTCCTGATATGTGTTCTCTATCTCCATTAGAATGTAAACTTCTATTTTGCAGAGGTCAAGGAATACAGGTGTGTAAGACATCTAACTGCCAGATTTTGAATTGTTTTACTGAATATTCTCTCTCTCTCTCTCTCTCTGGCTCTCTCTCTCTGGCTCTGTCTCTGCCTGCCTCTCTGTGTCTCTGTCTCTGTCACTTGTCTCTCTGGCTCTGTCTTTTTATCTGTCTGTCTCTCAATCATTGTGAACTTTGCAATATTAAAACTTGGGTCTTTGGGAGGGGAAGGAGAGATTTGGAGAGACTTTACACATAATGTAAAATAAAATCTATTAAAATAAAAAAATAGAATGTAAGTTCATTAAAGGGAGAGACTTTTTGACCTTTATATCCCCAGCATCTAGTACAATGATTGCTACATAGGAGGTCCTTGATAAATGCTCATTCATGACCACCCAAGATCACACATATAATCAGCAGCAAGGTCAATATTTGAACCCAGGTCATCTGATTCTAACTCTAATACCCCTTCTATGGCAACACAGTTACTTCAATATTTTTTTTATTTTCTTTGAAATCTTGAAACTTGTAAGAAGTAAAACATTCATTTATGTCACTGAAGCTCCAAAAGTTCCATTGGAATCATCTTACATTTTGATGACATGAATATTCTCTATATTAATTTTTTCCTTTACAGCATTGCCTAACCCTTCTCAAATGTTTCCCTTCTCTCTTTGAGGTAGTTTCACAAGTCCCCAGCCTTCCCCTTTTTTCCTTTCAGAATTACTTCATTCCTAGTTTCAGTAAATATCCTCCCCTCTTTTTTCATTTTATTCATCTCTGCCTCCCTATCAGTGAGCAATAACTTTTCATCCTTACTGTGAAGGCACTGCTGTCTGGCCTTCTGAACGAAAGGCACATCAGACTTGAAACTTCAACTGAAATGGTTCCTTATACTATAACTAAAATGAATGTTATTGGAAGGAAATTCTATAAGAATGAATCCTGATTAAAAGATTAGTGTGGTTCTGTGAACACATCTTTGCTATCATGAGACAACAGAAAGAAGAAAGATTTGAACCTTGGTAGACTGTTCACATATGGAGGCTTTAGGAGAGAAAAAATCTTACCAAAAAGTACCTATATAGAATACAATTATCCATAAATAATTGCATTCCCAAAGTGTTCACAATAATTAACAGGTTTTCTCTTTTTTGAGGGGGTGGGGCAAGAGTGACATGGGGCATCCAGAAGGAATCTTGCTTTTGTTAAAAGGCTTTAAACACCTCTTTAGTGACTTTTGTGTCTTTTGATAGACTGTCTATCCTGTGGTCGTCTGCTATGACCTAGCCTATTCCCAAAAGTTATCAATAAAATATTCTGTGTCCTTACCTCCATATTCTGACTTTTTTCAAACCTCATCTGAAATCTCATTTTTCTATAGGGAAACTTTCCCATCATCTTTAAACCTCTCCCACAATTCTAGCATTTTCTTTTTGAGGTTGGCAACCAATTATTCTGTATGTATCTGGCATTACAATTTTTTTTACACATGATCTCTACCATTCAAATATAAACTTCTTGAGGGCAGCAATTATGTATGGATTTTACTTGGTATTATTAATATCTTAATAACTTATGTCTTGACTGACTTTCATGAAGTTAAAGGGATTAAGTCAATGTTTGGGATTTTGATTATGCATAAAGGACCCAGTTTATGCCTCTTAAAAACTTCTTTAAAAGGTTACAGAAATCAAAGAATCATAGACATAGAGCTAAAACTGACCTTAGAGGCAATCTAATTAACTCCCCTCATTTTACAGATGAGGAAAATGAGGTGAGTAAGATTAAGTATTTTATCCAAGATTACAGAGCATCAGAGGCAAGATCACAGAGCATCCAAATTTTCTGACATCAGAGCTAGTGCTCTTTCCACTGTACCCTGCTTCTCCACCCTACCCCCACCCTGTTATTATGTCTCAGCATGGGGATGATTCAGTTGGCTTAGTCTACTGTGAACCAGAGCCAACTCTTTGCACTCAGCATATAAAAGGGTTCAGGGAGATTTGCCAGGGACTATCAGGGAGAAATCCAGAAAGGGAGCTGAGATTCCCAGGGGATACTCTGGATAGGGACAAAATAAGCTGAAGAGATATGATTTGGATGGGAAATGTCCCCAAATAGAACCTGGTTTTTTTTTTTTTTATAAGCCCAGAGTTTGGGGTTCCAGGTCATGTGAGACATTTGGCTCAAATTATCTTCTGTCTGCAACAACCCAGCATATACATCTTGTGAATGACTGACCCCCTTAATCAAGAACAGCTCAATTCTGCTGAGCTGCATAAGGAGCTTTCTAAAGCAAATAATAGATTGACTAAATCCAGATGAAATACAGTGGGCAAAAAGGGAGGGGATGCCTTGTAATGACTGGACTTTCAAACAAGCTGAGAATATTTTATAGCTTGTGTCCAAGCATTTCTACAATATTGATTACATGAGCTTAAATTGAAATTACCTCTTTTGATTTTCTGTGCCAGTCCTTATTATCTGCAGCCCCTCTGTCTTTTATATCATCTTCATTGAGGCCAACCTCATTGGTGTAAGTGATCGCCCTCCAGTCTCTGGGAGAATTGGAAATGCTTGCTATTTTGGACTCAGTAGCACTATTCTCCTCAGTCAGGGACCTTGAGGACCTTCTGGTAAACAGACTCTTTTTTAAGGCCTTGACTCGAAGGCTTTCACTGTTGCTTCCACTAGCATCAGAACAACACCAGTCTGGACTATTTTCTAACTTGCTTCCATGTGAGCCATTGTGGGGATGGAATATTCGGGGAGAGGTACTGTCATCAGATGGAATCTCACTTGTTAAGGAATTTAGATCGATTTGTACACTGACTTTCTCAGGCTGTTGTATCTTTTGGTCCAACTTGTTTAATTTACCTAAAACTTGAGAGATTTCTTCTCGGACCCCTGACAGAGATTCCAGTTTTCTTTCTATCTCTCCAATCCTAAGCACTAGTTTGCAAACACTTGTCTTCAACTCATCTTCAGGAGTGTCTTTTTCGCATCGGACCCCCTTATCTATCTTATTGCCCATGCCTCCGTTAGCAATTTTGGTTAGGTTGTGTTCCGGTGAACTGTCACAGTCTGATTTATTCAACTGAGATAAGGACCCCGTGCTGTTGTAACAAGAGGACTGTATCACTCCTGTGGAACCACAGATGCTCATATCATCCAGAAACCGAAAAATATCACTGATGTCATCACTAACAATTTCGGAGTCCTCATCTGACTGTTTAATGGAATGCCTTTCGACATACTTGCCCTGACTGGAGGTGCACATCTCTTTACATTTCTTGAGCTCCAGAATGTGCTGTTCAGTTTGTGTCCCCACACTACTTGTTTTGTCAATGCTCATCTGAACCGTACAGTTAATGCTTTTGTCTTTAAACTTTTTCATTGGCTCATGTTTCTCCATGTCGATGGGAGAGGAAATCTCTTTAGATTTGTGAACATTTTGTTTCACTGCATAACTTGTAGGGATAATTGCTTGTTGATCTTTTGGATTTAGGTATGTCTGATGCCTTTCTGGGGCTGAAAAGGTGGAAGGCTGATTGCTGGAACCCGGATATCGAGCTTTCTCATCAGTTGGGTTCCTATTGAAAAAAGACCTTTCGAAGTCGGGAACCTCCTCAGTGTTTAAACTCCAACTCTTTGCCGGCCAGGCAGTCTGCTTACTGGGTCTCCCTGACCACCTCTTCCCTTCTTGGGCCCCTAGAACAGTAGTTGGTCCAAAATAGGTGGAAGCTTGGAGATCATCCAAGCTCTCGTGCTTTGCCCGTCTTTTGTCTGGGACCGGAGAGTAAACAGGATTTAAATATTGGCTATTGTATGGCATTTCAAAGCTGTGATTAAAGAAGGCTGGCTTATGAGCTTCTTTTCTGGTTTGTGGCTCCCCCAGTACATCATCTGCTTTCTTGCCAGGGGGCACTAAACTCGGTGACACTGCGATCAGATTATGAAAATCTTCTTTAAAAATGTTTCTCTTCTGTACACAGGATTGGACCACAAAGGGCTCCTCATTTGAAATGAAGGTTTCTTTGATCCCAGGGTTCATGGGCAAGGAGTCTTGATCTGATATTGATTCATTCTCAATGTTCATGGGGAAATAAGTACTCTGCATTTCACATGGTTGAGAATTTGCAATGGAGTAGGAGGCCAGGGCTTGGAGCCTGTCAAGCGAAGCTGCCCGGCTTTTGGTCTCCTTATTCACTCCCAACAAAAAGTTAGGCTCTGAGGCAGGTACAAACTGTTGGCAGTCTTTGCAGTCCATCTTCCGGCACTTTGATGATCGTCTTGCTGAGTAGCCCCGGTGAAATTCTCTGTCTCTTGGCTCACAATTAGGAGGCACACAATCTATCACACTGCATATCTCGGTGTCAGACCTGCAGGATTCAAACGATTCATTCTTCCGAACTTTCTGTCGGGCTGCAGGCAATTTTTCTTTTGCTGCCCCCCCATTCATTTGGATCAGGTTGAATATGGTGACTATATCTGCCGCCACCATGATTTTCTTTGATTGCTGATTGTTCACAGTGCATCTCATTTTGTCTTTGAATAAAGTTGCTGGGAAATTTGGATCAAGACAAGCTGTATAAAACAGCACACTTCTCAACTTGGCTAGCTGAGATAAATCAAATCGAGCGCACAGTGATTTGCAGAGGTCCTGGTAGGAAACTGTATTTTGTTTGGTGTCTAACTCCTCCAAAATCTTCACCAAGAAGAGAGATGATTCCTGGTTAGTCTCCATGGTTTGGATGGATTAAAGTTCACTGTCTACACTGAAAGTTGCAGCTCAGTTCTACAGGGACAAACAAACACCAAAGGGGGGGGGGAGATCAAAGAGTCACATATAAACCACAGAGATATCAGTAAGCATTTAGGAGGCATAAACATATAGCGTTCCACAAATATAGGTTTAAATGACTACACTAACTCACCTGGGATGGGCATGTCTCAGAAGCCAAATCAAGCCAAATCTAATCATGAGAGTGAGGAGATTTCATATGAGACATAACCCTCATTGTCTAATCAACATCTAAGTAGGCATCAAAAAGTAGACACATCACTTCATTTGACAGCACTTGATTTTCACTAGTCATACCACATATAGAACAAGCATTTTTCACACTTGACTTGCCATCGATTTTAAAGATGACTTAATTAATTAACATCCACCACAATGCAGCAGGGAGCAGAATATTTTAAAATAAACGATGATATTCAATGGTTGCTTCTTTTTCACTTTTGGAATAACTCTTTTCATTTACATTGGACCCCTCCTTCCAAGTCTCAGTTCATTCTATTTCCTTCTACCCATTTTTATTCAACTACATTTTATTTCAATCTCCCTAGCTGTCAACATGCTCTCCCTACCTTTGTACCTACTTTCCATATAATTTCAATTTAATTTTATATGTAGATATATCCTCCTCACCCCCGCACCCCAAATTATAAGCTCCTGAAAGGCAGGGACTGTTTCATTTTTGTTTGTATCTTACATATGCTACAGTAGGTGATTAATAAATCTTTATTGATTTAATGGACTTGAGTATAGCAGCTTCTTTTAAAGAACATTATAAAACACAAACTCATTCACTACAATTATATTTCTTTTTTCTTTTATTTTTTAAATAAGGCATGGGGGTTAAGTGACATGCCTATGGTCACATAGCTAGGTAACTATTATGTGTCAGAAGCTGGATTTGAATTCAGGTCCTCCTGACTCCAGGGCTGGTGGTCTGAACTGTGCCACCTAAGTGCCCCATAGTAAGATTTCTGAGGGACACTAAGGGGAAGATGGTTTGGTCTATATATTATGGTAGAGGAAACAGAATTATAAAGTAAAACAAGGAATTCTTTCTATTTTTTTTGCTGTCACTAACACCTTGCACATGGTGGGTGCTTAAAACATTTTATTAAAAATTGATTTGACTTGATAGATATAATGGGGGACAATAGATCATGAGAAAGAGTGGGTGGTAGGAGGGGTAATTGTTCAAAGGGACATAACAAATCTCAGAAAAGAGAGGAATTAGAATTCAACATCAAGTTCCAGTGTTCTGAGGACCATTTTAATTTGGCATTAATTAAGTCCTGTTCCATGTAAAGCCTGTCTGCCAGGAAATGCTCCTCTTGGGGGTGGACAAACATTTCAGTTTGAGGTTGAAATAAATAGGGATTAAAATGCATCCAAAGAAGAATCAACTGCACAAGGTGGTCTTTTCTTTTTCCCCTGAGTGGTTCCTATTCTCTCTGTATGGGATTATTTGAAATTTACTTATCTGTGTTTTTATGGTTAGCCTTCCCCACAAATAGAATGTCAGTTCCCCAAAGACAAAGACCATTTTATTTTTGTCAGTATATCCCTAGCAAATGAGGAAGGGACCATGAAAGTGGATGCTTAAGGAATGCTTGCAGAATTGACTTGAAAGATAGACTGGGGTTTCATGTAGAAAAGAGCTGGAAGAGGTTAATTAACACAAGGTCAACATGAAACAATTGTGTGATAGTATGCCAAAAACAAAGCAGAACAAAACAAAGTAAACAAGCAAAAGATAAAAGTTTCACAAATGAAACCTGAGACTACAAGAAAAGTTTATGATCCAAGCAGGGCATATTCATTCCATTTTATTGTTCATTCCTTAGATCATCCATAAAATATTTTTTCCACTTCAGAACACCATAGGTGGCTCTGTGGATAAAACACTGTGGACCCCGGACTAAGAAAGATCTGACTTCAATCCAATCTCAGATGCTTATTAGCTGTGTGACCTAAGAAAATTACTCTATCTTTGCCTCAGTTTCCTTATCTGCAACCTGGGGATAATAATAGCATCCATCTCTCAGGTTTCTTGAGAAAACAGAATGAAATAATATTTGTTAACATGCTATGTTACAAGCACTATATAAATAATACTTTTTATACTATTAAAAATATAAATAGGATAAATTACTGAATTTGAACATTGGAAGTAACTTTCAGGTCATTTATTCCAGTCCATAAATGAAGGAATCCTTACTATAATATATTCCTCAAATGACTATCCAGTCCTTGAATAAAGAACTCCAAGGGGTGAGAAATCACCACCTCTAAAGGCAAGCTATTCCACTTGTAGACAGTTCTAATTCTCTTAAGTTTTCCTGACATCAAGGCTACTCTTGCCTCTTTAAAACTTTCACTTTTTGCCCCTAGTTCTGCTCTCTGGATCAAACAGAACAAACTCACTACTTCCAGACTACAGACCTTAAAATAATTGAACACAACTCTCCTGGTCTTCTAGACTAAACATTCTCAATTCCTTCAAATGATCCTCAAAATCATTCACCATACTCAATTCCTTCTTCTGGACATTCTCTAGCTTATGAATGCCCTTTTTCAACTGTGGTGCCCAAGACTAAACATCAAACATAAGCATTAAGTACAGCAGGGTTATTGCCTCCCTATATCTGGAAGCTCCTCCAAATGTAATTTAGGATTTCATTAGCTTTTTTGGGTGTCCCATTACAGTGTTGGTTTGTAAGCTTCAAGTTTACTAAAACCCCAGATCTAATTTAGAATAACAGCTGACTATGCATACCTCAGGGAAGCTAAGCGGTGCAATAGACAGAGTGCTAGGCCTGGAATAAGAAAAACTCATTTTCCTGAGTTCAAAATCCTGGACAAGTCACTTAATCCTGCTTGACTCATTTGTAAACCCCAGTTTCTTCCTCTCCTAAAATGAGCTGGAGGAGAAAATGTCAAACCCTCTAGTATCTAGGCCAAGAAAAATCTCAAATCATAGAGTCTGACACTACTAAAAAATGGCTGAACAACAGCAACTTGTACATGTCTTACCCATATTATATTTGTGGAGTTGATTCTTTACACGCAAGGATAAGACTATATTTTTGTCCCTAATGACTTTCATTTTCTTAAGATTTAAGGCCAGTGTTCTAGTTAGTCAAGTTTCTCTTGAATACTTATTATAATCCCATGTGTTAGATTAATTTATTTGTTTTGTGTTATTTGCAGATTTGATGAGAATTTCATCTATGATTTTATCCAAATAGTTGATAAAAAATGTTATACAGTACAAAGCCAAGCAGAGGTAATTGGACTACTCTACTGGAAATCTGCCATGTTTCCAATGAATCATTAATAAATACTTTCTGAGTTCAGGTTTATAACCAGTTATGAATCCATTTGATTATCTATTCCACATCTCTCCATCGTCTCCACAAGAAGAGTTGAGATGTCTGTCAAATGTTTTGCTAAAATCTAGATAAACTTTATCCTAGCTTTCCTCCCATACATTAGGTAAGTAATTCCACCAAAAATGGAGGGGAAATGAAGTTAGTCTGGGGTGACTTTAATCAAATAAAGCTGACTCTTTGTAGTCAATGATTCTCTCTCTAGAATATTTTCCAAGAATTGAAGTTTGCTGGCCTATACTTTTCAGCCTCTATCCTCTTCTTTTTGTTGAAAATTGTGACATTTATCCTTTTTCAAACTTATAGCTTTCTCATTTTCTATGATCTTTCAAATTTTGTAGATCCAGAAGACAGAACTGGAAATAATCACAGCAATCACATCTAGCATTCCCACCCCCCCAAGACCTACCCATCTGGGCTGATTTATTTTGATCAATCAAGAATAAGTGTTCTCTCACAACAGTCTTACTTGTATCCAAAATCATCTACTTAAACAGTTTTGCTACTTATAATTTAAAGGTTGGTTTCTGTTGCAGAGAAAACATGAAATAAGAGGTTAGCATCAATGTTTTTTTCTCTGTATTCCCACTCTCACTCCCATGCCCAGCAAAGCTCATATATCTTTCTCTTTGCCTCGCAATATATGCTAAAAATTATCTTTGTTGACCTTTCCTTCCTCACCAGCTTCAGCTCATTCTGAGTTAGCATTCTTTTTTTTTTAGGTTTTTTTTTTTTTGCAAGGCAAATGGGGTTAAGTGGCTTGCCCAAGGCCACACAGCTAGGTAATTATTAAGTGTCTGAGACCGGATTTGAACCCAGGTACTCCTGACTCCTGGGTCGGTACCTTATCCACTGTGCCACCTAGCTGCCCCTTGAGTTAGCATTCTTGATGCTCTTTTTCAAGGCTTTATCATAGTCTCTTATTCAAGTTCTATAATGTGCCCTTGCTTCCATCTTCTGTACAGTTCTTCATTTTAATGATTTAAATATAAGTTGGTTGGTTAGTCCCTTATTATGCTAAGATTTCATTTTTTAAGACAGAAATTTGAGACAACCTTCTACATAAACAGTCTATTCTTCCCTCTCACACACAGTAGGGTTTGATTCCAGTTAAAAAGAAAGCTATGGTTCAAAAACATATGAAGCACAGTAGATCCTAATACTGTATTGACACTAGTCAGCTTTATTTTAAAGGTGAAATATGTGGAAATCAATAGTGCAATCTCTGAAGAAGGATAAAAGAATATTTCTTCTTGTGTCATGATATATAGCTAAGGACCACTGAGAACACGTGATGGCTTTTTGTCTCTCGTTTGTAGGATGGAAAAAAATGCCTCTCAATCAAAACAAAAATGTCACTGAATGAGTGATTCAGTAAATAACCTCTAGAGAATATAAGAAAGTTACAGGTGAAGGAACCCAAATTCCAAGGCAGTAAAATGATTTGCTCTAAAATTATACAGGTAATAAATAGCATAGGCAGTATTTGCTCCCACATCCTCTTTATACCATACCAACCTATCTCTTTGAAAGATCAGAAGTTTTGGGGCGGCTAGGTGGCACAGTGGATAAGGTACCGACCCTGGAGTCAGGAGTACCTGGGTTCAAATCCGGTCTCAGACACTTAATAATTACCTAGCTGTGTGGTCTTGCGCAAGCCACTTAACCCCATTTGCCTTTCCAAAACAAAACAAAAAACTATAAGAAAATAAATTATAAAAAAAAGAAAGATCAGAAGTTTGATTATTTTTCTATGTGACAGAATAAAATAAGATTCCTATTTGATCATGTAAGTGTATATTAACACTATCACCTGGAATTAAGTAGGGGAAAAAACTCTCAAGTGAATTTGAGTCCATCTT
Source organism: Macrotis lagotis (assembly GCF_037893015.1). Classification (NCBI taxonomy): domain Eukaryota; kingdom Metazoa; phylum Chordata; class Mammalia; order Peramelemorphia; family Peramelidae; genus Macrotis; species Macrotis lagotis. The sequence continues at coordinate 122,785,034 of NC_133661.1, forward strand.
TATTGCTCACATAACTAAAGATATTTTAATATTTTTTCCACTTAGACATTTAGGACTTACTTTAAACCTTTTAGTAGATTTTTCAACGTTTCTGAAAATATCCAACTGCAGAAAATTTTCAGTTAGATATTGCTACTGTATGATCTTAGAACAAGCCATGTTACTTCTCTGGGTCTTGGTTTCTACACCTGGAAAATGATAGAGTTGAACTGATAGTCTCTATGGTGCAGCCTGGTTCTATAGATAATCGACTTTGACCCTGGGCAAGGCATTGGACTTCTTTGATTAGGCTAGCAAACTTGTCTTCAATTCCTGGAAAATATTCTAGAGAAATAATTACTGACTACAAAAAAATCAACTTTATTTGATCAAAGTCATACCAGACTAACTTCATTTCCTCTCCATTTTTTGATAGAATTACCTACCTAATGGATGGGAGGCATTCTGGGATAAAGTTTATATAGACTTTAGCAAAACTTTTTGATGTTATACAATTGTCCAGCTTTTATAAAATGGGGGTTAGACTAGATAATTTCTGTGGTTGTTTAAGCTCTAAGTCAGGTGAAATAAGAAAAGATAACTAAAACTCCCTCAATAGAGCAACTTTAATGGCTTCCTACAGCATCTAGGCTCAGGATAATCTTCTTTATATAGCTTTTGAAACTCTAAGCAACCTGACTCCAACCAACATTTTTAAACTCATTGAGTATTTCACTCCTTCCCTTACTTTGAAATCTAGTTCAATTGACTTTCCTTCTCTTCCTCACATAACACTCCATCTCCCAACTCTCATTTTGTATTGATTGCTCCACCATCTTCTGCTCCTTTCGTTATTCTTCTACTTTAAGATACAGCTCAAACACAATCTTTTGAATGAAGTCTTTCCTGATTCCTTCACCTGCTATTTACTTCTTTTCCAAACTATCTTGCATTTAATTACTTTGTAAAAATTTGTTTTTCTTAACTTCTTATTTATGTTGCATATAATTATACATAACCTTATTATCTTCCCCATTAGAATATAAGCTCTGTTTTACTATTTTCACTTGCATCCCTCACACTTAGCACAGTGTCTTACACATAGTAGGCACTAATAAATATTTGATGATTGAAGTTGAAATGAAAAATTATGAATATAAGAGATACTATCATGATTGATTGAAGATATTTTGAAACCTGGTTGTATAGGAAAAAATTAAAAGAGGAAGAATATAAAATGACTCCAGTTGGGATAATTTTGACTATGGTGATACCATCACCACCAATGGGAAAGCAGTAACTTTTACATTAGTGTAATGGACTGCCAAGAGGCTACTCTGATAGTGGATACAAAGCTAGCTTTGGACTCAAGGAGAGTTGCATTCAAGTCTTGCCTCTGCCATAAAATGATCAGGTGGCTCGTGGTGAGTCATTTAGCCTCTCAGCATGCCAAGCCAACTCTTTAAGATTCTAATTTGTATATCTACATTGGTAGAGGGAGATTCCTTTTTACTGGAAGTGTCACAAAAACACCTGTCCTAAGATAGACAGACAGACAGGTAGTTAGATAAACAGAAAGACAGAAATAGAGATAGGTAAGTAGGTAGGAAGATAAATAGAGCATTAATTAAGTGCTTAGTATTTTCATTCACGTGCTGGAGTTACCAATAAAAGCAAGTAAGATGACCTCTAATGAGCTTACATTCTAATGTGGAAATGTTTAAGGGTCAAACAGGTCAACACTAAAGAAAAACACTTTCTCATAACAAGATAAATTGGCAGATACATGAAATTAAGATCCTATTTACTTTCTGTTGTAAAGGCTAAATGTCTATATTTTTAAAGAACATTTCTAAAATAACAGCCTAAAGCTTCATGAGTCAATTAAAATTTATATATGTCTTGCATTCTGCATCAAAGTCCCAGGAAATGTGAATTGTTTCAAGTATTAATACCCGAAATGGAGGGTCAGGGTTTATATTAAGCAAAAAAAGGAGTCCCTTTTATAAGATCATTGTAAGAAAAAGATCATCAATCAATCAACAGACATTTATTGTTTCACTTGTTCTAGTCACTATTGGAAACAGTGGAGACACAAAGAAAATACAAAAAAGAATCTTTGCCTTTTGAGAGATTATATTCTAATTGGGAAGATGACATGTACATCAATAGAAATATACAACACATATAAAGAATAGAGTCTTAAATTCACTAATCTTATCGCTATAGACATTAGCAATGTTTAATATTTGACCATTATTGTTTACTCCAAAGCAAGGAGCTTAACCATTCAGTAAAATGAAGAGATTCTATTAGAGCCGGTTCTTAACTTTTTTTCCTGCATTTTCTATCCTTATGGCAGTCTGTTGATGCTTATTAGATCCCTTCTCATACTGCTGATTATTGCTACCATTAGTAATTGAAGAAAATGCTAAATTTCAATTAGATATTAGTAAAAATACAGATGCAATTTTTTTTTTATCCAAGATCATAGATTCTGTAAAATATATGTATGGATGACCATGGAGCCAAGACAGGAACCCATGGAGTAAAATTTCACAAATGTCTTTTTTTTTAGCTCTAATCTGTTTTGAATGCATGATAAGTAGGAAGTATAGCCTCATTGAATGGAGTGTGTGATATAGAATTATATAAAGATTTGAACTCAGTTCTGCTCCATTCTGCCTGGGCCACTTCATTACACAGGCCCTCAATTTCTTAATCTGCAAAATGAAGATGTGTAATTAAATGTTAAGCCCCTTGCCATTGTATGAGTTGCACACCACTTAAAATGTATTATCAATTAGGGACTCTAGAATATAAAATTATCTTTACCTGATCACCCATGATGAACAGAAAATCAAAACTGTCATAAAAACTGTAGCAGGGACTGTGGAGTGGTATCATCCCTTTACTGCATCCCTTCACTAAAGCAAAAGCAGGGGTATTGTCTGTTGGCAGAGAGTAACTGGGTGCTGGGCAACTGTTAAATTCTGAAGTGAACAAATTGTTTAAATGATTCTGGCTCCAAAAAGTATTGTTTGATCCATACTTTGTCTATATTATTCTTCTTAGAGGGCAAACTCACTCTTAACTATCAGAATACTAGAAAACCTCAATCCCTTTCACTAAAGCGCCAAATATGTCTACTCATTTTAATATTCAGTTCAGTTGCCTAATATTTTAGGCTGGGCTAGTGAGTATTTGTGGCTGCTAGGTGTTGCAGTGGATTAAGTGTTGAGTCTGGAGCCAGGAGGACTCATATTACTGAATTCAAATCTGGCATCACCTCTAGACAAATGACTTAACTCAGGTTGCCTCAGTTTCCTCATCTGTAAAATGAGCTGGAAAAGGAAATTAAAAACCACACCAGTATTTTTCATGAAAAATCAGATATGGCTCAACAACAAATGATCATGTAATAATATCATTTAAAATGAGGTTACCCTTGATCTTGGGCAAGTCACTTAACACCATTGCCTTGCAAAAAAAGGGGGCACAGCTAGTGGATAGAGCAGCAGCCCTTGAGTCAGGAGAACCTAAATTCAAATCCAGTCTCTGACACTTAATAATTACCTAGCTGTGTGACCTTGGGCAAGTCACTTAACCCCACTGCCTTGCCAAAAAAAGAAAAAAGAAATAAAAATAATGAGGTTACTTTTAATCTCTCCTTTCATTACTCTTTGTTTATAGTTATTTAAAAGTAGGCTTATATCTTCCCTTTGGAGGGAAGATTATAAAAATCCAATAAATTTTAATAAATATTAGATGTTAGCATTATCAGAGAAATGGTGGCATAGGATGAGGATATTTTTAAGTCAAGAATTCTTAAACTCTTTAAAATAATTTTGATAAGTGTATTTCAAAATAACTGGATTCCTTTGTTATAATATTATATGTGTGTGTTTTATCTTATGCACTTAAAACAATATTTGGAGGACTCCATAGGCTTCATAACCAAAGAAGGCCAGAATGCATAGAATGGTTAAGAATCATTGACTTAAGTAATAGGTAGTATTTCAATAAAACAAAGCAAAATGAAACATTTGTTTTTCATAAGCATGGTGGCAAGTAGGAAAGTGGACATGTTTCAAGTTCTTATTTTTAGTTTCTTGAAGGAAGTGACAATGTCTATTATTTCTTTTTTTAATATTACTCACAGAAAGCATTCTCAGTATCTTAGCCCTCCCCTTCCCCATATGTTGAGAGCCTAAGGCTCTGTCACTTGGGAAGTCTCTTAATATCTTCTTTATATTACTCTGGTTCCAACCCCAGAGGTTCACTTCCAGGGATAATCTAACACTTCCAATTTAATGTGATAAGCAGTTGCTAAGTGCCTAATATGCTACATTCATTGTACTAATGGATTAGATATACAACAACAAAATTGAAAGCCGTTCTTGTTTTTAAGATATTTTCTAAAGTGATAGGTGAGGAGAAACAGTGTGTATATATATATATATATATATATGTATACATATGTGTGTGTGTGTGTGTGTGTGTACAATATTGAAACAAATGAACAATAACAACAAAAATATATACAAGGTAAATAATATGTAATTTGAGGGTAAGGTGAGATAGCAGGTTATTAAATAAGGGAGATTCAAGAAGTCTTCAGGTCACGTGGCTCTTAAGCTGAGCCTTGAATTAATCTAGGAATTCTAGACGATAGAAGTGAAAGCAAGCATTCTTTTATTTCCTTGTAAGATTAATTAGTATTAAAGTATTTTGTTTTAGACTGTTCTTCTCCATGATGAACAGCATACTATAGTGACCAGTGAAAGACTTGGAGTTGAGAAGACCTGTTTTTGATTCTCTCCATTAGACACTAGCTATATGACCATGGATAAGACTCCTTACATCTCAACCTTAATTTCCTCATCTGCAAGTGGGGAAAATAACATCTCTAGCCATACCTAAGAGAGTGGTTTTAGGTTCAAAAGAATAACTATTAACAATAATAGTTAAAAATAGAGACTAGATCTGTAGTTTCACTGATATAGGAAAACTCCCAGATTGAGGACATTCCCTCTCCATACAGAAGTTGACACTTATAGTCTTAGAGAGTTGCCTAGAATAGAAATATCAAATGAGCAGGATCTGAACTAGATTGAAATGCAACTGGGAAATGTTTAATAAAATTAAAAACTACAACATAGATAGGGTCAATTTGTGATTTTCTAAGTTGATATGCAGACTCAGGGATCATTTTCTATATGAACTTGACACCACTGTACTAGAGACAGAGAAATTTAATAAATTTTCCAACATCACACTGTCAAAATATGTCAGAGACAGGTTTTGAACACAGGTCTCCCTGGATTTGAGGCTCACTTTCTATCCTCTACTATTATTAATAACTCCTAGTCCATCAAACATAATCAAGTCAGAAGAAATTTAAAAAATTAATGCTGACTCAAGCAAGATGATTATTTAAATGATCATTTTTCCATAACCAATGCTACCAAACACATGTGTATGCATGTATATTTACAAAATGTATTCTTTTTTATTTAACAAATTCATAAAGAGAATTTATCTCTGATTTATGGGTTTTAGAAATTTTTTTCTAAACTCTAAATCAAAACACCTTTTGATATAATTTCAGTTAAATCTCAGTGGTAGGGAAATTAACATTCCTCCTTGATGCACAGAAAACCAGGAACTCTTTCCCAAAGACTCAGTTCATCATATGATAGTTTTTTTTTATTTCTAACTTATCAAAATCAGTATCAATAGCCATTATAAACATCTACTGGGGGGGGAATACTGTTATGACTTTCAAAGTATGGGTCAAGACAACACTAAAAACTATTTTGTTGATGAATGGTCACATCCCTTACTGACTGTAAAAAGACATTTGTAATAGATTCCATTAGCAGGATGACAATAGGTTTTGACAGCAGCCATGTGAAATGGTGATTTTGTTTTAGATTTTCGGGAAAGAGACCCAAGAATTTTTATCAACTAAAAGGTTATGTGAATCATATTCTAGCTCAGGGAGGCATGAAAAGGAAATAGTTATTTTCAGAATAGAGTAAAGGGGACTGATATGCAAAAAATTAGAATTTTATTTCTTACTAGAGTCATAAAATTATAATCAAAATATTAATATTTTACTTTGAAATATTTTTTCATTATATCTCTTTTATTTGCAATTGGGTAAATAATGCAAAGCACCAATTAATATAACTGGTGCTTTGTAGTCCACTTAAATTCTGGTCTTTGTAGTGATGAGTGAGTGGTAAAAACCTTAATATTATAGGATTGGCAAGGGGATTGATTCCATGGATGGGAGACTAGACATGATTTCAAAAAGATGAGTTCAAATACAGCCTAAGTTACTTATTAACTCTATGATCCTAGACAAGTCACTTGATTTTCCTCAAACTCAGTTTCTTCATCTGTAAAACAGAGATAATAGTGATAACACATAACTCCAAACATTACTGAGATTAAAATTAGATCAATTTGTAAAGTACTTTGCAAACTTAAAGCATTACATAAATGCTTTTTATTAGGTGGAACTTTGTATCACTTTGATTCAAACAGATTTGAGTTTGAATCTTGATTCAGACAGTTATATGATCCTGGGCAAGTCACTTAACCTCTGTCTAAGTCATCTGTAAAATTATAATAATATTAATTAATATATTTTAATACTAAACACAAAATGTTAATATATTAACACCTACTTCTCATAGTCATTGTAAGGATCAAGTGAACTGATATCTATAAAGCACTCTGCAAACCTTAAAGTGATGTATAAATGACAATTTTATTATCATTATCATCATTACTATACTAGAGTTTTAGAGATCATCTAATTCAAAATCTTCATTTTATACTTAAGGAAAATTAGGTTCTCTGAAACCAAGGTTCTTAGCCCATTTCTAATCATGGACCTCTTTGATAATGATAAGAGCTAAAGTTCAGATTGAGTGAAAGCTAGTAAAGAAAGCTAAAATTAATGCAAACCCAGAAAGAAGTGGGGTGGGGGGAGACAAAATGCTACACTCAGTATATATGGGGTGATGATAAAAGATAAGGGGAATGAATGGAAAATTGTTCATCCTATTTTTTGTTTTCTATGCCAAGGAATGTGATTTGGAAGGACAGGACAAAAGGAACTGATACCCAAGTTAAGTAGTAAAACCAAGAAAACAATGGTCTTTGAACAACTCAAATCTCAACTCCCAAATAAACTTCATTTTCAGTTACTAACAAAAGTGACAAATTGAATTACAGTCACTATCAATGACCTTTAAATGATTATGAAAAGTCAGAAGAGATTGAAAAAAATGGAGAAGGGAAAATGTCTACATTTTCAAAAGGAAGGCGGAGGAGGAGGCGGAGGAGGAGGAGGAGAACAAAAACAGTTCTACAGGCTTTAGGTCAGTGAGCTTAACTTTAATTCTTGTCAAATCATAGAGCATATCCTGAAATAAAGGAGAGGCAAAATGGAATAAAAGAGAATGCCTAATAGGCAGGAAGAACTAGCTAAAATATCATCTTTTTCTATCGCAGGGGTGGGGAACCTTGTTTTTTGATGAGGGTCATTCAGATATTTATAATCTCATTTGAGGGACATACAAATTAGCAACTTAAAAGTCTTAACGCTAAAAAGCTCCTTGATTTATTGAATTTTGAGCATCGATTGTGGTTATCTTGGCAGTGTCAGATCAAATGATATCCTGATTCTGGAATGCACATTCCCCATTCCTGGTCTTCTGCCTCTGTAATCCTGGTAAATTGTTTTAGGTAACTTTCTATAAGGATCTATTTCTTTTTGAGTTTGACAACATTGGTCTAGAGTAGTAATCTAAGGATTCATACATTAACTAACTATGTTCTAGTATATTTTATGTATGTTGTAAGTTATTTCCCAATTACATTTGAATCTGATTCATATTTGACACCTTTATATCGGTATTCAATATTCACTTTCTTCACAAATGAAATATTTTATGAATTTATATCTTTCTTAAATATTTTTATTACTTTCTTGCTTAAAATCTTCTGACCTCCTCTTGACTATTATAGCAAATTCCTCTTTCCTGTCATGAATCTGAAGTCCTCTTTCATAAAGCTAGACCATCTAGTCAGCTATCTATAGTCCAAATCAACATTTTAAAAGTGACAAAACTCAGGCAAAAAGAGGTTGAATGACTTGCCCCCCAAACAACATAGGTATTATGTCAAAAGTACGATGAAAACCTAGGTTTTTCTCATTTCATACACTATGTAATTTTGTTTCCAAAATTTCCCACCAATCTTCAACAAAAAAAAAAGCTTTAATTTTGAATTGGGGGGTATATTCTACTATCTTAATTTGTTTTTCTTTTTTAAAAGCTGATAGTAAGGGTTTATTCATACAGGCAACTTTAAGGGCCCATAAGCACCAATACAGAGTTAACCCAAGTTCTGAAACCATCTACATCTACAGTACTGTACAATCATAAAGAGTGTTCTTAACTATGCCTGAACCTTGGCTGAATTTTGCAGTGAGTTTTTTTAGAGTTTCAAATCTGAGAACTGTATTGTTTTCAAATGATTTGACATATGGGATATAGCAGTGGAAACCACTGTGGCTTCACTAGCCTGGATGTTAGACTTGTATTCTAGTTCAAGTTTGATGACCTCATAGCTATGGACTCTTAGCCATTTGGGGCTTTTTGAAATTTCCTCATCTATAAAACTAAAATTTTAGACTTGATAACTTCTAACTTCTCTTTCAGCTTGAATATTCTGTTAATCTCTATAATAACATTCAGTTGATTCAGCTTTTTAGAATTGCTCAGAAAGCTATTATTATAATACCAGTTTTACAGATGAGGTAACTAAAGCTCAGAGAGCCCACTGTCACACAACTAGCAAATGTCTGAGCTTGGATTCAAATTGATATGATTGCGCATCCAATTCTGTCCATTCAGCAAGACTGCCTCTCAAAGTAGAAAGTGACAGAATTTTAGAATCCAACTCACGAATTTGCCATTGAACCTTTGCATATGCATCCTTTAAATATAATTTCTACCACTTCCTCTTTTTCCTCCAGTTATCTATAGCACAGAAGTCAAGTGAATATACTTCTAATAAACCTTTGTATCATTAATGAAGACTTCACCAAATTTACATGTTACTAAACTTCTGAATGTTCTTATGTATATATATATATATATATTACATAAATATTCATAAAATTTACCCATTACATTGAGGAATTTCACCACAGTATTATTGTTTTTGTTCATAACAGTTCTTACCACAATGTTAAAGCTCAGATTAGAAAAAAAAAAGTGACTAAATATCATAAAATTTACCCAATGTACATCACAGAAAGATGTGCTAAATACTCTTTCTTTCATTTTAATTCTTCCCTGTACATTTACATTTCTCCCTACCCATTCCCTTCTTCCTTTCTTCCTTCTCTTTCTTTCCTTGGAATGCATCATTGAGGAATTTCACTGCAGTATTATTATTTCAGCTTTGTTCATCTCAGTGCTGACCACAATAATGTTGACCTGACTGATAGATCTATCATCACTCTGAAGCTCCTAATTCCAATACTGAGCTCTAAAATTTGGTTCTAATAATTCAGAAATTTCTCTGAATTATCTCTAATTGAGTTCAAATTAGATGGATTCATTTATTTCATGTAATACAGCTATTCCCAAGGATGCCTCAAATCTTTCCTCCCACTTCTATAGGATTAGGACTTTTCCTTATCTTTTCCAACTATTACTATTTTCTTTGAATATATGATGAACTAGGTTAGCTACAAACATGCTGTTTTCTCTCAAAGAAAACAAAAGTTCCTCGAAAGCAGGAAATATTTCTTTTTTTATCTTTTGTATCTCAACTACCTTGCATATGATAGGCAGTTAGTTATTAAATTAAATTGAAGTGAGTTGAAATTGCAAGGGTATGTGTATGTATATTCCAAGAGGCTTAGTGCTCAGGGGAAGTTTTGAAGCTCAGATTAGGAAAAGTGCCTAAAAAGTAAGTTGAAGTCCACTTCCACTCTCACTTACATGGTAGAAATTTCTTCACTGAATTATTATTTAACAAGAATCTCTTCAATTCTGCTAGAGGGTTTCTAAGACCTAATTTAAGCAACATTTCTAACTCTTTTGCACATGTCTAATAAATAAAAAAGTCAGGAATTGACTGAATCTGACTCAATTCTCTTTTTCCTACAATGCATTACATAACATGTACCATACAAAAAAATTCATGGTACCTTTTACAATATGACATATTTCTTCCTTGAATTCAGCACCAGAAAAAAATGTCTCAAGAACTTGTCTGTTTTATTTTCTCATGTAAGGAGTACCTTGTAACCCAAGGTATTTCCCATTTTTTATTATAGTTAAAAGGAAACAATAATCTTTGGATACAAAAATTAACCTATCTCATGTCTGCTTTATTTTCTCAGGCAATGTATACTATATAACCCATGATATTTCATATTTCTCATTTTTTATCACAGTTAAAAGGAAACAATAATCAGTGGATATAAAAATTAGCCTATCTCATGTGCTTGGTATCATTAATTTCTCTGCTCCTTTTAACTTTATTTTTTTTCAGTTTTTAATTGTACTATTCTATGGTGTATTCAATTTGGTAAACTACTTCAAATAATTTGGAAAATAAAGTATGTTATAAATCCTAAATAAATAAATTAATTAATTCCTTTAATGAGAAATGGCTGAAATGGCTGAAGAGACAGATTCTAAATATACCTTAGAGCTAAAGACTGCTCTTTGAAAAAGGAGCTAGAGCTCTGGGAAAATCAGCATATGGCCAATTGTCTTTATTTTTCAATTAATAATAAACAATAACTCTTATTTATATCTTTTCCTATTAAGATCATTTCCCAATACATAAAACTCTGAAACAAAATTTTGAATAAGATCCAATGATCAATAATTGCATCTGAACAGTATATGCAAAATCACTCACCTCTGGTTTTTCACCCCTCTTCCAGGAAGATTGAGCAATGTTTCTTTTTTTCTCTGAGATGAAAATGGGTCATTATAATTACTCTTAGTTTGGCAGAATTTTGGTGTTATCTTCCCTATTTTGGTGCTAGTGTAATCATGTGTTTTGTTCTCTTAGATCTATTCTATTTGTACTGCTTATACATGTAAATCTTAGCTTTTCTAGTTCATATAAATCTTCCTAGATTTCTCAAAATTTCATTTCACATGACATTTTCTTTTAGGCACACTTCAAACATCACTTGATTGAAAGTTGGGTCTCAAGTTGTGTTGCTGTTTTTGAGAAGGGGAGAGGAAATAGACTTGGAATTTATATTGCTTTAGGGTACTTCCAATGAGGAAACTCCCTTTAACAATATAGATTAGCAACTACTCTGCAGCTTAGAATCTCACAAAGATCCCTGGAACAATGAGAGGTTAAAGTGTCCTATTTAGGGTCACACAGTCAGTTTGTTTCAAAGGTAGGACTTGAACCCAGGTCATCTTGCCTCTCTATCCACTATCTCACACTGCCTCTCAAAAGATGATGATTTAATCATCATTTAAATGAAGAGCTTGGACAAAGTAATCTCTATAGTTCCTTCTAGCTCTTAAATCCTGTGATTCTGTTTTTCAAATGTCACTGAAAATGCCCACTAATGCATAGTCATTGTTCAAATTCTGTTTTAAAATTTAAATGAGTGGAGACTTGTGCTTGCCAAAAAGAAAAAAAAAAACTTATTAATATTATCACCCTTTCCAGGTTGATGGTGAATCGGCAGTCAGCCAATAGGAAAAAAGCAGCCTTCATTTTGCCATCATGACCTGGTCATTACTGTCACTAGCATAGTAGATAATAAACACAGGAAAAGACTGCTGAGCAAAAGTCACACATTCTCTTGTTCTTCACACATTCAGGAGTATTACCCAGTCCACAGGACCTGGTTGAGATAAGAAGGCATCAAAGGACAGCTTGCTTCAAACTCCCTGCAGATATATTCTGTAATGCCAAATCAGTTTTGATTTTAAGATAGTAATCTATTGACGATGACATCAGTTAAATAAATGTCCACACTAATTTAGGCTCAAGGCATGATACATATGACATTGTATTACTTGTTTACTGGCAGAATTGTTTGATTTCACAATGAATTTGAGATAATTTATTAAATCAGAAAAATAATTAATACAGTATGTCAAGAATTTAAATACAGTACTCTTACCCAAAATCGACAGAGGGAGGTGATCATTGATCCATAAAATGTTAGAGCTGGAAGGGATCTCAGAGAACATTTAGTCTAACTGCCTGAAAATACGGGAGAGGAAAGAGAAGTAAAGGAACTTGCCCAAAGTCAGCCAGCTGAATTGTGGCAGAAGCAGGAATAGATATCCAGTTTTCTGACTCCCAGTCCAGTGGAATATCTAAAGAGAATACATGATTGGCAATGCAGTTAGTGTCTTTGGTTTAGTTTAATGCTTTCAGGCTTCATCCCTCACCCAAATCCAAATTAATCTCATAATTATTGTTGGATAAAGCTATCTCACAGTGGAAAATTTTGTGATATCAAAAACAAACTTATTATTTGTAAAACTTCTAAAAACATAATGACTTATATAGATATTGTAAAAATCTTTGGATTATTACAGAAGAAATACGGTACAGTCAATATGGAGTCAAGAGAACTGGGCTAGATTATTGACTCTGACACTTTCTATCTGTATGACTATAGGTATATCCAAACACCTTTCTTACCTCTCTTTCCTTACCTCTAAGATGGTATAAAAATACTTTGACTATCTCATTAGCAGAATTGTTACATGGAAAATGCTTTGTAAAAGTCAAAGTTCTTTGTAAACTTGAGAGCATTATATACATGTGATATATATATATATGTATATATATATATATATACACATATATATATATATATATATATATATACAGAGAGAGAGGCAGAGATAGAGACAGAGAGACAGAGACAGAGTCAGAGAGAAAGAGAGCAACAGACAGCCAGAGAGAGAGAGAGAGAGAGAGAGTCAGAGACAGAGAGACAGTCACAGAGACAGAGAGAGAAAATCATATAGGAATTGCTTTATTTCTTAGTTTAGGTTTTTTTAATAATTAATGTCTCCTTATTTGATTACAAGTTGCCTAACTTACTTAGCAATGTGTTAATAATACCAACAAGTCTAAACATTTTCTTTTGAATTCTGCATCAGTTGTTGGATTAGAGAAATGTTTTCTTCCTAATCTAAGACTATCCTGGCTCATTTTTCCATATGGACATTTGTTGGAAAGATTCTCTCAAAGAATAAATTCCTCTTTGGAGTAAATTAAACATGCCAGTTCTTCCAGGCCAAGAGATTCTATTCAATTCAGTGTACTGAAATACTGTTTGTCAAATGGCACATTTCTTATCTCTAAAATTTATGTAATTAGCCTTGAGACTAACTTTCTCTAGGAGAATCCTTGCACATAAAGGAAACTTAAAGGATAGTGGAGATGTTTCTTTTTCACTTTTCTATCTCTTTTCTATTTCTTTAAGACTATATTTCAAAGAGAACTTTTATTCCTTCTCACAGGCACACTTATTGCCCAACAAGAATTATAAGATGCTAATATGCTTTGTTAATCAACAAAAATAATATAATTCATATTGATGTTGTAATATATTATGCTAAAAAATTAATTTGAAAAAAGATACCCATTTTATCACCTGCATATAACAAACGTATATATTTCTTTATTAACCATAATACTTTGCTAAATCTTTAGAATTGAAAAGAACTTCTGAGATCATTTGGTCTAATATATAAAGCCTTTCTACCACGTCTCTCAAAGTCAGGAAGTCTCTTGAATACCTTCAATGATAGCAAATATTTTTGACTGCTCTGATTGCCTATGTGGCTGAAATTTTAATCTTTATAAGAAAGATCTATTGATTGATCCCAATAACATGGAAGTAATAGTAATGTGGAAAGGGTTTACTACCTCTACCAAATGACAGCTGGTCATATATTTGAATATGACTATCATGAATTAACTAAAATGTTTCTTTTGTAATTTAAACAACTCCATGTCCTCATTTAACATGGTTTCTAAACCTCTAACTATTCCTGTCCCCCTTATCTGAATATGTAGCAACTTGTTCCTCTTAAAATGTATTTTCAATTAGTCAATCTTGATTCTCAAACTGGGCATTTATATCTAAAAGAAGTCAAAAATAGAAAGCCATCATGTATCCTTAAAGTACACATAGTAGCATTCTTTGTGATAGCAACAAAATTGAAAAATTTGTGCTGTCATTACTTGAGAAATTATAATAAATTTTGATATATTAGTGTATATACTATATATAAATATACAATGTTTTGATGCTATAAGAATTGATAAATGAAAAATTGACAGATACATGGGAAAATCTGAACGTGATACAGAATGAATAAGCAGAGAGAACTATACATGCACACACACATACACAAAAACAATGATGTAGTGCAGGAGTTATTAATTTGTTTTTGTATCAAGAATTCCTTGCAGTCTGTTAAAACCTATACATCTCTATGTACTATTGCCTTCATTCATAAATGAAATGAAAATAAAGATGCAAGTTTCCCCATTTATATTCATGGACACTCTGAAATTCATCCGGTGGTTTCCAGGTTAAGAGTCCCTGATTCTAAAAACAATATGAAAAGGCAAATGTTCTTAGATTAATTGCAATGACAGACCTTGGACCTGGAAAACAAAGAATGAAACATTTTTTTCACTCTTCAGAAAATTGAATATGATAAGGGATAATATGAATGTTAATAAATAATACTATTTTCATATCATGTAACACTTTGGTACTTACAAAACACTTTATATGATTTATCTCATTTGATATTCACAAAAATCCTATGAGCTAGATATTTTTATCATCCATATTTTGTAGAGGAAGAGTCTGAAGGTCAGAGAGGAAGTTACTTGTTTAAGAAACTTAGTGAGAAGGGTCTCAGGTGGCATTCAAACTCAGGACTTCCTTATTCTAATTCTAGGACTATAATGGTGCATTTGTTCTCAGTTTTCACTTAATTGGTTCAATTGGTGCAGTGTGTGTGTGGGAGGGGGAGGGGTGTGGGTGTGGGTGTGGATGTGTGTGTAGGGAATAGCATTAGAAAAATGACCATGATGTTAACAAAAAAAAAAAACAGTATCATGAATAAAATATCAAAATAAAAATAAGGATTCTAGTGAGAATCCTATATCCCTCCAACTGGACTCTAGAATTGTAGTAACATGGTTGAAGACTGATTTAACTTTCTTAGTAGTTCAATTACACTAGTGGCTTCATTTTGATTACTATTTAACTTTAAGCTGGAGAAGGGGAAGAAGTACAATATACTAAAGATGCATGATTGATTAACCAAACATTTCAGTCCCTGACCAGGAAGGGCAGCTAGATTCCTTTTATTTCTTCAATCACTTCTTTACTTTCTTCTTCCCATATTGATTCACTCTCAGGTTTTAAATTGTCCTGAAGATTAGGGAGGCAGTTTATACAGAATTTGAAATCTAGGATCTCTTCCTAGTGTGTATTAAACTGGGTAATGGGTAGTCCTGTGACTTTTCCCTCATTTTAATCATGAAATGAAGTCATTGTTCCAAGATTCATTTCTGTCTCATATTTGTCAAGATTTGGAAATGAATCAGCTTTTTTACCACATCATGAATATTATGAGGGGGAAAAATTCCTTAAATTTTCACAGTCCTTTATGAGTTATAAAGCATATCCCAGAAGAAATCTCCTTTAACCTTTATTATGAAATTTTGCTGATAAGGAGAAGCTACCAAACTCTTCACTTATCCAGATAGAAAGTGTACAACAGGTGGAGAAAGATGACATCACAGTTAGCTAATTACTCAAATGCTCTCAGAAATAGAAAGGCCACAAAATCCTTTCCCATGCAGTTATCACTGGAGAGAATAAAAATGTGAAATTAAATATCTAAAGGAATATACTACTAACATAATTAAATCTCTTAATATTCAGCATTTATGTATTCACTGCTTATTAGTATTGTTGTGCATTGACATTGTCTCCTTGGTCTTAGTGTACTCATTAAATAAATCTGAACAGTCATTTTTTTCCCTTAAGCTATCAGTACCAAGTTAATTTTCACCCTCCAGTTCTTTATAAATATCCCAAACAAGGATTAAGCCAGACTGTTAATCTGGCAATTACTCTAAACTGTCCTTCAGGCTACAATAACAACAGCAACAAAATCAGAACAACCACCACCACCACCACCACCAAACCTTAAAATTGCTACTTCTGCATGTTCATCTCCTTCTATTCCCCCCTCCCCATCTTCAATCACTAGACAGCTCTTTAATGGTGTATATGAAACCCTTTATATTTTAGAGGTGCTCTATGAAGATCATACTATACCAAACTGCCCAACTTCAACATTAACCCAAACAAAGATGCCAAGCTCACACTGAGTTGGTAACAACAGATTCTTGGTTGAGAATGGCACCTAATGGATGAATTAGCTCCAGCTGGCTTCTATCTTCAGGGAAGTCTGAAATATTCCAACAGTCAAAGGAAGGGGGGGGGGGGGAGAGTGGGGTTAGGGGGACTGTCATTTATATTCACTCTTCACCAAGGAGGGCGGTAGCAGCTTGTAAGCTTCTGGGTGGGGTTTATAATTGGACACATTAAGACTGGCAAACAGCCTTTGGCAACTCTTCTTATAATGCATAAAAATAAAACCTGTATTAAACATTGAGGGACACAGCACCGTATCATTGCAAACAAATTAGGCTGGCTTGGCAAGGGATTTAGAGTGGGTTTCCACTCTAAATCATTTCCTCACCCAAAACAAACAGGTCCTCCCAAATCTTCTATATAAAGCATCGATTCTATCACACAAGATTCCTTCAGTAGTTTTGGAGGTTTTCCTTGTTCTTAAAAAATATAATTTACTCCAACATAAAGGGGTTAAGAAATAGAAAGGTTCATTACCATTGTGTGTAAAACACCTCAAGCACAGGCTACAATCTGTGAGGCATCTATCTCATGGCCAAACAATGCTCAGCTACATGCTTGTATTATTCGGTTACATAACTGAAACACTGGTTCAGAATGCCCGCTCTGAGCCAAAGAAGTGTACAAATCATGTTGATTACAGTTTGATCTATGACCTGCAGAAATTTCACATTATGATTTATGAATCACTGACTGCCTTTAACTATTTATTCCATTGTTATGGCATCTTTGGCATATAGAAATGCACATTCCACACACAGCTTTGCCATCTTCCGGTATATTTAGCTGAAAATCTTCATCTCACCAGCCAGATACAAGTATAAGTCTCACATGTCAATGTACCGGGAGATCTAAATTTTTTTAAATGTATGTACAGGTACTCCATCAGAGATTTGCTGGAGGTCATCATTCTCTTTTGAATGAAGACCCCAAGTACCGAAACCTTGGCCAAAAAAACACTCCAAACACAGCTTTCTTCTTGTGAATTTTATTCTAGTCAAGACATTTACATTTCCGGAGCCTGGAAACCAGCTCTTCCTTTCCAGTTCTCCTTAGCTCCCCATTCTGACACTTCCACCAACCTTATTCTACAGATAATAAACAAAAATAAATAAATAAAAATACCTTGCTTTACTCCAGATCAAGTGGATTTAGATAGAGGAAAGCATTAAGTGCAGACTTTAACACACACATACACGTGTCCTATACGTCCTGTACGTTTATGTCCACCTGTATTTTGTGTAAAGAAGTGGGGGGGGGCGGTAAATTGGAAACAAACCACTCAAGTTACAGAAGAAAGCTTCGCCCCATTCACTAGTGCCTGTGGGTTTGCGCTGTCCAGGGTTTGGTACTTACCGCACCCCGGATTCTGTATCTTCTCCCCAACCCTAACAGCTGTGGAAGAGCTCGGGGTCCCAGGCATCACAAAACCTCTGCCGAAAGTCGGCCCCAGGGAAGGATGTCGGGATAGTCCCGATTCCCTCACCCCCTGCCTCCTTCAGAGCCGGGACTGGCCCGGCTCCTTTCCCGTCCCTCCCGCACTCCCCCTCCGTGGCCCATGCCGCCACAGCTGCTAAGGCTACCCGCGCTCGCCCTTCTCACCTGCGCGGCTCCCCACCTGGCTTTGTCTGGAGCTGGGCTGGCCCAGGTCAGGCTCATCTGCAGCAGGAGCGGCATCCCGGGGAGGGGGCGGGCCGGGATTGGAGTCGGGGGGGCGGGCGGGGTGCCAGCGCTCCCATGGTGCTCAGGCTCGCTAGGCTGGCTGCGGGCAGCCCGGGCGAGGCTGAGGACCTGGCCGGCCACCGCTCCCGCGGCTGGGCTCGGGACTGCCTCCTGCAGCCCGGCGCGCTGGCGCCACCGACGCCACTGCCTCCACCAGTCGCCTTTGTGTCTCTGGCTGAGCCGCAACGTCACCCGCCGGCTCAGGACCGGTTCGGAAGGTTAGCAAGGGAGCCTGGAGCCTGGAGATGGGAAGCAGGCGGGCGATCGGGGCTCAGCCCCGTCGGCACCTGCCGCTGCCTCTGGTCCTCCATCTCCCTCTGCCAGCTCTCCCCGAGCACTCAGGCGAGTGGCTCAGGGCGAGGGGCAGAGCTCAGCTGCGGGAGGGGGTGGGTCCGGGAGGAGGGGGCAGAAACCATCTGCAAAGCCGGGAGCAGCCGAGCTCCCACTTGAGTGGAGCAGCACGGGTTGGGGAGCAGGAGGGAAGGAGGGAGGGAACTGTGGTGGACCGCGAGGGAGGACCAACAACTGCACCCAACTGGGTTGGTTTGGGTCCTTTCGTCTGCAGCGCGGGAGAAGAAACCCTATGTTTAAGATCCCGTTTTCAGGAGTAATTTATCCCCTCCCAGACTTCCCCTCTGAAGGTGACTGCAGCTTTTGGCTGAACAGCAAATTTGTGTGTGTGTGTGTGTGTGTGTGTGTGTGTGTGTGTACGCGCGCGCGTGCATACACACATTTCATATATATGTATGTGTATAGATGTCAACGTTCCTTTTGCTGCACCCTCAGTTTTGTGTTCCTTTAGAGGCTAACATTCCGGGTCAGGAACTCCGCAGCCATTTGGAAAACCCTGGTCAAAGTCACCAGCTTTGTTATTGATTTTCCCTCTCGGGTCCTATCTTGGTCTAATTGGTACCTAGGTTGTAAGGATGGCCGGTCATGTGATCACATCCTTCCTCCCCAAACATACATAAGCTAGAATGTGTTTTAAAAGTAAAACAATATTCATCTGACCAGGGAAACCCTTTGCAAATCACATCGATCATTGCAGTAGAACTGAAACCTAGGTGCAGCAACTATCTTTTTAAGACCTTTGCCTAATAGGCTAAAAAAAACAAGCAAACAAACAAACAAAAAAAACCCCACACACAAAAACTGGAGCGGCTTTCGACTCAAGGAAAACAAAAAGCAATGTAAAAGCTGGAACAAGTCTGGAAGTGAGATGATCCCATAGAAGGGAAAGCTCTCCGAGTTACGAAAATAGAAATATCATAGTCTGACATTTTTGGAAAAGCTAAGAAAACATCAGTTAAAGATTTACTACCTGGGGGTATTGGGGCAAAAGTGCTTTCTTAAAATTCAAAGGTTCCAGCTCAAAACACAACTACATTTCACTGATTGAGATACACAGGCACATACATGTATGCATGTGGGTATAGGACTAGAAGGGAAGAGAGTATAGAAATATAGATATAATTGTTATATGAATATAACATATAAATTGTATAATTATATAAATATAGATATAAATTGTTATGTAAAACAGCCCCTGATTAAAGGACATGGATTTTTTCCCTTCTGTTGATATATAAATATAATTTTTATTACCTCTTTGTTGCCTTTTTTAAAATCTTTTTCAACCTTTTATTACCCCAGATCTGAAACCTTAGATACAGTATTGGTTGCACCTTTTTCTTTGTTCTTTCCATGCCCATAAGTCACCAAAAAGGATATGGATCATTAACACCTTTTGTTCCTGACTGCATATTATTTACTCTCTCATTAACCTCTCAAAAATCAGTATGCAACTTAGTCATAATCCCATTTTATGTATGGGGAATCTATTTGAAAAGGTTAAATAGCAGGACCAATATACTTTTCTTCCTTCTAGACCTTTGGTTTGAAAATTAAAATGTTTCCCAAATGGAGTTTTGACTGAGTTACTACTTTAGCCCATTCAGAGGCTGTGGTAAGAGAGAAAATTGCCTAAATAGGTATTTTATTTCCTGTCTTTATCATATGGGAATCAGCCTCCTTGTTTCTTTAAATTCATTTTAAAAAGTAGTTTTGAATTAAAGAAAAGGTTATAAAAGTCTTCAGAAATTACATTTATACCACCTTATATCTGTGTGAAACACACATACGTGTATATATATATATATATATATATATGTATGTATATACACATAGACATTCACAAACAAAATCCCTAATAAGCTCAATGTGAGTTTTCTTGTGGAAAAATTGTCTCAGGGTCAATTTGATCTGAGTTTGGAGTCAGGGAAAGATATCAATTTTTGGTGAGCAAAAAAAAAAAATGCATTTGGTACAACTCGCCATATGACTTTAAGTAAGTTATCAAGGGGTCATGAAGAGTTGAATATGACTGGACCCTACTGGAAATCACTGAAAAAGAGCAACTGAAAGTTATTTAACTTCTTTGAACCTCAATTTACTCATATTTAGAACAGGATTGAAATAAGGACCAAATGGGATAACTGCTATGCTGTTGTCAATGTCAATCAAAAATAGGTTAGAGGAAGTTTTCACATGACATTCACATGATATTAAAAACAAACAAAATGACTTTGGACAGAAGTCCATTCTGCAGCATATAAATGCAGTGCCTCAAATGGAGCAAAACAGTAAAAAAAAACTCATTAAGGGATAAAAACAATAGCACTACCCCACAGCACTCCCTAGTATATACTCATAATACCCTTAGCTAACATGATCATTTAACCAAAATGGAAAAGATATTCTTTGAGTAGACTGTGCTGTCTGTGTGTATATGTTAGTGGTAGAACCATAGACCCATAAGACTATTTCATTTCGGCAGTAACACAAACTAAATAAAAATTTTTACTTCCTTTGCTTTGTGATTCTGCTGAGGGGTACCACTAAAATATTAAGTACAGTACTTCTAATGGTTCTGATGTGCTCAGTTCACTCTGGAATAACACAATCACAATTGGTCAAGATGGCAATGCTAGAACATTTCGCCCTACACGCTGGGCCTTATATTACGTAATCCCTATGATCTCACTCACTGAAGCAGAAATTCATCTTGATCCAACTTGGTTGTCCCTAGCAAAGACTGACTCACGAGAAGAGAATAATTGTAGACAGAGCACCAGCTATTTCATCTTATAAATCTTTAGCTAAGTCTAAATGGAGATGGTCAAGACAGGTCTTGAGAAATTGTTCTCTTGGTAATTCAAAAGAACTGACTTTTGTTTTTCAGTCTTGCAGGTTTGCAATCTCAGTATTATCCTCAACTTCTCACTTTCTCTAATTTCACATAGATAATCAGTGGATCAATATTGCCATTTCTAAATCTGCAATATCTCTCACATCAGATTCCTTCTCTCTAATCACACAGCCATTATCTTTCTTCAAACTTTTATCACTTCTAAATTCCTTGAGATTATTTCAATGGTTTCCTAATTATTTTTCTTACCTCAAGTCTCTTCTCACTTCAGTATATCCTTAGAGTACCAGAGATTTTCCTTAAACACAGATCTGATCTTGTCATCCTATTATTAAATCTTGGTAGCTCTTTATTGTCTTGAGGATAAAATACATATTCCTTTGTTTCATCCTTAAAGTCCTTTACAGCCTGACCCTAATGTACCTTCTCAGGCTAAATAAATATTATATCTATTTCTGCAATTTGGGATCCAGTCAATATAGCTTTGTCTCTGTTTCCCACACTCAGTGCTCCATCTGCCCACTCCTTATCTTCATGCTGTCCCTCTTGTCTGGAATGAACTCCTTCTTCATATCTATCTCACAGAATCTCTCTTTTTCTTTAAAATTCAGGTCAAGCATTACATCCTACCTGAGACTTTGCTGATCCTTTTTAATTACCAGTGTCTTTCCTCCCAAACTATCATGTATTCAATTACTTTGTGTTTATTTATATTTATTATATATTCATTTATTCTGTATATACTTATGCAGATTACCCCAAGTATCTGTAGAGTTTTAAGCTTCATTAACTCTAATTTTGATTTTTAGTTTTAAACCTTAATAATTTTAAACTGCACTAAGAGTTGTAAGATATTCTCTCTATATATGTCTCTCTCATTAGAAAATAGGTTCTTTGAGAATACTTTTTGGTTTTTTGTTTTGTTTTTTGTTGGATTTTTTTTGTATTTGTAACATGAGGATGATACTCTAGGCTACAGTAAGAGCTAAATAAATGCTTATTGGTTGTTTGATTGATTTATTGAAAAGAATATTATGTCAAAAAATGAGGTCTGTCAGGTTTTGTTGATGGGTCTCTTCCAGCAATCGAGTTGAAAATATTCATAGGTCTATCAGTCTTTCAGGTTGATCATATATGCTTGAAAGTGATGAGGTGCCATATTGACAGCTCAGGTAAGAGTCTTGTTCACAAATTTGTTAAACTCAGCTGAGGCAAATGCAGACCATTGTTGGAAATAAATGTTTGCCAATTTCTGTGCTGCAAAGAACTTGAAGAGAGGTGTGGTTAATTCAGTAGAGATTTGATTTGGAAATGAATTGAACTTTACTTTTGAAAAGACATTGTGATAAATCAAGTAGTTTTTCACTTGAAATAACTCTTAATAAAGAAGGGAATGTGAATTATTACTGTAGATTATTATTATTATTATTATTACCAAAATTACTTGGTCACTTCCCTTGGGAAATTAAGTGCTTTTGTTGAACTATGCTATGTAGTCTGACACATAATATGATATTCTCCAATATTTTCAATATCAGAATCAAGCTTAGACCGACAGTCGTGGCTTGTAGCTATTGCTTTCATGTAAACAGTTTCCTAATGTTCTGCAAAGAGTGTGACCCAGATAGAGTGGCAGCTGTCTTCTGGAATAACAGCAGATTTCAAAAGGTATTTTTGTGGATAGAAAATTCGTGTTGATTATTTTGACTCCTTGGACAGTTTCTCTTCTGGCTATACCTTTTTTATCTAGCTCGGATCTTAAATTAAACTAAGGTTTGTAGCAATGAACCAGGTGATTTCGTTAATTTGAAAAGGGTGAAGTATACCTTTAATATGGTCTTATCCTGTAGAAATGGAGTTGACCCAATCTGGATTTATTGTGGCAGTCTTATGATCACAATGCTACCATCAATGTTGTTGAAAAGTCTTGGATATTTCTAATGGATGAAGGCAGTAGTTAAGGGTGGATATTTCTATTTAGAAAGAATTACACAACAAAGTGTAAATGTAAAACTGAGGTGGTAGAAATGGACTTCTCTTTGTCATATTTGATAGCAATTGTATCTTGATCTTTGCATGTAGTTTAATTCTTTAGGGAGGCAGCATAAAGTAATGAATAGAGACAGCTGGCCTTAAAAGCAAAAAGATTTATATTCAAAAACACAGTGGCTATGCTACCATGGGAAAATCACGCATATTAATTTCTAAAATGATAAGAACAGGATTCAAATCCTGCCTCAGATACTTATGCATGAACTTGGTGATCCCAGGCAAGTTAATTAGCCTCTCTGTACTATAGTTTCCTCTCCCTTCTACATATAAACTTCTTTATATTCTTGTGCGTCCATATTTTTACATGCAGCAGCTTCTATGCTATGCTCTTTAAATAAAGTGGATCATCCCTTTATATTAACTGCATATTGAGGTTACTTTCTTCTTTTAAGGTCCAACTAAGGGGCCACTACCTTCAAGGTACAAGAATTCTAGGAGTATGCTGGAATATAGTCACAAATTTATATATTTATAATCTACTCAGAATTTTAAGCCTAATCTACCATACTTTTAAGTCTAATGAACATATTAACCTTTTATTCATCACTTTATTTCATGACAACAAAATGCTCTGATTTATAGCATTTGATGATTTCAGAGGAGTAAATATTCACAATGAAAATTTAAGAATTGCCTCTCTTCAGTTGATTAAAAACTGGTTACAATACTCCACTAGATCTCTCTCCCTTTAAACTTTTCATAGCACTTTATATATACTCCTCCTCCTCCTTTAAGTAGAGCATGGAATTTATAAACTGACATCCCTAATTTTCAACATAATTCATTACATGTGACAATTGCTTATTAAATGTTTAGTAGATAAAATGTTTGCTAAAAATATAACTATTAATAACAATTGTTGCTAAACATATAAGAGGAATACATAAGGAATCATATAGTTAAAGAAGCTGGAAAGGAAAATACATATCTACCCAAGAACAACATTGTTGCATATTCTGTCGTATGAAAGGAATAAGGCATGGAAATAAAGTGCTTCATAGACTATATAAAACACCAAACAAGTGAATGTTGTTCTCTATTTCTTCTACTTTTTTGTCTTTCTTTCCTAAGTAGAAATATGGTAGTGGCTAGAGTGCTGGACCAAAAATCAGAAGGATTTAGGTTTATTACTTATATTTATTAGCTATGGGTCCATGGAAAAGTTCATTAAACTCTCCAAACCTCAGTCTATTCAACTGTAAAATGGAGATTTTAATACTATTTTGGTTGTTTTCAGGCCCAGGTGAGATGACACATAAATTAATTTTCAAACTTTTAAGTACTATGTAAATAATAATTATAACATTATATAATTTCCAGAATATTTATTCTATGTAAAATATAAACGTGACAGTTATGATGGTTATTTTCCCTTCTTCCTTCTTTCTTTCACTTTGTTTTTCCTGTTTCTCATTTCTTCCACATCCCCCTCCCCTTTTCATTATTTTTATGACTTTTGTCTCCATTGTCCTACCCTAATGCCACTTCATGGTGGGGAAATGTCCCTGAGCTCTTGAATGAGATGTTAATAGTGCATAACTCTGGCAGCTTTCAAAAAATCAGAGAGACTTTGTTTGCAAACCTTGTAAGAGCCTTAGTACCTGTTGTCTGGGGTCCAGTCTAAGTTTGGAGACGCTCATTATCAGAGGTTTGACTGCTTGGTAATCAAAGGTGGCAGTGGGCACTAGAAGGCTAGAGTGTCAAAGAAGGTCATACACTAAGACATAGGAGGTTGCAATTTGCTCCCATGGAGGGAATTCATCAAGCTGATGAAACTTCAGGTTTTTGAAGGGTTAAACTATTACGATAATCACTGTGATGGCTAGAATAATGTAAATCAAATTTACTGTCATCCTGAAAAATCTTTTCAATAGAAATCTTTTCAACTCTTTTATAGAGTATATATAACCTTATGAAATAGAGAAACAAGTCTTTTTATCTAGACTTTTTTGGGTTTTTTTTTGAATGAGTGATTTCATAGTTTCATTAATTATTATTATTATTATTATTTTGTTTTTTCAAGACAATGGGGTTAAGTAACTTGCCCAAGGTCACACAGCTATGTAATTATTAATGTGTGAGGTCAGATTTGAATTCAGTCCTCCTGACCAGGGTCAATGCTCTATCTACTACACCACCTAGTTGCCCCTCGTTCATTATATATAAACATGAAAAGTTTATTTCTTAGAGAACAAATGCCAAACTGCTTACTGTTTCATTATTCTGAAAAATATATAGCATTAGCTCTATAGTTTTCTTCATTTTCTTTCCTTCACATTAAGGGGAAGAGAAAGAACAAATACAAAAGGCAGAGTTTCAATTGCTAACCAAGAGCAAAACAAAGCTGGTTAAAAGAGCTAGTGAAAATAACTTAGATAATCTAGCTCAGGGAAAATCAATGATTTGAAAGCTTAAAGGGACCTTAAAGATGATCTAATATACAATGTGCATCTAATGTACAACTCTCTTCATTTTGCAGATAAGTAAACTGAGCCCCCCAGTGGGAAGTGATTCTCTTAAGTTCATACAGGTTGTGCAAGACACAATATGATTTAGTGGATATAAAACCTGGGTCCAAATACCACCTTTCCTACTTCTACCTTTGTGACCCTGTGTAACAAATAATAGCTAACATTTATATGTCTCTTTCATATTTGCAAAGCAGTTTGCATACATCATTTCATTTGACTCTTACAACTTGATGAAGTAAGAACTATTATCATTCTCATTTTATAGATGTTAAAACTGAGGTTCAAGATGAGATAGGGATTGGCCAAGGATCACAAAGCTAGTAAATATGTGAGAAAGAATTTGAGTTCAGGTCTTCTTGTCTCCCAAGTCAAACACTGTAGCTATGTGAGGCCTAATCATTTAATCTCAATCTACTTCAGTTTCCTCCTATATAATGAGGTGATTAGACTTCAATGACCTCCAAGCCAAAGGTGAAGGAGCAAGCCTTTGACTGATCAGGATACTTTTTTAAGTATCTTGAGTATCTTCTTCCCTTAAAGGCACACATACTGTTTGACTTTTCTTGACTCATTTTGGAATTTTCTTGTGAAAGATACTGGAGTTATTTACCATTCATTTTTTACAGAGGAGGAAACTGAGGCAAATGGGTCACATAAATAGTAAGTGTTTGAAGTCAGATTTTCACTCACAAAAATGAGCCTTCTTGACTTCAAGTCTGGCACTCTATTCACTGTACCACCGTGTTGCTCTATGGTTCTGTGAAGTATCTAACTTGTATCCTCTTGAATTCCAGGAAGAGAACCAGTCCCTCTATGTTATATTTAAATTCAAGGCTGACATTGCAGGCAAAATTGTGAAGTAGGCGATGTTCATCTCTATTGCTCCCTGGGCCTTTGCCGTCGGTGCATTAATGGATGACAATATATCACTAGAAGTAGACAGATTTCTCCCCTACCTCTCAAGTTTCATATCTACTTTAATAGTAGCCTTCTTTTACATGGATTCAGTGAAATGATTTCAATATTAGAGATTTCAGATATTGTGACAGTTTTTCAGAAGATATAGGATAGAGAATTCCAGAGTTTGAGAGCTGAAAATTTACTTAGATACCATCCGATTCCTCAACTTACAAATGCAACAAGGCCAAGAAGGGCTTGTTGACTTGTCCAAGGTCCTATAGTTAGTGTATAGCAAATCTGGGTACAATCCAAGTCACCTAATTTCAAACTAGCAAATAGTGTTTATGGTGCCATGAAGTCAGTCAGTCAAAATGTATAACTCTCCTTATTAATATGAATCATGATGAAAATTGTAAATGGTGTTCAATCTGGTCCAAACAGGGAAAGATTTGGTTTCTATTATTTATTTAATTAGTTAATTAAATTTATTAACACATGCCCTTTACTAATAGGGCTCAGAAACCTTGAATAAGAATAAATATCAAAACTAAAGAACAAATTCCTCCATAATATTCATGGAGGACAGAGACTAACTTGAAATACATGCTTTGCATTAGCACCTGAATATCAACTAGATTTAGGTCATTTGGATCAGGAGAGACTAAAGGGATTCTGCAGGTATGGAAATGAAGAAGGTCCAGGAAATGTACATTCTTCATTTTAAAAAAAATTCAATCCTGAGACATACAGAAGAAATATTCTCAACTAGAAATGACTTCCCATGATGCTATTTGGGGAAGGAAATAATCTTGAAAATAATACTGATAATAATAATAGTTAACTTTACATAGAACTCTAACATTTCCCTAAGTGCTTTACAAGTATCATCTCATTCTATTCTCACAACAACCTTTGAAGCAGGCAGTTATCTCTATTTTATGGATGAGGAAACTGAAACAGTCACAGCTTAACTCAGGTCATATACTTAGTAAATGTCTGCAATCGGCTTATGGTATCATTTTCTCATTCATTATCTCATTTGATCCTCACCTCCACAGAGGAGTAGGCAGGTCTTATTTTTCTTTTCCTTATTCCTTGGGTAAAGAGACTGTGAAGTTGAGAGATCAAGGATCATGTTTGAGGAAAAGCAAGGAAACCAGTGTCACTGGATCACATAGAGGTAAGTAAGGTGTAAAAAGACTGGAGAGATAAAAAGTGCTAAATTAAGAAGGGCTTTGATGATGATGATGATGACTACTATTGTTGATTGATTGATTGATTGACTGATTTTTGGCATTTCTTGTTCTTTGTAACTGTTTTCCCTACTTTCCACCCAGCATTTTTCCTACTCCTTTCTTTTTTGTTCTTTGCTTACCAGATTTGCAAACACATTGCCCCCCTCTTTCTCACCAGTTTTTTCAGTTTTTATTCTCTCATTGCCATCCACTTCTTTCAATTAAGCCTCCAAAACCTCTATCCTAACTCAGACACTTATCGCTTGCATGAACTACTGTAATACCCTACTAATTGATCTTTTTGATTTTTTCTTGTAATTTCTTTTTAAATTTTTTCCCCAATTACATTCAAAGATAGTTTTCAGCATTCATCTTTTTGCAAGTTTTTGAGTTTTACATTTTTTATCACTCTCCCTTCCTTCCATCTTTCCCATGACAGTGAACAATCTGACATAGGTTGTACATGTACAGTCATGCTTCACATATTTCAATATTAGTCATATTGTAAAAGAAAAAATAGAACTGAGGGGGAAACCATGAGAAAGAAAGAAAAGAAACATAGAATCTTAAAAAGTGAAGGTCATACGTTTTGTTCTGCATTCAGAATCCATATTTTTTTCCTCTGGATGTGGATGGCATTTTCCTTAAGAGGTCTCTTGATCTGTCCTTGATCACTGAACTGCCAAGAGGAGTTCCATCCATCATAGCTGATCATCTCACAGTGTTGCTGTTAACATATGCAGTGTTCTCCTAGTTATTTTTAATTCAATCAACTCATACAAAGTCTTTCCAGGATTTTTTGAAGTCATCCGTGATTTCTTATGGAATAATAACACTTCATCACATTAACTTTTACAGCCATTCCCCAATTGATGGGAATCCCCTCAATTTCCAATCGACAAAAAGTTACTGTAACTATTTTTGCACATGTGGATCTTTTCCTCTTTTTGATGACCTCTTTGGGATATAGCACTTATAGTGGTATTGCTGGATCAAAGGGTATGCACAGTTTTGTTGGATAGAGTCCCAAATTGTTCTCCAGAATAGTTGGATCAGTTCACAACTTTACCAACAGTGCATTAGTGTCCCAGTTATCCTAAATTCTCTCCAACATTGATCATTTTCCTTTTTTGTCATTTTAGCCAATCATAGGCATGAGGTGACATCTCAGAGTTGTCTGAATATGCATTTCTTTAATCAATGATTTAAAGTATTTTTCAAATGATTATAGATAACTTTAATCTTTTCATCTGAAAATTGTCTGTTCATATCATTTAGCCATTTATCAAGTGGAAAATGACTTGTATTCTTACATAGTGGACTAAATTCTTTATATATTTTAGAATTGAGTCCTTTATCAGAAAAACTGACTGTGAAAATTGCTTTTTAAGTTTCTTTGCTCCTTATAATCTTTATTTATGCAAAGATTTTACAATTTAATGTAGTTGAAATTATCCATTTTTGTAATTTATAATGTTCTCTAGCTCTTGTTTTGTCATAAACTCTTACCCTCTGCATAGATTCAACAGATAGACTAATCCTTGTTCTTCTAATTGTCTTATTAATTGTCTAATTATATATATATACATATATGTATGTATATATACATATATGTATGTATATATATATATATATATATATATATATATATATCCTGTATCCATGTCAACCTTTTCTTGCTGTAGGATGTAAGATGTTAATCTTTGCCTAACTTTTGCCATACTATTTCCAGTTTTCCAAGCAGTTTTTGTAAAATAATGAGTGCTGGGGTGGCTAGGTGCCATAGTGGATAAAGCACTGGCCCTGGAGTCAAGAGTACCTGGGTTCAAATACAGTCTCAGACACTTAATAATTACCTAGCTGTGTGGCCTTGGGCAAGCCACTTAACCCCATTTGCCTTGCAAAAAAAACCTAAAAAAAATAGTGAGTGCTTAGGTACAGAAACTGGAGTCATTGGGTTTATCAATTATTATAGCCATTGACTACTGCTTCTTTTCTATTAATCTTATTGTACTTGTCCACTCTGTTTCATAGCTAGTATCAAACAAGTTTCAATAACTGCTGCTTCTTAATATAGTTTTAGATCTGGCACAGCTAGGTCACCTTCCTTTGCATTTTTTTTTTCACTAATTTCCTTGATATTTTTGATCTGCTCCTCCAATTTTTTTATTTTATTTCTTTTCTCCTTAATTTATCTTCCATACTACTATTAATATGATATTTCTAAAACAATAATCTGACTGGGTTGCCTCCCCGCTCTAAAAAATCTTCAATGTCTTACTATTGCCTCTGAAATAAAATACAAACTTTTCAATCTGATATTTAGATACTTAATCTTGTTTCCAGCCACCTTTCTGGTCAAATTATCCTATTAACTATTTCCTTTACATAACATTTCCTTTTCTAATCACTTGAAGTTACTTTGTATTACTTTCTGCTCACATCTCTCCATGTCCAGTATCATGTAAGCTGCCTGAGGGCAGGGACTGCTCTGTTTTTTACTTTGCATCCCCAGCAACTAACACAACATGTGGAACATGATAAACAATAAATATTGGTTGAATTGAAAATTATCCATCTTTCCTTCAAATAATATTTGTTTATTGATAAGCAATATTTCCCTATTGTTCAGTCATTTTTGGTAGTTTTGTGACATTTGGAGTTTTCTTGGAAATGATACTAGGTTGGTTTGCCATATTTTTCTCCAGTTCATTTTAACGATGAGGAACTTGAGGCAAATAGGGTTAAGTGACTTGCCCAGGGTCATGTAGCTAGTAAGTGTCTAAGGTTAAATTTGAACTCAGAAAGATGAGTCTATTCTGACTTCAGGTCCAGATCTCTTTTTACTGTGCCACTTGCCTGCTTATATCATTCTTACTTCTACCAATAAATCAATGGATGACATTTAATTCAGAAAATAAGTTAAAATCCTAATTGTGTTATTGAATATCTACGTAAATGAATGAATAAATGAAAAAAAACATTAATGAAGGACTTATTTTGTCAAAGCTTTACCATTTCTTCTAATGTGTGGACTATTGGTCAAGGAGTGGTAATTTGGTTTTGAAAGTTACAATGATGGGGTAAAAGTTTGACATAGACTTTAAAGTAGCAATCACAGTATTTATTTTATTATGTAACCAAATCTGAATGGAGTGATTTGAAAGAAGGGCAGTAGTAGTAGTAAGGTAGCTAGTGATACATCCAGAAAGTGTAGTGAAGCATGAATAGCATCACTCTGACCTGTCATAGTCAATCAAATGAAGTCCTCATCAATTAGAACATCAGGTCTCCAAGGCAGGGGTTGCAGGGATGTTCTAGTTCTCCAGGGACTTCTCATCACAAAGTATAGGCATATTCTCTGTATCTTGGGTCCCTGATACATCTTAAAAATAGGAATAATAATAATACCATTTCTGCCTACTTTATGAGTTTGTTGTGACTGAGATACTATATGTAAAAGCTTTGTAAACATACAGAAGTATTGTGATTATTCCCTTTTCTACAAAAGTGGAATTCATAATATTGTTTTTTATCTACTTAATAGGGATATTATTTTTTTAATGAGATGACTCAAATATTTCAATCCCTTAAAGACACACATATTGTATACCTATAAGAAACCCCCCATCATTTTCCTATTTCCTAATTCTCTTTATCTTATTCCCTAATCTCTGTTTTTATATTTATGTAGTTTCATATTTTGAATCTTCATTGCTCATTTTTTTTCCTCTGGAAAAGGGATCATTTTAAAATGGCTTAAAAATGCTCTATCTTTGTTCTAGTGAACTGTATCCAATGATTCTTCACTCAGTATATAGAACGGATAACCACAACAAATCAGGAAACTCACATCTCGATATATACCAAGTGTTACAGGATTGTTGTTCTATTTTCACATGTAGTTCAGACTTCAGAATGCCAGTTTTTCCCTTTCCACCCAACAGCTAGTTTAAGATCAAAGTCTGAAGGATCCTTGGGGGAAAAATTCATTGTCATTTAGTAGAAGGAGAACTGTATTGTAATTCAAGAGAATGAGTTTTATTCTCAATTCTTTCTTGAACTTTTCAAGATTCTGTCTAATCATCTATCTATCTATCTATCTATCTATCTATCTATCTAGTCCACCCCTATATATATATATATATATATATATATATATATAGGGGTGGACTAGATAATCACTAGGATTTTTTCCAGTTCTCTCTCTCTCACTCTAAATTTGTTTCCATTTCTCACTCAGTATAATACATTATATACATGTGTATATAAACACATATACATATAAATACATGTATACATACACAAAAATACACACATAAAATATTTTTAAAAATCAACACACTTTAATCTTCAATAACTTAAACCACCAATATTTTGGGGATATTATATTCTAATAAAGGGGAGACACTATCTTGACTTTATTCTTTGGAGAATTACAATTACTAATTCAGTGCTATTTTCTGATATCATTTGGACAGTTATAGTTCAATAAGTAGTAATGAAAACAACTTTTATCTGAGAGTCTAACGTTCCCTTTGCTGGGGGTCTAGGTGAAGAATGACTGAGTTAATGAACAAATCGGGAGGTCAGTTGACTAAGACATGCTGCTCTCTTACAGAAGGTTACAGAGAGCTAGCATTTGAGTGATATGTTACTTATTGCTTCCTTTTCTATTTACATCAATGGTTCTAATTCAGGAGCCCTAAAACTGGGGTCCATAGACTCCTGCCCCAAGTCTATAGAGAAAATTCAGGGGGACTATGAACATGGATGTGAGAAAATTACACCTTTACTTCAATATAATTGTATCTCTTTGTATTCTTATGAATTGATATGGTTCTTCCTTCTCTCATACAGATCATAACTTACCATATCATTTTTTCCACTGTAATTCAGGCCCTTCTCCCACATCCCCAAAGAAGATCTACCCAACACTTTGAAAACCTTCCTTTGGATAATACACACATATATCTATCTATCTATCTACCAATCATATATCTATCTAGATATACACACACTCAGAATTGTTCTTTCATATGTCAGAACTGAATTGTATAAAGAGAGAACTAATTTGAAATAAAGTTTAAATAATAACCTGCATTATCTGACACCCAAGCAACATACTGCCAACTTTTAATTCTCAAAATATCTGTCTGCAGTTTGTAGAACATAAGTAGTTTTCATTATTAATGCTTTTCAGCTGATGGAACTCAGTTACCACAAAGTGGAATGACTTCACCAAGATTGATTATTGGTGGGGAGTAATGTTAGAATTTAAAGCTTTGTTTATCAAATATTGATCCCCCATTTTATATACTAGACTGAACTTCAAATGAAATTGAATCATCATTCAGTGGAACTTTAAAGGAAGCATTCATATGAAAAGAAACTCAAAAGAAAAGATTATTTATGGAAAATCATTTTTGGGGTAGTCACAACCTGAATTTAAGTATTTTACTCTTGATCTGAAAACCATGGAACTGGGTTGAAATTTGTGACTCATCTATTTCACATAAATTTTGTGAATCCCTTAGATGAAAAAAAAAAAGCATTTTTACAGGTTGGCTCAAATATTTTCTTCTCAGAATAGCCATTTAAATTAATGCTTCTTATATCATACAAAGGGTCCTGTGACAAGACAAAACTTCTCATTCAGAATTATCATCTGAAACACTGATGGCTTGCCCCATCATACCAAAACATTGGTATCGGAATAAATGTGTTGGGAGAAAAAGGGTATCAGTGAAATCTGACTTACTTTTGGAAA
Organism: Macrotis lagotis; assembly: GCF_037893015.1. Lineage (NCBI taxonomy): Eukaryota > Metazoa > Chordata > Mammalia > Peramelemorphia > Peramelidae > Macrotis > Macrotis lagotis. Next base: position 122,818,887 of record NC_133661.1, read on the forward strand.
TAATCCAAGAAAGAGGTCAGATGAGATAATCTCTCTGTTGCATTTATCTTTGACATTTTATGATTCTCTATGAATTTGCTCAGAGATTACAAGTAGTCACAACTTTTTGATAGCAAATTAAATTTTATATTTGCATAGAAAAATATTTTCAGATTACCAGATATGGCAGGGAGTCCCTGGGAGGAATAAAATTGGAAACAGCAATAGCAATAGTCACCTACCATTGAAGACTTGTGAATCTCATTACCGAATCACAAACACTATAATCCATTTACCTAAATACAATAAAACTTTCTGGGTGTACCCTCATAGCAAACATTGGCATGTATTAGACTATGTGATTGTAAGAAAAAACAGACAGGATATGAGAGAGACAACGGGAATGAATATGTGGTGCAGAGAGTTAGATTGATCACAGACTCATCCTCTTTAAGCTAAATATTTATATTCAACCAAAGAGGCAAACCCAAGACAAAATGAATACTATAAGAATTAATGTCAAGAGATTAGAGTGTCTCTCTGAGCCGGAACAGTTTGTTGCTAATTTGGAGGGAAAACTGATCCAACACACAGCTGACAACAATGGAGCAGAAAAGGAGTGGGCAGCTTTCAGACATTTGTTATACAGCACTGTATTTACTCATCTGAGCTAGAACACTCACAAACATCAAGACTGGCTTGATGAAAATGATGGGGAAATACAGTAGCTACTAAATGAAAAAATGAGAACTCCACAGGCTTCACCAGCAGGATGGTTCATCCATTTTTTAAGAATGCAGTATTAAATTCTATCAAAAGTAAAGTCCAGAGGCAGTGGATAGAGCACCAGCCCTGGAGTCAGCAGTACCTCAGTTCAAATCCGACCTCAGACACTTTCTAATTACCTAGCTGTGTGGCCTTGGGCAAGCCACTTAACCCCATTGCCTTGCAAAAAAACCCATTAAAAGTAAAGTCCAAGCCAAACTTAGAGAGATGCAGGATTCTTGGCTCAGTAAGAAGGCAGATGAAATACAACTTTATGCAGATAGTAATAAACTGAAATGTTTTTATGATGTCCTGAAGGCCAAAGACATATGGTACATCTCAACTACTCAGTGCTGATGGATCCACATTGATTAATAGGGACATGATCCTAGAGAGATGGGCTGAATACTTCCATAGGATTCATCAATCAACACAAAAGTCATTGACCATTTACATCAAGTTGAAGTCAATCAATCCCTAGCTGAAGTTCCAACTGAAGAAGGGATTTTGAATGCAATTAGGCACCTTTCAAGTGGCAAAGCACATGGTACTGATTCTAGTGCAGCTGAGATCTACAAGGTGGGAGTCTAGTGCTCATCCAAAACCTGATTTAAATTTTCCAGGTTTTATGGCTAAGAATTCAAGGAGGCCTCCATCATCCATCTCTATAAAGGTAAAGGGAATAGATTGTCCTATGACAATCACAGGGATATTTCTTTTTTAGTCAGGCTAGTAAGATTCTTGCCAGAGTCAGTCTCAATAGGCTGATCCTTAACCTGGAAGATGGTCACCTCCCTGAGAGCCAGTGTGGTTTCAGGAAGAGTCGAGGAACAGTTAATATGGTGTTTGCTGTCCAACAACTCCAGGAACAAAAGAGAGGTCTGTATAATCACATTTGGAGATCTGACCAAGGCCATTGATACCATCAGTCTCAAAGGTTTATGGAATATTATGTCAAAATTTGGATGCCAAGAGAAGTTCATTAGATTTGTATGTCAATTTCATGATGGCATGCATGCCCGGGTTCTGGATAGTGCACTATATTCTCAAGATTTCCCAGTCACCAATGGAGTAAAACAAGTATGTGTCCTTGCTCCCATACTTTTTAGCATGATGTTTTCAGCCATGTTATCAAATGTCTTCAATGAGAACGAACATAGCCTCAAAGGCAGCTACTGTACAGATGGCAAATTCTTCAACTTGAAAAGTCTACAAGTCAAGACAAAAATGGAGGAATGTTGGTGTATGATCTTCCATTTGCAGATGATTGTGCACTCAATGCAGCCTCTGAAGCTGAGATGTAAAAAAGAATGCTTTGATTCTCTGCTGCTTATGCTAATTTTGGTTTAGCAATTAACACCAAGAAAATACAGGCACTCTATCAGTCAGCACCACACCATCTCTATGTGGTACTATTGAGTTATGCAAATGGAGAAGTTTTGAGTACTGTGGACAAGTTCACTTACCTTGGCCGTATCCTTTCCAAGGAGGTACATATTGACAGTGAGGTTGACACTTGCATTGACAGAGCAGGTTCAGTATTTGGGAGGCTCTGAAAGAAAGAGGTATTGGGGGAGAGAAGAGTTATTAGACTGACTACCAAACTGAAGGTCTATAGAGCCATTAATATGTTGACCTCATTGCTATATACCTGCAAATTCTAGACAGTCTACCAGTGCCATGTCAGGAAACTGAATTGCTTCTATTTAAATTGTCTTAGGAAGATTCTGAAGATCACCTGGTAGGAGAAGATACCAGACACTGAGGTTCTTTCTTGAGCTAAACTGCTTAGCATTCCAACGTTACTGCAGAATGCAATTATAATGGACTGGATACATTGTTAGAATGTCAGAGGTATGCTTGCCAAAAAAACTTATATGGAGAACTCACACAGGGCAAGCACCCTCAAGGGGGTCAGAAGAAATGATACCATTACTTCCTGAAGGTCTCATGGAAAAACTTTAGAATTGATTGTACAGTATGGGAGACAGTGGCATAGGACCATCCAGCATGCCATGCCCTCATCAGTGAAGAATTCTCTATGAGGAAGGCAGAATTGAAACAACTCAAAGGAAACATGACATCTGTAAGTTTAGAGTACATGGTCTATTTGTGCCCAACCTGTAGAGCTTTCCAAGCTCTTATAGGTCTCATCAACCACAGTTGGATACACTGCAATTTGTCTCAAACGTGATGATGTCATTTTAATTTTTCATAACGAAGGACAAGAACCAACTTTCCTTTTAAAAATAATTTCTTAATCTGAGTGTTCTCCAAGGTTTCATCTTTGCTCCATTTTCCTCTTCCTTTCGAATTCTGCAAGGCTATCATCTCTTCACAGCAAAATTCTGAATCTGTCTGTAGCCTTGGTGTTTCCTATAGCCTAACCTAAAGGATATATTTTTGTCTGCTAGGTGGTTCAGTGGATAGGATCCTGGGATTTTAACTATTTTGAACGTCTTCTTTAACAGTAAACCTGCAACATCAACTTGTATCATATATGTTTTTAAAATTTGGAATAAAAGAGGCATTATAAAAAACCATGAAAGCTGCTATGCAAGTCTGGAGATACTGGCTTGGCTATCAACTCAATGATGATCTAGTACTAGATTTACAGAAAGAAGCTGCAGAGAAAAGGGATGATGGTAGCTAGGTGGTAGAGAGGAGGTAGTAGAGATGGAACTTTAATTCTCCCTTTGTTCACATTTCATGCAATTCCTCTCAACTCTAATGATATTTAATAAATAACTTTCTAACAACAAGAACTATCTAAACTATAATAGATTTTTAGATTAGATAGCCAACTCCCCATTATTGGAAGTATGCAATCAGAAGCAAAATTGCAAGCAGTTAAGTATTTCTTTGTTGGGCAGGAAATGGTAGTTCTTTCTAACCTGAGTCTTTTTTTAGTCTTACTATTGTCATCATCTCCCAGTAATTCCAGAGTTGCTTTTTCTCAGATATTAAAGTGCTCTTACATCTAATCAAATAACTGGAAATGTATATGTTCTTATATGAAATTGTGGATAGCATATTATTAAGAGAATATTATCTTTATTAACTTAGTCTTCATTTTCAGGGCTGATGAGTTGCTGTCCCTGGAAAGCTGGAACCTCAACTTGGCAAACTGTGAATGATTGATAATAGGCAACTGATCCTACTTGGCCAAGGCTTTTGGCCTGAAAATCTGTTCTGCTGCATATCATCCACTCCTCCCCAGATGTTTTGATCAAGAGAGATGCCAGACACTTGAAAATGTAATACTTGCTGCCAATTCTGGGCTAAATGGAAAGTGTAAAGACTGATTTATGAATAACGCAGAGTTAAATTTCAAAAAAGAAATTGTCCCATCATATCTCTACACCTGTGTGTATTCAATCTCCTGATATGTGGGCTGTCTCCAGGTTTCAATCTATGTTCCCAGCACACAGGCCCATAATTACAATTCACTTTTTGAGTTTGTTGTCTTTTCTAGGCAGTGTGATTATGATTTATTAGGGATTGAATGTATTTAGTACCCTGTCTCCCATATGGTTTTGTACAAGAAACTATTAACTAGAGATCATGTTCATATTTAGTATGTGATTTTACAAAGATATGCAAAAATCCAAGTGTATTTTTATAAAAATAATTTTTGCAACCTTATATAAGATTCAGTTTTCATTTAAACACACATACACATGTCCATGTACATATATTTCTCTATACACACATGTAATTCTGCCTAGCATAATAAAAATTTCCATACCTATTTACATACCAACTATGCCTTAACTCCTACTGATTAATCTTGACTTTTGCATGCTGCTTTATGATAAATGTTCAAAAGGACTATTTGCGACTGATCTATAGCAGAACCTTCGAAACTCATATTGGACTGATCAGTCACAAAGACACTGTACCTTGACCTCAGCCTTATAAAGTCATTGGTCTTCTTCAAGTATAGAGAATGAAAAGCAACATCATCACAGTTGTCATCCATCTAGTCCAAGGGTTTTAACCTGTTGTTGCTTTAATCCCATTTAGAATCTATGGATATATTTTCCAGTCATCTGTGAACTTTTATGGGGAAACTACACATTTACTTAAATATACTTGATTTTCATTATAATCCTCTGAATTTTTCTTTAAATTTAAATTAGAATCTAAGTTCTTAAAATAAGACTAGAAAGTCATAGAAACATAAATATTGTCATGGGTTTAAAGCTGGAATGAACCTTAGAAGACATTTAGGTCAATCCCCTTATTCTACTGATGAATCATCTGAGAACTAGAGGTTAAAAACTTACCCAAGATCACACAGATAATCTTGCAGTGGCAGAATTTGACCTTAAGTTCTTAATTGCTAAATCCAGGACTCTTTTCCTGGTACCACACTCCTTGCCCAAACCAGGTCATGGTCCTAATAATCCCCAAATGCATTGTTTATTTCTAGCTCCTTATCTTTGTTCATGCTATACCTTGATTAGAATTCCCCATATTTGCTTCCATTTGCCCCCTCAAATCTTGGTTCAAATCTTGTACTTAACTAAGGAGCTTTTCCTGGTTGCTTCCAACTGATATTGATCTTTCCCTTCCCTTCCCTCCCTTACAATGTTTTTTGTCTATGCTATAAACATGAACATTTAATCATGTGTGGACATCAGTTGTTTTCAAATTGTTCTAAGAGCATCAGTCATTTCCCCCAATTAGTCTCTGGTTCATTCAACCCAACAAGCATTTATTGATAGTTTACAATTTTCATTACAATTTTCATATCCTTTGATTCATTGCTAGATACATCCCTCAAAGTTTATATGCTACAAAAGCCATACTTTCTCATAAAAATAGAAAAATAGTCATATGTTATGGAAATAACTAAGCAAATGATGGTACCTAAATGTAGTGGAACCCATAATAAATGATAAATATGATGAGTATAGAATAACATGGAAATGTTGCAAAGTCATGTAAACAGAACCAAGAAACTAGCGCATACACAATGGACATAATGAAATAAATGGAAAGAAAGCAAATTCGACATTACAAATCTGTCCCTGAAAAAAATGAGAAAATGCACCTATTTCCTTTCTTTGAAGAGATGGAAGATGTGTGTGCAGAACATTGCATATATGGTCAGTCTTAGATGATAGGTTGATTTGCTTTGCTGAGCTGAACTAAAAAAGCTGAACTTTTTACCCTCTCATGTAAGTCTTTGTAATAGGAGAGGGATCTCAAAGTAAGAGAGAGGAGGGGGACATATTCACATTTGAAAATGAGATAAAAACTGAAGATATCAATGTAAATATTAAAAAGAAAATGTCCTATGTAAAAAAATCCTGTCTTTGAGACCTTTACAATAGCAACAGCAAAAGTGCTCAGTGGGAAGAATCTGGAAAAGGGATTAGGAGTTGAACAGAACAGCCAAATAAAGCCCCTTTTTCTCCATAGTACCTTTCTCTGGGCCATTGACTCTCTTTATGAAATCGACTTTTCCATCAATATTTCCTTTTTTCTAATACTGAATGCTATTAGTTGTCTACATTATGAGCTTTTCACAGATGGGAGACATTGAATAGAGTATTAGAAATGAATTGGGAAGAATTGCTTTTCAAATTCCTTAAAACTGTATCTGTGTGACTGATCAAAGAACTTAACCTTTCTGAGTCTCAATTTATTCATTTGTAAAATGGGTATGATATTATATGAGCCTCTGTCTCATAGAATATTATTATTATTAGGGTCTTGCAATTTTGTGGTACTACCTCACATCTATCAGATTGGCTAAGATGACTAAAAGGGAAATGATAAATGTTGGAGAAATTGTGGGAAGATTGGAACATTAATGTACTATTGGTGGAGTTGTGAACTGACCTACCCATTCTGGAGAGCAATATGGAACTATACCTCAATAAACAATAAAAATGATCATACCCTTTGATCCAGCAATATCATACTAGACTTATACCCAAAAGATTTTTTAAAAATGGGGGAAGCATCACATGTTCAAAAATATTTATAGCAGCTCTTTTTGTAGTGGCAAAGAATTGGAAATTGAGCCCATCAATTGGGGAATGGTTGAGCAAGTTGTGGTATATGAATGTTATGGAGTACTATCATTCTATAAGAAACAATGAATGGGGGCAGCTAGGTGGCGCAATGAATAGAGCACTGGCCTTGGAGTCAGGAGTACCTGGGTTCAAATCTGATTTCAGACACTTTCTAATTACCTAGCTGTGTGGCCTTGGGCAAGCCACTTAACCCCATTGCCTTGAAAATCTAAAAATAAAAAAAAAAATAAAAAAAATGAATGGTAGGACCTTAGAGAAATATGGAATTACCCAAACTGATGCAGAGTGAAGAGAGCCAAACCAAAAGAACATTGTACACATTAATAACAACATTGTAAGTAGATCAACTCCTGCAGCAACTTTAATCAGTTCAGACATCTAGGGCAATCCTGGAAGCCCTGTTATGGACAATGCCATTCTTATCCAGAGGAAAACAAAAGTAAAGAAACAAACCAATCCCCCTCCCCGAATCTGAATAGATACTGTGTTCACTTTTTAAAAAACATCTTTTATGTTTTTTCCTTCTATCCCATGGTTTTCTTTCGTTTCCCCAGTCCTAATTCCTCATACACAAAATGACTAATATGTAAACATGTTAAACACAAATCTTTTCCTAGACTGATGCTGAAGGAAGGCTGGTAGAAAAATATATAACATAAATATGCAAGTGGATAAAGGTTGGAAAATTTTCATAACATGTAATTGGAAAAAAGATATGAAAAAAAGAAAAGTTACAAATGCAAAGAAAATTATTAGAGTTTTGCTATCTCAAAGCCCATGTCAAATAGCCAACAAGATCAGTTAAGAAAATTAATACTATAACCCAGCTATAATTAGTTTTTAACCAATAATAGCTGATGTTCATTTAATCATTTAAAATTTACAGATGCCTTGCTGCAAATTATCTCTGAATCCAAAAACCCCATCAGGAGGTAGGTACTTATATTGTTATTTTTATTTTATAGATAAGGAAGCACAAGCTCAGAAATTTGACCACAAAGACGTAGTTTATAAGACTCAGAAGCAAGATTGAAACCAATCTGTTCCCTGATATAAAGCCCAGTGTTCTTGCTGTTAGCTCAAGGGACTGTCACCAACAAATTCCAGATGGGGAATCTGCAAGCTTGTATTATGGTCCCATCTCTATAACCAAATAGAACTGTAACTTGGGACAAGTCAATTCATATCCTTGGGGTCCAACTTCCTTAACTGTGAAATGACAGGGCTATTCTAGTAGCCTCTAATATCCTTTCCAACTCTAGTCCTTGAATGAATGAATGAATGAAACCATATTAATTAATTACTTACTATTTGCCTAGTGCCCTGCTAAGTGTTGGAGACAGAAATAGAAAAATTGAAACTGTAACAAACTGTAACTATTGCCAAAGACATCATATCCTAAAATTCCACAGATAGGCTATACTTTATTGACGGACTAAAGAGAGCAGGGAGTAGTAGGCATTGACTGCTCCTAGAAGTTCTGCCTAGAGGTTTGGTGATATGATTTGCAGATGCCATTTCTCCCTGGATACTAATAATGATTTGAAAAAATCAGTGGTAAAATGGTCCAAACATTTGTTCCCCAATTCTCTATAGTAATAAGTAAAGGTCTCATTCCCACCTTGTATCTTTCTGGAAGTCTCACAAAGACAAGGCAGATTGTCTCACTTAATAATCTTTTGGGGAGGGGAGGAATTAGTTGACAAGCTAAGTCAGTGATCTAGGAAGCAAATATATAATTATTTCCCTGGCTGGTTATGCAAAGAAGATGAGACAGCTGAGCATCCAAATGATGCCAGACCAGACTTTCATGTAGACTGTCTTTCTTATTATATTCTTTCTGTTCTTCTGTCTTCTTGTCTCTTTTTCCAGATGTTTCCATTTTTTTTTTTGCTGCCTACTCTTCCCTCTTTCTGTTTCATTACCTACTTCTTTCTCTACTTATGGTCTGTTTCTCTGGTCCTTCCACCCTTCCTCCCTCTCCTATCCTTTTCTTCATTTTTGCTTCTGCCCCCTTCAATGGTCCAGTACTTAACTATGATTTCATTCAAACTCAACTGTTCTCATTTGTCTAAATTGGCTATCTGAGATATAATCATCATTTAAGAATTGCTTAAGGAAATTAAGGAAGATAATAACCTTTCTTTTAGACTTTTGTTTTCTACACCAATTCCAACTCCAAATATTAAGATTATTCATTATTAATCTTTTAATTTTAATTTTAAATTCTCTTTTTCCCTATTACTCCCTGCCCCCATGGCTTAATCTAGCCCCATCACTTCCTATTAACCACAGCTTCAAAAATTCAACTTTCACTATGAGAGTGCCAGGGGCTCAGCATCCCTCTCCTATTTATAAGTTAACTGCTTTGCAAATTGAAATGCTATAAATAGCCTGATTTATTAAATCATGCATATAGTTTTCTACTTTTCAGAAGATATATGATATAGCAAAAAATCTCTTCACTCTGAATTATCTTTTATTTCATTATCAATGAATTGGACATAGTTCTCCTTTGCTTTAACAAACTTTAGTGATTTCCCATTGTCTCCTGAATGAAATTTGAGGTCTTGAGCTTGACTTTCAAAACTCTGCTAGACTTGCTCTGCCTTTCCAGCCTAATCTCTTACTATGCCTCTCTATTTGTCCTATGTTTTAGCCATGTTAGTCCCCTCATCATTCATCTTCAAGGTCTTGCACCTTTCTACCACCATGGCTTTAATCATGCTCCCCTCCAAGTTTTATCTGTCAAAATTCTATCCATGCTTTCAAGGGCCAACTTGAATGACCCTTTTTCAGAAAGCTTTCCTTGATCCCCGACTTCTAAAAAATTTCCCCAATTCTCAATTCTTATGGAACTTTGTTCTTCTTTTAGTGCTTTAGAGAAAGCACTGGAACCACAGCTTTCATAGTTAGGAGCTCTCAGGGGAGGAAATGATCTTTACTGTGTGGACTTTCTAGTTTTAGAGAGTTGCCTAGAGCACTAAGAGGTTAAATGATTTGCTTACAATCATTCAGTTAATATAGGAAAGAGGAATGACTTGGATGCAGATCTTCCTGGCTTTGAATTAGCTCTCTATTCATTATTCCACTCTTCTCATTTAGAACTTATGCTGTTTGGAATTGCAGTTATTATTATTCCCATTATTGTCTCTACTAGACTACAAGATACTGCCCACACATTGACAAAGATGATACCTAGGGCTTAGTAAGCAGATATGTGTTAAATGTTCACATGTATAAAATGCAGATGTTAGTTAAATGCAGAAATTTGTGAGATGTCTGTTTGTGATATCAAGTGATTAACTAGGAAAACAAATTTCTTGATCAACTTACGACTTTATGTTTGTAAAACTGAGAGGACATTGTCATACATTTTTTTCTATTTGCTCTAGAATTCTGCAGCTTTGAAAAAACACAAAGAATTTAGATTGTTGTCTCCAGGCTTACATACTAGATATTTACATGTAGTGCACTGCTTCTTATGATAGCTAATGTTTCCTCTCCAAAGTGAGGAAAAGTGCTCAAAGTTGAGGAATAACCTAAGTCAGCACCTATAAAATATAGGAGGTGTTTGCTGCTAAACTCCCCCACTATCCTTTCTGTTTCTCCTTCAACTTCCAGAAGCATGGGTTTAGGTCAAGGGGAGGTAGAGGCATGAAATAGTGAAAATGACCCTAGGGCTGGGAGTCAGCGTTCTAGTCTTTATTCAGTTACCAAATAACTCAATCTGATGATCTCAATCCTTCTTCCATTGTTAAAGAAACTTATTGTACTAAATGATTTTACAGGTCCCTTCCAAATCTCATATTCTACCTATAAGTACCCTGTAATATTCATGAAAGTTTCTATAGCTCCTCTTTGAGGTATAGATAGTCTCATAGAAAAAAAAAATTGAGGATAGTGGGAGAAAATTCTCTTAATCAGCCAAGCACTCTGTAATTTCATGGACTTTCCAATGACACTGTACACATCAAAATAGCTAAAAATGTTTCTGGAAATTCATTCAGATGGACAGAAAATTATAATATAGATTGGATCTCTTGCAAATTATTGCCGAATGAGCAGCTCCTGCCAAAATGTCCATAATTTCATTCTCCTCTAGATTCTCAAGATTCTTGTGGGTATTTCTTCTCCATGATATCAACTATGAGAATATATGGAGATTTAGCAAGTGTCCTCACATGCCCTAGACAGCAGACATGTACTGCTAAATTAGTCTGATAATGGAAATTGTTGCATTGATGAAATACCATCACCAAATTACTTCCAAATTCTCTAAGGCACTGAATCAAGGAGGTTGGTATCATATCAGTGTGGTGTCCTTGCAAATACAGTTGCTGTAATTGTAGTTGCTGTATAAGTGAATGACAGTTTCAAGGTTTTTTTAATTTGTTGGAGTTTTTTTGAAGTGACAGTAATAAAAAAATGTAAGTTTTTTTGAAGGACTGAAAAATGTTTGACACTTAAAAAAACCAAAATTATGGGCTTTATTTTTATTAGTATTTCTAAATTGATAAGGATCACATAGCAAATAAGTACCTGAGGTCATATTTGAACTCAGGTTTTACAGATTGCAGGCTCTGTTCTTTATCTACCATATTACCTACCTCAAGTCAATTTACCATACAGCTATTAAGAACATCTATATTAGTAGTAGATTGTAATAGGTAGAATTCCAGGATAGGAGTCAGGAAGACAAGAATTCCTATAATGTCTGTGACAGATTCCTATTGTATGAGAATGAGCAAGTTATTTGATCTTTTGTTGCTTCTTCCCCAGTGATTATCTCTTGTCCCCTTGACCTCCCTCAATTTTCTTAGACTACAAGTTACAGATGTTCCTAATCTGTTTAAGTCAAGGGAGCTCCTTGTACAAATGAAGTAATAGATCTAAATACTTCCCTCAACCCACCTGCACCCCTTATTAAAAAATAAACAAGATACTTTACTAGACCCTAGAGTCTTGACTTGCCCAAGGTAGCACAACACTGAAATGAAAAAAAAGTTCTAAAAGAATTTATAATCTACCAAGAAAGAGTTCATACATAAGGACAATTTATTCTACCTTGCAGTAAAATTAGAATTTGAAATTACATTTGGTAGAAACATGTCTTGCTTATTAAGTCAGAATAATAATAAATGGGTTGGATATAAACAGGGTCTGATTAATGTAAATAATAAGCCTCATGGATTGTAAGCTATTTTATAAGTACATTAGAACTAGAAAACTTAGGTACCATCTAGTTCAAATTAGTCATGATACCAACAAGGAGAATGAGACCAAAAGGATGAAGTAATTTAAACTAGGACACATTATGAAATAGATACAAAAGTAGGAATTAAGTCTGCTCAGACTGATTTCAAAGAACACCACTCAGTCATCACTGCCCTATGACAGACTAAAATAGGCCAGGACATTTAAAAAATAAAATCTTTAGTTTTTATCATCCTCTCTTAAGTTCTTGACTCGATCTTTTTCTTATAAGATGCCCACTGTATTCTATCCAATGCTATATATCTATGATCAGAGCTATGAGGTTTGAGATTTATCCAAACTATGGAAGTTCTATATATAATTTTATGATGGAATAAATTATATATATGTATATATATATATACATAATCAGAGAATCCTACCTCAAAATCATAATGAGCATTAAGTTTTATCTTTTCAGGTTAGAGATGAAGAATTAGAAGTATATGACATTAAGTTAAGTGATTAACCCAAGATATCATATGACAGATTATTAGCAGAACACAACTAAAATCTAAATCTCCTGACTCCAATATTAGTGTTCTGACCAGGAAGCCCAGCATAGTAGAAAGATCATTAGACATGAGATCCAAAGATCACAAGTTTTATCCATTGGGGAAAATTTTTAAAAGTACAGGTACATGAAAGTGATGGAATATAGAATGGAGACAAAGAATGATTAGAAGGCATGTGAACTGATGCAAAATAAAATAAATGCAACAAGAAAAACTATAGACCAAATGAATACTAGCAATGTTAATGCTCTTTTAAAAAACTTAGAAAATTGAAACTGAATGCTCTGAAATTATATTGATACAACTGGACTCCAAAGAGGAGTTATGCGTCTTCTCAACAGAGATAGGGATCTATTGTTATCAAACAATTCATATAATATCATACTTTTCTAATTGTTCATTGGTTTTGCCAAACTGTTTCTCCATATCTTATTTAGTTTATTTGTTTGTTTAAAGCAATGACTCCCTGGGACAGGAAGGGCTAAATTAGGAAATATCAGGGATATAAAAATAGAAAATATAAACAAAGCAGTATTTTAAAAACAAAAGACCAGGGATTTAAGCTCCAGTTCCAAAATTTGTTTGCTGTGTAACTATATGTTAGCTGAGTGACTATTACTGCCAAAATTTATAACACTTTTGTCTACTTTATCTGATGCAATAAAAATGCTGGTTGTAAAATAAGTTCTTAGTGATGTGCAAGGAGCATTGGAGAAGTCCAAAGTATTTATTAATGCCTAACCCTTTTAGGTTAGGCAGCTAGATGGCATAGTGTAAAGAGTGCCAAACCTGACTTCAAATCTGGCCTCAGAAATTAACTAGTTATGAGATCTTGGGCAAATCAATTAATCACATTTGCTTCATCTGATAAATGAACTGGAGAAGAAAATGGCAAATGATTCCAGTAGCTTTGCTAAGAAAACTTCAAATGGAATCATGAAAAGTTTGTCATGACTGAACAACAAAACCCTTTCAGATCTGAAGAAACACCAACAATCAAAACAATGAGAATTCATAATCCTACTAATCTCTTAGCGTTATACATTTGATGAATTCATAAAGAGAATTGAAAACTATGACCAGAAGTAGGAGAGCATTTTCTATTCTCAATTCATCCATGGACTCTTTATTTTGTTACTGAATTAGGCATTGAAATATCTACCATTTAGTCCTATCTTTGGACATTTTGTGATCAAGAAAGCAATATGAGTCCTGCCATAGTGTGTTAGTTATATAATTTATGGAGTGATGGTCAGGAAGTTGTAGAGACCCTAGAAGACACCTTTAGGGCACCGAGAAAGTGACCCAGGTTTTTGTCTTGAAAATGCATGTCATTTTTTTAAAATGGCAGGTCACTCTCAATGGTATCTCAAAAATTTTATAAATTTTCTCATGCTATGCTCCTAATGTAGACAAGTCTTGTCTTCTCATATGTAAGTGAGATTCAAAATATTTTACCTCTCTCTTTCCTTCTTAGGAAATTTGTAAGGAAAGCACTTTGTAAACTGTAAAATACTGGTAAAATGAAAGTGATTATTATTTCAGTTGCATCAGCTCTGTGCTTTGCTTTGTCTGTTGATACATAGTCTGATATTTTTCCTCTACCAGCTGTTATTTTTTATTTCTTTTTGCAATATCTGGGGAAATTATAGCTGCTTTAATAATAAAACACAATGAGGAAGCACATTGATTTTCTATAATTATTTAATCAATAGGCACCTTGCATAACCATTCTTTGGCTGGCAGGTTTGGCACAAAGTATCTAAAAAAACCTTAGCAAGGAAGGAATGCTATAAAGTCTGTCTCCTGATTATGGTTCACTTGCACTCCTAGATAATACCTTTGCACCTTTCCCTATTAGAAGATACGTCATTCATTTAGAGTTATATATATATATATATATACATATATATATATATATAGATAGATAGATAGATAGATAAATATGTATTATCTACCAATCTACTATATACCTATATATCCATCTATCTATTTCTATCTCTATCTATCTATCTATCTATCTATCTATCTATATCACCCATGAACTTCCCATTATCTCTCTGCTAGTACAAGTTATTGACTTCAGAAAAAACTCAATCATTTAAGTGAGCTTTCTGGAAGCCATGTGTTCAAAATTAATAAAGAAACTCACATCTGTTCAAGTTTTCTCATCTCTTTCTAATTAAAGTTTTATTAGGAAAATGTAATCACATATAACAAAAGAAAGATCCAATGGCAGATGAAAATGTAAATACATACATGATAAAGAGATGCAGGAGTGTGATTCTCTGCTCCAGGAAAGGAAAGAATATGGCTTTGTTTGTAGCTTACACAGAGGCTCAGCGAATAGAGCTCTGGATCTGGAGTTAGGAAGACTAGAGTTCAAATTGGTCTCAGATACATGATAGTTTTGTGTCTCTGGGCAAGTCACTCAATTTTTATTTTCCTAAATGCATTAGGGAATAAAATGGCAAACAACTTAATTAATTTTGTTAAGAAAACCCTATGAATAATACTAATATGCCATACTCCACAGAGTCACTAAGAGTTGGGCATGACTGAATGGTTAAACAACAACAGCAACTTTCATGCACATGGACTCATTGGATCCTCACTGGATCAACCCAAGGAGTAGGTTTTGCAGGGATAATTCACTATTTCTTTGGTCTCAGTTTTTTCAGTGTGAAAATCAGTTCTATTACATATTAGTTGTATGTATTATATATATATGAAGAATTAGGGCTTAGATAAAAGAAAGTAAACCATAGAATGGGAAGGAAAAACATAAGAGCAGTTTTAAAATAGTGAGCTTATCCATTGAGATTCTGTGTTGTTTTCCCCCCCTTCTGGATATAGATAGTGTTGTACATCCCAGGTCTCCCAGGGTTGTCCTTGATCTCTGAACTGCTGAGATGAGCTGCATGCATCATAGTTGATACCACCTCACACCTATCAGATTGACTAAGATGACTAAAAGGGAAAATGATCAATGTAGAGGTTGTGGAAAGATTGGGACATTAATATTCTGTTGGTGGAGTTGTGAACTAATTCGACCATTCTGGAGAGAAAATTTTTTCTGACTTTTATTATTTAATTAAGTTATGTAGAGTGCTATTAAGTTAAATGACTTTTCAACTTAAATTTTCTGTCTCTAAAATTTCTTTATATGTGTTAGATTCAATTTAATTTAATATATATTTATGAAATGCCTACCAGGTATTTACCTGGAACTGTCCTGAGTGCTGAAGTGAAACAGTTAAAATGCAAATGCCCCAGACCTCAAGAGGCACAAAGGGAAGCAGCATGTTATAAACAAAAATAAATATAGAATACATACAAAGTAAATGCAAAGTCATAATGTGTCATCAATTTGAAGGTGATAAAAATATTCCAAGCAAGAAGAGATTAATACTTGTAATACATGTTCGCTAGAGCTAAGGATTCCAATGTGCTTATAGAGGTAAAGGAGAAAATACTAGTCACAGAGGACAGCTTTCTCCCAAGTGTGGAAGTGGGAGGTGCAATGGTGCTTGTGAAGAATGACAAGTAGATCACTTAGGAAATGAGTAGTGCCAATAGTAACAGTGATATGTGTGTGTGTGTGTGTGTGTGTGTGTGTGTGTATACACACACACACACACACATGTGCACAGTATATATGGTGGTACAGTAGATAGAGCACTGTACTGGAAATCAGGAAGACTCTGTTTAAGTTTAAATCTGACTTCAGACACTCACTAGTTTTGTGACCCTGTTCAAATCATTTAACTGTTTGCCTCAGTTCTTCATCCATAAAATGAACTAGAGAAGGAAATGGCTAACCACTCCAGTATCTCGGCCAAGAAAACCAAAATGGGGTCATGAAGAAATGTTCAGGAATGAAAATTGCTGAACATCTACATGTACATGTATTGTGTGAACACACAAGTGGGGGGGTTGTACGTATATGTATACATGCATATATACATACATGCCTTGTCTAAGTGGCCAGTTCTTCAAATGTTAGATCTGATGCTAACACCTCTCTCTCTCTCTCTCTCTCTCTCTCTCTCTCTCTCTCTCTCTCTCTTTCTCCTATTCAAAGTGATATTTTCTTCCCTCCTTCCTAAGCCTCAAACATAGCTGTAATCAAGGCAAAATGACTAGGGTTTTGTTCTTGTCACTGGAATTTAGAGCACATCAATAACTCTTACAGTCCTTCAGAAACATGGAAACAACTGAGTAGAGAGACTAATTTGCAAGTGTAATTTGTTAAAATAGGAAGCTGCCATATGGTCTGTTTGGAATAGACTTTTCCCCGATACTGTCAACTAAGGACCAGAGTTGTGCCAGGACAGTTTAGAGTTTGTCCAAGACACAGTTTGCTCTAGGCAAAGAATGCAAATTTTGGCATTGCCCATATACAAAACAATTATACTCTTTGCTATGATGGAATAAAGACAAGAGTGCTTTCACTTTCTCAAATTCTATTTCTTCTACATTATAGTTTCATGGAATGAGCAACACATTGAGAGTCATTTGGATTTGAGCCCTGATTCTACTACTGGTAAATTGTGCAACCTTGAGCAAGTCATTTTTACATCTCTTTGGGTTTCAGTTTATTTCTTTTTATCCAGAGAAAACAAGGCCAGCTAGAATTCACAGTGGATAGAATTCCATGCCTGGAGTAAGGAAGTTCCTTAGTTCAAATCTAGCCTTTGATGGTTCCTTCCTGGATGACTCTGGTCAACTTACTTCAACTTGTTTGCCTCAGTTTTCTCATCTGTAAAATTTACTTGAAAAGAAAATGGCAAACCACTCTAGTATCTGCTAAGAAAACTCCAGATGGCATCCTGAAGAGTCAGACAACAATAACAAAAAACAGAGAATGGGTGATATGACCCCTTTTGTTGCTTCCCAACTCAATTTCAGTTCATTCTGATTCAACAAGATTGGTGACGTGTCAAGGAACCACATTAGATGCTCATGTTAGAAAAGCAAAACAAAGTAATCCCGACTCCAAATGAACTTTTATTTCCTTTTTTGTATATTTTATTTTTATTTTTCCAACCTCAGGTAATGAAAACCTTTCAGCATTCATCCACCTGCATATACATAAGTTGCACAATTTTCCATCACCCACACTTTCCATTCACCCCATCCCCAGTGAACACTCTGGTAAAAGTTGTACATGTACATCCATGTTCAACATGTCCATATATTGGTCATTTTGTGTATGAAAAATAAGGACCAAGGGAAAAGAAATGAAAACCATGGGAAGGTAAGGGAAAATATAAGAGAAGTTGTTTTTTTAAGTAAACATTAGGGGCAGCTAGGTGGTGCAGTGGATAGAGCATTGGCCCTGGAGTCAGGAGGATCTGAGTTCAACTCTGACCTTAGACACTTAATAATTGCCTAAATGTGGGATCTTGGACAAGTCACTTAACCCCATTGCCTTAAATAAATATATTTTTTTAAAGTGGTCATTAGTATCCATTCAAATAACATGGATTTTTGGTTGTTTTCCCACTGGCTGTGAATAGCATTGTTCATAAAAGGTCTATCAAGGCTGTCCTAGATTCTGAAATGCTAAGAGGAGCTGCATTCGTCACAATTGATCAAGTTGTGATGTGAACAATGTTCTCTTGTTTTTGCTCCCTTTGCTCAGCATCAGTTCATGTAATTCTTTCCATTTTTTTCAAAAGTCCAACCCACCTTGCTTCTTGTAGAACAATAGTTCTCCAAAATATTCATGTGCTATAACTTGTTCAGTTATTCCCCAATTGATGGGCATCCCCTCAATTTCCTATTCTTTGCCACTCAAAAAGAGTTGCTATAAATATTTTTGGACACGTGGGACTTTTCACAATTTTTATGATTTCTTTTGGATAATGGCCTAGTAATGGTATTGCTGGATCAAAGGGTATGATCAATTGTATAGCTCTTTGGGCATAATTCCATATTCCTCTCCACAATGGTTGAATCAGTTCACAATTCCACCAACAGTTTATTATGTTTATTAATCTTCTCCAACATTGATCTCCATCTTTGATCTCCAACATTGATTTTCTTTTAGGTATCTTAGTCAATTTGATATGTGTATCTCATAGTTATTTTAATTTTTATTTCTCTAATCAATTGTGATGAGCTTTTATTTTACTTGAGAAATAATAAATCATTCTATGACTGTAGAATCTAGGACAATGGATCTGATTATGCCACCTGTGCTATATCTAATGATAGCAGCAGCTTCATTAGGCCATGGTCAGCTACCATGCCTGTCCACTAAGGAAACAGACAATTGACCCAGAATCCAAGCTTCTTGAATCATTATCTGGGAAGTTCTTGACGTTCAAAGTAACTGAATTCCCACTCTTATAGAAATTTGTTATGTCAAGTCATGCTTCATATAAAAATGAAGTCATTACAATGGGATGGTCCTGGGGAAGTTTAGAGTAAAATTAAACTCTTTTCTCTCATCACTAGATTGTCATACTTATTGTGAGTGAAGAGACAAAGATTCAGTGATTTGCCCTGAATCATACCCAAATCCTTTCTGTCCTCAAGTTCACTGATACATTCACGTCTCCACTAGGGTGATCTCTGAGGTCATTTCCAGCTCTAACATTCTTTCATTATAATTCAACTCAAAAAAATTAACCCTCTTGTCTTTGTTTTGAAGGGTTATTCGTGGTTTAGATTACTCATAGGGTATCATGGCATGAGTCAGAATAAATGTTTTTAACTCTTTATAAGAAAAAAAAATTGCTGGCAACATCCTGTTTGGTCAATTCCCCAGCCTGGTGTCAATCTGAGTATGCAGATCCATGAGGGTTATATCTTCTAGTCTATCTCTCTTTCACCTTTCTTCTGTCTCCTACTCCTTTCCCCCCCTTTCTTTTCTTCTGTCTCCTCCCCTCTCTTTGCCTCTGTTTCTACTGACACTGTCTGACTCTCTCTTTCCATCTCCTGCCTTTCCTCCTTTCCCATCATCCTCCCATTTTTGACCAGGTCTATGCTTGCCCCATTAGAACATACTATTGTTGGAGCCACTTACAGCAGAATGTAAAACACCCCTTTTGAGGCACTAGCTCCCATTTGTATTTACTAACAACAATAAACATTCAGGTTATGTAAGTATTTCCTTTTCTACCTCTCTACGAATTCTGGTACATTCATTCTCCCTTGAAACAGCTTATCATAATACACTAAAAACAGTACTTCTATTAGAGAATCTGGAGGGGAAAATATTCTTCTAATGTGAGCAGAATAATGACAGACATGCACATGTTTTTATGAGGATTTTATGAAGGATCCAGAATCTAGGCTGTATTTCAATAAAGTGAAATGACCCCAATACTCACATTTATATTAAACATGTAAATAACCTCTACTCTTTTAAAAATAAGACCTGAAATACAGCATCTTTATAAACAAACAAATATTTCTCAGAAAAAGACAGACATATTCTAGTGAAGAGAGCCAGGAAATTTCAGATTCTAAGCTAACTGAGTACTTTGTCCTGCTGAGGCCTCATCCAGAGTCCTGTGGTAAGTTACATACACCACTTTTGAAGAACAGAATTATGTCCAGAAGGCTCAGAATTAGGAGCAATGAGTGAAAGTCAGAGAGAAGCAAATTGAAGAATGATTTAAGTACAAGCTTCCTAACAATTGAAACTGTCCAATAGTCCTATGACCTGCCTCAAGGGACATTCATCTCCTCACTGAGATGAATGAAGTCTTCAAGAAGAGTATGAATGGCCACTGGATATTGTAAAGGTGGTTTTTGTTCTGAATTTCTGAGGTCCTTTCTAAGTCTGAAATCCTGAGATCCAATGACTGGAATTTCAAGCCTGTTGTTCCTTGTGTGTCTGTTTGTGAAGTTGGGATCAAAGGGATGATTTTCAAAGCATTTGTTAAATGGCACCTTAACCTTTTTGTTACCTGTAAATATACAGATATTGGAAGCACTGAAGAAGACTTAACCCTAAGCAAAATTATGAAATAGATTCAACAAATGCTTTGGCTTCAGCACCCTCCCCTCATTTTAGAGAACTCAAATCTCTTTCTGCTTTTCTTCAATCTAATCCTACCTTTTTTCCCCCCAAAGGGACTTCCAATTTGAAAACAACAGGACAGAACAAAACAAAATAGCAAGTCCATTCTCCCTAGATATTTTTGTCTAGTAAATATGTATTATTGTTCAGGATCTCATATTTGAAAGGCCATTTTTGGATTATCACAAGACTTTCACATGGAGTTCTTCATTTGATTCTCACAAACAAATGCTCACTATCTTCCTTTATTTAAATTTGTCCTCAAACACTGGTTGACCTTGGTCAAGTCACTTAACCCTGTTGGTCTCTGTTTTTGCATCTGTAAAAGATGCTGGAGTAGGAAATGGCTCTAGTATTTTTCTCAAAAACAAAGCCTAAAAGGGGGTTATGAAGGATTGGACTGGACATATCTGAATAATAATAGTAATAAAGACCTGAAGATGCTGGATAACTAATATAATATCAAATGGCTGAACTGAGAATGGGCCCTAAGACCTCTCACTCTTGATCCAGGATTTTTTTCACTACATCTTGTTAAATCTGAGAAGATATGACAGTTTAAAATCTTGCTGATATCCAGAAGGAGTCATTTCAGGGTCCCTCACACCACACATCTTCCCATATTTCCTTAATTTCTCCTTTTAGCACAAGGAGAGATCAGGAGGATCTAATGGTCAGAGTCTTCACACTTCAAGCAAATGTTTCATGACTCTGGAAGAAAAATATATCTCTGTGGATGAATACAAAACAAGCAGGTTCAGGAAACCTGAATCCCTGGGACTGGGGTCACAGTAATGTGTAAGAAGGAAAGTTTGTAGTTTGTGAACAAGTAAAAGAAACTCACTTGTCCCAGCTTTATTTTGCCTGTTCCAGATAAAGTGAATGGGCAAGATTAAGAGTTTCTAGGTAGAGTTTAGACAACTCTAGGTTCACAATTTATAGATGTTCTCAGAGCTGAGGAATGACACAGGTTTGAATTTTATTTCTGACACTTATTGCATATTGACCATGGTCTAGTCATTTAATCTCCCTGAAGCTCAGTTGTTTCATCAGTACAAAAATGATAATAATAATAATATTAATATATTTATATAGCAATTTAAAAACATATATATAATGTATATGCATATGTCTATGAGTATGGATAGATAGATATAGATGAATAATTGAATACCTATCTATCTCTTCTGATCTTCACAACAGTCTAGTGATGCTCAAGTTAATATTTTCCACTATATAGATGAGGGAATGAGACTGAGAAATATTGCCTTGAACAAGGTCATACAGCTACTAAGTCTTTAAGGTATAATTAGAATTCAGTTCTTCTTGACTCCAAGTTCAATGGTCTTTGCACTAAACAACCTGTTGTACTTACAGAACTTCATGGAGTTATGAGAATCAAATGAGATCATATCTACTATGTACCTTTTAAATCTCAAAACCTTATATAAATATCAGCTATGACTTTTCTTAATGTACTCATCAGACAAAACAGAAAAGCTGAGTCTAGAGAAATATATTAACTTCTTCAAGATTGTAAAGCAAGTTAGTTGTATGTTTCATGACATTGTTCTGGACAATGCTAATTAAGTCAAAACTTATTTTATAATTTGTTCAGTTTAATTATAGTGCCAGATTAACTACTATTTCTTACTTCTATACTTTTGGGATCCTCAGTTTAACTTCTAGGAATATTTCATCTACTTGAAAGAGGAAGAGACCCCAACTTTTCCATGCTATTGCACTTAATACATATGAATTGCTAAAACCAAGAAAATCTAACACCTAGTGATGATATTCTTTCATAAGTATATCTCATCATTGGATCCATTTCTAAATATTCTTTAGCTTAGTAGGATCTGCCAGACATTGTGTTCTATAACACAAGCTTACTAAGATTCCAACATCATCTCCATATGAAGGTCAACCATCAACATAATAGTTATATGTAATATCACAACATTTACAAAAATAAAAAATGTCATAAAATAATGGCAACATCTCAGGAATTGTCTAAATAATTGAACTTTACATTTTTTGATTATGTATTTTCAATGCATAAAGTGATTTCATGTATCTGCTTCATTTTTTCCTTGCAATTCTGAAAGAATTAGTGCAATCAGGTTTTCTACTTTAAAGACAAGAAAACAGGATAGGGGAGCTAAATGACATTCCTAAGATCACTTAGCTAGGTAACTTTGCTAATTTTTAAAAGAAAATCTAAAACTTTTTTTTAACTCCAATATAATTATTAAGCACTTATTGTATATAGAATATCATTATAGACATTTGGAGAGGTAAAGATTAGCAAAGACCCAGCCCATTTTCTCATATATCTCAGTATAGTAATATAAGAATTTGCTACATTCACGAAGAATTAAAATAAAAGGTTTTTTTTGACAGAAGAAATAAGACTCATAACTACAGTGGGATAATTAGAAAGCACTTACAACTTTTATAATCCATACAATTTACAAAAAATTTTCAAAGTATTATCAAAGTGTAACAGTTACCAAGAATAATTCATTTGTGACACTTAATCATCTAAACAAAGTCCTAGTTATGGCTCTGTGATAAGTGTATGAGAGGAATCACCTGGGCATTCTTAGATAATTAAAGCAGAAATATCATTGAAGATGGGTGATGTCTTCACAGAGACTATAACACCTAGGGTGAGTTTCAAGGGGCAACTGGGATTTCCACTGGTGGAAGAAGAATGAGGGCTTTTCAGACAAGGAGATCATTGAAGGTTTTAAATAAAGAGTGATTGAACCAGATGTATGCATATAGGGAAGATTATTCAGAGTGTAGCCATAGTTAACCAGCAAGCTATGCCCAGTTACGTAATTGTTACTTTGAATGAGGAAAGAGAGTTGAGATAGGAAGAATGATTAATGAACAATTACAACAGTCTTCATTATGCCTTGTTCCTCACTATTCTACAGTATTTGCAAACTTACCAAGAGGCTGATATTTTCATGTGTGTTTGTTTTCAAATCGAAGCTATTTGTGGTAGTTGTCAGCATCAGGAATGAATTGATTTCCAAACCTAAAAGGAGAAAAGAACCTTCCAGAGTCAACAGAAGATCAGTTTAATAATTAATTCACTGGTAAAGTTGTGACATTTTGCATGACTTAATGTCCTAAAATAATTTACAGAGCTGCTTTCTAATAGACTGTAGGCAAAATAAGGTGGTTTTTTTAGGTTTTTTTTTCTTTGCAAGGCAAACAGGGTTAAGTGGCTTGCCTAAGGCCACACAGCTAGGTAATTATTAAGTGTCTGAGACCGGATAAGGTTTTTTTTTTTTAAAAATATATGGTCCATTTGCTTTTTTTTTTACATTTCAGAGCAGCATTGAATATTGATTGTTGAGATGTTTTAGGGTGCCAAACATATTTTCCAGTACTATTCAGACCTTGTTCTTTCTCTGTTATCCATTCTACCCATCCCCTAGCCAAGTCTGCTCCCTGCATATCCAGATGTTGAGAAAGAAAGAAGCTTGTAGATTGACTAAAAAGGTAAATTTATCCAGATCAGGATTTCTTCACCTGGAATCTGTGAATTAAAAAAATAAATCTTATCATTGTTCCAATATTTTTATTTTGTCATCCTCTTTTACTTTATGCATTTAAAAATATTATTTTGACAATAGCTCTGACAAGGACATCTACGAAGCACACACACACAAAATTTAAGAATTCCCATTATTTAGGTAATATTGAGCTTTGAATAATAAAATGCTAAATTTGGGAGATACTTCTTCATTTTGGATATAAGGAAAAATGAGACTCAGTGAAGAGAATTGATCTACCCAAAGTCACAAACTTTGTTAGTAGTAGGGTTGAGTCTTGAACCTAGGTCTCCAGGGGTCTTTTTTTTAATGACACAATGCTAAATTCCCAGATTATGTTTACCTTGAATGTTTATATAATTTGGGTATGTGCTTATTTTCTGAAAGTTTCGTATGCAATAGTGAGAAGAAGTAACATATCTGAGTTGGAATCCTGCCTCTAGAACTAAGACCTGACCATAGACCAAAACTCCTTGAAGTTCAGTTTTCCTTTTCTGTAAAATGGCAGTGCATACTTCAAGGGGTTGTTATGAGAATCAAATGAACTAAGGAATATAGGGACTTCTGAGAAATTTTAGTTATATTTATTGTGTTGTTCCAAAGTCATAAAGGCTCAGATTTCAAGTTTCTTGGAGAAACTGTTTCCCTCTCAGTAATTTACACAGGGCAGATAGGTGGCATGGTTGATTGAGTCTTGGGCCTGGAGTCAAGAAGATTCATCTTTCTGAGTTCAAGTAGCTGGATAATACTAGTCAAGTCATCTGACACTATTTGCCTAGTTCTTCATCAGAAAAATAAGCTGGAGAAGGAAATGGCAAACCACTTTAGTATCTTTGCCCAAAATTCTCCAAATGGGATCATAGAGAATTATAACTGAAAAATAGCTTAACATTGCATTTAATAGATTTTTAATTAAAGCATTGCATTTCATAAATACTTCTTATGTAAAAAAGAAATTAGGCTCTTATTGTTTGGCTTCAAGTGGCAAAACTAGGAATGAAGGTATACCAAGCACATATTTTTCCTTGGTTGAAGGAGTTATTTCCTAACAATTAGAGATGTCTGCAAGTGAATGGGTTGCTTCTATAGATAATGAGTTTCTTGTTATTAGAGACATCTGAGTGGAGCTTGTATATACACTTGTAGAGAAATTTTAGAGGACCCTACCGTTCAGGTATAGGTTTTATGGCATGATTTTTGGCATCCTGTGCAATTATGAGGTAAGATGATTGTAAGGTACTCCACTATATCAAGGTTGATTCAGATTGTCCAAAATAGTCCAAGTGAGCTAGAAGGAAAATGAGGAAATGTTCTCATCTCACATCTTCCCCTTAATAAAAATTTGGCTTTTATCTCAGTCCTTTTGGAAACTTATTACATCATAGAGAATCAGTGTTAATGAAATTCTGTTTTTTTTCTTTGCCAGAATTGCAATTTTTATTGATGTTAGAAGTTTTTGATTATAAAACTTCTCCTACCAATTCAAATCAGGATCTATTCTATCATTTGGTCTTAGAGAGTTCTCCAGGTCACTGAGAAGTCCAGGGTCATGAAGATAGTCTGTCTCAGAGGCTAGACTTAAATCCAGATCTTTCTGACTCCCAGGTTCTATGCAATAATAGGTAATATAATAATGGTTATTAATTAATAAAATATTAATATTCTAGGTCATATTATCAATAAAATGAATGATTAGACATTTTCTGGACTCCTCACAATCTTTCATATCTCTGAAAATCAAAAATTATCCACCAAACAAAAATGAACTTCAACTGTCTCATGATCTGGGATAGGCAGAAGACAAAAGAGGGGGGGAAAAAGACTGAGAATAAGACATAAACTGAAATCTAAATTGAGATTACACAGTATTTCAATCCTATTTCCAACTACCTGGCAGAGAGGCTGCACTAGCCTACCCAATGACCCAATAATAATATTCCCTAAGTCTCCTTCTCTCTCTTTCCAGTGATATGAAAATCCAAGCTCCAAGTTTACTCAGACTATGGCAGACCACCAGTGCCTCAATAGCACTGTATTGTGCTGCAAAGGAACTCTATTGGAAGAGTAAGGAAAAGAGGAAAAGGGACAAGACATGTGTCTAGACTTGAGAAAGAGTTCATAATCATATCATATTTCATTTACAGAACAAACTACAGAAATCAACCCTGTAGAACATGTACTACAGTTTTCTTAACTGCTAGTACCCAGCCAGAGAATTGAGAGGGGAAAAAAAGGAGAGATAGGAAACACGGATGGGATAATAAACCTAGTGGGTGGGGTGGAGGAAGATGATCCTGTGTGACATTTTACCAAGACTGACAGAAAAATTTATCATTCAGCTAAGACCAATTCTGTATTTCCAAAAGTCACTTGAGGCAGAGACCAAGTCTGGTTGGCCATCTGAGGTTGGCAAACCATCATTAAAGTGGAGTAAGTAAAAATTAAAGAATGGGGAAAATCATTGGGAGGGGGGAAGATTAAAATAAATTACTAAAGATATTGTAAAGAAAAACCTTGCAGACAGAAAAGTCAAAAGGAAAAAATTACCAGTAGAAGCAAATATGACTTCCAGATCTAGTAACTGAGTTCAGGTATCTATGAATAAATACTAGAGAGGAAAAAAGGGAAAACTATTCTAATATTTGATGAGACAAAGGTTACTGTAGCATTTGAGGGGAACATGGAACCATCATGTACTGTTCCTGAATGGTTTAAAAGTGATAAAATTATAAGAACATAATTTATGGGCTAACATTGTACAAATTGGCAAAATTGCAAAATTTGAATCTACAAATTTGTCAAATATTACCAAAAAATGAAAAGAGAGAGCCATAAACTGTGAATACTAATACACAGAAATAAAGGACAATCTAGGAGAAGAACAAAAGCAATAACATTAAACAAAAATATGCTCGTTATGCAAGCAAAGACAAGATGTTAAAAGACAACCTAAGGATCATGGTTCTTTAGAACATGACAAGAAAAAAATCTCTGGACACTACAATGCAGGAAACAATAGAATTGCCCAGAACTTCTGAATACATTATATAATACATATATATATATATATATATATATATATATATATATATATATGAAATGTCATTAGAAAGAATTCATGGGAAACCTCTACAAAACAACAACAATAACAATATAAAGCTGAATTTAACATTCAATTCAGAATCAAATATTGCAAATCATCAGAAGGGAGACATTCAGATACAAAGCAAAAGACATTAGACGAGTACAAGATTTTTCTGTATTCCCAGAAAATGCACAAGCAAATTAAATGATATGTTCTGATGGGCAATGGATCTTAGTATGTAGTCCAGGGTAATCTGCCCTGAAAGTCTTATCTATAAATAAAAAAACATAAAATAATAAAAATGTGTTGGAAACATTCTTAGAAAGAAAGTCATAATTGGAAATTATTGTTTCATAAACACCCCAGAACACAGAAATTCAGGAGATGTGAATGAATGTAGCATCTAAGGACAGCAAAGGCAATGACAATAAAGTGACAGGATAGGGGTCAATAGGTGACTTTTTCCTAAATGTCCACAAGGAGATAGGATTGGAAGAAATCTGGTAGAGATGTGAAATGGTGTGAAAAGGTATGCATATGGCATCATGGACAGATACATCCTGGTAACCCCTGTGATTTCTCAGAGAAGAGAAGAACCTAGAGGGGAAGGGGTGAAAAGGACAAAGTGATTTCAAAAGAAAGGAAAATGATAGAGGTCCTGTTTTGTGGTTGGAGGAGGCTCTGCTGATGAATGATCATAGAGTTGAGCAAAAATTCTCTGTAAAGGGAAATGGGGAGGGACTTTGTGTTTGATGTGGTCTAGGAGACTTGGTGTTTGGAAAAAAACACTCATTCTAGTTAGTCAGTGGGAGAGTTGGTACTTTGGGGAGTAACTGACACCTAAGAGAATGTGAGGGCAGGGAGCTAAGGAGAATATTTTGAAGCTAATGGGTAAAAAAGGGGGTAGGTCATAGATCAATGGTATGTAGCATTATCAGAAACTTTGCATGTGTGTGTGTGTGTGTGTGTGTGTGTGTGTGTGTGTGTCTATGTATCTGTGTGTATGTTTGTGTGAGCATATTTGTGAAAGACAGTGAAGGGGTAGTCCTACCATGGAGCAATGTCCTTTCTGTCACCTGCAGAAATTGGCATTTTTTTCTGGAACTGGGATATAATGATAAAGTAGAATCCATGGAGTAGGTTTTATAAGGCAGTAGAAGAAACTGCTAGAAAGAAGAACCCAGAATAGAAACCTCAGTTTTTGATTCAATGAAGAATATAGAGAATAGAGACTAGATAATTGTATCAATCATGAACCTAAAAAATGAAGATTTTAAAGTAGACAGAAAGAGAAAGTGGTTACTGAAGAGAGTAAGAGAAATAATTCACAATGGAAAGGACTGTAAAAAATAAAAAATTAAGAACTAATGAACAAGACAAGTTGAAAGGGAAGAGAAGCAAAAATAAATTTAATTCAGTAACTGAAAGGAAAAAAAATCGGGAAAAATTGACTGAACAAAAGCAAGAAAGAAAAAGGAAATAATAAACAAAATCCCAAAAAAGAAGCTGATAGCAAACAAGAGGGGGAAAGTAGGGGAAAGAGGAAACAAATCAATGAGAATAGTCATGTTAAAAAGATTAAGCAAAGGTAACTGTAGAAGCATGCTCCTGCATTTATATAGAAAAATGGTCAAAGAATACGAACAAATAGTTCTCAAAAGTATCGTAAGGTATTCCCAAGAAGATAAAAAAGTGTTCCAAATCAGATTTCCAGGAACCAAGGTGGCAGAGTAAAAGTAAATCACTGTAAGTCTCTCATATTCACCTCCAACAATCATAACATAGTGTTCCTGAACAAATTCTGGAACAGCAAAACAAGTAAAAAGATGAGGTGAAACAATTTTTTTAGCCAGAGGAATATTGGCAAGATAAGTTTGTCTCACTTAGGTAAAAGAGGACTGCAATCCAGGCCAATAATAAGCCCCAACACAGCAAACCATTGGGAGATCCTGAGTCCCAGTGCAGTGGGGCAGGCAAATGCCAACACCAAGACTCTTCATATTCCTCAGCATAGCCAAGGGAATAGGCAGACTTCAGCTCTGAGAACCACCACATGCTTCAGTTTCTCACTTGGCAGACAGGTAAATTCCTAACCTACAGGTGCTTAAGCAAAGAGCAACTGCCAGAACTGTATTCCTTTCACATGCTTTACCATAAACTAGAAAATAGGCAGCTTCAAGCAACCAGACCTCCAAGTGCTTCATCATAGCTCTGGCAAGCAGGCAGCTTCTAGTGTTAGAATATCAAGTGCTTTGTTGTAGCCCTGGGGAACAGCAGAGACACACTACCAGCCTCAACTCCTACCAGACACCAACACTAAGACCTCCAGCTCAGCACCAGGTAACCTGTAGACTCCTATGGCCTTCAGATGCACAAGTCCCTTCCCACTCCACAGCACTACACATAAGGGTCCCCTTTGGGCCTCAGGGCAACATCAGTGAAACACCAGGCAAATGACCAGGGATTGCAGCTCCTGGCACAAGAATCCTGGGATAGCGTCCCTTCTACCCTGGGGCAGAGCTCAAATTTAAATGAAAGGGGAAAAAACAACAAAAAAGATGAGCATAAAACAACAATTAAAAAAGAATCTGGTAATAGACAAGTTATAAAGATAAAAGGAAAGATCAAGACACAACCTCAGAAGAGACTAACAATATCAAAGCACCTAAAAAACCCCAAGAAAAACAGAAGAGATCTCAAATCCAGAAAGAACTCCTAGGAGAGATGAAAAGGGACATTAAAAATAATATGAGAGGTAAAATAAAAAGGGGAGGAAAATGAGAGTAATAAAAGAGAATTATATTAAAAAAGTCAGCAACTAGGGAAAAGAAAACAACTGCTTAATGAGGAAAACAACTCTTTAGAAGTTAGAATGGGGGGGGGCAGCTAGGTGCCATAGTAGATAGAGCACAGGCCCTAGAGTCAGGAGGATCTGAGTTCAAATATATCCTCAATCACTTAATAATAATTACCTAGATGTATGGCCTTGGGCAAGCCATTTAACTCCATTTGCCTTGCAAAAACCTAAAAAAAAATAAAAAAGTTAGAATTAGGCAAAGGGAAGGGAATGATTCTATTAAAACTTCAAGAATCCATCAAATTCAAAAGAATGAAATCAGAAGAAAATGCAAAATATCTCATTAGAAAAACAATTGACCTGGAAAAAAGATCCTGGAGAGACAATGTCAGAACCATTAGACTATCTAAAAGTGATAATCAAAAGGAAGGTCTAGAAAGAATCTTTCAAGAAATTTTTAAGGAAAACTGCCCTGATATCCTTAAACCACAAGGAAAAACAGGCATTGAAAGAATTCACCAATCACCTCAGGAAAGATATTCTATAATAAAAACTCCAAGGAACATTATGACCAAAATTCAGAATTATGAGGTCAAGGAAAAAAATGTTTCAAGTCAACTGAAATAAAAAAAAATCAAATATAAAGGAGCCACAATCAGGATTACATAGGACCTAGCAGCTGCAATAATAAAGGATTAAAGGTCATGGAACATAATATTCTAGAAGGCCAAATATGCTAGGATTTCACTCAAAAATCACCTACCCTGTGAAATTAAGCATAATACCTTAAGGAAAAACTGGTCATTCAGTGAATAGGATTTCAATCTTTCATAAGGAGAAGATGAGAATTGAACAAAAAATGTGATCTCCAATATCAAGACTCAAGAGAAGGTGAAAAAGGGAAAAAAGAGAAAAAGAAAACATAATGGATTCAATGACACTGAATTGTTTACAATTCTACATGGGAAGATGATACTTCTATTTCTTAAAAATTGCACCAGTAATAGCATAGCAAGAAGGAATACACATAGATACGGGGTATGGATATAAGCTGTTTGGAGGAAATGAAATATAAAATAATTATGGACAAGAAAGATTTGTACACTAGGTACAGGAGGAAAGGAGAGGTAGAATGGGGTGGAAGTAGAAAGTAGAAAAAACCCTATTTTTCAATGAAGGGAAAGATGATAGGATGGGAGACAACCTTGTTCTCATTACATATGACTCAAAGAGGGAAAAATAGACACGTTAAGTTTAGTATAGAAAAACTATCTTATTCAATGGGAAGGAGGACGGGAGAAGATTAAGTAAAGGGTAGGGGATACTGACAGAAGAGAGGGCAGACCTAGGAAGGGATAGGGTGAAATAAGAGGAAAAATAAAGTGAAGGAAAATACTCAGTAATCATAACTATGATTGTGAATGAGATGAATTCTTCCAATAGCAGAGTGGATAAAAAATAAATTCATCTGGAAGAAAAAAGGTCAATAATATCAGGGGATATTATATATAATGGAAAAATTCAAAGGAAAGTGATCTAGCAATACTAGTCCTCAAACTATTTTGTAAAACAATAATCATCAAAACTATCTGGTACTGGGACAGTTAGGTGGCACAGTGGATAGGGTAATGGCCCTGGAGTCAGGAGGATCTGAGTTCAGATTCAACCTCAGACACTTAATAATTACCTATTTGTGTGACCTTGGGCAAATCACTTAACTCCATTGCCTTACAAAAAACAAATTTAAAAAAACTATCTTGTACTGTTTAAGAAATAGAGTGATGATGAGTCAGTAGAATAGATTAAGTACACAAGACACAGTAGTCAATGACCATAGTAACCTAGTGCTTGATAAACCCAAAGACTACAACTTTTAGGAGAATTCACTATTTGACAAACACTTCTAGGAAAACTCTAAAGTTTCATATTCAACTTGGAGTTCTGAGTTAAAGAGTGAATCAGATTCTTTTTTTCCTGTGTCATTAACCAGATTTTATAAAAATATAAGGAGAGTAAGAAGACTTTGACTGCTTCTATTTCCCTTGTAAAGTGGTCAGTTTCTATATAGATGAAATGTGTACTCTGAGGCAGGACCAGCAGAATGAAAAGAAGCTATAGAGAATGATGAAAGGCTTATTGAACCCAGGTTGGAAATGATAATTATAATGATGATTATAACCACAAAAATGGCTTGTCATAAAGTATTAATATATATATATATATATTCTGTATATAATATACATATATAATAAATATATAATTCTGTATATATGTGTATGTATATATATATATATATATATATATATTCAAGAGATCACCTCTAAATGAAAAAAGAGGGGAAATAATGCTTCCTAGAACTTTTGTGGTTGAATCCCTGACCCTGTTGAAAGCTAATTAATTTTCCCCTTTATTAGACTAAAGGGGAAAGCAATGAAGGGAGTCTTTAAATATTTGAGTTATAAAGGGATTAAGTTCACATTCTCTCATAGAATAAAAACTCTGTGAATGGAGAGTCTGTTTTTTCTTTATATCCCAAATCAGAAGCACAGTATCTTGTTCATTCCCTGCCCTGCCCCCACAACTATGCTTTCATCAGTGTTCAAACTTTCAGTATGGAAACTTCTTCCACTGATGCAGATCTGCAACTTGTCTTCTGAGAGAGGCCATAATAAATATGGCATAATTCTATACTTCAGTAACCTTAGTAAGAATAAATATTCTATACTGACATCTCTCTATGTTGTGTCAAAGCAGTAAAAGGAAAATGGTTGCAATATAGTGAACTTTTTTTCATCTTCTACCCACAAAATCCTTTGCTCTATACAATGGAAGTTCAAAGAGACTGGCCAGATAAAGAGAAGAAGCAAATGGGAGATGTGAGAGCAGAATTTCCCCAGTTGCTTTTATTGAGAAAGGATTTCTCTATAGTATGGATAAATGATTTAGATCAATTCTCTATTTAGAAAATCAATTCAGTCAAGAGAATTTCTCTGACCTAAGGTGTTAGAAAGAAATTCAAACTACCCTTACAGTCTGGTAAGCCCCTCCCTCACTTATATTATAAAAGTTTACTTGCAAGTCTCTTCTTGGGACTTAAAAGATATTTTCTTATCAATGAATCAACAAGCATTTATTAAGAACCTACTATATACTAGGTTCTAGGTACTAGGACTACAAATTTTTTAAAAAAGGAAATAATCTCTAGTCTTAAAGAGATTACATTCTATCATCAGAGGGGTGTTAAGTTCACTATCCAACCCACAAAAGCATGTTCAAAAATCAAAACTTAAAATAATAGAAAAACCAGTGGAGGTCCTGGAGAAGAGATAAGGATTTATTTTTCCTAGTCACTGGAGAAATTTGTCCTCCTAAATTGAGAATGAGTCATCTTCATTAAAGACTGGGTACATATCTACCTAGTCTAGTATATCTAACTAGTGTAGATCAGCCCATTCTACACATACATTCCAGGCATCTATTGAGAATGTCATGTCTACATTTTGAAATCCTAAGTCACGGTGGAACTGAACCATAGAACCGAGGCACGGTAATGTTTCTATAAGAAAATGCATACATTGTTGTAAAAGAAGAAGAGGATAGTATAGGACTGACTGAAAAGGATATCAAGTGATGGCTGACTGGAGATTTAGGACTTCTGTTTGTCATCCTGATTTAATAAATGTTTCATTTCAATTAGTGTTAGAAAATAGTGATAATGTCTGTTCTTTGCTCCATTCTCTGTTTTTGGCTTGAGTATCTCATTTAAATAAGTCATGTTATCTTAATTGAATTCCATATATATATATATATATATATATATACATATATATATATATATATATATATTTAATTTGTGTGTTTATTTTGAATTTTCCTGTTTTTAATTCATAGAAAGAATGTTGACATTGATGTTATCAGTTCTTTCACTAGTGTAGTGCCATTGGAAAAGAATCTCATATTTAGAAAACAAATATTATGTTTATATATGGCATAAGGCCCCTCATTTTTAACAGTCTATTGTCTCTCTTTTTTGCTATTCTATCACCATCCTAGTAAAGGAAAGAAGCTATATGTGACTTGGAACAATTTTGGATTTTTCTTCATAGTGTATGATCAAATAATTTATTGCATAGTGGGCAGAATAGCGATGTCTGTTAAGCAAATATAACCCTTTGTAAAGACCAGTCTTAAATCCTTTCCAACACAGTAGAACCTGCCTTTCATTTTGTTGGCATAGAATGTAAAGACTAAAATCAAACCTGAATTTTAAAAAGCAGCCATAATGTCTGTAAAAAGCAAAGTATTTCCTATGTTACAGAGGTGGCCCACCCAGCCAAATAGCATTGGCAGTCTTAAAAGTTCAGAAGAGAGGTGCCAATAGTCCTTCATATGTTTGTTGCTGATGTTGTTCTGTCACGCCCAATTTTTTGTGACCCCATTTGGGGTTTTCTTGACAAAGATACTGGAATGGTTTACAATTTCCTTCTCCAACTCATTTCCTAAGATGAGATAAACTGAGGCAAATCAGGTTAAATGACCTGCCTAAAGTCACACAGCTAAGTGAGGTCAGATTGGAACTCAGATCTTTTTGACTCCAATACCAGCACTCTATTCACTGAGCCATAAAATTGACCCCCTTCATATGTACACATTGATATGGCAGGCACTTATGTGGAAATGGTTGTTTGTACTAACATTTTCCTTAGACTGTCGTATGAGCCACATTGATTATTCTTAGAATTTGTTGATGTCTCCAGTTAAAAAGTATTAGCACAAATAAGTTGATGTACTTCCTGCAAATTTGTCCATCCTGTAAAGAATATTATTGTTAGTATCCTATGGCCACAGTTGTACATAGTAGGGCAGGAAGGAAATACTCTAACACATTTCAGCAATTTTTGAGTCAGTTGCTATTGTCAAAGAGTTTCTCTCTGTCTCTGTTTCTGTCTGTCTGTCTGTCTCTCAATTTCCCCCCCCTTTCTCTGTCTGTTAGTGAAATAGAAATGGCTCCACACAAATCAGCAGCTGCCATATTATTATTACTTCTACTTACCTCTTAACCTTAATTTTGCTCTGCTAAGTAAGCATCCCTTGATATGTTCATGCTGAAGTGAACAGAATAGGAAACAATTTACCTTAGCTCCTGCCTTTTTTTAGTGTATGACTCTATTTTCTTTTGGCTTAGGCCCATTCATTTCATCCAATTGTGGTGATCACTTTATATTTTAAGTTTGCATATGAGGCAACAGGGAGAATATATTGATATAAACAATCATAGTAACAGGTGAAATTCATAGATCTATGCCCAGAAGGATGTAGTCATTGCTATTTGTCTTAATTATGATTAGTACATTTGAATTATAATTGGAATATTCTGGTTTCTCTTTATCATAGAAAACTGTATTCGTAAAGGGCAATGTATACTTTTATTCTTTTAATTACTCTGGATTACAATATAGTACAGGCCTAGGTGTTTCATAGTCACTCATAGTCAGACTATAGGTATGCTGTGAAATGTCCCAAGCCTAGGACAAAAAATACCATGGAGTCCTTCATTACATCCTGGCATAGGTTTTAACCTTTTTTTGTTTTCACATAAATAAATTATAGCAAGGTAAGTTTTCTAGAAATGTGAGAAATTTCTCTCTCTCTCTCTCTCTCTCTCTCTCTCTCTCTCTCTCTCTCTCTCTCTCTCTCCCCCCCTCCCTCTCTGTGTCCCATCTTTCAGAATTCAATTGATAGCAGATTGGACTTTGAAGAAATTAAATTATCATCCCCCAAAGGACTGACCCTGTAACCAAATAATGCTGCCAATAAGCAAGGGAAATTAAATGTCTTGATTGTGAATTTAACCTGAGCCTCAGTTTTGCACTGTGTATATTCACTTTCTAGTTTGTACCCTGTCTGTTTCTCTCCTCCCTCTCCACCCGCTATTGCTTAAATCAATTAACTATAAACAATAATAACTATTTCTTTAGAAAATAACACATACAAGTTTTGCCATAGAAGTTGTGGAGGCAATTTCCCCATGAGGAGTTTCCATTCTGATGAAATCACAGCTTTCTTCACTAACACAGTGCTCTATAAAATACTTATTAACTTCTACTACCACTCTAACCTAATACGTTACTTAAATGTAGATGTGACAGTTCTTGAAGAGAGGTGAGGCAGAGCCAAGATGGTGGAGTAAAAGGCAGGAACTCTCAAAGCTCTCCCTCAAAGTGCTCCAAGTATCTTTTAATAATGACACTAAATAAATTTTTAAGTAGCAGAACCCACAAAAATGAAGTTAAAACAATTTTCCAGTGCCAATGTAACTTAGAAGATAGGTAGAAAAGTCTGTTGTATTGGGGTGAGAGATGAATGCAGTACAGCTCAGGTCATATCAGGGTAGATTAGGCTACAGTCAACCAGGAGCAGGTCTCAGGGTCACTGAATCAATGTTCAAATTTTAGATTCCAAAGTCAAGGAGAAAATACTGCAAGTAATAATAAGGAAGCACTACAAGTATCATGTCATGGAGCTACAGTCAGGATAACACAAGATGCAGTAGTTTCTAACACAAGATGCAGTAGTTTCTACATGAAAGTATCTGAAGACTTAAATATGATATTCCAGAAGGCAAAAGAATTTGATTACATCCAAGAATTAACTGTCCAGCAAACTTCCATTGAACATTCAATGGAATAGGGGATTTTCAAACTTTTCTTGAATAGACCAGGACTGAATAGAAAATTTGGCTTTCAAATAAAAGACTCAAGAGAAGCATAAAAAAAAGATAAACAGGAAAGGGAAATAATAAAGGACTAAATAAGATTAAACTGTTACATTTCCAATTTAGGAAGATGATACTAGATAAGAGCAGCTAAAAAGAATAATATAGATTGAGAGGGCACTAGAGTGAATTGAATATGAAGGGATGATATCTGAAATGAGAGAGGATCATACTAGGAGAAAGGGAAAGGGAGAGATAGAAGGGGTAAATTATCTCACATAAAAGGTTTTTACATTAAAGAAAGCGTTTTACAGTGAAAAGAAAGAGGGGGAGGTGATAGGTAAAGAGTGAACTTACCCTCATCAGAATTGGCTCAAAGAGGGTATAACATACTCAATTGCAGATAGTAATCTACCTTACTTTACAGGAAAATAGGAAGGAAGGGGGCAAGAGAAGGCAGAGTGACAGAAGAGAGTGCAAATTTGGGGAGGGAATAATCAGAATCACAACACTTTTAAGAAGGGATCGGTGAAGAGCTGGAGCCATGGTGACAGGAGAAGAGCATCTCTTAGGTGCTCTCTCTATATATAATATTTCAAAACTCATAAAATAAAGACTCTAACTAAATTTTCAAGAGACAGAACCCACAGAGGGACCCAGTGAGGTAGTCTTTAGCCCAAAGTAACCTGGAAAATAGCAGAAAGGCTCCATTCCATTCCATAGGGTTAGAGGGGTGGCTTGCAAGAGTGAAGGAACTTCAGCCTCCTGGAGGCAGCCCCCAGGGCACCTGGGAGTCCCAGCTCACAGCAGCAGGGGCAGTTTACTGATCTACACCCCGGGGACCACGGGGCACAACTTGGAAGATCAGCAAGGGGGCCTCTGCCAGAACGAGCACCTGAAGCCCAGCCTTCAGGGCACTCAGCGAGCAGTATGGCCCCAGCAGCCCAGAACCAGGAACCAGAAGCCAGTGGAGCCCACAAGCAGGAGCCCACAGGCAACTGAGCCTTGAGTGCTCAGCATACCCAAGGTAGGGGAGTGGAAAGAGACTTCCAAGGTCTGTCCTCTGTACTTGGAACAATACTCTGGGGCTCTGACCACATTCAGATCCTGATCACAGTCTAGGCCCCTCATAGAACAACAGACCCCCACCCCAGACCTGTGGCACAGGGGTGTGCTTGTTGTCATTTACAGACCAGGAGGGAAGATAGAGCTTCACGCACTGAGATCCTTCTGGGGAGTATCCCAATAATACTCAAAAGCTCAGGGAGTACTCCCCAAATGAGGCACAAGCTGGGGAAATGAGTAAACAGAGTAAAAAGAGGAACACCATTGAGAAATACATTGTCTATGATCCCAAGAAGGATCAAAACACTCAATCTGAAGATGAGGAAGTACAAGCTCCTGCTTCTGAAGACTGCAAGAAAAATGGAAATTGGGATCAGGCTATAACAGAACTCAAAAAAGATTTTGAAAATCAAGTGATGGACATAGAAGAAAAATTGGGAAAAGAAATGAGAGAGATGCAGGAAAAACATGAAAAAAAAGTCAGCAGCTTAGTCAAGGAGATCCAACAAAAAAAAAATGCTGAAGAAAATAACATGTTAAAAACCAGCATAGGTCAAATGGATAAAACAGTTCAAAAAGTTATTGAGGAGGAAAATGCTTTAAAAAGCAGAATTGGTCAGATGGAAAAAGAAATAGGAAAGCTCTCTGAGGAAAATAAATCCTTCAGTTATAGAATAGACCTAAAGGAATCTGCTGACTTAAGAG
This sequence comes from Macrotis lagotis, assembly GCF_037893015.1. NCBI lineage: Eukaryota > Metazoa > Chordata > Mammalia > Peramelemorphia > Peramelidae > Macrotis > Macrotis lagotis. Next base: position 122,857,429 of record NC_133661.1, read on the forward strand.
AAGTCAAGACACAATACTTCAAAACCAAAAGAATGAAAAAATCAGAAGAAAATGTAAAAATCTCATTGATAAAAACAACTGATCTGGAAAACAGATTCAGAAAAGATAATTTAAAAATTATTGGAACACCTGAATGTCATGATCAAGAAAAGAGCCTTGATCACATTTTTAAAGAATTACTACAGGAAAATTGCCCAGATATCCTAGCAGAGGGCAAAATAGAAATTGAGAGAATTCACCTAGCTCCCCTGGAAAGAAATCCAAAAAACAAATAACCCCAGGAATATTATAGCCAAGTTCCAGAACTCCCAAGTCAAAGAGAAAATATTACAAGCAGCCAGAAGGACACAACTCAAATATCGTGGAGCTGCAGTCAGGATCACACAGTACTTAGCAGCAACTATATTAAAGCCTCATAGGGCTTGGAATATAATATTCCAGAAGGCAAAAGAGCTCAGAATGCAACTGAGAATCAACTACCCAGCAAAACTCTTTTCCTTTTCCAGGGAAAAAAGCTGGACTTTCGAACGTTCCTTTAAAAATGACCAGAGCTGAACAGAAAGTTTGATCTTCAAATACAGGACTCAGGTGAAGCATAGAGAGTGGAGGAGAAGGGTAAAATATGATGGACTTAATGATGATGAACTACATGTATTCTCACACAGAAAAATTATACTGATAGTACTCATAAGAAATTTCTCATTTAATAGAGCAGGTAGAAGGAGTTTTATAGATGAAGCATAGCCGAGAGCTGAATTTGAAGATATAATATACTGTAAAAATGGAGTCAGTGGCTAAAAGGGAAATGTAATGGGAGTAAGAGAAAGGAGAGGTGGAATAGGCTAAGATATTTCATATAATAATATTTTTTTATTACAATGAGCTATTGCACTGATATGGAAGGGGGAAGGCGAGGGGGAATTAGGGAACCTTCATTCTCATCAGAGGTGGCTTGGAGAGGAAACAGCATATGTACTCAATGGGGTACAGATATCTAGAATAAAAAGGAGAGAAGTGGGGCAGGGGGAAGGGGGGAAGTGAGTGATGGAGGAAAGGGTGGACTGTAGGGGAGAGTGGCAGATATAACAAATTTTCTTTATTACTTCTTGCAAGGGGCTGAGATTGGATGGCCTGTCTGGGACCACAGGGTCCGGCGGTTGCTGGCCCTTAGAGGTGGTATGTGGGCTCGGGGCCTCTTGGCCCCAGGGCAGGTGATCAGTCTGCTGTGCCACTTAACTACTCTACAGCACATTTAAGAAGGGGGACAGAGTGAAAGGAGAGAGAAAATATAGTATATTGTAGTGGGGAAGTACGAATGGAGGGAGTTGCGATCAGCAATGTCAATGGTGGAAAAATATGGAAATAGCTTTTGTGATGGACTTATCATAAAGAATATGATCCACCCACGACAGAGCTGGTGTGTTGGAACACAGACTGTAGCATATTTTATATTATTACTATTGTTTTATTTGGGGGGGGATTTGCAGGGCAAGTGGGGTTGGGTGGCTTGCCCAGGACCACACAGCTGGGTGATTGTTGGGTGTCTGAGGCTGGATTTGAACCCAGGTGCTCCTGGCTCCAGGGTTGGTGCTCCATCCACTGCACCACCTAGCCACCTCTACTTGGCAGTGGGGTTGGGAGGCTTGCCCAGGGTCACACAACTGGGTAATTGTTGGGTGTCTGGGGCTAGATTTGAGCTTGGGTGCTCCTGATTCCAGGGCTGGTGCTCTGTCCACTGCTCCACCTAGCTGCCATTATTATTATTATTATTATTAATTTTAATTTTTCTCTTTTCTTTATCTTATTGCTTATAAAGGTCTACATTTTGGGGGGATGGGGTATTTGTTTACTCTTAAACAAGAATATTTTAGTAATGTATATAAAAACATCATTAGTACAGAAACAAACAAGTAAATAAGTGTGTGTGTGTGTATGTGTAAAGAAGGGATAGGTGAAAGAAGAGAGAAAATAGAATAAACAGGGAGAAAAGATGAAAAATACAGTTAACTATACTGTGAAAAATATTTTGAAGCAAGGTTCTCTAATAAAGGCATCACTTCTTAAACATATAAAGAACTAAGTCCAATTTATAAAGGTAAGAGGTATTCTGTTTGATAAATGCTCAAAAGATATCAATAGTTTTCATGAAGTCATCAAAATTAGTCATAGTAATATAAAAAGCACTCTAACTCACTATTTATTAAAGAAGTACAAATTAAAACAATACTGAGGCACTCCTCAAAGGAAATAAAATGAAAATGACAATTGTTGGAGTGAATGTGGAAAATTGATACTTTAATGTACTGTTGGTGGAATTGTGAACTGCTTCAATCATTCTATAGAGGAATTTGGAACTATGACCAAAGGCGAAGAAAATGATGCAAACCTTAGACCAAGAATTCCCACTACTAGAACTGTCTCCCAAAAAGATTAAAGAAAAGAAAGGGAAAATGACTTATATGTACAAAATATTTGCAATTCTTTTCTGGTAGGAAATTAAGAGGATGTTTATCAATTGGAGAATGACTGAACAAATTATATTGTTATAATGAAATACTATTGTGCTATAAGAAATGATGAGCAGAATGCTCTCAGAAAAACCAGGAAAAACTCACAAGAGCTGATGCACAGTGAAATGTATTATATACAAAGTAACAACAATATTGTCAGATGATAAACTAATAATTTAGCTATTCTCAGCAATCCAAGACAACTCTGAAGGACTTATGGTGAAAAATGCTATCCTATCCCCAGAGAATGAACTGATGGTGTCTGGATACAGATTGAAGCATACTTTTTTTTAAATTTTCTCATTTTTCTTGAAGATTTTTGATCTATATAATCTTTTGCAACATGACTGTTATGAAAATGTTTTTCAAGACATGTATAGATGTTTACTTTCTCAGTGGGGTGGGGGGAAGGAAAAGAATTTGAATTCAAAGGTTTAAAAATAAATGCTAAAATTGTTTTTTACATGTATCTGAGGGGATAATGAAATGCTAGATAAACTAAAAGAAAAAGAAAAGACCAATTTCAAATTCAGAGGTTTTCAAGCTTTTTGTTTCAATTTGGCTTCAGAATAATGAATCTTTGGTAAAAGTTCAAACTGGCTGTGGCCAGTGTAAATAGGTTCTGATCAGTTCTCACACCAGTTCAGGCTAGTTGAAACTTTTTGTATACAAAAATATTTATAAGTCCTCTTTGAAGGGATGCTCAACAAATAGGGGATGACTGAACAAGTTGTAGCATGTGATTTGATGGTGTACTATTATGCTATAAGAAATGACAAAGAGGGATAGTTTCAGGAAAAAGCAGTATGGCAAGACCAATATGAACTTATGCAAAGTGAATTGAGAAGAACTGGGAGGTCATTGTACTCTGTAAAAGTAAAGACTGGGCTATTATGAGCAGTTCAAAGATCCAACACAATTCTAAATGATTTATGATGAAAATATGCTATCCACCTCCAGAGAGTGATCTGATAAACTATGGTACAAAATGAAGTATAACTGTCTCACTTTCTTAATTTTTTTGCAATATGGCTATTATGGAAATGTTTTGAATTATTTTGCATGCATAATACCCATCATTTTTCTTGCCTTTGTCTTGATTGTAGGGATTGGGAGGGGAAAATTTGGAACACAATTTTTTAAAATAGTTTAAAAACAAATAAATATTTTAAAAAGAAAAGTGGCAAGCAACATGACTTATTTTAAGTCCATTTTTGATGAACCAGAGAAATATCAAAGAAGAAGCATCTTTCTATTTGGGGTTTTCAGTATGGAAATATTGCTGTTTTTTTTTTATGACTTGCTTCACTGCCCTCCCCAACAATCTGAAGGAGATTATTGACTGTCTGTATTTTTCTATTATCCTAAATAAAGCAAAGCATGTTCCATTAGTCATCATAATGACATTCAAAAGTTTCCCTTCTGTTTCAAACAAGAAATGTATTTTGCTTCAAGAGAGAGTTTCTGGATGGATGAGCACAAAAGGGGCCAAAAGAAAAAAATTCAAACCATAATATTGGATGCAACATGATGCCAAATTATAAAACAGATTCTCTCCCAACCCCAATAGCACAAACATCATTAAGATCTAAGAGAATTATGGAACCAAAGAAGTGGAACTACTTAATCAAGTCATTAAGGAATTCTCAAGCACATTCTAGGTAATAAAAAAAAGTCTAGAAAGGCCACTGAAACACCATATCATTAGTAGGACATGGGTCTCTGCAAAATGATGACACATAAGACCTATCAACCTTGAAAATATTCAAGTTAAAGTTATGCAAATCAGTAGGGAGAGTGTTGTTTTCTATCCAGGCACATTTTGACTTTGTATCAATGGCATCATTTTTCATGACACCACCCATATTGCCAAAGCACACTGAGGTAATAGAAAAAAGGGGAAAGAATAGACTAGGGAAAAAAAGGAAAGAAGAGAAAAGAAGGAAAGGGAAGAGAAGACTCCAGGAAATAAAAGAGAAGGCCATTTATAACTGGAAACTAGACCATATGCATTAAGAGCAATATTATCTTTTAAAATGATTTAAAATTTTAATTTTAAAAATTAAATTTATTTATTTAAAAAATGAGTAAATAAGTTATTTTGACTATTATAAATACCCAAATTAACTATAGAGGACATATGAAGAAAGACATCTACATCAGATAAAGAACTGAAAAACTGAAGTTTATATAGAATAATTAGCTAGGTAGCTAGATAGATTGAAAGATAAATGGATAGATATTCATTCTATTGCCAGGGTGGGATGCGGAGCTTAATAAAAATTAAAAAATAAAAATAAAATAAATTTACATATTAAGTTTGCACATTTGGAAGAAATAGCAAATTGTTCTTTGTAGAGTTGCAGCTTCATATGCAATCATCTTTTTATTGAACTGTCATGGAAAAATCTTGTTTCATTATATATACACATATATGTGTACATATATATGTGTATATAAATGTGAAAAGGGGAGGGGAATTCCTATAAACACTGTCTCTGAAAATCTTTTTCATCACAGATTAAGCCCTTACCATAACACTGACACCTTGTCTCACAGAGATAGTACCAAATATTAGCAAAAGGTAATAATCACCTGGAAGAGGCACAGATCGACAAACATGCTGTCCTTCAAATTCCTCCCTTCTATTTATCCCATAAGAGTGATAAAAAAATTATTTTGGAGAGCTAAAAAACAATAATAAAATTTACTTGGAGGACTAATAATTCAAGTAAATGGAAGGAATTAATGAAAAATTGTAAAGGAAAAGTGGCCTGGATAAACAAGATCTAAAACTATATTATAGTGGCAATCATTCAACCTATTTGATACTGGCTAAGAAATAGAGTGATCAACCAGTGGAAAAAGTTATAGAACATATGATACAGTAATATATGACTATAGAAATCAAATTGTTTGGTAAACTGAAAGACTCCAACTTCTGGGATAAGAACTCACCATTTGACAAAAACTTCTGGGGAAACTGGAAACTAGGATGGCAGAAATTAGGCATGAGATTAACATCTCATATTCTCTGCCAAAATAAGGTAAAAAATGGGTATGTGATTTAGACGTAAAGGGTGATACACTCACCAAATCAGGAGAGTGAGAAATAGTTTACTTATAAGATCTATAGAGAAGGAAAGAATGTATGACCAAATAAGAGATAAAGAACATTATGAAATACAAAATGAATCACTGTGTGATTACATTAAATTAAAAGGGACTTGCACATACAAAACATCCCAACAAGATTATAAGGAAAGCAAAATCTGAGAAGTAATTTTTAGAGCCAGAGTTTTTGAGAAAGGTTTTTGATAAATGTTTGATAAAGATTTGTTTTTGGTTAAGTTTTCTGATAAAATTTTCTCAAAAAAACAATTGAGTCAAATTTATAAAATAGAAGCCATTCTCCAATTCATAAATGATCAAAGATATGAACAGGCAGTTTTCAGTTAAAAAATTAAAGTTATCTATAGTCATATGAAAAAATACTCTAAATTTCTATTGAATAGAGAAAGGCAAATTAAAAGAAGCACATCTCAGGTATCACCTCACATCTATCAGATTGTCTAATATGACAGAAAAGGAAAATAATAAATTTTATAGATGTAGGAAAATTAGAATACTAATATATTTTTGGTGGAGTTGTAAGCTGATTCAACCATTTTGGAGAGCAATTTGGAACTATTCTCAAAGGATTATAAAAACATTGATTCAGCAATACCACTCCTGAATCTGTATCCTAAAGAAATCATAAAAAAGAAAAATGACTCAGATGTACAGAATATTTGAAGCAGATCTTTTTATGGTGGCAAAGAATTGGAAATTGAGGAGATGTCCATCAAATAGGGAGTGGCTGAACACACTGTGATATCTGAAACTAAGGAAATACTATTGTGCTATAAAAAAATAAAGTACAGGTAGATTTCAAAAAACCTGGAAAGACTTATTTGAACTGATATTGAGTGAAGTGAGCAGAACCAAGAGTACATTGTACACCACTACAACATTGTGTGATTAACTTCAATAGATTTAATACTTCTCAGCAATACAATAATCTAAGAAAAAGTCCAAAAGATTCTACAATGGAAAACTGCTATACATTTCCAGAGGGGAAAAAACCATGAAGTCTGAATACAAAGTATACTATTTTAATTGTTTTTTTTTTATTTCTTTCTCATTTTTTCCCTTTTTTTCTGATTCTTTTTTTTTTTACAAGACTGCTAACTATTTGGAGGAGAGCAGTGAGGAGAGAGGGAGACAGAAAAATTTGGAATTCAAAATCTTATTAAAAGAAGAATGTTAAAAACTAAAACAAAAACACAGTGCCATGCTCTCATTTGGGAAGTTTCTTGAATAATAAAAAAACAAAATGAAACAGAATCCTTCCCATGCTAGAGAGATTTACTTAGGTCACTGAGAACAATTTAGTCTCTGAAAAGGCATCAGAATTAGCCAGCAAAATTAAATCTAACTATCTGTAATAAGTACCTCCTCTTCTTTCTCCTTTTCACCTACCTCAGAACATCACATGGGGCCATAATGACAGGACTGTGAGGTCCCTTCATATGGCTACCTTGTTTTTCCCTAACCTTCTCACTTAATGGTTAGCATATGCTATTACTACTATGATGTTAACCATGTCATTTCTTTTTTTTTAGATTTTTGCAAGGCAAATGGGGTTAAGTGGCTTGCCCAAGGCCATACAGCTAGGAACTTACTAAATGTCTGAGACTAGATTTGAACCCAGGTACTCCTGAATCCAGGGCAGGTGCTTTATCCACTGCGCCACCTAACTGCCCCTGTAACCATGTCATTTCTAACAGTTAGAATCTAGTTGCACTCTTCTTTGGCAGTCACAACACATTATTAACTATTTCTAAAATTTCTTTGTGGGAAAACCTTTGCCAATTACCATGTTATCATTCATAAATGATTGATTCATTCACAAGGGAACCAATTGATTATTGGACTTTGCTATAGAGGTAATGAATTGTTCTAATATCTATTTTATCTTACCTGATATACATATATATATATATATATATGTATATAAAGCATGATAATTCAGGAGAATTTCTAAATAAAGCATATTTAATATGAGAAATATTTATAAATTATAAAGGGGTAGATAGTTGAACCTTGATTGAAAAACAGGGACTCTAGGTGAGGAAAGGATCTTTTGTGAATTCAAATACTAGGTTCATTCAAGTTACACCTATTTAACTTTCCACAGAAAACTCCAACAGTTTTCAAAGTCTTTTCAGTGGGTCTTCTACAAACGCTAAATTTCAAATCAGCTTCTGGAGAAGTCATAATCCATGAATCTCAAAAGTGACACAATCACTACAGAATCACAAAGATTTGTCCCAAAGAATTGAGATGGGGAGGTATTCACTGCCCAGGAGAGAGAGAGGAAGGAAAGCAAATTCCAGGTCCCCCATAGGTCAGGTTTTTGGGAGAGATGTTATTCCAACAAACCTGGCTCAGCTTCCAGGAAGATTATGAATAGAATCAGATGGAGCATGTGGACCTCCCAGCTTGCCTGCTTTTGGGACCAAGGAATAGAACAGAACAGAGAAATTGTTATCCTACTACCTTCATGGCCAGGGAACAGGTTGCTTTAGAATAGAGGAATATATATATATATATATATATATATATATATATATTTAAAATATATTGAGTTTCTGGAGTAAGATACAGAAACATACATCTCAGTCAAGCCCTTGAAAATTGCAGGAGTGGGGAGTGATCCTTTGAACCATAATTTTTGCCCTTCTATTGAATTTGTCCCCATGGTTATAGAATTCTGAGTTCCAACTCCAAAGCAGTAGCATATTATATTTTTTTCCCATTCAGCAAGTATATGGATTTGCCCTTACTTAGTAGTTAATCTTCTGTTCATTTGTAGCAATGAAAGAGACAGATGATTAATTACTTTGGGGAGGGGGAAGGGAGGACATTGGAAAATGGTCTTGCTTACATTAAATTGTATTTATAACCTTTTTACAGATGAAGACAATTGAACAGTCACAGGCAATAACCCTAAAGGGAAACCAGAGAGATTTAAGATACCCTAGCTGGAATTTTCTTGCATAGAAGAAGCTTCTAGTCTTGCATAATCTAATAGAAAATGCTGTACCCTCCATTTATCATGAGGAAAGATCCTATGAAAAATAGAGGAAACAATCCAAGACTAGCCTTTATTTGCATGATTAGTGATGGTTGCAAAGCAGAGATTCATTGTATAGGAAAAGAAAAAAAAAAGATTGTAAAACTGCTACTAGGTAGGATAAAGAAAAAGAACAGGTTAAATTTGAATTTGTAAAGCACAAAGGCTGTGTTCCAGGGACTTAATTCTCCATCCACAGTTCAGATATTCTTCTAAGTTTAGCAGAGTTTTCATTCACCCCTCACAGTAAATTGTGCCCTGAAGAACACAGATATAAATAAACTACATATATTCGACAGCTTGAATTTAAGTCTTATATAACTCATATGATGGAAAACTAATTCAGTTAGCAAATCAGATCCAGAACTCTGGTTTTTAAGGACTTATTAAGCTGGAGGACACTGTTTATTTGGCAAAGTATCCCATTGTAACCCCTCTCTATTAGACAATGTAAATGGCCAGACTAAAAGAGGAGAGTATATTCTAAGTGTCATAGTTGTAGAGTTAGGTTTACAGAAGAGAAAGGGAATAAACTTCAAAGACCTGAAGAAGTAGAAAACAATGAACAACAATTATAGGGGGAGGGTAAAGAGAGAGTCTTTCTACATGCTGAAATACTATGAAGAAAAATGAAAGTCATAATTTATTATAGCAAGAACAGCACTGCTAATGGACTACAGTTCCCAGCATGCAAAGAAACTCACTACTTTCTTAACTCAATGACCAAAACCTTCCAATTCAATATATTTGGAGGGGGTTTTGGGGGGTTTGTATTTTGTTTTCTCCTTAGGGAACAGCACTTCAAATTATTTCATGAAAGTCCTTGGGAAGACAGAATTATTTTTCTTTCCAGTGAAAAGCTTTTAAGTCCATTCTGCTGTTTCATTTAGTGAAAAATATCTATAGAATCAACTCTATCTACTTCATATTTTGGTCTTAATAGTATGGTATTATGCAGCAGTTTCCCTGTCTTATATTTCTCCCTTCCACTACTACCATCACTTCCCACTGCCTGGAAGTGCTAAAGGGTCTCATCAGCAATTTCTACAATTACACTGAATAAGTTCCAGATTCTTCCCCCAGTCCAAAAGATTTTTTGAGTTACTTTTTTCAAGCCTTTTAATGAGGTATTTAAGGCATATTTTAACTTTTCCCCTCATTAAACCAATATTGGCGAACCAAAATTAAGTTCATTGGGGTCTGCTGAAGAATTTCAATCTTAAAATGCATATAGAAAGAACTGAGCAGATGTATACAGGGCACTGTTTGAATCCTATAACTGAGTGAGGAGATTACTTAAGAGTCTATAGTCAATCCCTCCACATTATTCTCACTCCTCCACACTGCCATTCTCTTTTCCCCTTCTCTCTTGTCTTATCTTACATTGTATATGGAGAAGCGAGCAAATATGCAAGTCCAAGATGAAACAATGTTAGAAAAGCTAAGAATCCTATGAGTCACAAGTGTCTCATATTAATTTTTTCTCTCTAAATTATTGTGATAATAATATACGAAAATAGATGATCAGGAAAAACTAGTGCATGTTAAATTTTTCTCTTAAAACAATACTGAAAATATTAGTTCCTTGCTTATCTTATCACATGCTCATTTGTCAAAAGAAGTAGGCTGAATTAAATGATTCCTAAGGACCCTTCCAACTTCAAAGTTCCACTCATTAATCATCTATTGAGGTTATCTCATGACCCTATTCTGAAGGAGTTTAGAACTATATTATGTTCATAATGTTTATTTTTAGGCAACTAAATGGCATAGTGAAAAGAATGCTGAACCTGGAGTCAGGAAGACCCAAGTTCAAATTCAGTCACAAACACTTGCTAATTGTGTGATCTTGAGCAAATCACAACTCTTATTTACTTCATTTTCCTCAACCATAATATAGGAATAATGATAGTACTTACCTCCCATGGTTGTGAGAATCAGATGAAATAACATTTGTAAAGTGTTTAGTATTATGCCTAAAACATTGTAGGTGTTATATAAATGCAAGTTATTATGATTATGATTATGATTATCTTGGTTTTTAGATATTCAGCAATAAATCTTTTTTCCAGTTATTGAAGGATTTATAATTTGGTAGGTTTTCTGATTTTGTTGACTTAAGTGCTCCCTGTCTTATACAGATAGCAACCTTCTAAAACTTCTCATGTATTTCTTGATCATCTTTCCATGCATCCATAGGTCATACTGTAAATCCACTAGAGGTTTTCTTTTCATTCCCTGATACAGACACTCATTCCCTCATGTCTGGATTATGCAGTGGCCTGCTTGTTGGTCTCCCTCTCTCGAATCTCTCCCCATTCTAATCTATCCTTCTCTCAGCAACCAAAAAGTCTTTTTAAATGCAGATCTGAATATGTCAGTCCCATCCCATTCAAAAAATTCCAGTATCTCCCTATCATTTAGAGGATTAAATATAAAATCCTCTGGTATTCCAAAAGTGCTTCAAAGCCTGACTCTTTCAGACCTTTCCAGTTCACATATAGCACACTCAATTTTAGGGCATCTTTCTTTTTTTTCTTTTTATTTTGCTCCAATTAAATACAAAGATGGATTTCATCATTTATCCTTTTGCAAGTTTTTGAGTTCCACATTTTTCTACCGCGTCTCATACCTCCTCCCATCCCAAAGGCAGCAATCTGATATAGGTTGTACAAGTTCAATCATGCTTAACATATTTCCATATTAGTCATAGTATGATGAAAAATTATAAAAAAGAGAAAAAAATCATAAGAAAGAAAAAATAAAAAAGTTAAAAAAATAAACATAGTGTGCTTTGCTCTGCATCCAGAATCCAGAGTTTTTGTCTCAGAATATGGGTGAAATTTTCTATAACATGTATCTCAAAACTGTCTTTGATTATTAAACTGATAAAAGGAGCTGCATTTATCAGAATTCATCATCTCACAATGTTGCTGTTAATGTATGAAATGTTCTCTTGATCAGCATTAATTCATGCAAGTCTTTCCATACTTTTCTAAAGTCCAACCACTCATGATTTTTTACAAAACAATAGTTCTCCATAATATTCATAAATAACTTGTTCAGCAATTCCCCAAATGATGGGCATCCCCCTCAATTACCAATCCTTTGCCACTATGAAAAGAACTACTCTAAATATTTTTGTACATATAGGTCTTTTCTCCTTTTATATGATCTCTTTGGGATATACATACATACATACATACATATATATATATATACATATATATATATATATATGTATATATATATATATATATATATGTATGAAAGTGGTATCACCGGATCAAAGAGACTGCACAACTTTATTATCATTTGGGCATAGTTCCAAATTGCTCTCCAGAATGATTGGATCAGTTCAAAACTCTACCAACAGTGCAGTAGTGTCCCAGTGTTCTTCACATCCTCTCCAACATTGATCATTTTCCTTTTTTTGTAATTTTAACCAATCTGATATGTGAGGAGGTAGCTCAGAGTTATTTTAATTTGCATTTCTTTAATAAAAAATTATTTGGAGCATTTTTTCTTATGACTATAGATAACTTTAATTTCTTCATCTGAGAACTGCCTGTTCATATTCTTTGATGATCAATTGGAGAATGACTTGTATTCTTATAAATTTGACTCAGTTCTCTAAATAGTTTAGAAATGAGTTCTTTATCAGGAACACTAGCTGTGAAAATTGTTTCCTTGGTTGCATTGGTTTTATTGGTGCAAAAACTTTTTAATTTAATGTAGTTACATTATCCATTTTGCAATGTATTATATTTTCTATTTATTTGGTCAAAAACTCCTCCCTTCTCCTTGGATATGACAGATACACTATTTCTTCTTCTTCTCCTAATTGGCTTATGGTATCCCCCTTTACATTTAAATCCTGTACCCATTTCAACCTTATCTTCGTAAAAGATGTGGGATACTAACTAATCTTTGCCTAATTTTTCCATACTATTTTCCAGTTTTCCTAACACTTTTGTCAAATAGTGAGGTGGGGTTTTTTTTTAGGTTTTTGCAAGGTAAATGGGGTTAAGTGGCTTGCCCAGGGTCACACAGCTAGGTAATGATTAAGTGTCTGAGACCGGATTTGAACCCAGGTACTCCTGACTCCAGGGCCCCTGCTTTATCCACTACACCACCTAGCCACCCCTAAATAGTGAGTTCTTATCACAAAATCTGGAGTTTATCAAACAGTCGATCACTAAATCATTTACTACTGTTTCTTTTTTGCCTAATCTATTCCACTATCTACTTCTTTATTTCTTTGCTAGTACCAAATAGCTTTGATGTCTGCATTTTTATAATATCTCTCAAATGATGATGTTTCATAAGCAATTTGAAAAATTATTCTTGGTAACAGATTAAAGCCTACTTATAACGACAATATCTTTCTCTTTGCCATTTGGAATACTTGAAATGTTTCTTTTTCTTTGATGGTTGCACTACATGCCTTGCATATAATATATTTGCGAAATGTGCAGAATCTGAGATTTCATTAGTCTCTCCACAAATGGAGATAAGACAAGACATCTAACATTCATTCAATGAATTCTAGGGAGAATATTGATAAGGCATGTGAAAATCTGTTTGTCATGGTTACATTAGTTTAGTAGGAGGAGGAGGAGGAGGAGGAGGAAGAGGAAGAGGAGGAAAAGTAGGAGTAGAAGGAGTAGTAGTAGTAGTAGCAGCAGTAGTAGTGGTAGTAGAACTTGTAATAATAGTAGTGTAGTAGTAGTGATAGTAGTTATTTACATAGTATTTCAATTTGCAAAACACTTTATTTGATCTTATTTAATTCTCACAACAATTATGCAATAGATGTTATTATTATTCTCATTATACATATGAGGAAAGTGAGACTAATTGAGCCCCAGTGACTTATCCAGGATCAATCCACTGTTATTGTTAGAGATGTGATTTAAATTCATATCTTTCTATTTTTAAGTACAGCAATCTATCAGCTACAAAATTAATTCTCTAATTGGGAGAAAAATTGAATTTGTTAAAGACATGAACTTTTGTAGAAGTTTGCAATTTGGAATGATAAAAAATATTGTCTAGGTTTCCAAATGCGATTTGGCCTTATCATCAATTGTTACTTAATTCTGAGCCCCACTTATCATCTATTTTTTCAAGATATATATACATATACATATACATATACATATACATATACATATACATATATATATATATATATATATATATATATATATATATATATATATATATATATACTGGTTTATTCATTTTGAGGAGCTTCCTTAAAACAACATTCAAGGAGCGGCTAGGTGGATAAAACACCAGCCCTGGAGTCAGGAGTACCTGGGTTCAAATCCGGCCTCAGACACTTAATAATTACCTAGCTGTGTGGCCTTGGACAAGCCACTTAACCCCATTTGCCTTGCAAAAATCCTTAAAAAAAATAAACAACATTCAGGGGGTGGCTAAGTGGCACAGTGGATAGAGCACCGGCCCTGGAGTCAGGAGTACATGAGTTCAAATCTGGCCTCAGACACTTAATAATTGCCTAGCTGTGTGGCCTTGGGCAAGCCACTTAACCCCATTTGCCTTGCAAAAACTTAAAAAAAAAATTCAACATGTAGTTTTTGTCCAGTTTCTTTTTCTATAATAAATGTTAAGGCCTCTCTCAACAATTTTTCCATGGAGACTTTGCAATGCTTCCTGGCTCAATACAATGAGTACAATATCTTTTATAAATAAAAGTTTTTGGAGCATTTCCCCATTAATAGAGAATTCATTTTTTGTTTGGACTTTGCAAAGAACAACTTTGGCAATAGTGAATACCTTAGCTGAACTCACGGAGAATCAGAATGATACAGTGGATAGAATATTGCTCCTGCATCAGACACTTATAGTTGTTACTCTGGATAGTTCACTTAACTTCTATTAGCCTCCATTTTTAAATACTAAAATAAAGCCTCCCAGGGTTGTTATATCAAATGAAGTAATGTATGTGTATCACAATATAAATATAATATATTTCTTTTATATTTTTTAATGTCAGTACTCAGATTTATATCAATACACAGAAGTTGTATCCATCATATATATTTTAAAAATTAAATTATTTTGAAGCATTAGGCATCTACCAAAAAACAAAATCCCATATAAAATACATTCCTCCAAAATAAGCAAAATTGATAAATGGAGTGATTTTAAGTGACAGTAAACATCACTTTCAATTTTTGTAGCTTACCATTTATTAACAGAAAGGAATTGTGTTTTATCTTCAATAATTTGAAACTTTGTCACTTGAACTTGAGTTTTGTTGCCATTTAATGTTGTCTTCCTTTATAATACTGTAGTGATTTGTTATATTTTTCTTTTGACTCAACTTTATTTACTCTGAAAAACTTCAAAGAAAGTCTCCAGACATTTCTTTAAATTCACCAAATTTGTCATTCTTTATGGCATAAGAACATTGTATTCCATCACACAAAAACTTAATTTGCTCAGTCATTTCCAGTAGTTCAGTGTAGAGTTCTTTCCAGATTTCTTATATTTTAAGTAGTGTTCTTAATACTTTGGTACAAATGGATCCTTTCTATTATTGCCCTCCTTGGAGTTTAAAGTTGTTAATGGGATTACTGGTTTAAATGCTATGAACATAATTGAAAAAAATGCCCAAATTGTTTTCAGAACATCAAGGCAAAGTTTGCGGTTGTAAATTTTCATCTGTCTTCTCTACACTAAATTTTATCATCTCCCATTTTTGGCATTTTGAGTGATATGGAGTTAATATTAGAATTTGACGTTTCTGGGATTATTGATAATTTTGAAAAATTTAAATGATTATTTTTAGTTTATAATTCTTGTTTTGATAGATCCTCAGTATCTTTTGATACTTAAGAAATGGCTTTATTCTCATAGGTTTTATAGAAGTCAATTCACTAATTGTTTGTGATATGAGATTTTCATCAGAGATATTTCATGCAAATATTTTCTCTGATTCATTTATTATTTATATAACCCCACTGATTTTGTCCAATAATTTTTAAAATTTTATACAATTAAAATATTTTATTTTATCCAAAGTTACAATTGTTATAAATATATCCTAGATTCCCAATTGTGAAATATATTCTTTCCTTAACATTTTAATGTTTTATTCATTTAGGTTATTTTACCCATTTGATAAGAATACCTTTGATATATTAATCTAGTTCATTGATAAAAATATGAAATTATCCCAGTGATAAATTCCTTGTGCATTCCAATAGGAATCTTGTTCCATGTTCATGTTAGGCCATTAATGACTATTTGGCAAATTCAAACTTATAATCAATTTTCAAGTACTTGTAAAGTCCTTTACACCATATCATTCCATATTATTTCAAAGAAAAGAAAAAGAGACTTTGTCAAATGTTTTGCTAATATCTAGGCAATTGACTTTAAAAATGACTAAAGGAAAAGTCATATCTAAATGTAACTTTCCTCCATATTTTTATGATAACATTTGTCAAATAAAGCAAATAAACAATGAAGTCATCAATGGTGCCAACTATAGTTATCCCTACTTTACTCAAAGTATCATCTTTTGCATGAATCTTTCTTTGATTTCTAATATAAATATAGATCGCACACCCTACATATGAATATTTGTGTATGCATATAAACACATGTGCATATACTCTCACACATGAACATATACAGAGTGTATATGCATGTAGGTATTTACATGAAATATATTCACATTATCTATTTATATAGTTGAAAGCATATGTGTATTTATATGGCAGACACATACACAAGTGTGTATATATTAAACATATCTATATATAAATATATCAAATACATCTATCTAGTTGCAAGTTGTCTCCTTTGAGAATATAAATGAGAGCAAGAACTGTTTGCTTTTCTCTTTGTATCCTTAGAGCCTAACAAATTCCTGGCATGCCTTATACCTCCCACCTTCCCACCATGCATTCTGTGATCCAGTAACACTGACCTTCTTGCTTTGGGAAGATAGAGTTATAAGCATTTTCCCTGGCTATCCCCCATGACAATAATGCTTTTTTTCCTCATCTTCACCTCTTGAATTCTCTGGTTTCCCTCAAGTCCCAGCTAAAATCTTATCTTTCATGCAAATTTTACCTACTTTTCTGATAACCCTTAATGCTAGTGCCTAGCATTTCCATTTTATCTTGGGTATACCCTGGTTTTTTTTTCTATTTATACAATCTTTCCCATTAGTCTGTGAGCTCTTTGAGAGAAGGGACTAGACTTTACTTCTCTTTATAGCTCCACTGCTTAGCACAGTCCCCTATATGCAGCAGTTGCTTTATAAATATGTATTGATTGACTGATTAACACAGTATAGTTTTAAAATTTTGTTGATAGTTGTTATTCTATTTCTTTAGGAAATGGTTGTTTTTGACTCTTGTTTGACTCTTCATGATTTCATGGTCCTTGGCACAACAATATCAACCATGTGATTTTCTTAGGAAAGATACTAAAATGCTCTGTAATGTCCTTCTCTAGTCAATAAAGACAAACAAGTTAAATGACTTGCTCAAGATCATACAACTAACAAGTGACTAGAGTCACATTTGAACTCAGGTCTTTCTGACTCCAGCACTCTACTCTGAGCCATCTAGTTGTCCTTATTTTGGGTTTACATTCCCTTGTGTTTATTTTTCTTCTCTTCAGTCCTTTGCAGAGAAAGCAAAAATGAATAACTGAACCAGTCTGGTTATTTAATCTATACCCACAACATGTCATCCATTCTTTTTTTGTTTTCTTTTATTTTTTTGACATCTCCTGACACTATTCTTTCCTTCCTTAACTTGTTCTATTTTCAAATGGTTGTAGTTGGGTTGGCTAGGTGGTGCAGTGGATAAAGCACAGGCCCTGGAATCAGGAGTACCTGGGTTCAAATCCGGTCTCAGACACTTAATAATTAATTACCTAGCTGTGTGGCCTTGGGCAAGCCATTTAACCCCATTTGTCTCAGACACTTAATAATTACCTAGCTGTGTGGCCTTGGGCAAGCCATTTAACCCTATTTGCCTTGCAAAAAAAAAAAACAACTAAAACCCCCCCCTCAAATGGTTATAGTTAGAACTGGAACATACATCAGAGGTCAACTACCCTAATGCCCTCATTTTACAGATGGCTAAACCGAGGACTTGAGAAGTTAAATTATTTATTTGCTCAAAGTCAAATAAATAGCAAATGATAGAGGAAGGTTTTGAGTCTGATCCCTTTTTTTCATATCCAACACTTTCTGATGTATTCTACTACTTTTCTATTTATCCTCCACAGAGAGAGAGAGAGAGAGAGAGAGAGAGAGAGAGACAGACAGACAGACAGACAGACAGACAGAGACAGAGAGTGAGAAAGAGTGAGAAAGAGTGAGAGAGACAGAAAGAGAGAGAGACAGAGAGAGACTAGCATGTGCTGCTCTTGCCTCTGATCCACTCATGCAATGCAGATTCCTTGGGCCAGGTAACACCAGGAAGTTGTCTTGATCTGGTGAAGTGCTATTGGTAAGGAAAGGGGTCAGGATACTCAGATATAGTGAATCCTAAGCTGAGGCAGGCAGGGAAGAATGGGGTATAATTCCTCTACCCATGCTTCCAAACAATGATGCTCAATTTATTTTATGCCATCCAGGGCATCTGTCTTGGGGAAAAAATACCCCTTACCACAACATCTGTATGTTAGGTGAAGCAAGTATGCGCTATCCAAATAAAAAATCTTTGATTTTCCATTACCTACTATGTCTTCCATTTTTGGTACATGTCTTGCCCACCGGTACCTATTCGATTCCCCATTTTAAATGATAGGAAATGTCCATTTACAGACAGAGCAGAAGCTTTGGGGATGAGCTTTTTGTGCATTAAGACTGTAATGATTTAAAGATTTCTATAGAACCAAGGTCAAATATAACTCTATAAGCAATTCAAATTATGTTAACTCTTCATCCAGTTTTCATTGCTAATTAGGGCTAGAGTTTCTCAGTTCACAAGGACCAAAATAAAGAAAACAACTTTACAAGATTTCTTTAGAAATTAGGAGGGGTAATTGCAGTGTAATGCATATGCATGCTCAGCACATAGGCTGTCAGTCTAGCTGATCATTTTTTAACCAAAAGATCTTAAATTCATTAATCTCTTATTTCAAAAATGTGAGGAATATGGTTTGTGAAACTTTTTGTTATGCTCTATATAATTTTGGAAAGATTTGCTCTAATTTATACTACTTTTCAATCAAATCCTCTGAAATACCAACCTATCTAACAACATACATACATACATACATACATACATGCATACATATACAATTGACAAGTTGTAAGAATGCAGAATGACAGCATTATTCCACATATGTAAGGAGAAGATGGTCTTTCTCCACACAGTCTTAGTCATCTAGATGACACCTTTTGTTAAGTAGATTCTGAAAAATAAAAGAGGCTGTAGGATCAGCATATGCTAACTCACACTTAAATAATAATCACCTTAGAGAATTCTTTCATCTTCTACAATTGTCTCAAATGCCTGTTATCTTATTTCTTTCTCTGGTATCTTGAACTCCATTTACCCTTATCTCACCTCTCCAGAGCTATTACTAACTAGATCTTTGTTCCAGCCTATTTCCAAATATTGGGTTTCTGGAGTAAGGACTTGGTGCAAGGAAAATGGAGGGGCCATTTCCTCTTCAATTCCTACATCTCAATTTATAATTCTCAACCACTTCCTTGCATATAACAGCACATCATTTAAGATCATTGCCCTCAGAGACCTGTTATTGTAGCACTACTCCTGATCCAACTTCTTTTGAACCCCTGTGAAAGGAGGGGCTAGATTCTCTGAGACATGCTCTCCCCCCAAAACTACTGCAACCACTATGAAATTCGTAGACATAAAATAAATTCTACAGCCATGAAATTTTATTCTTGTTGTCCTTAACTTTATTATAATTTTCTTAATTCATATCTTCTGATGTCTACTTCCTCCATTACACTATTGGGATTCCTTGCCCCTCTACTTCATTGTCGATAAATATCTCTTCAGTCTTTTCATTCTGGTGCCCTTTTTTTCTACTTTCCATCCACTTCTTTTCCTTTATTGAAACTTTACTTTTCCTTGAGGATTACACATATCTGGCAACCTTTCTTAATACTGATTGTTATGTTTTTATTCCTTTCTTACAAGACCTGAAGGTGGATTTTCTGCTTGTTTACTGCCCTTTCAAGATATTCACTTTGTCACCACAACTTAATTACCTTTCTTTCTTTGAAGCACATGCCTGATGATTTTGGCATACTATGCTAATCCCTGATTAGTTCATCAATAAGCATTAAACATATATTGTGTTCCTAAAACTAAGCATACAAAAACAAAAATAAAAAAAAGACCCTAGTCTTCCATTGAAGGAAATATGTTCATATATTTGGCACCTTGATATCATGTTTCATCTCTACCTTGCCTTTCATCTTCAGACATTTCAATATCCATGTAACTGACACTTCTAATTCTTTTTTTTTTTTTTGTGCTTATAGTTCTTTGAACTCTTTATCTTTCATGGTGTTCTTCACTTAACCCTCTTATCCTATGACCTCTATTTAGTCTCCTCAGTAAAGTAGTCACCAGTCCTACAATTCACCCAAGATTCTGAAATCTGAAATTCTTTTTAATGTCCATGATTTCCTCCCTTTCACCTTTTCCCCCCTTTCTTATTCCTATCATTCCTATTCTTTTCCCCTCTCATGATCTCTGATTACTCCATTTCTCCTTACTATTGAGTACATTGAGCTTTTAACTTATTTCTTCCCTATCTATGGTTGATGGTCTTTTCAAGTGTCCTCTTCTGCAACTTTGAAGTCTTTGCTCCTAAGCTGTTTCTGCCTTGATAACATGAAATCTATTTCCTATACTTTTATTCTAGAGAAATACTACTGGAGTAAATCACAGAAGCATAATGACTCTGTTACGCACTTATGCTATCTAAGCTCACCTGTACTAAATATAGAACATCAATCTTTTTTATCTGACTCATTGATTTTCTATCACAACTTTCAGAATTTTTGTTCTAAAACTTCTCAAAACTCTCACTTTACTTTATCCTTCCTCATTATAAATGGATGATTTCAATTTTTACTTTACTGATTTAAGGTTGTCTGATATAAATTTTCTCAGATGCTCTCTTTAAAATCACTCAGAATCTTTTAACTATTCTTTAGCCTTTTTCCTGGAGTCAGAAGAAAAGGTGACTTTTCTTTGAGAAAAGAGTAACTTTCTGTTCCCATGCCCTTAATATTATCCTGCTACTTCCCAATTCATTCATGAAATTATTTCATCAATAATGCCTTATGTTTCATGCATCTTCATTTTTTCTCTAGCTCATGGCACCTTTCCATAAGTCTAAAAGATGTCTTATATCCTAAAGCATATAAGAAAGTCTTCTACTGAGCAAATTATCCACTTGAGATAATTAAATCTCTCTCTCCTCCCCCTCCCCACTCCCTCCTCCTATCTGCTTCTATCTTTTATGAACAAGACTCTGAAAAAGTGGCATGCACTTACTGATTCTACTTCCCTTTGTCCCATTCTCCAGTCAGTTTCTTGCAATCTGCCTTGAGTTCTCACCACTCTCCTGGAACTTCCCTCTCCAAAATACTTGATGACTTTCTCATCAACAAGCCTGACAACTTTTTTCTCTTCTACATTGAATTCTCCATGCTCCTTGCCACTATTTAACAGTTTCCTTCTGAAAATCTCTCCTCCCTTGTCTTCCACTCCTTCCAGTGAAGTAATCCCCATTATTCAAGCCTCATATTACATTGACCTTTATTATGAACTCCTTGAGAGGTGGCATCATTTTTGCTTTGATCTTTGAAACCCTAGTTCCTGGAATAGTGCCTGCACATAGATTCTTAATAAATGCTTCCTTATCAAATAATTGATTTATTGTTTTGACCAGAAACCCTGAGGATCTTCCTTTCCCAGACTGATTTTTTTTGACTAGGTAAAAGAGACCATTCCTTACTTCATTTCTTTCTTACCTAGTCTAATTACTGAAAGGGCATTGCCTCAATCAAAGTGAGACCTGTTAAACACCTTAGCTCAAAAAGACCAAGGTCTCCCACTGAATCCAGAGACATTTCTAACTGTTCTTATCCATAGCTGGCCACTGGACCCAGATGATTCCAGAGGAGAAAGTGAGTCTAGTGACTTTGCATAGTCCTTTCTCACTTAAATCTAATTCACTTGCATATCATGGCATCACATCTCTGATGTCATTGTTCTCTTTGAAAATGAAGGACAAACAACAACAACCATTCATCTGCCAAGGTGATTTGTCTAAAGTTGGAGATCAAGTGGCTCTGCATTTCCATGAGGATCAAATATCACTTCTTCTGTACATTTCAAGTACATCATTACGTAACTTTTCCTACATTCACAGCTTTCCCACACTGGATTTCCTTTTGCACACTCTGTGATGTAGCTACTCTGTCTTGCTTGCAGTGCCATAAACAAGGAATCAGATTTTCCTTCATCATGCCTTTGTACTAAGTATTAAAATTCTCTCCTACTCTTGGTTTTTCCTTGCTTTCTTTCAAACTTAGGTGAAGTCTTACCTTCAGAAGGAGTCTCTCCCAGTTTCTTTAAGCTTTCAGTACCTTCTCTTCTCATATTAGTTCTGTATATATCATATATCTCTGTAGTTATTCATAAACTGCCTCCTCCATTAGAAGGCATGGTCCTTATGAACAGAGATTCTTTTTGCCTTTCTTTTTATTCCTAGTGCTGAGCATAGTAGCTGGTATTTAATAAGTATTTAACAAATATTTCCTGATTTACATAATCAATAAAGGTGTGTCCAGAACTATAGTTTTGGCATTCTTCTTGTTCCAGAATCACAGGATCAATGAGTTAAAACTTCGCAGTTCATTTGATGTAAGCCATACTGTAACTGAACTTATAATACTGCTGAAAATTGGTCACTCAGCCACTGTTAAAAGATTCCCAATAGAAGAGTATCTAAAATGAAAAGGACCTCAGATTATCTAATCCAAGCCCTTCTTTGTATATGCATATATATATATATATATATATATATATATATATATATATATGTGAAAACTGGAGATATACCTGTCTACCTGTCTGTCTGTATCTATCTGTCTGTCTATCTATCTATCTATCCATCTATCTGCTCTTTTTTTCTCACTAGTGCAGTCAGAAAGGAGAGCAAATAATTTCCAGACAAGAGAATTAAGAAAGATTTACTTGGAAGAGGTTGCTCCTGTATTAAATCTTGAATGATAAGGCTGGAGCTTAAAATGTATAGATAAAGCAATTTGGGGGTGGGTAGTGTAAAGATAGCCCATTTAAGATGTGGGAGGGGCTAGCCAATTAATTCTTTTTTTAAGGGTTTTGCAAGGCAGATGGGGTTCAGTGGTTTGCCCAAGGCCACACAGCTAGGTAATCATTAAGTGTCTGAGGGCAGATGTGAACTCCTGACTCCAGGGCAGGTGCTCTATCCACAGCACCACCTAGCCACCACCTAGCCACCCCTTGGCCAATTAATTCTTAGATAGCTTCTTATAACCCTAACAGTATGCTATGTGGACTCCTGTTATCTTCTCAGAATCTTTGCCTTCCTAACCTTTCTTACTTGACCTTGTTCTGAGTCCAATGCTCATCCTTGTGTCCCTATTATCACCTTCTCTGTGCACTTGCTTGGAAATTCCTGCTTTTTTTTTTATTTTAGGTGCTTCCCTCAGAGGATTTTTAAGTCATGGAACAGTTGTTGATGCAAATTCTGAATGACACATTGCCTTGTTGACAGTTGTCTATTTGGAGATGTAATTTATTTTAGCAATTATTTAAAAAGAGACCATGCATGACTGTTAGAGTAGACAAGTTTTACTCATGCAGTTATTTGAATAGAAAATGATTCTAGGAGGACTAACATCCTTTTGTTGAAAAAAAGACAAATGTGAGTCAGCAGGGTAACTGTGGTATTATATAAAATGCAGCAGTCACCTTAGGTTTGGTGTCAAATAAATGGGATTCAGATTCTTTCTCTCCTGTGTACTAAAGATGATTAATACTTGATCTTGTACCTGATCTAGCAATACTTTCATCTGAAGCTCAGTGCATCCAAAACTAAATTCAATATTCACCCACAATAATCTGCTTCTTTTCTGACTTCTTATGATGATAAAGTCACCTGGGCTCAATACTGTGGAATCATTTTTGACCTATCTCCCCAGTTCTTTTCACATTCAATCCACTTCCAAATACTGACAATTTAATCTTAACATCATTCTTCCACCCTCCTTTTTCTTCTCATGGGATTCCATTCTAATTCATCCTCTCCTATTCAAATTTATTCAATAACCTGTCATCTAATATCCTAATTCATTTTCTCATTCTAATTCAGACCTTCATCATCACTTTCGTAGACTATTGTACATAACCACCCTCCTCATCTTCTAGCTCCCAGATGATTTCCTCTCTAATCTTCACACAAGTACCAAAATCTTCCCAAATCACACATTTGATCATGCCAGTCTTCTTCACAAAACTGTCAATGATTGCCTATTGCCTTCAGGATAAAATATAGTTCTTTAACAATGTAGAAAAGGCTGGTTATCACCAAGTTAGCAATACTATTAATAATTATAGATATATTTTATTTAGCACTTTGAGATTTGCAAAGTGCTTTATACATGTCAACTTACTGGATCCTCACAACAATAGTAGGTGCTATTATAATTTCATTTATAGATGAGGAAACTGAGTTGCAGAGAAGTTAGGAGAGTTTTCTGGGGCCACATTGCTAGTATCTAAGGCAGGATTCAAACTCAGGTCTTTTTGACAACCAAGTCTCACATTCTATCCAATAGTTAAAAATGAAACCTACTAGATTATACCCTTCAGATGACATGTTCTTTTGCTCACCATGCTCACTCCTTCCTCAGCTTCCCATCCAGTAGCTCTTCTAAGATCTTGTTGACATTTACCTGTTTTATACTACTTAATAGCACAACTAGTGATAGCTATACTCTGCTCCTCTGAATTTTTCAAAAATTTTATCTTCATTTACAGTTCAGCATAAAAAAACTATCTCCTCTTAAAAACCTTCCTTGATTTTCTTAGTTGAAAACAGTCTCCCTTGCCTTGCTTTCCCTTCTAGATTTGGTTCCACACCTTGTATTATTTTTATCTAGATGAATCTAACTTGTTTATGCCCTGGAAAGATTCTAAAGCAAATCATTCTATTTGAATTATCCTGCTCTGTTATACTAGGAGCAGTTTTCCAGTTAATATGGTCAATTGGCATGTAATGAAGACAGCACAACTGGTTTGTCACAGCACTACCTTTGGCCAGTCTTTCTAACATGCAAGCCAAGTAACTGTCATATCCCCAAACAATAGCTACACCTGTCATTGGGTTTTGTACAATTGGAGGTAAATAAGGAAAGGCTGTGTGCCCATAAAGCTATAGATTGTTGACAAGTAAAAAGAAAATTCTTAGTTGAACTGGGATATTAGCAGAAAACTTCATGGGTATATACCCATGAAAAAGAGAAGTAATTAGCAGTATTATCATGGGAAAAGGCATTGATCACAGATCTATAAGACCTAGATTAAAATCTTTTAATTTCTAGATATATGACCTAAATAAAATATAGAATAAATAAAATTTCAAAGATAGATGAGGCCTCAGAGATCACATTCCACCTGTGAGCCTCAGTTTTCTCTGCCTGTCTCATTGAATTGTTGTGAAAGTTAACAGGAATAATGTATCTGAGAGTTTTAAAACCATAAATATGTCAACACATAATTAATATTATCTCTTCCAAACTATCTTGTAGTTAATCATTTACTATTTGTTCCTATTTATTCTCAATGTTTGTTCTGTGTCTATATATGCATGTATATTTATATGCATATATGTGTATATAGATATATTTATATATTTGTTGTTCCCCCCCCCTAAGGATATGAGATCCTGGGAAAAAAGGGCTTGGAGGCAGCTAGGTAGCACAATGGATAGAACACCAGCCCTGGAATTAGGAGGAGCTGAGTTCAAATCCAGCCTCAGACATTTAATAATTGCCTAGCTGTGTGACCTTGGGCAAGTCACTTAACCCCATTGCCTTAAATTAAAAAAATAATCTCTCAAAAAAAAAGACCTAGTACATACTCAATATTTATCATATATTTTGATTGGCCAAGTAATTGATTTGTAGTGGTGTTAGTGATTTTTAAAAATCCTTTCTTATTAAATTTTTTAATCTGTATCCATTCTTCTCATGTAGGAAATTTAAAATGTTTGAAAAATTTAAATATTCATACATTTTATTTAGGTTGCTAGGTTCTGAGCAAAGTAGTTAGGCAAATATTTGGGCAAATGATTGGGCAAAAAAGTTACTAATAATTGCTTTGATTTTAAATCCAACTTTGGTGCATTCCCCTTTTCATTTTTGTTGCTAATTTGGTTTTCCTCTTTTTTTTACTTTTTCAAATTGAAATAAGTCATTACCTTTATTTTATTTTTACTGTTTTCATTATTACTTCAGTGGTGTTTTTAATTTCAATTTTATTAATCTCTCCTTATTTTTAGGATTTCTATTTTGGTGTTTAATTGGAGATTTTTAATTTGCTTTTTCTACTTTTTTACTTACATATCTAAATTCTTGATCTAGTCTTTCTATTTTATATATATATATATATATATGTATATATATATATATGTTTAGAGACATAAAAATTTCACTAAGTCCTGATCTGGCTGCATTCAAAAATGTAGGCATGTTGTCTTAATGATATTAATTTTAATAAGATATTGACTTTTTCTATGATATTTTTCTTTATCTCACTCATTGTTTTTTATTATATTATGATTCCAAAAGGGTGCATCTTATATTTCTGTTTTTTTCTACATTTGTTTGTGAGGGTTTAATGCCCTAATACATAATCAGTTTTTTATGAAAACGCATGTAAAGGTGAGGAAAGGTACAAATCCTTTCTATTCACATTTTCATTCCCTTTCAGTTTTTTCCACATGTCTAGCACATCCAACTTTACTAAAATTCATTTCATCTCCTTATATTCTTTCTTATTTATTTTCTAGTCAGATTATATGCTTCTAAGAGTAGAAAGTTGAGGTGCTCCACTAGTATAATCTTGCTGCCTATTTCGTCCTGTAACTCATTTAATTTTTTGCTGTATGAATTTGGACTATAGCATTTTGTACATGTGCTTAGTATTGATATTTTATCATTGTCCATGATACCTTTTAGCAAAATTTAATTTCCTGGATAATCTCTTTTAATTAAGTCTATTTTTTCCTTTTGTTTTGTCTGAAAACAAGATTTCTACCCCCCTTTTAACCAGTCAAATCATAAAAAATACTGTTCCAGTCCCTTACTTTAATTTTGTGCATGTTTTCTGTTTCAGGTATGTTTCTCATAAACAACATTGTTGGATTCTGAATTCTAATTCATTCTGCTATCTGCTTCTATTTTATGAGTTTAGCCCATTCACATTCACAGCTAAGGTTATTAACAATGTATTTTCCTCTTTCTTATTTGCATCTCTCTCCTTTTCTTCTTTTTTTGTCCTATTCCCTCCCCAAAGCTCTATTTTGCTTCTGATTGCTTCCCTGTTTAATCTGTCCTCCCTATAATCACCACTATCCCATTCTTTTGGCCAATACTTTCTTATTTCTCTGTTGAAAAAGATGTTTTTCTATAACTAATGGAATATGAATATATATTTCTCTGTCTTTGAACCAGCTCAGATGGGAGTGAGATTCAAGCACTGTTTATCCCCACATCCATTTTTTTCCCTTCCCTGTAAAAAATTTATTTGTGCAGTTTTTTAATGTGAGAAAATTTTCCACATTATTTTCTCCCTTTTTCTAGTATAGTCTCTTTCTGAGTCTTCCATTTCATTTGGGCAAAAATTAATTTAATGTAAACAAAATTATCCATTTTGCATTTTAGCAGTTCTCAAGCTCTTGTTGGTCATAAACTCCTTCCCTTACCATAGCTCTGAGAGATAAACTATTCTTTGTTCTCCTATCTGGGTCATGGTACCACCCTTTATGTCTAAATTCTGCACCCATTTCAACCTCATCTTAGTATAGGGTATGAGGGATTGGTTTATGTCTAGTTTCTGCCATATTATTTTCTAATTTTTCCAGTAGATTTTGTCAAAAAGTGAGTTCTTATCTCAGAAGCTGGAGTTTCTAGTTTATCAAACACTAGATTACTACTAGTCTCTTTTGTGTCTAATTATTTTCACTAATACAGTAATCTATAATAAGTTATCCTTAGTTTTAAACCTAGCTCCTTTGCCTTTCAGAATATCATATTCCAAGCTTTCCACTTCATTATTGTGGTAGCTGCTAAGTCTTGTGTGATCTTGACTCCATGATATTTTTCTCTATTTTTTTTTATTTTTTGACTTTTATTGTTTCTTGATGTCTCATGAAGTCATTTTGTTCTACTTGCCCAATTCTTATTTTAAAGGAATTATTTTCTTCAATGAGGTTTCTTAATCTCTTTTATCTTTTGGTTATTTCTAGGTTTTTTCTTCAATGTTTTTGTACCACTCTTACAAAATTGTTAATTTTCTTTTTTAAAATTTTCTTACATTGACCTCATTTCTCTTCTCAGTTTTTCCTTCTATGACTCATTAATTTTTAATGCATATTTTTGATCTCTAAAAATATCTTGTTAGCTTTTCTATAAATTATTATTAGATTTGTTTCTAATTCAAAGTTTTGTATGCAAATGATTCCATGTTGTTGTCTTCTAAGTTGTGTCCTGAGTTTCCTTGTCACCATAGGTTCTTTTTGTTGTTGTTGCTGGTTGCTTATTTTTCCTGACTATAGGCTTTCTATTGGAGTTGGGATCTGTTACTTGTAGGCATTGGAGTGAGAGTCACTATCCCAGTTTTTAAGGTGATTTTTATTCCATCCTGTTATTTTTTTTGTTTTGTTTTGCTTTTTTAGATTTTGCAAGGCAATGGGGTTAAGTGACTTGCCCAAGGCCACACAGCTAGGTAATTATTAAGTGTCTGAGGCTGGATTTGAACTCAGGTACTCCTGACTCCCAGGGCCAGTGCTTTATCCACTGTGCCACCTAGCTGCCCCATCATTCTGTTGTTTTCAAAGCTAATTCTGGGAACCTATTAGGTGTCAGTGCTTCTAAAGTGCTGTGATCTGGTTGATCTTTGGTAGTTGCTTTTGTTCTGGGCTAAGAAGGACCCCTGCTCTCTCACAATCACAATTTCTCTCCTCACTGGGCCTGAGATCCCTATCCAGGTAGGAACTTTTCTTCTCTTATCAACATAAGCCCTCCTGTATGCTTTGGGACTATAAAATGAAATTAGGGTCTCTGCTCCCTTGATTTCACAAGGACTACTCTCTGACCTGGAACTGTGACCCAGACTTTGCCAACAGACAACTCAGTGCTCGTACAGGTTCCCTTTCAATCTCTTTCTGATTAGGTATGCAATCCTCTTCCTGGTACAGAATTGCAGTTCTTTCTAATGCCACCTTCACAACTGGTGCCACTGCATTGCTATTCTCCTCCTGTCAAGTCCCACATCCAGTGCCACAGACCTCTTCTTAGTTGTCATGGATGGAAAAAATTCATCCCAACATTTTTTTTTGCTATGGTGCTTTAAAATTTGATTAAAAACAAAGCATTTGGAGGAAAATGCTGAGAGAGGTTGGCTAGAAATCTTCCTTTATTCCATCATCTTGGTTCTACCACTCTGGATCTCATTTGAGATAAATGGTATGCACTATAATTTTTTTTCACAATTTTATTAGAAGCCATGTAGACTTTCTTTCTTAGATTTTGCGAGACAAATGGGGTTAAGTGGCTTGCCCAAGGTCACACAGCTAGGTAATTATTAAGTGTCTGAGGCTGGATTTGAACTCAGGTACTCCTGACTCCCAGGGCCTGTGCTCTATCCACTGTGCCACCTAGCCAACCCAACATGTAGAATTTTAAGGTAAATCATGAAGAGAATACTAATTATTCAAAAATGGACTTTATAAATATTTTTTATATTACATTGTTTTCCTTCTCTATCCTTCCTTCTCATACTAAAGAAGTACAAAAAAGAGAGGAGAAAAATAAAGTAAAATTTATCAAAATTTATCATAAAAAGATCTGACATTATATTCAGTGTTCCATTCTGCTGGACCTTGACCTTAGCAAAGGAGTAATATAGGAGTCTATTTATACCTCATTCTTTACAATTTCATAAATTTAGTTTTGATTGCTTGTTTATTTTTATTTTCATGTCATATGTAAGTGACTTTGTGCATGTTGATTTTTTTTTTGCTTTCCATCTTTCACTTTGCATAAGTTCATGTAAGCCTTTCCAAGTTCCTCTGCATTCATTATGCTTATTATTTGGTATAGCAAAATAAAATGTCTTTGCATTCAAGTACTACAAATTGGTTAATCTCATTATATCCCCCCTCTCAATACTGGCTATTTCCTTTTCATGTCATTTCTGACAATTTTCTAAAACTAAGATGAAATTTGAGGCTGATTTTCATTTTCATTTTATTTTATTTATTAGCATTTGGAGTGTACAGTCTTATGGTTATTAATGGGTTGCAGTTCTTTTGAGAACTCTTGTTCATATACTTTGAGAACTCTTGCTCATATCCTTTTATAACATTTTTAGAGGAATGGCATTTTTTCATTTTTTTTGTTAGTTGTCTTTATATCCTAGATACCAATGCCTTATCAGAGATATTTGTTATAATGCATTTCTGCCCAGCTGATCATTTCCCTTCTTGTCCTAGATGCACAAGTTTGATATCTGTAAAATATTTTAAATCCCTTATTTGGTAAAAATATAGTTAAAAATATGTCTACTGCTGATAAAGCTGAATGGTATATGACCTACTTTATTTCAATTTAATATAGAATTGTTAATATTCAGGTAACTCATTCACTTTTTATTATTGTAGAATATGATATGATGTTGGTCCAAGCCTAACTTCTGCCAGCCTGCTTTCTTGTTTTCCTAGATAGTCTTATCAAATATGGAGTATCTAAAGTAATTTGTGTTTTCAAATTCATTGAACACTGAAGTTACATTCCATTATTTCTGATAATTCCTTGTCTAATGTCTTATGTTGATATCTTTTCACATTTTGAAAGAAATACTATAAAATTTTATGATTGTTGCTTTACAGAACATTCTGAGGCCTGAAAGTACTATTTAACCTTTATCCTTATCTTTTTTTCACAATTTCCTTTCATATTCTACATCTTGTATTTCTTCAAATGAATTTTGCTATTATAATTTCTATAAAGCATCCTTTTGATAATTGATTTATATGGTTTGAAATTTATAAATTAAATTTCATCATATTATCATTTTTGGTTTGTCCCAGATATAAATATTTTTTCATTTATATAAGGAAGATTTTGCCTAACCTATATAAGCATTGACTATGCGTTTGTAGATTAACACCTAGATATCTTAGGCAATTGGTAGTTATTTTAGATAGCATTCCATTTTTAGTAATGTCTCTAAGATTTTATTGTTATTACATAGAAATGAAAATGATTTTGTGGATTTATTTCATAATCTCCAACTTTGTTAAAGTTATTGTCTGTTACCTTTTTTCCTGATCTGCATGATATTCTAAGTAAATCATCAAAACACAAGATAGTGTTGTCTCCTCTTTGCCACTTTTAGACCTTTACTGCTTTTCTCATATTGTCTAGCATTTTAAAGGAATATGCTTGCTTTATTACTGTATTTATAGGGAAAGCTTTTAGCATATAATTTTTATATATAATACTTTTTTCAGCTATATGTATTTTATTTCACATATTTTTAAAAGATTTTATTTATTTTGAGTTTTACAATTTTTCCCATAATCTTACTTCCCTCCCCCCACCCTCAACAGAAGAAAAATTGCCAGTCTTTACATTGTTTCTGTGGTATACATTGATCCAAAATGAATGTGATGAGAGAGAAAGCATATAGTTAAGGAAGAAACATAAAGTATAAGAGCTAGTAAGATCAGATAATAAGATTTCAGTTTTTTTGCCTAAATTAAAGGTAATAGTCCTTCATCTTTGTTATAATTACAACAAAAGATTGTTTCCTAATTTCCTACATTTCTTTTGATCTTCATTACAGTGGTTTTATCTGTGCAAAAGCTTTTTAATTTAATGTAATCGCAATCATCTAGTTTGTTTTTAGTGATGTGCTCCATCTCTTCCTTAGTCATAAACTGCTCCCCTTTCCATAGATCTGACAGGTAAACTAGTCCTTGATCTTCTGATTTGCTTATAGTATTTTTTTTATGTCTAAATCCTGTATCCCTTTATCTTATCTTGGTAAAGGGTGTAAGGTGTTGATCTAATCTAAGTTTCTTCCATACTAACTTTCAATTTTCCCAGCAGTTTTTATCAAAGAGAGAGTTTTTAGCCCAATAACTGGACTCTTTAGGTTTATCAAACAGCAGATTACTATAATCATTTCCTGCTATTGCACCTAGTCTATTCCACTGGTCAACCACACTATTTCTTAGCCAATACCAGACAATTTTGATGACTGATGTTTTATAATATAATTTTAGATAAGGTTGGGATAAGCCACCTTCTTTTGCACTTTTTTTCATTAAATCCCTGGAAATTCTTGACTTTTTATTTCCCCATATGAATTTACTTGCAACTTTTCTAACTCAAAAAAGTAATTTTTTTTGAATTTTGATTGGTAGAGCACTAAACAGGTAGTCTAGTTTTGATAGAACTATCATTTTTATTATATTAGCTCTACCTATCCATGAGCAGTTGATATTTGCCCAGTTATTTAAATCTGATTTAAATTGTGTGAGAAGTGTTTTATAATTGTTTTCAAAAAGTTTCTGAGTCTGTCTTGGCAAATAGACTCCCAGGTATTTTATATTGTCTGAGGTTACTTTGAATGGGCTTTCTCTTTCTAGCTCTTCCTGCTGTATCTTGTTGGACATATGTAGAAAAATTGAGGAATTATGAGGGTTTATTTTATATCTTGCAACATTACTAAAATTGCTAATTGTTTCCAGTAATTTTTTTGGATGATTTCTTGGGATTCTCTTCCTTCCCAATTCTAATTCCTTCAATTTCTTTTTCTTCTTTAATTGCTGAAGCTAACATTTCTAATATGATATTGAATAGTAGTGGTGATAATGGGCATCCTTGATTCACCCCTGATCTTACTGGGAATTCCTCTAGCCTCTCTTGATTTAATATAATGCTTGTTGATGGTTTCAGATAGATACTGCTAATTATTCTAAGGAACAGTCCATTTATTCCTACACTCTCTAGAGTTTTCAATAGCAATGGGTGCTGTATTTTGTCAAAAGCTTTTTCAGCACCTATTGATATGATCATATAATTTCTGATAGGTTTGTTGTTGATATAATTGATTATGCTAACAGTTTTCCTAATATTGAACAAACCCAGAATTCCTGGGATAAATCCTACTTGATCATGATATATTTTCCCAGTGACAACTTCTTGTAACCATTTTGCTAAGGTTTTTATTTGAGATTTTTGCATCTATATTCATCAGGGAGATAGGTCTATAATTTTCTTTCTCTGTTTTATCTCTTCCTGGTTTAGGTATCAGCACCATATTGGTGTCATAGAAAGAGTTAGGCAGAGTTCCAGCTTCACCTATTTTTCCAAATAGTTTCTATAAAATTGGAACCATTTGTTCCTTAAATGTTTGGTAGAATTCACTTGTGAATCCATCAGGCCCTGGAGATTTTTTCTAAGAGAGTTCAATGATAGCTTGTTGAATTTCTTTTTCTGAGATAAGGTTGTTTAGGTATTTAATCTCCTTTTCATTTAATCTGGACAACATATATTTTTGTAAATATTGGTCCATTTCACTCAGATTGTCAAATTTATGGACAAAATAACTCTAAATTATTACTATAATTTCCTCCTCATTGGTGGTGAGTTCACCATTTTCATTTATGATACTAGGAATTTGGTTTTCTTCTTTCCTTTTTTTAATCAAATTGACCAGAGGCTTATCAATTTTATTGTTTTTTCATAAAACAAACTCTTGGTTTTATTTATTAATCCCAATAGTTTTTTTGCTTTCAATTTTATTAATTTTTCCTTTAATTTTTAGAATTTCTAATTTGGTATTTAATTGGGGGGTTTTAATTTGTTCTTTCTCTAATATTTTTAGTTGCATATTTAGTTCATTGATTTCCTCTTTCTCTAATTTATTCATGTAAGCATTTAAAGATATAATCTATCCCCTGAAAGCTGCTTTCAGTGAATCCCATAGGTTTTGCTATGCTGTTTCATTATTGTCATTATTTAGGATAAAATAATTCTTTCTGTAATTTGTTGTATGATCCACTCTTTCTTTAAAATGAGGTTATTCAGTTTCCAATTAATTCTGGGTCTATATCTCCCTGACCCAATATTGCATATAAATTTTATTGCATTATGATCACTATTTCTACCTTTTAGCAATTTTTTAATATGTTTTTATGCCCTAGTAAATGGTCAATTTTTGTATAAGTACCATGTACTACAGATAAAAAGGTATATTTCTTTCTATCCCCATTCAATTTCATCCATAAGTCTATCA
The DNA here is from genome assembly GCF_037893015.1 of Macrotis lagotis. Taxonomy (NCBI): domain Eukaryota; kingdom Metazoa; phylum Chordata; class Mammalia; order Peramelemorphia; family Peramelidae; genus Macrotis; species Macrotis lagotis. Next base: position 122,891,751 of record NC_133661.1, read on the forward strand.
TATATAGCTTTTCTAACAATCTATTTACCTCCTTAACTACTTTATTGTTTATTTTATAGTTAGATTTATCTAAATCTGAGAGCAGGAGGTTGAGGTCTCCCATTAGCAGAGTTTTGCTGTTTATATCTTCCTGTAGTTATTTCAGCTTCTCCTCTAAGAATTTGGATGCTATCCCATAGGGTGCATCCACATTCAGTATTGAAATCATTTTATTTTCTATGGTATCTTTTAGGAGGATATAGTTTCCTTCCTTATCTCTTTTAATACTATCTATTTTTGCAGTTGCTTTGTCTGAGATAAGTATCGCTAGTCCTGATTTTTTCATTTCGCCTGAAGCAAAATATATTTTGCTCTAACCTTTTACCTTTACTCTATATGTATCTCTCTGCTTCAGATGAGTTTCTTGTAAGCAGCATATTGTAGGATTCTGGTTTTTAATCCCCTCTGCTATTCACTTACATTTTAAGGGAGAGTTCATCCCATTCATATTCAAAGTTTTAATTACTAACTCTTTATTGCCCTCCATGTTATCTTCTCTCTGTTTGTATTTTCCATCTTTTTTTCCCCTTTATACATATTCCACAGTATTTTGTTTCTGAATACTGCCCCTGTCAGTGTATTTGCTCTCCTATATCCACCTCCCTCCCCTTTCTTTCCCCTTTCCCTTTTGCCTTCCCTTCCTTCTGTTAGATCCCCTTTTTCTCTTTCTCCCTGTCTCTATTCCCCCCTCCCCTTTTCTCCTTTTAATACTTGAAAAGTAAGATGTTTTTTAAGTTAACTGAGTGTGTGTGTAATTTAACATTAAGCCAAGTCTGATGAGGGGAAGATTCAGGTATTTCTTGTCTCCTTCCTTCTTCCCCTCTATTACCATAGGTCTTTTCTACCTCTTAATGTAATGAGATTTACCTCATTCAATTCCCTCCCTCCTCCCATCTCCTTCCTGTTCCTCTTTTTTAAGGAAGAAGTGTTTTTAAATCATTCTATCTGACTCATAGAAAATCCTGAGTGTCCATTACTTCTGGCTAAGTATATTCTTTCTAATAGTGTTACAATTTTTGAGAATTATTACAGTCTTTCTCCCAAGTAGGGAATATAGCCAGTTTCATCCCAATGGGTAGCAGTCTCATGGATATGACATGAATGTTCATCATTTCTGGCTAAGTATATTCTCTCTGATAGAGTTACAGTTCTTAATAGTTATGAGACTCTTTTTCCCATGCTGAGTTATAGCCAGTATCATCTTATGGGATAGCATTTTTTTCTTTACCCCACCTTTTTTTTAACCTTTTCATGTCTCTTGAAAATCCTATTTGATATCCAAATTTTCTATTTAGCTCTGGTTTTTTCATCTAGAATTGTTGGAAGTCTTCCATTTTGTTAAATTTCCATCTTTTCCCCCTGAAAGAGAAGGCTCAGCTTTGTTGGAAGTGGATTCTTGGCTGTATTCTAAGCTCCCTTGCTCTTTGGAATATCTCCTTCCAGGTCCTTTGATCCCTTAATGTTGATGCAAGCAAGTCCTGTATAATCCTTACTGTGACTCCCTGGTATCTAAATTGTTTCTTTTTGGCTACTTGCAGGATTTTCTCTTTTATCTGATAGTTCTGGAATTTGGCCACAACATTCTTTGATGTTTTCATTTTAGGATCTTTTTCTGGAGGGGATCGATGTATTCTTTCAATAACTTTCTTGCCCTTTAGTTCCATGATATCAGGGCAATTTTCCATTACTAAATCCTGTAATATGAAGCCTAGGCTTTTTTTTCTCTTCAATATTTTCAGGCAGACTTATAATTTTCATTTTGTCCCTCCTCAATCAATTCTCTAAGTAAATGGTTTTGCTGATGAGATTTTTACATTTTCTTCTATTTCTTCTATTTTTTTGGTTTTGCTTAACTGGCTCTTGCTGACTTATGTAATCATTAGTTTTCACACACTCCATTTTTTTTAGAGAAGAATTTTCTTCATTTATCTTTTGCAACTCCTTTTCCAATTGGTCATTTCTATTTTTGTAGAGTTTTCCATTTGACCCATTGAGGTTTTGAGAGAATTATTTTCTTTTTGAATTTGCCCAATTGAGCATCTGAGAGAATTATTCTCATTTTGTATTTGTCCAATTGTATTTTCCAATGATTTACTTTTTTTAGGTTTTTTTTTGCAAGGCAAACGGGGTTAAGTGGCTTGCCCAAGGCCACACAGCTAGGTACTTATAAAATGTCTGAGACTGGATTTGAACCCAGGTACTCCTGAATTCAGGGCCAGTGATTTATTCACTGTGCCACCTAGCCACCCCTAATGATTTACTTTCTTGTTGCAAGGTGTTTATCTTCTTTGGGGTTTCTTTTTCCAAATTTTCCAATTGGTTTTTAAACTCCTGCCTTATTTCTTAAAGGAGGTCTTTCTGTGCTGGAGACCAGATCATATTCTCCTCAGAGGTTCTTGTTCTCTCTGAACTAGGGTCTTTTCCTTCCAAGAATTTTTCTATGAACCTTCCTTTTGCTGTCCTTTCTTCATTTTATGAAGACCTTGTGTTGTGGAGAGTCTGGTTCACAGAGGTTTGATGTTGGCAACCCTAGAGTGTAATATCACTGAGTGTAATATCTCCAGCTGGCCAGTAGTGGGTGCTTGCTGCTTTCTCTGGAGTGTCTGTGACCTTGATTGAGGCCCTCTCCCTTGGCCTAGAGGGAGTGATTGAAGCTGTTAAATACTTTTGTCTTAGATCAATGGTGGGCTTTACCCTGTGGTGAGGTGATCATTCTCCCTATTGTCAGCTGAAGAGGTTCTGCTGCTCACCCACCTGTGCCTGGGGCAGAGTTAGTCTGTAATTGTGTTTGTTCTGGGAAGAGGATTCAGCTGAAATGGAAGTGTGGACTCTATGTTCCTCCTTACCAGAGGGGCCCAGGGATCAATGTCTACAGCTCTCCAGCACTGGAACTCTCCCTCTAGCCCTGCTGGCAAACTCCAGAAGGTCACTGCCACCACCAATAACTCTGCTCCCTATTTGACTCAAGCCCCTGCTGTCCACCAGGCTCTAGCCCTGCCAAGCTGTTTAATTACCCTGAGTCTCAGTGTCCTCTGTCAATTGAATGATTAATCTAGATGGCTTAGATGGTCTTTAAGATTCCTTCTAGATTTACATACTACTACAAACTAAAGCATAATTCCTGGATTTTTTTCTTCATTCCAAAGAGAAAATTGAGATCCAAGGATGTATATGTTTAATATATGCACTCACAAAGAAACACAGTCATTGTGAACTTTATCATTTTCTGTTTCTAAGGCTGTAAAGATGCTTCCTTTGGAGTAAGAGCATTGAGAAGGATATAATATTAACCTGAAATTTCTCTAGTCAGCTCTTATCAGGCAACTTGTAAATCAACATTCTCCTGATTCTGACCACGGAGGGATAAATGCAGTTCACTTCAGTACCTAATCGTTGGTAATATGACCACAGTTAGCTATCATAACTTTATTCCTGAGTCTAGCAGTAGAACAAATAGCCCCATGAATTCTCTTTATTGTGTTAGTTGGTGAAAAAAGAATTACCCACTGAGCATAGGGAGAGATTAATAATTATTGTAAATATTCCAACTTCAGTCCCTGGGTTTTACGAATGTCTCTTTCCTTTCATATTTTTTCACATTTAGAATAAATGATTTGGAATGACACCCTCCCCAGTCCCTTTTCTTCTAAATTGTTTTTATTCTCTAGTTAGAAATTAAGCACAGTGTATGTGCTTGGTTTGCTATGTTGCTACAAACACAAGTGCTGCTAAATAAGTTAGAAATGTGCTTGATTAAAAGACAATGTACATGGTGTTGGGCTAAGCTAATGGACAGTTGGTTAAATATCCAATTCATTGATGCCGTTTCTGATTTAGGGGCATCATCAAAAACACTGGCTATACCCAATTTGAACCACCTTGACTCCACTCTTACAATTATTGTCATTCAATTCCATGGAGCATACATCACTATTTCATTAGCATAGGCATTTCCTAAATAGCAGAGATCAAATTCCCTCCTTGCCTCAGGAGATAATTTTCTTTTTTGACTTGACCAACACCATTCAGACCAGTCCTCTGATGATAAGCCCTCCTAATTATAGTTAGGGTGGACTCTGGACAAGAAATATAGTCCAAGTTTAGACATTTCCAACTGAGAAGAATTTAGGAGGTAGCTGAGTGGCAAAATGGATAGAGCACTGGGTCTGGAGTCAGGTAGATTTGAGCTTAAATATAGCTCGATGCTAGACAAGTCACTTAAAAACTAGGAAAATTTAATATAAAATTATAATGAAATATTAATACTATTAAAATTTTTATTTTTCCCAATTACATGTGAAGACAATTTTTAGCATTCATTTTTACACGATATTGAGTTCCAAATTTTTCCCCTTCTTTGTTTTCCCTTTTCCTAGAATGCTAAACAACTTGATATAAGCTATTCAAGAGCTATCATATAAAAATGTTTTCATATTAGTCACAGTTGTGAAAGAAGAAATATATTAAAGGGAAAAATATAAAAAAGAATGAAGTGATTGGCATTCAGAGTTAATCTGTTTTTACCTGGATATAGATGGCACTTTCCTTCTGAGTTTTTTATGCTTGTCTTGAATGATTGTCCATTTAAAAGAGTTGATTCATTTGTAGTTGATCATTGCCCAATGTTGTTGATGTACAAGATTTTGCTGATTGTGCTCATTTAACTTTGCATTGTCTTTCCATATTTTTCCTGTTCGTTATTTTTTTTAGTTTCTTTTTTTTTTTAGCAGGGCAGTGGGGCTAAGCAACTTGCCCAAGGTCACACAGCTAGTTAATTATTATATGTCTGAGACTGGATTTGAACTCAGGTCCTCCTGACTCCAGGACCAGTGCTCTATACACTGCACCATCTAGATGCCCCCATTATTTCTTATTGTATAGTAGTATTCGATTGCATTCAAATACTACAGCTTGCTCAGTCACTCCCCAACTGATGGGTATCCTTTCAACTTCCAATTTTTACCACCACTAAAAGGGCTGCTATAATATAAATATTTTTTGCACATATAGGTAGGTCCTTTTTCTTTTTTTTATGATCTCTTTTGGAATCAGTCAGACCTAGTAGTGGTATTGCTGGATGAAAGTGAATAGATAGTTTTATAGTTCTTTGGACATGGTTCTAAATCATTCTCCAGAATTGTTGGATAAATTCACAACTCCACCAACAATGCATTAGTTTCCCAATTTTCCCACATCCTCTCCAAATTTATCATTTTCCTCCCTGAATATTTTTTGTAGCTAAAGAAACTACAGCTCAAAGAGATAATTGATATCATCAAGGTCACACAGCTAATAAAGCAGCAGGTCTTCTGTATTCATTTCAGTGTTGTTATATGGCAAAACTAAAAAATCATAATTTAAATAGGAATAAACAAAAAAATTCACTATGCTTAATGAAACCCTAAACCACAAACCAACATCGATGGCCAAATTATATTTTCCAAATATTACAGCATTTAAATTCATTAATAAAAAATTACCTAAATTGCAAAATGAAAACCTAATAGTAATATTAGGAAAGTTACATTTTCTTTTCTTAATTTTGTACAAATTTATCAAAAGAGATAAACAAAAGGAAAAATGTAGAATGGAACAAAATATAAAATTCTGATCTAAAAAACAGTAGTAAATTAAAATTAACCCCCTGAAGTATATATACATTTCTCAGTAACACATGATACTTTCACAAAAATTGACCATTTATTAGGACACAGAGCTATTACAAATAACTACTAAAAGGCAGAAATACTAAATATACATTCAACACAATAAAATAGCAATCAATTAGGGAAGCACAAACAAAAATTTTAAGGGGATTAGTGAAATCCTTAATAATGTATGGATTAAAGAAGAAACCATAGGAATAATTATTAAATAAATATTAAATATTAAACAAATATCAAGACAATGATAACAAAAAATAGTACAAATAAAGTGGAGATAGGATGGAAGGTAATAAAACGTTAGTAACCAAAAACTGTGAATGTGAATAGGATGAACTCTCCCATAAAATGCAAGTAGACAGCAGAGTAGATTAAAAAATCAGAAACACATTTGAAGCAGAAAGATTCACAGAGAAAAAAGTTGAAAAATTGAAGCAAGATATATTATGCTTCAGCTAAAATGAAAAAATCAGAGGTAGCAATCCTTATCTCAGACAAAGCAAAAGCAAAAATACATTTCTTTAAAAGAGATGGGGAAGGGAGCCATATCTTTCTAAAAGGCATCATAGAATGAAGCAATAGCAGTAGTAAACACATAAGTAACAAGGGGTGTAGCATTGAAATTCTTAGAGGAGGGGTTAAATGAATTACAGGAAGACATAGAAAACAAAACTATAATAATGGAGAACCTCAACTTCCTTCTGTCAGAATTAAATAAATTTTAACACAAAATAAATAAGAAAGTTAATATGAATAAAATTTTACAAAAAGGTAGATTTGATAAATATCTGGGGAAAATTGAGTGGGCAAAGAAAGGAATATGCCTTTTTCTCTATAACACATAGCACCTATACAAAAAACAAGTGTATTAGGGCATCAAACTCTTACACTCAAAGGCAGAAAGAAACAAATATTAAATCATCCTTTTTGGATCATGATATAATAAAAATTACATGCAATAAAGGGCCATGGAAAGATAGATTACGAATTAACTGGAAATTTATTTTAGGTTTTTTGCAAGGCAAATGGGGTTAAGTGGCTTGCCCAAGGCCACACAGCTATGTAATTATTAAGTGTCAGGGACAGATTTGAACCCAGGTACTCCTGACTCCAGGGCTGGTGCTTTATCCACTGCACCACCTAGCTGTCCCTGGAAATTTATTTTAAAGAATAATTGGATCAAAGCAACAAATTGGATCAAACAACAATTGCATCATAGGCAGAATTAATACTTTTCAAGACAATAACAATAATGAGACACCATATCAAAACTTATAGGATACAGCAAAAATAGTTATTAGGGGGAATTTTATAACATTAAATGCTACACGAATACAATAGAGAAAGAAGAGATCAATGAATTGGGCATGCAACTAAAAACCTAGAAGAAGAACAAATTAAAAATCCTCAATTAAATACCAAATTAGAAATTCTGAAAATCAAAGGAGGAATTGATAAAATTTAAAGTAACAAAAAACCATTGAACTTATAAATAAAAGTAAAAGTTGGTTTTATGTAAAAAAACAAAATAAATGATTTTGGCTAATTCAATAAAAAAAATGAAAGAAGAGAACCAAATTCAAAAAATGAAAAGGGTGAATTCACCACCAATGAGGAGGAAATTAAAGTAATAATTCAGAGTTCTTTTGCCCTACTGAATGCAAATAGATCTGACAATTTAAGTGAAATGGATGAATATTTTTAAAATATTGTACTGATACCTGACACCTAAACCAGGAAGAGTCAAAACAAAGAAAGAAAATAACAGACCAATTTCCCTAAGGCATATTGATGCAAAAATGTTAAATGAAATATTAGTAAAACAATTATAGGACATCATCATCACTGGAATAATATGCTGTTATAAGGTATGACAAGGAATACAGGGTTGGTTCAATATGAGAAAAACCATCATCACCATATCCAAAACAAAATTAATAGAAATCAAAGCTGAAAAAGCTTTTGACAAAATACAGCATCTATTCCAATTAAATACCCTAAAAAGTATAGGAATAAGTGGAGTTTTCCTTAAAATGATAAACAGCTTCTATCTAAAGCCCTCAGCAAACATTATATGTAAGGGGGATAGGCTAGAAGCATTCCTAGTAAGATAAGGGGAGAAATTAAGGATGTCCATTATTATAACTACTATTCAATATCATATTAGAAATGTTAGCTTTTGAAATAAGAGAAGAAAAAGAAATATATGGAATCAGAATAGGAAATGAGGAAGATGATATGATAATATACTTAAGGAACATTAGAGAATCAATAAAACTACTTGAAATAGCAACTTTAGTCAAGTTACAGGATATAAAATAAGCTCACATAAATATTCAACATTTCTATATAATACCAATATTATATAAATAATAAAGCATAGCAGCAAGTGATAGAAAGATAATTTCATTTAAAGTTACTGTAAAAAAATTAAAAACAAAAAAAACACAACAAAAAATTAAAAACAAATAACAAAGGGGACAACTAGGTAGTACAGTGGATAGGATACTGGCCCTGGAATCAGGAGAACCTGAGTTCAAATTTGGCCTCAGATACTTAATACTTACTTAACTGTGGGACCTTGGGAAAGTCATTTAATCCCATTGCCTTGCAAACAAAAAAAAAAAATAAAGTTACTGTAGACAATATAATATACTTTGGAGTCTACCTATACAGAAAACTCAGAAAATATATGAAAATAAATGCAAAACACTTATCACACAAATAAAATCAGATCTAAATAAGTGGACAAATGTCAATTGTTCATTGTAGACTGAACTAATATAATCAAAATGGCAATGCTAACTAAATTAAATTACTTTTTCAGTGTCATAACAAGCAAACTACAAAAAAATCATTTTATTGAACTAGAAAAACTTGCTTCCAAATTCATACCGAGGACCAAAAGGCCAAGAATATCAAGAGAATTAATGAAAAAAATTCCTAAGGAAAGTGACTAGATGTTCCAGATCTAAAATTATATTATAAAGATTCAGTCATCAAAACTGTTTTGGTTCTGACTAAGAAATAGATTAGTGTATTAGTGAAAAAAATTAGACACGAAAGTAGTAATCTAGTAGTAGTATGAATGAACTAGTAGTAATTTAGTATTTGATAAACTGAAAAACTCCAGCTTCTGAGATAAGAACTCACTTTTTGACAAAATCTACTGGAAAAATTAGAAAATAATATGGCAGTAACTAAGCATACACCAATCTCTCATACCCTATACTAAGATGAGGTTGAAATGGGTGCAGAATTTAGACATAAAGGGTGGTACCATGACCCAGATAGGAGAACAAAGAAGTTTATCTCTCAGAGCTATGGTAAGGGAAGGATTTTATGACCAACAAGAGATTGAGAACTGCTAAAATGTAAAATGGATAATTTTGTTTACATTAAATTAATTTTTGCCAAAATGAAAACATTACAACCAAGTTTAAAACTAATGTAGTAAGTTGGGAAAGAATTTTTACAACTATTGTTTCAGATAGAGGACTCATTTCCAAAATCATAGAGAGTTAAGTCAAATTTATAAGAATACTAGTTATTTCCCAATTGAAAAATAGTCAAAGGATATGAACTAGTAATTCTCATATGAAAAATTTAGAGCTACCTATAGTCATAAAAAGATTGCTCTAAATCATTATTGATTAGAAAAATTAAAATGAAAACAACTCTGAAATACCACTTCACACCTATCAGATTGGTCAATATGTTATTTTATTTATTTATTTTTCCAACTTCATGCAACAGTAGTTTTCTACAATCATTTTTCTTGCAGGGTTTTGAATTTCACATTTTTCCTGTCCCTGTCATCTTTCTTCCCTCCCCACCTCCTCCAACAGAAAGAAATCTAATATAGGCTATACTTGTATAACCTTGCCAAACAGAGATCCATATTAATCATGCTGGGAAAGAAGAAAAAAATAAAACTGTGGGAAATATAAGAAAGAAAAAAGACATGAATCATAGAGAAATTTAAGGATGGTAAACTTTGCTTTCCATTTAAACTTCACAGTTCCTTCTCTTGATATGGATGGACAATTGCAAGTTTTTTATAATTGTCATTGATCATGGTACTGCAGGAAATGAACAAGTTTATCATAGTTGATCATCACCTAATGTTGCTGATAGTGTACGTGATGTTCTTCTGGTTCTTCTCACTTCACTCACATGTCACAAATGTCACAATAGGACAAAAAAGAAAAAATAATTAATGTTGAAAGGGATGTGGGAAATCTTCTTTATTAATACATTATGATTGAGTTGTGAACTGATCCAACCTTTCTAGAGATTAATTTGGAATTATGTCCAAAGGCTAATAAAACTGTCCATTTTCTTTGATCCAGCAATACCATTACTAATTGTGTAACTCAAAGATAGCATAAGAAAGGAGAAGAAGTCCACATGTACAAAAAGATTTACAGCACTCTTTTAATTTTTTAATAAAAATATTTTGTTTTCCAATTATAGACAATAGTAGTTGGCACCAATTATTTTCCGCAACTTTTTTTTTTAAGAATTGAAGACAATATTCTTTGGTCTTTGTTGAAATTCCACAGTTCTTTCTAGATATAGATGGTATTCTTCAATAATGATCCCCTAAAATTGTCCCTGATTATTGAACAGATGGAGTGCGCAAGTCCATCCAGATTGATCATCATCCCTTGTTGTTGTTACGCTGTACAATGTTCCTCTGGTTCTGCTCATCTCACTCAGCATTAGTTCCTGCAAGTCTTTCCAAGCTTCTCTGAAATCCCATCCTTTCTGATTTCTAAAAGAACAATAGAGTTCCATTATATACATATATCAGAAATTTTCAGCCATTCCTCAATTGATGGACATTCCCTTGATTTCCATTTCTTTGCCATTACAAACAGGGTTACTATAAATATTATTGTACATGTGGGATTTTAACCCTTTTTCATGATCTCTTCAGGATACAGACCTGGTAGTGGTATCACTGGTCAAGAGGGATGCACATTTTTATTGCCTTTTGGGCATAATTCCAAATTGCTCTTCAGAAAGGTTGGATTTGTTCACAGTCCCCATCTATAATGCATCAGTGTCCCAGATTTCCCATATCCCCTTCAGCTTTGATCATTATCCTTTCTGGTCTTATTGGTCAATCTGAAAGGTGTGAGGTGGTACCTCAGAGATGCTTTAAACTGCATTTCTTTAAATAGTAATGATTTAGAGCAATTTTTCATATAACTATAGATAGCTTTGATTTTCTTTGGCCATTTGTCAAATGGAGAATAAATTGGTTTTTTTTTATAAATTTGACCCAGTTCTCTCTATCTTTTAGAAATGAGTCCTTTCTCAGAAATACTAGTTGTGAAAGTTGTTTCCCAGTTTACTACATTTCATTTAATCTTGGTTAGAATGATTTTGTTTGTGCAAAACCTTTTTAATTTGATGTATTCAAAATGATCCAATTTGTACAGAAGCTCTTTTTGTAGTGGCAAAAAAATGGAAACTGAGGGGATTCCCATGAATTGGTGAATGGCTGAACAAATTGTGATATATGAAGTACTATTGTGTGGTATATGGAGTACTACTATTCTATAAGAAATTATGAGTGTCTGGACCAGAAAATCTGGGAACGATTTCCATGAACTGATGCTGAGTGAAGTGAAAAGAACCAAAAAGCATTATATTAGTAAGTATTACAATACAAAAGTATTGTAACAGTTATAGTACATGATGATCAACTATGATGGACTTGCTCTTCATAGCAATACAATAATTAAAGACATTTCTAAAGGACTTATGATGGAAAATATCACCCTCAGAGAAGGAACTACAGAGTCTGAATGCAAACCAAATATCACTTTTTAAAATTTGTTTTGTTTCATGCTTTTTTCCTCAAATGTTTTTCTGTTTTGCTCTGATTTTTCTTTCATAATATGATTAAAATGGAAATATGTTTAACATAGTTTTACATGTAGAACTATCTTAGATTACTCTCTGTCTAGGGGAAGAAGGAAGAAAGGGAGAGAGGCAGAAAAATATGGAAATCAAAATGTTACAAGAATGATTGTTCAAGGGGCAGCTAGGTTATGTAGTAGATAAAGCACCAGCCCTGGAGTCAGGAGTACCTGGGTTCAAATCCAGTTTCAGACACTTAATAATTTCCTAGCTGTGTGGTCTTGGGCAAGCCACTTAACCCCATTTGCCTTGCAAAAAAAAAACCTAAAAAAAAAAGAATGATTATTCAAAACTATCTTTACATGTACTTGGAAAAATGAATACTTTATTACAAAAAGAGTGAAGGACAACAATGAAGACAATTTGATAAGTGTGAGGTGGGTACCTCAAATTTTTTTTTCTATTTGTAATTCTCTAATCAAAGGTAATTTAAAGCTCTTCTTTATATGGCTATAGATAGCTTTGATTTATTCATCTGAAAACTCCGTTCATATCCTTTGATCACCTGTCATTTGGAAAATGGCTGGTGTTCTTACAAATTTGACTCATTTTTGCTATAAAGATTGTTTCCCACTTTTTCCTTTCCTTCTTATCTTGCACACATTAGTTTTGTTTGTGCAAAATCTTTTTAATTTAATTTAAAAATATAATATATATTACATTTTATAATGCTCTCTGTCTCTTGTTTGGTCATGAGCCTGTAATAAACAGCTTCTCCTTTAAGAGTTTGGATACAATATCACTTGTTTCATATACATATATATATATATATATATATATATATATATATATATATATTTAGTATTGATACTCATTCATTGTCTATCAGTCCATTCAGTAAAATGTAGTTTCCTTCCTTATCTCTTTTAATTTGATCTATTTGTACTTTTGCTTTGTCTGATATCAGGAATGCTACCCCCTGCTTTTTTCTTTTTTTTTAACTTCAACCAAAACATAATGGATTTGGCTCTAGCCCATTTCCTCTACTCTATGTGTGTCTCTATGCTTCAAGTGTTTCTGGTAAACAACATATTATAGGATTCTGGTTTTTGATCCACTTTGCTATCCATTTCTTTTTTATGGAGATTTCAACCTATTCACATCCATGTTATTATTATTGTGTATTCCTCTCTACCTTATTTTTCCTCCCATTTGTCCTTTCTTTCCTTTCACTCTTTCCATCCTCAACAATGTTTGACTTCTGTCTACCCCTCCCTAGGTTTTCCTTCCTTTCTGTCAGCTTCACCCCTTTACTTAATGTTCTTCCCTCCTATTTTCCTGTTGGGTAATATAGACTTCTATATTCAACTGATTTTGCATACTATTCTTTAAGCCAATATTGATGAGAATAAGACTCAGGTGATACCAATCACCCACCCACCCCTCTTCCCCACCACTGTAATAGGTTTTTTGGTGCTTCTTCATGTGAAATGATTTGCCCTGTTGTATCTCTCTCTTCCTTCTGTACTCAGTGTACTACTCTTTCTCTCCCTTAATTATACATTTTGTCATTCTCTCCAATTTATATTATACCTGTACCCTCTTTCTATGTATAGTCCTTCCAACTATACAATTATTAGTGGCACAAATTTTAAGAATTACAAGTATTATATCCTCATGCAGGGATATAAATATTTTGGGTCCATTGAATCCCTTATGTTTTCTTTACCCTTTTTATTTTTTAAGTTACTCTTGGGTCTTGATATTGAAGATCACTTTTTTTATTTAGTTCTCATATTTTCCTTGTAAAAACTTGAAATCCTTTTATTTCATTGAATAACAATTTCTCCCTTGAGATATTTTCCTTAATTGTATTGGTAGGTGATTGGCTCTTTGTTGTAGGCCTAACTTCATCTTCCAGAATATTTTGCTCCATAACCTCTGATCTTTAAAGATGTAGCTGCTAGTTTTTGTGTAATCCTGATTGTGGCTCCCCAGTACTTCAATTGTTTCCTTCTGGCCACTTGTAATATTTATCCTTTTTGGTTATGATGTTCCTTGGAGTTTTTATTTTGGGATGTCTTTAATGAGTTGATCAGTAAAGTCCCTTAAAATGCCTCTTTTGCCCTGTGGTTCCAGGATATTGGGTTAGTATTCCTTGATAAATTCTTGAAAAATGTTGTACAGGTCCTCCTTTTGATTATGGCTTTCAGGTAATCCAATGATTCTAACATCTCTCTTGAATCTATTTTCTAGGTCAGTTGTTTATTCAATGAGGCATTTATATTTTCTTTAATTGTTTTTCATTCTTTTGAGTTTGTGTGATTTATTCTTAATATCTTGTAGAATCATTAGCTTCTATTTGCCCACTTCTAATTTTTAAGTTGTTTCTCTCAGTTATCTTTTAAACCTCCTTTTTATTTGGTTAATTCTACTTTTTAAACAGTTTTTTCATTTTCCAAGCCATTGACTCATTTCCCCCTCATAATTCTTTTGCATCATTTTTACTTCTTTTCTCAGTTTTCTTCTACTTCTCATAGATAGATAGACAGATAGATATATACATAGATGATAGATATAAATTTATGATGTACATTTACAGTTTGCCAAGTCTACTTCAATTAAGTAATATTACTATCTTTTTAATGTTTAATATTTATTTATTCTCATTTTGTACAAATAATGTTTTTTATACATTAAGAAAATATTCTTGTTTAAGAGTAAACAAAATACCCTCTCACCCCCAAAAATATAGACACGCTTGAGCAATAAAGTAAAGGGGAGAGAAAAAAATTAAAATTAAAAAAATAATAATAATAATTGTAGGTATGGCAAGGTGGCACAATGGACGGAGCACCAGAACCCATAGCCGGCCCAATACACCCAACAATCCCCCAGCCATGTGACATGCAAGTCACCCCAACACCACTGCTCTGTAAAAAACAAAAAAAAGAAAAAAAGACCCAAAATAAAATAAAATAGTAATAATAGTAGGGGTGGCTGGGTGTTGGACAGAGCATTGGCCCTTGAGCCAGGAGCACCCAGGTCCAAACCAGCCTCAGACACCCAACGATCACCCTGCTATGTAGCCCCAGGCAGGGCACCCAGCACCATTTGCCCTGCACCCCCAAAAAATAATAATAATAATAATAATTATAATAAATGTGCTTGAGTCTTTGTTCCAACACCAACAACTGTCATAGGTGCATCACATTGTTTATGATAAGTCCATCGCAAAAGTTACTTCCATATTTTTCCACCATTGCCATTGCTGATCGTAACTCCCTCCTTTCATATTTCTCCACTACCATGGACTATATTTTCTCTCTCCTTTTACGTTCACTCTGCTGTAGGGTAGCTGAGTGGTGCAGCAGACAGATCCCTGGTCCTGGGGCCAAGAGACCCCGAGCCCCTCTACCACCCCTTAGGCCCAGCATCCACCTGGCCCTATGGTCCTGGAGAGGTCATTCAATCCCAGCCCCTTGCAAGAAGTAAAAAAGAAAATGTGTTATATCTCACTACTCTCCCCCCATGGTCCGCCCTCTCCTCCATCACTTACAGCCCCCCATCCCCCTGTCCCCCCACTCCTTCTTACTCCAGATGTCTACACCCCATTGAGTATATATGCTGTTTCTTCTCCTAACCACCTCTGATGAGAGCAAAGATTCCCTCGTCCCCCCTTGTCTTCGCACCTTCCATATCATTGCAATACCTCATTGTAGTAAAGAAAAATCTTATTACATGAAATATCTTGGCCTATTCCCCCCTCTCCTTTTTCTTTCTCCCATTACATTTCCCTTTTTTCTATTGACTCCATTTTTACACCATATTTTATCTTCAAATTCAGCTTTCTCCTGTGCTTCAACTATAAAAGCTCCTTCTTACCTGTTCTATTAAATAAGAAGGTTCATATGAGTATTATCAGTGTCATTTTTCTATGCAGGAATGCATGCAGTTCATCATCATTAAGTCCCCTCATATTTTCCCCTTCTCCTCCAATCTCTATGCTTCACCTGAGTTCTGTATCTGAAGATCAAACCTTCTGTTCAGATCTGGCCATTCCAACAGGAACATTTGAAATTCCCCTGGTTCATTGAAAGTCCATCTTTTTCCTTGGAAGAGGAAAAGAGTTTTGCTGGGTAGTTGATTCTCAGTTGCATTCTGAGCTCTCTTGCCTTCCAGTATATTATATTCCAAGCCCTATAAGCTTTTAATGTAGCTGCTGCTAAGTCCTGTGTGATCCTGACTGCAGCTCCACAATATTTGAACTGTGTCCTTCTGGCTGCTTGTAATATTTTCTCTTTGACTTGGGAGTTCTGGAACTTGGCTATAATATTCCTAGGGGGTTGTTTTTTGGGGATCTCTTTCTCAGGGGGATTGGTGGATTTTTTCCATTTCTATTTTTCCCTCTGCTTCTAGGATATCAGGGTAATTTTCCTGTAGTAATTCTTTGAAAATGATGTCAAGGCTCTTTTCCTGATCATGACTTACAGGTATTCCAATAATTTTTAAATTATCTTTCCTAAATCTGTTTTCCATATGAGTAGCTTTTTCAATGAGATGTTTCACATTTTCTTCTAATTTTTCATTTTTTTTGGTTTTGAAGTAATGAGTCCTGATTTCTCATAAATTCATCAATCTCTCTGAGTTCTATTCTTTGTCTGAAGGATTTGTTTTCCTTAGAGAATTTTCTTATCTCTTTTTCCATTTGGCCAGTTTTGCTTTTGAAAGCATTCTTCTCCTTAATAACTTTTGAACTGTTTTATCCATTTGACCTAAGCTGGTTTTTCACATGTTATTTTCTTCAGCATTTTTTTGGATTTCCTTGACTAGGCTTCTGACTCTATTTTCATGTTTTTCCTGCATCTCTCTCATTTCTTTTCCCAGTTTTTCTTCTGACTCCCTCACTTGATTTTCAAAGTGTTTTTGGAGCTCTGTCACAGCCTGATCCCAATTTCTGTTTTTCTTGGAATCTTTAGATTTAGGAGCTTGTGTTTCTTCATCTTCAGACTGAGTATATTGATCCTTCTTGGGATCATAGATAATGTATTTCTCAATGGTGTCCCTTTTCTTTCCTCTGCTTACTCATTTTCCCAGCCTAAGCCTGTTTTGGGGGTGCTTCCTGAGCTTTTGGGACACTCCCACAAGGGTCTCAGTGTATGAGGCTCTGTCCTCCCTCCTGGTCTGTGATATGCGCCCCCCTCTGCCACGGGGCTGAGGTGGGGGGGCCCTGCTGTTCTGTGGGGGGGGCCTAGACTGCAATCAGGATCTGAATGTGTTCAGAGCCCCAGAGTCCTGTTCCAGGGGTAGAGGACAGAGCTCTGCAGTCTCTCTTCACTCCCCTCCCTCAGCTCAATGGGCTCATGCCCTGGGGGCTCCTGCTTACCTGCTCAGCCTGCTTCTTTTTCCTGGATCTGGAATGCTGTGGCCAGGCTGCTTGCTGTGTGCCCTGAGGGCTGGACTTCAGTTGCTTGCTCTGGCAGAAGTCCCCCCCCCCTTCCCCCAATTTGTGCGGCCGCCCCTCCAACCCTGAGGAGCAGATCCTTTCTGCTCTTTTCCAGGTTACTTTGAGTAGGAGAACTGCCTCACTGGGTCCCTCTGTGGGTTATGTCTCTCGAATATTTAGTTAAAGTCCTTAGTTTCGAAGATTTATGAGAGATAGCCTAAGACATAATTTGCTCTTGTCACCATCTTGGCTCCGCCCCCAATATCACTATCTTTTAAGGAGTGATCATTTCTTTGCCTAAGAAACTCTCTCAAAGTTTGGTCAATTGCTGAATGCCACATCAATAAATGGCTTGTCCAATGACTTAAATATTATCATCTATCATCTTTCTATAGAATTGTGGGTGGCAGATGACTTGACATGACCTTCACTTTATTTCTGCCTAAGTTAAAAAGCATCAGGTAAATGAGACAGCATATGAGTAATCAATAGACAGATAACAAATGAAATTTCACAAAATGTTCTGCTCTTGAGTGTTGACCACTTTAATATATAAGGGTCTCTTCAATATTCAGTTCAAGAAAACCTAGTTTAAAAATCAATCAGCACAAATTAATTGAGTGTCTACTGTGTGATTCATTGATTAACACATTTTCTAGAAATAAAACTCCTTTTAATAAAGCCAACCTTGGCATGGAAAGAGTTGGAAAGATTTATTATCTCTTCAACACTGGGTTGGTGGCAGCAATAGTTAATAAAGAAACAATCAAGGACATTGTTTCAACAATTAACTTCTCAAAAGTAAACCAGAGCCAGTACCCAAATAAAGGAAAGACTTCACTTTCAGAGTTCAAATAGTTCTAAGAATGGTGGATATATCACCTGAACAATCCTTAGCCTTGATATCAATAGTAAATAATAGAGAAGATGAGAAGTGAGAGGAAGTGGTATTCTCCTCCTTCCTTTATTAATATATAAATAGCAGAAATGTGGAAAGTGGTATATAAAACAATGGCACTTTATTTCATAAAACTTTTTTTTAAAAAAAGCATATAATTAATTTATCGGTGGAATTTCTCTCCTAGTCCTAGTCCTGGACCTGGAGTCAAGAGGATCCGAATTCAAATTCAATCAGTCATTTGATAGATCTATGATCTTGGACGAGTCATTTAACCTCTGTCTACCTCAATTTCCTGAACTATAAAAATTAAGTCTAATATTAGCATCTTTTTCCCAGAAATGTTTTGAGGATCCAATAAGATAGTATATGTAAATAATTTAGCACAATGCGTAACACATAGAAGGTGCTTCAAAATGCCTATTTCCTAATATATTGCTGTCCTTCCTCTCTTCTGTCACAGAACAGGAGAAATGATGTGTAGAGTAGGTGAAGGTAAGTAAAATGAAATAAGACTGGAAAAGGCATTAGCACCATATTATGGAAGTTACTATTTTATCTTAAGACAATTGAGAGCTAATGAAGGTTTTTTGAGCAACAGGGTGCCACAGGCAGCAGTGTTCCAAGGAAAGAACACAGATTAGAAGTGACTCTACCATTTATTTTTTTTGCGTGTGACTTTGATCAAGTCATACAACATTCCTGAAATTTATTTTCCTTTTCTATAAATCAAGAGTTGAAATAAAAAACTCTAGGGATCCTCTTAGCTTTAAACCTATAATAGCGGACCTAAGTCTTGGTAACACTACTGCAAGCTGTGTGGAAGATAGATTGGGGGAAAAGGATGGGCTGCCTCATAGTCACTAATTATGTGGATTTTGCAACAGTCTAGGCTAAGGAGGGACTGACCTAATGTAGGGACAAAGTGAATGAAAAAGGGGTTAACTGTAAAAAGCATTGTAGAGGTTGAATCAATAGTCCTTGAAGAGTTATTAAAGTGTTAGGGAAAAGGAAAGATTCAAATTATGAAACCAAGATTTTGCATCTGGCTTCCTGGAAGGATGGAATCTTCCTTAATAAAAATAGATATATTTGAAAGAGAGGGAGTACATGTAGAGAGCAGAGTAACAGAGCTCTGATTAATATAAGGAAAAGCATACAAAAAATAAAGCTGTCCAAAAGTGGATTAAGCTACTCCCATAAGTATGAGTTCCCCATACCTGGGAGAAATTAGGATGAGCACTTTTCAAGGATGTTATAGAAAGGATTCCTATTAGTATTAGTTGAATTAGATAACCCCTTTCCACTGTTGAAATTCTATAATCCAATTCCAACTTTATTTGTCCCTATTTGGGTCACAGTCTCCTCAATATCTTCTAAATGAGGGGTTTGGATAAAGTAAGTAGCAAAGTATACTTCAAGTATAAAAAAATGTTATTCTATTTATAAAATGGTCATCTCAATATTCATTATGTACTCCACTCCATTTCTTCTGAGGCCCTTTCCTCCATCTATTTTGAAGAGACTGGTTCTGTTTACATGACTGACTACAAAGTCATTCTGATTCTCCTGCACATAGGAGTGAACAGCCTAGTGAACATAATACTTTTACCTGGAGAGTTTTCATGGGAAGAAGAATCTCTCTTCTCATTCCTCTACAGTTTATTTATATAAAAGCATTCATTCTCTTTGGGAAATTCAGGCTTCTTACATTGTTTTGAAAGTGAAAGACTGGGTTACTGTAAATGATACAATATAAATAGAGCAATATTTTAAAAAACATTTCTAAGGAATTTAGAGTATTTTAAAGATCTTTTATTATGAAAACCTGAAAGGTAGGTAGAGCAAGTATTATATGTTGGCACTAAAAGAGCTGAGAAATCATCCATTCCACCACCACCCCTCCCCAATTTTACAGATGAGGAATCTCAAAATAAGAGAAATGAAATGACACACTTGGGATCCCATAGCTAGTGTCAACAGGAACTTGAAATACAGAATTCTAGTTTTCCTTGTTAATCAGTACATTTGGATAACAACCACTTCAGTTCAAAATATGTGATTGACCAGGTCTCAAGGATGTAGTGGAGTAGTAGTCTCCACATACAGAATAGCTTAAAAAAGCTAAAAAAGAATCAACCAGTGGTTAGATATATGATCAATTACAGTTATCTCTTCAATGAAGTGATTATAACATCTTTAAAGAGAGAATTTCAGAATAAGTGGAAATAATCTTAGATGAAGAGAAATTTTATAGAAATACTTTTACAAAGATCCTCTGTATTAAGTTCCTAGTGATACTGAAAGAATATTTTTAACAAATGAAAAGCACACATGATGAGTCTTGAATAATAGGTTAAGAAAATTTATAATACAAGTATTCCATGTGAAAAATAACTTTATAGTAATGATTATATGATTTACTGTAGCCAGTCTCCAGAAGTACCTCCTTTTTACCTCTCAGTAACCTAATTTTCCAAGTCTATAAGCTTTTTTAAAAAAAAATTTACATTCTAGGCATAATGAATTTACAGTTATATTGTATACCATATTGTTCTAGCAACAGAACTTCTTTTTTTTAGGTTTTTGTAAGGCAAATGGGGTTAAGTAGCTTGCCCAAGGCCACACAGCTAGGTAATTATTAAGTGTCTGAGACTGGATTTGAACTCAGGTACTCCTGACTCCAGGTCCAGTGCTCTATCCACTGTGCCACCTAGCTGCCCCTCAGAACATTCTTAATATAATAAGTGGAGACTTAGGTTTAGTAGAAAAGGGATCAACAGATTGTATAGTCCATGGTGCATCCTATGTATCTTTTGCCTAGGATAGCTTTGATTAAAAGCATTGGTAGGAACCCAAAATGAGGGATGAATGAAGAGGAGTTTTTAGAAGTGGAGTTTATGTGACAATTCCTCTTTTTTTGGTCTCATGTCTGGTTTAATAGGAGTCAGTTTTTACAAAAAGAACTTTTCTTCAGTGTTACTTTTTAATTATAGAGCTCCATGAAGAAGGAATACATTTAAGTAAATGAGTTGGCAAAAGTGTTAGCAGAAGGATTTTCAAGAACTAGCAAAAGTTCTGAAACTGAAAGGACATGATTGAAATTAGGGATGTCTTGTATAAAACTCCTTAAATTTAGAGTTGAACTACCCAGAGAACAATTGGGTTTTTTGCTTCATTGAAGGTCAGCTATGTTGTTTTCCCTTCTCAGTAGAAGGAAAAGAAAAGGATGGAAAATTATGGAAGTGTCCTTACTTTGATTTCAGATCCAGAGCACATACTTAAAAAGAGTTTTAAAGGCTTCATATTCTCCCAGATTATTTGAAAGGCACTGTGGTATAGTGAAAGAGCACTTGACAGCTAGTCAGGAATACTAAAGATTACTATCTTTAGTGATCTTGAAGGTCCCTTACACTTCACAAATTCTGTGATTTTATAAGAGATTCTCAGGAAATAAGACTCTACTAGGAAAGGTAAAAATGTTATGATGAAAGTTATATTTTAGCAAGATTGTTCTCATCATTATATTGAAATGAGTAAAAGGGAAAAAAGACTAGATTTAAGAAAATCATGTCCACAAGTGAGATAATAATGATTTGGAATAGATCTTTGGAAATGTGAATGAAGAGGAAGGCTAAATTTGAGAATTAAGCAAGAATTCAGGCCTGAGGAGATAGAAGACTAAGATGAACTGTGGTAGTAGGGTAGAAAGCATAATCTTACTCACAAGGAATAAGAATCCCTTCATTGGATCTGCTCAAAGGGATGACCTGAACATTGTAAGAGGCCATCTTTTCCCTCCTTAGAATTTCCATTACACTTTTGACAACTCACTCTTATAACCTTAATTATATCCTGTTTTATATTGTAGTCCTTTGTATATGTGTTATATTGCTGCTAATAGATTGTAAGTTTTTCAAAGGGAAGAACTGTATCTTATACAACATTATTTTCCTCACAGTACCTAGAACCCTACCTTGCATAGATATGGACTAAGGGAAAGAGGGAGGAATTAAAACTAAAAGTGGGAAGGGTGGACTAAGGGAGGAGGGAGGAAGAAAATAAAAATGGGAAGAGGGACTTTAAAGATAGGATTAAGAGTCTTAAAGTGTTTTCTAAAATATCTAAAATTCCACTTAAAGAATAGAAGTTATTTTAAAATATAGAATTGTGTTAAGAGGATCAACATTGGTTTCTGTTAGATGAGTTAACACAAGTAAGTCACCTGCCCTCTTCTGACCTGTTTATGTACAAAATGGGATTAAGGAAAGATATTATGATAAAGAGATGATTATGATTGATTTGATGATGATTACATGGGTTATGTATAGCACAACTTTTTTGTAAACTTGAGTTATATAAAAGTGAACTATATGAGTTGTTACATTTTAAAAGAACCATTTTATTGACCATTAAAGAACCATTAATAAAAGAACCATTTTATTACAGCTCAGCTAAAGGTTGACAAAAGCATACTGCATTATTTTTATTTAAGAGTAAATGACCTTTGAGGAAATGATATTTAAGGAAAATTAACCCCACCTAAGAGAAGTCATAATAGAGTTAAGCTTTCAGTTCTGAAATGCTTAATATATATATATATATATACATATATATATACATATATATACATATATATTCTTATATGCTGTTTTATATTGTATGTATTTAAGATATACCTATATCTTAAATATATACATATATAAAGAGAGAGAAAGGGGGGGATATAGTAGAGTATATCCCCTTCCCCTTCCCCTCTCCATTTCTTAATCATATAGCATGAACAGTAGGGTACTGAAACTTATATAAGGTTAATCTGCAACATCTGCATGCTTAACTTTAACAACTTCTAGTATTTGCATAATTTTATTAGTGGCTTCATTTTCAATTTTGGATTAGCAACTGTGCACATTCATGACTATTTGCAGTAGAGAAAAAAATGAGAGATTTGATGAGTGAATCTCCTATCCTACTAGGCACTTCTCTGGGTTTTGTTTACCCTATGTTGTAGAGTAAAGAGCTCCCTATGCATTCATCATGTTTCCATTGTTTGTCTTTAAAAGTCAAGTTTTGTATTGCAGTTGCACTCCAAAAGCATAGTACAAGTTCTTTGGGTTCTAAAATAATAACAAGATATGATTGGTCTTGGCATCTTCTGAGAGCAACAAGTTGCAGCAACTTCTTCCTTGGTTTTCAGACAACAGTCAAGGTAGAATGATGATTTATAGAAGTATAGTACATAGTACAAAACCCTCATATTACTGCTGTCTGATACAATGGAATTAAGATTCAGGTTAAAAATATTCAATTTTTAAGAGTTTTCTTTACTGTACAGTACTTATGATACTTTGGATTTAATATGAAATTGAATATTATCTGAAATGTCTAAAAAGTATTTTCTGAAATCAGTATTTTGTTTTTTTTTTAATTTGAGATGTTAGCAAAAGGGTCACAGAATTCTAGGGAATTACTAGCAATAAAATATTGTGCATGTTAGCAATTTTATTTTGTGTGTTGAAAATCAGCCTTGTTTGTAGAGGCAAAGAATTGGAAATCAAGTAAATGTCCTTCAATTAGGGAATGGCTTAACAAACTGTGGTATATGTATGTCATGGAACACTATTGTTTTATTAGAAATCAGGAGGGATAGGAATTCAGGGAAGCCTGGAGGGATTTGCATGAACTAATGCTGAGCAAGATGACCAGAACCATGAAAACATTGTATACCCTAAGAGCAACATGGGGTGATGATCAATCTTGATGGACTTGTTCATTCAATCAGTGCAGCAATCCAGGACAATTTGGGGCTATCTGTGATGGAGAATACCATCTGTATCCAGAGAAAGAATTGTGGAGTCTGAACAAAGACCAAGGACTGTTACCTTTAAATTAGAAAAAAAACTGATATCTTATGTAATCTTGCTGTCTCTTATACTTTATTTTTCTCCCTTAAGGATATGATTTCTCTCTCATCATATTCAATTTGGATCAATGTATACCATGGAAACAATGTAAAGACAGGCAAATTGCCTTCTGTGAGGGGTGGGGGGAGGGAAGCAAGATTAGAGGGAAACTGTAAAACTCAAAATAAATAAAATATTTAAAAAGAAAAAAAAAAGAGAGGACTTCCGGCCAAGATGGTGGAGAGAAGACAGGCAGTTCTAAAGTCTCCTGATCTCTTCCCCATCTATCACATGAAACAAACCTCTTAAAAGAAATCTGAACCAGGAAACCCAGAAAGAAAAGCCAGGAGAGGAAAATCTATCTCAGGATTTGTCTCCCACAGCAGCCTTGGCTGACTACCAGCAGGTGAGTATGAGCTCCCAGGGAAGATCAGCCAGACCAACAGCTGAATTGGAACCGGGAGTCTGAGGGCCAGAGAGCCCGACCCGCTGGATCAGTGGTGGGGCTGGACGAAGGGGGCTTAGGTCCACTGGGAAGCAGAGGCACTGGTGTTGGTGCTGTCCCCCCTGGAGCTTGGGGAAGGGGCTGCGGGGAGAGGTCTGGTGCAGGAGAGCTGCGGAGACCATCCCTGGGCTCCTCAGGTCTGAGAAACTCTGAGCCCAAGCCTCCATTGCACTGAGGCCTCCTCCCAAACAAATGCAAATTATTTCTGCTTCAGGCCCAGGTGTGTGAACAAAAGAACCAGCCCAGCTGAGGAATCACCTCAGGCCAGGGTAAAGCCCACCATTGATTGAAGGCAAAAGAATTCAATAGCTCCAATTCCCTCCCTCAAGCAAAGGGAGAAGGCCTCACAACCAAGGTCACAGACACCCCAGAGAAGGCAACCAGCACCTCCTACTGGCCAGCCAGAGAAACTGCACTCAGTAAAGCCTTTAGAGATCCCAAGCTCAGGTGAAACAGCCCCACCCAACTCAAGGTCTTAGCATAATGAAGAAGGGTCAGCAGGAAAAGGTGGATCCATAGAAAAATTCCTGGAAGGGAAAGACCCCAACCCAGAGAGACCTGGAACCTCTGAGGAGAATACAATCTGGTCTCCAGCACAGAAAGACTTCCTTGAAGAAATAAGGAAGGAGTTTAAAAATCAACTGGAAAATTTGGGGGAGACAATTAATACCTTGCAACAAGAAAACAAAACCTTAGAAAGTACAATTGGATAAACACAAAAGGAGAATAAATCTCTCAGATCATCAATTGGACAATTACAAAATGATAATAATTCTCTCAGATCCTCAAATGAGCAAATGCAAAAAGAAATTAAATCTCTCAAAACCTCAATTGGTCAAATGGAAAGCGCTTTCAAAAGTAGAATCTACCAATTGGAAAAGGTTAATGAAGAAAACTCCTCCCCCCCAAAAAATAATGGAGTCTACAGAAACTAATGACTCCACGAGACAGCAAGAGTCAGTTAAACAAAAGCAAAAAATTGAAAAAATAGAAGCAAATGTGAAATACCTCATCAACAAAACCACTGACCTCGAGAATAGATCGAGGAGGGGGAAACATGAAAATTATAGGACTTCCTGAAAACATTGAAGAGGAAAAAAGCCTGGACTTAATGTTACAGGATCTAGTGATGGAAAACTGCCCTGACATCATGGAATCGGAGGGCAAAGTAGTTATTGAAAGAGTACATGGATCCCCACTAGAAAAAGATCCTAAAAGGAAAACACCAAGGAATGTTGTGGCCAAACTCCAGAACTATCAGATAAAAGAGAAAATCCTGCAAGCAGCAAGAAAGAAACAATTTAAATATCAAGGAGCCACAGTAAGGATCACGCAGGACCTGGCTGCATCAGCTTTAAGGGATCGAAGGGCCTGGAACAAGATATTTCGAAGAGCACGGGAGCTTGGAATGCAGCCAAGAATCTACTTTCCTGCAAAGCTGAGCCTTCTCTTCCAGGGAAAAAGATGGACATTTAATGAAATGGAAGAATTCCAAAAATTTCTGATGAAAAGACCAGAGCTAAACAGAAAATTTGGATATCAAACAGGAGGTTCAAGAGACACATGAAAAGGTAAAAAAAGGGGGGGGGGGCAGTAAAAGGAAAAAAATGCAATCCAGCAAGTTGAAACTGGCTATATCCCAGCATGGGGGGGGGGGGGGGGGTAGAGACTCTCATAAATCCTGAGAATCCTGAGAAATGCAACTCTAACAGAGAGAATATACCTAGCCAGAAATGCTGGACATCCATGACCTATCCATGAGACTGATATCTAATGGGATGTAACTGGCTTTAACACCACCGGGGAGAAAGACTCTAATAACATTCAGTAATTTGGACTCTATTCAACAGAATATACTGAACTAGAAGGGACAGACACTCAGAATTTTCTATGACTTAGAATGATCTAAAAAAAATACACTACCTCCCTAAAAAGGGGAACAGGAAAGAGACAGGAGGAGGGAGGGGATTGAATGGGACAAATTTCATTACACTAAGAGGTACAAAAAACCCATGGTAATAGAGGGGAAGAAGGGAGTAGAGGAGAAACACCTGAATCTTCTTCTCATCAGACTTGGCTTAAAGTCAACATACACATACTCAGTTAATTTATAAAACATGTAACCTTTCAAGAAGTAAAAGGGGAAAAGGGGAGGGGGGACAGAGAAAGGGAGGGGGAGTGGAGGAAATAAGGGGAAATAACAAAAGGAAGGGAAGGGAACAGGGAAAGGGGAAAGAAACGGGAGTGAGTGATATAGGAGGGCAAACACACTGAAGGGGGTGGTATTCAAAAACAAAATACGGGGGAATATGGATAAAAGGGGGGAAAGGGGGAAAAATACAAACAGAGGGAATATAGCACAGAGGGCAATAAAGAATTAGTAATCATAACCTTGAATGTGAATGGGATGAACTCTCCCTTAAAATGTAAGCAAATAGCAGAGTGGATTAAAAACCAGAATCCTACAATATGCTGCTTACAAGAAACTCATTTGAAGCAGAGAGATACATATAGAGTAAAGGTAAAAGGTTGGAACAAAATATATTTCGCTTCAGCTGAAGTAAAAAAAGGCAGGGGTAGCAATCCTTATCTCAGACAAAGCAGCAGCAAAAATAGATAGCGTTAAAAGAGATAAGGAAGGAAACTTTATCCTCCTAAAAGGTACCATAGACAATAAAGTCATTTCAATATTGAATATATATGCACCCAGTGCGACAGCACCCAAATTCTTAGAGGAGAAGCTGAAAGAATTACAGGAAGACATAGACAGCAAAACTCTACTAGTAGGAGACCTCAACCTCCCGCTATCAGATCTAGATAAATCAAATCATAAAACAAACAAGAAAGAAATTAGGGAGGTAAATAGATTGTTAGAAAAATTAGATATGGTAGGCTTATGGAGGAAACTGAATGGGGATAGGAAGGAATATACCTTTTTCTCTGCAGTACATGAAACTTATACAAAAATTGACCATGTACTAGGACATAAAAACCTAAGGATCAACTGCAGAAAGGCAGAAATAGTGAATACATCTTTCTCAGATCACAATGCAATAAAAGTCATATGCAATACTAGGCCAAGGAGATATAGACCCAGAGCAAATTGGAAACTGAATAACCTCATCTTAAAAAATGAGTGGACCAAAAAACAAATTATGGAAAGAATTAACCATTTTATCCTAGATAATGATAATAATGAAACAACATACCAAAACCTATGGGATTCATTCAAAGCAACTCTCAGGGGATATATTATAGCTCTAAATGCTTATATGAATAAATTTGAGAAAGAGGAAATCAATGAACTAAACATGCAACTAAAAAAATTAGAGAAAGAACAAATCAAAAATCCCCAATCAAATACCAAATTAGAAATTTTAAAAATCAAAGGAGAAATTAATAAAATTGAAAGCAAAAAAACTATTGAATTAATAAATAAAACCAAAAGTTGGTATTATGAAAAAACCAATAAAATTGACAAACCTTCAGTCAATTTTATTAAAAAAAAGAAAGAAAACCAAATTGCTAGTATTATAAATGAAAAAGGTCAACTCACCACCAATGAGGAGGAAATTAAAGTAATAATTTGAAATTATTTTGCCCAACTTTATGCCAATAAATTTGATAATCTATGTGAAATGGATGAATATTCACAAAAATATAAATTGCCCAGGTTAAATGAAGAAGAGATTAAATACCTGTACAACCCTATCTCAGAAAAAGAAATTCAACAGGTCATTAGTGAACTCCCTAAAAAAAAAAATCTCCAGGGCCTGATGGATTCACAAGTGAATTCTACCAAACATTTAAGGAACAATTGGTTCCAATCCCATATAAACTCTTTGGAAAAATAGGGAAAGATGGAACTCTGCCTAACTCTTTCTATGAAACCAATATGGTACTGCTACCTAAACCAGGAAGAGTTAAAACAGAGAAAGAAAATTATAGACCTATTTCCCTCATGAATATAGATGCAAAACTCCTAAATAAAATCTTAGCAAAACGACTACAACAAGTCATCACTAGGATAATACATTATGATCAAGTAGGATTTATTCCAGGAATGCAGGATTGGTTCAATATTAGGAAAACTGTTATTATACTCAATTATATCAATAACAAACCTATCAGAAACCATATGATCATATCAATAGATGCTGAAAAAGCTTTTGACAAAATACAGCATCCATTCCTATTAAAAACACTAGAGAATGTAGGAATAAATGGACTGTTCCTTAAAATAATGAGCAGTATCTATCTGAAACCATCAACAAGCATTATACTCAATGGGGAGAGGCTAGAGGCATTCCCAATAAGATCAGGGGTTAAACAAGGGTGCCTATCATCACCACTACTGTTCAATATTGTATTAGAAAAGTTAGCATCAGCAATTAGAGAAGAAAAAGAAATGAAAGGAATTAGAATTGGGAAGGAAGAGACAAAACTCTCACTATACTCAGATGACATGATGGTCTACCTAGAGAATCCCAAGAAATAGAGTGGTGGACCAGTGGAATAGACTAGGTGTAAAATCAGGAGAGGATTATATTAATCTGCTGTTTGATAAACCCAAAGAGTCTGGCCACCGGGATAAAAACTCCCTCTTTGATAAAAACTGCTGGGATAATTGGAAGTTAGTATGGAAGAAACTTAGATTAGACCAACACCTCACACCCTTTACCAAGATAAGATCCAAATGGTTACAGGACATAGACATAAAAAACAATACTATAAGCAAATTAGAAGATCAAGGACTAGTCTACCTGTCAGATCTATGGAAAGGGGAACAGTTTATGACTACGGAAGAATTGGAGAACATCACTAAAAAGCAATTAGATGATTTTGATTACATTAAATTAAAAAGTTTTTGCACAGATAAAACCAATGTAATCAAGATCAAAAGAAAAGTAGTAAATTGGGAAACAATCTTTACAACTAATTATTCTGACAAAGGACTCATTTCTAAAATATACAGAGAACTGAGTCATATTTTTAAAACAAAAAGCAATTCCCCAATTGACAAATGGTCAAAGAATATGCAAAGGCAATTTACAGATGAGGAGATCAAAGCAATCCATAGCCATATGAAAAAATGCTCTAAATCATTAATTATTAGAGAAATGCAAATTAAAGCTTCGATGAGGTACCACCTCACACCTCTCAGATTGGCCAGTATGATAAGGAAGGATAATGATCATTGTTGCAAGGGATGTGGGAAATCTGGGACACTATTACACTGTTGGTGGAGCTGTGAACTCATCCAACCCTTCTGGAGAGCTATTTGGAACTATGCCCAAAGGGCAACAAAAATGTGCATTCCCTTTGACCCAGCAATACCACTAC
The DNA here is from genome assembly GCF_037893015.1 of Macrotis lagotis. Taxonomy (NCBI): domain Eukaryota; kingdom Metazoa; phylum Chordata; class Mammalia; order Peramelemorphia; family Peramelidae; genus Macrotis; species Macrotis lagotis. Next base: position 122,921,422 of record NC_133661.1, read on the forward strand.
TGGGTCTATTCCCTGATGAGATGAGGAAAAAGGGTAAAAACATTACTTGTACAAAAATATTTATAGCAGCCCTGTTTGTGGTGGCAAAGAATTGGAGATCCAGTAAATGTCCTTCAATTGGGGAATGGCTTAGCAAACTGTGGTATATGTATGTCATGGAACACTATTGTTCTATTAGAAACCAGGAGGGACGGGATTTCAGGGAAACCTGGAGGGATTTGCATGAACTGATGCTGAGTGAGATGAGCAGAACCAGAAAAACACTGTACACCCTAACAGCAACATGGGAGTGATGTTCAACCTTGAAGGACTTGCTCATTCCATCAGCGCAACAATTGGGAACAATTTTTGGCTGTCTGCAAAGGAGAGTACCATCTGTATCCAGATAAGGAGCTGTGAAGTTTGAACAAAGTACAAGGACTATTCCCTTTAATTCGGAAAAAAAAAACCCCAGATGTCTTATGGTTTGATCTGGTTACCTCTGAGAATTCTGTTCTCTTTAAGGATATGATTTCTCTCTCATCACACCCAATTTGAATCGAGGTACAACATGGAAACAAAGTAAAGACTGACAGAGTGCTATCTGTGGGGTGGGGGTGGGGGGAGGGAAGCAAGATTGGGGGAAAATTGTAAAACTCAAATAATATATTTAATAAAAATTAAAAAAAGAAAAAAAGAAGAAAAAATCTCTAGTGAAAGAGTACAGTATTGGTAGTCACAGGGAACTACCTACCTATTTCTTATGAATTTAATGTATCAACATTTGCATTGAGAATTGGTTGCAGAATTATTTCAGTAGCAGTGGTCTGTAAAAGAGGCTAGTCATGAGATAATAGAAACATGAATTTTTAGGATGTTAGAGAACATTATAACTTACCTAATTCAGTACCTTAAGCAATGTTTTCATAGGAAATAGTTGATAAAAGCTATAAGGGATTTTGACATCAAGTTGACTTAAGGTAGTGCACTGTGGTCAAAAGATAATTGGCCTAGAAGTAAAAAAAAAACATGTGCATTATAGTCCTTGTCCTGACACTAATTCAGTATTGTAATCTTGGGGAAACCCCTTCACCTTTCTGACTCTCAGTTTTATTACTTTAAAATGAGTGGGTCATATTCAATGATCTTTAATGACACTCTCAGGACAAATATTCTATGATTCTAACTCCTGGACCCATGTTCAAGTGTAGTGTAGAAAATGGGATTCAAAATGTGTTCAATAACAACATTCTAATCAATAGCTGATTATTAGCCCTTTTATAAAATTAATATGCATGGAAACATATTTGAGAATAGAGTCCAGGTCTCTTGATTCACATTAAGAGTCTAACAACCTAATCCTAGCATGTTTCCTCTCTATGAAGTTGTAGAACTTTGAAAAAGACATTAGCTCTAGAGCATTCAAAGATGTCTTGTGCAATGTCTCTTATCTGCTGCACTGCAGCCTGAGTAAGCTATTTTCCAAAGAATTCAAGTGGTTACAGTCCAAAAGACAAGTGGCAGCTAAGCCAAATCTTTCCATCCACCCACAGAAAGGACATTTAGGTTCCCTTATCTGACTATTAAATTCCATGCACCACTAGTGGCAAAGGCCCGAATCATAACAACTGGACAGATTAATTATAATCCCCACTCTTGACAGATAGAATAGTTTTGGAGGCTCATCTTCTTCCTGTGCTGAAGAAATGGCTCTGGCTACTCTTCCTTGGCCTCATTCTGTTAAATTTAGATCCAAAGCAGAGCGAAGGTTTGTTTTGGGAACAATGAATAAGTAATAATTAACTCTCAGTTTACATGAAATTACTGGGGTTAGAGCCACATGTTGGAGCTGTTGAAGGAATCCAGCTATTTTTCAGATGGCTTGGGTATATAATAAAGCACAAGCTATTACTGGGCTATTTCCTTCTCAACTTTAAAGCTATGTGAAATTTGGACCTGGACCAGATTCTACATTCAGCTGCATGGCCAGTTATATTGGGGATTCTTAAAAAGACATCAACTAGGAGAACCAACAGTAAAGTTCTTCAACTATAGTCTGGCCACTGACAGAAAAAATACATGTCGTGAAGCATAATTTCCCTGAGATGGTTATGTACAGCTAGAGGGATGAAAATAGAAATTCCCAAAGTCAAGGGGGAATCTGCTGAAATGCATATGGCTTACATGTTTGTGACAGGACTATAACTCAAGAACTTTCATTGTTGGTACTTTTGATTTTAGGTGAATAGAAGAATCTCTTCATGGCTACATGGGTGAAGTCAAATTCTGCAGAGTTAGAATTTGACTTGATATAAGTAAAAACTTAACAATAAGAGTCATCCAAAAGTGGAATAGATGGCTTCAGAAATAGTTTCCTTTCAATGGAAGTTTTTAAGTAGAGATCAGATGACTTTATTTTATGACATTCTTAATCAATTCTATATAGTGATTCTTAATTGGTCCTATTCTCCAAATTAGGCAAGCATAGAAAGAAAAGTCCCATTATGCAGTTAGATGTTCATAGTGATAAATTTATGGTGGTGAAAATTTAGAAACAAAATGGGAGTACATTTTGTTCAAAAAATTGTGATCATGAATGTAATATAATACTTTTGAACATGAGAAATATTGAATATTTAGGTAAATATGGGAGCAAAGAAAGCAGAACCAGAACAAAATATGAAGTGAGTACAATAATGAAAGGACAGGGTCAGGACTCGCAGGTGAAGAAGCTCTACCAATGAAGGACTATGTCTCCACTGAAATTCACAATATTAAAATGATGTTTAGGACACTAAGAAATTAAATAACTTGCTCAGGGTCATTCAGGATTTATCAGAAAGCAAATTTAATCAAAAACCTCTAGAGTCTGACTCAGACTCTCTACTCACAATGCCTTTCTGCTTCTCTTATATGTGAAAATAAAGTGAAAGACAAGTGAACTAAGATGAAGCAGTGCCTTAAATTGGCTTTAGAGAACATATGAAAAGACATTCTTTCCTTCCTTGTATAAAGAAGTAGAAATACTGCGTACTGAATGATCCATATGCTGTGAGGTATAAGTATTGTGTGGGTTTATTTTACTTATTTATAGGAGGTGACACACTAATTGCAAAGAGAAAATGTCTATTAATGGGTTTATGATAGATAGAGGGTAATCTTAGAAGAGAAGGTACTAGGAGCTGAAATTGTGTAAGAAACTAGGTAAGGCAGTACCTAGAGTGCTGGGCTTAGAGTCAGGAAAAGCTGAATTCAAAGCTAGCTTCAATAACTTACTAGTTGTATGACCCTGGACAAGTCACGTAACTTCTACTTGTTCAGTTGTCACAACTGTAAAATAAAGAAAATAATAAAAAACGGGATAATGTTTGTAAAGTCCCTAAAACATGGTAGGCATTTAATAAATTCTTGTTTCCTTTCTTCCTTCTTGTCTACCTGTTTTCCTTCCTTCCCAGGGAAGGTACTAGTGACTTTACTAAGTAGAGGAAAAAGTGGCTCATTCTTGGAAGATTCATAAGTCCAACAAACATTAACTACCATAGAATTAACAACAGCATTCTAATAGTGACTACTAATGCAAGCTGTATTGTTGTACCCTGAAAAAACTTGTAATATGGATAGGCTGCAATAAAAAGAGGTAATCAATATATTCATGATGTGAAAAAAATGGAAGGTTCTTTTTATCCATTCAGTTCATACCTTGAGCATATGTAACCACACTTCCTTGCCTTTTTCACTCATCATATTTCTTACATTTGTACTTCCTGTTCCTCCTATTTCTGTTTATTTCCATCCTACTTGTTATACAGAGCTTCACTTAAATAATATGTTCTCCATAAAGCCTTCCCTGATTCCCATTCTACTCCCCAGCACAAATATATGTTTTTGTTTCTTTTATGTATTTTTAATTTTAATTAATTTATTTTTAACATTTATTTTAATAGAATTTTTAATTCCAAATTCATTACCATCAACTCACTTCCCCTCACACCAATTGAGAAGGCAAATGATATATCAATTATACATGTGAAGTCATGCAAAGCATATTTTCATTTTATTCATGTGGCAAAAGAAAAGCAAAAAGTATTTAAAATTTCATCATAGGTCCTTTGGAATTTTCTTGGATTGTTTTCTGATCAGAGTAGCTAAGTCTTTCACAGTTGATAATTATTTCACTGCTGTTACTGCATACAATATTTTCCTTATTCTGTTCAATTTCTTTTTTTAAAAAATATTTAATAATTATTTATTCTCATTTTGTACAAATAATGTTTTATACATTAATAAAATATTCTTGTTTAAGAGTATACAAAATACCCTCTCCCCCCCAAAAATATACACTCAAATGAGTGAAAAAAATTAAAATTAAAAAAAATAATAGTAATAATTGGAGGTATGGCCAGGTGGCACAATGGACAGGGCACCAGCTCTGGAGCCAGGAGCACCCAAGCCCATATCCAGTCACATACACCCAACAATCACCCAGCCATGTGACATGCAAGCCACCCCAACCATACTGCCCTGAAAAATGAAAAAAAAAAAGGAAAAAAGACCCAAAATAAAATAAAATAGTAATAATAGTAGGGGTGGCTGGGTGGTGGACAGAGCATTGGCCCTTGAGCCAGGAGCACCCAGGTCCAAATCCGGCCTCAGACATCCAACGATCACCCTGCTACGTGGCCCCAGGCAGGCCAGCCAGCCCCATTTGCCCTGCACCCCCCCAAAATAATAATAATAACAATAATAATAATAATAATAAAAAATGTTCTTGAGTCTTTGTTCCAACACCAACAATTCTGTCACAGGTGGATCAAATTCTTTATGATAAGTCCATCGCAAAAGTTACTTCCATATTTTTCCACCATTGCCATTGCTGATCGCAACTCCCTCCTTTCATAATTCTCCACTACCATGGACTATATTCTCTCTCTCCTTTCACTCTGACTCTGCTGTTGGGTAGCTGAGTGGCACAGCAGACAGATCTCTGGCCCTGGGGCCAAGAGGCCCTGAATCCCCATACCACCCCCTTAGGTCCAGCATCCACCTGGCCCTATGTTCCCGGACAGGCAATCCAATCCCAGCCCCTTGCGAGAAGTAAAAAAGAAATGTGTTATATCTCACCACTCTCCCCCCATGGTCCATCCTCTCCTCCATCACTCACATCACCCCCTTTCCCCTGCCCCCCCTCTCCTTCTTATTCCAGATGCCTATACCCCATTGAGTATATATGCTGTTTCCTCTCCTAACCACCTCTGATGAGAGCAAAGATTCCCTCATTCCCCCTTGCCTTCCCCCCTTCCATATCATTTCAATACCTCATTGTAATAAAGAAAAAGCTTATTATATGAAATATCTTGGCCTATTCCCCCTCTCCTTTTTCTTTCTCCCATTACATTTCCTTTTTTTCTATTGACTCCATTTTTACACCATATTTTATCTTCAAATTCAGCTTTCTCCTGTGCTTCAACTATAAAAACTCCTTCTACCTGTTCTATTAACTGAGAAGGTTCATATGAGTATTATCAGTGTCATTTTTCTGTGCAGGAATGCATGCAGTTCATCATCATTAAGTCCCCTCATATTTTCCCCTTCTCCTTCAATCTCTATGCTTCACCTGAGTCCTGTATCTGAAGATCAAACCTTCTGTTCAGCTCTGGCCATTCCAACAGGAACATTTGAAATTCCCCCGGTTCATTGAAAGTCCATCTTTTTCTCTGAAAGAGGAAAAGAGTTTTGCTGGGTAGTTGATTCTCAGTTGCATTCTGAACTCTCTTGCCTTCCGGTATATTATATTCCAAGCCCTATGAGCTTTTAATGTAGTTGTTGCTAAGTCATGTGTGATGCTGACTGCAGCTCCACAATATTTGAACTGTGTCCTTCTGGCTGCTTGTAATATTTTCTCTTTGACTTGGGAGTTCTGGAACTTGGCTAGAATATTCCTAGGGGGTGGTTTTTTTGGGATCTTTTTCTCTGGGGTATCAGTGGATTCTCTCCATTTCTATTTTTCCCTCTGCTTCTAGGATATCAGGGCAATTTTCCTGTAGTAATTCTTTGAAAAATGATGTCAAGGCTCTTTTCCTGATCATGACTTTCAGGTATTCCAATAATTTTTAAATTATCTTTCCTAAATCTGTTTTCCATATCAGTAGCTTTTTCAATGAGATGTTTCACATTTTCTTCTAATTTTTCATTTTTTTGGTCTTTGAACTAATGAGTCCTGATTTCTCATAAATTCATCAATCTCCCTGAATTCTATTCTTTGTCTGAAAGATTTGTTTTCCTTAGAGAGTTTTCTTATCTCTTTTTTCCATTTGGCCAGTTTTGCTTTTTAAAGCCTTCTTATCCTCAATAACTTATTGAACTGTTTTATCCATTTGACCTAAGCTGGTTTTTAGCATGCTGTTTTCTTCAGCATTTTTTTGGATTTCCTTGACTAGGCTGCTGACTTCATTTTCATGTTTTTCCTGCATCTCTCTCATTTCTTTTCCCAGTTTTTCTTTTAACTCCCTCATTTGATTTTCATTTTGAGCTCTGTCACAGCCTTATCCCAATTTCTGTTTTTCTTTGAGTCTTTAGATGCAGGAACTTGTGTTTCCTCATCTTCAGACTGAGTATATTGATCCTTCTTGGGATCAAAAATAAAGTATTTCCCAATGGTGTTCCTCTTTTTTCTCTGCTTGCTCATTTTCCCAGCCTAAGCCTGTTTTGGGGGTACTTCCTGAGCTTTTGGTATACTCCAAAAAGGGTCTCAGTCTGTGAGGCTCTGTCCTCCCTCCTGGTCTGTGAATGACCATATGCGCCCCCCTCTGCCACGGGGCTGAGGTGGAGGGGGCTCCTGCTGTTCTATGGGGGGGGGCTAGACTGTGATCAGGATCTGAATGTGTTCAGAACCCAGAGTTCTGTTCCAGGGGCAGAGGATAGAGCTCTGCAGTCTCTCTCTCTTCACTCCCCTCCCTCAGCTCAATGGGCTCATGCCCTGGGGGCTCCTGCTTACCAGCTCCACCTGCTTCTGTTTTCTGGATTTGGAATGCAGTGGCCAGGCTGTTTGCTGTGTCCCCTGAGGGATGGACTTCATGTGCTGGCTCTGGCAGAGGTCCCCATCTGTTCCCCCAATTTGTGTCTGGTGCTCCCTGGGGTATAGCTCAGGAAACTCCCCTGCAGCTGTGAGCTGCAGCTCCCAGTGCCCTGGGGCTGCCTCTAGAAGGCTGAAGTTCTTTTGCTTTGGTGAGCCACCCCTCTGGTGAGCCACCCCTCTGGTGAGCTGCCCCTCCAACCCCGGAGAGCAGAGCCTTTCTGCTCTCTTCCAGGTTACATTGAGTAAGAGAACTGCCTCACTGGGTCCCTTTGTGGGTTCTGTCTCTCAAAAATTTAGTTAAAGTCCTTAGTTTCAAAGATTTATGAGAGAGCACCTAGGACGTGATTCGCTCTTGTTGCCATCTTCGCTCTGCCCTGTTCAATTTATTTTGCATGAGTTTTTGTCTTTCCAGATTTTCTGAGACATTTTTGATCAACTGATTTTTTTTGCCATATGACTAAAATGGAAATATTTTTGCATCACTTCACATGTTCAATGGATTCATATTATTTGCTTTCTCAATGTTGGGAGGGGGAGATTAAGTGGGAGCTAGGGAATTTGGAATTAAAATTTTTGTCAAATAGTGAGTTCTTACTCCCCAAACTTGTATCTTTGAATTTATAGACTACTATTGGTCATTTAGTATTATATATTCCTACCTAATACATTCTACTCTATTTCTTAGCCAGAACATGATTGTTTTGATCATTAACACTTTGGAATATGGTTTGAAATCTACTACTGCTATGCCACCTTCCCTCATTTTTTTATTGATTATCTTGGTAAGTTCTTCCAAATATATTTTCTTATTATTTTTTCTAACTCAATAAAATAATTTTTAGTATTTTAGTATGCCAAACCAGTAAATTAACAGGTAAATATACTGAGGAGAATTGTCATTTTTATTATATTGATTCTGCATGAGCATTAGCATGCTCATTATCCATGGACAAAGAACAATGTATTTTATTATGTCTATCACTATTTAAAACAGAATTTCTCTTTCTATCTCTTGTTGCTGGGTTAAATGTTGATAATTTATATGTTTGTTATATACAACTTTGCTAAAGGTGTCAATTCTTTTGATTAACTGGATTTCTCTAAGTTAACCATCATACATCTGCAATGAATACATACATCAGCAAAGAGGAATAGTTTTGCCTATCTTTGTTCCTTCAAAGGTATATTTATTAAAATATTGAATAATAGTGGTAATAATGAACATCTTTGTTTCACCTGTGATCTTTTTGGGAATATTTCTCGTATATTCCCATTACAGATAATGTTTACATTTGGTAAACAGATATTAATTATCATTTAAAGAAAATCTCAGTACTTCTTGGGCAGAGGCAAAATGGTAGCATGAAAATAACATGCACCTGGAACTTTTCCCTACCAAAGATCAATGAAGCCTTTGTACTGACATTCAAGCTACAGATTCCACCAAGAAAAAGAGAAGAACCAAAGAAGTTTTCAGTGGTAGACATCATGGAGGATCTTCAATGAAGGTCTATCTCCTTGGAGGAAAAGGGGAAGTAAAGCCTAGTGAGATGGGAGAGCAGGAAAACCAGTTGGAGGCTTTTAGTAGTAGTAGCCAAGTGTAGTCAAGTCCCAATAATTTGACAACAGCATAGATCCCAGAAGCTGGATAGCAAACCAGCAGGCCGGGTCCCAACCCCAAACAAAGTCTAAACCCTGGGAACACCAGGACAAAAGACAGGAATGAGTTGGGAATAAACCACTGCATAGTCAGAATCTGGACACAAAGGAGGAAATAAACCTCTGAAAAGGCAAGGCCTGCATAGGCAATATCTTGGCCAGTGACCAGCCAGGGATTACCCTGGCCCCAGCATAAAAAGCTTGGATCTATACTCCCTATACCCCATAAACAACAAAGATGAGCAAAAAATGCTAAAAGAGTACTCACTATAGAAAAATACTTCACAGGAGAAGATGGTAACAATTCCATGTCAGAAGAAGAAACCAATGAAAAAATTACTCACAAGGGAAGTCTCAAAAGAATATGTATTGGACTCAAATCCCAAAGCTCATAGAAGAGTTTAAAAAGGAATCCTAATAGAAGAGGGGGAAAAAGAGAAATGGGGGAAAATGATATCAATTGTACCTGTGAAGTCATACAAAGCATATTTCCATTTTAGTCATGTGGAAAAAGAAAAAAAATTTATCATAGGTCCTGTGAAACTGTGAGAGTCTTGCAAGAAAAAATATGAAAAACTGACCAAAGAAATCAACTCCTTTAAAAGTCAAATAACGGGGGTGGCTAGATGGTGCAGTGGATAGAGCACTGGCCCTGTGTCAGGAGTACCTGAGTTCAGATCTGGCCTCAGACACTTAATAATTACCTAGCTGTGTGGCCTTGGGCAAGCCACTTAACCCAATTTGCCTTGCAAAAAAAAAGTCAAATAACAAACTGGAAAAGGAAACACAAAAATTAATTGAAGAAAATGAAACCATAAAAATTAGAATTGAACAGATAGATAGAAACCAATGAATCTACGAGACTACAAGATTCCATCAAACACAATAAAAAGGCTGAAAAATGAAGAAAACACAAAGACCTTCTAGGAAAAACAAACAACCTGGAAAATAGATCCAGGAGAGATAATCTACGAATCTTCAGGCTAAATCAATAAAAGAACCTGGAAAACATCATGCAGGTAATTATCAGGGAAAACTGTCCAAATCTGCTATCACAAGTAGGCAATATAACCTCTGAAAGAATGCATAGAACCACTCCAGAAAGAGGTTCCAGGATAAAAACTCCAAGGGCTTTTATAGCCAAATTCCAGAACTCTCAAATAAAGAAGAAAATACTGCAAGTAGTAAAAAGGAAACAATTTTAATATAAAGAAAACACAATCAGACTCACAGGACCTATTGGCCTCAGTGCTGAAGGACAGGAAGACCTGGACCTGGAATACATGCATCTGAGAGTAAAGGACCTGGATTTATCAAGAATTTACTACCCTGGAAAATTAAACATATATATCAAGGGGGAAGATGGATGTTCAACAAAATAGAGGACTTCCAAAAGTTCCTAACAAAAAGACCAGAATTGAACAGAGAATTCACTCACCAAATACACAACTCAAGAAATGCATAAAAAGGTAAATGAATAAGGGGAAGTAAAAAACAAAACAAAACAAATGTTAATCAAGACCATCAAATTATATACAATCCTAAAAGGAAAGATATAACACTATAACTCTTCTTTTTAGTTTTTGCAAGGCAAATTGGGTTAAGTGGCTTGCACAAGGCCACACAGCTAGGTAATTATTAAGTGACTGAGGCTGAATTTGAACTCAGGTACTTCTGACTCCAGGGCTGCTGCTCTATCCACTGTGTCACCTAGCCATCCAACATTGTAACTCTTGAGAATTGTACTTCTCTTGGGATAATTAAAGGGTTAAATATAATTGAGGAGAATGAAATTAGAGGATATGGGTATGGTTGGGTCTTGTCTCTCCATTGAAGAGGTCCTAGGTGACATCATTATGTTTGAGACAAAAAGCCTTGAAGAAAAGCAGAGGTGTTTGATCTAAACTTAATTGTCTCAGTTTCCTTTGACCTACTTTTATTCTGCTGTGATCACACAGCTGAGCACCTTCTCTGATGAGAGCATCATAAGCTGGGTCAGTATTTCCCCTAACTTACAATTAAGTGTAAATTTCTTATGTAAGAACTTCAGAGCATCCCAGTGTTTAGGGAATTTGGAGATTCTTATAGCTAATCAAATCAGGGTTGAAATTAATCTATACTCTACTTGTCAAGGGTTAGTTGATTTTGCTGAACTTAATTATAGGAGATTACATACTAATTGGAAACAGAAAATATCTATAAATGGATTCAAGATAGGTAGAGGGTAATCTTAGAAGAGACAGTACTAGGAGTTGCAATTGTATAAGAAATTATGTTTGGGGAGAAGGGTACAAAGAGCTCTCGAAATAATTTGACTTTGAATGATACTTTGGCTCATGAGGATTGTATGTCCTTGGAGGGGACTAGGTAAAAAATAATTATAATTTGATGTAATTGAAGATTCTTGAAAAGTGTACTTCTAATGAGACAGAAGAGCAGAGGGTACTTAGTGACTGAGGCAATGCTACCCATCAAACAATGAATCAATCAACTAATCTGTGATGGCATTTTGATAACACTTTGAGCTTATCAAGCAATCAATTAATCAAGCTGTGATTGATGATAGTTGGTTAATATTATTTGAGTGATAAATAACACAAGGTGAAGAGGCACAAAGATTAATAATTTTAGAGTGAAAAAAGGTGGGTTATGAACATTGAGTAAATTCTATTCAATACAGTTGGCCCAGAGAGGGAATAAGATCTGTTCCCATTCTACAGGGAGGGAGGGACAGGAGAAGGGAAAAAGAAGAGAAGAAGGGACTGATAAAAGGGAAGGCAAAGGAATAAGTGAAAATAAATTGAAAGTTAAATTTTAAAAGAAAAGAAAAGGGGAAAAGGAGTGAAACTTTGGTGAGGAGGAATAAGAGGAAAGGAAAGAGAAAAATATAAATAGGTAGGGATAGCATGAATGGAAATTTAGAATTGGTAATCTTAATTGTAAATGTGAATGGGATGTACTGTCACATAAAATAGAAATAGATAGCAGAATAGATTAGAAACCAGAATCCTACAATATATTGTTTACAAGAAACACATTTGAAGCTGAGAGATACACACAGTATAAAGATAAAAGGATGGAGCAAAATATATTATGCTCAGTTGGGGCAAAAAAAAAATGAGGGATAGGGATCCTAATTTCAGATAAAGAAAAGTAAAAAAATAGATCTCATTAGAAGGGATAAGGAAGGAAATTAGATCTTCTTAAAAGGCACCATAGGTAATGAAACTATATCATTATTAAACATGCATGCACCTAATGGTATAGTATTGAAATTCCTAGAGGAAAAGCTGAGTGAATTGCAAAAAGTCATAGATAGCAAAACTTTAATAATGGGGGGCTCTTTTAGAAGTAGATAAATCTAGCCACAAAATAAGAAGGAAGTTAAGAAGGTGAATGAAATCTCAGAAATCTCTTAGATATGGTGGACCTCTGATAGACCTCTGTAGGAAACTTAATAGGGATAGAAGAATATAACTTTTACTAGACAGTATATGGCATCTATACCAAAATTGACCATGTACTAGGGCATTAAAAATTTATAAAAAAAAGCTTATAAAAATCTTATATAATACAGAAAGACAGAAATGATAATTGAATACTTCTCAGACTAGGTTGCAATAAAAATTACAAGTAATAAAGGGTCACAGAAAGAAAAACCAAAACACTAATTGGAATCTAAATAATAATTTTAAATAATGAGTGGATCAAATAAAAAATCATCAAAATTATCAATAATTATATACAAGAAAATGAGAATAATGTGACATTATACCAAAATTTATGGGTTGCAGTCAAGGCAGTGTTGAGGGAAATCTTTATATCTCTAAATGCTTATATGAATAAAATAGAGAAAGAGGAGATCAATGAACTAGGTATGCAACTAGAAAAGCTAAAAAAGAACAAATTGAAGATCCCCAATTAAATATAAAATTAGAAATTCTGAAAATCAAGGGATTAATAAAGCAAGAAAACTGGTGATCTAATAAGTAAAACTAAGAGTTGGTTTTATGAAAAAGCTAATAAAATAGATAAACGTTTGGTTATTCTGATTTAAAAAAAGAAAGAATAAAACCAAATTACCAAATGAAAAAGGGGAACTAACCATCAATGAGGTGGAAATTAAAGATAAATTGGGGGTGGCTAGGTGGCACAGTGGATAGAACACTGGCCCTGGAGTCAGGAGTACCTGAGTTCCAATCTGGCCTCAGACACTCAATAATTATCTAGCTGTATGCCCTTGGGCAAGCCACTTAACCCCATTGCCTTGCAACCCCCCCCCCAAGAAAAAAAAGAAAAGAAAGATAAATTGGAGCTAATTTGCTGAAATGTATGCCAATAAATTTGATAACATGAATGAAATGGATGAATATTAACAAAAATATAAACTGCCCAGATTAGTTGTGGAGGAAATAGCATACTTAAATAACCCCATTTCAGAAAAGGAAATTGAAGAAACCATCAATAACCTCCATAACAAAAGTCTCCAGGTCCAGAAGGATTTACAAGTGAATTCTACCAAACATTTAAGGAACAATTCATTCCTATTCTACATAAATTATTTTAAAAAATAGGAGGAGTTCTGTCAAATTTTTTTTTTATGACACAACAATGGTACTGATACCTAAACCAGCAAGAACCAAAACAAAGAAAATTATAGACCACTCTCCCTAATGAACATTGATACAAAAATATTAAATAAAATTTTATAAATGAGATTACAGCAAGTTATTACTAGGATAATATACCATGATCAGGTAGGATTTATCCCAGGTAGGCAGAGATAGTTCAGTATTAGGAAAACACTCAACATAATTGAGCATATCAATAGCAAAACTAACAGAAATCATATGATTAGCGCAATAGATGCTGGAAACACCTTTGATAAAATACAACAGCCATTCTTATTAAAAACAAGAGAAAGTGTAGGAGTAAATGTTTCCCTAAAATAATATTTAAGATTTACCTAAAACCATGAACAAATACTATATGTAATAAGGATAAACTTGGATCATTTCCAATAAAATCAAGGATGAAACAAGGATGCTCATTATCACCATTATTATTCAATATAATAGGGGCAGCTAGGTGGTACAGTGGATAAAGCACCAGCCCTTGAGTCAGGAGTACCTGAGTTCAAATCCAGCCTCAGACACTTAATAGTTTTCCTCTTTCTTTTTTAAAGCCAAATTAACCAAGGATTTATCTATGTTTTTCCATAAAACTAGCTCTGAATTTTATTTAATATTTCAATGTTTATTTACATTTAGTTTATTAATTCAATAAATTTATTATTAGTTACATATCATTGAACTTTTTTTCTCTTTTATTGATGGAAGAGGTATAGAGATCCATTTTTTCCTAAATTCAACTTTGATTTCCTCTTACAAATTTTTTTGTGTGAGGCAATGAGGATTTAGTAATTTGCTAGTGTCTGCAATCACATTTGAACTCGGGTCCCCCTGACCCCAAGGCCAGCACTCTATCCACTGTGTCACCACTTAGCTGCCCCCATCTCACAATTTTTTTATGCTATTTCATTGTTTTTATTCTCTTTAATGAAATTATTGTTCCTATGATTTGTGCTTTAACCCATCTATTCATTAAAATTATACTAGTTCCCAATTAATTTCTGATCTATGCTTCCACAGACATTCATTAAATATAATTTCATTTTGTTTTGGCTAAAAATGTTATATTTAATATTTTTGTTTTCTGCATTTGTTGTGACTCTTTTATAACCTATATATGTAGTTAATTTTTGTTAATTTGAAGGTGCCATGTACAGCTGAGAAGAAAGTTTAATCTTTCCTATTTCTATTGAATTTTATCCAAAGGATCATCATTCTAACTTTTCTAAAATGTTATTAATTTCCTAGGCTTCTTTGTTATTTGTTTTATGGTTAGATTTATCTGACTCTGAGAAGTTGAGGTCCACCATTGGTATGCTCTTACTTGTCATTTCCTCCTGTAATTCACTGAAATTTTTCTTTAAGAATTTGGATGGGGGACAGCTAGATGGCATGGTGGATAGAGCACAGGCTCTGGAGTCAGGAGTACCTGAGTTCAAATCCGACCTCAGACACTTAATGATTACCTAGCGGTGTGGCTTTGGGCAAGATGCTTAACCCCACTGCCTTGCAAAAAAAAAAAAAAGAATTTGGATGCCATGTCATTTGGTGCACATATATTAAGTATTGAAATTACTTCATTTACCATGATATCTCTTAGCAAGATGTAGTTTCTCTACTTATCTCTTAAATAGCTTAATTTTTGCTTTTATTTCGTCTGAGATCATGATTTATATCACTACCTCCAGTCCCTTATTTTAACTCCATATTTGTATCTCTCTTTCTTGTGTATTTCTTTAAACAATATATTCCATTCACATTTGCAATTATGATCACAAACTATACATTCCCCCCTCCTAATCCCTTTGGGGTTGTAATCAATTATGTTGGATAGGTAATTCTTGATTGTTATACTACCTTCTTTATCTCATGTAATATCATATATCTAGCTCTTCACTCCATTAACATGGGAACTGGTAAATCTTATGCAGTATTTATTGTAGTTTCATGATATTTGAATGGTTTCTTTCTAGTTGCTTCAAGTATTTTCTTTCACCTAAAAGCACTAGAATTTGGCAATAATATTCCTGGGTGCGTTGAGTTTAGAATCTCTTGCAGGAGAAGCTCTGTGAATTTTTTCAATTTCTCTTTTATCTACTGATTCTAATTAATCAAGGTAATTTTCTGTTACAATTTCTTAAAATATGATGACTAGATGCCTTTAATCTGCCCAATAATATTTATGTCATCTCTTCTTGATCCATTTTCTGGGTTAGTTCTTTTTTGATGAGATATTTCACATTTTTTCTATTTTCATTCTTTTTATTTTGTTTTATTATTTCTTAATATATTTCCCAATTCTAATTTTAAGGAATTATCTTCTTTATTGACCTTTTGTACTCCTTTTACCATTTGATCAATTCTGCTTTTTAAGAAGCTATTTTCATCAGTGAATTTTTGTACTTCTTTTTTCCATTAGTCAAATCTGCTTTTTGAAGTTTAGCTTTGTTCAGTATATTTTTGTATCAATTTTCTTCTCATTTTCTTCATTTTATCTGAAGTACTCACTTTTTATTTATTTTTTTCTATACTTCTACTATTTGGCTTTAAAAATTATTTGACTTTCCCATGTGTTCTTGCCAAGCTTATGTCCATTTCTTAATTTTCTTTATAAGATTTTAATTCCACATATTTTGATATCATTATCTTCTGAGCTTGTGCCTTGATTTTCCCTGTCACTACAGTACATAACACAGAGGTTATGGTCAGGTTAATTTTTTGTTGTTTTCTCATTTTTTCAGTCAATTTTTTGACTTTGAACCTTATGTTAATGTAGGCTGTATTTCCAGGGGTGGAGTAGGAGAGAGATACACTACCTAAGATTTTTAGCACTGCTCTTTTCAGAGCTAGTTCTGGGGTGGGGTTGCTTAATGCTTCCAAGGTATTGTGAACCAGGGAGGGATGTGGCCATTGCTATCTTAGTCCTTACTCTAATCTTTACCCAGGAAAGTCCCATGACCCCTAGCCCTCAGGGTCTCTGATCCCTTGTAACTGCAATCTTTCCTTTCCACCTGGAACTGTGAACTGGAATCAACTACAGGCAGAAGAGTTGCCCAACTCTGCCCAGTCCTGCACTTACTTCCAGCAGAGGGGGTCCCTATAATTTCTTTCTGAGTAGTTTCTCAATCTCCATTTTGTTTCTAACTTGAGAGCTCCCAAAATTGCTGCTACTGTTGCCAGTGTCAAATATCACTGTGTTCTTACTTTCATGGAGACTCCAGGCCAGCCCCCACTACAATGTTGCAGACTTGATCTTCTGACTTCCTAAACTGTCTTAGACTGGAAATGTCTTTCCTTGACATTTTGTTGTCTTCCCCACTCTGGAATTCAATTTGGGTACTATTTTAAAGGTGTCGGGAGGGGAATATTGAGAAAGCTCAGCTATATTTTTACTCCACCATCCTGGCTTTCCACTACTATCCCAACCCTAAAAGTGGCAAAACATGTTTTTTGCTTAATCCCTTCCTGTACTTAACATAGTCTAAGTGTATTATACTTTTTGTTTATCTTTACCAAAGATATCATTGGATGCTATGGCATGGAAATGATTCTGGATTTTCTTCAATGAAGTACAAATACATCTTACTAACTTATAAAGGATTTGATTACGGGCCCAAAGATGCTACCTAGGGGTGAGGCCCTTCTATTTGAAAAAAAAAGGCTTTGCTCTGTGTTGGCCTCAAGGTGATATATTTTTTTTTAGCTGCAGCTCCTCTCAAAGAAGTTATATAGAGGTTATGATCTGAGCTGGAATAAGGAGACTCTAAAGCAATGATGTGACATGCCCTTAAAATATTGAAATTTTGCCCATGTGAATATCTGAACAATAAGGAAACACAATGGCTATAGCTCTTGGCCTAAAGTTAGAAAATCCTGAATTCAAATCTAGCTTCAGACCTAACTAGCTGGGTAACTCTGGAAAAGTTTCCTCATTTGTAAAATGGGATTGATAATAGCACCTGCCTCCCTGAGTCATGGTGAGGATTAAATGAGATAATTGTTGAATGTTTTACAAAACTAAAAGGGCTATATAAATGATAGCTATTATTAGTTTATAAATTCCTTAGAGTCAAATACCATGTCAGATTTATTTTTGTCTTTTCCCTCAATGTCTAGCACAATGTTATTCTTGTTGAATTAATGAATAGATGCATATAAGTATCAACTATCTCATCAGTCTCAACTTTAAAAATGAAGGACAAAAGTGCTTCACACAATTCTGTAAAATATATAAATTATTCTCTTGTGTCTCTGGAGAAGAATATGATGATGGAAAGTCTGCATTATTCAGTATTATGCAGGGGATGATTATCTTTGTAGATGGTTAAGAATAAGGACAATCTCCTGATCAATGATAAGACATATCATAATTAGAGATCTACTAAGTATATACTCAATTAATAGGTAGGTAAATATATACAAATATATGTATCATCCCTCAAATGCCACTCCTTCTTGTGGTAGATAAAAATATCTTCTTTACTACTTGATTATGTCAATGTTTTAGAGTTTGAGGTGAAGATAAAAAAAGGGACTAGAATAATTCCTCCTAGCACCACTCCCCATTTCTCTTTAACTCTTCCTCAAACTTGATACTTAAAGCTCTTTGGGAGGAGGGGAATGGAATGGAAGAAACAAGAAAGAAGAAAGAGGTTACAAAAAAAGAAAAAGATGATTGAAAAAGAAATGCTCTGGAACTAGTATCCTAACTGAGGAGTAAAAGTGTATTTTTTATTGAATAGTTCTGGCTCTGTCTTTAACTTTCTCTGTAACTTTTGGATTTCACCTCTCCAGGCCTTTGTTGGCTCATCTCAAAAATGAAAAGATTGAAGTAGATGGTTTCTGAGTTATTTTTCTATTCTGACATTCTAACACTTCATAAAATGAAAAACACTGAGTTCATATTTGTTCTCTTTCATTTCCCTTTATTCATTCTCATATCACTTCAATTATTCTAGTGTGTTTTTGCATTGGATCACAGACTAGAAATATCATTTTGAATCAACATTTCTTAAAAGGACATGAACTTTAGGCCAATTTCCTTTATAATTTCCCACACAAGAGTAGTCCCTAGGCAGTATCAATCCCTTGTGTCCTGAGTCAAAGTTATTAAGTGGGCAGTGATCCTTTACTGACCAATAAGATCTTAGTGCAGAGAATCAGATGACAAGCTTAGTCTCATGCTTTCATCTTTTCCTCTCATACTTTTGTTTTCAGAAACACTCCTAGGAAATCTCTATTTACTCTTAGTAATGTGACTCTTGTAGTCTCTTTCCTACTTTTAATGTGTATAACCCTTTCAGATCAGAATATATTTTATGGAATCTGGCTTAGAGATGTAGAGGTCTTGTTCCTTAATTTCTTGACCCCTGACTGTTTTCTGGATGACAAAATGTCACTACCAATGTGAACTGGGTATAGATAATGTCCCCCTTCACTATGCAGGAAGGTATGTAAAATAAAATGACCTCTAGCTCAGTAAGGAGAATAGAAGACCACTGGGATTTCACCATATAAGTCATAGAAGAAAGGAGTATGCTAAGTTATCAGTGAGAGTTCTCTATATGATACTATTTACACACATGCAACTTGTGTGATTTACAATTGGTTTGGGAAACTAATTTTTATGAAAGAGAAAGTATTATATAAAGACTCAATTGAATATTATGGATTTTCTTAACATCTGTTGTGGTGACCTGATATTTTCAAAATCAGGTTGTCAGGGCTTTGTTGAATCCTGTGTTGCCTTAAGAAAAACAGCGAAAATTAGGTCATAGGTGCAACTACCATATCAGACAGTGAAGTCAAGATGAAGGAAAAGAAAGGAGGTTTTCCTCTTTCTTTGAGCTTTCATGTTGAAATTTTATTGATACCTTAGGTAGCCTATATGGCTAATAATGAAATCAGAAGGGAGTTCCCCAAACCCCAGAAATGAAAGATGGAGCATGGCCCATCTTCTGGGCAGAAAAGCTAGGGGAAGGTGACAGTAGCCATGGATTGATTAATTCTTACCCACAGTTATTTCTTTGTCTTCAGTGAAGTTTCAGAAAGAAGAGCAAAGCTGGCAGAAACTGAGAACCCCTTATGGGCTGACAAGAAGAGGTCAGTAGTTAGGTATTAGAAATAAATGTAATTGGATCTCATTCAAATCACAGTCGGAAATTGAGGCTTAAGGAATCTGAACCTCTAGCTTATTTCCATAAGATCCAAGATAGCAATGAGTAAGGACAGGTGGAGGAAAGCAGGAAACCAAGGGAGTTTCATAAGCAGAGGGTCACAAGTTATAATCATCTAACTGGAAAATTAAATAATTTTCAAGCTAGAAGAGACTTTAACCCTCAATTAAGTCAACTTCTTCATTTTAGGGATGAAACTGTCTTCCAGAGTAGTGAAGAAATTCACCCAAAATCACACACAACTAGATTCTCCACAGAACTAGATGCAGCTCCCAACTTGATCTTCTTTCCACACAATTGCCTCATTATTTAATCCCCTCCCAATCTGTCAGTCAATAAATGTAATTCCTTCTAGAAAGAGTTTGCAGACCTTATTGCCACATTTTAAATTTCTTCTTGTAAAACAGAATCTCCTTTGCTAAAGTATATTCTTGTATTCAGCCCTCAATGGACAGGACAACAGTTGAATGGGAAGGCTGCTCTAGACCTTGGTTTCCTCATTTACAAAATATATTGAATTAGACAACATTGAAGTCCCATGCTGATCTTTATGATTCAATGATGTTGTACCCATTTCATGGATAGCCATAAAGCATCTTTAAAAATACTTATAAGAAAAGAACATGAGCTGATCATGTTAAAAGATTAAATGCTAGAAGGGATTCATATCCTCAATTTGTTAAAAAAAAACAACCTAGGTGAAGATCTCCAGCATGGAGGACAAAATACTCAATAAAGAACTTGTGGAAATAAATGTAGAATAATAACTTGTCATAAGAAAGCCTGGATGAGTCATGATCTACCCCTGCAGAGGCTGCATCCAGGCTCACGAGACCACAAATCTAGGCAACTATGAAAATGTGACTTATTTGAGTAATGTTACTCTACTTTCTAACAACCTTTCCTTTCTCAGAATAGTTATTCCAATTTCTTTTGGGCCTTTTCCCAAAGGTTTTTCTACTTCTTCAATGGAGATTTGGAATGAATGTCTTTACAGTCAGCCACTATCTCCATTTAGCCTTATAAACATTCTTTCTATTTGGGCACTGACTGCTTAGTTATAGTCTAACCAAGAGGCAGAAGTGAAGTGCAAAATCTCCAACAAATGCACACATCACAAAAGGATATAACTCTTACAATATCCTAATGGCTTCTATCTTTGAGAATTTCAGGGCTATTTCATGTAACACCTCCCTTTCCAAAGAATAATTTTTGTTACTTAGGGACATCTCAATAGCAATACTGACAAATAAATATTCCAGAACTACTCAAATCAAAGTAGTTTTTCCTCTTCCACACTATTTTCAAAGCTGTAGCTTAGTGTTGCTAGGGTTAAGTCAATGTTGGACTGAATAAGTTTGACCTTATATAGAAGACTAAAAGTTATTCTCTACCCTCACCCTTTCCCACTAGTGAACAGATGGGAGCACTTGAGTGTGGGGGCTCTGATTGACATTCACCCACTTATTTTCCAATCGTGGATGTACACAATAGCCTCAGATGGCATATGCAGAGCTTTTGTGATTCAAGTCTGGGATGAATTTAATTGCATCAATCTCCCTCCCTAGATCATGTACTCTTCTATTCCTCTAAGCATTATTGTAAAGTAACAAAATCACATGGCATGGAATGCTCTGTTTTAATTATAAATATAATAGTTGCTTTGTCTTAATCATAAATATAATGATAACATGCTTATATAATGGTTTTGACTTATAAACTGCTTTCCTGGAAAATAACTCTGTGAGATAGTTAATCCAAATATTGTCATTTCATTTTTACAGATGAGGAAACAGAAGTTAAGAGGTGAAGTTTCTTGCTTACAATATTATGTAACTAGCACAGGTGATCATAGATGCAAGCACAGTTCTGGTAATTGGTGTTTTAGACAAGGGAGTTGACTGGGAGGAATTCCTAATGGGATGAAAAAGCAAAGTTAACACTATACAGTGGATAGGAAACTAGCTTGAGACCCAGGAGACTTAGGCTATAATATTACCTTTTACATTGACTGCCTCTGTCACTAGATTGCATACTTTCATATATCTGAGCCTATTTTTTTTAATCTATAAAATGAGTGGAAGAGAGCCTCTATCAAGAGGTCTTAACTTATATGTCAAGAATCCCTTTCTCAGAAGAATGACTTTAGATAATTGATGAAAAAACTAAATTTCAATTAGAGATTTATGAAAATAAAGATGTAATTTTTCACTTTCAGATTTAATGGGTTCTCTGAAATCTATTCACAGACTCTAGGGGAAGTGGGGATGGCTCCAAGTTAAGAACCCTTGGAGTAGATGATCTCTGAGACAACTTATAATTTCCACATTTTCTAGTTGTAAATGTAGAAAAGTCCTTTATCTCCATTTTATTTCTTTTTGTCACACACTTCCTGTCCATCTTTCTCTCTACCAGGGACTTAACATAAAAGCAAAAATATATGCTGACTTGTCAGAAGTGTGAGTCATACACACAGAATTCAATTCAAGGGCATTTTTTTCCCAGTGACCCAGCACATTATAGTAGAAAGAGCTCCATATTTCAAGTTATAAGAAGCAATGTGGATGCTTACACTGTTACTTTACTGGCCATGTGTTCCTTGGCCCCTAGAGACAGATAGGTCACACAATGGACAGAGCACTAGATGTAGAATCAGGAAGATATGAGTTCAAATTTGGTCTCAGAGATAATGTTTAGAAATCACTAAGTCATAATTATCCTTGCCTCCCTTTGATTCCTTTTCTGCGAAAGTCAGTTTATCATTTTGGGTGTAAGCTCAAATGAGATGAATTACACTAAATAGTCAGTTTCTAATGTCCAGTTCTAATTTCAGTGATTCCTTACTTCAATTATGGTTTGTGTTAAGTGAATATAGAAGTAAAATAATATTACAAAAGTGTACACACTTCCTTTTGTCTCCTTGTGACTTTATGCAACATGCCTAAGAGGCCTTAGGGATAATCCATTCCAAGTCCTTGTTTTATAAATATGGAGACTGAGACCCTGACAAGTAAAGAAAATCAAATAAAACAATACATAAATATCAGCTCTTGACTGCATTCTCTGGATTTCACTTCTTCCTCTTTACCAACTGAAAAAAAAACACTTTTGCTCTGAAGTCTCAACTCTCCTAAGTGGTGACTATGTCTTAGATCACTATTTCAGGAAGGGCTACAGTCTGATATATTTCAATTATAATTTGATTTTCTAGACAGTTACTCTTTCTGACAGGGAAACTATCATACCATTTGCAAGTTCAGTGTGTAATCTTTTCATTTGCCTCTGCTTCTTTGAGTTGTGAGACACTGTGATGATTGTTACCAGTATGTTCCCTAAGCATCAGATCAGGTGATGGAAATGGGGTTCAGATCTTCACATACTGTGTGAGTTCTCAAAAGTCATACAACCTCTCTGTTCATAAACTTTAAAATGAATGGTTTAGACTAGATACTGACATTCATGTTGCTCTTTAAATTTTCAAAGCATTTTCTGATATGATCCCCATCTCACAAGATTATCCACTGAGACTGGCATTAATATCCTGATTCTATGGATGAGAAAGTTAGAATTGAAGTGTTAAATGATTTTCTCACTGGCACAGAGCTAGTAAATTTCAAAGGAAAGATTTGAATTGTTTTTTTTTACTAGCTCCAACTTATCACATATGTACTAATGAGCCTTTAATGTCCCTTATATTTCTAAGGCTATAGTACTAAAAACTTGAATCTAAAGGTCTCTTATAATTCTTAAATGGTATGATTCTATGAAATTTGCCCTACTGACACTACTGAGCTAATATTAGAATTAAGTAATTTTCACTGATTGCTTATTCTGGAAAGAAACCAACAAGGCTTCCAGTAGAAAGGGGCAAAGAAGGGGCAACTGTTTGAGATTTTGAAGAAGGTCCAACAGACTGACCAGTAGTGATGATGAGGCAGAATTAGCATCAGGTTGAAAGGAAGGAGGATATGATGGCCTGAGTGGACAACTTGAGTAGGAGTAGAAATTGAGATTCTAAATATTCCCTGATCATAGGATCCTGATCATTCATCACCTGGCAGGTACAAACGAGAACATTTAAGAAGAGGGAAAAAGTAGGGAAAAAAACTTGAAGATATGGTGAAGAATGGAGGAAGGTAGAGAATAACAATGTGGAGAAAGAAAAGAGTAAAGAGGGCAGCTAGGTGTTGAAGTAGATAAAGCACCAGCCCAGAGTCAGGAGTACCTGGGTTCAAATCTGCTCTCAGACACTTAATAATTACCTAGCTGTGTGGTCTTAGGCAAGCCACTTAATCCCATTTGCCTTGAAAAAACCTTAAAAACAAACAAGACAAAACAAAAGAGTAAAGAAAAGAAGTAGATAATGATGATTTGTTGATTTAGTAAGAGGGAATTTGATTTCAATGACAGGAAGGAGAGAATGGTCAGAAAATCTTTTCAAGAGAAGATTCATCATGAGGATCTATTGCAGGAGATTAAGATGTGTTGACTGCTTCTTTATTCGATTAGAATAAGCTTCAAGAGACATATTCAAGTCTCTAGAAGTAAGAACTTTGATGTGAACTTCAGATTAGTAGAGAAATTGAACATATTTTTTGGAGAATGTACCAGGAAAAAAATGAGACCAAGACTACTGGGGGAATACTGGTCCACATGAGTCTAAAAACAATTCATTTTCATTGAGAATGAGAGTGCATACATACAAAATTCTTACTTGGTTAATGAGACATTAAAAGTTTCAATCAAATATAGTATCTACAATCTTTTTAGAACCATTTGGCCAAAATTATTTTGACACTTTCACAGATTCATTACTTCTTCATCAGTGGAAAAATTATTTGTCCTGATCAAATCATGAAAGTATATGATTCTTCCTCATAGATGATTTTATACAACACAGTGGGGATTTTCCTCCCATTCTATGGTTGCCCGTGTCCCATTCTTGTTGTCATCTGTTGTTTCTCATTCTTGCTACATCAAAATGTAATATCTGCCTACCTAGCTAGGTTATTTATGTCCTCATCAATAAGTTGTTTGGAGTGATAAGCTAAAACTTTCTCTACCATGTTTCATTCTATTGCCCTTTGGACTTATCATTTTTATTGTAGACAGATGATATTAGTAGGAGAATTTTGGTCAAAACTATGGAATGAGGAATGAAAGAAGCATATTATGCCACAAAGAAAGGGTTTATTGGCCTTTACTGTTTGATATACTTTAAAAGACCCCTGTGCAGGTCAGATAAGATCGTGTGTGAAAGCATGATGAAAACTATATAGAACTTTTTGTTTTGCTTTCTTTTTGTTACTCGGATTGTGACTCTATCTCACCCAAACTGAAAGTACAGTGACCACTCCCAGAATGTATCACATTACTTATTGGTATAGTAGCTTGGACTTGTTCTACCTCCAATCTAGGTGACCTTGCCCTTCCTGAGCCAGCTGGTATCCTCTCCTCTTGGAGGCTCACCATGTTGCTGTTGTTCTTAGTACACCCCATTGACTTTAAGATATTGCAGCTCAGAACTCCTTAATTCAAGAAAATTCCCAGCCTCAGCCTACCCAAAAGAGAATTCTATGGGCACGTATCATTATGCCTACTGGGAATTAGAAAAGAAAAGGGGGAAGAGAGAGCAAAGAATCATAATATTAAGGATGGAAAATACCAAGAGAAGCAGAAATATCAAAACTGTTATTTGTTAAAAGAGTCAATAGGAAGACTGATCAGATGGAGAAGAATGCTTTGTACAGAAGAGGAGGCCAAAATGGGCAAAAGAAAAACAATTTAAAAAAATTTTAAATTATGAAATATAGGAAACTGATCTATAATATTTGTGACAATGTTATTGATTTCCTGGAAGGAAAAGAATTATAAACATATGCTTATATACCTACATACATAAAGATTTTTCACTAGGAGCCTGTTGTTAATAGGGTGATGAATTTTTCAGACTTAGCTACTCTGATTGAGACAAGGAAGTGCTGTCATATGCATTTGCCTTAATCCCAGTACCAAGGCATGGAGTAGACACTGAATAAATAATTATCCAATGGTTTTGGGAGTTCCCAAACTGAAAAGCTAACAGATCCTTTAGGTATTGAAGTAAGAACCTTAAACAACTATTATAATAAAAAAAAATTGTGGAAAAAATGAGAAAAATTATTAAGCTACATGGACAATAAAGGCACCAAAATATGTAAAGTCTAATCATAGATTATAGATAAACTTGGTTTGAGACAAGATTCTATTTCATGGTGACCTTGTATAAATTACTTAATCTCCATGGATCTCTGTTTCTTAAGCTGTAAAATGAGGTGAATAAATTGAACTCTTCTAATTCTAATAAATGGTCCTGAACTATAATAATAAGAATATTTATATAGTCTTTTAAAATTTTAAAAGAATTTTATTTAAATGTTATCTCATTTTACTCTTTTGGGCAGGAAGGATGTTTTTTGAAAAAATACATGCTTTCTGGCAAGTTTTATTTGTTATTTGGTTATTTTGGGTTCATTTATAGGGTAGTTAGGAATAAACTAACATAAACTGCAACTATAATTGATGCCTTGTGAAATTCATATTTTGGCCCAAATTTGGCACAAAATATTCATCATTGGGATGAAATGAAAAGATTTTTTTTTTCAGCATGGAGAGTTAATCCTCACAGCAAGCCAGTGAGGTAAAGATTATTACTATACCCATTTCCCAGAAGAGGAATCAGGTTGAGAGAGGTTGAATGAATATCCTGGGTGATACTACTGATTCTGAATGACTGAGACAGGTTTTAAACTCAGTTATATCTGACTCTGAGTCCCAAAGTATCCTCTATACTATCTATCTACCTAGTATTCAATTATATTTGTTTGTGGGGCAAGTAGATCCAAGTTGTAAGATTTTATAGAGAGAAAATATTAAATATGAACTCAGATGGCATAAGTTCAAAATTCTTCCAAAGCATTTATTACCTGTGTGAACTTAAATATGCCTTTTAACTCTTTTGGGTTCAAGTTAATAGAGGAAGGGAAGTTATTTGTTCAAGATCACAGAATTAGTAAGTATCAGAGGCAGGATTTCAACCTAATTCCTCTGACACCAGGTCCAGTGACTCCCCCCCCACCACATACATACCATTATTCCATGGTATCTCCTTTTTCCATACCTATACAATAAGAAGTTTTGATAAGATGATGTCTCCAATACCTTTCTTCTCTATATATTATGACTTGAACTTAATACAGTCAAAATCAAATTTTCCTGATTGCAAGTCTACTGCTTTATATAACTCCATTCTGCTTCTGAACTTAACATTTATTAAGGTCCTTTGAGAGATGTACCCTTGATGGAAATACTATATAACTTAGTATATAGTATTGATTTGTTTTTTCTAACATCTCTAGTCACATTAATTTCCACAAAGATTAACTTCAAATTCAATGTTAACATTAGAGGTTGTCATTATACTTTTTTTGTGATGAACATGATATATCACACTGTTGTCTATAATGTTAGAAAATGATATTCATGGATTTATTTTTCTTTTGATTTTATAGAGAAAGTTGGATCTTCATGTGTGGGATAAAAATCCGCTTAAAAATATAGAAACTCCTCTGAACAAAAAAGAAAGTTTGTCTTGGCTTTTCTCAAGAAAAGAATATACTCCAAGTCTCACAAAGGTAGTGAAGATCAAGGAGCTGCCCCAAATGGACAGTCAACCAAGATTACATGGCCTAGCATGATCTCTTCCTCCTTTCCATTGTCCCTTTCTGTTGACTCATTGGTTAATCTCCAGAGTTACATTCTACTTGTGAAAATCTACCCCAGCAACAAAGGAAAGAATGAAAGGTTTTCATAAAATATTGCCTCACCATCCAGATGGTGAGTATAACCTTCAGGATTATAACTATCTTATTGAAGTAACAGCCTACTTATCATCAAACAAGAGGAGTCTTATGAGCTTCATTGAAATGCAAGGTTTTTTCTCATGGGAACAGTCAACTGTTCTCCCAGTTAAGATAGTTTTATCATCAAATAGCTGACTAAAAATGCAAGGTCTCTCTGGAAATAGTCCACTATTTCCCCCTAACAGAATTGGGAGGGTTCTTGGCTTAGAATTCAAGGTCTTTCTCCCTCTTTCTTCTAAGAATAGTCTAAGAGTAATCATCTGTCTTTGTTTTAATGATTTTTAACCCTGAGAGGACTTCACTGGGAATATTAACTCTTAAGAAGGAATATCCTACTCATTCATATCATGAAAAATGGTGGGGACTTATATGTAGTTCATTTTCCTAGTTCTATCGTCCTAGAGTTTAGAATTTATGCTGTCAATGTACTGGTATTTTTGAAGATTGTTTTAGAAGTTGCCTTATATATTGATGAATTTGGTAGGACCATCTTGGCTTCATAATGGAGGGTTAGTTAATATATAATATGATCAATGGTGGCAGTTTCTATTTTAAATATCATACATTTTTCTTTGGTAACTTTTCTGCTCAGACTCAGTGACTTTATTTGCTTCTGATATGGTCCTAAAAAGTTCTGAAACTGTAGTCAAAAGACAGGAGTTCAAATACCACCTCTGACACAACTGAGCTATCATAAACAAGTCACTTAACTTCACTGAGACTGAGTTTCCTCAGCTATAAATAATCATACCTCATGAGATTGTCATTAGATTCAACTGTGATCACCTATGTGTATAGTTGACAAAGTTTAGAACACATCAGAAATATTACTTATTATTATAATCACTTTTACCTGATTATTACTGCTGTAGCATAGGATTTAGGGCTTAAAATGATCTTATAAATTCCTTCATTTTACAAATGAAGAAACTGAAGACCACAGAGGTGAAATGATTTGCTGGAAGTCATTCAGATGATAAGCTTCAGAGTCAGAATTCAAATCTAGATTTTTTTTCTGATTTCAAATCTTACCACTATATAATATAAATGTTTATTATAATGGAAATACCTATGAACTAGGAATCAATTATACCTGGTTTTTAATGCAAACTGCTACTAATCAACCATATGGCCTTGGGCAAAAGACTTTACTTCTCTGGGTCTCAGTTTTCTCATATGAAAAATTAGAAATTTGGATTAGGTGACCTTTAAGGTCCCTTCTAGCTTTAATATTCTATAATACTATTATAAACTGAAGACAGTTTTCTTTATCAAATGACAACTCACATTTCTATTGTATTTTAACAATTCATACTTGTAGTGTAATTTAAAGTTAAACTTGTGATTTGAATCTAATCATTTAACCTCTTCTTGGCCTTAATTTTCTCATCTGTAAAATTATAGAATTAAACTAACCAGATTGTAAGGTTATTTCTGGATCTAAATATTTTCTTCAAACTTGGCAGCACAAGCATCATTAGCCTTAATTTATTACTAAGGAAACAGAAACTTAAGAAAACTTATGAGCTATCCAAGATCACATACTTAATAAGTATTTGGAAGGAGTACTGAGCCTAATTTTCCTGATAGCAAGTCTACTACTTTCTATTGCTCCATGCTCCCTCTGAATATAACATTTATTAATGATGGACCTTTGTTGGAAAATAAAAATGAGAGTAATAACTACATTTAATATAGTGCTTTATGATTTTCAAAGAATTTTAGATATCTAACTTGATTCTTACAACAACCCTGTGAGGTGAATATAATTATCCCTATTTTACAAGATGAAGAAACTGAGGCTAAAAAGGGTTAATGGTTTAGGGTCACACTTATAAGTAAATACCAGGATTCAAACCTAGGTCTTTTTGGTTCTAAGTCCAATACTCTATCCCCAGTACCACCTACTTGCCTGAGGGGAGGAATTGGAGTTCTGCCTTTTCTTCTGAAGCTAATGAAATCTTATTAGAAATAAGTAATTTAATTCCTTAAAAAGACACCTGCAAATGATTGGAATTATTTGCAAGATTAGTCACCATCTCTACTCATTGGCAGAAGCTTCGGATTTTTTGGCTTTTGTTAAAGCTGACACTGCCAGTTTAAAACACAGTACTTGAGTATGCACTGGTGACTCCAGGATAGTGGAAAAAATTGGCAGGAAACTAGAATGTGCAAAGAAAGGGACAGAATATCACAGTTCTGCACAGAGCATGCAGACCCTATTTATCAAATTGGAGAAGACTGGGACTGCATTCTAAGCAGACTTTTTATTGAGGCTTTATTGAACAGAGGTTGGAATAATCATACATCTTAGCTGTGCACTGGAGAGAAGAAACTTCATCCTTCGATGATAGCATCTAATCAATTACTGATCTCTCTGCTGATAAATTGTATGTATTTTATGAAGTTTCTCAGAGCAAAATGGATAGAATCCAAGTTGTCATCTCGATAATTCTCTTGAACTTTGAAATAACGACATTACAAAGTTAGCTTTTTCTCCCAAGTTGGAGAGTCATTATAGATGTGGCAACAAGTAACTTATTTAAGAAAGGCAATTAAATGCCCTAGAAAATCTACAGTCTGTCTTTCCATATTGCCAACATATTGTCATATAAAACTGAAAGTTTGATTTCAAGGATGTCTTTTCTACACAAAATATATTGGAAATGGTTTAACCATAGGCTGGTCATTTCAGCTTTCTGAACCTTAGTTTCTTCAATTGTAAAAATGGGATAATAAAACTGAAACTAACTTTTATATTAGGATCAAATATAATAAGGTACATTTAAATCATTTTATAAATCATAAAGCACCATCTAAATGTGAATAGTGTTATATCAGAATTTCTAGACATTTGATATTATATAAATACAGCCTCCAGATGAATAACCAAATTATTCATTATTTGACTTTGACACTTTAAATCTATCATCAAAGGAAAGTCTACTATACAAATTGCCTAGAGGCAAACAGATAGCACATTGGGTAAAGTACTAGATCTGAAGTCTGAAAGATCTAAGTTTAAATCCAGTTTCAGACTCTTAGTTACTGTGTGATGCTGGGCAAATCAGTTAAACCCTAGGTACCTGTTTCTTCATCTATAAAATAGGACAATAATAACACCAGCTTCCTAGGGTTGTGGTAAGAATTAAGGGAGATCATATTTTATTTGTACAGTGGTATCAGCTGTGTCTGACTCTTCATGATCTCATTTTGAGTTTACTTGGCAAAGAGAATGAAGTGCTTCGCCATTTCCTTCTATAGCTCATTTTACAGATGAGGAATTGAGGCAAAGAGAGTTAAATAAATTGCTAGAGTCAGACAACTAGTGAATGAATTTAGGAAAATGTCTTTCTGACGCCAAGTCTGGTATTCTATTCACTATACTACCTGTCTGCTCTGGAACATAGTAGGCACTTAAGAAATGTTTCCTACCTTCCCTCTCTCTCTCCCTCCCTCCTTCCTTCCTTCCTTCCTTCCTTCCTTCCTTCCTTCCTTCCTTCCTTCCTTCCTTCCTTCCTTCCTTCCTTCCTTCTTTCCTTCCTTTCTTCCCTTGTTCCTTTCACACTTTTCACTACATAGATACAATTATGGCATTTTTAATTTGGAAGCCCCTAAGTACATAGTTCCTCAGCATGGAAGATGAGTCCCTACTGGGTAAAAAGTTAAGTCAAAGCTAAGACTGTTTCTTGTGAACACAAATCTCTGCAATCAGTCAAAATCATGTCATAGGCAAAAAGATGAACAATGGAGGTGGGTAGGAGTGGTCAAGATCAGAAGCAAGATAAGCAGGCAATGAGAGGCAGATATTGTAGCCTGTAAGGGAGAGATTGCACTTGAGAGGAGAAGGGGGGTCAAGTAGTAAAATCTTAATAGTCTGTGTGGGTACTATTAATCTAATGGTTGAATATGTAGTCAGAGCTAAGAGCTTCAGACACTAGAGAACATGTGTCTGGCTATTCTGGTAATCAGTGTACAGAGACAGAGTCTAGTTAGAAAGGTCCAGTCAGAAGTCAGTACTGAGTTCTTGGGCAGATGCCATAGATATATGGTGGAAAACAGAAGTGAAGAACTGCCTCAGTATCATAAACATATGGGTAGGTCCTAATGACATCACCACTAATCACTAAATCTAGATTCTTCATAGTCTGTATTGATTTTAAGCAATCTCAGTGTCAGCAGAAAATAACTGACAATTTGCCCTGATTTTGTGGGGTAGACAGCATCCTGTACATGCTTATGTATGATCTTAGAGCTCAGATCTCTTGAGGTTCTACAAATTCTGAATATGTTTATATTCAGTTTCCTTAGTAGTTCTAACTGGTCCATGGTATATACTAGGGCTTACCCTTTTCTTCCTTTATTATTTTTTTTAAGGACATGTGCATGAGACAATCAGTAATGAAATCTTCAGCTATATTATTCAATTGAATTTAAAGGTGGGAGAGGCAAGATATATTTATGAAAGGATCACTCATTTGGGGGACAGAGGACCTGCCTTCTTAACATGACAAGGCCAGGCACTTAACCACTATGTTCCACATCATTATCTTCATCCACAATATGGTACTGATGACAACAGAGTTAGATATAAAGATTGAATTGGATGACTTCCCCTAAAGCTTATGGGACTATGAATCACTATGAGAATAATATAATCTCAAGACAAGATTTGACTAAAGAGAGAACTTTTCAAAATTAACTGTCATCTCTAGGCTATATAACATAACATAACTTGAGCATGGCTGCAAAATGAATTGAAAACATCCAAATTCCTTTTTTTGATCTTTGAAATTAAAAAAAAAACTAAAAGAAAGCATTTAATAAAGTACCTAAAAAAATAAAATAAATTATTTATACCATTGTGTTTCTAGATAACAGTAAAAACTAAGAAATGGAGCAAAGGGCATATGTTTCTCTTGAGATGGACATTACTTGACTAGGAATGCATAAGCACTCAAAACAGGTTTAAAGTGTTAAAAATTGTTGAATGATAGCCTTTTAAAAAACATTTTGATGCAGACTTCCTGCCAAGATGGTAGAGACAAGCCAAGTCCTGTGCTAGGGTCTCCTGATCTTCCCTCATAAACAAAATGAAATAAACCTCTTAATGGAAGTCCTATAGACAAAATCCAGAAAGAGAAGCTAGGAGAACAACACATACCTCAAGATCTGTCTTTGGAGATGAGGGGTGTGGCGAGTGCAAAGCAGGGGCAAGCAGGACTGATCTAAGATCAACCCTGGGGGCTTTTGCTGTGGGAACCATTTCATTCTGAGAAACAACAAGAGAATGGAGGCATGGCCATGGGACTGACAGTCTGGGACTTACAGGAAGGGCTGGAGGGTAGGTTCCA
Organism: Macrotis lagotis; assembly: GCF_037893015.1. Lineage (NCBI taxonomy): Eukaryota > Metazoa > Chordata > Mammalia > Peramelemorphia > Peramelidae > Macrotis > Macrotis lagotis. The sequence continues at coordinate 122,954,197 of NC_133661.1, forward strand.
AGTTCTGTCACCCCTTATTGGTCAGGAGGATATTTTATATTCAGGGAGAAAAGCCTCCAACACACCCTACTAGACACTCACTGAGCAAAGCCTCCAGCACGCCCTACTGGCCAGGTGGAGATACTACATTCAGTGAGTAAAGCTTCTGGGGGATCTCAATACCAAACCTCTGTAAACCAGCCCCTCCCCCAAGACAAGATCTTAGGAAAATAAAGAAAGAACAGAAGAAAGGGGGGACCATAGAAAAATTCCTAGAAGGAAAAGACCCTAATTCAGAGAGATGTAGAACCTCTGAGGAGAATATGATTTGATCTCCAGCACAAAAAGATTTCCTTGAAGAAATTAGGAAGGAGTTTAAAAATCAATTGGAAAATTTGAGAAAAGAATTCCAAGAGAAGATTAATATCTTGCAACAAGAAAATAAATCCTTGGAAAATACAATTGAACAAATGAAAAAGAAAATAATTCTCTCAAAACCTCAAAGGATCAAAAGGAAAACTCTTACAAAAATAGAAGTGACTAACTGGAAGAGGAGTTGCAAAAGGCAAATGAAGAAAATTCTTCCATAAAAAAATGGAGTCTATGGAAACTAATGACTTCAAGAGACAAGAAGAATCGGTTAAACAAAACCAAAAAATTGAAAAAAAAGAAGAAAATGTTAAATATTTCATCAATCAAATCACTGACCTCAAGAAGAGCTCAAGGAAAGATAACCTAAAAATTCTTGGTCTTCCTGAAAACATTGCAGAGAAAAAAAAAGCTTAGACTCAATATTACAGGAATTAGTAATGGAAAACTGCCATGATATCATGCAACCAGAGGGCAAAATAGTTATTGAAAAAATACATTGATCCCTTCCGGAAATGGATCTCAAAATGAAAACACCAAGTAATATTGTAGTCAAATTCCAGAACTATCAGATAAAAGAGGAAATCCTGCAAGCAGCCACAAAGAAACAATTTAAATATCAAGGATCCACAGTAAAGATTACATAGGACCTGGCAACATCAACATTAAAGGATTGAAGGGTCTGGAATCCAATATTCTGAAAAGCAAGGGAGCTTAGAATGTAGCCAAGAATCCAATATCTGACAAAATTGAGCCTTCTCTTCCAGGGCAAAAGATGGACATTTAATGAAATAAGAGACTTCCAACTTTTCGTGATGAAAACACCAGAGCTTAACAGAAAATTTAGACTTCAAACAGGAGACACAAGAGACACATAAAAAGGTAAAATTAAAAAAAGGGGGGTAAGGGGGAAAATGTTATGAAATAAGATGAAACTGGAAATATCCCTACCTGGAAGAAAGACTTTAAAATCTCTCAAGAAGTGTAACTCTATTAGAGAGAATTTAATTAGCCAGAAGAGATGGATATGCATGACAAATTCAAGAAACTGTTAACCAATTAAATGAAACTGTATATATCTTTACCTGGAAGAAAGACCCTAATAAGTCTCAATAATTGTAAATCTAGTAGACAAAATAGCCAGAAGTGATTGACACTCATGACCTTTCTGTGACTCAGGTAGAATAATTTAAAAAACCATACATCCTTAAAAAAGGAGGACAGTAAAGAGATGGGACAATGAAGGAGACTGAATGGAGTAAACCTCATTACATTAAGAGGTACAAAGGACTTATTGCAAAGAGGGGAAGAAGGGAGCAGATGAGAACCACCTGAATCTTTCTTGCATCAGATTAGCTTAAAGTTAACATACACACACACTCAGTTAAGTCAAGAAACTTATCTTACCTTTAAAGTATTAAAAGGGGGAAAAAGAGAGGGGGAGGAAAGGGTGAATCAATAGAAGGAAGGGAAGGAAGAAGGGGCAAAGGGAGAAAAAGGGGAGGGAGAGTGATTGGTTATAGGAGGGCAAAAACACTGAAGGTGGTGGTATTCAGAAACAAAATACTGGGGAATATGGATAAAGGGGGAAAAGGGGAAAAATACAAACAGAGGGAAAATAACATGGAGGGTAAAAAAGAGTTAGTAATTATTATTTTGAATGTGAATGGGATGAACTCTTCCTTAAAATGTAAATGAATAGTAGAGTGGATTAAAAACCAGAATCCTACAATATTCTGCTTACAAGATACTCATCTGAATCAAAAATATACATGTAGAGTAAAGGAAAAAGGTTGGAGCAAAATATATTTTGCAGCAAAATATATTTTGTATCAGCTGGAGTGAAAAAAGCAGTGGTAGCAATCCTTATAGAAAAAGCAGGTGCAAAAATAGATATAATTACAAGAGATAAGGAAGGAAACTATATCCTCCTTAAAGGGACCAAGGATAATAAAGTAATTTCAATACTAAATATACACAACCAAAGAAATAGCATCCAGATACTTAGAGTTGAAGTTGAAGGAGTTATTGGAAGAAATAGAAAGCAAAACTCTAATAGTGGGAGACCTCAACCTCTTGCTCTCAGATTTAGATAAATCTAACTATAAAATAAACAAGAACGAAGTTAAGGAGGTAAATAGATTGTTAGAAAACATAGGTATGATAGACTTATGAAGGAAATTGAATGGGGATAGAAAGGAATATTTCTTTTCTGCAATACATGGCACTTACACAAAAATTGACCATGTACTAGGGCACAAAAACCTAATAATCAATTGCAGAAAAAGCAGAAATCGTGAATACATCTTTCTGATCATAATGCAATCAACATAATATGCAATATTGAACCAGGGAGATATAGAACCAAATCTAATTGGAAATTGAATAACTTCATTTTAAAGAATGGGTGGAACAAACTTCAAATTATAGGAAGAATTAATTATTTTATCCTAGATAATGACAATAATGAAACAACATACCAGAACCTATTGGATACACTCAAGGTGGCTGTCAGGGGACATATTATATCTTTAAATGTTTATATGAATAAATTAAAGAGGAAAACAATGAACTAAATATACAACTAAAAAATTAGAGAAAGAACAAATTAAAAACCCCCAATTAAATACCAAATTAGAAATTCTAAAAATTAAAGGGAGAAATTAGTAAAATTGGAAGCAAGAAAACTGTTGAACTAATAAATAAATAACCAAAAACAAGAGCTGGTTTATGAAAAAAATAAAAAATTGATAAACTTCTGGGTAATTTGATTAAAAAAAGAAAGAAGAAAACCAAATTGCTATTATCATAAATAAAATGGTGAACTCTCCACCAATAAGGAGGAAATTAAAATAATAGTTCAGAATTATTTTCCCAATTCTATGCCAATAAATTTGACAATCTAAGTGAAATGGATGAATATTTACAAAAATATAAGTTGCCCAGGTTTAATGAAGAAGAAGATAAATACCTAAATTGCCCTATTTCAATAAAAAAAGGAATTTAACAAGCCATCATTGAACTCCCTAAGAAAAACTCTCAAGGAACAGATGGATTCACAAATGAATTCTATCAAACATTTAAGGAGGGCAGCTAGGTGGCGCAGTATATAGAGTGGTAATCAGTGTACAGAGACAGAGTCTAGTTAGAAAGGTCCAGTCAGAAGTCAGTACTGAGTTCTTGGGCAGATGCCATAGATATATGGTGGAAAACAGAAGTGAAGAACTGCCTCAGTATCATAAACATATGGGTAGGTCCTAATGACATCACCACTAATCACTAAATCTAGATTCTTCATAGTCTGTATTGATTTTAAGCAATCTCAGTGTCAGCAGAAAATAACTGACAATTTGCCCTGATTTTGTGGGGTAGACAGCATCCTGTACATGCTTATGTATGATCTTAGAGCTCAGATCTCTTGAGGTTCTACAAATTCTGAATATGTTTATATTCAGTTTCCTTAGTAGTTCTAACTGGTCCATGGTATATACTAGGGCTTACCCTTTTCTTCCTTTATTATTTTTTTTTAAGGACATGTGCATGAGACAATCAGTAATGAAATCTTCAGCTATATTATTCAATTGAATTTAAAGGTGGGAGAGGCAAGATATATTTATGAAAGGATCACTCATTTGGGGGACAGAGGACCTGCCTTCTTAACATGACAAGGCCAGGCACTTAACCACTATGTTCCACATCATTATCTTCATCCACAATATGGTACTGATGACAACAGAGTTAGATATAAAGATTGAATTGGATGACTTCCCCTAAAGCTTATGGGACTATGAATCACTATGAGAATAATATAATCTCAAGACAAGATTTGACTAAAGAGAGAACTTTTCAAAATTAACTGTCATCTCTAGGCTATATAACATAACATAACTTGAGCATGGCTGCAAAATGAATTGAAAACATCCAAATTCCTTTTTTTGATCTTTGAAATTAAAAAAAAAACTAAAAGAAAGCATTTAATAAAGTACCTAAAAAAATAAAATAAATTATTTATACCATTGTGTTTCTAGATAACAGTAAAAACTAAGAAATGGAGCAAAGGGCATATGTTTCTCTTGAGATGGACATTACTTGACTAGGAATGCATAAGCACTCAAAACAGGTTTAAAGTGTTAAAAATTGTTGAATGATAGCCTTTTAAAAAACATTTTGATGCAGACTTCCTGCCAAGATGGTAGAGACAAGCCAAGTCCTGTGCTAGGGTCTCCTGATCTTCCCTCATAAACAAAATGAAATAAACCTCTTAATGGAAGTCCTATAGACAAAATCCAGAAAGAGAAGCTAGGAGAACAACACATACCTCAAGATCTGTCTTTGGAGATGAGGGGTGTGGCGAGTGCAAAGCAGGGGGCAAGCAGGACTGATCTAAGATCAACCCTGGGGGCTTTTGCTGTGGGAACCATTTCATTCTGAGAAACAACAAGAGAATGGAGGCATGGCCATGGGACTGACAGTCTGGGACTTACAGGAAGGGCTGGAGGGTAGGTTCCAAGTTCTGTCACCCCTTATTGGTCAGGAGGATATTTTATATTCAGGGAGAAAAGCCTCCAACACACCCTACTAGACACTCACTGAGCAAAGCCTCCAGCACGCCCTACTGGCCAGGTGGAGATACTACATTCAGTGAGTAAAGCTTCTGGGGGATCTCAATACCAAACCTCTGTAAACCAGCCCCTCCCCCAAGACAAGATCTTAGGAAAATAAAGAAAGAACAGAAGAAAGGGGGGACCATAGAAAAATTCCTAGAAGGAAAAGACCCTAATTCAGAGAGATGTAGAACCTCTGAGGAGAATATGATTTGATCTCCAGCACAAAAAGATTTCCTTGAAGAAATTAGGAAGGAGTTTAAAAATCAATTGGAAAATTTGAGAAAAGAATTCCAAGAGAAGATTAATATCTTGCAACAAGAAAATAAATCCTTGGAAAATACAATTGAACAAATGAAAAAGAAAATAATTCTCTCAAAACCTCAAAGGATCAAAAGGAAAACTCTTACAAAAATAGAAGTGACTAACTGGAAGAGGAGTTGCAAAAGGTAAATGAAGAAAATTCTTCCATAAAAAAATGGAGTCTATGGAAACTAATGACTTCAAGAGACAAGAAGAATCGGTTAAACAAAACCAAAAAATTGAAAAAAAAGAAGAAAATGTTAAATATTTCATCAATCAAATCACTGACCTCAAGAAGAGCTCAAGGAAAGATAACCTAAAAATTCTTGGTCTTCCTGAAAACATTGCAGAGAAAAAAAAGCTTAGACTCAATATTACAGGAATTAGTAATGGAAAACTGCCATGATATCATGCAACCAGAGGGCAAAATAGTTATTGAAAAAATACATTGATCCCTTCCGGAAATGGATCTCAAAATGAAAACACCAAGTAATATTGTAGTCAAATTCCAGAACTATCAGATAAAAGAGGAAATCCTGCAAGCAGCCACAAAGAAACAATTTAAATATCAAGGATCCACAGTAAAGATTACATAGGACCTGGCAACATCAACATTAAAGGATTGAAGGGTCTGGAATCCAATATTCTGAAAAGCAAGGGAGCTTAGAATGTAGCCAAGAATCCAATATCTGACAAAATTGAGCCTTCTCTTCCAGGGCAAAAGATGGACATTTAATGAAATAAGAGACTTCCAACTTTTCGTGATGAAAACACCAGAGCTTAACAGAAAATTTAGACTTCAAACAGGAGACACAAGAGACACATAAAAAGGTAAAATTAAAAAAAGGGGGGTAAGGGGGAAAATGTTATGAAATAAGATGAAACTGGAAATATCCCTACCTGGAAGAAAGACTTTAAAATCTCTCAAGAAGTGTAACTCTATTAGAGAGAATTTAATTAGCCAGAAGAGATGGATATGCATGACAAATTCAAGAAACTGTTAACCAATTAAATGAAACTGTATATATCTTTACCTGGAAGAAAGACCCTAATAAGTCTCAATAATTGTAAATCTAGTAGACAAAATAGCCAGAAGTGATTGACACTCATGACCTTTCTGTGACTCAGGTAGAATAATTTAAAAACCATACATCCTTAAAAAAGGAGGACAGTAAAGAGATGGGACAATGAAGGAGACTGAATGGAGTAAACCTCATTACATTAAGAGGTACAAAGGACTTATTGCAAAGAGGGGAAGAAGGGAGCAGATGAGAACCACCTGAATCTTTCTTGCATCAGATTAGCTTAAAGTTAACATACACACACACTCAGTTAAGTCAAGAAACTTATCTTACCTTTAAAGTATTAAAAGGGGGAAAAAGAGAGGGGGAGGAAAGGGTGAATCAATAGAAGGAAGGGAAGGAAGAAGGGGCAAAGGGAGAAAAAGGGGAGGGAGAGTGATTGGATATAGGAGGGCAAAAACACTGAAGGTGGTGGTATTCAGAAACAAAATACTGGGGAATATGGATAAAGGGGGAAAAGGGGAAAAATACAAACAGGAAAAATAGCATGGAGGGTAAAAAAGAGTTAGTAATTATTATTTTGAATGTGAATGGGATGAACTCTTCCTTAAAATGTAAATGAATAGTAGAGTGGATTAAAAACCAGAATCCTACAATATTCTGCTTACAAGATACTCATCTGAATCAAAAATATACATGTAGAGTAAAGGAAAAAGGTTGGAGCAAAATATATTTTGCAGCAAAATATATTTTGTATCAGCTGGAGTGAAAAAAGCAATGGTAGCAATCCTTATAGAAAAAGCAGGTGCAAAAATAGATATAATTACAAGAGATAAGGAAGGAAACTATATCCTCCTTAAAGGGACCAAGGATAATAAAGTAATTTCAATACTAAATATACACAACCAAAGAAATAGCATCCAGATACTTAGAGTTGAAGTTGAAGGAGTTATTGGAAGAAATAGAAAGCAAAACTCTAATAGTGGGAGACCTCAACCTCTTGCTCTCAGATTTAGATAAATCTAACTATAAAATAAACAAGAACGAAGTTAAGGAGGTAAATAGATTGTTAGAAAACATAGGTATGATAGACTTATGAAGGAAATTGAATGGGGATAGAAAGGAATATTTCTTTTCTGCAATACATGGCACTTACACAAAAATTGACCATGTACTAGGGCACAAAAACCTAATAATCAATTGCAGAAAAAGCAGAAATCGTGAATACATCTTTCTGATCATAATGCAATCAACATAATATGCAATATTGAACCAGGGAGATATAGAACCAAATCTAATTGGAAATTGAATAACTTCATTTTAAAGAATGGGTGGAACAAACTTCAAATTATAGGAAGAATTAATTATTTTATCCTAGATAATGACAATAATGAAACAACATACCAGAACCTATTGGATACACTCAAGGTGGCTGTCAGGGGACATATTATATCTTTAAATGTTTATATGAATAAATTAAAGAGGAAAACAATGAACTAAATATACAACTAAAAAATTAGAGAAAGAACAAATTAAAAACCCCCAATTAAATACCAAATTAGAAATTCTAAAAATTAAAGGGAGAAATTAGTAAAATTGGAAGCAAGAAAACTGTTGAACTAATAAATAAATAACCAAAAACAAGAGCTGGTTTATGAAAAAAATAAAAAATTGATAAACTTCTGGGTAATTTGATTAAAAAAAGAAAGAAGAAAACCAAATTGCTATTATCATAAATAAAATGGTGAACTCTCCACCAATAAGGAGGAAATTAAAATAATAGTTCAGAATTATTTTCCCAATTCTATGCCAATAAATTTGACAATCTAAGTGAAATGGATGAATATTTACAAAAATATAAGTTGCCCAGGTTTAATGAAGAAGAAGATAAATACCTAAATTGCCCTATTTCATAAAAAAGGAATTTAACAAGCCATCATTGAACTCCCTAAGAAAAACTCTCAAGGAACAGATGGATTCACAAATGAATTCTATCAAACATTTAAGGAGGGCAGCTAGGTGGCGCAGTATATAGAGCACTGGCCCTGGAGTCAGGAGTGCCTGAGTTCAAATCTGACCTCAGACACTCAATAATTACCTAGTTGTGTGGCCTTGGGCAAGCCACTTAACCCCATTGCCTTGCAAAAAACCTAAAAAAAAGTGAAACAAGGCTGAACCTGCTGGAGGCTACACTGGACCAGAGCCAAGGTTCAAACAGACAAGCTTTGGGGTGGCTAGGTGGTGTAGTGGATAAAGCACCGGCCTTGTAGTCAGTAGTACCTGGGTTCAAATCTGATCTCAGACACTTAATAATCACCTAGCTGTGTGGCCTTGGGCAAGCCACTTAACCCCATTTGCCTTGCAAAAACCTAAAAAAAAAACCCCAAGAAACATTTAAGGAACAACTGGTTCCAATTCTATATAAACTATTTGGAAAAAGAGGTGAAGATGGAACTCTGCCTAACTCTTTCTATGACACCAATATGGTGCTGATATCAAAAGTAGGAACAGTTAAAACAGATCAAGAAATTTATAGACCTATCTCACTGATGAATATAGATGCAAAATTCTTAAATAAAATCTTAGCAAAATGATTACAAGAAGGGCAGAGCCAAGATGGGAACAGGAGAGGACGTTCTCTCAGTTGCTCTGGAGCAAAACCTAGAAACTAAGGACTCTAACTAGATTTTCGAGAGCCAGAACCCACAGAGTGATTCAGTGAGGCAATTCTCCAAACCAAGGTAACCTGGAAAAGAGCGGAAAGGCTCGGCTCCACCAGGTCGGAGGGGTAGCCTGCCAGAGCGAAGGAACTTCAGCCTCCTGGATGTAGCCCCAGGGCACTGGGAGCTACAGCTCACAGCAGTAGAGGCAGTTTCCTGAGTTATACCTCGGGGAGCACCAGGCACAACTTAGGGGAACAGCAAGGGTACCTTTGCCAGAGTTAGTATGTGAAGCCAAGCCCTAAGGGCAAACAGCTAGCAGGTGGCCAAGGCAGCCCAGATCCAGGAACCAGAAGCAGGCAGGCTGCTAAGTAGGAGCCCCCAGGGCATGAGCCCATTGAGCCAAGGGAGGGGAGTGAAGAGAGAGATTGCAGAGCTCTGTCCTCTGTCCCTGGAACAGGACTCTGGGGTTCTGATAACATTCAGATACTGATTGCAGTCTAGGACCCCCATAGAACAGTAGGCCCCCCCCCCACCTCAGCCCCGTGGCAGAGTGGGACGCTTATGGTCATTCGCAGACTAGGAGGGAGGACAGAGTCTCACACACTGAGATCCTTGTGGGGGTGTCCCAAAAGCTCAGGAAGCACCCCAAAGCCACGCTCAGGCTCGTAAATGAGTAAGCAGGGAAAAAAGAGGAACATCATTGAGAAATACTTTTCCTGTGATCCCAAGAAGTATCAAAATACACAATCTGAAGATGAGGAGGTACAAGCTCCTGCATCTCTAAAGACTCCAAGAAAAACAGAAATTGTGCTCAGGCCATGGCAGAGCAAAAAAGACTTTGAAAATCAAGTGAAGGAGATAGAGGAAAAATTGGGAAAAGAAATGAGAGAGATGCAGGAAAAACATGAAAATGAAGTCAGTACCTTAGTCAAGGAGATCCAAAAAGTGCTGAAGAAAATAACATGTTAAAAACCAGCATAGGTCAAATGGATAAAACAGTTCAAGAAGTTATTGAGAAGAATGCTTTAAAAAGCAGAATTGGCCATATGGAAAAGGAGATAAGAAAGCTCTCTGAGGAAAACAAATGCTTCAGACAAAGAATAGAACTGAGGGAGATTGATGAATTTATGAGAAATCAGGACTCAATACTACATAACCAAAAGAATGAAAAATTAGAAGAAAATGTGAAACATCTCATTGAAAAAACAACTGATATGGAAAACAGATTTAGGAAAGACAATTTAAAAATTATTGGAAAACCTGAAAGTTGTGACCAGGAAAAGAGCCTTGACATCATTTTCAAAGAATTATTACAGGAAAATTTCCCTGATATCCTAGAAGCAGAGGGCAAAATAGAAATGGAGTGAATCCACCGATCTCCCTGAGAAAGAGATCCAAAAAAAAAAACCAACCTATCCCCAGGAATATTATAGCCAAGTTCCAGAACTCCCAAGTCAAAAAGAAAATATTACAAGCAGCCAGAAGGATACAACTCAAATATCATGGAGGTGCAGTCAGGATCACACAGGACTTAGCAGCAACTACATTAAAAGCTTGTGGGGCTTGGAATATAATATTCCAGAAGGCAAAAGAGCTCAGAATGCAACTGAGAATCAACTACCCAACAAAACTCTTTTCCTCTTCCAGGGAAAAAGATGGACTTTCAGTGAACCAGGGGAATTTCAAATGTTCCTTTTAAAATGACCAGAGCTGAACAGAAAGTTTGATCTTCAAATACAGGACTCAGGTGAAGCATAGAGAGTGGAGGAGAAGAGGAAAATATGAGAGACTTAATGATGATGAACTACATGTATTCATGCATAGAAAAATGATACTGATGATACTCATATGAATCTTCTCATTTAATAGAGCAGGTAGAAGGAGCTTTTATAGATAAAGCACAGGAGAAAACTGAATTTGAAGATATATTGTTGTATAAAAATGGAGTCAATAGATAAAAGGGAAATGTAATGGGAGAAAGAAAAAGGAGAGGATGAATAGGCCAAGATATTTCATATAATAAGATTTTTCTTTATTACAATGAGCTATTGCAATGATATAGAAGGGGGGAAGACAAGGGGGAATGAGGGAATCTTTGCCTTCATCAGAGGTGGTTAGGAGAGGAAACAGCATATATACTCAATGGGGTATAGAGATCTGTAGTAAGAAGAAGAGAAGGGGGACAGGGGTAGGAGTGGAATGTGAGTGATGGAGGAGAGGATGAACCATGGGCGAAGAGTTGTCAGATATAACACATTTTCTTTTTCACTTCTTGCAAGGGGCTGGGATTGGACGGCCTTTCTGGGATGATAGGCCCGGGTGGATGCTGGATAATAGGTGGTATGTGGGTTCGGGGCCTCTTGGCCCAGGACTGGGGATCTTTCTGCTGTGCCACTCTGCTACCATACAGCAGAGACAGACTGAAAGGAGAGAGAAAATTAGCTCATGGTAGTAGAGAAGTATGAATGGAGGGAGTTGTGATCAGCAATGGCAATGGTGGAAAAATATAGAAGTCAATTTTGTGATGAACTTATCATAAAGAATGTGATCCACCTGCAACAGAGCTGGTGATGTTGGAACACAGACTGAAGCACATTTTTTTATTTTTATTATTATTTTCTGGGGGGGGTGTTGCAGGGCAAATGGGACTGGGGGGGCCTGCCTGGGGCTGCATATCTGGGTGATTGTTGGTTGTCTGAGGATGGATTTGGACCTGGGTACTCCTGGCTCAAGGGCCAGTGCGCTGTCTGCCACCCAGCCTCACCTACTATTATTATTACTATTTTATTTTATTTGGGGTCTTTTTTTGTTTTTGTAGGGTAATGGGGTTGGTTGGCTTTCATGGGGTCACACAGCTGGGTGATTGTTAGGTGTCTGGGACAGGATTTGGGCTCGGGTGCTCCTGGCTCCAGGGTGGGTGCTCTGTCCACTGAGCCACCTGGACATACCTACAATTATTATTAATATTATTAATTTTAATTTTAATTTTATTTTTTCTCTCCCCTTTACTTTATCGCTTATGAGGGTCTATATTTTCTTGGGGAGAGGGGGTTATTATGTTTACTCTTAAACAGGAATATTTTAGTAATGTATAAAAAAACATTATTTGTACAAAATCAGAATAAATAAATAAATTAATTAATTAATTAATTAAATGATTATAACAAGTGCTCACTAGGACAATACACTATGATCAAGTGGGATTTATCCCAGGTTTGCAAGGTTGGTTCAATATTAGGAACACTTTTATTATAATTAATTATATCAAAAACAAACCTATCAGAAATCATATGATTATATTAATAGATGCTGAAAAAGCTTTTGAAAAAAATACAGCACCCATTCCTACTAAAAACACTAGGGAACATAGGAATAAATGCATTATTCCTTAGAACAATAAACACTATGTCTCTGAAGCCATCAACAAGCATTATATGCAATGGGGGTAGGCTAGAAGCATTCCTAATAAGATCAGGGGTAAAACAAGGATGCCCACTATCATCACTGCCATTCAATATCATATTAGGAATGTTAGCTTCAGCAATAAAAGAAGAAAAATAAATAGAAGGAATTAGAATAGGGAGAAAGAGACAAAACCTCACTCTTTGCAGATAACATGATGGTATACCTACAGAATCCCAAAAATATCACCTAAAAATTTACTAGAAATAATTAGCAACTTTAGCAAAGTCACAGGATGTAAAATAAACTCTCATAAATCCTTAACATTTCTATACATGACTAGCAAGATACAGCGGGAAAAGCTAGAAAGAGAAATCCCATTTAAAGTAACCTTAGACAATATAAAATACCTGGGAGTCTATTTGCCAAGGAAGACTCAGAAACTTTTTGAAAACAATTACAAAACACTTCTCACACAAATAAATCAGATTTAAATAATTGGGCAAATATCAACTGCTCACGGATAGACCAAGCTAATATAATAAAAATGACAACATTACCAAAATTAAACCACTTGTTTAGTGCCCTACCAATCAAAATTCCAAAAAAAAAAATACTTTAATGAGTCAGAAAAAATTGTAAGCAAATTCATATGGAGAAATAAAAAGTCAAGAATCTCTAGGGATTTAATGAAAAAAAAGTGCAAAAGAAGGTGGCTTAGCCCTACCAGATCTAAAATTATATTATAAAGCATCTATCATCGAAACTGTCAAAGAAATAGAGTGGTGGATCAGTGGAATAGACTACGTGCAATATCAGGAAATGATTATAGTATTCTGCTGTTTGATAAATCCAAAGAGTCTAGCTCTTCAATAGAAACTGTTGGGCAAATTGGAAGTTAGTATGGAAAAAAACTTTGATTAGACCAACAAATCATACCCCATACCAAGATAACCTCAAAATGGATACAGGATCTAGACATAAAAAGCAATATTATAAGCAAACTAGGAGAACAAGAAATGGTTTACCTGTCAGATCTATGGAAAGGTAAACAACTTATGACCAAGGAAGAGATGCAGAACACCATTAAAAATAAACTAGATAATTTTGATTATATTAAATTAAAAAAAACTTTTGCACAGACAAAACCACTGTAACCAAGATCAAAAGAAATGTAGCAAATTGGGGGAAATTTTTACTATTAGGGTTTTTGATAAAGGACTCATCTCTAAAATATACAGAAAACTGAGTCAAATTTGAAAAAAAAGGGGGGCACGCCATTCCCCAATTGACAAATGGTCAATTGGTATGCAAAGGCAATTTACAAATGAGGAAATCAAAGCAATCCATAGTCATATGAAAAATTGCTCTAAATCACTAATTATTAGAGAAATTCAAATTAAAACATCTCTGAGGTACTACCTCATACCTCTCAGACTGTCCAATATGGCCAGAAAGGATAATGATCAATGTTGGAAGGAATTTGGGAAATCTGAGGTGTTAATACATTGTTGGTGGAGCTGTGAACTCATCCAACCTTTCTGGAGAGTTTTTTGGAATTATGCCCAAAAGGCAACAAAAAATGTGCATACCCTTTGATCCAGCAATACCACTGCTAGGTCTATACCCTGAAGAGATTATGAAGAAGGGCAAAAACATCACTTACAAAATGTTCATAGCAGTTCTGTTTGTGGTGACAAAGAAATGGAAATTGAGAAAATGTTAATCAGTTGGGGAATGGCTTAACAAACTGTGGTATATGTATGTGATGGAACAATATTGCTCCATTAGAAACCAGGAGGAATGGGAATTCAGGGAAGCCTGGAAGGATTTGCATGAACTGATGCTAGGCAAGATCAGCAGAACCAGAAGACCATTATACACTCTAACAGCAACAAGAGAGTGATGATCAACCTTAATGTACTTGCTCATACCAACAGGGAAACAATTAGGCACAATTCTGGGATATCTGTGATGGAGAATGCCTTCTGTATCCTGAGAAAGAATTGTGGAGTTTGAACAAAGACCAAAGACTTTCTATGTACCTTTAATTTAATTCAAAAAGTTGTCTTATGTGATTCTGCAATCTCTCATACTGTATGTTTCTTCCTTAAGGATGTGATTTCCCTCTCATCACAATCAACTTAGATCAGTGCATAGTATGGGAATGATGTAAAGACTAACAAACTGCCTTCTGTGGGGTGGGGAGGAGGGAAGGAAGATTGGGGAAAATTGTAAAACTCAATATAAATAAAACCTTTCTAAAATAAAAAAAATACAAAAAAACATGTTGATGACAGTATTAGCCAGCTGATTTTAATTTTAGCTTTCCTCAAATTGATAGATCCCTTCAAGAATCTTCTCATTTCATTTTCTTCCCCCAACCCAACAAAGGAAGATTTTAAACAGATTTTTAGGCATTTATGTGTCAGACAAAGATAAGATTTGATGTTCTTTAAATACTTTCAATTCTAAATTTCTGTGACTTTGTGTTATGGAATAGGATGAATTAGTTTATTCTCAAATATTCAGGGCTTCTCTTTGTTGCAAGAGATATAGTGACAAAGGAGAAATCTAGGCAATGAAAAACAAAGACCATCAATAAGATTTCTTTTAAGTGTAGACATTGATCAAACAAGTATTCATGTGTCATCAGTTTTTTTACGAAGGAGTATAAGTTCCATTAGTTCTTACATTAAAAGTTCTTAATTGGTCTGCCTGATTTCAGTGTCTTCTATATATATAGCTTCCAGAATAATCATCTAAGGTGCAAATAATGGCACATACTCTTCTCAAAAATTCACAAAACTCTCCATTGTTTTAAGGATAAAATACAAACTCCTCAGACCAATAAGTCAAGGCCCACTACATTCCAGCTTCAGCTTACACTGTTTTGTTTCCTCTATGATAAACCTCTTCATTCAGGTTTCATTCCAGCAAAATCATACTAACTATTCTGCACATTTGAAATCACACCTGATCTCCAAACATTTGAACAAATTTTTCAGTATAAAGTGTTTCTGTCTCAAATTAGCTACTCAGAACCATTATTTTTCAAATTCCAGATGGGTGCCACCTCCTTTATGAAGACTTCCCTGATTTTGCCAATTATTGCCGTCTCTACTCTAATAATTGTGGATTTGCTTAATCTCTGTGCATGTTTTAGCTCCTAGTAGAATGTCACCTCAGGAGCAATATTATTTCATTTTATTCCTTGTAAACATTGAAATGATACTCACTAATCAATCAATTATTGAGCATTTATGTATGAGTCACTTGAGATAAACTTGAGATAAGCAAAAGTGAAACAATTCCTCTTCTCAAAGAGTTTATAATTTAGTCAAAGAGCACAACATGCACATGGATAGCATAAAGAGAGCTAGTAGGCTAGCTAACCCTGTTGTTCCTCCCTAGGCCCTTAAAGATGACCAGTGATTTCATGAATGAGTGATGTTATTAATTGCAGGAAATTGGATTTAAGTGAGGCAGAGTTGAGCAAATTCTTAGCCTCACTCTTTCTTTCAGAGACATTTAAGTCCAGTAGCAAGACAAAAGAAAAGATGACTGACAACGGTCTGGGATACAGTGGATTCCCTTGTTGTCTTTGTTATTTTACTAAGCTCTCAATGTTCCACAATACTTGCTTCAGCTCTCTTCATAGCTATTAGCACAAATTGTTCTTGTCTGTCCATTCCTCCAGGAGAAGTCTTGAATGCTTGGGGTAAGTCTTGGGGTGGTTTTACCCCACGTTAGCTAGCAAGATGAGATATAGAAGACAGATAATTTGAGAGGAAACCACTAGCAGCTGGGGGAAGGTAGATTGACAAGGATGTAAAGAACAGTGCTTGAGCTGAGGACCATGGAGAAGACTAGAGATTCTAAGATGAGGAGGTGAAGAAGGAGCCCAAAAATATGGACTCAGGAAATGGAAAGAAGTCTAGTTTGGTTAGATTATAGTGAAAGTGTTTAAAGGCACTAATACAAAATGAAGCTGAAAAGTTAAGTTTAGTAAAGGTCTTTTAATGCCAAGTTAAAGAGTTTTCCTTTAATTCTAGAGGTAATAGGGAAACATTGTAGGTCATTGAATGAGCAAACAACATGAACAGGCCAAAGCTTTAGGAAATGTTTGTTGAATTGAATTAAATGTTTACTGTGTGAATTTGCACCATAGCTTTAGTATGAACTTATTTTTAAACTCTTCTACTCCATTTCCTTCATTTTATAAATAAGAAAATTGAGACACTGAATTGTTAAGTGGTTTATACAAGCTGACACAGTTCTTCAGGTAGGAAACTAGAACTAAAACCCAGGTCTTCTCATTTCAAATTCAGAACCCTTTACATTATATCACACTATATTGTACCTAAGGGTTCTAAATGTATCTCTTTCAAACTATTAGGATAATGGACTTCATTACAAAAGAGACTTGAAGCTATCTTGTCCTATATTCCCATTTTACAGGGAAAGTAGGACCTAGAATAGTTCAAGATCACTCAGTAACATAATGAAGATTTGAATTCAGTTTCTCTAGGTCAAAATATCCTTTCAGCTATGTCAATCAAATATCATTTTAAGAGAGAGAAGGATAATTCTAATTTTATTGAATAGATTCATATCCCTCCCAAATTAATCCTACAGTATTTATTACATACTGTTCATTTTTCCTTGCTAATTTTTCCTTTTTACACCAATGAGAACTGGTTTTTAAAACCACTATCCACAGAAAATCCTACTCATGTCTTTTATTATTTTTTTATTTCTTCCTATAGCTCCTCAACTCTGTGACTTCATGCTTGAGGCTAATAAAACACAGCACCAAGAAGAACCATTAGCTGCCACTTCAGTAAACATTTGACCCTAAAGTTAGTCATTAGGAAATGAGCAGTGAAAGGGTAAAATTTTTCCCCCATATTTTCTAATAGCTTTGAGGGATTTTCCCATCTTAAAAATTATGTTCTTTGTGTGTGGTCCTTCTCTGTCTACTCAGAATCCTCTTGGGAAAAGCTAGATTAGGAAGGAAGCTATTTCAGTGTGGAGGTAAGGAATGAAGCACATTATATCTGAAGCTAAATGTGAATTATTTTTCAATATCCCCTATTTAAAAGAGCCAACATTGCTTCTACCTCCATAGCACAGGGGTAAAAAATGAAATATATTCAACTATATTCAGTTTATTACTAAATTAGATGATAGGTAATAGGAATGAATGTTTATATAGTGTTTTATAGTTTCCTTAGCAATGTTAAGGTTTATTCAGCATTTTCCTCATACCCTATAAGATAACTAATTTATATATAATTATTCCCATTTTCAGATAAGGGAATATGTTCATAAATGTGAAATACTTTGTTCAGAGTCATACATGAAGTAAATGCCAATTTACTTGAAATTTCAAATACCAAGAAAAATCCACTTTCTAAGATATCATACCTCTCCGAAGATATATGCTAATTGTCATTCTTGATTTTCAATTCATTTGCCTTCTGTTTGAATAGCCTGAGAATACCTATTGTGCCCAATTATTAACTATTGTTTTATTCCAATATAGCACAGCACAAGTAAAACAATCCATCTCTTTTGGCTAGCTAGCACTTCTCAACCTGTCCTCACATCGGCAGGTCTAGGCTTCGCAGTTAAGTTCATGGGTATATATACCTCTGATTCAAATTCTTTCAGGATCTTAGAATTAACCTTTGTTGTGGTGTTTATTATTCACAACCATAATTACTGAGGTCCCAACAGTATACTTTTCAATTACACAAAAACCATTATGACATTATGACATCATTAGTTCTTAAATATTACACATTTACTCAGTATAAAGTAAATTCAGAAATAATGAAAGTTATCACAGTCCTCAGATAAATATAGGTCACCCTTTCTCACCAATATATTTGTTGTCCATAAGAGAGGATAGTTAAGTACACATGTGCAAAGCAAGCAAATTAAACCCAATAGGGAGGTATATCAGTGAAGAAATTCTATGTATTCAGGCAACTCACAACCCTGAACTTCAGGCCATGACATCCTTGGTCTTATTCAGGAACATTTAACCACATAAAGATTCTTTTCTTCTAGCTATTTCCCCTTCTGGTCTCCACTACTCTCCTGCCGGGCATATTCATTCCTCTTGGATTTTTCAAGTTGATGAAACAGAGACAAGCTCTTTTCGATCATAAGTATCCTTAAAAGAAGTATTTTTAAAAGTACTGAATTATTGCAATGATAAACTGTCACTAAGTCAGAGAACTTCAAAGCTTCTCTGGTTGACTCTGAGCAATGCAGATAAGCCCAAGCAACTCTTCACTTAGAAAGAAATTAAGTTCAATCCTAACCTGTTAGATACAAAGTCTATAATGTCCCTTTTCCCCCCACCCCCAAAGAAAAGAGAACAGAAAGCAAGCAGAGTTGAGAGGTCTCTATTCTCTACAACCATGGACAGCACCAAAGAGCAACAGCTAAAATTGTAGAAGACAATGGATCTCTTCCAATTTGCAGAATCTCAGCCTTTCCTTTGACCAATTAACAAAACAATGCTTCTCTGTTATTCATTAACATTTGAAGCCTTTAATGAAGAATTGGATGTTTTGCAACTTTTTTGCACTTTTCAATTTAGTTTCAGTTGCTCTTGATGTCTTTTTTAGCTCTTCTCTTGATGAGTTCATTGTATCTAATGGTTCAAATTAGAACCTCCTAAAAGGTCAATGACTTATCTTTTCCTTTTGAGGTAAAACTCACAAAATCCAACTTTTTTTCTGTTGTGAAGTGAGCAGTCTTTAATATTCTCATGGTCTCCAAATAATTATTTGACTTAAAACTTGTTAAGCTTTAACTGTTCAGACTAAAAATAGTCACATGAAAATGAAATGAGAGATCATAATGTTCAGTAGTCTTAATAATTTGTCTGCCCTCAGACAGATCATCTCAATCCTCAATCTATAAATCCATATATCTATATCTATATATATCTTCATATTTTATTGGGAAAATCAGTTTCTTGACACAGATTTTTTCATATACAAAAATATATATTTTTCTTCCCCTTTCAGCAACTGAACAATTTAAAATGGGAAGAATTTTAAGCTGATTTCATTGTTTTTCTTTACACAAAAGTTAAATTTCTATTGTCCTACCCACATTTCACTTTCTGCACTGTCAACAACCTCTCATATAGGAGGATTATTATCTTATATTAGAAACAAAAGAAATATCTAAAAGAGACTGGGGTAATTGAAGTGGGAAAGGATAAAATAATATTGAACTGGAATCTGGAAGAGACATAGAAGCTAAATTGTTTCTCATCCAATGGTATATTTATCAATTCTTAATTACCTAGAGACATTATCCAAAGTTTTACAGAATCATAAAATTTTAAAGTTTGAAAACAAATTTCAGAATCCATCTAGCCCAACAGAAACTCAGATGAACTCTCTAACCCATTATCTTACTGTCTTTTGAAAATTATTTTTAATTGACATTTTATTTTATTTTCTAAATTTTATGCTATGGAAGTTTTTCAACATTCATCCACTTGCATACTTATAAATTGAACAATTTTCTACTACCATCCCTTTCCACACCATTACCCTGGGTAGAGAACCTTCTGGTAAAAGTTATATATTTTTGTATTTAATATATTTACATGTCTTGTGTATGAGGAATTAGGATTAAGGGAAAAAAGGAAAACAATGCAATAGGAAGGAAAAACATAAGAGAAGTTTTTTTTTAAAAAGTGAATAGTATACATTCATATTCTGTGAGTTTTTTGTTGTTATTTCCCCTTGGGATATGGATGGCATTGTCCATAACAGGCCTCCCAGGGTTGTCCTAGATGTCTGAACTGCTAGGAGGAGCTGCATGCATCATAGTTGATCAACTCATAATATTGTTGCTAATATATACAATTATTTCTTTATTCTGCTCATTTCATTCAGCATCAGGTCATGTAATTCTTTTCATGTTTCTCTAAAATCTGACTGCTCATACTTTCTAATAGAATTCCATAATATTTGTATACCATAACTTGTTCAGCCATTCTCCAGTTGATGGGCATTTCTTTCATTTATAATTCTTTGCCACTACAAAAAGAACTGCTATAAACATTGTTGAACATGTGGGACTTTTCCCATTTTTTTTCATAATTTCTTTTGAGTATAGGCTTAGGAATGGTATTTTGAGGTCAAAGAGTATGATCAGTTTTATTGTTCTTTGGGCATAGTTCCTTGTTGCTCTCCAGAATGGTTGGATCAGTTCACAACTCCAGTTATGGTGTATTAATGTCTTCAACTTCCTATAGTCTCCCCAACATTGATCATTTTCCCTTTTTGTCATCTTAGCCAATTTGATACGTATGAGGAAATACATTATTGTTCACTTAATTTGCATTTCTCTAATCAATAATGAATGATTTGAGGCATTTTTTCAGATGACTATAAATAACTTTCATGTATTCATTTGAAAACTCATATTTTTGACCACTTATCCATTGGGGAATGGTTTGTAACATTATAAATTTGAGTCAATTCTCTCTATATTTTAGAAATGAGACCTTTATCAGAACACCTAGCTGTGAAAATTGTTTCCCAGCTTTTTGTTTTCCTTCTAAACTTGGCAGCATTGATATAAGTGGTTCAAAAACATATTTAATATAGTTAAAATCATCCATTTTGCAATCTATAATGTACTCTATTTCATATTTGGTCATAAATTCCTCCCTTTTTCATTGATCTGACAGATAGAGTATTTTTTAATCTCTTAATTGGTTTATGGTATCATCCTTTATGTCTAAATCCTTATTTTGGTATAGGCTGTGAGAAATATGGGTCTATGCCTAGTTTTTGCCATACTGTTTCCCAGTTTTCCAAACAAGTTTTGTTGAATAATGACTTCTTATTCCCAGAAGCTAATATCTTTCGCTTTCTTAAACAGTAGATTACTATAGTCATATGCTGCCCCCTCTTTTGAAACCAAAGCATTGTGTTAAAATTTATCTCCAATTCCAGTTTCTCTTTCCCCTTGCCCTTCCTTCCCAGAACTCTGTTCTTTTGTGGTTCCAGGGCCTTTCTTCCTCCCTTCTCCTCTTAATTCATATCTCATACATGTCTTCCTTTCCTTTGGGATACTGGACACAGATGGTTACAGAAGGCAGTGCATGCCGATAGAGGCAGTGGCAAGGACCAGGGGACAAGATGGTGACTGGAACAGTTAAGGGGAATGAGGATAATAGAACCACAATCAGACTTGTCAAGGGACCTCAGGGTAATCTCTCCAACCTCCTAAGTGAACAAAGGGGAATTGAGACATGGCTAACGCCAAAAAACCCAAAATCTTACAAACCTCCCAGTTGCCAGACCCATCTTCCTTCCTTCAAACAAAATGTCCTGAACCCACTTCTGCAACCCCAAAACTGAGCTCTTGTCCTCTGAGAGCCATTTTCCCTCCCAAGAAGAATTCAAGTCTATGCTACTTTTTTTCTCCCAAAGATCTCTTTGATATTGCTCACCTCAATTTGCAGAATCTTTCCAGCCTAGGCCCAGCAGCTTCTCTCAGATGCGGTAGGTCCAGAATGTAGGCAGACAGGCAGGATAGCAGGGGAGGGCTCCATTCTTGTGTCTAGCTCTAGGAGGACTAGGGGTATTTTGCATCCTATACCATAGGGAAATCGAATGCTGTTGACTGATCTTGACACCTGAGTAACAGGTCTGGGCCCTGCTCTAACCAAGTATACTTGAAGACTGCCTACTGTAGAGGCCTATCTTATAGGGATGAGACCAGTTTCCCATGAGTTCCATCACCCTCAATGGAAATGGGCAGGAGTCTATTTCTGCTATCCACTCAATCAACTTACTAGCCCCTTATTAGCCCTTTCTAGGGCTCCCTTCTGGCTTCAGACGTTTTACAAAAGGATGTCCAGGGGCAGCTAGGTGATACAGTGGATAGAATACCAGTCCTGGAGTCAAGAGGACTGGAATTCAAATCAGATCTGAGACAATAAACTAGCTATGTGACCTTAGGCAAGTCACTTAACTCCGTTGCCTTGCAAAAATAAAAAAAAATTATGAAGGATATCTAGGGTTGACTGAATTCCCCTTTTCAATCAAACCATGTCTGCATAGAACTCTCCAATGAATTCCTAATAGAATAGTTTTGTTCCTCTCCAGTGGCAATCTGAATCCCCATTCTTTTATACCTATTCTAATCCACTGGTCTATTATTCCATTTCTTAACTAGTAACAGGCAGTTTTGATGACTGCTGCTTTATACTATAGTTTTAGATCTGGCACAACTAAAGTACCTTCCTTTGCATTTTTTTTTTGCATCAACTCCCTTGATAATCTTGACTTTTATTTCTCTAGATGAATTTTCTTATTATTTTTTTATAGCTCTCTAAAGTAGGTTTTTTTTGGTGGTTTGATTGGTATGGCACTGAATAAGTAATTTAATTTGGGTGGAAATGTCATTTTTATTATTTTAGCAGTTGACATTTTCCAATTGTATAGGTCTGACATTGTATGAAAAGTATTTTATAATTGTGTTCATACAATTTCTGGGTGTGTCTTTGGATTAGATTCACAAGTTTTTATGATGTCTACAGTTATTTTAAATTGAATTTCTCTTTCTACCTCTTGCTCTTGGGCTTTGTTGTTCATATATAGAAATGCTGATGACATATGTGGGTTTTTTAAATATTCAATGTAGAATTGGAATTAAATATATTTTAAATGTTTGTTTCACTTGTAAGTCCATATGAACCTGGAGATTTTTTTTCTTGGAGAGTTTATTGATGTTTCTTCAATTTTTCATTTTCTGAAATGCAATAATTTAAGCATTTTATTTCTTCTGTTAAACTGGGAAGTTTGTATTTTTGCAAATATTCATCCACTTACCCCTTTTTGTCAAATTTATTGGCAGACAGTTGGACAAGCAAGATAGCCCCAAATTTGCTCTATAATATCCTCTTCATTGGTGGTTAGTTCACTGATAATTTGGTATTCTTTCTTTTTTTAATCAGAATTAGCAAGGGTTAATATTTTATTGTTTTTTTCATGAAACCAACTCAGTTTAATTTATTAGATCTATGGTTTTCATGCTTTCAATTTTATTAATCTCCCCTATGATTTTTAAGAATTTCTAATTTGGTATTTAATTGGGGATAGTTAATTTGCTTGTATTTCTGACATTTTTAATTGTATGCCCAATTCATTGATCTCTTTTTCTATTTTATTTATGTAAACATTTAAAGATATAAAAGTTCTCCTAAAAATTGCTTTGTTTGCATTCCATAAATTTTGATATTATGTCTCATTGTTGCCATTTTTTAGATGAAATTATTATTTCAATGATTTTTTGTTTGATCCACTCATTCTTTAAAATTAGGTTATTTAGTTTCCAATTAATTTTTGGTTTAGCTTTCCATGGTGTTTTATTACATGCATTTTTTTTTGCATCAGAATCTGAAAAGTATGCATTTAATATTTCTGCCTTTCTGCATTTGATTTTCAGGTTTTTATGCCCTAGTGTGTGGTAAATCTTGGTATTGATGCCATGTACTGCAGAGAAAAAGGTATATTCTTTTCTATCCCATCCAGTTTTCTCCAAAGGTTTACCAATCTAAATTTTCTAAGATTTTATTCACTTCTTTAATTTCCTTCTTGTTTATTTTGTGACTAGATTTGTATAATTTTTAGTGAGGGAAGTTGCGGTCTCCACTATTATAGTTTTGCTATGTCTCCTTGTAATTTGTTCAGCTTTTCCTCTAAGAATTTGGATGCTATATCACTTCGTGCAAATATGTTTAATAATGATAAAACTTCATGCCTATGGTGTCTTTTAAAAAGATGTCATTTCCTTCCTTATCCTTTTTAATAAGATTATTTTTGCTTTTGTTTTGTTTGAGATGAAGATCACCACCCCTGTTTTTTTTTTACTTCCACTAAAGTCAATATAGTTTGCTCTAATCTTTTACTTTTACCTTGTGTGCATTTTTCTATTTCAATTATGTTTCTTGTAAAAAACATACTTAGGATTTTGTTTTTTTAATCCATTCTGTTATCTGAATTCCTTTTATGAGAGAGTTCATGCCATTCACATTTATATTTATCATTACTAATTCTATATTTCCCCTCCATGCTATCTCTCCCATTTATAGTTTTCTCTTTTCTTTCCTCTTATCCCTCCTCAGGGATATCCTAGGGGCAGGGGGATGGGAGTTTGAATCCAAATTCAGCCACTGGATACCTGCCAGCTGTGTAACCTTGGACAAGTCACTTAACCCTAATTTCCTCACATCCAGGGTCATGTCCATCATCTTAACCCATATTTGGCCACTGAACCCAGATGGTTCTGGAGGGAAAAGTGAGGCTGGTCAATTAGCACAACATGTCCTCAATCAAATCCAATTCATGTGCTTATCATTACATCACCTCCCTGATGTCATGATCTCCTTCAATAACAAAGGACAAACATCATCATCATCATCCCTTTTCATCAATGCTTTGGTCCCCTTCCCCCTTTAACTTTTCTTTTAAATTTAGCTTTAACTTTAATTTTACTTTTATCTTCTCCTTCCCTTTTATCAGTTCATTCTTCCTCCTTTTTTTCTCCATAAGATAGAATAGATTTTTAAACCCAATTGGGAATGTATGTCATTCTTTATTTGGGTCAAATCTGTTAAGAGTGGAATTTACTCAGTGTTCACACCCTCCTTATTTTCTTCAACTTTAATAGGACCTGCTGTTATTTAATCCACTAATTCCTAGCCTTCTCTTAGTATAGTCCTTTTTTTCATGTCTTTAGTATTTTAACTTTCTTGTACCTACAACGCCTCTGTCAAAATATCCTCCTTTTATGTGTTCTGATGGAAGTACCTTTCTCAAAAGTTGATTGCTTGATGGATTGATAAGCAGCATTGCCTTATAGTCACTAAGTCCTTCTGCCCCATTAGAAATATACTTCTCAAGAGTCATAAATCATATCAAATTACAATCAATTTATATGGCCACCTCTTTTCAAGTACCTTCCATGGACACACAATGCTTATTAGCTAAAGCATCATGAAAAGTCACATCATTTCATGGACCATCTGTACCACCTGCCCACTCTGAGAATCAAGCAAAGCAGAATTGCTTTGTGATCTTTTCATGTCTAGTCCCTCTAATTAAGTACACTCTCTCCCTCTGGCTCTATTGAACTACAACCATAACCCTACCACACTTCCCAAGCAAAGTATCAACTATACACTCTCTCTCTCCCTGTAGTACTCTAACTATAATGTTAAATACAGTATGGAATAATGCAAGATCAATTCCTGATCTATTTATGTCCAACCTTTCTAAGTCCACTCCCTATTTTGCTACTACCCGGATCACTTCATGATTTAATTATGTATACACCATTTAAGTATTCTCCCTCCCTCTGTCTCAATGGGAAATACTATCCTTGTAATCAGCATCTTTTATATCTCATTTATACCTATCTCCTCTAAGTACAATCCCTTCAACTATATTCAACTCTTTATATCTTTTAAGATAAATACAATTCTCAAGAGTTACAAGTATTATTATCCATTATTGGGATGTATGCAGTTTAATGTTCTGGACTAGCATTTTCCCCCTTTCCCTTTCCTTTTTTATGCATCTCTTTAGCCTTGTATTTAAAGATCACGTTTCCTGTTCAGTTCTAGTCTTTTTAATCAGAAAATTTTGGAAGCCCTCTATTCATTAAAAATGCATCTTTTCCCCTGAGAGAATATGCTAATTTTCACAGGTTGGTTAATTTTTTGTTGTAATACAAGAATTTTTGCCCTCTGGAATATCTTATTCCAAGCCCTCTGATCCTATAATATTGAAGTTGATAAGTCCTGTGTATGTTTTCTTGTGCTTCTTTTTATATTCTTTTTGGCTACTTGCAATATTTACTCCTTTATTTGAGACTTCTGGAATTGGGCTATGATAATCCTTAGAGTTTTTATTCTGAGGTAATTTACTGAAGGTGTTCTCTGTATTCTTTTTAGGACATTTTGTCTTCTTGCTCTAGTATATTAGGGCAGTATTCCATGAAAATTTCCTGAAAGGAAAATTTTAGGTTCGTTTTTTGATCAAGGATTTTGAGTAGACCAATAAATAATAAATGATCTCTCCTGGATCTATTTTCCAGGTAATTTGTTTTTTCCTAAAAGGTACTTTACATTTTCTTCTCTTTTTACAGTCTTTTGATTTTGTTTGATTGAATCTTGGTGTCTCACAGAGCCATTCATATTTTTTTAGGATTTTGCAAGGCAAATGGGGTTAAGTGGCTTGCCCAAGGCCACACAGCTAGGTACTTATTAAGTGTCTGAGGCCAGATTTGAACTCAGGTACTCCTGACTCCAGGGCTGGTGCTTCATCCACTGTGCCACCTAGCCGCCCCCATTCATTTACATATATATATATATATATATATATATATATATATATATATATATATATAATTCTTTCTTTAGTTATCTTTCTGTGTTTCCTCTTCTGTTTGGCTAATTTTATTTTTAAATAAGTTGTTTTCCTTTTCTAGTTGGTAAATTTTATATTTTTTGATGTTACATTTTTTTTAACATTTGGTCATTTTTACTTTTAAAGTATTGATTTCTGCTCTCAATTTTTCATAATTCTCTCATTTCTTTTCTTAATTTTTTCTTCTTTCTCCTTTGGTTTTTAAATTTTTTTAGTTTTTAAATTTTTTTAAGTGTTCCCATGGTATTTTGGATTTGGGTTCAATTTATAAAATTCTTTGAGACTTCCCATGTTGGTAATTTGTCACTGCTTTCTTCTTCTGAGACAGCATTTTTATCATCTTTATCTCATAGCAGTGCTCTTTTTGTTTTTTTCCTCTCTTTGACAGTTGACCTCTGCTCCTGGGATAAAGTATAGTCCAAAAGTTTTTATACTGGTGCTATGATCTGGACCCTGTCTTATAACTTGTCAAGGTGTTCCCTATGTATCCCAGCTGTTGCCTATACAAAGATTGGCTTCCTCCTTTATGCCCAGGATTTGCCTATGCAGTAGTTTGTTTGCTACCCATTTCTATCAGTTGCCCCAGTGTTTCCAGGGCTCAGACTTTGTCTGGGTTTGGGACCCTCCCTGCTGGCCTGCTATCTAGCTGAGCCTGGGTCTGGGAGTGGTCTAACTGAACTAGGGCCTGAGTTGCTATCTAGTTGCTGTGCCTTGGGCTGCTATCTAACTGAACTAGGTCCTGGACTACTATCTAGCTGAAGTGGAGTCCTGGGCTTCACTGTGGCTAGAAGCCTCCTACTGTCTTTCATACTGTTCTGCCTTTGCTTCCCCTTCACACCGAAAGAAACAGACCCTCACTGAATATCCTCTACATTGCCCAGAACTGAGAACTTGTTTTCTTCTTTTTTTTGGTGGGATCTATAGCTTTAATGTTTGTGAGGAGGCTTCATTTAATGTTGTGTAGGGAAAGCTCTGTGAGCATGCTAGTTTCATGATTCCATCTTGTCTCCGTGCCAGAAGTTCCTTGAAGATTATTTTTAAACTATATTTTTCTCTTTCTTTTTAAAAAAAATAATTAAATTCTACTGAGGGAGCATTCCCCATCCCCAAAACATCTTCTGGATATATAATTTTAGAATCATAGCTTCATAAAATGGAATTTAAAGGCAGCTTAGAGGTCATATTACTTATTCTGTTCTTGCTAGGCTTTGAGTAAGGACAAGTTGAATCCATATTCTGTTTCAAATATTTACTAGGTAAGTGATCCTGAGCAAGACATAACCTTATTGTGCCTCAGTTTCCTCATTTGTAAAATAATAGTTAGATTCTATATACTCTAATGTCCCTTAGAGCTATACATTTATGATCCTTTGAACCAGGAGTAAGGAAACCTGGTTTCTAATCTATGCTCTGCCACTAACCATTGTGTGACTTTGCATGTAACTTAACTTTAATTGTTCTTTTTTTCATTTATCAAATGGAAATAATAATGCTTTCCCTATATACCTCATGGGGTTATTGGGGTGATCACACATGATATTGTATAGCAAAATGATTTGAAAAATAAAAACTTTGTTATAACACAGAACTATTATCATTATTGTTGTTATTATTACTATTTATTATTATTATTATTATTATTTTTATTATTGGCTAAAGCTTACTATTACCAATTCATTTAATCAAAGAAAAAAATCAGTCAATTCCTTAGTTCATTCTAAAAGCAACTTCACTTCAATCAACTTTTAAAAAATAAAGACACGTCCAACTTCAAAGAAAGACACTCCCCCCAAAAGCAACTCTTAATTTTCCAGTTGGCTACATAGACTTAATTAAAGCTAAATTATGTGAAAACTGATTTACCCAGGAGAGTTTCTCATCACTGAAACTGATGTTCATTTTAATAATGTGCAAGAGTAAAAGGATTGTCTGTCAAAACACAAGGACTACTGAGAATGGGCATTGGAAGTTTGAGTGAAAGATTTATTACTAGATTGAAGAGGGTTTTAGTAAATGGAAAGATGGTAACCAGCCAATAACTGGAACTCATGAAATTTCATTTGAGGGGAATGGAAGTCCATGCATTTAAAACTGAATCCTAATTCATTAAACATTGCTATAGTAGATAAAACCTTAATAGATCCCTTCTGGTCATTTTGGTGCCATCCCTTCTGATGTATCACTGAGGGTTTATTAAAAGTTAAGTTAGTCATTGCTCTTACTAATAACATATATTAATGATAGCAAGTAACAAAAAGTGCTCTATTGGATTCTCATAGCGCAGAGTATGAAATATAGTCTATCAGCCAATGAATGCCTTTTCACATTCTGGCTATACTAAAATCAGTGCATCCCAGTGAGAGATTGAGATGAAACCTATAGCTCACTCTGACCATTCTAAACAGCAACACATAAATTCTTTCTTCCCTGTTCCTTTCTGAGATTTGATAAAACATTAGATTTTTATATTCTTACAAATATCTGAGTGTTTAGAGCAAGATTATTTACTAGATGACCTTGAAGAGTCATTGTTGAGCTGTCTAGTTGATCATAGTCCTGAAAACGATTGCCACAAATTCACTTTCTTATCCTACTACTTTATCTGCCATA
Organism: Macrotis lagotis; assembly: GCF_037893015.1. NCBI lineage: Eukaryota > Metazoa > Chordata > Mammalia > Peramelemorphia > Peramelidae > Macrotis > Macrotis lagotis. The sequence continues at coordinate 122,983,635 of NC_133661.1, forward strand.
GGCCTCACTCAAGCTCTATTGCCAACACTTCAGTACGAAGATTCACCATATACCCATAATTCCTTCGCATCCACTTCTACTACAAATATCTCTATCATATATATATATATATATATATATATATATATGTATATATATGTATCATATGACACCAAGAGAGTTGCATCATTTTCCTAAAATTCCCCTGTACCTAAAAGATTTCCATCTAGAAGCTTCCTCCTAACTTTTCAATAGTCTATTTCTCATTTAAACTCGTGTCCCACTTCCATATCTAAGCAAAAACATAGGAATAGAGGAGTCTATCTGTAGCTATAAATAAGAAATGAACAAGAGGAAAAACATATATTTATGTTACTTTTGCATTGCCTTTGTATGATAAGCTGTGATCAAGAATCCAATCTGTGTCATAATGAGATATTGGGGAATTCAGTGGCAGGCAAGTCCATAAAAAAACTTACAGCAACTTGCACAGTAGTGTAAGGGATTTCTCAATCCCACACAATGTAACACTTCTTTTCTATCCTTGGCAAAATAGTTAGGAGATCATATGGTATTATTATGCTTCTCTGGAAGCCTTTTGTGGTCCATAATTCTAAGAGATTCATTTTTAAATGTCCAATATACATTTAATGTTATGTGACTAGATAGAATTCAAGAGAGAGATTAAGTTCGAAAACACATTGTTGAATGAACTTAATAGCAATTTTCATCATACCAAAAAGATGGAGTTTGCAATAATGCTAATTACAATTCCAGACCTGATACTAACAAAAAAATAACTGCTTCCTTAAGTTGAAATGATAGGACCCATTTGAAAAAATGGGAAGGAGACCACTCCATCCTAGCTAAAGATAAATTGAAGATAGACTTGAAAAGGGAGGAGTTTTGAGTTATGATTAATCTGTTCATCAAAGAATTTTTTTAAGGTTTTTTTATTCCTCTTTTCCTAACTGCAGAAGAATGGATTATGTCTCAGTTTTCAATATCAAGGGAAAATGTAACATTGTTGAGCTAGAGGTCTATTAGTTTGGTGTCAAACATGGTAAAATTCTATAATGTACTAATAAATGAAAAGTTTGTAAATTTATACTAGACAAAGCAACAATTAATACAAAACATCATTATGGACCAGCTAGGTGGCATAGTGGATAAAGCACCGCCCCTGGAGTCAGGAGTAACTGGGTTCAAATCCGGTCTCAGACACTTAATAATTACCTAGCTGTGTGGCCTTGGGCAAGCCACTTAACCCCATTTGCTTTGCAAAAACCTAGAAAAAATACATCATTACTTCACAGATTAATCTCATTTCCTTTTCTGAAAGGTTATGAGATTGGCAAAGAAGTAGAATGCTATAAACTTAGTAAAACTAGATTTCAGTAAACATTTGGCAAAATTTTTAATTATATACTTGTATATAAGATGGAGAAATGTGAACTAAATGATGGTACCCTTAAGTGGATTCAGAAGTAGTGGAATCACAATAATAATGAATGGCTATAATAGTGTTGGCTTAGTAAATAATAATAATAATAATAATAATAATAATAATGATAATAATAATAACAATAATAATGTTGGATTAGTAAATCTCAATTTCTTTATCTGTCAAATGGGAATTCTAATAGTTTCAACTTCCCAGGGTCATCTTGAAGAGTTGGAATGATACTTGCAAAGTATTTCACAAATCTTAGAGTACTATATGTTAGCCATCATCATCACTATTATGGTCATTATCATTATTATTATTATTGTTAATTTCATTTGAAGCCAAAATGATTATTATATCATTAGATGTGAACAATGCTACTAAAAGTAAAAAGAATCACAGAGCTAGGAGCAGAGGCATACTGGAGCTCGCTCATATAATATGTATAACAATATTTACACTCAGAAACCAGTAAATACTACAAATTTGACCTTGATTTATGGTTTTGTTGACTGTCTAGATCTAAGAAAGTGAATAAAATGTTAATAATTCAAATAAAACTTGTAAGTGTCAGGTGGGTTTCCCAGAGAGCTGTTTATTAAGTATTTATCATCATATGCCTATTATAAGGGACCTTGTTAATGATTTAATTGTAACTCTATCATCTTGTAAAAAAACAAAGGTCTAGAGAATGAAGCAAGTTGTTAATAGTGACAAAGGGTTAAGCTAAGACCTGAACCCAGTCTCCCAAGTTCAGGATCACTATAGGTAATGCTTGTTTTCCTCCTCCTCATTCTATACACAGATCTCATTATAGAATAAAAGAAATAATTAGTACCTTAATCTAATGATTTAAAATGATACTAAAATAAATCATTAAAGTATTAGATTTCGGGGCAACTAGTGGATATAGCACAAACCCTGGAGTCAGGAGGACCTTAGTTAAAATCTGACCTCAGATACTTAATACTTACTTAATTGTGTCACCTTGGGCAAATCACTTAACCCCATTGTCTTGCAGAAAACAAAAAAAAAGTATTAGATCACAAGTAGAGTATAAAGTGGATGATTATTTTATTTTGGTTTTCATTTTCCTTTTGAGATAGGCACAAATAGAATGGTAGCACTGCAAATTATTCTCTGTGTCTGCTTTTATTTTGTGGATTCCACACAGCCTAATGTACTATGTCTAACTATCAAATAGATTTATGCAGCAATCATCAGAATTGCTTTCTAGGACTTCTCATTACACATGTTGGTTCTCATTTATCGCATGTAGCTCATAAAGTAAACTGGTAGGCATAATCATTTTTGCTAAAAACTATATTAGGCAATCTGGGTTGTATATATCTAAATTTAGAGAGATCTTAAAGAATTCAAATAATTCAAGGATACCTCCTGTGTATTTCTTAGGACCATGAAAGTCTTGATCATGCATGCCAATGTTCTATCTACACGTATTCCTTCTGAGCAATTTGAATAGAGTTTTCTAATCTGTACTCTAATATACTCTTTCAATGTTAAAAATAAAAACTAATTGAAGACAGCAAACTTTAGCAACAAATAAGCAATAAAACCCTTTGTGAGGTCTACATAGCAACAAATAAATCCATTTGATTGATTATTTTTAAAACTGGCAACTGCTTATTTTGGTAAATATAAATATATATATGTATATATATATATATATATGTATGTATATATTCTATTTTCAATGTTATTTAGTCGTAGTATGAAGTGTGCTGGAGAAGGAAATGGCCAAGGATCTTTACCAAGAAAATCTCAAATATATATATATATATAATTATATTATTTTGAGTTAGACACAACTTAACAATAGCAACAAAAAGTATGGTATTTAGTATGTCACAATGAAGTTCTTGAAACAAGCCCCGAAACAAATTCTTTCAGCCATCAATAAATAATATCCAAGGAGGAAGATAAAATGCCAAATCTCAAAGAGATCAAGTTTGGAATTCCAGTAGATTAGCAGATCATGACTACCTTCATATAATAGTTAGGAATAGATGAAGTAAAGCAGTTGGACTGAGGAATGGGTTTATAATTATAGAATCATCATAAGCATACATAGAGAGTAGACCCAAGTATCCTGGGGAAGCATTCCCAATGACTTTTGCCCAGAAGGAGATGAAGTGAAGAAAAGTGTTATGGAAGAGGTTGAATTTGAGTTTATATAATACATTCAGGTGAAGGTGGAGAAGGAGGGCATTTCTAGAATAGGCAATGAGACAAAATTGTAGAGGCAAGACAGAGGTCCCAAACAAGCTGGGGAAGAAGGGAATCAGACCATAGGAATTCCAGAGTGCCTAGAACATGAAGTGAAATAAAGTTTAAAAGGTAGAGTGGGATCAGGTTACGGAATAAATGGGTAGGGAGCAAACAGATATTTGGTGTAGACAGGCATCCTGATATAATGGAAAGAGCTTAAATTGAATTCACCTTGCATTGATGGTGAACCAAAATAATATTTTTTAATAAGAGAGGGATGTGTACATTAGCCAAGCTAGATTAAGTTTGAGTCATATAACTTTATGATCACAGGAAAGAAATTTAATATTTCTGAACCTTCATTTTGTTATATTTAAAATCGAAATAACACCTTTTGAAAAGAAGTCAAGTTCTTTCGTGATTCATCATGGTGCTGTAGAAATTGTTCTGTATTCAATTCAGAGTATCAAGGTTTAAATCTTAGTTCCATTCAGTTCCTCATCCATAAAATCAGGGGCTTTATTAGATGACCTTCAAAATCTCTTTGGCTCTACAGCTATGATTTTTTGATAGCACTTTGTTGTGAAAATCAAATGTGATAATAGTGCAAAATATAATATAAATGTCTGCTATTATTATTTGCTCTAGTTAATTTTTTTAAGTTAAAAAGTTAAGGGGAGAAATATGATGATATGAGATGGTAACTGGGATAGAAGAATTAAAGGAAGGTTTTTAGAACTGAGGAGACTCAAGTATTGTTTGTAGCCAGATAGAAAGGATTGAACAGAGTGGAAGAGATTAAAGAAGCAAAATGCATGACGACAGAGAGAGAGAGAGACAAACAGACAAAACAGACAGACAGATAGAGACAGAGAGACAGAGAGAGAGAGAGAGAGAGAGAGAGAGAGAACTGCATGTGAAGAAATAGGAATAGTGGAGTGGGCAAAGAGAAAGAAAATAAAGAAGTTCTAGAGAAAGAAAAATAATGTGAAGAATATAAAAGGGAAAAAAAATGGAGATGGATGATTTCTTTCCCATATAAGCAAGGCCTATATTGTGGGTGTGTAGTCTTCCTAAACCAGATAGAGATAGAGTTGGAATACACCTTCCTGTTAGGGATTTTTCAATCTACATGACCTGAAAACGAATCAATGGCTCACTGTTTGGGGAAAGGCTGAATTATAGGCACTGGATTTATTTCCTACATATTTGTGAGTTGATGTCCAGATGTGTGATTTCAAAACTGTAGGGGAACTCTCAGTATTGAAAAATCCTTTCAATGATGCAGATAAGAGACCTCTATGCATCTTAAAATTTTAGATTTCCCTTGGAGATTGAAAGGTTAAGTCCAAAGCATCATAGAAACAGTGATTCAGAGCTAGATGGAAACTTGACAGCCATCTAGTTCAAACTCCTTAATTTTTAAATGAAAATTTAATGCCTAGGGAGTTTGCATGACTTGCCCAAGGTCACACAGTAGTATTAGAATCAACATCTACTTAGATCTTCTACTCCAGAGTAAGTTTCTACTATAACATACTATCCCTCCATGTAACTAATCCTCATTAAAGACAATACTTGAAACTGAATCTTCCTTACTCTAAGACCATCTCCCTCTAGACCTCACACCTAGTTAAGTATGTAAAATCATTCAGATGTTTCTCTCTTAGACATCTTTAGGTACCCTATTGTAGAAGCAAATGTAAAGAAAGCACTTTTTCTGAGTCTTTTATACTGAGTCTTCTTTTATACTGAGAGTTACTTTTGTTTTTATAGTAAAAATGATATCTTTCTGATCTGGTTAAGGTACTCAAAGGCAATAAAATGGAATTGATGATTTTTCAGTCTAGACTTGGTATTATGTCAAATAATAGACTCTAATGGATTATGTCAAAAAAGTGCTTCAGCATGGCACAGTTTTTAACAATTGTAGACTCAAACTTCCTTAAAGAATTCTTGCTTTCTCTTCTTCCCTCCCTCCTTCCCTGCACCTGTCTTCTCTCTCTCTCTCTCTCTCTCTCTCTCTCTCTCTCTCTCTCTCTCTCTCTCTCTCCCCCCCCCTCCCTCTTTCTGTGTGAGTGCCTCTCTGTCTCTGTCTCTATCGCTCTGTTTGTCTCTATCTCTATCTTTGTCTTTTTCTATCTCTCTCTGTCTTTCTCTGTCTCTCTTTAACTCTGTCTCTGTGACTCTGTGTCTCAAGCTGACTCTTTCTCCCTCCATCTTTTTCTCCAGATGGATGTATCTGCACCATAAGACAATAAATCCAGAAAATTCTACATTTGTTCTACCTCATCAAAAAAATCTTCATGGTTAGTAAACTCCAGATGGGTCCTGCTTCATTGGCTACCACCTTGTACAATCTAGTCACTTCTTAGAACCTCCCTGAAGTCAGTAAAGAGCATAAAGCGGCATTACTCACCATTCCCAGCACTGTCTTGCCAGTATAACAATGAAGGATTTAAAAATATTCCCCAAAGAGCACTAAAGTTTTCCTGACTTGCTGCCCTATGACTTTACATTTACTTGAGCATGGAGGAGATAGGTGAATGGTTGGAGAAAGTAATAACAATTATTCTGAACTCAGGATCTATAATATAAAAAGGCAGCATAATACAGCAGAAACAATTATGGATTTGGAGTCTGAGGAGCTGTGTTACCTTAAACAAGAAAGGTTGGTCTAGATGAGGCCAAAGGTGCCTATCTACCCTAAATCCAAGAATCTATGAAACTTTGGGAGCCATGTCCTAGAGATCTAACTCAGTGTTCTTCTCAAATGACCTACCCTACTTTACTAAAGAGCTTGTAAGAATTTTCTATCTGTAATCTTAATCCTTTGGGACCTCCCTTCTGGGTTGAACCTAAAGCAGCCAGAAAAAGTAATGTGCTACCATTGTACCTCAAAGAGCAGAACAAACTCATAATAAAGACCAGAATTTTCAATTGCCTTCTATTTTCTCCTATAATTTCTCTCCCCACCACACTACCAAATGTGTCTGCCAGTTTCCATAGAAAGGTCAATGTATTTTAAGGTAACAGGCCACAGAATACAAGTGCAAAAATATAATAAGTAAAATCATATCATTTTCGGAGGGTTGGGGAAACATTTTTATGTCTGTATTCTAATTGCTATTTAGGTTAAAGATATACAAAGAAGACTCATTGAAGAGCAAGATAGTATGAACTTTTTTGAAAGTACTGTCCTTATTTATTCTAACTTACTCAATGGCTAATTAATTATCACTGTCATTAAAGGGATGGTGGAAGATTGTGCACTGTCAGTCAATAGACAATAATTCTGGAAAGTAACAATAGAATGGTTTGTTAGAAAGGGTTCTGGACCAGTGGTCAGAAAAGATGGTGGAGAACTATTTGAGACTTCTTGCCTTATTAGTTATGTTATCTAAAGCAAGAACTTTAAACCTCCAAGAATCTCAACTTGCTCTTCTACAAAACAAAAGTAATCTCACTAATCTCATAGGTTAGTGAGAATCAACTGAGCTCATCTAGAGGATAATATTGTGAAAAGGTATAATATACATTTTGTTGTACAAATATTACCTGAGTGCCTTGCTCAAGGTAAGATGGTATCACAGTGTTGATAGCGGAGTCATAAAGTCCTGAGTTAAAATCTGACCTCCAACACTTGCCACCTGTGTAAACATGGCCAAATCACTTGACCTCTGTGAGAATCAGTTTCCACATTTACAAAGTAGAGATTAATAATAACTCTAATAATACCTAAAACTGGGCAAGTAGTGACAGATCTAAAGTTAAGAGGAAGGAAACAGAAAACCATTCCATTATCAATTTCAAGAAAATCTCAAATCATGAAAATTCAGACAGGATTAATTGACAAAAGAACAACAAAAATATCCTATAACCATCTCCAGGATTCTTAAGAGTTACTGGAGACAAGTGACAAGCTATGTTTGCTGTTGTTCAGATTTTTTAATCTATTTAATCATCTAATGTCTGTTTGTTTTTGTTGGACAGCTTGGTGGCCCACCCTAGAATAAGGAAGTCTTGATTTCAAATCTGATCTCAAACATTTACCACCTTGTGGCCATGGACAAGTCATTTAACCTCAGTTTTTCTATCTGCAAAATGAACTAAAGAAGGAAATGGAAAACCACTTGTCAAGAAAACTCCAAAATGAATTAAAAAGATATAGATGTGAATAAAACAAATAAACAATAGCAATAAAAACAACATAAATATCTGTAGTATGAGATGGACATATAAATAATAAATAGAAATAGGAGTGTGTAGAAGACGTAAAAAGATAACTGGGCTACTAAACAAGTAAAACCCTGTGTTCAAGACCCTCTGTTACATAATAGCTTCATTATCATCCTAGGCAAGTCAATTTCCAAAATATCATCAACCAGGAACTATAAGCTGTAAATCAGGTTGATTATATATATATATATATATATATATATATATATATAATCATAGGAAGTTTGGTCCTAAGTATTTCCTTATGACAATGAAATCCAAGAATCATTAGCAACATAAATAAACAATAAATTTATTATGAACTCATTGGACCCATTATTGGGGAAGGTAGGAGAGAATAGCTCCAGAAACAAGGTTTGGCAACTTTACAGTTTTGCCAAAGGCTACCTACCTCTGTACCCTTTGATCATTCTATCTGTGACCTGGATGCTTCCTTGTTACAACTCATGGGGTTTCCTCTATCTCCCACAACTTCCCTGACTCCACTGCATCATTTCTCCTCTTTCCCTCTCTGCTCTGAGAATATCAACTGGTCCTGGAGAGAGGGAATGTTTTTTTCAGAAGAGAAGCCTAGAAAATATTCATTTCTGCATCTGTTTATGGTAGAAACCTTGAAAGAATAGTTTATAACCATCTTTGTGAGGCAGGATGCCAAAGGAATTTCACTGAAGCCATTTGGACTGGTGGCTGAATTGTCCTGGGTATTAAATTAAACATTGATCACATACACTGCTGTTACGAATCAAATGAACAATCTTCTCCCAGGTTGCACTTCCTGCAGGAATTCAGACCCTTTAAAATTCCAAGGGGGTTGAAATTAAAGTGCAATATTTAGGAAAAATTGAAAATGTTAAATTGGATACTATATTACAGAACCTGACCCTGCCTCTGAGATCGCTTGCTTTGTACTATTTGGAGCAGCTTTGAGTTGTCTGTCCAATGGGCTCAAATTCTCCATTGATTACATCTAATAGGGATTTGTGCTAGAATTAGGGAGATTATTCCCATTATTTCAGCTTCTACCTATCAGTCCATTTGTCTTACTGTCATAATTTTGAACAAAGTTCCTACATTAAGCATATTAACAGTTATAAATTAATATATTTCAAAGAGCAACTTTGAGATCATAAAAAAATCACTGCTCTGTTTCCCAAATGTATCTTCTTCCTGATTAATCCTGAGCTCAGTTAATTATTCTTCTAAAGTGCTTGTCTCAGATAGATATATTTATGGATCAACTCAATGATTCTGTTTTTGACACTGTGTTGATTGCATAGAGTCCTAGAAAATCACAAACCTCTTTTAAAATCTCTATATTTTGGTTTAATAATGCAATTGGAGAGAGGTAACATGATATCTTGAGTAGAAGTCATTCCTCTATCAGTATACAGTGAGTTCAAATCTTCCTCTATATACATCTGTCTGAAACTAGACAATTCACTTCAATTCTCAGATCACCAAGGAACACTCCAAGAGAAAAACTTGTAGGGGGGATGTTAATCCATATGCTAATGCATAGAGGAGCATTCTTTTTACCAGGATCTCACAATACAGAAGAAATCCTATATCTGGAACTTAAAAAAGGGGATGATGATTTCTCATTGTTTAGACAGATATGCTAGTGGATGGACAATCCATTTGTAGAAATTCATTCTTTTTTAAAAAACATTAAATCTTGACTATGATTCTATAAACATTTAAGTACTTACAGTGTCAAGGCACTATACTTAAGGCTGGGGATGCAAAAAGGCAAAAATGAAAATTGTCATTGGCTTAATGTGGTTTATATTCCACTGGAAAAATATAACATATACTTTACCCAAATACATAAATAAAAGGCAATCTGAGGAGAGAGAGTGTGTGAAGAACTAGAACTAGGAAAGGTAGTAAGGGGATTAAAAGAAGACTTCATAGAATATGTAGAAATTGTATTTACCACAAAAAACAATAAAAATTTAAATAAGTGGAAATGAATAGGATATATTTTTCAGTTGTGGGGACATACACACTGAGAAAAGGGAGGGAATGTCATTCAATGAATGACCAGTATACCAATCTGGTTAGAACATATTTCAAAAAGGGGAGTAATGCAAGTAAAAATTAGAAAGGTAGACCTTGCTAAGCTTAAAAACTGGTCGGGGGTGGGGTTAATTTATTTTACTGGCTGAAGAAATCCACTGGATAAAGGGTGTGTTTTGTGTTTAGTTTTTTTTTTTTAGCAGAAGAGTAATTTGATCACAGTTGCATGTGTCCTAGGAATATTGATTTGATTGTTGTGATGAAAATGAATTGGAGAAGAAGGAGAGAGGAAGCAGAGAGATTTATTAGGAGTCTAATAGAGATGGTGGAACCCTCAACCAGTGGATGCAAAGGTATATGTATAGAGAAAGAGAAACAAGAAGGAAAAAAAAATTAATCAGCAAGTCAAAGCAGGTATTTGAATCAAATAACAGCCTCAAGGATATAATGAGGAACATTATGAAGTGTTAATACAAAGATGGTACCTAATGTACTAAATGGGGGGACCTATTAATGTAAGTCACATAGAGACTATATTATAAATAAATTCCACTAATATTTTTATACTAATATTGAAACAGAGCCTACTTTTTTGATTGATGTAATTTTGATAAATTGTATGGTCTTTGGACTTTTAGTGTATGTACTTGAGAAGTAATCTCCATTTAAGAAACTAGACATTCTACTCATTGTCTGGTAATTATATTAGATGAGCAGAAAGATCAGGATATTCAAATGCAACAAATTTTTATTGATATCTTTTGTTTTTAAAATCACCTATATTGCCCAACTACATTCCTCCTCTTTTCCCTTTCACAGAGCCAACATTTATATTAAATAATTTCTTAAAAGAGGGAAAAAGTTCAATAAATTAAACTACCATAAAACCCTAATGCTAAATACAGTGTCCACACTCATTATCATCCACCTTTGTAAAGATGAAAGGAGAGAAGTGCAGCTAGGTGGCTGCCCTGGAGTCAGGAGGAACTGAGTTCAAATCCGAACTCAGACACTTAATAATTACCTAGTTGTGTGACCTTGGGCAAGTCACTTAACCCCTTGCAAAAACATAAAAAAAAGGAGAGGTATCTTTTTTGAGATGAAATAATCACTTGAATTTTACATCATTTTATTAGCCCATATTTGTTGTCTCTCATTTGGATGAAGGCATTGCAGTGTATAGCTCCTTGTTATGCTTATTTGACTTTGTATCATCTCTTTTAAATCTTCATATTTATCTTTATTTTCATACTCATCATTTCTTAAGTTCATTTGCCACATGCCACAATATTTTTAGCTATTTCTCAAACAATGAACATTGACTTTCTTTATCATTCTTAAGAATTGCTGCTCTAAATATTTGAAGTGTGTGTTGAACCTCTTTTTTTTTTTTTTTGTTACCAATTTCTTTGTTGCATATGCTTAGCAACAGAATTGCTAGGTCAGAGATAGAATATTGTAGTCCCATTATTTGCAAAAATTCCAAATTTCTTTTCAGACTTTTTGAATTGATTTGTAGACCAACCAACTATTCAATAAATTTCCATACTCCCTCTCTTCCTTTGGTATCCTTTTCTCTATTTTTTTTTTACATTTTTGTTTAAATATATTTATTTATTCTTCCAACTACATTCAAACATGGCTTTCAAAATTGATTTTCTGTAGTTTTACTACAAATTTTACTACATTTACTACATTTTATTACATTTACTACATTTACTACACATTTTACTCATCCTTTACTTCCTTCCCTCCTTGCCTATACAGAGAGTAATCTAATATGGGTTTTGCAAGTATAACTGTTAAACATATTTCTATGTCAATCATAATGTGATAGAAGAATCAAAACAAAAATGAAATAAAATGAGAGGAAAATATAAAACAGAATAATTTTTATTAAATATTTACTTATTTATTTTTCCAACTACATGCAATGATAGCTTTCAACAATAATTTTTTGCAAGGCTTAGAGTTTTACATTTTTCTCCCACTCAGCCCTTCCTCCACCTGCAACAGAAAACAATCTAATATAGGCTCCACATGTTAAACATTTATCTATATTAATCATGTTGTGAAATGGGGGAAAAAATCTATTAGAGAGAAAAAACATAATATCTTAGACAATTTTTAAAAATTGAATTTAGTAAGCTTTGATCTTCATTTAAAACTCCACAGTTCTTTTTCTAGATATGGATGGTATTTTCCATTAAAAGTCTTTTAGAATTATCTTTGATTATTCTGCGGCTGAAATGGAAAAAGTCCTCCATAGTTGATCATCACCCAATTTGCTGTGAGTTTGTATAATGTTCTTTTGGTTCTGTTCATTTTACTCGGCTTTAGTCCATGCAAGTCTTTTCAGACTACTCTGAAGTCCTGTCCCACATGATTTCTTACAGAACAATAGTATTCCATCACATTCACATAATACAATTTGTTCAGCCATGCTCTAATTGATAGGCATCCCCTCATTTTCCAATTTTTGCCATTACAAAAAGAATTGCTCTAAATACTTTTGTACATGTAGTTTTCTTTATTGTGATCTCTTCAGTATACAGTATTGGTATTGCTGCATCAAAGAGTATGCATAGTTTTACTGCCCTTTGGGCATCATTCCAAATTGATCTCCAAAAAGGTTAGATCAATTCAAATTCTACCAACAATGATAGTTGTCCTAGCTTTCTCACATTCCTTCCAACACAGAACATTTTTCTTTGTAGTCATATTGGACATGCAAATAGTTATGAAGTGGTACTCAAGAGTTGCTTTAATTTGTATTTCTCTAATTAATAATGATTTAGAGCATTTTTCGTATGACTATAGATAGCTTTAATTTCTCCATTTGAGGATTACCTTTTCATGTCCTTTGACCATTTATCAATTGGGGAATTACTTGTATTCTTATAAATTTGACCGAGATCTCTATATACTTTAGAAAAGAGTCCTTTCTCAGAAAAAACTAGTTATAAAAATTGTTTCCCAACTTACTGCCTTCCTTTCAATCTTTGTCGCATGTTTGTGCAAAAACTTTTCATTTGATGTAAGCAAAATGATCCATTTTGCATTTTATAATTTTAGCCATCTCTTCTTTGATCACAAACTGTTCCCATTTCCATCCCTGTTCTCCTAATTGACCAATGATATCACCTTTTATAGCTAAACCTATTTCAACCTTTTCTTGGTTTAGGATGTGAGATATTAGTCTATGCCTAGCTTCTACCACACTATTTTTATTGAAGTTTTATCAGTTTTTATCAAAGCCTGAGTGCTTAAACCAGAAATTGGAATCGTTGGGTTTTTCAAACAGCAGATTAGTATAATCATTTACTACTATTTCTTTTGCACCCAATCTATTCCAGTCATCCACCACTCCATTTCTTAGCCAATATCAGACAGTTTTGAAGGCTGATGCTTTATATGATAATTTTAAATTTGGTATGGCTATGCCACCTTCCTTTTTTAAATTACTTCTTTCTGTTGTTCTTCCATATGAATGTTTTTATTATTTTCTCAAGCAAAATAAGGTAATTTTGGAAGTTTTACTGGTATGGTACTGAATCGGTAATTTAGTTTAGGAAGAATTACTATTTTTATTATATTATCTTGACCTACCCATGAGCAATTGACACTTGTCTAGTTTAGATCTAATTTGATTTGTGTGAAGATTTTTGTGATTGTTTTCATATGATTTTTTAGTTGTCTTGGCAGGCAGACTCCAAAGGATTTTATGTTGTCTACAGCTACTTTATATTTTTTGGGGGGGGGATAAAATAATATTTATTAAATATCTACCATGTTATGGCACCAAAGTAAGTATAATAGGTATGAAGACAAAAGCAAAATGTCCCTGCCTAAGGAATTTATATTATAATGGAAGAGGCAACATACACAAATACATATACAAATATATAGGTATTTGTATGTATATACATATATATATATATATATATATACTAAATAAATATAACTAAATATAACATATATATATATATATGTATATGAGGATATTTATCATGGCTTCTGTTTTCATTGAGTTGGGTCCCTAGGAAAAAACTGTCTCTCTACTTCAGAGTTCTAGCAGTACTACTGAGGGACTATGGGTCTCTTCCCTAATACCATCATCTTAAGAATTCATGCTAGTGTATTTTTTAATAACTCAACCATTTTAGTTAAAAAAAATTAATTGAGATTTTTGTCTAATTTAAGCTCCAAATTGTTTCCCTTCCATTGTATACATTCTGCACAATAGAAGATCACCATTAAACACAGACTACATACACATGTGCATACACATACATATATGTGTGTCTATATGCATATGTATTATGAATGTATATATGTAAAAACAATACTATATATACTTCAATTTATCAGTTTTCTCTGGAGACTGATAGCATCTTTTTGCATGGGTGATTTGAATATTCATAATACTCAGAATAGCTTAGTCATTCTGTTATCCTTTGAGCAATACTGCTGTTAACATATATAATATTATTGCAGAACTGCTCATTACACTTTTCCTTATTTTATTTCATGCAAGTCATTCCACATTTTTCTAAAATTAACCTCATTATTTTTTTATTTTTAAGGAAAATTCCATTTATTTTTATTTGTTCCTTAAGAAAAGATAGCTATACTTTACTTTTCCAGTACTTTCCCCTGTACTTCCATTGGCAATGACATCTTTTTTTAATTTTAGAAAGCTTTTATTTATTTTCAGGTTTACAATTTTTGCCCCAATTTTGATCCCCTCCCCTCACCACAGAAGGCAGTTTGTTAGTCTTTACACCATTCCTATACTATGCATTGATCTAAGTTGATCTAAGATGAGAGAGAAATCATATCCTTAAGGAAGAAATATACATACAGTATGAGATATTGCAGAATCACATAAGACAATTTTTTGAATTAAATTAAAGGTACACAGAAAGTCTTTGGTCTTTGTTCAAACTCCACAATTCTTTCTCAGGATATAGAAGGAATTCTCCATCACAGATATCCCCAAATTATGCTTGATTGTTGCCCTGTTGGTATGAGCAAGTCCTTTAAGGCTGATCATCACTCCCAAGTTGCTGTTAAGGTATACATTGTTCTTCTGGTTCTGATCATCTCACTCAGCATCAGTTCAAGCAAAACTTTCCAGGCTTCCCTGAATACCCATCCCTCCTGGTTTCTAATAGAACAATAGTGTTCTATCACATACATAAACCAAAGGTTGTTAAGCCATTCCCCAATTGATGGGCATTCTCTCAGTTTCCATTTCTTTGCCACCACAAACAGAGCTGCTATGAACATATTTGGACATGTGATGTTTTTATCCTTCTTTGTAATCTCTTCAGGGTATAGACCCAGTAATGGTATTGGTGGATCAAAGGGTATGTACATTTTTGTTGCCTTTTGGGCATAATTCCAAATTGCCCTCCTTTCTGGATGGATGAGTTCACAGCTCCACCAACAATGTATTAGTGTCCCAGATTTCCCACATCACTTCCAACATTGATCCTTGTCATTCTGGTCATATTGGCCAGTCTGAGAGGTGTGAGCTGGTACTTCAGAGATGTTGTAATTTGAATTTCTCTAATAATTAGTGATTTAGAGAAATTTTTCATATGACTATGGATTGCTTTGATTTCCTCATCTGTAAATTGCCTTTGCATATCCTTTGACCATTTGTCAATTGGGGAATGCTTGTCTTCTTTTTAAAAAATTGACTCAGATATCTACATATTTTAGTGATGAGTACTTTGTCAGAAACACTAGTGGTAAAAATTGTTTCCCAATTTGCTACATTCTTTTGATCTTGGTTACAGTGGTTTTGTCTGTGCAAAAGCTTTTAAATTTAAAGTAATCAAAATTATCTAGTTTGTTTTTAATGATGTTTTCTCCATCTCTTCCTTAATCATAAATTGCTTCCCTTTCCATAGATCTGAAAGGTAAACTATTCCTTGATCTTCTAGTTTGCTTATAATATTGTTTTTTTAATGTCTAGATCCTATATCCATTTTGATCTTATCTTGGTATATGGTGTGAGGTGTTGGTCTAATCTAAATTTCTTCCATAACAATTTCCAATTTTCCCATAAGATTTTTATCAAAGAGAGTTTTTATCCCAATAGCTGGACTCTTTGATTTATCAAACAGCAGATTACTATAATCGTCTCCTGCTATTGCACCTAGTCTATTCCACTGGTCCACCACTCTGTTTTTTGGCCAATACCAGGCAGTTTTGATGGCTGATACTTTATAATATAATTTTAAATCTGGTAGGGCTAAGCCACCTTATTTTGCACTTTCTTCATTAAATCCCTGTAAATTCTCAATTTTGTATTTCTCCATATAAATTTACTTACAATTCTTTCTAACTCATTAAAGTGATTTTTTTGGAATTTTGATTGGTAGGGCACTAAACAAGAAACACCTTGGTAACACTGTCATTTTTTATTATATTAGCTTGGCCTATCCATGAGCAGTTGATATTTTTCCAGTTATTTAAGTCTGACTTTATTTGTGTAAGAAGTGTTTTGTAATTGTTCTCAAAAAGTTTCTGAGACTGACTTGATAGACCTCCAGGCATTTTATATAGTCTGATGTTACTTTGAATGGGATTTCTCTTTCTAGCTCTTTGTTGAAGATTTATGAGAGTTTATTTTATAACTTGCAACTTTGCTAAAGTTGCTAATTATTTCTAGTAGTTTTTTAGATGATTTTTTGGGGATTCTCTAGGTATACCATCATGTCATCTGCAAAGACTGAGAGTTTTGTCACTTCATTCCCTATTCTAGTATCTTCAATTTCTTTTTCTTCTCTTATTGCAGAAGCTAACATTTCTAATATGATATTGAATGGAAGTAGTGATAGTGGGCATCCTTGTTTCACCCCTGATCTTATTGGGAATGCCTCTAGCCTATCCTCATTGATTGTTGGTGGTTTCAGATAGATACTGTTTGTTATTCTAAGGAACAATCCATTTATCTCTATGCTCTCTAGTGTTTTAATAGGAATGGGTGATGTATTTTTTAAAAGCTTTTTCAGCATCTATTGATATAGTCATAAGATTTCTAATAGGTTTGTTATTTATATAATTAATTATTCTGACAGTTTTCCTAATATTGAAAAAACCCTGCATTCCTAGGATAATCCTACTTGGTCATAATGTATTATCCTAGTGATAACTTGCTGTAGTCATTTTGCTAAGATTTCATTTAAGATTTTTGCATCTGGGGGTGGCTAGGTAATGTAGTGGATAAAGCACCGGCCCTGGAGTCAGTAGTACCTGGGTTCAAATCCGGTCTCAGACACTTAGTAATTACCTAGCTGTGTGGCCCTAGGCAAGCCAATTAACCCCATTTGCCTTACCAAAAAAAACTAAAAAAAAAAGATTTTTGCATCTGTATTCATCAGGGAGATAGATCTATAATTTTCTTTTTCTGTTTCAACTTTTCCTGGTTTAGGTATCAGCACTATATTGGTGTCATAGAAAAGGTTAGACAGAGTTCCATCTTCACATATTTTTCCAAATAATTCATATAGAATTGGAACCAGTTGTTCAACAAATGCTTCATAGAATTCACTTGTAAATCCATCTGACCCTGGAGATTTTTTCTTAGGGAGTTCAATAATTGCTTGTTGTATTTCTTTTTCTGAGAGAGAGTCACTTAGGAATTTAATTTCCTCTTCATTTAATCTGGGCAACTTATATTTTTGTAAATAATCATCCAATTCATTTAGATTATCAAATTTATTGGTGTAGAGTTGGGCAAAATAATTCTGCATTATTACTTTAATTTCCTTCTCATTGGTGGTGAGTTCACCTTTTTCATTTATGATACTAATTATTTTGTTTTCTTCTTTCTTTTTTTAATCAAATTGACCAGAGGTTTATCACTTTTATTGTTTTCTTTTCATAAAACCAGCTCTTGTTTTTATGTATTAGTTCAATAGTTTTCATGCTTTCAGTTTTATTCATTTCTCCTTTAATTTTTTGAATTTCTAATTTGGTATTTAACTAGGGGTTTTTAATTTGTTCTTTCTCTAAATTTTTTAGTTGTATATTTAGTTCATTGATTTCCTCTTTCTCTAATTTATTCATATAAGCATTTAAAGTTATAATACAATCCCCTGGCAGCTGCCTTGAGTGTACCAGGTAAGTTTTGGTATTTGTTTCTTTATTGTCATTATCTAGGATAAAAATAATTAATTTTTTCTATCATTTGTTGTTTGATCCACTCATTCTTTAAAATGAGGTTATTCAGTTTCCAGTTAGTTTTGGGTCTATATCTCCCTGGCCCAATATTGCATATAATTTTTATTACATTATTATCTGAGAAAGATATATTCACTATTTCTGTCTGTCTCCGATTGATTATCAGGTTTTTAATCCCAAGTATGTGGTCAATTTTTGTGTAAGTGCCATGTATTGCAGAAAAGAAAGAATATTCCTTTCTACCCCCCTTTAATTTCCTCCATAAATCTATCATGTCTAGGTTTTATAACAATCCTCCCTAACTTCCTTCTTTTTTATTTTATGGTTAGATTTTTCTAAATTTGAGAGTGGGAGGTTGAGGTCTCCCACTAATAGAGTTTTGCTGTCTATGTCTTCCTGAACCTCCTTCAACTTCTCCTCTAAGAATTTGGATGCTATATCATTGGTTGCATACATATTTAGTATTGAAATTACTTTATTGTCTATGGTATATCTTTTAGGGGGATATAGTTTCCTTCCTTATCTCTTTTAATAATATCTATTTTTGCAGCTGCATTGTCTGAGATAAGGATTGCTAACCCTGCTATTTTCACTTCAGCTGAAGCAAAATATATTTTGCTCCAATCTTTTACCTTTACTCTATATGTATCTCTCTGCTTCATATGAGTTTCTTGTAAGCAACATATTGTAGGATTCTGGTTTTTAATACACTGTTATTTGTTCATGTTTTAAGGGAGAGTTCATCCCATTCACATTCAAAGTTATAATTACTAACTCTTTATTGCTTTCCATGTTATCTTCCCTCTGTTTGTATTTCCCCCCATTTTCCCCCTTTATTCATATTCCCTAGTGTTTTGTTTCTGAATACCACCACCTTCAGAGTGTTTGCCCTCCTAAATCCAATCATTCTCCCTCCCCTTTTTCTCCCTTTCCCTTTTCCCCTTCTTTCTTCCCTTCCATCTGTTGATTACCCCTTTCCTCCTCCCTTCCCCCCTTTCCTCCTCCCTTCCCTTTTCCCCTTTTAACACTTTAAAGGTAAGAGAAGTTTCTTAAGTTAACTGAGCATGTGTATGGTAATCTTAAGCCAATCTGATGAGAGTAAGATTCAAGCAGTTCTCACCTCCTCCCTTTTCCCCTCTTTGCACTTCTTAATGTAATAAGATTTACCCCCATTTACTCCCCTCCATCCTCCCAACTCTTTGTTGTCCTCCTTTTAAGGAGGTATCATTTTTAAATCCTTCTATCAGAATCACAGAGGGGTCATGAGTGTCAATCACTTCTGGCTGTTCTCTCTACTTGAATTACAATTATTGTGAGTTATTAGAGTTTTTCTCCCATGTAAGGATATATATATTTTCATCTTATTGAATAACAGTTTCCTCAAATAAGTCATGCATATCCATCTCTTCTGGCTAATTAAATTCTCTCTAGTAGAGTTACAATTCTTGAGAGTTGTTAGTCTTTCTTTCCAGTAGGGACATTGCCAGTTTCATGTTATTTGATAACAGGTTTTTCCCCTTTCCCCTCCATTTTTTAAAAATTTTACCTTTTCATGTGTCTCTCCTGTTTAATGTCCAAATTTTCATCAGGAAAAGTTGGAAGTCTCCTATTTCATTAAATTTCCATTTTTTGCCCTGGAAGAGAAGGCTCAGTTTTGTCAGATATTGGATTTTTGGCTGCATTCCAAGCTCCCTTACTTTTCAGAATATTGCATTCCAGGTCCTTCAATCCGTTAATGCTGCCAGGTCCTGTGTAATATTTACTGTGGCTCCTTGGTTTTTAAATTGTGTCTTTCTGGCTGCCTGCTCTTTTATCTGATGGTTCTGGAATGTGGCTGCAACATTCCTTGGTGTTTTCATTTTGGGATCCCTTTCTGGAGGGGATTGATGTATTTTTTCAATAATTATTTTTCCATCACTAAATCCTGTAATATTAAGTCCAGTCTTTTTTTCCTCTTTAATGTTTTCAGGAAGACCAATAATTTCTAGCATATCTTTTCTCAATCTATTCTCAAAGTCAGTTATTTTATTGATGAGGTATTTAACATTTTCTTCTGTTTTTTTTTTCAATTTTTTGGTTTTGTTTAACCAATTCTTGTGAAAGTCATTGGTTTCCATAGACTCCATTCATTTTTTTAGGGAAGAATTTTCTTCATTTACCTTTTGCAACTCCTTTTCCAATTGGTCAATTCTATTTTTGTAAGAGTTTTCCCTTTGTTCATTTGAGGTTTTGAGAGAATTATTTTCTTTTTGCATTTGTCCAATTGTATTTGCCAAGGATTTGTTTTCTTGTTGCAAGGTGTTAATTTTCTCTTGGGTTTCTTTTCCCAAATTTCCCAATTGATTTTTAAACTCCTTCCTGATTTCTTCAAGGAAATCTTTCTTTGCTAGAGATCAAATCATATTCTCCTCAGAGTTTCTACATCTCTCTGAATTAGGGTCTTTTCCATCTAGGAATTTTTCTATGATCCCCCCTTTTTGCTGACCTTTCTTCATTTTCCTAAGATATTGTGTTGGGGGAGGGGCTGGTTTACAGCAATTTGGTATTGAGATCCCCTAGAACCTTTACTCACTGAGTGTAGCATCTCCACTTGGCCAGTAGGGGCTACTAGAGGCTAAAACCTTCTCTCCTGCCCTTCCTGTAAATCCCACACTGTCAGTCCCATGACCCTGCCTCCACTCTCTTATTGTTTCTCAGAGAAAACTTGTTCCCACTGTGAAAGCCCACAGGGGTGATCTTAGATTAATCCTGCTCTCTCCCCTCCCCCACTGGCTGTCAGTACTCTGTACTCACCACACCCTTATCCCTGAAGACCACCTTGAGGTACATGTTGTACTCCTAGCTTCTCTTTCTGGGTTTTGCTGATAGGACTTCCATTAAAAGGTTTGTTTCATTTTGTTTATTAGGAAGATCAGGAGACCTTAGCACAGGACCTGGCTTCTGTCTGCCATCTAGGCCTAAAGTCTCTACAGCTTCTTTACATTGAATTTCTCTGTCTTTTGCTGCTATGCTTTGTTGGTAATATACAGAAATGTTGATGATTTAAGTGAGTTTATTTTATAACCTACAACTTTGCTAAAGTTTCAAGGAGTTTTTTAGATGGTTTTCTAGGGTTCTCTAAGTATGCCATCAATTCATCTACAAAGAGCGAGAATTTTTTCATCAATGCCTATTCTAATTCCTTCAATTTCTTTTTCTTCTCTTACTACTAAAGTTAATATTTCTAATATAATAATGAATAATAGTGGTGATAATGGGCACCTTTGTTTCAACTCTGATCTTATTTATCATGCTTCTAACATAAATTCATTATATATAATACCTGCTGATAGTTTTAAATAGATACTGTTTATCACTTTAAGGAACACTCCATTTATTTCTATGCTGCCTAGTGTGTTTAATAGGAATGGGTACTGCGTTTTGTCAGAAGGTTTTTCAGAATTTATTGAAATAACCATATAATTTCTGTTTGTTTTTTTACTGATATAATTATGCTGATAATATTCCCAATGTTGAACATCTCTGCATTTCTGGTAAAAATTCTACCTGATCATAGTATCTTATACTAGTGATGATTTGCGATAATAACTTTGCTAATATTGTACCATATTGTTGTCATAGAAAGGATTGGGCCAACTCCATCTGTTTTTTTCAAATAGTTTATATGGAATTGGAAGTAAATGTTCTTTAAATATTTGGTAGAATTCATTTGTAAATGCATCTGGTCCTAGAGATTTTTTGTTAGTGAGTTCATCAATGGCTTGTTCAATTTCTTTTTCTGAAATGGGAATAATGAAGTGCTTAATTTCTTCTTCTATTAATCTGGAAAATTATATTTTTGTAAATATTCATCCATTTAATTTAGATTCTCAATTTATTGGCATATAGTTGGGCAACATAGCTCTGAATTATTACTTTAATTTCCTTTTCATTGGGATGAATTCATCCTTTTCACTTTTGATACTGGCAATTTGGTTTTCTTCTTTCTTTTATTTAAATAAAATTAACCAAAGTCATCAATTTTATTGTTTTTGTTTTGTTTTGTTTTTGCAAGGCAATGGGGTTAAGTGGCTTGCCCAAGGCCACACAGCTAGGTAATTATTAAATGTCTGAGGCTGGATTTGAACTCAAGTACTCCTGACTCCAGGGCCTGTACTCCATCCACTGCACCACCTAGCTGCCCCCTATTGTTTTTTTCATAAAAGAAGCTCTCAGTTTTACTTATTAGTTCAATAGCTTTCTTACTTTCAATTTTATTAATTACTCCTTTGATTTTCAGAATTTCTAATTTGGTATTTAATTGGATATTTTTAATTTGTTCTTTTTTTAACTTTTTAAATTAAATGCCCAATTCATTGGTCTCCTCTTTCTCTATTTTATTCATACAAACATTTAAAAATGCAAAATAAAATTCCATTTAAAAACTGCATTGGCTGTATCCCACAGATTTTGATATGTTGTCTCATTATTGTCTGTCTAGGATGAAATTATCAGTTAGTTCTGTAATTTGCTGTTTGATCCACTTATTCTTTAAAATTATCATATTTAGTTTCCAATTAACTTTTAATCTGTCTTCCATGGTCCGTCATTACATTTGGTTTTCACTACATCATGATCTGAAGATGATGCACTTGATATTTCTTCCTTTCTGCATTTGAATGTAAGATTTTGATGCCCTGATACATGGTTGGTTTTTGTGTAGGTACCATGTATCAACGAGAAAAAGTATATTCTTCTCTATCCCCATTCAGTTTTCTCCAGATATCTATCATATATGCCTTTTCGAAAATTTAATGCACCTCCTTAACTTACTTCTTGTTTGTGCTTAGATTTATCTAATTCTGAAAGAGGGAGGTTGAGACCCCCAATGATATAGTTTTGCTGTCTATGTCTTCCAGTAACTCTAAGAATTGGATGATCTACCACTTGATGCATATGTTTAATATTGATATTATCTCATTACTTATATTTTTTAGGAAGATGTAGTTCCCTTCCTTAGCCCTTTTTAATGAAATCTATTTTTGCTTTTTCTTGTCTGAGATAAGGATTGCTGCCCCTAGCTTGTTTTTTTCCCACCTTAGCTGAAGCAAAATATATTCTACTCCAGCCTTTTACCTTTACTCTGTGTGTATCTCTCTACTTCAAATGTGTTTCTTGAAAATAGCATATTGTAGGATTCTGGTTTTTTAATGTACCCTTCTATCTGCTTCTATTTTATAGGAGAGTTTATCCCCTTCACATTCACAATTATAATTACTCTTTATTACCCTCTATCCAATCTTCCCTTTGTAATTTTCTTTCTCCTTTCACCTTATCCCTCCTCACCAGTGTTTACCTTCTGAATATCTACTGTCTCAATCTGTCCCTTCTATCAGCTCCCCCCCATTTTCTTTCCCATTTTCCCTTTTATTTTTCTCTTTCTTTCCTCCTTCTATCAATCCCTTCTTCCCTTCCCTCTCTCTCCTTCCTCTCTTAATTCCCTGTAGGGTAGGTGAGTATGACTGTTATTCCCTCTTTGAACCAAATACAATGGAAATAAGATTAAAGTACTTACCCCCTCATTTCTTAGTAGGCACTTATGACCTCTTCATGTGATGTAATTTTCCCCATTCTGCCTTATCCTTTCTCCATTCCCAATAAAATTCTCTTTTTTTGTATTATTTTTTTAAATCATCCCATCAAAATCAACTTATGCTCATAACATTTATCTAAGTATACTTCTTCTAATAGAGATACAGTTCTCAAGAGTGATGAGTATTATCCTCCTATGTAGGGATGTGACCAGCTTGATTTTTCTTTCTTCTTTTCCCTTGTTTACCTTTTTATTTATCTCTTGAATTTCATGTTTCAAATTCAAATTTTATGTCACCTCTGATTTGTTTCCCCTCAGGAAAATTTGAAAGTCAGCTATTTCATTAAATGTCCACCATTTTCCCTGAAAGAGCATGCTCAAGTTTTTCTGGGTAGTTGATTCTTGGTTGTAATCCAAGTTCTTTTGCCTAAGGAATATCATATCCTAGGTCTTTCAGTCCTTTAATGATGATATTGCTAATTCTGCATAATACTGATTGTGACTCCCTGGTATTTGAATTGCATCTTTTTTTGGCTGCAGGATTTTCTCCTTGATCTGATAAACCTGGAATTTGGTTTCAATATTCCTTGGTGTTTTCATCTGGGGATTCCTTTCAGGAGATGATCAATGGATTCTTTCAGTGATTATTTTATCTTCTAGTTCTAGGATATCAATACAGTTTTCTGTGATGATTTCTTCAAAAATGTTGTCCAGGCTCTTTTTGATCAGGGCTTTCAGGTAGTCCAATAATTCTTAAAGTATAGTTTCTGGATCTATTTTCTAGTTTAGATTTACTTGACTGATTCCTGATATCTCAGAGCCAATAGCTTCCACTAGCCCAAGTCTTTTCTTCAAGGAATTATTTTCTTTGGTTAATTTTTACATCTCCTTTTCCATTTTTAAAGGAGCTGTTTCTTTTTCCATTTGCCCAATTGTACTTTTTAAAGAAAATATTTTCTTTTTGTTTTTATCCATTTGTATTTTTAAGGAATTTATTTTCTTCAGTCAATTTTTTTGCTTCCTTTTGTAAGATATTTAATTTATCTTACATTACTTCCCCCTGCTTTTAATAGTTGATTTAAAAAAATCCTTTTTGAAGTTTTTTTTTTTATTTTTGCAAGGCAATGGGATTAAGTGACCTTTCCTAAGTTCACACAACTAAGTATTAAGTGTCTGAGGTTGGATTTGAACTCAGGTCCTCCTCACTCTAGGGCCAGTGCTCTATCAACACCCCTTAGCTGTCCCCTTGAGTTGAGTTCTTCCAAGAAGGTTTTTTTTAGGACTAGAGATAAATTTATATTATTCTCTGCAATTTCATCTGTATTATTTTTTTCTGCTATCTTCTTCTGAGATGGTCTTATGCTTTTTCCTTATCTCCAAAATAATTTTCTATAATCCTGCCTTTTTCTCTGACTTTTCTTACTCATTTTGAACTTTGTTCCCAAGTACTGTCTCAAGCTTTTGTGATGAGGAACAATAGTGGCTTGCTTACTGAACTGGGGCCTTCTATCTTGAGAATGGTTTATTCACTGGGTTGGGGCCTTCTGTGTTGGGACTATACTTGGCTTGCTCACTAGGCTGGGCTATCCAGTTCAGTCAAGCTGACTGAACATGGTATCTAGGGAACTGTGCTGTAACCTTCCCAGTTGGTCTCCTGATCTGGGACTCCAGAGGCCTCTGTTGTGCTTGAGAACTTTCAGCTATTCCCCTCTGCTGATTTCAGATCACCTCCACTCTCTGTTTCTCGTCTCACTCCCAATCTCTCTGAGACAGAATTTGCTTGAAAATGATTCAGTTTGTTGTTTTGTGGGTTCTTCAATTCAGAATCAGTTTTGAGGCTTAATAAATGTTATTTTTTAAGGAAACTAGGGAGATCTTAAGGAAGTTCCTGGATTCTCTCTGCCATCAACCCCTTTCAACATTCCCAACATTCATTTTTTTTTAGATTTTAAGCTCCATATTATTCTCTCTTCCTCCCTTTTCTTCCCTGCCCTTGACAGCAAGCATTCTGATATAGGTTATACATGTATAACTCTGTTAAACATAGTTCCATATTTGTCATGTTTTGCAAGAAGACTTAGAATAGAAGTGAAAAATGAGAGGAAAAAGCAAAGTACAAAGCAAATTGTTTAAAATAGAAAATAGTATGCATTGGTCTGCATTCAGGCTTCATAATTCTTTCTCTGGATGGGTTTGATATTTTCAGTCACAAGTTCTTTATTGGCATTGTCATAGCAGATCATGAAATTATTCAGCAATCCATTAGCACACGTATCTGAGCACAAACCCTGACATAAAAATACTGTCTTCTGTCACCTGTGCCAATTGTCTGAGTGTGAGGTGAAAATTCAGGGTTGTTTTGATTTCCATTTCTGTTATTATTAGTGAATTGCAGCATTCTTTGCAAGTGGTTATTAATAAGTTTTTCTTCTTTTGAGGACTGCTCATATCTTCTCACTACTTATTTATTTAGTTAGTTATTGCAAGGCAATGGGGTTAAGTGGCTTGCCCAAGGCCACACAGCTAGGTAATTATTAAATGTCTGAGGTCAGATTTGTACTCAGGTACTCCTGACTCCAGAGTCGGTTCTCTATCCACTGTGCCACCTAGCTGCTCCTCACTAATTATTTATTGAGAAAAACTTTTTGAGTTATTTATTTCTATTGGTTGTTCATATATTTTGGATATTAGATCCGTTTCAAATGTATTTGATGCAAGGACATTTTCCCCAATAGATCACTTCCCATATACCTTAATTGCATTAATATTATTAATGAAAGTTTTTCTTTTAATTTCATGTTAAACCAGGAATTCAAAATTGATTCAATGTTAGAAAAAAACTATAAACAAAATAGATAATAAGAATGATGATAAAAACCATTGTCATAACTATTAATTAGCATGGTTTCAAAACCATGGATATAGAAGTAAAGAAGAAAAACAAATTAACTAAATAAGCATAGACAAAAACTTTTAGAAACTGCTTTTAGCAGATACTATGCTGCTCCTTATTATTAGTGCTTTCTCCTTCCTCAAATCAATTTCACCATTCAGGAGAGCAACTCGTGTGGAAAAAGAGCTAGCCACATTCTCCCATTCCGTTTTCAAGGCAGTCATGGCAGTTTACATGAAGCAAGAGCTTCATGTAAAAGAGCTACAGGAATAAACATATGCCTACCTAGTCAAAACACCACATCGATTACAACTGCTAACTTCCCATGGGCACAAAAGGAAATAGAGCAGGACCCCAAAACAACAAGAATTGGAAGTAACAATGTTCCTCCCACCATAGACCACCAGTCCTTGTTCCAGAACAGCCCCTACAGTCTTCAGTAAATGAATAAAACTTTATGAAGATATGAACTGACAAATGCCTCTTCTGGCCCTGCAGTTTCTGATGATCCAGAAAAGAAAGTTCCTGATACTAAAGCCTGTGACATTATCGTCACACAAATGATTTTTTTAAGGAAATTACTTTAAGGAAGAAACATTAGCATCTATGTTACCATTGCACCCTTAGGACCAGTGGGCCGCCATTTGACTTTTGGCTGATATTCCCTACATATACTGTGTCCCCCCTAAATTTATGTGAGCTCTGGGAGAGTGAGATGTTTTGTTTTTTTATTTGACTCCTTAGCACTTAGCACAAAATTCTTTGTACACAATAAGCCCTTATTTAATGCTATAGATTCATTGAAAATTAATTTAGATACTTAACTTCAGTAAAGTAGCAGCAATATAAATAAATCTATAAAAATAATGCATTTATATATTACCAACAAAACTCAGTAGGAAGAGAAACAAAAAAGAAATCCCATTCAAAATAAATAAACAATGTATAAAATATCAGGCAGTCCACTAAGACCCACAGAAATCATGTAAATCCACCTACAAAACATTCTACAGAAATAAAAAGAAACCTAAATAATTGTAGTTATTAACTGCTCATGATTGGGATGCACCAATATAACAAAAATGACAGCATTCATTGACATAGCAAGCAAATTGCTAAAATAATAAAACTAATATGTAGAAATAAAAGGTCAGGGGTGGCTAGGTGGTGCAGTGAATAGGGCACCGGCCTTGGAGTCAGGAGTACCTGGGTTCAAATCCAACCTCAGACACTTAATAATTACCTAGCTGTGTGGCCTTGGGCAAGTCACTTAACCCCATTGCCTTGAAAAATCTAAAAATAAAAAAATAAAAGGTCAAAAACTTTAAGCAAAATAATGGGGGGGGGGGAGCAGGAAAGTGGAAAGAATCTCAAGCTATACCACAAAGCAATAGCTATCAAAAACGTTTCGTTGTTAAGTCATTTCTGACTCTGTGATCCCATTTGAGATTTTCCAGGAAAAAAGATACTGGAGCAGTTAGCCATTTCCTTTTCTGCCTCATTTTATAGAAAAGGAAATTGAGAAGCAAGATTAAGTGACTTGTCAAAGTTCACACAGCTAGTAAGTTTTTGAGACTGGATTTGAACTTAGGTCTTCCTGAATTCAGGATCAGTGTTCTATCCACTGAGCCACATATCAGTCCTCAAAAATATTTGGCACTTGATAAAAAAGTATTAAAGTTGATTAACAGAACAGATTAGATGCACAAGCTACAGAAAGGACAGAGCATAAAAACACAGCAAGGACATTAACTAGGACCGATATTTGACTATTAAGAAATTGGAATATACTCTGGAATAGGTATAGATCAACATGGCATAGAAAGATGCAGACAGATACATGACCTAGATATTTAAAGTCAAATATCTTAAGCAAATTAAAGGAGAAAAAAGGTACCTTTTATAGCTATAAGAAGGTCTGTGTGTGTGTGTGTGTGTGTGTGAGAGTGAGAGAGAGAGAGAGAGAGAGAGAGAGAGAGAGAGAGAGAGACTGTTCTTAACCCAACAAGAAATCTAAATGATCATAATAAATACATAATATAGGAAAGTTTGAGATTTTTTTATATTCAAAATTAAGGCAATTAGAGCTAATGGGGAAGAAAATAAAACTGGCAAAAATCTTTGTAATAACTTTTACTTATAAGGCTTTAAAGAACCTAGAGAAATATATATGAGAAAGTCATTGCTTCCATAGATGAATTATCAAAGATATAAAAAGGCAGTTTTCCAAAGAAGAAATGTAAGCTATGACCAATCATATGAAAAATACTTTACATGACTAAGAGCAATGCAAATAAAAACAGTTCTGAGTTTCTGAATCATATTCATCTGATTGGGAAAGATTATAAAACAGAATAAGGAAAATTGTTAGATGTTATGGAACATGGGGCACTAGCATAGTAGTTAGAATGTAAGCTAATTATATGCAAAAGTTTTTTTATTATTTGTATTTCCATTGGCTAGCATGGTTCTTGGTGATCAATAAATTTTTATCAATTATTAATTGATTGGTGAAGCTCTGCTTTGGTCCAATAGTTCTGGAAAGCAACTATACCTCCAAAGTCAATACTAATTGAGTTTACCTTTTGACCCAACAATACCAATCTTAGGCCTATACACTTAAAGTGATAAAAGAAAAACAGAGAGAATTTGTATATATAAAAATTTAATAGTATTTCTTGCTATAGAAAGAAGAATGAAGTATGTACTCATAAATTGGGGAATAGCTGTACAAATTATGGTATTAACATAATGGAATATTGTTGTACCATTATAAATGACAAAAGAATAAGTTCTGAGAAATATGGAGTAACTTTTATGAACTAATGCAGAACAAAACCAGGAGAGCAATTTATATATCTACAATATTTTTAAGGCAAATAACTTAAAAAGACTCAAGAACTCTGGTGCAATGACTACATAACTAGAGTAAAAGAAAGAATCCCTACTCCACATCTATGAATAAATAATGGACAGTGGAGGCAGATATCATGAAAGTAGGGAAGTTGATTAAGTAGAATATCAAAGGGTTGGAAGTGTCATCATAAACCCTGAAGTCACAGAAGATAAGAACAGTGGTTAGCAGTAGCTGTAGGCCTGTGAACCACAAATTAACATACTAAATTAACTTACATGATCAGTACAATCAATGATCTGGACAGGGCAATATTTAATGCATTAGAGGAAAAGAATTTTCACATCGGGCAGAGTTTCTTAATCTTAGGAATACTGGTCATAAACATGGGAAAAATACAAATTATTTTCAATGACCCCTAAATGAAATTTTACATTGCTTTCAATTATGATTTTTTAAAAAATATTCTAAAAAAAATACATGAACTTTACTGGACTGTCAAAGCAAATAGTGACAGGAAAGAAAGGTTACCAATACAGGACCTGGAGAAATTTTTATTCTAAATCACAGAAATTAGAGAAGCATATTAGAGGTACACTTACCATAATGAAGGAAGGGAAACAAGTAGGCAAAAGTTTATATTAAAGGTTCTCTCACATGCAGACTCTCATCTGCTCTTCACTACAACCCTGCAAGGTAGTAGAAGTTGTATTAGTTTCATATAACAAAAGGGGTGATTGTCTTAAAGAGTCAAATGACTTGTCTAAGGTCATACAGTTACTACCAAGAAATATATCACAAAGTTAAGTTCTTAATAGAATTATGATTGTTTTACTTCCAAATGCAATGTTCTTTCCATTGACTCATTCTTTCTGTTTCATTCTGTATGACCTCACCATAGTATCCTTACAAAGCAATTTCTAAAATGTTGGAGCATCTAATGACTGTTAATCTAGAATATTTGACCTAGTCCCAACTTTCCATTCTGTTTGATGGATTGTTATTGTACCAAGGAGAGTAGTGCAGATTTGTCTTCTAATTCTGCTGAATAGGAAGCAGCTGTGTTATGGACAGTGTCCTGTAACTCTCAGGAGAAAATAACAAGGAAAATAATTGCAAATAAGGTTTATGGTTTCAGATGTCTATGGACTAATGCCAAGAACATGGGTAAATATTAAATGCATTGGAAATTTTAACATGAGTTGAAAAATACCAGCATCTGCGTTTCATTGAGACTTTGTGAGAAGGAAGCAGAATGAATTATTGGCTATAGAAGGGTGCATCACCTAGAAGGAAAAGAAAAGTTGTTAAAGAGGAAAATTAGTCAAAGATGTCAAATGAGAAAATAGAATGCACCCCAGATTTGTGTGCATTCAATAAAGGTCAAATTCTCCATGCAATTACAGGAAAAATTCAGGTGGCACAGAGATGAAAACAATAGGTACACACAACAAATGGAGGGGAGATGAACAAGTGACTCAGCTGAGGTAAGTTTTGATCAGGTGCCACCATTGTTGAAAATTAGGGAGTTGTAATTGGGGAATGTTATTCTTTAAGCTAATATTTACTCTTTTAATTTTAAAAAAAAAGAGGTATGGTCTAGTATCCAGAGATCCAGCCTCAGTCAGAGA
Organism: Macrotis lagotis; assembly: GCF_037893015.1. Taxonomy (NCBI): domain Eukaryota; kingdom Metazoa; phylum Chordata; class Mammalia; order Peramelemorphia; family Peramelidae; genus Macrotis; species Macrotis lagotis. The sequence continues at coordinate 123,014,697 of NC_133661.1, forward strand.
AGATCTGAGTTTAAGTCTATCCTCTAATAGGTTCTAACTGTATGACTTCGAGCAAGTCACTTAACTTCTCAGAGTCCCAGAAACTCTTAGATTCTAAGATGTTGAGAAGGTATCAATCAGTGAATTTCTTCCTTCCTGCTCCTCTTCACTTACTGACTCCCCTGGCTTTTTTAAAATCCTTACCAAAATCTCATATTATATAAGAAGCCTTTCCCAATGTTTCTTAATTCTATTCTTTCTTAATTATTTCTCATTTGTCCTGTATATAGTTTGCTTGTACATATTTGTTTACTTGATGTCTGTCCCCCATTAGATTGAAAGTTCCTTGAGGGTAGGGAAAATATTTTGCCTGTTTTGTATCCCCTATGTTTATTATTAAAATTTTATTAAACACCTGTTTCTTGACTGACTACCTGATGAACTCAAAGGCCCAGTTCACAAAATCAATCAAAAACCCTCTTCACTCTATTAATACTGCTTTTTTTCCCTCTGTAGCCAAAAAAATGACTAATCTCCTTTGTATATGAAACTTTGAAACTATTGAAGTAGAAGCATCTTATCTCTCTTTTCTCTTCCCCTGCCAAATTGAATATCCTGAGGAAACTAAGATTTATCCTATATTATTTATTTATTGATCCTATTTCCATTTAATTGATTTTGACCTGTGATTGTCTTTGTTCTATAACTTCTTAAATCATGACTCTTTGTCTCAGAACTTAGTTTAGAATTCATCTGGTCTGTAATGGCTTAATTTTTGAAATCTAGCTCTTCTTATCTCAAGGAATTTAACTAACCCTGGGGAATATATGTGAAAGGAAGGGAGATATACCACCAAGCAATCCTACAAAGATGTCTGGTTTGCTTTCAAAATGTTTAGCCTGCTATTTCACACCTGGTCTCAGACAGGGAGCATTTCTTAGTTTCATGAGAAGAGGAGAGTAATCACTAGCCCTCATTACAAAACTTCCAACCAATAATAGTTGTTCCCTATGCCTCAGCTCTGTAACTAATTATGTTGTCCTCAATCTCATGATGTCTCAGAATCTGTTCTATTCTTTTTTCTGTACTCCCCAAATCCTATAAAAGGGGTACTGTCCTTTAGCTCAGGTCTTTGGCATAAATGAATGAAAACCTCTTATCCATTTATTGGCAGGCAGCATACCTCTGTTAGCAAATGTTATATTACTTAGGGATTTGCCTCAGTTTGCCTTTTTTGTCAAATTGCACTCAAGAAAATCTCCATTTCCTTTGGCCAGTCTTCATTTTCTATGGTTTCTAGATTTTTCATAATCATGATCTTTATTCTTTGAATATTCTCTTCCCATAGTTTCTTTAATGTGTGCTTTCCAGAATGGCATATAATACTCCATATGCTCAACAAGGGAATTCAGCACTGTCATGATGAATGCTATGTACAGGGTACATTTCACCCCTTAAGGGTGAAATTCTCCAGATCAACACATTGATAAGTATAATGCTTATTACAGATAATCCCTGAACACTATAGAACCTTTTGAAAAATAATATAGAATTGGTGCAGCTAGGTCGCATAGTGGATAGAACACTGGCCCTGGAGTCAGGAGTACCTGAGTTCAAATCCAGCCTCACTTAATAATTATGTAGCTGTGTGGCCTTGGGCAAGTCACTTAACCCCATTTGCCTTGCAAAATCCTAAAAAAAATTATAGAATCACTCAAAAGTTATTGGCCAGGCAACATACATAGAAACAAAAGATATAGATGAAGAATGCATATTGACCACATTGTTGCATGTAGTTACACGAAATGGATTAACATAGTCAAGGAATTTTTCACGAGGTTGCCAGGCTACTGGTGAAGAGCCTCTATTAACCTCAAAAATAAACAAACTTAGACTATTGTCAGTTCAATACCTGAAGCCCTTCTAGAAATTTCATTGCATTGACACAGTTTTTGAGACCCCAGAGACACCTCCATACTACAATGTAAAATTATAGAAGGTTTGTATGGGATGATGATTTGGTCTTGATACAGGGGATAACCACTGATAATCAGTGCCCCACTGATACCCATGGAAAATAAGAACAAGAGAAAACATCCTAGTATATTGAGAAAACCTCCATTGGGAAAATTTATAAGAAAACATAGATGAGTCACAAAAGATTGGAAGGGATGTATATATTGTAATCTGCATCATTAGGTCTGGCGTAACTACATTAATGAGGTAACAAATCACAGATCCATTGAAGTATGGCATACTAATGCATGGGCATCATTTAATTATTCCAATTAGCTATGTGTATATGTATGTGTGTGTAAGAAAATAAATAAAAGGTTTAGCTTATAACCAAATGAAATAAAGTACAATGGATTCTTTGGGAAAATGCATAGTATTTTCAATAATCTCAAGGTATTCCCTTCTGCAAAAATATATCTTTTTAACTTTTTAATCTCTTGGAAATTATATTTGGTTATTAATCCTGGAAGAACAAAGTTTCAGTTGTAATAGGATTATATACTATTCAAATGGTAATGAAGAAGCACCTGGTGGACAGTAGAATATTCCCAGTGATGATTTGTGTAAAAAAAGTATAAAAGACATCATCAAGGATTTATATGATCAGAAGACTAATCATATGGTCAGATAGAGAGATGGCATATTAATGCTCAAAGTGTTTTATAGGTACCCATGAAAAAAATGGAAAAAATTAGAAAAAATCCTCTAATGCATTGAAGGAGGAGGGGTTCCTCTGTGGAAGACTTGGGTAAAAATCCCAAGAGATGAAAAGTGGGTTTCTCTCTGAATTATAAAATAAGTGCCTATAGAAATGAAATAACTAATTCATCAAGGTATTACTTCAAGATGGTGATGACAAATGATGATTTTTTAGTCATTAATCAATGTCCCTACCAGAGTCTGGTCTTTTGATTTTTGCATTTCCAATCCTTTGGGATTATTGTATATCCTATAATACACTGTAAAGAAAAAAATAGTTTAACTTTGAATAGTTATTTATAATAATAAAACTTAATTTCATATCACATCATCATCATAACCATGTTGAAAAGTAGGCAGGATATGAATTTTTAATTTCCATTTCACAAATGAGGAAACCAACATTTCCAGAAAGGTTATAAGGGACTTAATAAAAGTCACATAGCTAGCAATTCAGTCCAGGTCTTCTGATTCCAATTCCAAGACCTTTTATATTAAAACAGGGTATAGTAAAACATTGTTACATGTATTTTGCCCTTTCACCCATTTCACTGTAGGGGAATCATGGTGTCACCAAATGGAAACCATTGCACACTTGATAGACTCTGCTGCTTATCTCTTACAGGATCTCTGTTTTCACTCTGTTGATTTATAACTATCCCATTCTGCCCTCTCTCTGTACTCTCTGATTTCTTTCTGCTTTGGGATTAATAAAAAATCCTCGGAAGAGCTGCTTATCTTTCACAGGTATTGGATTTATAATAAAAATTGAATTTCATTTTGGAAGAGAAATGGAAGAACAGTTAGGCTGGGAGAAAAAGTAAGCACATGATAGTGTTGGAAGGGAAAACAGAAACCAAACAGGCATAAAGCTAGGCTGATGTGGACCTGTTCTTCATGCTCATTCCCATAAACATATAAAAAGTTATTATATTTCAGAATAGCATAATGAATATAAACCTATAGGCTTCCTTTTGACCCAGAGTTTAAATACAAAATGAGATGGAGCAGTGACTTTCTTACAGGTAGAAAGATTTCTTAACTGGCTTAGAAGGTGATATAATTAAGCTCTTGCAAAAAAATGTTGGTGTGACAGAAAGAGTACTGGATTCCAAGTCAAGAGACTTTAGTTCAAGCTGAGACTAAAATACTACTTTGCATTATAATCAATTCATCTAAGTGTTTTCTCAACTTGAAAATGGGAATGATAATGCATTTACTTCATAAAGGGTCTACAGAAATACTTTGTAAATTATAAATGTTAATATTAATGTGAACTTTTCAAAACAAAACACTAAAGACTACATCATAGTATAATAGATTTAAAGCTGAAAAAGAATTCAGAAGCTATCTAGGCTAACCATAAGATTTTTCATATGAGAGAACTGAGGCTCAAAGATGCTCAGTGACTTATATGAAGTCACACAAGTAGAGATCATCAGGCTTAGCATTTGAAATTAGATCTTCTGATTGCATTACAGTACTAGGTGAACCAATACACATTCCCCTATATCATGTTCAAAGCACTGGATATACTACAGATCTACTGGAGTATTAGGCTGTAACATTTAATATCTCTGATCCTCAGTTTCCCCTCAATAAAATAGAGGATGATAATAATATTGATTTTACTTATTTAATAGGGTTTTTATCAATGTTAAGTGAAATATTATAAGGAAAAGTCCTTTAAACAATTTTTATAGATGTCTTATAATATTGCTTTAAGAATTCTGATGCCAAAGAAAACTAAAATATAATGTTATATATTAAGTTCAATAACTGCATAATTTATATGAACTACACTAGAAACACAATGACAAAAGTGAAAGTCCATTGCCTTAAAAAACTTTAAATCTAGTCAGAGTAGACAACATGTACATATAAAGGCACATACAAAAGATGCAATCTTATTTGGGGAGGGAGAAGGTGTAGAAGATAGTACCAATGGTAGTTAAGTGATTCACCAAAGTCTGTATGTGAAAGGACATGTTTGAGCTAAGCTGTGAATAAGTCTAAATATTCTTAGAAGTGACTGTGAGGAGAGTGAGTTCTAGTCATGGGAGATAAAAATGTGAAAACAGGAAACTCAGTATAAGAAACAACAAGAAAGCTGGACTATGAGAAATAAAATATGGATTAAGACCTGGTTGTGAAGAGCTCTAAGAGATAAACAGGAGAGTTTTATTCTGATTCTTGAAGTGAGAGAATTCATTAGAATTTATTAAATAATGTAATGATGTACTGAGATTGGCACTTTTTTCAGTTTTTGCAAGGCAATGGGGTTTAGTGGCTTGCCCAAGTCCAAACAGTTAGGTAATTATTAAGTGGCTGAGGTCAGATTTGAACTCAGGTACTCCAGACTCCAGGGCCAGTGCTCTATTCACTGAGCCACCTAGCCGCCCTGAGATTGGTACTTTCACAGAAAATCATATTGAATCAGTTGTGTTGCAAATGGTTTAGAGTGGAAAGAAAATTGGGATAAAGAAATTAATCAAAAGGATGTTGGAATTTAGACCTGTTTGCTTCCATTTCCTTATCTATAAAACAAACTGGAGAAGGAAATGGCAAGCAACTCCAGGATCTACACCAATGAAAGTTCCGAGGTCCTGAAGAGTCAGACACAACTGAACAGCACAATAACAACAAAGATAATGGATGCGTTAATGGAAAGAGAATATCAGCTGTGTTTTACAGATAAAAACAATTTTAGTTACTTATTGGCTAGGAGAGATGAATGAGAACAAGGAATTCAATATTTTAAACTTGGTTGATTTAATGGATGATGTATTAAAAAAAGAGTAGGAGCTTTAGAAGAGAGGGTATTTTGGGGGGGTAGATCATTAACTGTGTTTTGAATATGCTGAGTATGAAATGTCTATGTAACAATGAGTTAAAAATGTCCAATATGAGATTGGTAAGGTTAAAAGCTCAGGGGAGTCAATAGAGCTACATAGAAAGAGATGGAAGGCATCAACATAAGGGCAATAATCATGGGAAGTGATGAGGTCCCCACGAGCATAGAGTAGGAATTTTTAATCTAGAATAACTTATTACATATGCATATATATATATACACATATGTGTCTGTGTATATGGATGTGTAATATATGTATGTATACATACATAATTGAATTTCAATATAGTCATCCTTTATAATCCAATGCATTTTATTTTATGCATTTAAAAACATTATTCTGAGAAGGGTTCCAAAAATTTTACCAGGGTGCTGAAAAGAACCATGACAAAAAATAATTAAGAATACTTGGTGTATTGAGAGAGAAGAGAAGATTGAATGTAACATAAATAAAGATCTACCTAACAAGATTGAGAAGTAGTCAAACAGGCATAAATAGAACTGAGAAAAGTCATAAAATCTCAGAGAAGAAAAAGTGAGCAGAGGAGAAGATGGTCAACAGTGTGGAGTGGGGCCTGAGGACAAGAAGGAGAACAGAGAAAAGACTAGCAGATTTAGAAATTTAAAAATCACTGATGATTATGAAGAAAGTCTTTTCAATTGAGTGATGAGGTCACAAGTAGATGGTGATGGATTAAAAAGTTCCATGAAGGGAGAGAAAAAGGAGGCAAGATTTGTGTGCAGGTTAAAAAGATGGTAAGGGGGGGAGTAACAAGATAGTAGTTTGAGAGTAAATAAACACAAGGAAATTTAAGAAGAGGTTAACAGGAAGAACCAGCAAAGGATGTCATTGTAAGTTGCACCTGATCTGAAGGTTGAAGAAAGTTTGAGACTTAAAGAAGGCATGTATTATATAGCCTGTATGAAGTCTCTGAGTTATTAAATATGATTTTTAATTCAGGGACCATAAAATAAGTCAAATGACTGGAATGCAGTTTATTAAAGAGGAAAATATGAAGTAACATAAAAACAGAGTTTGAAGTCAGATAGCAGAGGGCTTAAATGTCACATTTAGGAATTTTAATTTGATTTATAGGGAATAGGGACCCAGTGCAAGTTTTTTAAACAGGAGAGACATGGTCAGATCTGGGTCTTAGAAATATTAATTAAGCAGTGGTGAGCAGAGTAACTTAGGAGAGGAGAAAATTTGGAAGCAAAAAAGGAAAATTAAAGAGACTTTTGTGATATTCAAGGACAGAGGTGATGAGGTCCTAAAGTAATAACTGTGTGACTGAAGAAAGCAGAGTGGTACCAGGTGTGATGTAGAGATAGAATGAACAAGACTTGGCAACTAATTGCTTGATATTGGGGGGGGAGGGCGGTGTTCTGGGGAGAGGAAGAGAGTTAAGAATGATCCTGAAGGTACAGTCTCTGTGACTTGGTTAATGACAGTACCCTCAACAGAAATAGATATGTCCTAATTTTTTTAAAACAACACTATATATTTGAATTAAATATGTCATTCTTAGAAATATCTAGAAGAAACTAGTATGGGCATCTGAGATATTGCAGATTTGATTCCAGACCATTAACAATAAAGTAAATATCACAATAAAGCAAGTCACACAAATTTTTAGTTTCCCAGTTCATATAAAAGCTATATTTGTACAACACTGTAGTCTTTAAGTATGTAATAAAAATATACATAACTTAATTTTAAAAATACTTTATTTGGGGTGGCTAGGTTGTGCAGTGGATAGAGCACTGGCCTTGGAGTCAGCAGTACCTGAGTTCAAGTGCAACCTCAGACATTAAATAATACCTAGCCCTGTGGCCTTGGGCAAGCCACTTAACACCATTGCCTTGAAAAATCTAAAAATATATTAAATATCATTTGAACCTTCAGTAAGTCATAATATTTTTGCTGGTGAAAGATCTTGAGTAATGCTGACTGATTAGGGCTGTAGTTGTTGAAGGTTGGGATGGTTGTGGCAATTACATAAATTAAGGCAATGAAGTTTGCGGAATCTACTGATTCTTCCTTTCACTTGAACATCTAGAGGCCATTGTAGGATTGACTGGATTAATCTCAATACTGTTATGCCTCAAGGAATAGGGAGATCTGAGGAGAGGGAGAAAGATGGGATGAACAGCAAGTTGGTGGAGCAATCAGAACACACAAAATTTATTGATTATTCATTAAGTTCATTGTCTTATTTGGGCATAGTTCATGAAAACCCTAAACAATTATAGTTGTAACATCAAAGATCAAAGATCATATGATAACAAATAAAATAATAATGAAAATGTTTAAAATATTGCAGAAATTACCAAACAGTGGCAGTAGTCACACTATTGAAAAAAATGGTGCTAATAGGATTGTACAATGCAGGGTTGCCAAAAATTTGTAAGAAAATATCCACAAGTAAAGTGTGATAAAATGAGATATTTCTTTATAAAGAATTAATACCTCTTTCAATTTGTTTTTGGGGGGGATTGCTAGGCAATGGGGTTAAATGACTTGCCCAAGGCCACACAGCTAGGTAATTATTATGTGTCTGAGACTGGATTTGAACTCAGGTCCTCCTGACTTCAGGGCTGGTGCTCTATCCACTGTACCACCTAGCTGCCCCCTCTTTGAATTTCAAAATCAGACAACTGAAGATTTTGAAGACTAAGGTTGAGAGCCAGAGAAGAAGACAGATAAGGTAGGCAGCCAGGTGGGTCAGTAGATTTAATCCATGGGACATAGAATCAAATAGAAAAGACTTAAACTTCAATCATGCCTCAGAAATTTATTAGTTATGTGACCTTGGGCAAGATAACTTCTGTATGTCTCAGTTTCCTTATGTGTAATATGGGAACAGCATCTCCCTCTCAGATTTCTTATGAGGATCAACTGAGTTAGCATATGATAAAGCATTTTGGAAATTTTCAAGTGCTAGAGTGAGACAGAAACGAGATAGCAAAATATCAGTGCCTTTTCTCCCCCAATGAAGGAGTGTGAGAATTACTGGTAATTCAATAGGATGGTGAAGTTCAAAGAGTACTGACTTGGGGGAGAGAGTGCAGAGGTTATCAACTTAACTAATTGATCTTTTTTTTTTTTTTGCAAGACAAATGGGGTTAAGTGGCTTGCCCAAGGCCACACAGCTAGGTAATTATTAACTGTCTGAGATGGGATTTGAACCCAGGTACTCCTGACTCCAGGGCCGGTGCTTTATCCACTACACCACCTAGCTGACCCCTGAACTAAATGATCTTTGTACAAAACTTCCCCTTGCAAAACTTTTGTCTCTTCATCAAAAAAAATAAGCTATTAGGTAAAATAATCTTTAAACTAGATACTTAAAAAATTCAAATATGTGATTTAAATGTTACTATTTGAACTTATTTGTATTTTTTGTTTTGCCCATTAGTGACTTTTCATTTTGTTACAAAATTTAAGCAGCAAAAGTAAAATGAGTTTTTCCAAAACTTACCTACTGCTGAACAGTTTTCTCATGAAATGAATGATTAGGTAGCAATACCAATGAGATCAGAATTAATTTTCTCCTAATATTACATTCCACTCTATGAATTATGATTCTGCCTTTATAGTATGGGTACCATGGTACATAAATCATTCCTGCATCACCTAATTCTGATAAGAAAATGGAAAACATTGGGGAAAAAATGTTTTCTTATCTAATGAATTGTTCCATCATCTGCTAAAATAAAAATCCATAGTCATGTAGAAACAATCATTTATTCATGTTTGGACTCATATTTGCTAAGACTTCAAGTGGGCTTGTTTGAGCTCTGTCTCTTAGTATTGTTTAACATGGAACAGTTCTGCAGGAATACATGTGAGTCACACCAGTGCACATGAATGCAAGATTAGGCTCCCTGACAAATTGCGTGGGATCCACACACCATGTGTTTTGTCACTCCCGGAGAGAGTTGTTGATAAACACACTTGAATCAACAGACAGAGTTGGGAGAGGCCTTGAGGCAAACAAGATGTATAATTCCTGGCCTATAATCAGTGTGAATTACAGAGTTTGTCAAAGAAAATTCAACACATTAAAAAAAAAAACGTATTGGTCCTACAACCACCTAAAAATCTGACACATATTGAGAAGTTTTATTTGAAAACTATCTTAGATCCATCGCCTCTTTTGAAAATTATGGATCAGGTGTTCAGATTCTCTGTTGCTAGTGGCAGTTCCTGTCTATTAGTGTCATAGAAGGTTCAAGTTGAAAGGGGTCTTGAGGAGGTAATCCATTTTGCACTTAAAGAGAAACTTTGTCCTGGAGAGCAATAACAATTTTCTCAAGGTCACAAAGATACTGAGCGGCAAAGCTGAGATTTGAACCCTGATCTTGTGATTTATATATCTTCCAGCATTCTTTCTATTATGCCTGGCTGAAATGAAAAGGACATTTAAATTCATTAAATCCAACTCTTATTTTATAGAGAAGGGAATGAGATATAAGACCACTTGCATGAGTAACAGAGCCAGAATTTGTTTAGGATCTCTAAGCCCTTTCCTCTGTCTTGTGATATTTTCAATTCCATACAAGAAGGCATCCCATGTATTATCTCATACCTGTCATATTAACAATTTCACAGAAAAAGAAAATGATAAATGTTGGAAGGAATGTGGAAAATTGGGGACGTTAATGTACTGTTGGTACAGTTGTGAAATGATCCAACTATTCTAGAAAGCAATCTGGGACTATCACCAAAAGGCTATTAAACTGTGCATACCCTTTGATCCAACACTGCCCACAACTAGGACTGTATCTCAAATAAATCACAAAAAAGGGGAAACAATGTACAAAACAGATATACAAAAATATTCTTAACAACTTCTTGTGATGGCAAAGAATTGGAAATTGAGGGAATTCCCATCAATTGTGGAATGACTGAATAAGTCTTGAATTTAAGATATAATGGCATATCATATATAAGAAATAGTTTACACTGTAAACATGTTTATCAAAAATATGTACAATGCTAAACTGACTGCTCCTGAGGGGAGGGGAGGGGAGTGGGAAGGGAGGGTGGACAGAAATTTTGTAACTTAAAAATATAAATGTGCATATAGATGAAAAAAATGAAAAATGAAAAAGAATTAGTAATCACACAGATTTTAGAAAAACTTGGAAAGACTTACATGAACTGATGAACTGGGTGAAGTGAGCAAACCAGGAAAACATTGTACACAGTAATAGCAACATTGTGTGATGATCAACTATGATAGACTTAGCTCTTCTCAGAAATACACTGACCAAAAACAATTCTAAAAGACTTGTGTTGGAAAATGTCATCCACATCTAGAGAAAGAACTATGAATTTTCAATGCAGATCAAAGCATATTATTTTCATTTTTTAATTGCTTTTTTTTGTATTTTTCTTTCTCTCTGTTTTTCCCTTTTTGCTCTTATTCTTCATTCACAGCATGACTAATATGGAAATATGTGTGATATGATAGTGCATGTATAGCCTATATCAGATTACTTGCTATTTTAGGGCAGGGAGAGGAAAGGTTGGGACAGAGAAAACTATCTTTACATATAATTGATAAAAAAATAATTAAATTTTAAAAAGCCATTCCCTGAGGATTGGCAGTGTTACTTAGGGGAAATGCTCTTAAGTAGATATCCCAAATTAATAAGGGCCTTGCAATATTTCCCAAAAGCTTAAGACAAGTGAGAGTCATGGTATAAGATGAAAGGTTTGAGTATTCATTATTTTCTGCCCTTGAAATCTAATTTTGCTCCTCCTTTGAAGTTTCTCTATCACTCTATCTTAGTTCACTCATCTTCCCATTACCTTTTCTAACAATTGCTCTAAATGACCCACTCATCCTGAAATTTATTTTCTTCATGAGAAATACTAGAATCATATTTTCTACACAATAGTCAAACTCTACTGCTGACTATGTATATCACTGAAGGGGATTCTGAGTGTAAACTGCCTGTACAGGCAGCTTGAAGCTATATTCACTTTTTAGAGTGGTACTTTACCTTCCTCTGAAACAGGAAATTACTTGAGAGCCAGAGTAATGGAGAGTACTCAAATGTATTTATTTTTTAGTTCTATTTATTTTATTTTTCAATTTATTAAATAAAACCATAATTTACTTAAAATAGAATAAAAAAGAGATGATTGTACATGAAACTGCAAATCTACTATTCACAACTTGCTATTCCTTTTAAATATATAATAAAGTTATTATATAACTTTCTTTTTCCCCCTTTTTCCCCTTATATGCTCTTCCTTCCCCACCCTATCCTAGAGATGATTACCATTAGATATGAATTATGTATGTACATATGTCTCTCTATATACATACATACATACATAAACACATATACATATGTGTGTATGTAAAATTCTATAGATATGTCTATTACTCATTTTTTTCTTTGGATATAGATAGTGTCTTCTTTCATAGGTCCTTTCGTAGTCAAAATGACTTAGTCACTCCAAGTGCTCAAATGTTGAGTTAGGAGACCAGGGATTAGTTTCAGTTCTGCAATAAACTAATTATGTGACCTTGGGTCAGTTTACATATGCTAGATGGTGGTATAGAAGATAGAATGCTGAATGTAGATTAAGAGAAACCTTAGCATAAATTCTATCTAAAACACTGTATGAAGCAATTCACTCATTCTCTATCTGCCTTATTTTCCTCAACTGTAACAGAATAATAGCACCTACCCTTCAATGATGGGAGAATGAGATAATGTTTGTAAAGGTCTTTACAGTAAGACATCACTTATAAAAGGTATTACACCTAGAATTTGAGAGACCTAAGGGGCCATCTTCTCTAACCTTTTCATTTTAGATAAGGGTAATGGAGAGCTATGGAGGCATGTGACTTGACAAAGTTATGTAGGTAACATCAGAGATGGTATTTGTTCCATTTACTTTGACTCCAAAACTTGTTTTGTTTTGTTTTGTTTTCTACTCTATCACCCTTTATCTTTTGGGCTTCAATTTCTTTCTAGGCAAAATGAGAGTTGGAGAAGATGATCCCTAAAGCCCTTTCCAGTTCTATGGTTATATGTGCTTCTATAGTATTTGGATATATAACATTACCAAATTCAAATATTAAGATTCATATAATTTTCTTTCAGACCTCAAAGAGTAGTAATATCTCTCTAGGAGGTGAGATTTCACAATTCATCCAGCTTAAATTTAGTAAATGGAGGGTCAGTTGTGGTGGGACCAATACATTGTATAAGTTATGATGCTCAGCCTTAGCCTATTTGAGTGTCTGTATAAGGTGGGAGCAATCTGAAAATATCAATCACTTCTACACAGTTTAGATGACTACAAATTAGACAAACTAAATATTATGGTCCTGTATTTACCTGATTAATTCATATTATCTATCAGTTAACTAATAAACATTTATAAAGCACCTACTAGATGTCAGACACTATACTAAGCACCGAGGAAATGAAAAGAGGCAAAAGACAGATCCTGATCTCAGGGAGTTTAGAAATTAATGGGAGAGACAAAATGCAAAATACATACAGAGACACTAATTAGACAAAACACAAAGATGTGGGGCAATATTTTTTCTTTCTTCTCCTTTTCCATATATTTATCTTTATATATGATATCACTACTGCTGAAAATAGATGCCCCTTCATTTTAGCCCACTGGATTAATTCCCTGCATTCAAAGTTCAGATGCCCCTTTTAAAAAGGACTATTTCAATGTCTGTTCATATTGTGGGCTCTTGAAGCCAATGCCAGATAAACAAAAGCTCTGGCAAGTTCTACTAGGTTGGAAGAGGCACACAAAATTATAAAACCTCATGAGAAATAAAGTGAAATAAAAAAAATGTGCTTCAATCTGTGTTCTGATACCATCAGCTATATCTCTGGGGTAGATTTCACTTTTTATTATCAGTCCCTTAGAGAAGCTACTTCCATATTTTTCCACATTTGCTGTTGCTGACTGTAATCCCCTCCATCCATTTCCCCATTTATCATATTTTCTCTCTCCTTTCATTCTGTACCTCCTCAAAAATGTGCTATGGGGCAGCTGAGTGGCACCATGGATAAAGCACTGGCCCTGGGGCCAGGAAGCCCAAGTTTACATTCCACCCCCAGAGACCCAGCAACCACCCAGCCCCTTCCTCTGTGACAGGCCACCCAGTTCCACCACCTTATAAAAAGTAAAAAAGAAAATGTATTATATCTAATTATCCTCTCCCATAATCTACCCTCTCCTCTATTGCCTACATCCCCTGTCCCCTCCCCTTGTTCCCTTTCTCTCCTTTGTCTTCTAGATTTCTATACCCTTCTGAATTTGTATACTGTTTCCTCTTAGCCATTTCTGATGAGAATGAAGGCTCCCTCATTCCCCCCTCACCTTCCCTCCTTCCATATCATTTCAAAAGTTATTTCTTAAGTCTTTTATATGTAAAATCATAGTCCATTCTACCTGACTTTCTTTTTCTACCAATACATTTCCCTTTCACCCATGGACTCCATTTTTAAAATATATTATACCTTCAAATTCAGTTTCCTCTTGTTCTTTGTCTACATACATTACTTCTAACTGTTCTAATAAATGAGAAGGTTCATATGAATATTATCAGTATCATCTTCCCAAGCAGGAACACATGCAGTTCATTATCATTAAATCCCTTCATAATTTACCCTTCCTATCCACCCTCTCTATGCTTCACCTGAGTCCTGTACTTAAAGATCAAACTTTCTGTTCAGCTCTGGTTGTTTCAACAGGAACATTTGAAATTCCCCTGCTTCATTGAAAGTCCATCTTTTCACCTGGAAGAGAATGTTCAGTTTTGCTGGGAAATTGATTCTTGATTGCATTCCAAACTCTTTTGCTTTCTAGAATATTATATTCCAAGCTCTACAAGCCTTTAATGTGGATGCTGCTAAGTCCTGTGTGATCCTGACTGTAGTTCTATGATATCTGAATTGTGCCCTTCTGGTTGTTTGTATTATTTTCTCTTTGATTTGGGAGGTCTAGAACTTGCTATAATATTCCTGGAGGTTATAGGAAGAGAATGGTAGATTCTCTCAATTTCTGTTTTTCCCCTCTCCTTCTAGGATATCAGGGCAATTTTTCTGTAGAAATTCTCTAAAAATGAAGTCAAGATTCTTTTCCTGATCATGACTTTCAGGTAGTCCAATAAATCTTAAATTGTTTCTTGTGGATCTGATTTCCAGATTTGTTGTTTTTTCAGCGATCTTTTACATATGCTTCTAGTTTTTAATTCTTTTGTTGTTGAATAATTGTATCTTGATTCCTCACAAAATCATTGGCTTCCTTTAGTTCTATTCTACATTTGAAGCATTTGTTTTCCTCAGAGAGCTTTCTTATCTCCTTTTCCATCTGGACAATTCTATTTTTTATGACATTCCTTTCCTCATTAACTTTTTGGATTGTTTTATCCATTTGACCTAAATTGATTTTTAACATGTTGTTTTCATCAGCATTTTTTGGATCTCCTTGACTAAGCTGTTGACTTGGTTTTCATTTTTTTTCTGCATCTCCCTCATTTCTCTTCCCAATTTTTCCTCTACCTCCTTTACTTGATTTTCAAAATCTTTTTTGAGCTCTGTCATAGCCTGAGACCAACTTCTATTTTTCTTGGTCTTTATATGTAGAAGCTTGGCAACCTAGAATAAATTTAGAGAGATTTCCATTTCAAGTGAGTGACCTACACAGGATACTTACTGCACCAGTGTGAAGAGTATTTAGACCCTAGAAGGAGATAAAGGACATTTGAAGTTCTAGAGTATTTTATTTTATTTTATTTTATTTGGTTTTTGCAAGGCAGTAGAGTTAAGTGGCTTGCCCAAGGCCACACAGCTAGGTAATTATTAAGTGTCTGAGGTCGGACTTGAACTCAAGTACTTCTGACTCCAGGGCCAGTGCTTGATCCACTGCGCCACCTAACCACCCCTCTAGAGTATTTTAAATCAGCTGCCTTGGTGAAATGTTTCCCTAGAAGTGTGACTCAATACCATTACATTAGGTTCCACTTATTGCATGCCTACTCTTTCCATGGATACTTGTGACCAGATTTATGAGGAAGAGTATTTTATAGCTATTGTTCTTAAGATACCATCTGAATAACTGTCTTTACTTTGATCTAATTGTATTGAATTTTTATTCTTTGTTTCAATATACAAAGAATTATTTTCTATCCTTTACACCCTGCCCCCACAAAAAAATCAAAAAGAAAAAGAAAAGCAAACCCTTTGCAATGTAGAAGCAATAGCCTAACCATTAAGCCATAAAGGTTAGGTAAGTTTTTCCTTAAACAGTATTGATGCATTCCTCTAGACTTTTTCGGCTCAGGGGAATAAGGGAACAGATTATTAATCGTTCTCGTCATCTGAGTACAAAACAGTCAATAACTGGAGGAGCTCTGAGGAGTTTGGCTATCATGATGGGAGCTTGTTTCAGCTAAATCAACTCCAAGAATTCTTAATGACTTTTTTTTGTTTAATATTCTTCTCCAGTTAGAGCTAAGTAAATCTGCTTTATTTTTTAAACTCTTGAATGATCTTTGAATATCTCTTTTTTGTTATATTATCATCTAAATTACCAGGGGATTGGCCTGTTCTATCCCAAGCACCTTGTGACAACTGTGCTTCATCAACACTGTCCAAAAAACATAAATCTCATTCTGCCTTCTGAATCTACCCTCTCTCTGTAGGAAAGCAGGTAGCATGCTTCATCACCATTCTTCTGGAAATGTAATTGAGACTTGCATTGAACATAATCCTTGTCTTTTGAAGCTTTTTGTTTTTACAATGTTATTATTATTATTTTTTTAGATTTTTGCAAGGCAATGGGGTTAAGTGGCTTGCCAAGGCCACACAGCTAGGTAATTATTAAGTGTCTGAGGCCGGATTTGAACTCAGGTACTCCTGACTCCAGGGCTGGTGCTCTATCCACTGCGCCACCTAGCCACCCCTTTACAATATTATTATACTGGATAAATTATTCTCTTCCTTATACTTCATTTTGCATCAGTCCATCCAAGTCTTTCTAGGTTTCTCTGAATTATCTTTTCAATCCTTTCATAGAACACATTTCTTATAATATTCTGCTGATTCATATACCTTAAATTGTTCATTATTCTTCAGTTGAAGGGCAAATATAATTTTCAGTTTGTCATTACAAAAAAGATTGATTATCAGTATTTTGGTATATATGAATCTTATTTTTTTGTTCTCTTTAGGTATCAGTTTCATAGAGGTTCCATTTTGGGATTAATTAATTTTTAATAATTATTTTATTTAATAATTTAATTTAATTTATTAATAATTTAATAATTAATGTTTAATAATTTAATTTATTTAATAATTAATTAATTATTAATTTTGGGATAATAGTTTCAAATTGCTTTCCAAAGCTGCTGAATCATTTGATAGTTCTACCAGCAGTGCATTAATGTATTTTCCCATAGCTCTTTCAACATTTATCATTTTCCTGACAACTTTGCCAATCTCATGGGTGTGAGATAAAACCTGAAAGTTGCTTTAAATTTACATTTTTCCAATTAGTAGGGATTGGACAATTTTTTCATATGACTATTGATAACTTAAATTTCTTCTTAGAAAACTACTTATTCATTTGATAAAATGAGATGACATTTGTATAATGCTTTACAAAACTCAAAGTACTATAGCTATACAAAGCTAATTTACTGATTAGTTTTAGTTTGCCTATTTTCAATTAATCTGTACTGATCTATTTTTCCATTGGCAAAACTTCTCTTATATTCTTCCCTCTCCCCTTCCAAAGAGTCATCTCATATAATAAATTAAATATTATTTTTAAAAGAGAAGAAAAAATCTGCAAAGTCAACTATTTTATCAAAACTGCCTGAAGATGAATGCAGTTATACTTCCCATTACTCCAAAGAAATCTTAGATATATTCTTCAGAAGTGTATTGTTTGCAATTTTGCAACATTCATTTTTAATTATTTTGCTTCCATTTCCATTACTGCAGATATTATTTGACCAACAAATATGCTTTTCTTAATTTTTCTTCCTTTAATTTGTATTAATTCATGTTTTTCCCATGGTTCTCTATATTCATTTTGTTTAGCCATTCCTCAATTGAAGAGCATCTACTTTCTTTCTAATTATTTGCTACCACAAAAAAGACTAGTATAGATCTATTGAGGTATATAGTTCTGAGGGGCAAAAAATATGATCATTTATAGTATTTTATTTACACCATTTCAAATTGTTTTAGAATATATTTTATTTACCACAATATTTCCCAATCATATGTAAAATAATTTTTCATAATAATTTTTAAAATATTTGAGTTCCAAATTCTTTACCTCTCAGACCAACTCTTGACTGAGTGACATTTGCATTTCTCTTATCAATGATTTGGAGCTTTCTTTCTATGGGTATTAATAGCTTGTAAGTTTTTTGAGCACTGTTGTTTCATTTTCTTTGACTTTTACTCTCTTGGAGAATGACTTTTGATTATATATTTCTATCTCTGTTAGTTGTCTATATATTTTATATTCCATACAAATACCTTAGAAATATGATACAAATCTTTTCTCTCATTCTTAATCATGTTATTGTTTTGTGAGTAGATATTGTTAGAAAATATATATTGTCATATTTCAATCATGAATCAGGACACCTGGTTCATAATCCAATACTATCTCTTACTGTCTTGGAACCTTGGGAAAACTATTAATGCTGCTATTAATTATCCTTAGCTCCTCAATTATAAAATGGGGATAATAATATTTTTCCTATTTAACTTACAGGCTCTATATACATATATATATATACATATATATATATATATATATACATATATATATATATATCAAGCTAAAAAAATTATAAAACTTTAAAGTGGCTTAAAATATAAGAATTTATTTTCACACACACACACACACACACACACACACATACACACACACATATATATATATAAAATCACTGATATCTTTAGGCTCTTAATTTAGATGTACAATTTTGTATGTGTGCTGTATCCTTTCATAGCCATAACAAAATAGTACTGATCAACTACTTGACTATTCCCTCCAAACACTAGAATATCTTTTCCTCCACTGTACACAATTTATAACATATTATTTTGTACTGACTAATACACTGCAATGTAATTTTTCTCTCAAGTTTCTCTGTGTTTCCCCAAACATACAACAGGTCCCCACTGTCAGAAACTATGCCTTCTAATTCCTTTGAATTACCCAACAGGGCCTAGTATACTGTACTATACCTGAAAGGTCTTCACTAACAATATTAATAAGTTTTTATTTATTATTTTTCAACTCATAAACATACCAATAAATAATTGATGTATCAAACTTATTAAAAGTCAAACATCTACTGGTTCACTGAATATTTAAATTTGAAGCAGAAATTGATCATAGACCAAAGAAAGAATGACTTAGCAAGTTCAGACATGAATTTCTCTGCACGACTTTGTTACAGAACATGACTTTTGCACCTCACACAAACACAGACACACACACACACACACACACACACACACATTTTGTTTCAGCAGCAAATAGGCAAAACTGGTAGTTAGACTAAGTTAAGTGAGGTGATCATGAATTGGGTGTTACATAGTTGAAGTCAGAAGTGGGATTCAAATGATTCCCACTGTTTCAGTAGAACTGATACCTAATTTTATGTTGAATTTGGTTAAAATGGCATTTGTAATCAGGGTTCTCTGTAAGGTGGACACCTGGGCAGCTGCCTAATGTGAAAATCACAAATTTATATTCCTTACTCATTTTTTAAAGATCATCTGTGCAACAGTGTTTTCTAAGTGCCTAAAGTAAAGTTCATTCCATCCATAGGTGAAAAATAAATGTTGAAACTATGCTTGTAATATTTATTTATTTAAAACTCATTATACCTTTAATGAAATACATTTTAATTCACTCATTTTGTTGCTTCAGTAAACAAACATATAACATAAAGGAAAAAAGTACCAAACAACCAGGGGTGACAAGCTGTCATGCCCGAAATTCCCCTGGGATATGATTGTGCTATGTTCCCTGAATGGTGAAACCAATAAGGAGCTGGGACATAATTAACCAACAGAAATATAGATTTCAAGAATTATCTTATTGACCATATCAAAAGTAGAAGAAAAAGTTAGAATAGGTAGACTGAGTCTTGGTTCTGCATATGTTTCAACTTTGACTGCTGTGGCCCCATGACTGTTTTCACTCCATAAGGATATGTTTGCTTACTGTGAGTAATATATCATAATCCAGTTTTGTGTATCTCTTTTGTTGTTCTTATTTGAGTATTAAATACATGAAATATTTTGGTATATCTGTATTCTTTTTGTTTTTGTTTTTGTTTTGTTTTTTTGTTTTTGTAAGGCAATGGGGTTAAATGGCTTGCCTAAGGCCACACAGCTAGGTAATTATTGAGCGTCTGAGGTCAGATTTGAACTATGGTACTCCTGACTCCAGGGCAGATGCTCTATCCACTGTGCCACCTAGCTGCCCTATCTTTCTGTATTCTTAAATAGGTCATATTAGGGCAGAGAACCAGTTGTTAATTTATTGGAATCCTGTCATTTATTGAAGTATGATTTTTCTTTATCCATTATTATTGCTAAACTTGTTATGAATATGAGAAATTTTATGGGGCAGCTAGGTGGTACAGTGGATAGAGCACCGGCCCTGGAGTCAGGAGTACCTGAGTTCAAATCTGGCCTCAGACACTTAATTACCAAGCCACTTAACCCCATTGCCTTGCAAAAAAAACCTAAAAACAAAGCAAAATGAATATATAAATTTTTGTCTTCCTTGGCTCCCTAAAATAAGATAAAATCAATTATTTCAAAACTCTCAAGGCTCTCTGCTATTTTATTAAAATACTGTCATTAATAAATCTAAGCACAGAGACAACCTCATTCAATAACCCTATGATTATAAACATCAAATGGGATAAAAATCAAGAAGAGCATGTTCACCATAATTGTTTGCTACTTTCATGGAGAATGTCTTATAATGAGTCTGACTGAAAGAAAGATTTTCTATGAAGAGAAAAGGAGTCCTTCAAAATTCTCCTATTGGAAACTTAATTTGTTCTTTTTTAATATGTCCCAGAAAACTGTAGAACTTCTTCATTAAGATCTATGATCATTTGAAAAATATGTTTTAATAATCTAGGGAAAAAATAATGATAGTGGGATGTAGGGTATATTCAAGGAAGACTAGTGTCTTAGTGTGAGGGCTGCTAAGCCCTCTTCAAAGCTGCTTTTCACCTTTGATGTCCACCTGAGCCACCTAACTCTCGCCTGTGGCTCCAGTAAGCTATAGTATGCAGCTCAGCCATAACCCAGTAAACTGTTTCAGTTGAGGATAACCAAGGGAATCTCAAGGTTATCAGTGAATGGTGGAGGGTGTCTACCCCAAGCATGTGTAGTCTTACATTGGTGGAATGGGTGGAGGAAAACAATTCATTTCAATGGAGCTGTTTGAAGCAGATAATAAGGAGCACTTAGAGCCTGGTTAGATGTCAAAGACACCAAAGTCATCTGCCAGGTGTCTTGACTCTCTTGCTAAGTTGGATCCATATTGCAGCCCTGAGTGAAACAAGGATGGCAAATGAAGGTCAGTTGACTGAAATCAGAACTAGATACACATTTTTCTAGAGTGGTCACACTGAAGGTGAACTCTGAGAAGCTGAGTTAGATGTTGCAACCAAAACTAATCTAGTCAGCATTCTTAAATGCCTACCAAAAGGAATGAATGACAGGCTCATGGCAATGAGATTGTCATTCCAGGAAAATGTCATGTCACCACCATGGGTGCCTATGTTCCTACCATGATGAATACTGATGAAGTTAAAGAAAAATTTTATGAAGACCTAGAGACCCTTATCATCAATGTACTAGAGGAGAACATGCTTATAATTAATGCTAGAATAGACTCAGATTACCAGACATGGCAGGGAGTCTTTGGGAGGAATTGAACTGGAAACTGAAAAAGGAATGGTCACCTTCTACTGAAGACTTGTGCATCTCATGACCCTCTCATCACAAATACTGTCTTCCATTTATCTAAACACAATAAAAAGACTTCTGGGGCAGAGCCAAAATTGTGGCATGAAGCTCAAATGCTCCCTTAGCTTTTCCCTACCAAAGATAAATGGAGCCTCTACTCTGACATTCAAACTACAGATCCCATCAAGAAAAAGAGAAGATTCAAAGAAGTTTTCAACTGTAGACATCGTGGAAGATCTTCAGTGAAGAGCTATCTCTTTGGGGGGGGGGGGGGAAGTGGAAGTAAAGCCCAGGAGGCAGTAGAGTGGGAAAACAAGCAGAGGACCTTTAACCACAGTATAATCCAGGTCCCTACAGTGCAATAACAGCAAGTCCTGGAAGCTAGATAACAAGCCAGAAAGTGAACTCCAGCCCCAAACCAAGTCTGAACCCTGAGAAAAGCAGGGTAAAAGAGAGGACTGGGTGGGGAACAAACCATTGTTAAGTTAGAATTTGGACATAAAGTAGGGAAAAAAACCTCCTTAAAGGCAAGGCCTGAACTGCATAGGTAACATCTTGGCCAATGGCAAGCTAGGGATCAGATCTCAGCCTGAGTCAAAAAAATTAGCAATAAAGGAAAAAAAAACTTGGATCTATACTCCCTGTACCCCAGGAGCAGAGCTAAAACAGCAAAGATGAACAAATAAGCTAAAAGAACACTCACTCTACAAAACTTTACAAAGATGACAGCAATGTCATGTCTGAAGAAGAAAGCAGTGAAAAGTCACTCATGGGCAAGTATCAAAATAGTCTACAAATTGCATCCAAATACAAAAGCTCATTGAAGAGCTTAAAAAAAAAATTAAAAACCAAAGAAGAGAGGAAGAAGAAAAAGGAAAAAAGGAAATGAAAGTCATGTAGGAAAATTATGAAAAATTGGTCAAAGAAATCAACTCCATTAAAAGTAAAAATAACCAACTAGAAAAGGAAACACAGAAACTAATCAAAGAAAATAAAACCATAAAATTAGTTTTGAACAAATAGAAACCAATGAATCAACAAGATTACAAGATTATATCAAACAAAATAAAAAGGCTAAAAAATTTGAAGAAAATGTAAAGTACCTTTTAGGGAAGCCCAATGACATACAAAATAGATCCAGGAGAGACAATCTACAAATCATCAAACTTCTAGAAATCCTGGATCAAGGAAAGGACTTGGAAAACATAATGCAGGAAATAATAAGGGGAAATAATCCATATCTACTAGAACAAGATAACAATATAACCATTGAAATGATCCACAGATGGGGTGGCTAGGTGGCACAGTGGATAGAGTACCAGCCCTAGAGTCAGGAGAACCTGAGTTTGGATTCAGCCTCAGACACTTAATAATTACCTAACTGTGTGGCCTGGGGCAAGCCACTTAACCCCATTGCCTTACAAAAACCTAAAACAAAAGAAGTAATCCACAGAACCCCTCCAGAAAGAGACTCCAGGATAAAAATTCCAATGGCTGTAATAGTCAGATTCCAAATAAAGGAGAAAATCTTGCAAGCAGCAAAAAGAAAAAAATTCAAATATAAAAGAAACAGAATCAGACTCACACAGGACTTATCAGACTCAGTATTGAAAGATCAGAAGACATGGAATACCATATTTTGGAAATCAAAGGACCTGGGATTATAACTCAGAATGCACTACCCTTCAAAATTCAGCATATACTTTCAGGGGAAAAAATGGATTTCAAAGAAATAGAGGACTTCAAGAATTTCCTGACACAAAGACCAGAACTGAACAAAGAATTCAATTGCCAAATACACAACTCAAGAGTTGCAAAAAAAAAAAAAAAGGTAAATGAAAAGGGGAAGGAAAAAAACAAAACAAAACAAAACAGATGTTGGTCAAGACTATCGAATTGTATACAACTTAAAAGGGAAGATGTAACATTTCCAATTCTTCAGAACTTCTCAGGATAATTAAGGGGCAGAATATAGTTGAAGTGAATGAATCTAAAGAATATAGGTATAATTGGGTCATCTCTCAATTGAAGAGGTCCAAGATGACATCTCTATTTTTGAGACAAAAAGCACTGAAGAAAAGCAAGGGTGTTAACTATCAAAAAATATATGTGAAGGCAGTAAACTTGAAGCATTTCCAATAAAATCAGGGGTGAAACAAGGAAGCCTATTATCACCATTACTATTCAAAATAGTATTAGAAATGTTAACTGTTGCAATAAGAGAAGAAAAAGAAATTGAAGGAATCAGAACTGGTAATGAGGAAGCAAAACTTTCATTCTTTAGAGTTGATATGATGGTATACCTAGAGAACCCAAGAAAATCATCTTAAAAATTCCTTGAAAAAAATTAACAAATTCAACAAATTAGCAGGATATAAAATTAACCCACATAAATCATTAACATTTCTATATATGAACAACAAAGCCCAAGAGCAAGAGAGAGAAAGACAAATTCCATTTAAAATAACTATAGTTGGCGTTAAATACTTGGGAAGCTACCTCCCAAGACAAACTGAGAAATCATATGAGCACAATTATAAAACACTCATCCAAATTAAGTCAGATCTAAATAACTGAAAAAAATGTCAAATGCTCATGGGTAGGTTGAGATAAAATAATAAAAATGACAATTCTACCCAAATTAAATTACTTATTTGGTGCCATACCAATCAAACTATCAAATAACTACTTTACTGAGCTAGAAAAAAATAGGAAATAAAATTCATCTGGAGCAACAAAAGAGCAAGAATAGCAAGGGAACTGATAAAAAAATGAAATGTAAGGTGGCTCTATCAGATCTGAAAATATAATATAAAGCAGCAATCATCAAAACTGCCTGGTACTGGTTAAGAAATACAATAATGGATGAGTGGATTAGGAGAGTTTCAAAAGAAACTGCAGGAGCTATCCGAAACCATCAACAAGCATATATGCAATGCAGATACACTAGAGGCATACCCAATAAGATCACTGGTGAAACAAGGATGCCCATTATCATCACTACTATTCAATATCATATTAGATATATTAGCTTCTGCAATAAGAGAAGAAAAAGACATTGAAGGAATTAGAATTAGGAAGGAAGAGACAAAACTCTCACTCTTTACAGAAGACATAATGATATAACTAGAGAATCCCAAAAATTCATCTAAAAAACTACTAGAAATAATTAGCAACTTTAGCAAAGTTGCAGGATATAAAATAAACCCTCATAAATCCTCAACATTTCTATATATGACTAGCAAGATACAGCAGAAAGAACTAGATAGAGAAATCCCATTCAAAGTAACTTCAGTCAATAAAAAATACTTGGGAGTCTATCTGCCAAGGCAAACTCAGAATTTTTTGAAAACAATTACAAAACACTTCTCACACAAATAAAGTTAGATTTAAATAACAGGGCAAATATCAACTGCTCAAGGATAACATAATAAAAATGACAATTCTACATAAATTAAACTATTTAGTGCCCTACCAATCAAAATTCCAAAAAAAATTACTTTAATGAGTTAGAAAAATTGTGAGTAAATTCATATGGAGAGGGGCAGCTAGGTGGTGCAGTGGATAGAACACCGACCTTGGAGTCAGGAGTTCCTGAGTTCAAATCCAGCCTCAGACACTTAATAATTACCTAGCTGTGTGGGCAAGCCACTTCACCCCATTTGCCTTCCAAAAAAAAAAAACCCTAAAAAAATTCATATGGAGAAATAAAAAGTTGAAAATTTACAGGGATTTAATTTTTAAAAGTGCAAAAGAAAGTAGCTTAGTCCTACCAGATCTCAAATTATATTATAAAGCATCAGTCATCAAAACTGTCTGGTATTGGCTATGAAATAGAGTGATGGACCAGTGGAATACACTAGGTGCAATAACAGGAAATAATTATAGTAATTTGCTGTTTGATAAATCCAAAGAGTCCAGCTTTGGGGATAAAAACTCTCTTTGATAAAAACTATTTGGAAAATTGGAAATTAGTATGGCAGAAACTTGGATTAGACCAACACCTCACACCCTATACCAAGATAAGATCAAAAGAGATACAGGATTTAGACATAAAAAGCAATATTATAAGCAAACTAGGAGATCAAGGAATAGTTTACCTGTCAGATCTATGGAAAGGGAAGCAGTTTATGATCAAGGAAGAAATGGAAAACATCATTAAAAACAAACTAGACAACTTTGATCACATTAAATTTAAAAGGTTTTGCACAAACAAATCCATTCTAATCAAGATCAAAAGAAATGTAGTAAATTGGGGAGCAATTTTTACAATTAGTATTTCTGGCAAAGGACTCATTTCTAAAATATACAGAGACCTGAGTCAATTTACAAAAAAACAAACCATTCCCCAATTGAGAAATGGCAAAGGATATGCAAAGGCAATTTACCAATGAGGAAATCAAAATGATCAATAGTCATATGAGAAATTGCTTTAAATCACTACCTATTAGAGAAATGCAAATTAAAACATCTCTGAGGTATCACCTCACAACTCAGACTGGCCAATATGACCAGAAAGGACAATGATCAATGTTGGATAGGACGTGGGATATATGAGACACTAAAGCATTGTTGGTGGAGCCGTGAACTCATTCAGCCTTTCTAGAGAGCAATTTGGAATTATACCCAAAGGGCAACAAAAATGTGCATACCCTTCGATCCAGCAATACCACAACTGGTTCTATGCCCTGAAGAGATGATGAAAAAGGGCAAAAACATCACTTGTACAAAAATATTCATAGCAGCCCTGTTTATGGTAGCAAAGAATTGGTAATTGAGTGAATCTCCACCAATTGACGAATAGCTGAACAAACTGTGGTATATGTATGTTATGTTCTATTGTTTTATTAGAAACCCAGGGGGAAGCAATTCAGGAAAGCCTGGAAGGGTTTGCATGAACTGATGCTGAATGGGATGAGCAGAAACTGAAGAACACCATACACTCTAACAGTAACATGGGGGTGATGATCAAACTTAATGGACTTGCTCACTCCATCAGTGCAACAATCAGGCACAATTTTGGGATATCTACAATGAAGAATACCATATGTATCCAGAGAAAGAATTGTAGAGTTTAAACAAAGACCAAAGACTACTACCTTTAATTTAACAAAAAGGAAGACCTTATCTTATGTCATTTTGCTATCTCTTGTACTTTATTTTTTACCTTAAGGGGATGATTTCTCTCTCATCTCATTCAACTTAGACTAATGTATACCAATGTAAAGACTAACAGATTGCCTTCTATTGGGATGGGGGGAGGGAAGCAAGATTAGAGGAAAAATGGTAAAATTAAAAAAGAAACTGCAGTAAATGACTAGACAAATCTACTATTTGACAATCTACTATCTGACAAACAGCTTCTGGGATAAGAACTCACTATTTGACAAAGATTACTGATAAAACTGGAAAATAGTATAGCAAAAAACTGGGCATAGAGTCACATCTTACACCCTATGCCAACATAAGGTCAAAATGGGTACAGAATTTAGACATAAAGAATGATACCATAAAAACATTAATAGATCAAAAATTATCTATCTGATCTATGGAAAGGGAATAAATTTATGACCAAACAAGAATTAGAGCACATTACAAATGGAAAAATGAATGATTTTGACTATATTAAATTAAAAAGGTTTTGCCCTAATAAAATCAATGTTGCTGGGGTGGCTAGGTGGTGTAGTGAAAAAAGCACCGTCCTGGAGTCAGGAGTACTTGGGTTTAAATCCACTCTCAGACACTTAATAATTACCTAGCTGTGTGGCCTTAGCCAAGCCACTTAACCCCGTTTGCCTTGCAAAAACCTAAAAAAAAATCAATGTTGCCAAAATTAGAAGGAAAGCAGAAAGCTGGGAAACAATTTTCATAACTAGGAGTTCTGATAAAGGTTTCATTTCTAAAATATATAGAGAATTTCATCAAATTTATAAGGCAACAAGTTATTCCCCAATTGATAAATGGTTAAAGGATCTGAACAGACAGTTTTCAAATGAAGAAATTAAAGCTATATATAATCATATGAAAAAATGTTCTAAATCACTATTGATTAGAGAAATTCAAATTAAAGCAACAATGAGAGAGGGCAGCTAGGTGGCACAATGGTTTGAGCACTGGCCCTGGAGTCAGGAGGACCTGAGTTCAAATCCAACCTCAGACACTTAATTACCTAGCTATGTGACTTTGGGCAAGTCTCTTAACCCCATTGTCTTGCAAAAACCAAACAACAACAACAACAACAACAGCAACAACAATGAGGTATCATCTCACACTTATTAGATTAGCCAAGATGAGAAACAGGGAAGATTGGAGAGAATGTGGGAGGATTGGGACATTGATCCATTGTGTAGTTGTGAAGGAATCCAACCTTTCTGGAGAGCAATATGGAACTATGCCTAGGGAGCAATAAAACTGTTTATGCCCTTTGATCTAGAAATTCCAATTCTA
Organism: Macrotis lagotis; assembly: GCF_037893015.1. Taxonomy (NCBI): domain Eukaryota; kingdom Metazoa; phylum Chordata; class Mammalia; order Peramelemorphia; family Peramelidae; genus Macrotis; species Macrotis lagotis. The sequence goes on from NC_133661.1 coordinate 123,042,724, forward strand.
GGTCTATATCCAGAAGAAATTATAAAAACTGTGAAGAATACTATATGTTCCAAAATATTCATTTTTTGTAGTGGCAAATAATTGGAAATTGCAGGGATGTCCAAAAACTGTGGAATGGCTAAACAAGTTATGATACATGAATATTATGGAATACTATTGTTCTATAAGAAACCATGAATGGTCTGACTCTAGAGGAGTATGGAATGACTTACAGGGTCTGTTGCAGAGTGAAGGGAGTGCAAGAGAATAATGTACAGATCAACAATAATATTATGAGATGAACAACCTCTCAGCAGTCCAGTGAGCTAGAACAACTATATTAGACTGGCTATGGATCATATTATCCCTAACCAGAGTAAGAAAAAGAAAACAAGACAAAAACATACCCTTCTGAATCTGGTGAACACTTTATAAAAAATTATCTCATGTATCTCTTTCCCTTAATCGTAATTACTCATGCCCAAAATTGCCAATTTGTAAACATGTTTATTGATGAGGGGAAGGGAGTGGAAAGGGAGGGTGGGGGGAAATTTTATAACTTGGAAAGATTCGTATGCATATGTATGGAAATAAATAAATAAGTTATAAAAAAATAAATGCAATAAATCTTCCTGTATAGACCCTAGTAGTAAATATTGGCATCTAATAGATTATGTGATTGTAAGAAGGGACAGACAGGATGTCAGTGATAGACAGATGCAATGCATGCTGCAGAGTGCTGAACTGATTACAGACTCATCCTTTTTAAGCTAAATATTCACATTCAACCAAAGCAGCAGGCCCAAGGCAAAATGAATACTGGAAGAATTAATGTCAAGAAATTAGAGTGTCTCTCTTAGCAGGAATAGTTTGTTACCTTGGAGGAAAAACTGAGCCAAAACACAGTTGGCAACAGTGGTGCAGAAAAAGAGTGAACAACTTTAAGAGATTTAGTGTACAGCCCTGCATTTGCTCATCTGGGTCAGAACAGTTGTGAACACCAAGACTGGTTTGATGAAAATGATGGGGAAATACAGAAACTACTATATGAAAAATGATAACTCCACATGGTTTACCAGCAGGATAGTGCATTCATTTCTAGGAAGGCAGCATTTAATTCCATCAAAAGTGAAGTACAAGCAAACCTTAGAGAGATGCAATACTCTTGGCTCAGTAAGAAGGCAGATGAAATTCAATTTTATGCAGATAGTAAGAAACCAAAATGCTTTTATGATGCCATGAAGGCTATTTATGGGCCAAAGATATATGGTACATCTCAAATTCTCAGTGCTGATGGATAAGGACATGATCCTAGAGAGATGTTCTGAACATTTCTGTATTGTTCTTAACATATCTTCTTTAATCAATGCATAAGTCATTGATATTTTACCTCAAGTTGAAGTCTATCAGTCCCTAGCTGAAGTTTCTACTGAAGAAGAGGTTTTGAATGCCATTAGGCTCCTTTCAAGTCCCAAAACTCTTGGTGTTGATTCTATTCCAGCTGAGATCTACAATGTGGGGGATCCATTACTCATCCAAAAACTGATTGAAATTTTGCAGATTATATTGCACGAAGAGGTTTCCCCTCAAGAATTCAAGGATGCCTCCCTCCATTGTCCATCTCTATAAAGGTAAAGGGAATAGATTGTAATGTGACAATCACAGGGGTATTTCTCTAAGATACTTGCCAGAATTGTTCTCAATAGGCTGGTCCTTCACCTGGAAGATGGTCACCTCTTTGATAGCTGGTGTGGCTTCAGAAAGGGTAAAGGAACAATCAGTCAATATGGATGTTTACTGCTCAATAACTCCAGGAAAAATTCCAGGAACAGAACAGAGATCTATATACAACATTTATAGATCTGATCAGGCCTTTGATACCAGCAGTCCTGAGAGCTTAGGGAAAATTATGTCAAAATTTGGTTGCCTGAAGAAGTTCATTAGTATTATGTCAATGTCTTGCCCAGGTTATGGATAGTGGACGATGTTCTTGAGACTTCCAAGTCACCAGTGGAGTGAAACAAAGATGTGTCCTTGCTCCCATGCTTTCTAGCATGATATTTTCAGCCACACTTTCAAATGCCTCCTCTGAGGATAAACATGGCCTCAAGGTCAGCTTCTGCAATGATGGCAAATTCTTTAACATGAAAAGACTACAAGCCAAGATCAAAGTAGAGGGAATGTTGGTGCATGATCTTCTGTTTGCAGAGGATTGTAACCTCTGAAGCTGAGCTGCAACAAAGTATGAATTGATTCTCTGCTGCTTTTGCTAATTTTGGTCTAACAATTAACATCAAGAAAACACAGGTGCTCCATCAGCTAGCACCACAACATCTGTATGTGAAACTATGGATTACAGCAGAAGGTACTGTGAGTACTGTGGTCAAGTTCGCTTACCTTGACAGTGTCCTTTGCATGGAAGTACACATTGACAATAAGGTTGATACTTGCATTGCCAGAGTTAGCTTAGTATTTGGGAGACTGAAAGAAAGTGTGGGAAAGAAGAGGTATTAGACTGACTACCAAATTGAAAGAAGGAAGGAAAGAAGGAAGGGAGGGAGGGAGGGAAGAAGGGAGGGAAGAAGAGTGAGGGAGGGAGGAAGGAAGAGGAAGGAAGAGAGGAAGGGAGGGAGGGAGGAAGAAAGGGAGGGAGGAAGAAAATACCTTCAATTTGTACCAGGAGTTCATCAGGATTCTCTCTCTGAAGGTGCGTGACATTTTTCATCATGAGTCCTTTGGAATTGTCTTTGAGCATTGTGTTGATCAGAGTAGCTGAGTCTTTCACAGTTTATCATAGTTACAGCACAGCTCTTGCTGTGTACAATGATCTCTCAGACACTCTTACTTCACTTTGCATCATTTCACATAGGACTTGCCTTGGTCATTTTCCCCTTGAAATCAACCTTCCTCATCATATCTTATAGCACAATATTATTCCATTCACAATCATCTGTCATAAATTATTTAGCCATTCCCCAAATGATGAATATACTCTCAATTTCTATACTCTCAATTGTATAAACATTTTATATAGTATTATATAATTGTTATATTATTTATGTGTAATATTATTTAAATATTCCTTTCCATTTTCTTTTATCTCATTGGGATTCAAACATTGTAGTGATATTTCTGGATCAAAGGATATGCAAAATTTTATAGCCTTTTGGGCATAGTTTCAAGTTGTTCTACAGAATGCTTAGACTAGTTCTAAACAACTATTTTTTTCTCATCTCTTACAGCATCTGCCATTTCTGACAGGTGTAAAGTGATATCATATAGTTGTTTTAAATTGTATTCCTGTAACTGAAAGTGATGTAGAGTATTTTCTTATATTTCTCATAATTAGTTGGATTTCTTCTTCTGAAACCATTTTAAATCCCCTGGCTACTTATAAATTGGGAAATGGATCTTATTATGACATTTTTTCACTTACTAGTATTATATTTTTTCAAATATATATAAAGATAGTTTTCAACATTCATTTAGGCAAAATGTTGAGCTCCAAATATTTTTCCTCCCTCCCTACTCCCAAAGACAGTATATGACTTTGCATGTACCATCATATTAAACATGTTTCTATGTTAGTCATATTATGAAAGAAGAATCAGAATAAAAGAGAAAAATTATGAGAAAGATAAAACAGATTTTTTAAAAAGTGAAAATAGCATGCTTCATTCGGTATTCAGTCTCCATAGTTCTTTCTCTGAATGTGGATGGTATTTTATATCACATGTCTTTTGGGATTGTCTTTGATCACTGATTTACTGAGAGGAGCTAAGTGTATCATAACTGATCATCATACAAAGTTGTTGCTGCCTACAATGTTTTCCTCTTTCTGCTAACTTTATTCAGCATCACTTCATCTAAGTCTTTACAGGATTTTTGGAGATCTGCCTTCTCATCATTTCTTATAGAGCTATATTATTTCATTACATTCATATACTACAAATTATTCAGTCATTCCATCATTGATAGCCATCCCCTCAATCTCTTATTCTTTGTCACCACAAAAATATCTGCTATTTTTGTTGTTCATGTGGGTCTTTTTACTTTTTTTATGATCTTTTGGGGATAAAGATGTAGCATTTGTATTGCTGGATCAAAAAGGATGCATAGTTTTATAGTCCTTTGGCATAACTCCAAATTATTCTCCAGAATGGTTAGATTACTTAATAACTCCACCAACAGTGTATTAATGTCTCATTTTCCCCCATATTCTCTCCGACATTTATCATTTTCCTTTTGCATCATACTAGCTAATCTAAATTAAAAAGGGCTGTTTTAATTTAAATTTCTCTAATTAGTAATTTGAAGAATTTTTTCTTAATGACTATAAATAGCTTTAATTTCTTCTTTTGAAAAGTACCTATTTATATCCTTTGACCATTTTTCAATTCTGGAATGACTAGCATCCTTATAAATTTGACTCATTTTTCTATATAATTGAGAAATGGGTCCTTTATCAGAAATAATGACTGTAAAAACTGTCACCCAATTTTCTGCTTTCCTTTTAATATTGATTGCATTGGTTTTGTTTGAGCAAAACCTTTTTAAGTTAGTGTGATCAAAATTATCCATTTTGCATTTTATAATGTTCTCTATCTTTTGCTTGATTATAAATCATTCCTTGCTCTCATAATTGGCTTATGGTTATGGTATCACCCTTTATGTCTACAAATTCTGAAGTCACTTTGGAATAGGGCATTATTTTTTATAAATTTGCCTCACCTCCTATATATTTGAGAAATAAAACCATTATAAAAAGGCCAAAAATATTATCTTATTACATATTTTATCTTTAAGATAAACAGTTTTCTTAACTATTTTTTCAAGTTGATATTTTATTTTATTTTTCCAATTAAATGTTATAAAAGTTTTTCAACTTTCATCCACATGCATATGCATAATTTTAAGCTACATAATATTCTTCCACCCTCCCTTCCCACCCCTCTCCCCTCAGTAGTGTATAGTTTGATGAATATTGTACATCCACATTTGTGTATAACATATTTACAGATTAGTCATTTTCTGTATGAAGAATTAGGACTAAGGGAAAAGAAAGAAAACCATACGATAGGAAAGAAAAGCATAGAAGAAATTTTTAAAAAGTGAAGGCATATGGGGCGGCTAGGTGGCATAGTGGATAAAGCACAGGCCTTGGAGTCAGGAGTACCTGACTCCACCTGACAGATCCGGTCTCAGACACTTAATAATTACCTAGCTGCCTGGCCTTGGGCAAGCCACTTAACCCCATTTGCCTTGAAAAAAAAAAAACCTTAAAAAAAAAAGTGAAGGCAGTATTCATTCATACTCCACAAGTATTTTTTGTTTTTTTGTTTTGTTTTGTTTTTCTTCCTCTCGATTTCAATAGCATTGTCCACAGCAGGTCTCCTAGGGTCATCCTAGTTCTCTGAAATGCTAAGAGGAGCTGCACTCATCAAGGTTTGATCAACTCATAATGTTGTTGTCCACGTGTACAATGTCCTCTTGGTTCTGATCCCTTTGCTCAGCATTAGTTCTTGTAATTAATTCCATGCTTCTCTAGACTTAGACCATTCATGGTTTCTTATAGAACAATAGTACTCCATAACATTCAAATACCATAATTTATTTAGTCATTCTCCAATTAATGGGTATCCCCTCAATTTCCAATTCTTTGCCACTACAAAAAGAGCTACTTTGAATATTTTGAAATGTGGTATTTTTCTCATTTTTTATGATTTCTTCTGAATAAAGACTTAGTGTAAGTATTGCTAGGTCAAAGGGTATGATCAGTTTTATTGTTCTTTGGGCATAGTTTCATATTACTCTACAGAATGATTGTAGTAGTGTTACAAAAATGCATTCATGGATCAATCTTCCCACATCCTCTCCAACATTGAGCATTTTTCCTTTTGGTCATCCTAGCAAATCTGTGAGGCAGAAACTCATAGTTTTTTCATTTGTATTTCTCCAATCAGTAAATCAGTAATGCTTTGGAGCATTGTTTTTTTTTTTTTGTTTGTTTGTTTGTTTGCTTTTGGAAGGCAGTGGGGTTAGGTGACTTGCCCATGGTCTCACAGCTAGGCAATTTTTTAAGTGTCTCAGGTCAAATTTGAAGTCCTCTTCAGGGCCAGTGGTCTATCCACTGCACCACCTGGCTGCCTCTGAAGCATTTTTTCATATGATTACATATAGCTTTAATTTCTTCATTTGAATACTGTCTGTTCGGATCCTTAGGTTTTTGTCAATTGGGGAATGACTTGTAATGTTATAAATTTGATATGATTCTTTATACATTTTGGAAATTAGAACTTTATCAGGAGCCCTGGCTGTGAAAATTATTTCCCAGCTTTCTGTTTTCCTTCCAATTTTGGCAGCATTAGTTTTATTAGTGCAAAAACTTTAAAATTTAATACATCTATTTTGCAATTTATACTGTACTGTATTTCATGTTTGGTCATAAACTTCTCCCCTTTCCATAGATCTGACAGATAGAGTATTTCTTGACTGTTAATTGATCTATAGATATCACACTTTATATTTAAATCCTGTACTTTTTGATCTAATTTTGGTATAGAGTGTGAGATGTGGGTCTATGCCTAGTTTTTGCCATCCTAGTCTCCAGTTTTCCCAACAATTTTTGTCAAATAGTGAGTTCTTATCCCAGAAGCTAATGTCTTTGAGTTTGTCAAACAGTAGATTACTGTAATCATTTACTAGTATTTCTTTTGAACCTGCCTAATCCACTGATCCATTACTCTATTTCTTAACCAATATCAGGCAGTTTTGATGACTGATGTTTTATAATACAGTATAGTCTTAGATCTGGTGGAACAAGGCTATATTCCTTTGCAATTTTTTCATCAGCTCTGGTGATATTTTGACCTTTTGTTACTACACATGAATTTTGTTACTATTTGTTTTAGTTTGGTAAAATAGATATTTGGTTGTTTGATTGGTATGGCATCGAATAAGTAATTTTATTTGGGTAGAATTGTCATTTTTATTATATTAGCTCGACCTAACCTTGAGCAATTGATATTTTTCCATTTGTTTAGCTCTGATATTGTTTGTCATGGGAGGTAGAATCTCAAGTATTTAATGTTGCTGCAGTTACTTTAAAATGGAATTTCTCTTTCTAGCTCTCGCTTTTGGGCTTTGTTGTTCATATCTAGAACTGCTGATAACTTATTTTAGATCCTGCTCCATTGCTGAATTTGTTAATTATTTCAAATAGTTTTTTAGATGATTTTCTCAGGTCCTCTAGGTATACCATTCATATTATCTGCAAAGAATGAAAGCTTTGCTTCCTCGTTGCCAATTAAGATTCCTTCAGTGTCTTTTTCTTGTCTTATAGCTAAAGCTAACATTTCTGATACTATAGTGAATAGTAATGGTGATAATGAGCATCCTTGTTTGCCCCCTAATCTTATTGAGAATGCTCCTAGTTAACCCCCATTACATAAAAAATTAATTGATAGTTTTATTTTTTTATTATAACATTTTATTTGTTTTCCAATTATATACAATAGTAATATGTACCCATCACTTTTGCAAGGTTCTGAATTCTACAATTTTCCCCCCTCCTCCCTTCCCCCCAAAGAAGGCTGTCTGACAGTCTCTACATTGTTTCCATGCTATATATTGATGTAAATTGAATGTTATAAGAGTAAACAAAAAAATAAACATACCCCCCCCCAAGAACATGAGAAACCTCAAGAATAGAAAGAGAAAAAAAATTATACTTCAGTCTGTGTTCAGATTTCAATGGCTCTGTCTCTGGGGTGAGTTGCTTTCTTTATCATAAGTCCACCAGAGAAGTTGCTTCAATATTTTTTCCTTAGTTGCTATTACTAGCTGTCCTTCCACTCTATTTCTCCCCTCTCTAATTTATTCTATTCTCTCTCTCTTCTTTCATCCTGGCCCTGTCCAAAAATGTGTTTAATCTGAGTACCCTTTCCCTTGATCTTCCCTCTCTTCTATCACTTGTTCCCCCCTTCCCTCCCCCCATTCCCCCTTATCTCATCCCTTTCCTCTAATCCTTCTCCAGGGCAAGACAGATCTCCTCACCCTATTAAGTGTGTATTTCATTTCCTCCCTGAGCCATTTCTGATGAGAATGAAGGCTCACTCATTCCCCCTTGCCGCCCCCCCCACTCCATTGAAAAAAGAATTTTCTTGACTCTTATGTGAAATCTCTCAACTTCTTCATCATCTCATCTTCTTTCCTCCCAGTGCTTTCCTCCATCACCCATTGACTCCAACCCTTTACCACATCATGCCATTATATTCTGCTCCTTCCTATGTCCTGTCTATATATTCTCCTAACAGTTCTTATAAATGAGAAAGTTCATATGAGTTATCAATGTCTTCTTCCCATGCAGGAATACAAACAATTCAAAATCATCAAGTTGCTCATAGTTAGTCCCTCTCTTCCACTCCCTCTATGGTTCACCAGAGTCCTGTACTTAGAGATCGAGCATTCTGTTCAGCTCTAGTTGTCTCAGTAGGAAAGTTTGAAAGTCCCCTGTTTCATTGAAAGGCCATCTTTTCCCCTGAAAGAGGATGTTCAGTTTTGCTGGGTAGTTGATGCTTGATTGTAAACCAAGATCTTTTGCCTTTCAGAATATCATATTCCAATCCCTATGAACCCTTAATGTAGATGCTGCCAGATCCTATGTAATCCTGATTACTGAGCCTCAGTATTTGAATTGTTTGTTTCAGGCAGCCTTTAGAATTTTCTCTTTGATGTGGATTTTTGGAATTTGGCTATTAATGTTCCTGGAAATTTTTCTTTTGGGATCTCTTTCAGGGGGTGACCTGTGAATTCTCTCTATTTCAATTTTACCTTCAGCTTCTAGGATCTCAGGGCAATTTTGCTATATCATTTCTTGAAGAATGAAGTCTAGACTCTTCTCCTGATCGTGGCTTTCAGATAGCCAAATAACTTTTAAACTATTTCTTCTGGATCTGTTTTTGAGGTTGATTGTTTTACCAATGAAATATTTCATGTTCTTTTCTAATTTTTGGCTTTTTTGACAGAGTTTTATTTTTTCCTACTGTCTTGCAAAGTCATCAGCTTCCTTTAGTTCCATTTTGCATTGGAAGGAGTTATTTTCTTTTTTTATTTAATATTTATTCTCATTTTGTACAAATAATGTTTTTATACATTAATAAAATATTCTTGTTTAAGAGTAAATGAAATACTCCCTCCCCCCATAAATATGGACTCGCTTGAGTGATAAAGTAAAGGGGAGAGAAAAAAAGATTAAAATTTAAAAAAAAATAATAGGAATAATTGTAGGTATGACCAGGTGGCACAATAGACAGAGCACCAGCCCTGGAGCCATGAGCACTCGAGCCCACATTCATCCCCGTACACCCAACAATCACCAAGCCATGTGACATGCAAGTCACCCGAACCCCACTGTCCTGCAAAAACCAAAAGAAAAAAAAAAAGAAAAAAAGACCCCAAATAAAATAAAATAGTAATAATAGTAGGGGTGGCTGGGTGGCAGACAGAGCATTGGCCCTTGAGCCAGGAGCACCAGGGTCCCAATCCGGCCTCAGACACCCAACGATCACCCTGCTATGTGGCCCCAGGCAGGCCACCCAGCCTCATTTGCCCTGCACCCACCCAAAATAATAATAATAATAAATGTGCTTGATTCTTTGTTCTAACACCAACAACTCTTTCACAGGTGGATCACATTCTTTATGATAAGTCCATCACAAAAGTTACCTCCATATTTTTCCACTGTTGCCGTTACTGATCACAACTCCCTACTTTCATATTTCTTCACTACCATGTACTGTATTTTCTCTCTCCTTTCACTCTGACTCTGCTGTAGGGTAGCTGAGTGACACAGCAGACAGATCCCCGACTCTGGGGCCAAGAGGCCCTGAGCCCCCATACCACCCCTTAGGCTCAGCATCCACCTGGCCCTATGGTCCCGGACAGGCCATCCAATCCCAGCCCCTTCTAAGAAGTAAAAAAAGAAAATGTGCTATATCTGACCACTCGCCCCCCATGGTCCATCCATTCCTCCATCACTCACATCACCCACTTCCCCCTGTCCCCCCCCACTTCTTACTCCAGATGTCTATACCCCATTGAGTATATATGCTGTTTCTTCTCCTAACCACCTCTGATGAGAGCAAAGATTCCCTCATTCCTCCTTGCCTCCCCCCTTCCATATCATTGCAATAGCTCATTGTAATAAAGAAAAATCTTATTATATGAAATATCTTGGCCTATTTCCCCCTCTCCTTTTTCTTTCTCCCATTACATTTCCCTTTTTTCTATTGATTTCATTTTTACACCATAATTCATCTTCAAATTCAGCTTTCTCCTGTGCTTCAACTATAAAAGCTCCCTCTACCAGATCTATTAACTGAGAAGGTTCATATGAGTATTCACAATGTCATTTTTCTATGCAGGAATACATGCAGTTCATCATCAAGTCCCTCATATTTTTCCCCTCTCTTCCAATCTCCATACTTCACCTGAGTCCTGTATCTGAAGATTAAACCTTCTGTTCAGCTCTGGCCATTCCAACAGGAACATTTGAAATTCCCCTGGTTCATTGAAAATCCATCTTTTTCCCTGGAAGAGGATATTCAGCCTTGCTGGGTAGTTGATTCTTAGCTGCATTCTAAGCTCTTTTGCCTTCCGGTATATTATATTCCAAGCACTACGAGCTTCCTATGTAGTTGCTGCTAAGTCCTGTGTGATCCTGACCGCAGCTCCATGATATTTGAACTGTGTCCTTCTGGCTGCTTGTAATATTTTCTCTTTAACTTGGGAATTCTGAAACTTGGCTATAATATTCCTGGGGGTTGGTTTTTTGGGATCTCTTTCTTGGGGGGCTCTGTGGATCCTCTCCATTTCTATTTTTTCCTCTGCTTCTAGGATATCAGGGCAATTTCCTGTAGTAATTCTTTGAAAATGATGTCAAGGCTCTTTTCCTTATCATGACTTTCAGGTATTCCAATAATTTTTAAATTATCTTTCTTAAGTCTGTTTTCCATATCAGTTGTTTTTACTATGAGATGTTTCACATTTTCTTCTAATTTTTCATTTTTTTTTTGGTTTTGAAGTATTGAGTCCTGGTTTCTCATAAATTCATCAATCTCCCTGAGTTTTATTCTTTGTCTGAAGGATTTGTTCTCCTCAGAGAGTTTTCTTATCTCTTTTTCCATCTGGACAATTTTGCTTTTCAAAGCATTCTTCTCCTCAATAACTTTTTGAACTGTTTTATCCATTTGACCTAAGCTGGTTTTTAGCATGCTATTTTCTTCAGCATTTTTTTGGATTTCCTTGACTAGGCTGCTGACTTCATTTTCATGTTTTTCCTGCATCTTTTGCATTTCTTTTCTCAGTTTTTCTTCTAACTCCCTCATTTGATTTTCAAAGTCTTTTTTGAGCTCTGTCATAGCTTCAGACCAATTTCTGTTTTCTTGGAGTTTTTAGATGCAGGAGCTTGTGCTTCCTCATCTTCACACTGTGTATTTTGATCCTTCTTGGGCTCATATGCAAAATATTTCTCAATGGTGTTCCTCTTGTTTCTCTGCTTGCTCATTTTCCCAGCCTGATCCTAGTTTTGGGGTTCTTACTGAGCTTTTGGGACATTCCCACAAGGGTCTCCGTGTGTGAGGCTCTGTCCTCCCTCCTGGTCTCTGAATAAACATATGCACCCTCCTCTGCCACGCTGAGGTGGAGGGGGCCCCTGCTCTTCTATGGGAGGGCCTAGACTGCAGTCAGGATCTGAATATGGTCAGAACCCCAGAGTCCTGTTCCAGGGGTAGAGGACAGAGTTCTGCAGTATGCCTTTTCTCTCTCTCTCTTCACTCCCCTCCCTAGGTTCAATGGGCTCATGCCCTGGGTGCTCCTGCTTACCGGCTCTGCCTGCTTCTGTTTCCTGGAACTTGGCTGCGCTGGCCACTCTGCTCTCTGTGGGCCCTGAGGGCTGGGCTTCATGTGCTTGCCCTGGCAGAGGTCCCCCCCCCACCCCGCTGTTCCCCCAATTTGTGCCCAGTGCTCCCTAGGGCATAGCTCAGGAAACTCCCCAGCTGCTGTGAGCCGGGCTCCCAGCTCCTTGGGGCTGCCTCTGGGAGGCTGAAGTTCTTTTTTTTTAATGGGTTTTTTGCAAGGCAAACAGGGTTAATTGGCTTGCCCAAAGCCACACAGCTAGGTAATTATTAAGTGTCTGAGACAGGATTTGAACCCAGGTACTCCTGACTCCAGGGCCGGTGCTTTAGCCAGTATGCCACCTAGCTGCCCCATAGACTGAAGTTCTTTTGCTCTGGCGGGCCACCCCTTTGGTGGGCCACCCCTCAATCCCTCGGGAGCAGAGCCTTTCTTCTTTTTTCCAGGTTACCTTGAGTTGGAGAACTGCCTCACTGGGTTCCCTCTGTGGGTTCTGTCTCTCGAAATTTTAGTTAGAGTCCTTAGCTCATAAGTCTTATGAGAGAGTGCCTGAGACATGTTCTTCTTGCCATCTTGGCTCCTCCTGAAGGAGTTATTTTCTTAAGAGAGCTTTTCTATCTCCTTTTCCAGCTGGGCAATTCTGCTTTTTAAGACATTCTTCTCCTCATTTGCCTTTTGTTTTGCTTTTTCCATTAGGCCTAAACTAGCTTTTAACATTATTTTCTTTAACTTTTTTTGAATATCTTTCACCAAGCTTTTGATTTGGTTTTCATGATTTTTCTGAATAGTTTTCATTTCTCCTCCCAATTTTTCCTCCACCTCCTTTAATTGCTTTTCAAAGCCTTTTTTGAGTTCATCCATAGTCTGAACCCGTTTTCTGTTTCTCTTGGAGGTTTTAGATTACAGAAGCTTTGATTTTGTCATCATTTGAGTATGTGTTTTGGTCTTCCATGGGAAGTAATTATCTATGGTCAGATTCTTCTTTTTCTGTTGTTTACACATTTCCTCAGCCCAAGACTAATTTACAGCACTTCCAAGGCTTTGGAGTTGTTTTGGGCGGGGAACACCCCATTGGGACCTTTATTTCTCTAAGATCTTATGCTCTCTAGCTTGTGCTTTGATATGTAAATGCCACTCCCCTCTGCCCTGGCACTATAAGGAGGGATCCAGCTATCTTAATATGGATGCCCAAACTGCAATATGTGAGTGTAGGCAAACAGCAGAGTTCTAACCCAGGGACAGCAGAGAAATCTCTGCAGACTTCCCTTACCATCTCTGGGGGTGCAGGCTGCTTTCTCCTGATTCTTGCTGCAGGTTCTTTCAGTGCTTCCTCACACCTCACTCACCCAGGTGCAGCAGAGTTTTCTCCCTATCTTTTCAAGTTGTTGCTGGTGATCTCTGTGCTAGGCTGTGCTGTGCTGAGCTGGGTTGGGCTGTGACGAATTTTTTTTTTCCCAACTCCTGGTCCTGGTGAAACACACCTTTCCTGCAGAACTTCTAAGTTATCTTGGACTGGGAAAATGTATCACTCAATCTTTCTGTGGGTTCTGCCCCCTCTAAATTTTGGCTAGAGTCAACTTTTGTTTCTTTTGGGGGGGGGTTGGGGGGTCAGAGTTCTTGGGAAATGCTGCCTTTATGCCACCATCTTGGATCTGCCCCCCAGTTGATAGTTTTAGATAGATATTGCTTATTCTTTTAAGAAAACTACATTTATTCCTATACTCCCTAGTGCTTTTAATAGGATTGGATGTTATATTTTGTCAAAGGCTTTTTCAGCATCTATTGAGATAATCATATGATTTCTGTTGCTTAATTATTGATATGCTCAATTATGTTGAATGTTTTCCTAATATTGAACCATCCCTGCCTACTTTATCTGATCATGTTGTATTATCCCCAGTAATAACATGTAGTAATCCCTTTCCTGAAACTTTTCTTAAGATTTTTTACATCAGGGTGCATTAGAGATATTGGTCTATAATTGTCTTTGTTTTTGTTCTTCCTGATTTAGGTATCAGCACCATATTAGCGTCATAAAAGGAATTTGACTGTTTTTTTTAATAGTTTATGTTTTGAAACAGTTATGAATTGGAATTAATTGTTTCTTAAATGTTACATGGAATTCACTTGTAAAGCCATCTGAACTTTTTCTTAGGGAGTTTATTGATGACTTCAATTGCTTTTTTCTGAAATGCTATTTAAGCATTTTATTTCCTCTTCTGTTAATCTGAACAGTTTGTATTTTTGTAAATATTCATCCAAGTCTCTCAGATTATCAAATTTATTGGCATATAATTGGCAAAATAGCTTTGAATTATCTCTTTAATTGCCTTATCATTGGGGATGAATTCATCCTTTCCATTTTTGATACTGATAATTTGGTTTTCTTTTTTTCCTTTTTTTTAAATCAGATTGACCAATAGTTTATCTATTTTATTGGTTTTTTAAAAGAACTAACTCTTAATTTTACTTATTAGGTCAATGGTTTTCTTGCTTTCAATTTCATTAATCTCTCCCCTGATTTTCAAAAGTTTTAATTTGATATTTAATTTGGAATTTTTAATTTGTTCTTTTTCTAGCTTTTTTAGTTGCATATACAATTCATTGATCTCCTCTTTCTTTATTTTATTCATACAAGCATTTAGAGATATCAAATTTCCCCTAAAAATCTACTTTGGCTGCATCTCATAAATTTTGGCAAGATGACTCTTTGTTATCATTTTCTTGTATGAAATGATTGTTTCTATGATTTACTATTTAATTCAATTCATTCTTTAAAATTTATTTAGTTTCCAATTGATTTTTGGTTTATTTTTCCATGGTCCTTTTATTGCATGTAATTTATTGCATCATGATTTCAAAAGTATGTATTTATTATTTCTGTCTTTCTGCATTTGATTGTAAGATTTTTATGCCATAGTACATAATTAATTCTGGTATAGGTGCCAAGTACTGCAGAGAAAAGGGTATATTCTTTTATAATCCCATTTAAGTTTTCTTCAGAGGTCTATCATATCTAAGTTTTCTAAGATTTTATCCACCTTCTTAACTTCCTTCTTGTTTATTTTGTGGTTAGATTTATCTATGTTCAATAATGATGTAGCTTTATTGCCTATGGTGCCTTTTAAGAAGATTTAGTTTCCTTCTTTATCCCTTTTAATCAGATTTATGTTTGCTTTTGTTTTGTCTGAGATGAGGATTTTTTTTTTTTTACTTTAGCTGGAGCATGATATATTTTGCTCCAGTCTTTTAGCTTTAAACTGTATGTATCTCTCTGCTTCAAATGTGTTTCTCATAAACAACATATTGTAGGATTCTGCTTTTTAATTCATTATGCTGTCCCTTTCTGTTTTATGGGAGTGTTCATCCCATTGACATTTACAACTAAGATTACTAATTCTATATTTACCTCTGTGCTATTTTTCCCATCTATACATTTCTCTTTACTGTTCTCTTATTCTCCTCACCAATGTTTTACTCTCTTTCCCCTTTAGCTTTTCTTTTAAATTTTAACTTTCAGTTTATTTTCACTTATACCTTTGCTTTTATCAGTCCTTTTTTCCCTTTTATCTTCTGCCCCATTTCCCTGGAGAGCAGAATAGTTTTTTTTTTTTTGTTTGCTTGTTTATTTTTCAAGGCAATGGGATTAAGTGACTTGCCCAAGTAATTATTAAATGTCTGAGGGTCACATCTGAACTCAGATCCTTCTGACTCCAGGACCAGTGTGCTATCTACTGCACCACCTAACTGTCCCACCCCTGAATAGATTTTTAAACCCAATTGGGAATATAACTTATTCCCTCACTGGGTCAAATCTACTGAATAGGTTGCTCAGTGTTCATACTCTCCCTTCTTTCCCTCTGCTATAAAAGATCTGTGTGCCCTTCACCTGTTGTTATTTATCAGTAATGACTAGCCTTCTCCTTCTTTTTATGTTTTTGCTATTTTAACTCTGCTTTATATTTACATACTTTTCATGAAATTATACTCCTTTTAGACCTGATAGAAGTACTGACAACCAAAGTACCATCAATCAAAGTTTGAGTGATTGATTGTGTGGTTGCTTGAAGTTCAAAATACTATCAAAGAACAATCAAAGGTTGAGTGATTGATTGCTTAATTGATTGATAAGCAGCATTGCCTCATAGTTGCTAAGTATCCACCCCTCTTCTATCTTATTAGAAATATACTTCTCAAGAGTTATGAATTACGTCAAATTAATATCACTTTATACCTTACTCACTTTTTAAGTACTATCCATGGACGCACAAAACATCAAATAAAACCAAATTATTTCATGAATCATTCGTACCCTGCCCCCTCTTCCCAGGTCTGCTCTGTCCTGGTCTCCTTGCTCATTCTGCTTATGCAGAGTTTTCCTATCAACCCTCCAAGCTGTCCCTGGGTGATCTCTGGGCCAAGAAGTCTGGAAACTGCTCCCACTGCCACAGACCTAGGTGTCCCCCCATGACCCAGGAATCCCACAAACTGTTCCTTAAAAGCTGGAACTAGTTTGCTCTGGTGGGATAGACTGTGACCCAGGTTGTGCTGTGGCTCTTTCCAATCTCAATCCTGGTGGATTCCATGGATCCACCAAATTGTCTTGGGTTGGAAAATTGTTTCACTCAGTCTTTCAGTCTTTCTGTGGGTTCTACCCCTCTAGAATTTAGTTGCAGTCAATTTTATGGCATTTGGAGTTTGGCGGGGGGAAGAGCTTCTGAGAATTCCTGCCTCCATGTTGCCATCTTGACTCCACTCAAAAGCATATCTCTTCATGTTTTCATGTCCAGTCCCTCTAAATATACTCTCTCCCTCCATCTCTATAGTACTACACCCATAGCCTACAGATCCTCCCCAACCCAAGTATCAAATACATTCTCTCCCACTCTCACTTTAACACCCCAACTGTGGCACTAAACCATAGTATGGATTGAGATAAAAATCACTTCCTAATCTCTTTATGTCCAAACCTTCCAAATTTTATCCCACCCTCTGCCTCTATTGTACTATTAACCTCTAAATATCTAGTAAATTAAAGTCACTTCTGATTAAATTATGAATAGAGACTAAGTACTAGAACACATTGAAGGTCCCTCTTAAGAAATTTAGCATTGATTTGTAAGGCATAGAAGAGCCTGGCACAGGGCCACCCAGTGCCTTCATCAGAAAATGTGCTGAACTCTATGAGAAAGGCAGAATTAAAGTAGCTCAAAGAAAACATAAGATACATAAATTTAGAGTAAAATACCCCTCCTCTTCTGAACTGTTTATACCCATCCTGTGATAAAGTATCCTGAGCTTATATTGGTCTGATCAGCCACAGTCAGATGCATTGTAATTTGTCTCAAGTAGACTGATGTCATTTTGCTCTTCTTTGATAATGAAGGACAAGAATCAAACATACCCATATCCTCTAAATATAATTTCTTCAACTATTTTCAATACTTTAAGTATCCTAAGAGAAATACAATACTCAAGAGTTACAAGTGATACTTTCCCCAGTAGGGTTGTATACAACTTAATATACTTGACTAACATTTTCCCCCCTTTCTGCTTACCTTTCTTTGTATCTCTTGAGTATTGTATTTAAGAATTGAATTCTCTGTTCAGTTCTGTTCTTTTTATCAGGAAATTTTGTTTTCTATTTAATTGAACATCCATCTTTTCCCTTGACAGAATATCCTGAATTTTGCAGGGTAGTAAATTCTTGGTTGTAATCCAAGATCCCTTGCCTCTGAAATATCATATTCCAGGCCTTTCTATCTTTAATGTTGAAGCTAGCAAGTCCTATGTAATTCTGATTGTACTTCCTTTGTATCGAAATTGCTTCTTTTTTGGCTGCTTACAGTATTTTCTTCTTTATTTGAGGATTCTAGGATTTGGCTATAATAGTCCTTGGAGTTTTTATCTGGGTCTCTTTCTCTAGGTGTTCTATATATTCTTTCAAGGGCTATTTTGTCTTTTTGATCTAGTATATTTGGACAGTTTTCCCTGATAATTTCACTAAAGTTATTTTCCAGGTTCTTTTTTTTAATTTAAGTTTTCTGGTAAACCAAAAATTCATAAACTATCTTTCTTGGATCTATTTTCTAGGTCATTTATTTTTCCTAAAAGGTATTTTATATGTTCTTTAATTTTTTCAGCCTTTTCACCTTATTTGATGATATCTTAATGTCTCATAGATTCATTAATTTCTATTTGTCCAGTTATAATTTTTAGGGTTTTATTTTCTTCACTTAGCTTTTCTGTTTCCTTTTGGTTGGTTA
The DNA here is from genome assembly GCF_037893015.1 of Macrotis lagotis. Lineage (NCBI taxonomy): Eukaryota > Metazoa > Chordata > Mammalia > Peramelemorphia > Peramelidae > Macrotis > Macrotis lagotis. The sequence continues at coordinate 123,060,882 of NC_133661.1, forward strand.
ATTTTACCTTTTGTTAAGTAGCAATTCTTTTCCAGCAGGTCAACTTTATTTTTTGAAGAGTTGCTTTTTTTTCCAGTTGGTTATTTTTTGCTTTTAAAAGGAGTTGATTTCTTTAGTCAATTTTTCATATTTCCCTGCATGGCTTGTCCTTCTCTTTTCCATTTTTCTTCTTCCACTCTTCTTTGGTTTTTAGATTCTTTTTTAAGTTCTTCTATGAGGTTTTGGATTTGAGTGCAATTCATAGTTTCCTTTGAGACTTCCCATGTAAATAATTTGTTTCTGCTTTCTTCTGAGCTGGCATTTTTATCCCTCTTTCTGCATAGTAGCTTTCTTTAGTTAGTATTTTTTTTGCTGATTTAACTTTGCTCCTGGGGCACAGGGAGTATAGACCTGAGCTTTTGGGGTTGGGGCTGGGGTCAGATCCCTAGATTATCACTGGACAAAATGTTGCTTATGCAACCCAGGCATTGCCTGTGCAGTGGTTTGTTCTCAACCCAGTCCTGTCTTTTTGCCCCAGTGTTCCTAGGGATCAGACTATTTGGAACTCGGACTCTCCCTGTTGGCTTTCTATAGCTTCTGGGACTTGTCCTGCTGCCTAGTCAATGGGACCTAGGCTGAACTACATTTGAAAGCCTCCTGCTGGCTTTCTCACTCTCCTGTCTAGTTGGGTTATACTTCCCCTTTTCTCCTGAAGAAATCTTCACTGAAGATCCCCCCATGATGTCAACAGTTGAAATCTTGTTTCAATCTTCTCCTTTTTTGTTGGGATTTGTAGATTTAAAGTTTCTGTAGTGGTTTTATTCAGCGGTGTGTAAGAAATGGTTCTGGAAGTATGTGAGCTTCTTGCCACTATCTTGGCTCTGCCCTCCTGCTGACCTTTTAAATTGTCTTTGAAATCTGTGGGCTGAGAGGTCTGGAAACTACCACTGATTTACTTGCCTCGAGGATCCTAAGGTCCCTGGTTCAATGAGGCCAGCTCTTTACTGGTACTACCTGCAACTGAACAATGCTCCCCTCTTACCCTGGTGCAACAGACTTTCTTGTTAACCTTCCAATTTTTATTGAGATGAAAAATTGTTTCTCTCTTTATTTTTGTGGATTTTATCATTACTTGATGGTAGTTTCAGGAATTTGGGGGAGAGCTCAGGAGAGTTCTTGCCTTTGCTCCCCCATCTTGACTGTGTCCTATAGACTCTTTCTAACAATTTAATAATGATAAAGTTCTTAGATGTTCTTAAGGTTTTTAAATGTATCCTCTTCCCATATAGAAATCTAGATAGATTCACTTTATTGAATCTCTTATGATTAAATTTTCAAGTTTACATTTTTATACTCCTCTTCAGTCTTTAGTATGAATGTCATACTTTCTATTCAGTTCATTTGTTGTTCATCAGGAATACTTGAAAACTCTTTTTCATTTAATGTCCATTTTTTCAGCTGAAAGATTATACTCTTATTCTAAGTAGTTTGTTCCTAGTTGTAATCCTAGGTCTTTTGCCTTCTTGAATATCAATAGTTGAGTGTATCCACTCCTTTAATGTGAAAGCTGCTAAATCTTGTATGATCCTGACTGAGGCTCCATGATATTTAAATTCTTTCCTTTCAGAATGCCTGCAATGTTTTCTCCTTGACCTAGAAACTGTGAAATTTGACTATAATTTTCCTGGGAAATTTCATATTAGGAACTCTTTCAGGTAGTGATTGGTGGATTCTTTCCATTTCAACTTTAAAATCCTTAGGATCTATGGTATCAGGACAGTTTTCCTTGATAATTTCCTAAATTATGTCTCTGTTCTTTCTTTCATCATGGCTTTCAAGTAGTTCAAGTAATTCTTATTTCTCCTCAATTCATTTTCAGGGTCAGCTGTTGTTCTCATGAGAAATTTTACATTTTTTTCTGTTTCATTTTTCTGAGTGTGTTTTATTGTTTCTTAATATCTCATGGTGATATTAGCTTCCAATTACCCATTATAATTTTAAGAAGTTCTTTTCGTCAGTGAATTTTTTGCCTCCTTCTTCATTAGGTCAATTATGTTTTTTAAGTGATTTCAAATGCTTTACAGTGATTTTTTGGTGCATTTTTATCATTATATCAAGTTTTATTTTTAAGGTTTATTTACATCTACTGATGTGTCTCCTTTACCAAAATATTAATCCACTATTCAAAAATTTCTTGCATTATTTTCTTTTCTTTTCCCAATTTTTCTGTCATTCCTCTCACTCTTTAACTTTTCCAGGAATTCTGGATACAAATAGAATTTTTCTTTCAGGTTTTGCTTAAGTTCTCCCCTCAGGAAAGCAATGTTATGGATTAGAAAGGACAGTTAGAAATAAAGATGTTGCTTAACGAGCTATTGTAGTGAATCAAGTGAGAGATTAGGAAGACTTGAAAAGAGTTTGAATAGAAACTATGTGTTTAGTGATAAATGGAAAGCATAATAAAAATGTTATGGAAGCTGAAATGACAAATTGTTAAATGGTAGGATATTGTGTAGTGGTGAGGAGGTGGTAAGAAAAAAAGAGCCAAGGACAATTCTCTTAAAATTTCAAATATAGATAACTGGTTGATGGAGGCACCTTCACACACACACAAAATGAATTTTTGGAAAAGGGAAGGTTGATCAGGGAAGATAAAGTGTTCAATTTGGAACAAATGAGTTTGATATGCCTCCAAGACATCCAGAAAGCAAGATACAGTAACTAGTGCAGGGAAATTGAGATTTTAATCTGCAGATATGAGAATTGGGCATGCTATTTGTCTAAAACCTCAGCTTCATATGATCAATTGCAATGCCTCTAACAATGTAAACATTAGCAATCCTTAAGTATTCTTGAGCTTGATACCACTGCAATTTTTAGCCATTACTCCTGTCCAATGGGTCTTTTGTCAACTACAAATATGATGATTCATTAATTACTACCAGGCCCCGGAGTATCTCCTCCTTCTCAGCTACACTAATTGCTTTTATGATTGCTTGGCAAGCTTAGCAGTTAGAGAGGGAAAGCTTTGTGTGGAAAAAAATGCAATTATTCAAAACTGAAAATTTATAGCAAAAAAAAAGATATTCCAAGTATCTGATTTTAGTTATGTAGCTTTTTTAAAAGAGTGGCTGACATTCAGTATTCCACCAATTTTGTCAATATTGTCTTCATGTTCTGATTTACTTTATTCCAGTCTGAAATAGGCAGATTTGCTTTAATCCACTGCAGAACTTAAAGATTTTTTTCATGCTTTAACAGATTCTTATGACAACTCAAGAACACATTAAACATTTAAATAACATAGACCTCTAAATATAGCATAAAATACAACTTTTGATACTTCAAAGGGATTGTGATAGGAATGATGTAGGCACAACTTTTAATTCCGTTTTCTTATCCACTTTCTCCCATAAATCTTTCCAAAAGTGATTGGTTTTAAAGTCTTCTTAAGATTTTGTGGCTACCAATGCAGTATGCAAATTTCCCATTGATGGATAAATGTTACTTTAACATAGTGAACTGAATTTCATTTAATGTAAGAATTTGGGGTATTCAGACAAGATCCCAGAACATAGTCCATGCCTTACCTAAATATGGGTCCCTGAAAACTTATACTAAGTTCCATGTATACTTTGGGTGAATAGCTAATCAAAACCATGGTTCATAAATATACCTCCATTTCCTCGTCCATCTTGAGATAACTCTGACATGAAGTCTATTAGGCTGGTCAATGAATCCCAGAGCAAGAACTTAATTTTTATTAGAGTCCCCAACAAAGATCATTTTAATCCAATTCAATTCATTCTGATCTCTTTCAGTTCCTCCCCTTCCACCTTGGTTCTGGAAGTTGCTTCTTCTTCCCCATGCTTCTTTGATTTTTTTAACTCCCATTTATGTTATCACTTCTAATAGAATGCAGACTTCTTGAGAGTAAGGACTATATTATCTTATTGTATTTGTATCACCAATACTTAATCAAATGCCACACATAGTAAGAATTTAAGAAATGTTCTCTCTCTCTCTCTCTCTCTCTCTCTCTATCTACAGATTAAACTGAAAGACAAATTAATTCAAAAAAGTGAATTAAAAGAGAATAATAATCATTCTATTCAATTAAAGCAAAAAAGCAGCCACTATGAAAAAGACTCTTTGGTGGGTGCTGAAGAGCCATAGAAAAAAAAATTAACTTCCTCCCCTCAAGGAATCTATTTTCTACTGGTGGAAGGGTATGCAAAATATAGAACTGAGCAAAAATAAAAAATAATTTCAAAGTAATTGAAAGAAATTTAAGGAGGTAAAATTCCAAAAACTGAGGGAATTTGGAACAGCTTTTGTAGGAAGTAAAATAGGAGACATACTTTGAAAGAAGCAAAGTTCTATGATACAGATATAAGGAGGAATTGCATTCCAGAAATGGAGTATCCCTTATACAAAAGCAAAGAAGTCTGAGATATAATATTGTATATGGAGTGCTACATAAAGAAGACCTACAAAAACAATTTAACTATTACTGACAGTGTAGGAAGGTGGGTAATATGAAATAAGATAAGCATTAAGGAAAGTTAAAATTTTGGAAGGAAAATTTTTGTATGATCCTAGAAGCAATAGGAAGTCATTGAATATTTTTGAGAAAGGATATGACATAGTGAAATATATATTTTAGGAATATCAATTAGAGAATTATGTGGAGAGATAAATTGGAGAAGGGAAAGATTGAATGAAATGAGATCAATTAGAAGGGCATTACGGGGCAGCTAGGTGGCACAATGGATAGAGCACTGGCCCTGGAGTCAGGAGTACCTGAGTTCAAATCCAGCCTCAGACAATTAATAACTATCTAGCTTTGTGGCCTTGGGCAAGCCACTTAAGGTTATTTGCCTTGCAAAAACCTAAAAAAAGAAGGATATTGCAATAGCCCAAGCAAAAAGTGATGTGGACCTGAATCTAGGTTGAAAGTGTGCATGGAGAGAAGGGAAGGGGACAAAGATGAGAGATTCTATGAATATAGAACAGACACGACATTGCAATTGGTTGGCTATAGCAGTTAAATCTAACTGAAATATAAAGGATTGTTCTAAGGATGTGAGTCTGTAAGAAAGAAAAGTTAAATCTACTTAAGCAGAGAGAGTTATGTTTCCCAAAAGTTTCTAACAATACAAATGAAAGAGGGTATATATGCAAGGAACACATATAGCCAGGAAATAGTGGAAGTGAAGCTATGCCTCAGCTGTAGTTTCTCTCTATATATAAACTGGCACTTGTTGCTTTGCTCTATAACTGCTGATGTCACCTCCTGTTCTCATAGTTTTCTGCTGATCTTTCCTCCTTGTAGAGCTACCATCTGTTGGTTCTCTTCTGAGTTGTGGCCATGATATTATCTCTTCTCTGATGAGAAGTTGGTTGAAATTTTTTTGTGATTTAGTACATGGCCCTGGTTATTTCAACTCTGTTGTTGGGAATTTTTGTTTTCATGTTTTTGTTTTGCTTTGCTTTATTTTTGTGAGTCAAAAACTATAGCAGCACCCAGAATGTCAGCAACCTTTTAAACTCACCTTCAGCCCTATCAACCAGACTCCCAGCCTGGTATGTCTCCTGCTTGCATTTAAGTTAGAAAATGCTTATCATGTCCCTCACAATTGCCATTGGACATGTAGATTAACCTTGATTGAGCTGGCAATTCTTGTCATACAAATCCCACAGCTGTATCCAATTTGCTGTATAACCTACACATAGTTATGGTGTCTGTTGCATATGAATGAGATTTAAAGTTTAGAAAGAAAAAAAAAAGACTTGGAAGATTGAAAAGAGTGATCAATAGTTTTTTGATGAATGTTTACTGGATGTTGTAAATTATATTGCAGCTGCAAAGCAATCCAACATTTACTCACAAAAAAGTCACCTAGAAAGAAGTAGTTAATCAATTGCAAAATATTTATTTGGGCAGTTTGATGAGTTTTATTATTATTTAAATGACTGCAAATTTAACTTGTTGTATAAGGTGGGACTTACTGTGTGAGACTTATTTGTTATTATTTGTATGCTATATTATTTTGATTTTGGTTACAAACATTGTACTGAACACTTTTCTTCTAGCCTTATTAAATAGAAGATCACATAACTACTAAAATTAGTATCAATGATATGGAAAGAATAATGCTGAATAAGTATATCAATAGAGTACAACTGTTAACCAATTATTTACTAGAAAAAACATCAAGGAAATACTCATTATTTCTATTTATTTACATCAATGTTAAAAGTGATGGTGATTCTACTATCATCAATGATGAAAGTTGATGGTTATGAAAGTAATGAAAGATATGTCTCATTGTTTAATTCACGTATTCATTTCATTTTTATCTAAAAGTTTTCTTTGAATGATATGATTTAGATCTCATATAAATATTTTGCCATGATTATTTTCTTCTCTTCTTATTTTCATAATATTCTACAAATTAAGTTTTACTCAAAACCAGGATTGCATTTGGCCCCCATGTTTTGTTTGAAAAAGAGATTGGGGTGGGGCATCTAGGTGGCGCAATAGATAGAGCACCGGCCCTGGAATCAGGAGTACCTGAGTTCAAATATGGCCTCAGACACTTAATAATTACCTGGCTGTGTGGCCTTGGGCAAGCCACTTAACCCCATTGCCTTGCAAAAAAAAAAAAAAAAAAACCTTAAAAAAGAAAAAGAGATCAGATGTAAGGCACTTCATGGAAACTTTTGATCCCTTAATTCTCTGTACTAATATGTATCATTTCTATATTGTACTATAATATGTAATTAAACTTCTCTGAAAAATTTTGATAAATAAATTTAATGTCTTTATATTTATTAATTTCCCATTTTTCAAAGACAATATTCATCTTAAAAGTTTGATTTATTATAATTTCTTTTATTATCTTTTCCTTATTCTTATCTATTCTATTAATTTTGTATTGATTTTTGTTTGTCAAGAGTCTGGATGAATAGATCCATCTGATTTGGAAATGAATCTTCTGTCAGTAATCAATCACTTGCTATTATTGAAATCTAGTCAGTTTAGGCTTTTTGTATTATTAAGAGATCTCCATTTCAATACTTCCAATTCTCTTCTTGAAAAACAAATCGCATTATTTATGAAGTAACCTCCACAGAGAAATTTTGGAATGCATTAACTTTTGCAAAGTGAAGTAAACAAAACCAGGAAAAAGAATTTGCCCAATGCCTACAAATTTGTTAATGGAAAGAACAAAAATATAAATTAACTGAACAGTATATAATCATAATGTTCAACTTTGGTTCCAGAGAAAAGATTTTGAAAATGAACTCTTCTCTGTTTTTGGATGAAGTGGGAAATTGTCAGGGGGTCGGACAATATTGCATATACTACAGACTTGTTAAATGCGCAGGTTAGTTTTGTTGAACTGGTTTTATTCTCTTATTTTCATTTTTTTTTGTTAAAAGAATGGTCTTCTTGCTGAGGAAGGAGAAGTGATATATTTAAAAATAAAAAGGATATAAAGATAAAATATACCAATACATTTTATTCATGTTATAAACCTAATAGAATTCTGAGTAATCTGCATAATTTTTTCTTCTTTCATTTCTTAGTCCTAAACCATAATGTTCAGTACCTATTTCACTATTTTCACCTCTATCCACTTATGTACTAAAGTCATTGTGTATCAAGTTATTTATTGATTTGGTTGGAAGATACTGCAACAGATATTGACATTTAATCTTCTTTTATCCTCAGTTATGTTTTTACTTGAGCCCATCTTGAGTACTGCTAGGCAAGATGATCAAGCATCATATGAAATTATGATTCTTCTTGCCTTTGGGTATTTGATGAAACAATTTCACCAATTTCTTTTTCCCCCATGCTGAGCATATTCCATTCAGGCACAACCTATTTATGTCTTCCAATTTCATTTATGCTAACAAGGTCAATAATGGTATAACTCCATTCCTCCAGTAATATTTCAAGTCAATGTCACTAGACAGAGAGCTCATATTTATCTTACTCAGAGTTTAACTAACTTTTCTTACATAGAACCATGTATCTTTTTTGTCTATCTGTCTTTTTAATTTGGGTATCTTCCCTGTTTGGAATGTACACCCTCTTCTCCTCAACCTCTTAAAATTTCTAGTTTTCTTTGAGGTTTATTTCCAGTTCTACATTTTCATGAAGTTTTTTCTGATATCCCCTTCTGCTAATGCTTTTTCTCCCAAAATTATGCTATTTATTTTAATATGTTTCATATATAAACATATATGTGATCTTCCAAAATAAAATTTTAACTCCTTTAAGGGCAGGAATTATTTCCCTTTTTTTTCATTTATATCCTCAGTGCCAAGTATCATGCCTGGTAAATAACCAATTCTTTTTAAGTGCTTATTAATTGATGGAATTATAAATATGACCCCCAAATAGTATCATCCTTGGCATGCTCTATCCTCCTTTTCTACCCTGCCACTATCAAAATGAAAGCCACCTAAGGGCATATTTTATTTTTGTTTGTTTCATAAATTGTCACTTATTGGCTAAATTACAGATTATGAGACTCCTCTGTACTAAGCTATGGTGACCTTCAGAGGATGGGCACACTGTCACCAGAATTGGACTCAAAGTTTTTCTAGCTTGGTCAAAACTTCCTATACTTCATATTCTGCTAGCCTTAACTTTCCTAATACAGGGTTATTTCCATGGCATGGCCTCTAAGGCAAAATGAGTCATCAGATTAGGACTTCTATGGAGTAAGATAAAGGCCACATTTTTAAATGAATCTTCTCACTCCAATTCTAGTACCCTTCCCACCACATTACATATCTAGATCTATCAATAGGATTGCTGATTTCTAGTAAAAAAAAATACAAAATCCATTTGAAAGTTAAAGCCCTTATCAACCCATCTCCAACCTAGTTTTCCAGTTTTATTATACATTACTTAGCTTCATATAACTATAGAGATCAGTCAAACTAATCCCTCCTAAAATTTCTCTCCTATCTCTGTATGCATTTCCATAGGCTAGTCCCATCCTTCCTTTTACTAGGTTTGGAATTCATTCACTCCTCTCCACTTCTAGAATTCCTAGTGTCCTTAAAGTTTCAATTTAAACATCATCATCTATTTGAATGTTTTCCTAATGCTACTATTTCATATATATGCATATTCATACATATATTAATATATGTGTGTATGGCATGCTATCTTCCCTAATAAGACATAAGCTTCTTGAGGGAATAGACCATTTTGCATTTATTTTTATATCATCAACCTGTAGAACAATATCCAGTATGTAAGGCATTCACTAAACGTGTGTTGATTATTTGAAATTGTTTCAAGCATTAAATTAATTTAACTTAGATCAGATTTAAATCACATAATTAAAAAGTGTATCTGTATTTATTAACCCTACCTGCTCAAGATCCCCTCTATATCAATCTAGACCCTCTTGATTCCTTTAAAAAAATCTGGCTTTTGCCTGTATCTGTGTTATATTTAGCATGACCATAGCTAGCTATTCTTTCATTTTGTAATCCTTTGAATTATGATGACACTGAGCACCATTTTGGAGGCAACATTTACATCCATTTCTTTCCCCAATGAAATGGGGTAAGCTTTCCAATGGGTTGTTACCATTTAGTAATTACAAATAAAAATGTCATTGCTGTCAAGGAACATAACACACTTCATGGATCAAGACACAAGCTGTTAAAATCATACTGTTATGGGAAAGTGACTGCTGTGCATATGCATTGATTAAATTCCTGGACATTAATCATTTTTTAATAAAAATTGAATTTTTGAAAGACAGAACAGAGCTTCAAGAGATAAAAGAATGAAAAGCCCATTGTGAAAAGCACTGGTGGTAAGACTGCCTATGAGTTTCCATAAAATGGGAGCTGATTTAAGCTTTGTTCTACTTTTGTTGTTTGAAAAAGAAATTAAATTATATGAACTTGTGACTAGTGACCCTTAATTACACACTTTTAATAATTAAATGAATTTCCATGCTATTTTTACCTCTATTCTTCGTTCTCACCCTAAACATAGTTTATGCCACAGGAAAGAATATCTTCTCATTTGCTCATACCCACCAATTTTAGAAATTGTGATTATATAACATATCAGGGCAATACTGTTTCTGGGAATATCACTGTTTTATTAGAGGTTTGGACCTTGACTTTTTTTTTGGGGGGGGGACATTAAGAGAATATCTTGATGCAGGTTAATCCTCAATGATGAAAAGAAATTAATCTGGCAATGATTGCTCATTATATAATCAGTCTTCAAGAAGAGGGACCTCATTTTATGCCATACTGACATTTCTAGTTGTCTCTGCCAAACTCTGACTCTTCACTTGATTCTGGTCAAAGTGCCAAGGGAGAAAAGCAAGGAAGGTACATAGACAATGTAGCTTAAATGCAAGGACTTTAGCAAAGAATTAAAAGAAAATATTTTTAATAGAAACCAAATTGGAACCCCTTGGTGAATTGGTGAAATTGGTATAGTACATTATTGTACTATAAGAAATTGTAAATATGAAGCAATTAAAAAAATACATGAAGACTTATATGAAATAATGTAAAAGTTGAATGAGAGGAAAATACACAATTACAAGCATATGATAGACAAAAACTCCAAAAATTTGCTGAACTTAACTTAAACCCAAAGAACAGTTGCTGATGAATTGTTCTTCCTCCTTCTAGACAGGTAAGAAACAGAATGCTGTCTATATTGTCAGATTTCAGTAGGGTCTCTTGCTTTTGATCAACATCTTTTAAGGGAGCCTCTAAGATAATGAGGGTATGTTGGGAAATGGTATATCAAAAAATTAATACATTTAAAAATAAAAATAATTAAGGCAGAGAGTCTCTGAGGGAAAGACATGGACACTTCTCTTCAAACAAAGCCCTTTAGATTCACTTTAAATGTGCTTTTATTTGGTATGGAGCAGGAGAAGGTAAGTGAAACTGTTCCTGGGATTTTACCATCAATGTAAGGAATATTAAGTGTAGAAATTCCCTCCAATACCAAACAATGATTGAATTATTACTCATATTAAGATAGGTGAAATAGAGTGCTGGATATGGAGTCAGGAAAATTAGAGTTCAAATTTGGCTTCTGCCACTTAGAAAGCAAGAGTAGGTTCAAGAAATCTACTTGTTAAACTTTCTTTGTGAGCATTTGCATGTTGGAAATTAGTAAATGCTACAAAGCATGTCTGGATTCATTGTTTTGCAAATTGTTTAAATATGAAAGCAATGAAAAACGATGATGATGTTAATGCAAATTAAACTTAAATGTACCCTTCATATATTTTCCTTATATAAACATTAACCAGCCCAACCCTGGATGGCACTCAGATAAATACAAGAAGATAGCCATCATGTCTTTCCTAATTATTTTTCAGTTATCCAGATTAGACACCCCCAGATCCTTCAACTTACCCTATATGATCCTCATCTCACTATCTTCATCATCTATCTGTGGATCTGCTCCAGTTTGTCATTATCAGTCCTTAAATGTGATATCAAAAACTGAATATCATTCTTCATATATGGTTTCTTCAGGGCAGGATTGTTTTGGTCATTTTATACAACTGTCCATGAGATCAGAAACATTGGTGCTGTAAGCTAAACCTAAGTTTGCGTTACCATTTTTGGCTGCCATCTCACTCTGTGACCGGGTCCACTAAAACTCCTTTTTTACACATCAAACCAGTTTGCCTGTAAAGCTGACTTTTTAAATCTAATTTAGGATATGTTTATCCTTCTTATCAGTATAGTTATTAAAGTTTATAATATTAGGTACAATCCAATGCTCTTTTCACAGGACTTTTTTAATATCTTGACTATTATATAAATGATAACTACATTTCCAGATTTGTTTCCTCTGAATATTTAATGAGTATGGAAATTATGCCTATCTCCAAGACATTTATGTAATATTGAACAAACCAAAATTAGGGGAAGATATCTGAACCAGGCTAATAGAAACTTCCCTATATAGTTGCATCATTAATCAGTTAACTTTTTGGATTAAAGCGTTCTTCAGTTCTCAATGCACCTAACTGGTCTAATATCTAGACCACCTCTCTTCATCTATAAGGTAGTATGAGAGATTTTGTCAAATATTTTTCTGAATTATAAATATAACCCTTCTATATGATTCTGTCATTCTCCTGATCTACTCATTTCCCCCCTTCAAAACAATAACAAAGTATATGATTATACTAGCATGCTGGTTCCTACTGATCATTCTCTTCCTAAAAGCTCACAGAATACCCCTGACTAATATTTCACATAAATTTGAAAATAAAATTAAAGTACATGTGCTTATAGTTCGACTTAATTTTTTTTTGTCTTTTACCTTTTTTTCCCTTTTTTTTTGAGGTGGGGGGAGAAGAGGTTAAAAACTTAGATTAAAAACTGAAACAGACTGGATCCTTCACTGATTCAGTAGTAAATCTCATACTCCCACAATTCTTTAAGCTCATTGATGGAAGCTCACAATCACATCTATCAGTTGTAGAAGTGCTTTACTATTTAATAAACTTGGTTTAAATTTCTAAGAGCCAAGTAAGTTGGTGCAACCCTCCTATATTTACCAAAACAGCCATACGATAGTGCCACAAAACAAATCCTGCACTAGCAGAGGGATGGGGTGAAACAGTCTTTTAGCCCAGAAAACTTGGAGGAAGCACAACAAAGGTTTCACTTCAGTGTGGGAGGGGCAGGGGAGTATAGTCCAGGTTAGGAAGCATCTTAGTAAGCCAGCCACAAACCAGAAGGAGATCCTGAGCCCCAGTGTGGTACAATAGGCACTTTCCAACACCAGGAACCCAAATATGTTTTATCATAGCCAGCAGAACCTGCAAACTCTAGCTTTGAGAACTACCACTCAGCACAACCTCAGACAAATAGGCATCATACAGTAACCAGACTTAACACATGATTCATTGTAGCTCCAGGGAAATGCAGAATCACCATAGCAAGCACTACCACTAGGACTTGAAGCTTAAATACCAGGTAAATAGTCAGATCCCTATAGCCTTCAGAGCAAGAGCCACTCCCACCCCACTATCTGAGTACAGCAACAGAGATAAGGGCTCTCCATGGTCCCCAGAGACACATCAGCACAACATCAAGTAAAGAGCCTGAAGTCACTGTCACAAGAAGCCCTTCCATCTTGAAAGTAGAGCTCAAATTTTAAAAGAAAGGAAAAAAGACCTCATCACCCCTCAAAAAAATGAGTGAAAAAAACAAACAACAACAAAAAAAGAATAAGATCATAGAAAGTTATTATGATGATACAAAAGACCAAGACACAAACTCAGAAGAGCATAAAAATGTCAAAAGACTCGTGGACAAAACCCTAAAGAAAACTGGAAAGTAGTTTCAAGTCAAGAAAAAAAAAACTCATCAAAGAGCTCAAAAAAAGTTTAAAAGTCAGAAACGTACAAGAAAATTGGAAAAAGAAAACAACTAATTAAAAAATGGCCGGGGCGGCTAGGTAGCGCAGTGGATAAAGCACTGGCCCTGGAGTCAGGAGTACCTGAGTTCAAATCTAGTCTCAGACACTTAATAATTACCTAGCTGTGTGGCCTTGGGCAAGCCACTTAACTCCATTTGCCTTGCAAAAACCTAAAAAAAATAATTGGCCAAATGGAATTGACCAAATGGAAAAGGAGTTACAAAAATTCACTGAGGAAAAGAACCCCTTAAAGAGTGAAATTAGCTAAATGGAAAAGAAAAGTACAAAAGCTAATTAAAGAAAACAACTCCTTAAAAGTTAGAATTGCCCAAGTGGAAGCTAAGGACTCTATAAGACATCAAGTATCCAACAAGAAAATTTAGAAGAATGAAAAAAAAATGGAAGAAAATGTTAAATACCTCATGGAAAAAACAATAGAGCTGGAAAATAAAACCAGAAAAGACAATATTTAAATCAGTGGACTATATCAAAGCTATAATCAAAAGGAGAATCTGGACAGCATTATACAAGAAATTATCAAGATAAATTGTCCTGATGTTCTGGAACCAGGAATTGAAAATAATCTACCAATCGTTTCAGGAAAGAGATCCCAAAATAAAAAATTACAAGTATTTTAGTCAAATTTCAGAACTATCAGGTCAAGGAAAAATAATACAAATGATCTAAATGAAACAGGGAACCAAAAGCAGAATAACACAGCTGCAACACTATAGGACTGGAAGTCATGGAACATGATATTCTGAAAGACAAAGCAGCCAGGACACCTAGAACCAAGAATCACTCATCTAGCAAAATTATGCTTAATGTATCAAAATGGGGGGCGGGGGATGAGAGAGAGAGAGAGAGAGAGAGAGAGAGAGAGAGAGAGAGAGAGAGAGAGAGAGAGAGTCTTTTAAGGAAACAGAAAAATTTCAAGCTTTAATAGAGAGTAGACCAGATCTAAACCAAAAAAATTTGACTTCCAATATCAAGATCCAAGAGAAGCGTAAGTCAGTAAAAAGGGGGGAAAACATAAGAGATAATCTGTTTGCATCCCTACATAGGAAGATGATTCTTGTAATTCTTAAAAATTGTATCACTGATAGGAAGATAAGAGGAGTTAGTGAACCAAAATAAAAGATTGGTGAGAAGGAAAGATTGAAAGAAAAAGAGAACAGAAGGTAGAATAAGATGGAGGGAAATATACAAGTAGAAATCATAACAGTGAATGTGAATGGGATGAACTCCTCTATAAAACAAAAACAGATAACAGAAGTGAATCAAAAACCATAATCCTACAATATATTGTTTACAAGAAACATACTTGTAATAGGATACAGAGTAAAGGTAAGAGACTTTATCAGAATCTAATATGCTTTAACTGAAGTAAAAAAAAAAACAGAGATAGCACTACTGATCCCAGACAAAATAAAAGAAAAAATAGACCTTATTAAAAGAGATGAGGAAGGAAACTACATCTGTTAAAAGATACCAGAGACAGTGGTTTATGGACAAAACCCCAATTTTTTCCAGGGGAAGGTAAGGGAGTTAGAAGAAGAAATAGGCAGCAAAATATACTTGTATCACAATTTGATAAATTCAACCAAAAAAGAAATAAGAAAGAAGTTAAGGAGGTAAATAGAATATTAGAAAAATTAGATATTACAGACTTTTGGAGAAAACTGAAAGGGAACATAAAGTAATATACCTTTTTCTCAGCAACACAAACATTTCAAAATCAAGTAAAAAAGGCAGACATATTAAGTGTATTTTTTCAGATAATAATACAATAAGAAATATATTCAACAAAGAGCAGTGGAAAGACAGATTAAATTAGTTAGAATTAAATAATCTAATCCTAAAGTATAAGTAAAAGAACAAATTATAGAAAAAAATAATTTCATTTAAGAAATAGAAAACAATGTAACAACATAGCAAAATTTATAGAATGCAGCCAAAGCAGTAATTAAGGGAAATATTATATAGATTCTTAAATCAATAAAATGGAAAAAGAAAAAATTGAAATGAGTATGCAACTAAAATATTTTGAAAAAGAAAAATTAAAAATACCCAATTAAGCTCCAGTTGGAAATCCTGAAAATCAAACTGAAGATTAGTAACTCTAGTAAGAACCAGTTAATTTGATTTAAAAAAAAGAAAGAAGAAAGTCAAATATCCAGTATTAAAAATGAAAAGGGTTAAATCACTGTCAATGAAGAAGAAATTAAAGACTTCATTATGAAATATTTTGCTCAATCATATGCCACTAGGTCTGACGGTTTAAGTGAAATTGAAGAATATTTATGAAAATATAAATTATCAAGACTAACAGATCAGGAAACAGAATGCCTACATAACCTACATAACATTAATGAACTCCCTAGGAAAAAGTCCCCAGTACAAGATGTACTCACAAGTGAATTTTACTGAAAATCTAAAGAAAAAATAATTTCAATACTATATAAACTATTTGGAAAAATAGATGAAGGAATAAGACAATAGAAAATAGACACAGAAAATTATAGATCAATTTCCCTGATGAATATTGATCTAAAAATTTAGAACAAAATACTAGTAAGGCAATTACAGTAACATATTTCAAGGATTATACACTATGAAGAAGTGAGATTTATACAAAGAATACAATGTTGGTTCAAGATTAGGAATGTTATCAACATAATCAACCATATCAATATCAAAACCAGCAGAAATCATATGATTATCTCAGAGATGCTGAAAAGGCTTTGGACAAACTACATCAACAATTCCTATTAAAAAGAAAAAAAAAACTAGAGAGCAATAGAAATAAAGGGACCATCACTGGTTACTTTAGAAAAGCATGCTTTTATCTCTCAATGGACAAGTTAGGATGTACTTGATTGTCACATTCTATCATCATATAGCAGAGTCTAGTGCTCATCCAGTGTTGTTGATGTGCTGTGGTACATCCAAATGAAATCATTTAAGGCCAAGACCATCTCCAATAGTCCAATTTCCTATAAATCAGGCCCTGGGAATGGAACAATTATGGTAAAGTCATGTGAGAAGGATACCTTGCACAGCATATCTCTCTTTCTCTATAATAAACATAATTATGCAATTCACACCTCCAATCATTTGTTTGGTTACTGTGGTCCTTTTTTGATGCCAAAGACTAGTGGGAGGAGGAGGAGGAGGAGGAAGAGATGGAGGAGGAGGAGGAAGAGGAGGAGAAGTAGTAATAGTAGTAGTAGTAGTAGTAGTAGTAGTAGTAGTAGTAGTAGTAGTAGTACTAGTACTAAACAATATCTGTCTAAAACCCATTACCAAGTATGACCTGTAATGGGGGTAAGTTAAAGGTCTTCTCATAAGAACAGGTGTGAAGTAAGGATGCCTATTATCACCTCTATTGTTCAATATAGTACTAGAAATGTTAACTATAGCAATGAGAGGTAAAAAGAAAATGAAGGGATTAGATTGGGCAATGAGGAAACTAAACTTTCTCTCTTTGCACATGATTTAATGGTATACTTAGAGTAACTAAAAAGTTACTTGAAATAATTAACAACTTTAGGAAAGTTGCAGGCTTAATAAACCCACATAAATCATCAGTATTATTTTATGTGATTAGCATAGTCCATCAGCAAGAGATAGGAAGAAAAATTCCATTTAAATTAATTGTTAGCAATATAAAATACCTGGTTGTCTACCTGCCAAGGTAAAACCAAGACCTATATGAATAATCACGAAAAACTTTTCATACAAAGTGTGAAAGTTTTCCTAAACAAAAGGAAAAAAAATATCAACTGTTCATGATTAGAACTGGTCTGTATAATAAAAATAACAATTCTAAGTTAATTTACTTATTCAGTACCAGATCAATCCCAAAAAAGTATTTGATTACACTAAACTTAAAAGTTTTTGTACAAACAAAAACAATGTGACCAAGATTAGAAGGAAAGCAGAAAGTTGGGAAATAGTCTTTAGAACAAGTGTCTCTAATAAAGGCCTCATTTGTGAAAATTAATCTGAAAGAACAAATGGTCAAGATATCAAGGAAATTAATTAAAAATTAATTTTTAAATTACAAATTAAATTATCTAGTAAAAATACAATTAAATTAAATTATTAAAAATTAATTTAAAAATTATAAGGAATGAAAAAATACAAAGGAAGATGACTTACCAATACTAGATTTCAGACTATATAAAAAAGTAGTAATCACCCCAAATTATCTTGTTTTAGTTAAGAAATAGAGTGGTAGATCAATGGAACAGATTAGACACATAAGATACAGTGGTCAATTACCATAGTGACATATTTGATAAATCCCAATATCTCAGCTTTGGGGATTAGAACTCACTCTTTGAGAAAAATTGCTGGGACAAGTTGAAAACATGCTAGGTAGAGTCCAGTATCTCACACTGTGTACCAAGAAAAGGTCACAATGGGTGCATAATTTATACATAAAGAATGCCACCATAAATTAGAAATGGTGTGCCTCTCAGATCTATGGGGTTGGGAAGAATTCATAACCAAACAAGAGATAGAGACCATTATGAAATATGAAATAAGTAATTTTGATTATATGAAATTAAAAGAACTTCTGTACAAACAAAAACCATGTGACCAAGATTAGAAGGAAAGCAGAAAGCTGGGAAACATTCTTTATAGCAAGAATCACTGATAATGGTCTAATTTGTCAAATATTTGGTAAACTGAGTCAAATTTATTTATATATTTATTTTTGACAGGAGGCCAAGTTTGTATTTCTGAAAAAATGAAATTAGAGCAAATGGAAAGTGCATTTTGAAATAAGGATGAAATGAGGTTCAAGGTCTGTTTCAGTCATATATTAGTTAAGGGCAAGGCACTTAATTTTCACAGTTCCACAAGCAATTTTTCTAATACTCTAAATGACAGGTACAGCTGGGTGGTGTACAGAGTACGGAGTTTGGAATCAGAAAGATCTTCAAATCCTGTCTCGGACTTACATGTACTAGCTGTGGGACTATGAGCCAGTCGCTTCACCCTATTTACTTCAGTTCCTCATCTGTAAAATGAGCTGGAGAAACAAAAGACAACCCACTGAGTCAAATTTATAAGACTTATCAGCAACATTGTGTGATGATCCAACTAGAGATGAATCTACTTTTCCCAGCAACACAATGATCCAAGGCAAGAACAAAGGCCTCAGGAAGGAAAATGCTATCCATATCCATATTAAAAAACTAATGGATTCCAAATGCATAAAAGTATATTTTCTTCAATTACTTTACTCTTTCTCATGGTTAGTTTTTTCTCTTTTGATTTATTTCTTCCTCCACAACTTAGATTAATATGGAATATCTTATACATGATAGCACATGTATAAACTGTATTAAACTGCCTACCATTTTCAGAAGGAAGGAGGGAGGAAAATTTTGAACTCAAAATCTTGTACCAATGAATGCAAAATTTTTCACAATATGTAACTTGGGGGGGAATAAAATTCTATTTAAATAACAAAAGAATAGATAAGATTATAAAAATATAGATGCACCTGGATTTAGTGCCTCAAATTTACAAGGAAACCTGTATGCTATGCAACACAATGTTAGAGCTAAAAATCAATGACAAACAATACCTAATTTTCCTCAATGACTCCAAATCACCAGGCCCAGACAATGTTTAAGTCTGAGGATACAAAAAGAATTGGAAAGTGCTATTTTTGAGTCTCTGCGAGGGAACTAGGAGAATAATGGGGAAACAAGAGAAGTGCAATAGGGTTAAGGACCCCAAAAAGTTACATTTTGGAGACTTGCATGGAATATCTATTTCTGAATGCCCTAAATTACAGGGAGGTTAATGAAGATAGGTGGATAAAATAAAGAGAGAGAGAGAGAGAGAGAGAGAGAGAGAGAGAGAGAGAGAGAAACAAAGAAAAGAAATAGATATGTGTGCAGATTTATGTTTTTCCTTTTCTAAACTGATTTAACAGAATGCTTCCAAATGTAATTCTTGTAGCATATATCAGGTTTTCTACTATAACTATTATATGACTGTGTGTTTGAATAGTCAGCTGTAATATTATTGAGATTATGATTTAAGCTAAAATCAGAATGGATGCTAAGTCTTTAGAGACTCGATGAGATGCATTAGAAATTAATGCCAATGAAGTATTTTTGATATTTGAAGTACCTCCTAGTACTAAGATCAAAGACACTGAGGTCACCCTTCATGTTGCCTTGAATGATTTTGGGGAAACAGACTGTTAGACTATTTATTAGATGTTAAGAGTCAGACAGAGCCATGTCTGGTCTGTCAATTAGCTATATCAGTGGCAGCACCCTTAGAGTGATAAACTTTGGGAATAATACTCTGAAATTTATCCACACACTCTCCACAAAAGGAGAAGAGGTGAGTATAAGTTTCAAGACCAAAGAAGGGACTGTGTGAAGATTCCATGACAATCAAATATGGAAAAAAAAGATATTTGAAGGAGAAAAAAACTGAAATCTATCCAGTTCAATAATTTCTCTGTAGCAAAAAAGAATATTTCTCAGTGAAGTTGCCTTCAGCCCTCTGTAGTGGAAACTGTTCTGGTCCCTGTGATCTTCCACAGAAAATCAGAAGTGCCTAATTGGAGTTTGAAGAAAGGAAGGAAGGAATAAAGGAAAGAAGGAAGGAAGATTTTATTAAATGCTTATGTACCAGATACTATGTTAAATACTTTATAAATATGATCTCATTTGATATTTACACCCACCATGAGATGTAGGTGTTATTACTATCCCCATTTTATAGCTGAGGGAGTTAAGGGGATGATCTATATTCAAAGTGAATTCTGAGAACTTTTATTTTGATGACCCCAGTACCTGAAAAAGGATGGATAATTTCAGTGAGAAGACTAAATATATTCTCAATATATGAATGAGATTGGGTTGTACACAAAGAAGAATATATAAAGAATCCAGATCAGTGACTTCTAATCAGTTCAAAAATTACTTTAGAAAGTTGCCTTCTCTAAGATGGAACATATCAGAAACCATCTGAAAAAAAACCTATTCATCAATGCCAAAATGAAGTGAAGATACCCTGGATAATTTCTGAGGCAGTCAGTTGTTTTTAGTGCTAGTCTTATGTTGTTGAAGGACAAAGAAAAGATACTATTTATCTGCCAGCAGAATATGTGTATATATATATATATATATATATATATATACCTTTAATTTTGATTATATACCTAGTAATTTTGAGGTGAACCTGGATCACTTCTTTGTCTATGGGAAGAAATTGAAAAAAAATGAGACTAGATGGAAGAATGTATTAAATTGTCTGGATGATGCTGATCATCAACTTTATGAACTCAAAAATTAAAGTACTAAAACAATACCCATTCTCTGGTACCATTATCAATTATATCAGTGATAGGGTATCACAACAAGGAGTAAAGGAAAAAATCAAGTGTTCATCAGCTGGCAAAATCCAAAGTACCTTTAAGAATTAAGGAGATTCTGAAATTTGATAGCTACAAAGATAATAGCATGAAGAATCATGCAACAATGATATAAACTGTTGCTACAATGGCAAGTCTACACTAGCAGACCCAAGTCTTTGGCTATATAATAACCCATCCCTAAACCCTGGTTTCCTCTGTCCTATTTTCCAGTGCTACAGAGACTTCGGCTCCATGATAAAAGAAGTTTCGTTCAGTTTTGATTGCCAGTTTAGTCACAGATCTTCAGAATCAAAAGCCTTCCAAGGCTTGCTGCAAAGCTCTAAACTACTGATGCCAGGAGAAACAGACCTTGAACTGCTGGTGCTAGGCCAGAGAACAGAGGAACACAGGGAGTATGATAGGATACCATACATTGTAGGGGGCTGTGCAGCACTCTACCAACTCTTAAGGGGAAAAGCGAATTGGGGCCAGTCTGACCACCCAAAAGTAAGCTGGGGCAGACACAAAAGCTTATTAACCAAGAATTGGACAATGTGAGAAGAAGCTGAGATGCTTTGAGAACAAGACCCCAAGAAAACCACATTGGAGAAGGGTTCAGGAAATGAAAATAAAAAGCAACTAAAAGTTCTAAAGCTTTCAATAGAAAGAAAACTCAAAACTTTGAACAAAAAATGTAACAAGAAAAAAACAGAAAAAGCAGAAGGAAAAATGACTTCCTGATCTAGTAAATGAGTTCAGTTCAGATGGTTATGAATATACACTGCAAAGCAAGGAAAATGATCTAATAATTGATGACACGGAGGACCCTATGAAATTTGAGAACATTGAACTACAGCACACTGTTCTTGAGTGAGTCAAAAGATAAATGAGAATTATGAGGGTAGATTTTATTTTCTATAGAGTAAACATAATAAACAAAATAGAAAAATGTCAAATCTGAAAAAGGAAGTCTTTTTACTAAAGAAACAGAAAAGAGAGCAATAGATTGGGAATACAAATGGAAAGAAGGGAAGGACAACTTAGAAGAAGTGAAGAAAAAAGATCAATAACATTAAAGGAAAATATGCTCCCTCTATAAGTAAAAATATATTGAACTCTAAGATAGATTTCACAAAGACAGCCTAAAGATCACAGATGTTCCAGGAAAACATGAAAGGACAGAGGGGAGGAAGGAAAGGGAAGGAAAGAAGAGAGAAAGGGAGGAATGAAACCAGAATTAAAATGATAATTAGCCTCTTAAACACCCGAAACAACAGGTATGCAAGAGAAACAAATAAATGCAGCAGTTAACAATAATAACAGCAACTGGTTGAAAATAAAAATAACTGTAAGAAAGTTCTTTTTAAATTTATACTAGGAGACTCATATATGTTTCCCCATCAAGGAAATAGGAATGAAGTAAAAACATCTGGTAGAAGTAACAGTGAAGAAGAAGAAGGAGGAGGAGGAGGAGGAGGAGAAAGGAGGAGAAGAAAGGCATATTATGGCAATACCCTTTCCTGAAGGTGATTCAATTTTTTTGCTTTGTTTTATTTTATTTTGCATGGGACTACATTACAACATGGGAGAATACATAAAGTGGGGCAGGAGAGTGTGGTAGGAAAGAAGAGAGGGATGCTCCAGGTTATATCAAAGCCTAGGTCTGAGATGGTGACTTCTATTGTCTCAGAAAGAGAAGGGTCAATGAGAAGGAGGGGGAAAGATTTAAAGCAGGACAGGAATAAAAAGCTTTTTGGAACTGTTAAGGAGTTACACAGATTAATGCTTCTTTGGGTTAAGAGAAATGATTGGTTAGGGAGATGAGGACTTTTCAGTGAATGAGATCTGGAGGATGTGGTACTTGAAAAGTCTACTTGTCCTGAGAGAGGAGTTGGAACCGCTGAGGACAACTGGTACCTGGAGGAATGGAAAAGCATGGACACTAGAAGATAAGATTTGTAGGCAAATGGAGGGGGGAAAGGGTAAATAATAGAGAGAATAAAACAGAATTGAGCTATATAATTAAAAGTATGATGTGTTTGTAGTGTGAAGGGGGGGGGGGATTAACTATTGGACTATGTACTTTCTGACACCTGCAGAAACTGATTTTTTCCTAGAAGTGACCCACAAAGGAAAAGTGGAATCCATGAGGCAAGCCATTCAAGGTGGTGACAAAAAGTACCTAGAGAAGAAAGCCTAGACTGTAAACCTTACAAACTTTGAAGAATACAGAGAAAAGAGAGACATCAGATAATTATGAGGTCATGAGGCTCTAGAGAAAACAGAAAGATGTGATGGATAGGGAAGAGGGTGAGAGAAATCTATTTTGGAAAAAGGGAACCAAAAATCAAATTCAAAAACTAAAGAAGAGTACAATCTGAAGGATAAGAGAGGTAAGAGAAATATCAAAAAAGAGCATTAGGGATGAGGGAAAGAGAGCCAGTGGAAATAAGACCACCTTAAAATTAAATTGAAGTAATAGAACATAAAAAATTGGAAAAGAACAAAAAAAGAAAAACAAATGTTTTTATAGTATGAGAGGGAACTTGAAAGTGAAAAACTCCTGCACTGATCACATAAATGTATCAGGGTAGCTAGATGGTGGGAGAGAGCTTACTTAACCTTAGTTTGCTTCAGTTTTCTTATTTGTAAAGTGCAGATAATAATAACCCCTACCTCTTGGGTATTGAGAGGATAAGATAAAATAATCATTGTAACATATTTAGCACATAAAAATCATCATGCAAAAATTTATTATTACTATTATCGTTATTATTATTGAAGTGATTAAATAGGGAAAATAACATGAGTCAACTTTCTGATAATTATTTATCAGGTGTATGTGTGTGTGTGTGTGTGCATGTGTGTGGTCTCATATATAAAATTATATGAGACTATTAACCATTTCCCAATAGCAGTCAAAGGATATAAAGGCAACTAGGTGATTCAGGGGATACAGTTCTGGGTCTGGAGTCTAGAAGACCTTAACTCAAATATGACCTCAGACTTTTACAAGGTATGTGACCCTAGAAAAGTCACCTAACCCTTTTTGCTTCCATTTCTTCATCTATAACATGAGCTGAAGAGGAAATAGCAAATCACTTCAGTATCTTTGCCACAAAAACCCCAAATGAAACCACAGTTAGACAACAATAGAAAGGATATGAACAGTTCTCAAAAGAACTGCAAAGTATTCACAACCACATGAAAAAAAATTCTTCAAACTAGATAAATAAGAAGAGAATTGCAAATTAAAATGACACTGAGTTTTCATTTCACACCCTTTAAATTTACAAAAATGACTCCAAAATGGAAAGAATCGATGATGGAACTGGTGTGGAAAGATAGGTACACTATTACTTTATTGATGAAGCCATGAGATAGTACACCTGTTTTGGAAAGCAATTTGCAATTTTGCAAATAAAGGGACTAAAATTTCCAAACCCTTTGCATCATAAAATTCTTTGTTTATACTTATACTCCAAGAAATCCATTAATTAAAAAAAGGCCTCACATATTTCAAAATCCTTATAAAAGAACTTTTGGGGATAGCTAGGAATTAGAAATAAAATAAATACTTATCTGTTGGGAAATATCTAAACAAATTGTGGTACATGGATCTACTGGAATATTATTGTTCTATAAGAAATTATATGTGAATGATGAATACATAGAAGAAGAAAAAGATCTCTGAACTTATACTGAGTGAAATAGACAGAGAAAAGAAATTAATATATACAATAACCACAGCAATGTAAATGGAAAGAGCAACACACCAAAAAATAAAAAATAAGTAAAACAAAATTATAAACTAGGACTTAAAAGAACAGGTATGAGAATACTCTCTCTCTCTCTCTATTATCCCTTCATGGAAGTGAGAAGGTCATAGTTATTACACTTTGAACATGTTTTCAGACTTACTATGTATCAATCAGTTGTGCTGATTTTTTTTCTCTACAAAAAGTATTATATGGAATGGGTACCTGAAAGTATCTGCGGAATGGGTATCTGAGGAGAAGCATACATGGGGATACTATGGTATTTTAAGAAACAAAATATCAATGAATCTTGTTTTTGAAAACATCATATACGTTATGCAAGGATCACATTTATAGCTATGAGGCTGAGAAAAATGGAAAGCAAGGTAACAAGAAAGGTTAAGCTGTAATGATCCTTTTGGTATCACTTGTAAATCATCAAAATGAACATTATGAACATATTTTATATTCTTACTGTTGTGTTTGTTTTATATGCTAATGTGCTACGTTACACAATTTATTTTATATACCCATATTGCATATTTCTATTTGGAGTTTTATGTTTTGTTATCTTATGAAACTCTGTTATGAGATCCTATGTGCAAGTACTATATAAGACTTGTGCCCTTGCTTTGTTTTATATATGTTATTTAAGTGTCACATATTCTACCACCTATATTGGTGCTAGCTGCATGAAATTCTGTTAATATCATGAATTAGTTATCCATGTATACATTTGACTACATAGTCAAATGGACTTCTTAGGTTATGCTAAATTAGCATCCTTAATCTATTTGTTTCAAGTCATTTGTTTTAAGTATTTCCTGAAGTAATTTGAAAAGATTATAAAATCTTCACTGGGATGAGATTCTAGAGGAAGGTGCAGTGTTATAATATCAAAGGTGTGAGTTACTCTGATGTTGCATCTCTGATCGCATGGGCTCCTTAATTCATAGTCTACTCTTACTACCAAGATGCATGCCCTCCATCCGTGTGTGTGTGTGTGTGTGTGTGTGTGTGAGAGAGAGAGAGAGAGAGAGAGAGAGAGACAGACAGACAGACAGACAGACACAGACATGCAGACATACAGACAGAGACAGAGACACAGACAGAGAAAGGAAGACCTCCACTGCCTATGATCTAGTAACTTATGGTAGACTTTACCATTTCTGAGTATGGAAGGAAGAAAATTACTTTAAAGTTTATTTATTATACTATTGGATTGAATGACTTCCTTTTAAAATAGTGTATGTTCTGATTGATGGCTAATAAACACACCAGTAGAGGTTCATAGTGGATATAGATAGGTGAATGTCAACTCACAAAGAATCTTTAAACTGAAGCAACTTTTCTGAAGGACATATAGTGTGAGGGGTTGCTATATAAGTTTTTCTGTTCTATCCTTTTAAATCCAGAGAATATTCTTCTTTTTTATATTTTTCATTTTTATTTTTTAATTATATAAATTTTTATTTGGTATCCAATTACATACAATATTAACTTCTACCAATCATTTTTGTAAAGTTTTGAATTTCATAATTTTTCCCCAATCTCACTCCTCTCCCCCTCCTCCCCTCAACAGATATCCAATCTGGTAGTCTTTACATTGTTTCCATGCTATGCATTGATCAAAATTGAATGTTTTGAGATAAAAAAAATCCTTGAATAAAAAATAAAATATTAGAAATAGGAAAATTATGTAGTACATGAGACAACATTTTTTAAAAAATTGAAGGTAATAATCGTTGGTCTTTGTTCAAATTTCACAGTTCTTTCCCTGGATATAGATGGTATTCTCCATCACAGATACATTAAAATGTTCCCTGATTAATGCATTGATGGAATGAATATGTCCATTAAGGTTGATCATCATCCCAAGTTGTTGTTAGGGTATGCTCTTCTGCTTCTGCTCATCTCGCTCAGCATCAGTTCATGCAAGTCTTTCCAGTCTTCTCTGAAATCCCATTCCTCCTGATTTCTTTTTTTTAGGTTTTTTGTTTGTTTGTTTGTTTTGCTAGGCAGTGGGGTTAAAGTGGCTTGCCCAAGGCCACACAGCTAGGTAATTATTAAGTGTCTGAGGCTGGATTTGAACTCAGGTACTCTTGACTCCAGGGCCGGTGCTCTATCCACTGCACCACCTAGCCGCCCCCCTCCTCCTGATTTCTAATAGAACAATAGTGTTCCATCACATTCATATACTACCGTTTGTTTAGCCATTCCTCAATTGATGGATATCCCCTTGATTTTCAGTTCTTTGCCAACAAACTGAGCTGCTATAAATAAGTTATATTTTTACCCTTTTTCATGATCTCTTTAGGATACAGACCCATTAGTGGTATTGCTGGATCATAGGATATGTACATTTTATTGCCCTTTGGGCATAATTTCAAATTGCTCTCCAGGAAGTCTGGATCAGTTCACAGCTCCACCAACAATGCATTAGTGTCCCAGATTTCCCACATCCCTTCCAACATTGATCATTGTTCTTTCTGGTCATATTGGCCAATCTGAGAGATGTGAGTAGTACCTCAGAGATGCTTTAATTTGCATTTCTCTAAGCAGTAATGATTATTTTTTCTTGTTTTATTTATTTATTTTCATCCATATGTACATGTATATTTTTTAAGTTACAAAATTTCCTTCCAACCTCTCTTCCTCAGTGATGAAAATTCAGGTTAGCATTGTGCATACATATTTTTGATAAACTTGTTTACAGATTAGATTTTTTGGTATGAGGAATCAGGATTAAGAGAAAGAAAAACATAAGAGATAATTTTTATATAGTGCTCATCAGATTCTGAAGGGGTCTGTGTGTGTGTGTGTGTGTGTGTGTGTGTGTGTGTGTGTGTTTTATTTTGTTTTGATTTTTTTTTCTCCTGGATGGGAATAACGTTGTCCATAGCCAGTCTAATATAGTTGTCCTAGAACTCTGAACTGTTGAGAGGTAGTGAGTAATGGTTTAGAGCAATTTTTCATATGACTATAGAAAGCTTTGATTTCTTCATCTGCAAATAGCCTATACATATCCTTTGACCATTTGTCAATAGGTGAATGGCTTGTTTTTTTTAATATAAATTTGACTCAGTTCTCTATATATTTTAGAAATGGGTCATTTGTCAAAAACACTAGTTGTAAATTGTTTCCCATTTTACTATATTTCTTTTGATCTTGGTTAGAATGGATTTGTTTGTGCAAAAGCTTTTTAATTTAACATAATCAAAATTATTCAGTTTGTGTTTGATGATGTTCTCCACCTCTTCCTTAGTGATGAACTGTTCCTCTTTCCATAGATATGACAGATAAACTACTCCTTGTTGTCCTAATTTGCTTATAATATTGTCTTTTCTGTCTAAATCCTGCACCCATTTGGATCTTATCTTGCTACAGGATGTGAGATGTTGGCCTAATGCAAGTTTCTGCCTACTCTCTTGCAGTTTCCCCAGAAGTTTTTATTGAGAGTGAGTTCTTATCCCAAAACTTGGACTCTTTGAGTTTATCAAAAAATAGATTATTATAATCATTTCCTTCTCTCTTCTACACCTAGTCTATTTTACTGATCTACTTCTAAATCATTACCAGACAGTTTTGATGGCTGATGCTTTATAACATAATTTTTGGATCTGGTAAAGCTAAGTCACATTTTTTAACATTTTTTTCATTAAATCCCTTGATATTCTTAACTTTTTGTTTCTCCATATGAATTTAGTTACAATTTTTTCTAGCTAATGTAATTTTTTGGAAGTGTGATTGGTATTGCATTAAATAAGTAGTTTAATTCAGGTAGAATTATCATTTTTATTATATTAGCTTGATCTATCCATAAGCAGTTGATATTTGTTCAGTTATTTAGATCTGATTTTACTTGTGTGAAAATTGTATTATAGTTGTTTTCATAGAGCTTATGAGCCTGCCTTGGCAGGTAAAATCCCAAGTATTTAATGTGTGTTAAGTTATTTTAAATAGGATTTCTCTTTCTAACTCTTGCAGTTGTATCTTGCTAGTAATACATATATATGTGTATATATATGAATGTGGAGGATTTATGTAGGTTTATTTTATGTCCTATAACTTTGCTAAAGTTGCTAATTGTTTCCAAAAGTTTTTTTGAATGATTTTTTAGCGTTCTCTAGGTATACCATCATGTCATCTGCCTTCCCAAATTTAATTCCTTCAATTTCATTTTCTTCTCTCTTATGGCTGAAGCTAACATTTCTAATACATTTATTGAATAGTAGTGGTGATAACGGGCATTCCTGTTTCACCCCTGATCTTACTGGGAAAGGTTGTAGCTTATCTCCATTGCATATGATGCTTGTTGATGGTTTCAGATACTGCTTTTTATTCTAAGCGACAATCCATTTATTCCTACACTCTCTAGTGTTTTTAGTAGTAATGGGTGCAATAGCTTGTCAAAGTCTTTTCCAATATCTATTGAGGCAATAATATGATTTCTGTTAGGTTTGTTATTGATATAATCAATTATACTGACAGTTTTCCTAATAATGAACCAACTCTGCATTCTTGGAATAAATCCTGTTGGGTCATTAGTGTATTATCCTAATGATAACTTGCTGTAATTGTTTTGCTAAAATTTTAAGATTTTTGCATCCATATTCATTAGGAAAATTGGTCTATAATTTTCTTTCTTTGATTTTGCTCTTCCTTGTTTAGGTATCAGCACCATATTAGTGTCATAGAAAGAATTAGGCAAATTTGTCTGCACCTATTTTCCCAAAGAGTTTATATAGAAGTAAAGTCAAAAATTTCTTAAATGCTTGATAGAATTCACTTGTGAATCTATCTGGCCCTGGAGATTTTTTTTCTTAGGGAGTTCATTGATGGCTTGTTGAATTTCTTTTTCTGAGATAGGGTTATTTAGATATTCAATTTCCTCTTCATTTAACCTGGGAAACTTATATTTTAGTAAATTTTTATCCATTTTCCTTAGATTATCAAATTTATTGGCATAACATTGGGCAAAATAGTTCCAAATTATTATTTTAATTTCTTCTTTGATGGTGTGTCTACTTTTATCATTTTTGATACTAGTGATTTGGTTTTCTTCTTTCTTTTTTTAAAATCAAATTAACCAAATGTTTACCTATTTTATTGATTTTTTTTTCATGAAACCAATTCTTGGTTTTATTTATTAGGTCAATAGTGTTCTTGCTTTTGATTTTATTAATTTTTCCTTTAAATTTTAGAATTTCTAAATTGGTATTTAATTGAGTTTTTTCTTTCTCTAATTTTTTAGTTGCATGCTTAGTTTATTAATTTCCTCTTTCTCTATTTTATTCATGTAAGCATTTAGAGATATAATATATCCCCGAATAACTGTTTTGGCCATATCCCATAAGTTTTGGTGAGTTGTCTCATTATTGTGATTGTCTAGGATGAAATCATTAATTCTTCCTATAATTGTTGTTTGATGCACTCATTCTTTAATATGAGGTTATTTAGTTCCCAATTAGTTTTAGGTCTATCTCTCCATGGTCCATTATTGCATGTGATTTTTTATTACACTACAATCTGAAATAGAAGTATTCACTATTTCTGCCTTTCTACATATGACTGTGAGGATTTTATGCTACAGTACATGGTCAATTTTTGTGTAGGTTCCATGTTCTGCAGAAAAAAAAAAAAGATAAATTCCTTTCTATCCCCATTCAGCTATATTACTTGGTGCATACATATTTAGTATTGAAATTATTTCATTGTCTATGTACCTTTTAGGAGGATATAGTTTCCTTCCCTATCTCTTTTAATGAGATGTATTTTTGAAGCTGCTTTGTTTGAGATAAGGATTGCTCCACCTGCCTTTTTGCTTCAGCTGAAGCATAATATATTCTGCTCTAACCTTTTACCATTATTCTGTATGTATCTCTCTGCTTCAAGAGTTTTTTGTAAACAGCATATTGTAGGATTCTGATTTTTAATCCACTCTGTTATCTAATCTACTTCCATTTTATGGGAGAGTTCATCCCATTTACATACAAGGTTATAATTACTAACTTTTTAATCACCCTCCATGCTATCTTCCCTCTGTTTATATTTTCCCCTTTTTCACCTTATTACTACTTCCCAGTGATTTGCTTCTGAATACCACTCCCTTCCATGTGTTTTCCCCATTATATCCAATTCCCCTCCCCTTTCTTTACCCTTTCCCTTTGCCCCTTCTTCCTTCCCCTCCTTTTATCAGTTTCTCTTTTCTTCCACCCTCCCCCTTTACCCTCTTAATACTTGAAGGGTAAGATAAGTTTCTAAACTTAACTAAATGTATGTTTGTGTTAATCCTTCTTTGAGCAAAATCTGATGAGAGTAAAATTCAGGTGATTATCACCTCCTCCCTTCTTCCCCTCCGTTGAAATAGGTCCTTTGCACCTCTTCATGTGATGTAATTTGCCCCATTCAATCTCCTCCATCCTTCTGTCTCTTTTCTGCCCCCCCCAAGGAAATTTTTTTAAATCATTCTGTAACAGTCATGGACTGTTTTGGCTTGCTTCACTTCCGGACCCTTTCAGGAATGACCTCCTTCCCAGAGGGGAGCTGAAAATAAGGAGTCAAGCCACACTGCCTCATGCCTTGAGCTCAAATTTATTACTGCTTAGCTTCTAACATACATACTATTAGGTCTTCTGGGGTAGAACAAAGAAAAAAACTGAGGACATGGGAGATGTGACAAGCAGGGTCTACATGCAGCATTTATGTTACAGGATAAGGGGGTACATTAGAGGTGAGGTGGTTAAACACAGCTGTGCTTTGTGCCCTTGGGCTGAGGGCTGGAAAGACCAGCTCTCAAGGACTCCTGGCACACCTTATATCTCAGGGTGGCATGCCAGCTCCTGAGAATGTGTCCAGGTGGCAGTTATTTGGAAATGACCTGGTTCATGGCTGCTAGAATAGCCTGTGTTCCCACAATGGACAAGACATGAGTATCCATTACTTCTGTCTAAGTATATTCTCTCTATCAGAGTTAAAATTCTCAAGAGTTATGAGAATCTTTTCTCCAAGGTGGGGATATAGTAATTTTCATTTTATTGGATTGCAGTACCATGTTCTCTTAGGTTATCTGGGTTGTGTCAATCTAAATTCTGTTAAGAGGCTTGGTTCATGTTAGTTCTGAGGGAAAGCCAGGAGAACTTAAGACAGTGCCTGGCTTTTCTCCACCAGAGAGAAGTGGTGGCCAGAAGTCCTTGTGAATATTGTTCTTGATAAAGTAAGTAGAAACCAACATTTTTTAGAGTTACATAGTTTTATATTATCTAATATCATCAGTTTTATATCATCTAATATCAAAATTTGTTTTTCCATTAAGGGGAAAAAGGAGGATCAAAGAAGGGAATAGGATCTTTTGTTTTGGTGGATGGATAATTGCTAATAGAAAAATGCTTGATTTTTTTATATAATCTTTGTCAAGGAGGGGCCTTTGTATTAGAAAGGAAAACATAAAAATTATTATCTGGGATTTGATATACAGTCTAAGTAAGGAGGAAATAAAAAAGTACTTTGCTGTCCTTGAGGAACTGATGTCATCTGATCCAGAGTAACCCTATCCTCTGGTACTGAGAGACTTGTAAATGTGACTGCTGTGCCAGTCAATAATATTTGAATGATTGTGGAAAATGGGAGAGGTGACTTAAAATTGGAGAAGGAAACATGTCCCTATTTTCCAGTCAAAGGGAAAAGACACAGTTTGCAAACTATAGCCCAGTGAAAAAAATTTTCAAATTTGTCATTAAATATAAGGCAAATGACTATGGAGAAAGGAAAGCAAAGATTAAAACTAGTATGTTTTCATCAACATTGGGTGGTGTCATACCAATCATTAATTTCCTTTTCTTTCAGATGATTAACAAACTATAGATAAGGATAATTTTATAAACAGAGTTTTCAATCAAAGATTTTGATAAAGTAGTTTACACTGTTCTTGTGGAAAAGATGAAGAGATATGTCCTAGACAATAATACAATTAGATATATTCAAACTACTTGAATGGCCAGATTCAAATGATTAGGTTGGCTATTGCCAGTATGGCTGGAGATTTCCTGTGGAGCACACTATAAATCTGTGTTTGACCCTTTGATTCTTTTTTAACACTTTTATCAATGACATGGATTAATGCCTGGATGGCATATCCACAGAATTTCCAGCTGATAGTAAGGATCTGAAAAGATTTTGATGGTCTAGGGCACTGGACTGAAACTAATAAGATGAAATTCATTAGTGATAAATGTAAAGTCTTATACTTTGTTGCTAAAAATCAGTCTTATAAATATAAAACATGATTAGAGAGCAATTCTGAAAAAAAAATGGGTTTTAGTGTACCACAAGCTAAATATGAGCCAGAAGTATTGTTGTGGCAGACAAAAAAATAACAAAACAAAAAACCTAAAACAATCTTGGGATATAATGGAAGATTGTTGATAGTCCCACTATATTCTGTCCTTATCAGGCCTCATTTTAAAATTTTCATTCAGTTTTGGAGACCACAAATTAAGAAAGTTATTCAGTCATAAACTAAAGAGTCCCCAGAGAAATTTCAATGATTTTGAAGTATCTTAAGTCCATATCATATAAAGATTGGTTGAGGAAACTTTGGAATGTGTAGCCTGAAGAAGATAAAAACTTAGGGATAATATGATTCATCTTTTGTGTATTTGAAAGGCTATCTTGTAGAAGAGAAATTTGAACTTGTTCTTTTGACCTGAGAATACAAAAACACTAGATGGAACATTGGATGAAGTGAAAAACCCACATCAGTATGTGGGCCTGATAGAAAGCTTAACAATTAGAGCTTTTAAAATGGCATAAGATGCATTCACAGTGGTGGATCCCCCACACAATGGAAGATTTCAAGTAAAGGCTAAATGAATTAACTGTGTACATTATAATGAAATTCCTCCCAAGTGTGAGTTGAGCTAGATGGCCACCTAGAACCCTAACAATTCTTAAATTCCTCTGTATGGCATTCTAATCCTTTCACAACTCATTTCCAACCTGCCTTTTTGTTCATATTGTGTATTAATGACCTCCACGGACATTGATCCAAACTGTCCTTCTTGCTATTCTTCATTCATGGTGCTTTATCTATGTTTTGTTTTTGCACTTGTTGTCTCTCATGTCAGAAATGCATTCTCTCATTCTCTCCATCACTCAGAAGTCCTAGTTACCTTCAAGGTTCAGCTCAAAGATAACCTTTTACAAGGAGACTTTTCCTGATGAGTGCAGCTGCTAATAACTTTCCCTCACAGTCTCTTTGCATTTATTTTTTATAAGTCAATGTATGAAAATATTGCTTCCACTACCTAGTTTGTATAGTTATTTAGTCAAGGATTGCTTCACTTTTATCTTTGGATTTCCAGTATCTAGCACACTGTCTGTAGACTATAACAGGTGCTTAATAATTATTGATTGATTGATTCTGTGATCATTCTAGCCAGTGTAATCACTGGTCCTATGCCTCTTTTCATTCTCTTTCTGTTTTCAACATAGTTATGATAGTGGTTTAAACACTTCTGGATTTGTGACATCCTTTGATTCTTAGTTTGGTTTTATGTCTAATTCCAATACATATATATATGTATATATATATATATATTATATATTATATATATATATATATATTACATTCCTCCTCATTTTAAAAGTGAGGAAGTTGAAACAGAAAAGTTAATGACTTGTCCAAGAGCACAAGTGTCATCTCACTGCCTAGTCATCGGAAAGGTAATTTGTCCATGATGATGAAGAGAATATGTATCAGAGGCAGAACGTGAACCAAGTCTTTCCCAACTTCAAGTTTCCACATACTTATATCATTGCTGTCTTTTAAGAATGTCATAAAATATTGCCAATCACTAAAATTACAAGGAAGAAAAATAATTGTCTATTGGAATGTTTTGAAATTTTTTATGTTACTCAAGATAATGGTAGTGACACTGCTATGGCATAAAACTAGTGTAGGATTCATCAGGCTACAGCTTGAATTCATATTTCAGACTGCCTGATTAGCTGCTGTTTTCATCTCACGTTTGGGAACCCACTCTTCAAATGGAGAATTGTTCCATAACACCCAGTGATCCAGGAATATCATTTCAGTGTTTCAGGCAAGAAGATTCAAACTTCCATCAAATATGTCATTTGGGGAAAAGAAAACATATTAAAAGGAAAAAAGAGGCCATTTGCTTTCCAATCAATTTGTAGTTAGTGAGTAGACTAGTCATTTGGCATAATGATATATTGTTGTATCAGTGGTGGCCTAGGATTCTCACTTATGGATGCACCACAGAACATTATTCTTGGCAGCCTTTCCATTCTGACAACAGACATACCTTGCAACATTTTTTGTGCTGTCAAATTTTCTTTCTTTGCCACTAACTGCAATGATTCCCCCTTCACAGCAAACAGTGCTTGGAATTTCATTTGCCCTGTTTTACACTATGTCTAATTAGAAAAACATTGACACTTGGGGGTAAAAAGTGGTCTGGAAAATTCATTATTGTTGCCAATTTTGGCTCTCCACCAAGGGCAAAGGAAAGCATAGTTAGGTTGTTTTTCAAAAGGCAACCAGACTGCCTTGTGGTTTTGGGAAGGTAAGGTGAAGGTGGAGTTTTGATTACTCTATTAGAGAGAATAATATTATGAATGAATGAATGAATGAATGAATAGGATTTGAGTGCTTAATAGGGACAAAGCACTGTGTTAAGTTCTAGGGATACAAATAGAAAAGCTATATCTCTCAAGGAACTCACATCTAATAAGGGAAACAACATATTTAAGATTGATTATTAGTTGGCATAAAAGAAATGTGATATGTTGCAATAACCAAGTTGAACTAGAAGTTAGAAAACAGAGGTTTGAATATTTAGTCTGCTTCTTACTTGTGTGATATTGGGCAAATTGTTTCACCTTTATTAATTTCAGTTTTTCATTCACAACATGAGAATAATAGTTTCTATATTTGAAGGTTTGAATTCCTGCCCTGCCACATGCTGCCAATATAAATAACTAAACTATGGTTCCTAATTTTCTCATCTGTAAAATGAAGGGGTTTGAAATTTAAGACCTTTATGGGTCCTTCCAGCTCTAAATTATGCTGATTTTTTTAACAGTAGATTTTTGGGATTTAGAGGGATTTCACCTAAGTATCAGACAAAATAAGAGTCTTTTATTATGGTGTGTTTTCTCCTGTCCCAGGGCTGAAATAAGTTATTGATTATTCAAAAAGGCAAGAAAACCAGAAACACCTTGGTTCTGCGAAACCACTGACAAGGTCTCTTCACTAGAACAAAGACCCTGTCCAAGATTATGGTATTAGACATCAGTTAGGGAGAGAAAATCAACAAACCACATTCTTTTATTACTACAGAGCTTAACCAACGTGAAATGAAAATAGTGGGCAACTGACAGTCCCATGATCCTGAAAATGACTATTCTTTGAGTCTGATTATCTATTAGGTTCTGAATCCACATAATTATTTTTCTAATCTACTTTACATGTCTCCATCTTTTCCATAAGGAGACCATGAGATAATTTATTAGTTTTGCTTTGTTTTGTTTTTTTGACAAGCAAATGGAGAAAGAACTGAGGAAGAGAGAGAATGAAAGCTAAGAGTACAGATTGTTGTAATCATATCATGCTGGTGAAGAGAATGACTGAGATTTAATACAGTCTTTAAGATATACAAATGTTTTGTAAACATTACCTTATTTGAGTCCTACATCAATCAATCCTGTACTGTGAGTACTATAATTTATCTAGAGTTCTGTTTTATAGATGAAGAAACTTATGCCTAAAGAGGTCAATTCTAGTGGAGAGTTCCAGAAATCCAAGGTAGACTGTTTAAAAAGTTTAGACTATTTAAATTTTTTTTAGTTCCTTGATTGAAGACCTAGATGGCATCATTATCAAATTTACAGATGACACAAAGCTGACAAGGATCATTACAAACACATTGGGTGATGGAGTCCTAATGAAGTCAGGACTTCAGAAGATATTGACAGACCACAATATTGGACTGAATCTTCTAAGGTGAAATTCAGTAGAGATAAATGTAACGTTTTTTACTTGGGTACCAAAAAATCAACTTCACAGGTATAAGATGGGGAAAACAGTTAGACAGCAGTTGTCCTGGAAAAATAAATGTGTATTTTAGTAACTTGCAAACTTAATATAGTCAACAGTGGGAAAAGGCAGCCAAAATAATTATTGTCATCTTGTGATGCATTAAGAGGATTGTGGCTCATTATATCTTATCTTTAGAATTATGTTCAATTTTTGAAACATAAATTTAGGAAAATCATTGAGAAACTGGATAGATGCCAAGGAATGGCAAATGAATTTATGAATGAATTTTGAATTCAGATTACATGAGGATTGGGTTATAGGAACTAGAAAAGTTTTAATGAGAGAAGAGTAAAAGAATTGGGGGTGGGCATGAAAACTGTCTTCCAGCATTTAAAAAAAGAGTTATCCTGTGGAAGGAGAATCAGACTCTTTTATTTTATCATAGACAAAAGAACCAAGAGCACTGGGTAAAAAGTTACAAAGGGGCAAATTTAGGCTTAATAGACTCAAAGTGAAATGACCTTTGGACAAAAGTGGTTTCCTCACATTGAAGTCTTCAAGTACAGATTAAAAGATGAGTTATCAAGTTTGCTTTAGTGGAAATTCTGCATATGGCTGCTGATATCCTTTCAATCATCTGATTCTATGATTGCTATTTAGACAATATGACTTTTTTGAAACTATCAAAGTGTGATTCTACATTTCAATCATACTGGTCTATTTGTTGTGTCATGCAAACTATTATCAATCTCCCACTTTTTTATCATAATTAGAATATTATGCCTCCTCATCTCTGCCTGGTTTTCTTCTGGATAATTGATTTCCTATTGATTGATTGATAAAAATCATACTTGTTTCACATACTAGACCATGAACAAGTGATATCTGATGTTGTCTCTGAATATTGTCTTTTAGGCTGGGGTCCAGTGATATCTGTCTGGGGATCTACTATTTGCAGTAGGAGAGATAATGGCCTGAGAAATCACTGAGGAAGCTATTCATCACTTTTTCCATTCATCTTTTTTTTTTTAAAAAAATGAAAAGATGGTAAAAAGAAAGAGCTATCTGCTTTCCTCTTAGGACCAACTGAAAGATAGGGGAGAGGGGAAAGGGAATGGACACTAATTTCTTTGGTATGTTGAGATAGATCTCAGGTGAGAAAACTTACCTCAGCAATGCAAGTCAGTACCTTATCAAATTGATAAAAGAATGAAGTAATTGAGAGGTGAAATGATTTACTTAGGATTGCCCAGACAATTTGTGGCAGAGCAGGACCTAAACCCAGGTCTTGACTCCAAAACTGGTCCTCTATTCACTCTGTCTCTTATTTCTCTGCATCTTCCACATATTAATCCTAACTCCTTTAGAGATATGCCAACTGTCTAAACCCAATTCCAGAGTCAGAAGCCTTCAAATACTTAAAGATGATTATCATGTCTTCTTCCCTAAATCTTCTCTTTTCTAGGTAAAATAACTTCATTTGCTTGAACTCCCCATTTATGATACCTTCAAGGTGCCTAATCAGTCTTATCAACCTCATAGAACATCCAAGGAAAACAAGAATTGTTAGCTCATTTTTTATGATATACCAAGTTCTTTCACATTCATTAATTCAAAGAATCTTTATAACACCCAGATAATTGTAACTCCAGAATTTAGTGCATTCCTTAAAAAATTGCAGGTTTGGGGTAGCTAGGGGGTGCAGTGGATAGAACACAGGCCCTGAAGTCAGAAAGACCTGAATTCAAATCTGTGCTCTGACATTTAATAATTACGTAGCTGTTTGATCTTAGGCATGTCCTTTAACCCCATCACCTTACAAAACAAAAACAAAAACAAAAAACAACATTTCAGGCTCTTAGTAAATATTGATTGGATTGATTGGATTAGAATTTGTTTCATTATCATCCACCCAAATTGGAGCAAGTTTTGTGATCATTGAAGTTCAAAAAGTTAACAAAGTAATAAAAGGCAGAAGGGTAGACATGCAGATCGTTATCATCAAGATGTGAGACTAGCATTCAAAGAAAATAAATTCTGTTCCTCTGGAAGTAGGGGAACTAGACCAGGACCTACTCACAGGAGAACTCAATAAAGGAAGAAATGATTGTAATTGGGAAAGTCAGATATAAAAGAAGGATCTGAGAATCCTTGAGGAATCATGGGACCCAAATCAGATTGGGACTAGCATTGAGCTGATTTAAAGCCGAGTTGTTGAAAAACTGACGTCATATTCCTCATATTCTCAGGATTAGACCCACAGTTTAGACCAGGTTAATTTTATTCTCAGGAAGACCGAAGAATTGTAGGGGTAGGAAACTAGAAGGTCAATTTAGTCATCTTCAAACCAAATAAAAAGTAGTTCTCCATAAGTCAACTCCCAACATAACTTGGCCTGGAGCCACATGAGAATCTGCTTCTTTTGCAAGAAACATAATAAGTTTACTCAGATTTTAAGGGGGTTTTATTAAAATGATGTTAAAATCATATAATTCAGGATAGATACCCAGTAATGCTTTGAGAAGTTTTGACAAGAGAAATTGGTTCTGTAAAAATATTGTAATTGCATGTCACAATAGTGATAGAAATTATGTGTGGCATATCATTTCAATTTGCAATTTTGACCTTTAGCTTCAAATAAATTTTAATAGGTAATTGACTTAAATATTTAGTGTGGTTCCAAATCAATAATGAAAGAGCATAATTTAAGTCCCAGGGATAAAATAAGTACTGTCTTTGAGAGTGAGAGAGAGAGAAAAAGACAGAAATGGAAACAGAGACAGAACACACAAATAGAGGAAAGATATAAGGAAAGGGAAAGAAGAAATAAGAGAGGGAAAGAAAAGGAGATGGAGACAGAAAAGGAGAGGGGGAGGGAGAGGGGGAAGACCATTTCAGGAATGAGGAGTGGGAAGGTGGGGTGAGGAGGGAGGAAAAGAGGAATCAGAACAACAAGAAGACCAGTTTGGCTAGACTGTAAACCATGGAAAGGCTACTCTAGTATGATGAGGCTGAAAAGTCATGTTGGTCCTAGATTGTGAACATCTAAATTTACAAATAAAGGAATTTTTATTTTATTCTAAGGCACCAGACAACCACCAGAAGTTACTAAATAGAGGAGCAACATGGTCATATCTGGAGAAAGGAAACACTTTGGCAGCAATGTGAAGGAGTGGAAGAAAGCTTGATAGCAGTGGGTAGAAGGATGGTCCTAAAGTCAGGAGGATCTGAATTCAAATTCCGGTGTCAGACACTTGACATTTACTAGCTGTGTGACCTTGGGCAAGTCACTTAACCCTGATTGCCTAGCATCCAGGGTCACCTCTAGTTGTCCTGATTCATATCTGGCTACAGCACCCAGATAACTCCGGAGGAGAAAGTGAGGCTGGTGACTTAGCAAAGCACCCCCCTCACTCAAATCCAATTAAGGTATATGTCATGGCTTCACTTTCCTGATGTCATGATCTTCCTCAAGAATGGAAGAGGAGCATTAGAGTGGAAAAATACTTTAGGCAAGATATCAATTAGAATTAGAATAGATTAGGGAGGGGCGGCTAGGTGGCACAGTGGATAAAGCACCCGCTCTGGAGTGGAGTACCTGGGTTCAAATCTGGTCTCACACATTTAATATTTACCTAGCTGTGTGGCCTTGGGCAAGCCACTTAACCCCATCTGCTTTGCAAAAACCTAAAAAAAATAAAGAATAGATTAGGGTAAGGATCAAATAAGGTAGGGTAGGGTAGAGCAAAGTACAGTAAGATAGAGTAAGGTAGGACAGACGAGGGGAGCATGAGGGAAGGGAGGAAGTAGGACAGAAATCTAAGAGGGCTACAGGGGAAGACTCAAGGAAGAAATGATCATTTCTGACCAAAAAATTCCAGAAATACTACATGGTGTAACTTGTACTGAGTCTAGAAGGATTTCTAATGGTAAAGCTGGGGACATATGGACTGGTGGGAGAGGGTGGTGTTAATCCAGTTATAGGAAATGAAGTAAACAAAGGCATGGAAGCAGAACAACAAAGAACCTGTATATTGGTCTGTGCATGGAGTACTCAATCAAGACATAGGTGCCTATGGAGGGCTCCCCTTCTGGTGGCTAGTGTTCATCTGCCAGCCCTTGCCCACGCACACTATCAGGGAACAATAGCTATGTTAAAGGGCAAACAGCTTCACCCCTAAGATTAGTGGTCACAATCTTGTTATGATACTTATGTGGACCTACACACTGGCATTATATTAGAGTCTGCTAAAAAAGTCTTTCCATGCTGCTTTGACAAATTGCAGTGCGTTTTTAGCTCTACCCTTTATAATGATAACACATTTTATAGGGTTTTCGGCTTCCAAAGTACTTTCATAACAATTCAGAGTCAGGTAATACAAATATTATTATAATTCCAATTTTACAAATCAGAAATTGAAGATCAGAGAGGTTTAGTGCTTTATCCATGACTCATTTTCATTTACTTTGAAGTAGAAGTAAGACTTGGAAACAATTAGATCATCCAATACCCAAGTTTAAGGCTCATTGCTTTATATCACAACATTTCCCTCTAGATACAGGATACTTATATACCCTCCCATACACTAGTGGACCTCCTGCATACAAACACCTTGAGTCTGGATAGCCTCCAAGTTGTGGTCTCTTCCCACCTTCCCCATCGTGTTGTTCCCCAAGATCTGACATAACAGTGATCTATAAACCCTTGACTTTGGCTTCATTTTGTTTTAATCAACTAAGTCAGAATGAACCCCAGACTAGAGCTTCTATCAGATAACAAACTCTCAGACTGCACAGTCTCGAAAAAC
This sequence comes from Macrotis lagotis, assembly GCF_037893015.1. Taxonomy (NCBI): domain Eukaryota; kingdom Metazoa; phylum Chordata; class Mammalia; order Peramelemorphia; family Peramelidae; genus Macrotis; species Macrotis lagotis. The sequence continues at coordinate 123,102,355 of NC_133661.1, forward strand.
AAGGTTTCCACATAAAAAAAAGATTGTGGAGAGAAATGGGGATAAAGTACTTTGAATCCTGTGGCCTAATGATAGGCCAAGTTGTCCATTCCTCTGCTTCTAAGTAGCAGTATATTTCAACTATTCCTAACAGGTAATTTCAGCAGAGACAAGTGAGACTCAAGGGGAATTGAATTGAGATCTTGATTTTCAGAGGGCTATTCATGTTATATAACTAAATTGAAGCTAAAAGTGTTTGAATTAAACAACTGCAGTGATAAATAGGCATGCAGGTGCAGAGCTGTCATGGTCAGAGCATGAAGATGAATGTTATTATGGATCTTTATCACATGTAAAACATCTTTGTATAAGGAGCACATCAAGTGGGAAACATTTTTCAGTGACACTGTCTCTGTGTAGGACCTTTATACTAATTAATGTCCCACTGCCTCCTCTAGATTATTTCTAGTATCAAAGCCAGATTAAAGTGCAAGACACATGCAGTAAATAGTGTTTAGTTCAGTCTTACTGGGTTTTATAGGACTAGCATCCTATTCACCCTTTGAAACAATATGGTTACTACCTCAATTCTCCCAAGAAGAAAAGAACTTAACTGAGGAAAGTCCCATTGCAAATAACTATATTCTGAAATTTTGCTTAGATCTATGAATATGGACTCTTAGACTGATACCAGCCTAAAATGCACTTCTCTCTCTCTTCTCTCCAATTTGGGATGCTTTTCATGACTCACTTCAGGTACCACATTTTTGGGTAAATCATCCTTGAATTCCCTCTGATTAAAATTATAATTTATAATAATTGATTAATATGTATTTGGGAAGTTCTGAAAATCTACAATCCTTCTATTTCAAGTTTTGCTAGGATACTTTATTAGGGTACATCTCATTTCCATCAGTCTTATTTCATATTATATTGATAGGTGCTATAACAACATATTTGTAGAATGTAAATTGTTTGAGGACAAAAATGGGATCACTTTTTATCTTTGTATCCCCTCCACTTAGCATAGTACTCAAATATTCAGATGGACCCATTCTTATTTGAAAAAAATCTATATTTCATATTTGTTCATAATAAATGTTTTATATTCCTGAAATCAGCAAGATGTTGAGTAGATTATCACACAACCTTATCTTTTATACTTTCCCACAGAACCACCTTAGTAAAAGGAAGTGGGGTATCAAGACATAGTTATTTAGTTTATAAAAGCATACACTCCCATTTGGAAGTATGGTTGGATAGTTCATAATATATGAATTACATGAAGTGATTTGAGCACCATGAAATCACTCAGAAGACTTTATGGAAGAAGAAGATGAACAGAGAGTCTGAAATATAAGATTCAATTAAATTCTTTATATTCATAGATTACCACAGCAGAAAGTGACCTTAGAGAAGATTGGATCATAGATTTAGAACTTGGAGACATTTTCTAATGTCATTTATAGATGTGAAAGTAAGAACCCAAAACCTTAGGTGACTTGTCTATGGATGCTCAGGTTGTAAGTGGCAGAACCAGGATACAAACTGAAGTCCTCTGATTCCATATCCATCAGATACAATTCCTGCTAAGGCCCAGAAAGATGAAATAGATTTCCTAAAGATACATAGCAAGATTATGACACTAGATAGAATATTTTTCTCTGAATGACACAGTTACAAAACAGAAGAGTTAACTAAAAATTGGATAACAGGTCAATATTAGACTGTTTCTGATCATTAAAAATCTGTTTTGTTGGAAATCATCTGATTTGGTCAGGAATCCAAATTTCACAGCTGTAGCCAACTGTTCACTTCATTCTATTATATTTAGACTTTCATGCAGCAAGAAAATCCATGGAAAATGTGATCTATCTATGGGATGGGAGAGGGATAAATCAGAGAGATCTTCATGAAAGAAAACTGTTCCTCAGTTTTCTCAGCTGCAATTATAATGTTAGGCAAATGGCATCTGAGAATTTTTACATCTTTCCAGCCCATCCCCCTCTCCCCCCCCCCCAAAGTTGGAATATACAGGGAAATACATGGGCCAACATCTTGTTTGTCTTTTGGGGGAAATATTCTGTATAATTTAGACTCATAATGGAAAATTCAACAGCCCCAGCAAAAGCTGTCCACTTCCTCCTATGGTTTTAAGAACAAGTATTAGCTGAGCTGCTCCTCCCCTTTAATAACTCAAGTGCTATTTCCCACCCACCCCCTTTGCTGCCAGGGTTCTGTGTAAGTTGATGAGCTTCGCACACTCCCTACCCCTCTCTTGTGATGGTGAGCTTTGTATGAAGTGGGAGCTGCTCCCCCTTACCCTTGTTTTCTCTGCCATCAATGTTTACATCTCAGTATGCATGTCTGCCATTTCTGGCATCAAGCTCTTGCCTCAGTTGTACTGAGAATCCTAGGCACCCAGCCTTTTATGTGTTGAATTTCTAGGACTCCTATACAGTTTGTATTGCTGCCGATGAATGTCAGTATCATGTTGCCAGACCATGTCAAGTGTGGTTTGTTTTTTTAATGTGAGCAAAGCTTTTGGGTAGTTCCCCCTCCCCCTTTTCCTTCCTCCCCATTCCCCAGGCTTCTAGGTCTATTGGACCTGGTTACTTTGCTCATTACCCTGAGGTCTGTCCTCTCCCGGTCTGCACAGAAGACAGGTCACCCTGTCCATTCCATCACTAGCTGGCCGCAGTGCATGACTTGTTCCCTTCATCTCCATTTACAGAAACCTGGGAGTTTTTCTGGGTTTTCGATAGAATAAAAAAAAAAATTAAGACCAAAAAAAAAATAATGTTAGGCAAATGGTGAGGCAAAGGAGAGAGGGAAGAGATATTTGGAAAATGGAAGTGAAGTGTGAGAATCTATTTTTGAATATTAATTGTCTGTTCCAGATGAAGGAATCCCTAAAGATCGCCTGAAACTCCTCTCTGCTCTTTCTACATACCTGAATCTCCCATAGCAATAGTAATCTTTTTTATGGAGACAATCATATTATTTAAAAAAGATTTCTCATTTTATTCAACAGTATTTATTAAGTGGCTATTATATATAAGACACTATGCTAGTGTGGGAATATAAAGGCAAATCTAATGCCTAAAAAAGAAAAATAAAATAGACCTTACCTTCAAGGAGTTCACATTTGGGAGAACTGAGGAGGGATCAAGAAAGAAGGCTTTTTTTTATTTTTAAGAAAACAAATGAATTTCTTCTTTTTTGTCTTTGTTTTCTATTTATTTACACATTAATAAAATATTATTGCTGTAAGAGTAAACATAATCCCCCCTTCCCCCACAAAAATAAAAAACTCATGAGAAATGAAGTGAAAGAAAGAGAAAAATAATGTGTTTCAGTCTGTATTCCAATACTATCAGCTCTGTCTCTGGGATGGATCACATTCTTTATCATAAATCCATCAGAGAAGTTACTTCCATATTTTTCCACAGTTGATGTTGCTGATTGTAATTCCTTTCATCCATTCCTCCTCACTACCATTTATCATATTTTCTCTCTCCTTTCATTCTGTCCCTCTTCAAAAGTGTGCTGTGGGGCAGCCACATGGTGCAGTGGACAAAGCACTAGCCCTGGGGCCAGAAGGCCTAAAGCCTACATCCCACCCCAGAGACCCACAACCATCTGGTCCCGTGACCCAACAGGCCACACAATCCTGCCACCTTGCAAAAAGTAAAAAAGAAAATTTTTTATATTTGAATATCCTCTCCCATGATCTATCCTCTCCTCTATCGCCTATACCCCCCCCACTTTTCTTCTAGATTTCTATACCCTATTGATTGTGTATACTGTTTCCTTTCTGAGTCATTTCTTTTTTTTTTTTTAGGTTTTTGCAAGGCAAACGGGGTTAAGTGGCTTGCCCAAGGCCACACGGCTAGGTGTCTTAAGTGTCTGAGACTGGATTTGAACCCAGGTACTCCTGACTCCAAGGCTGGTGCTTTATCCACTATGCCACCTAGCCACCCCTCTGAGTCATTTCTGATGAGAATGAAGGCTCCCTCATTCCCCCTCACCTTCCTCCTTTCCATACTATTGCAAAAACTATTTCTTGACTCTTTTAAATGAAATCTTACTCTATTCTACCTCTCCTTTCCTGTCCTCCTAGTACATTTCCCTTTCACCCATTGACTCCATTTTTTGCAATATATTATACCTTCAAATTGAGCTCCCTCATGTGCCTTGTCTATATATGCTCCTTCTGATTGCTCTATTAAATGAGAAGGTTCATATAAGTTTTACCAGTATCATCTTCCCATGCAGGAATACATACAGTTCATCACCATTAAGTCCCTCATAATTTACTCTTCTAGTCCACCCTCTCTATGCTTTACCTGAGTCCTGCACTTGAACATCAAACTTTCTGTTCAGCTCTGGTCATTTCAATGGGAATATTTGAAATTGCCTATTTCATTGAAAATCCACCTTTTCCCCGGAAGAGGATGTTCAGTTCACTGGGTAGTTGATTCTCAGTTACATTCCAAACTCTTTTGCCTTCCAGAATATTATATACCAAGGCTTACAAGTCCTTAATGTGGATGCTGCTAAGACCTGTGTGATCCTGACTGCAGCTGCACAATACTTGAATTGTTCTCTCTGGCTTACTTATATTATTTTCTCTTTGACTTAGGAGTTCTGGAACTTAGCTATAATATTCCTGAGTGTTATTTTTTGGGGTGATCACTTTCCAGGGGAGATCATTGGATTCTTTCAATTTCCATTTTATCCTCTTGCTTCTAGGATAGCAGGGAAATTTTCCTGTAGAAATTCTTTAAAAATGAAGTCAAGGCTCTTTTCTTGATCATAACTTTCAGGTAGCTCAATAATTTTTAAATTGTCTCTCTTGGTTCTGTTTTTAGATCAGTTGTTTTTTCAATATTTCACATTTTCCTTCTAGTTTTTCATTTTTTTGGTATTGAATTATTATGTCTTGATTTCTCACAAAGTTATTGGCTTCCTTTAGCTCCATTCTATATTTGAAGGATTTGTTTTCCACAGAGAGCTTTCTTATCTCCATTTTCATCTGCCAATTCTGCTTTTTAAAGCATTCTTCTCCTCAATAACTTTTTGGATTGTTTTATCCATTTCACCTTAACTGGCTTTTAATATGTTATTTTGTTCAGTATCTTTTTGTATCTCCTTGACTAAGCTGCTGATTTGATTTTCATGTTTTTTCTGCATCTCTCTCATTTCTCTTCCCAATTTTTCCTCTACCTCCCTTACTAGATATTTAAAATCTTTTTTTTGAGCTCTGAAATAGCCTGAGCCCAACTTCTATATTTCTTGGTCTTTAGATGCAGTATGTATTTTGATCCTCTTTGGGACCAAAGTAATTGTCTAAGGTCAGGTTCTTTTTATTCCTGTTTATTCATTTCCACTGGCTTCCTTTAGCTCCATTCTACATTTGAAGGATTTGTTTTCTATAGAGAGCCTTCTTATCTCCTTTTTCATCTGGCCAATTCTGCTTTTTAAAGCATTCTTCTCCTCAATGACTTTTTGGATTATTTTATCCACTTGACCTTAACTGGTTTTTAATATGTTATTTTGTTCAGTATTTTTTTGGATCTCCTTGACTAAGCTGCTGATTTGGTTTTCATGTTTTTTCTGCATCTCTCTCATTTCTCTTCCCAATTTTTCCTCTACCTCCCTTACTTGATTTTCAAAATCTTTTTATGCTCTGAAATAGCCTGAACCCAACTTCTATATTTCTTGGAGTCTTTGGATTAAGTGTGTATTTTGATCCTCTATGGGACCAAAGTAATAGTCTAAGGGCAGGTTCTTTTTTTTCCTGTTAACTCATTTCCCCAGCCTGTGCCTGGTTTTGGGGTAGTTCCTGATTTTGAGTATTATTGGGACACCCCCACAAGGACTTCAGTTCATTCAAGGTCTCAAGGGAGGCTTTGACTGCTCTCCTGCTTGTGCTCTGGTCTGTAGATGATCACAAGCACACCCCTCTGCCCTGGGGCTGTGAGGAAGGTCCCTGCTCTATGAAAGTATGGGGGCGTCTAGACTGTGGCCAGGGTCTGAATATGGACAAAGCCCCAGAGTCCTATCTCAGGGACAGAGAAGAAACCTCAACAATCTCTCCCTACCCCCTTACCTTTTGTGGGTTGAGTGCTCTGGAAGCAGCTGCCAGGCAGCTCCTGCTGGGCAGCTTTGTGGGCCTGCTTCTATTTCCTGGGATCTGGGCTGAGCTTGTGGGCTGAAGCAGCTCTGAGGAGGGCCATGCTGGCCTGGGCTTTGCACTCACTATGGCACAGGTTTTCCTGCTGATCTTCCAAGATGTGCTTGGTACTCCCTGGGGTGGCAGGTAAGGAAACTGCTTCTGCTGCCAGAAGCAAAGACTCCCAAGGACTAGACTCCCCACAGGCTGTTCCTGGAAGGCTGGAGCTCCTTCACTCCTGTGCTCTGCCACCCCCTCCAACCACATAGAACAGAGCCTTCCCACCAGTTTCCAGGCTGGAGAATTGTCTCACTGGATCTTTCTGTGGGTTCTGTCTCTCAAAAATTTAGAATCATAATTTTAAGTTTTTGAAATATTTTGGAGAGAGCTCCTAGGAAAGGCTGTTCTCCTGATGCCATCCTGGCTCCACCATGAATTTCTTCTTAATAAAAAATTATGTGGAGGTTTGTGAATATCTCTCAACTTTTGCACATCATGATCAGCCAAAAATCCAGAGATAATTTATATGACCATATTACATTGGGAATTTTATGGCCTTAGGAAAAATTCTACTGGATTTAAATCATTGAAGTTTGGAGCTGAAAGTTGCCTGAGAGGAATCCACAGAAAAGGAGGAGGAAGAGTAGAACAATGACAGCAGAAATAATGAAGATGATGATATAAGTTACTTATATTCATAAAATACTTCATAGTGACAAATTAGATTCCCCTTCTACATTATCTTTTTATACTCACAATTCCATGAGATTGATAGTGAAAATGTCCCCTGCAATAGTTTCATTTTACAGATATTAGAACCAAGTCATATTACAGTAAAATTACTTGCCCAAAAAGACACAATCAGTTGGCATCAGGCAGGGACTCAAACCCAGGACCCAAGTTTCTTGACTTCTTTGTCTAATGCTTTTTCTTCTATGTCTCTAACACATTTCTATCAACAGCATAAAGATTTGGAAGAAGAAAAGTAGAACTTCCAAAAAAACACCCATTTTCTTGAATACTTAGCATTCAATTCAGAATCTGTTCAACAAATGGCTTATTAAGCACTTACTATGTTATGAGTACTTCAGGGCCTTTGACACGTGTCAAAGATTGACATTGTGTGAAATGAAAAGTAAGAGACTTAAGGATGCTACCAAAAATTGGATCATGGAAAGACTTTCATTAGAGGTCTGCAGGCAAAGAATGGATGACTATTTGTCAGGTGTGTTTTAATGGAGAATCTTTTGCAAGTATGAGTTAGATATGTCCCTTCCAATTCTAAAATCTTATTATTCTATGAAAATATATTAACCAGTCATATAGGATGAAGGGAGAATAATCAATAGCCCACACAATATATTAATAACTTCAGATGTCAAGAAAATACAAAGACAGTCCCCAGTACATTGAGTGGAACCCCTGTAGATCCTGGAACTTATGAGAGTTCCCTGAACAAGAGTAGGACAGGATGAACAGGGCTGTGATCTACATCATCGAGGAGAACTTATATATCAATGAAATCACAAATCTATCCACATTGCAGTATCAGAGTATGAGAGGCACATAACTCTACTTCCACTTCTAGATTCAGTTATTTCTAACTGAGCGGAATAAGACAGGCTTCACTAAAGATTGCATCTAAGTCTTGAAGAAAAAGTAAGATTTCAAGATAGAGGTGCTTAAAAGAACTTTTAATATGGTAGAAATAGCAACTCAAAGATTCAAGCAGGAAAGCACAGCTTATGAATGGAATGTGTAGAATATTTCACTTTATTCAGACCATTTTGTATATGTTAAAGAATGATGGGCAAAAAACTAAAATTTTGCCTTAACATTGTTGGAAGAGACCTTAAAAATCAACTAGTTCAAACCCTGCATTTTATGGTGAAGGATATCAATATACAGAGAAATGACAATTTATCTAAAACTATTCAGTGATAAGACTGGAACTAGAGTCTGAGTTCCCTGCATCCTAATCTCTTTTTTAAAAAAATATTTATTTTTTTCATCCATATGCACATGTATATTTTTAAATTACAAAATTTCCCTCCTTTCCTATCCCCCTCCCCTCAATGGCAAACAGTCGGGTTAGCATTATACATACAAATTTTGATAAGCATGTTTACAGATTAGCAAATTTTCAGTATGAGGAATTAGGATTAAGGGAAAGAGATACATGAGAGATAATTTTTATAAAATATTCATCAGATTCTGGAAGTTTTGTGTGTGTGTGCATGCATGTTTTGTTTTGTTTCTCTTCCTCTGGATGGGAATAATTTAGATCACAGTGAGCCTAATACAGTTGTCCTAGCTCTCTGGACTTCTGAGAGGAGCTGCTTCCATCAAGGTTGTTTATTTCATAATGTTGTTGTTGGTATGAACATTGTTCTCTTGGTTCTACTCCTTTCATTCAGCATCAGATCCCATAAATCATTTCATGCTTCTCTAGAGTCCATCTTGCATCCTAATCTCAATATACCAATCTCCTCTAGATTTTGAGACCCGATTAAAGAGGAGCATGAGAAATTTAGACTTTTTTTTAACATTTTCACTTAAAGTTTTGAGTTCCAAATTCTTTTTCTCCTTCCTTCTACTCTCTCCTCTGAGAGACAGTAAATATTCAGATATAGATAAACATGTGCTATTATGTAAAACATTTTCTTATTAGTCATTTGTACAAGAAGACTTAAATGAAAGAAAAAAATGAAAGAAAGTGGATAAAAAGCAGACTTCAGTCTGTATTCAAACAATATCAGTTCTTTCTCTGGCAGCAGATAGTTTGCTTCATCATTAGTCCTTTGGGATTGTCTTGGATTATTGCTGAGTCATTCACAGTTCTTCATTGAACAATATTGCTATTATTGTGTATAACATTCTCCTTGTTCTGTTTGCTTCACTATGCATCAGTTCATAGAAGTCTTTCCAGGTTTTTCTGAAATCATCCTGTGTCATTTCTTATAGCACAATAATATTCCATTACAATCATATACTATAGCTTATTTAGTCATTCCCTAATTTATGGGCATCCCTTCTATTTCCAGTTCTTAGCCACTACCAAACAAAGCTTCTATAAATATTTTTTCCCTTTTTGGATGTTGCTGGATCAAAGGGTATGCATAGTTTTATAACACTTTGAGCATAATTCCAAATTGCTCTCCAGAATGGTTACGTAAGTTTCCAGCTCCACCAACAGTTCCCAGTTTTCCCACTTTCACTCCAACATCAAACATTTTCCTTTTTTGAAATATTAGTCAATCTGATAGATGTGAGGTGGGTACTTCAAAATTGTTTTAATTTGCATTTTTTTCAGTCAATAATGATTTAGAGAATTTTTTTCCAAATGACTATCAATAGCTTTGATTTCTTTGTTTGAAAAGAGAAGTTTAATTTTTATTCCATAATTAGCAGGTACTTCATCAAGTCCCAGATAATTAATTGACTTCAGAACTGAAAGGAGCTTCATGGATAATTGTGTCCAATCTCTTCATTTTACCTATGACTGAAATGGAAATGCTGGGTTAAATGTCTTGCTCAGAAACACACTACTGATAAGAACTGAGCTAGAATTCAAACCCATGTCTTCTTGACTCCAAATCTACAGACCTTTCCACTATACTATAGCTGAAACTATGAGTGCCGACTCAATATCCTGGCCTGGAGACCCTTTAATTTCTTTTGATTGGTTGCATTTTTATGGTTAATCAGAGTAACCTTAGTACAATAGAGATTGTGTAATTATTAGGATCCTATAGAATCAGGATTTCTCTTAAAACAAAGAAATATGTTTACCCAAGAGGAGACATTTGGGAAAATCCTTTGCTAGCTTTCCCTCTCTTTTGTTTTTATTATGTTTGTTATTGAGATTCTGTTTTGTTGTACATTAGCAGCCTTTGGCAATAGGATAGAGAAATTAAGTTTTACTCTGATGTAGAATTTTGATAACAACGGTAAAGGAGTGAAGAATTGCAATGAGATTGTCTGAACTCTTTGAGATATCATCAGAGGCTATTTATTGAAATACAAGCGATTATAATTCTAGAGCAGACTTTTCCAAATACAATTCTGCATAACCTACAGAGATTGCATTGAAGTTCCTACTGGGAATAAGGGTTTCCATGAAGTGATTACTTTGGGGTGAACTAGATGAAAAATCTCAACCAATTTCAAGGTCAGTTTGTAGTACAATATATTCTTTTCTGCTAGCCATACAAATCAGTTTTCTTCAAATGGTGCAGAGCTCCTAAGGTCAACCTCAAATTGAAGTCATTTTTATATTCTGTCCTAACTGACCTCTGAACAATCAGATTACTCTGGGCCCAAATTATGGATTTTGAAATTGCTGGCCAATGCCCTTAAGTAAAACTCTAAAATAGGCAACATTGCTATACAGAAAACCCTTATTCCCTTTTGGTGACTCTCTATCCTCAGAGGTATTTATACTGCTGTGAGTTCCCAATTTTCCCAACTCTCCCCTACCTTCAACTCCTAACCCTAGGTTTCTGCAATCTGGTCCTAATCTTTCTTCCCTACCTTATCTCTTTCCCCCATATGTATTTAGTTCTCCAATTAAACAGAACTATGTTCATTGCATATGCCTTACAATTGATCCATTCTTTAGCTTCTAAAACAACATTCTGTGCATAAGAGGTGTGTTGTAGATCTAGAACTTAGAAGATCCTTCCCCATCTAATATTTCTGACTTTTGAAATCCTACCCATCATTCAAGACTCAGTTCAAAATATAACCTCCTAGAGTAAGCCTTCCCAAATTTTCCCAGCTAGATGTGATTTTTCCAAACTCTGAATTTCTATAGCATATGATTGATTTGCCCACATCTTAACTTCCCTACTAGAAGGCAACCTCACTGAAAATAGGGACTGTTGTGATGGCTAGGTGGCATAGGTGGCGCAGTGGATAGAGCACCAGCCCTGGAGTTAAGAGTACCTGAGTTCAAATCTGGCCTCAGAAACAGTAATTACTTAGCTGTGTGGCCTTGGGCAAGCCACTTAACCCCACTGCCTTGCAAAAAAAAACAAATCGAAAAAAGAAAATAAGGACTATCTCATTTATTTTTGTTACCAAGTCCCCATAGCACCTGGCACACTGCTTTCACAAATGGTAAGCTCCATTAAAATTGACTGAATGAATGGTCAGCATTGGACCTTTTTAATCTCTTCTTTCCCAACAAAACTGATTCGGCCTAAATCCCCTGCCTTTAGAGTTATGTTCTCTTTTAGGTGGTATCAGGTTTATTAAACAAATTATCTTTCTAACCTTCTGATTCAGACCAAAAAGAAATAGCAGGGATTCCTTTCATGTATGCATTAGACTAGATGGACACAGAGGTTTCTTCAAATTCATAAATTCCCTGAGGGCAAATGATTAATGAAGTAGAATGATGGAAAGAGAGGGAGAAGTGAATTATTTTGAATATTTGAATTATTGAGAGAAAAGGGAAGAAAAGAAAAACATTGCTGAAAGGAATCCTCTGTATCAAGAAAACTGATTTCAAAAGTTTCAGAAAAGGAAAAGGTAACATCTCATGGTCCAAAATTTTACAAAGGAAATTGCTCTAAGGCATGTGGGGAAACTCAAGATTGAACTTCTAAATAAGCATGCCCAAATGGATCTTATGAAGTAAAATGTTCTCTACAGGATATATACATCTATATATGTATATACAAGGATGACATTGACCAATTTACAGTTGTTTTAAGACATTGAGAAGATGAATGGTAATGAAAGATGAATGACTCAGTTAGGTGAGGTAGCTGCTAACATAATTTCCAACTCTAAAATGCTGTGATTTTATAGTCACAAAGCCTTTTAATGTTGATGTCCTAAGTCCTTGCTAAATGAAGAATGAGCTAAGTCTGGCAATGACAACTAAGGACAACAATAACAAGAAAATTTAGATACATACACATATAAAATTATTATATGAGGTGCCAAGAAATAAGCATAATACTCTAATGAATCTAAACCATGTTTCTCTAAGTAAAATCTAAGACCTCTATTAACTAACTTATGTTTGATTCTCCTTTTTCTCCCAAATTATAAACTGATAGACAAAAACAATGGCAATAAAATTATATTTAGTTAATTATATATATGTATTATTTTATTACATATTGTGAGCAATATATAGTTTTTTTGTTGCACGTGTTGGTCTATAATACTGTGGAGAAAGAGGTGTCAAACATAGAACAGATAATGGGGGGTCTTAGATTTCACTGAGAAAAATATGGTTAAGGTTCAATGGTGTATTATATGTAGTTCTGGGAACCACATATATATATATGTATATATATACATATATATATACATATATATGTGTGTGTGTGTATACATATCTATACATGTCTATATACATGTATAATGTGACTTTATACTTTATAAGTAACCATGTATTAAGTAACCATGATATAGAAGAGATATTTAACTTGCTCTTTTTGCTGCTAGAAACTAGAAGAAGGAGCAATGAGTAGAAGTTTCATTGAAATAGCTTTTTTCCTCAAATCCAAGGAAATCAAATCCCTAATTATTAGTGCTGCACCAAAGTAGAAAGGATTTCCTCAGAAGTTAGTAGTTTTCTGTTCCCTAAACATCTTCAAAGAAAGACTTGGTTAGGCTCTTGTCTAGGAGGGTGTAGAGGATATTCCTATTCAGAAATGGGTTGGAGACATTATTTCTGAAGTCTCTACCCATTTTTAGAATCTTTTATTTACGATCTGTGATCACTGAGTAGTGAGTCTCTGATTTCTAAACTTCAATTCCCACCTACTATCAATCTTCTTGGATAACCCTATTTATGTTTTCTACCTGATATCCTCCTTGGACAGTCAGTTCTGTCTAAAACCCATCTGATTCCTCAACTGATAATTCCATTTTACTAGCTCTGATATAACTTCCTCCTTCAGCAACATTAATATTTGTCCCTTTCATTTACAAGGCTTGTCCCCCCAACCAAAAATCTCAGATAGATTATATATTATTTTTATGCATCTTGCTCTCCTAACTGCCCAATCTGATCTCAGACAGGTATTAGATTTGTGATTCTGGGCAAATTTTCCTCAGTTTACATATCTGTAATATAAGGTTAATAATGGCACCTACCTTCCAGGGATTTTGTGAGGATAAAATGAGATAATTGTAAAGCACTTAGTTATCATTATAATAATAATAATCATAATAGTAATTATGATTATTATTATTAGCTACATCAATGGAATGTATGAAGCAAAACTTCTTTCTACCTCTCTCACTTTGGAAAATACATTTATAGGTATTATGAAGCCCACACTCTCATAGTCCCTGTCAAAGCTTGATTCTAGTCCTGTTTAAGTATGGAGATGGAGAGCAGTAAAATTCCTTAAATACTCTCACAAAAATCATTAATATTTACCAACAATGTGTCCATATAGCCTGCATGACAATGTCACAAACATGGATCTCCTTGAACACTTTGGCTGTCTTGAAAAAATATTATCTTCAGTCATATTAAATATATGGTCTTTGGTCCAAAAACAACTCTGTAATCATATCATGCCATGTTCAGATCTTTTAGAGTCTCTTTAATAAATCATCATTGCAGTTTTCCTCCTTCTGCCTCCACCCAGGAATTAACCCTGGGAACCACTGAATAAACTCAGATCTATGCTAACAAACTCAATATAAGATCTGCATGGAATATAAACCATTTGGGGGACAAAAATATAGTTTAGAATAGAAATTGATCAGCAGAAAGATCATTGATCAACTTCTTTATTTTACAGATAAAGAAACTTAGATCATGTGGCTAACTGGTTTGTTATGGTTCACAGGGTAATAGACATCAAAGGTGGAATTTGTTTTCTATTTGTTTTTAAATTTTTTTATCTTTTTTTTAATTACATGTAAAATAGTTTTCAACATTCATTTTTGTAAGATTTTGAGCTCCACATGTTTCTGTCTCCCTCTGTTCTCTCTCCCCTCCTGATGACAGCGAGTCATTTGTTATAGATCATACCTGGACAATCATGTTTAACATATTTCCATATTAGACATGCTGCAAAAGAAGAATCAGGACAAAAGAAAAAATGAGAAAGAAAATAACATAAAACAAATTTTTAAGAAGGTCTGCCTTAAAACTCTGTTTTGATAGCATTTTCCATCCTAAGTTCCTTGGAATTATTTTTATCATTGAATGACTGAAAGGAACTAAGTACACCACAGTTGCAATGGTGGGATTTGGGCCAGAGTCTTCTAATTCCAAATCCATTGGATTATCCACAAATGGATCTCACAGACCTCCAGAATCTCATAACTCTAATAGGGAAGACTTGGGAAAGGGAAGCACTTTCTACAGTTGGAATGAAACAATGGAAAATTTGCTAATGGAAGCTCCCACAGTTCCCAATCAATATCACCATCTCTGCACAACTTTGGACATCTCCTCTACTTGCTCTGTTGGTTCTCAAATATACTCTTGGACTGCTGGGATCTTGAAAGCCATCCCTGCATTTCCTTTTAGTTGCTTGCTCTCTTCAAAAGCCTATCTCTCTCTAATCAAGAACTGTTCCTTAGGTGGGCACAAAATCTGATGAGAAATTAGAATGCTTGAACTGAAAAACTCTAAGAAATAGAATACTTTATACTTCATCCAGTTATATTGTTATATACTATAGAATGAAGATATATAGAAATATAAGGAAACTGAAATAGGAACTATGATTTCATTGACATAAGGAACTACCAATTGATGAAATTCAATCTATCAGGGCAGGATAATTTAATTTCTGTAACTCTGTACTCAGAGAAAAGAGAGGTACCATGACTTATCTGGAATAGGAGGGAAGGGTATACCAGAGCCAGAACAAGTCTTCTTGATTCCAAGTCTAGATCTCTATGATGCAAGCTGACTATATACATTGTAGATCCTTCTTAATCCATGATGGACTTAATGGTTTTAAAAAACAGGGAAATAATAATCACACTGAACTTTTACTACTCCTGTACACTTCACACTCAGTTTGAAAAGAAAAGTTGATTTAAGAGAACTATCAGTCAGTATATCAGAAAAGTCATGCTCTACATCTAACATCTATCTTTACTATATGCACTCATGAGCCAAGATCAGAAGGTACTAGAGAAATATTGCATTCTTTATGGACAGTCAGCTCTGAAGAACATTCACATGGTGGGATAAATAAACAAAGTATCCCCTTCTTCAGACCTCTCCTATTACTCTATTCTTCCACCATAATTCATGAAATATCTGGGACTTAGACAAATTAAAATGCATTCAATTGTGACCATATCAGATATTTAGCAGGCAGGCAGCCAACATTGGTTACACTACTCTGAATACTACAAGATCCCTATCTTTATTGGGCAAAGCATGAGGAAGAAAACTGGAAATCAAATAGTTATAGGTGGTGTAAAGAATTATGAGAGCTTCGAGAACTATCATTTCTTTATGGTAATGGAAAAGGGCAAGGAAGAGATCAAGGAAGACTTCATAAAGAAGTCTTTTGGAAAAAATCAAAGAAGGAGCAGAACTTTCAAGCATAAAAACTGATCAGAAAGAATATTATAGTAAGTGAAGATGACAGTGCAATAAAACAATTAATTCTGGAACTGTGACATTGTACCAAGGTGCCCACACCCTTACCCAAACTGGATAAGAGGTAAGGCCAACTCTTGACAAAGATGTAGGTAAATGAATAGGTTATGTCATATAATGCATATACTCCCAAGTTCACCTCTCCCTTGGCTGAAAATAATTTGCTAAAGAATTCACATTAAGATCTAGTGATTTAATTGACTAACTGATCCAGGTTTTAGGTAATCCTGCATGGATTGCAAACTTCATCTACCTGTGATCACAGAGTCCTCTAACAATCACTGGCTTACCCACTTTGACAGCATGGAGAGGTAAGTGGAATTTCCTTTAAGGGTTGTTAGAAAATCAAGACCATCTAGAGGCACAGATAAGAGGTCTATAACAGAACCCAGAGTGGAGTCCCAATTTCCTGACAAATGCACATATTAGGCAAGTTTAGGGTAGGGTTCAATGGTACAAAGTCACAAACATGTCAGGCACATGATTTCATTAGCAGATCACTTCTACAAAGAGTCCAACATTCATTTCTCAAGTACTAGAAAAATCCAGCAAGCAGGGGAACTGGACACCATGGTGATAATAATGATCAATGACAACATCTTTCATTGGTTATTTATACTGCTGTTTTAATTGCTGCTGTTTTTATCAACAGTTGTTTTGCCTGCCTTTTATTAACATAGCTGATGACTGGTCTTAAGTCCTGCAGAAGCACATATGTGAGTGATAATCGTCCTTTCTGCTGGTGTCTGGTCAAAGTCTATAAATCTATTACAGGGAAGTTCTTAACAGTGTAGGTCTTTCAATTGAGCCAGGAAGGCCATATGCTGTGACTCTAGGGGTGGTAAGAAGAGCCTGTGCCTCCAAATTATGTACACTACCCTGGTTGAAGATTCTCTCATTTGAGATTCATTCCTTTTGACCAAAAAAAAAAAAGATAGTCTCTTCTAAAATGCAAATAGTGGCAAGGTGAGAACGTCAGCATCTGCCATTCTGACCCAGAAAAAATGATTATTCCTCAACTTGAAGTTAAGATTCCAATATTTTATCTTTTGTTATATTTCATCCCTGACTGAGTCTTCTGAGTGTGCTGATTTCAGTTAATTTTACCCATTGCAGTTAAAGAAATAAATACTGTATTTATTCCAAGCTATTCTCCATTGTTCACAGAAGCAAAACTGGATGAATTTATGAACTTCTAAGGATTTGGATATTCCAATAATTTATAGCATGCATTATTTACAACTCTTTTTGGAATTTATTAATTGTACTCTCAGGGTGAGAAAGAACATGGATTTTGGTGATAGAGAGTTTTAAGGCCAACTTATTAACTCAGGGCCAAATCCTGCCATTTGAGTTAGCACCTGAGAGTCATAAACTAGACATTTGGGAAGATGCATTATTTCAGGAGGGCAGGATTCCTTCTTACTTAATGGAGTGGTAATTTATAAAAGTACAAACTGGAGGCCAGAAGTGCTGACACACCTAAGGAGGAATCTACCAGCCTTATATTAGGGTCATGCCTTTGTTACTGCTTTTAGCTCCACTCCATAGTCTCCCCTGGCACAAGGGCTTAAGACAGGGAAGAAAATTCCAAGGAAACAAAAAACCACTATATTGTCATTAGGAGGCATTTTCAAATAAAACAAGGAAGCATTTGAATTTCCTGTGAGAAACCCAAGTCCTTTCAGAATGGATTCCACTCCCCATTCTCCCACCTCTCTCCCAGAAAGAGATGTCCACCTCTAACACAGAGGAGTCAGATCAGAGGTCATAGGATCATAGTTTAAGTACATGAAGAGACTTTTGGCAGGTCACATAGGACAGTGGGGGAAAAAAAGACTGACTTGGGAATCAGAGGATCTGGGATCACATCCTGCTTCAGATATTTTAAAACTATGTGACCTTGGGCAAGCAATTTGCCACCCCTCAGCTTTTTATCAGTCAAGTGAAAAGTTTAGACTAAACACTCTTCCAGGTTACTTCCAGCTCTATGTCTATGATCTTTTAAAAATTTTATTTCATTTTATTTTCCCCCAGTAAAATGCAAAACAACTTTTAACATTAATTTTTAAACTTTGAGTTCTGAATTCCCTCCCTTCTTCCCATCCCACTCCCCCTTATTGAGAGAGCAACTTACTTAATATACATTAAAATATGTTGTTATGCAAAATATTTTCATAATAGTCATGTTGTGAAAGTAAATAAAAAAGGAACCTTGAGAAAAATGAATTTAAAAATTACACTTCATTCCTGTATTCAGACAACATCAGCATTCTCTTTGGGGATGAATAGTGTTTTTCATCATAAATCCTTCAGAGTTGTCTTAAGTCACAACATTGCTGAGAACAGGTAAGTTATTCACAACTGACATCCTACAATATTGCTGTTACTTTGTATATAGTACATTTCCCTTTGCATCTGCTCATGTAAGTCTTTCCTTTTTTGCTGAGTATCCTGCTCATCATTTCTTACAGCAAAATAATAATCCATCGTAATCACATACCATAAGTTATTCAGTCATTCCCCAAATGATAAGTATCCCCTCAATTTCCAGTTCCTTGCCACAAGAAAAGAGTTTCTATAAATATCCTTAGACACACAGGTCTTATCCTTCCTGTTTTTTCATCTCTTCTGGAATATAGACCTGGTAGTGGCATTGCTAGGTCAAAGAGGTGGGCATGGTTTTATAGCCCCTTGGGCATAGTTACAGATTGTTCTCCAGATTTATGGAATTACTTCGCAACTTCTTTCAATGCTGTATTAATGTCTAATTTTCCCTATATCCCCCTCCAACATTTCTCATTTTCTCTTTCTGTTCTATTAGTCAATCCAGTAAATATAAGGTAGTACCTCAGGAATATTCTAATGTGTATTTCTCCAAACAACAATGAGTTGGGGATTTTTTTTAATATAGCCATAGATAGCACTGACAACCTCATATGAATATTGTTCATATCTTTTGATCATTTGTCATTTGGAGAATGGCTCTTAATTTTTATAAATTCAATTCAGTTATCTATGTTTGAGAAATGAGGTTTCTATCAATATAGTTTCCCAACAGTTATTGTTGCTAACTGTATTTCCCTCCATCCTATTTCCCCACTCCCCATTTATTCTATTTTCTCTCTCCTTTCACCCTGTTCCTCTTCAAAAGTATTTTGTATCTAACTACCCCTTCCCACAATCTTCCTTCCTTTCTAACACTTCCCCTCCCCACTTTTCTCCCAATCTCTTTTCCTCTTACTCTTCTCTATACCCAATTGAGTGTGTATTATATTCCTTCTCTAAGACAATTTTGATCAGAGTAAGCCTTACACACTCCCTCTTAACTCCCTCCCTCTCCCATTCCACTGCAAAAGTTTTTCTGGCCTCTTTTATATAAAATAACTTACCCCATTTACCTCACCCCTTTCTCCTTCTCCCAGTACATTCCCCTCTCAACCCTTAACTCCATTTTTTAAAATATATTATCCCTTCACATTCAATTCCCACTTGTGCCCTTTCTTCTAACAGTCCTAATAAATGAGAAAGTTCATAAGAGTTATCAGTATCATCTTCCCATGCAGGAATATAGGCAGTTCAACATCATTAAGTCCTTATGAGTTGCCTTACCTGCTTATCTTTTTAATGCTTCACTTGAGTATCATATTTGAAGATCAAATTTTCTGTTCAGTTCTGGTCTTTTTATCAGGAAAATTTCAAAGATCCCAATTTCAAGGAATATCCTTCTTTTCCTCTGAAAGAGTATTTTCATTTTTTCCAGATAGTTGATTCTTGGTTGTAATTCAAGCTCTTTTTATTCTGAAATTTCATATTCCAAGTCCTACAAACCCTTAATATAGTGGCTGTTAAATCTTGCATTATCCTGCTTAAGGCTCCAAAATAATTGAATTGTTTCTTTCTGGCTGCTTGTAATATTTTCTCTTTGACTTGAGAGCTCTGAAATTTAACTACACTATTCTGAAAATTTTTGTTTTGGGATCTCAGGAAGTGATCATGGATTCTTTCAATTTCTATTTTACCCTCTGGTTCTAGAATATAGGGACAGTATTCCTTGAGAATTTCTTTTTTTTTTTTTAGAATTTCTTAAAAGATGATAACTAGTCTCATTTTTTGATCATGGCTTTTAGATAGCCCAATAATTCTTAAATTATTTCTTCTGGATCTATTTTCCAGGTCAGTTGTTTTTCCAATGAGATAGTTCACATTTTGTTCTATTTTTCATTCTTTTGGTTTGCTGTATTGTTTCTTGATTTCTCACAAAGTCTTCAGTTTCCCTTTGCTCAATTCTATATTTTAAAGAATTATTTTCTTCAGTGAGTTTTTGCATCTCATTTCCTGTTTAGTCAGTTATACTTTTTAATGAATTTTTCTCCAAATTGGCTTTATGGACCTCTCTTTTTCCATTTAACCTAGTTTGGTTTCTAAGATGTTATTTTTTTTCAGTTCTTTTTTGTATCTCCTTTACTAATCTGCTTACTCAGTTTTCATGATTTTCCCACATTTCCCTTACTTGATTTTCAGAATACATATTAAATTCTTCCATGGCCTGAGACTAATTCACATTTTTCTTGTAGGTTTGAGATATAGAAGTCTTGACTATATCTTCTTCTGAGTGTATATTTTAATCTTCCTTATCACCATTTTTCTTCTTCTTCTGTGATTTGCTTATTTTCCCAGTCTGTGAATTGATTTTAATTCTTTGTTAAGGCAGGGCTCTTCTTCCAGGGTGGAGGGCACACTATCCCAAGTTTTAGGGGCTTTTTGGAGATGTGCAAGTTTTCAATTCTTCCAAGGTAGCAAGTAACTCAGGAGAAGTTTTTACTGCTCTACTGGCTTGTGCTCTGGTCTGTGAATGAAGCATTGGAACTGTGAGGAGGGTCCCCTGATCCCCTGAGCAGCAACCTCTGTTATGCTATTGTTCCTCTTCCTCCTGGGACTTCAACCTCAGTCTAGAACACAGATCAGAATGTGAACAAAGTAAGAATCCTGCCTCAGTGATAGGTGGGAGAACTCTGAAGCAGTTGCTTCTGCTGATTCAGTGGCTTCCAAGGATTGTTCCTGGTCCACTGGGGCCAGGTCTGCACTGATGATGCTGCACTGAACTGTGCTACATTTTTAACCCATTGTGGCAAACTTTCCTGATGACCTTCCAAGTTGTATTTGGCAATTTCTGGATTGAGAGGTCTGGAAACTGCCACTGCTGCCACTGACCCAGGAGTCCCACTGTCTGTTCCTGGATTACTTGGATTGGTTCACTCCTAAACTAACTGATCCAGGGTCACACAGGTAGAAGGTAAAAGAGATGGAATAAATTGACTGTTTCTTTCAAAAATAAAAAGGAAAATTATTGATTTGATTTGATTTGGTATTTTTTTAATTTATTTTTATTGATGCCTTTTATTTTCAAATAACCTTTATTTCTGAACACAATCCTTCTGCCCATCCATCAAGTCCTCCCTTGTTATAAATAGTAATTTAAGAAAACAGAAAAAAGTAGCTCAGCAATACTTTTAATTCTTGTATTTCTTATTGTTATTTCTTACAGATAATTATTTCATTTTATTCATACACTTCAATTTATATAGCCTTTTCACTGCCAATACCATCCTACTGTAAAAAACTGAATATTTTGGTATGCATGGGACCTTTCTGTCTCTTTTACCTCTCTTGGGTGCACACCTAGCAGTATAATCTCTGATTAAAAGAAAATAAATTTCTTTCTTTTTTTAAAGCATAATTCCAAATTGTTTTATGGAATGAAACCAATTCAAAGCTCTACCAAATGTATATTACTTTAGACCCACCTATATTAATTACTTCTGTCTTTCATAGTCTTCACTAATTGTTTTGATTGTTCTTAATGTTACTGATTTGGAAAAATCTTTCACATGGTTTTCAGTGATTTGCAGTTCTTCTTTTGAGAACTGTTTATTCATATATTTTGATAATGTTTCCAATGAAGAACAACCTGAGTATTATGTATCTGTGCTAATACCTTATATGTGATTATCATATTCTAACATATAAATGCAAAGACATTTTTTCAAGACAGTGTTTTCCTTCTTAAGATATTTTTATTGATTTTATGTTTATGTAAAAGCACTCTAACATGGGGTAATAAACTATTTTAGCTTCTACAATCTCTTTTATGAAATTCTCCCCCAAGCTAGAATTGTGAAAGATATTAAATCTCATCTTTTGTGTGTATTTTTGCATGTAAGTGTGAAATTACATTTAATATTTAGGTAATGTATCCACTTGGAGCTAATATGCTATAAAATCTTGATTTAAAACTAATTGTTAGGACCAGCCTTTCCAAACCAAAAAATCAGGAACTAAGAGTATATTTACGTCTTCAGAGAAATTAGTCTTGTGTCTATTGCATATGGATTTCCATGTGCCCTACTAATACACATTTGCATGGCCTCCTGAACCTGTGTATCCATACTTTGAGCCTTTATCACTCATTTTTTATTATTATTGTTTTTGTTAGGAATCCTGATGATATTACCCATGTCACTAAGTTGAGTTAGGGGGATAAGATGATTCAGGGGGTTCAACTCCAATCTGGATTGACTAGTGTGATTGAAGATTGTTTTTGAGCAAATGTTTTAAAATATACTAACTAAAGTTCTCCTCTCCCTACCTACACATTGGACAATGGTCCTGATCCCAAAGAACAGTCTGATAATGCATAGATTCTTGGTGATTTGTTAGTGCTTTTTCCTACAAAAAAAAAAAACCTACTCAGAAAGCAGAGTAATGTTAGTGCCTTAGCACAGATTCATTTATTAGCTGCCATCGGAACTCAAGCTGAGCATTTCAGGGATACCACAAATCCAAATTCCCATCTTCCTGCTTGTGGTAACTCCCAGTTTCCCATTTGCAATAATGACAGAATCATAGCTCTTCAGAGCTGAAGATACCTTTGAGTCCAAACCCAGATGTCTACACTGACTGAAAAACTTGTGAGGGGGGAAGAAGGGGAAGCAGGAGAAGACTAAAAAACATACAAGGCTTTCTGGGAAGCAAAGATTTTACTTGAAATGTTTACACAGCAGTTGTTCAGAGCACATTGGCTCCCTGTTGTTGATACCTTACTTCACACCTGGATGGGCCACAGCTGTTGTTCATTTGTCAGCCTTCAATGGTGGGAAGTTGGGCTGAGGTCTTATTTTGACTGGGGTATGAGGTGGAAGAATCAACTTATATGCCAAGGATAGTTGTAAACTTCCATTTCAATGGAGAATTTCTAATTAACTTAACCAGTTTAAATTTATGATATTAAATACAACATACATTGACTTGACTTTTCCTTTACACTAAGTTATTAGGATGAACTATTTTTCTCTTAAAGGCTACTGATACACATCAGGATTAAGGAGGATGCGACAGGAGAGGAAAAAATTAAGCACTGCTTCAATATTTTAATACCTCACAACAGGTATTTTTTAAGGAAAGAACATACAAAGGAATCAATTTTCTCAAGTTTGAAAATTCAAAGCAGGGAACACAGGGAACATACAAGAAGAAATCAAAAACAGAATTAAGCTCCTGTGGTGTGTGTGTGTGTGTGTGTGTGTGAGAGAGAGAGAGAGAGAGAGAGAGAGAGAGAGAGAGAGAGAGAGAGAGAGAGTCAGACAGATGGAGAGACAAGAGACAGGATTCAGAGAGACAGAGTCAGATACAAAAATAGAGATAGAGACAGAGAGAGAGAGAAGAAGAAGAAGAAGAAGAAGAAGAAGAAGAAGAAGAAGAACTCTGATCCTACCCAAAGTCTGAAAAAGTGTTTATTATGGCTCTCTCCTAATTGATATGACCTTGAATGACTTGTTTCTCTTGGTGTGTACTGTGAAATAAATTCTCTACCTTCCTCAGCCTTATTTATGAACAATGAATCGATTAGCAGAAATCCTTCTGCTAAGGGTCTGCATCCCTTTTGGTTTCAATATCTTTTTAGAATTTTTCTCTCCACTAATTTGGTGGTGGAATTTGGTGAGTATACTATAGCAACCTAAAACAACCTACTTGTGGAAGATGAGAACCAATGTGATAAAGGAAGGAAAGAAAGAAAGAAGGAAGACTTTTCTACTTAAAAATTTTGCCTAGTTTGATGTGATTGACCAAAAAAATGTGATTAATCAGCACAATACTTTTTCCCTTCCCTTTTGGAGTTTTTTCACAAAACACCCTCAAGTATAATTTCAGTAACCTGGGTCAGTTTCCCCAGAGGATAATGGGGAAGAGTAATACAAGTTGGGAGAGATTAGGGATGCCCATCTACCTTCCAAGACATATAGGGATGTATATTGCCTGAGGGTTGAGGTAGGTAGGTGGAAAACAGATCTAACTCATTATAATCTGGCATGGAATTGAAAACAGAGACTCATTTGAGAAGTGCAAGAAGGGAGCATTCTGCTAACCCCTGAGAGCTGTTTGGATTGAAAGGGCCAAGGCTGGCCCAGTTATACAGAAGGTTTCAAAAGAATAGAGTCCCTCTTTGCCAGATGAATGTAGTAAACACACTTGCCCTTGCAATAAATGCCTAGTGGTTCCCTTAGAAAAAAGTGATGAATGTTTTCTGCAAAGGAACCAAACTATAGGAGTCATAGCTACAGTGATTTTGGAAACTATCCTACCAGTTCTATCAGCACATAAGCAGGTCCTTGAAGAGTAACCACTACCTGCATAGAGCTGATAGGAATTATAGGAAATATTGAGCAAAGGGTGATAAGTATCAGCAACCAAAAATGCATGGCCAAAGGAAAAGCAATAGATAGCAGACAAGGAAGTAATGATAGAAGGAACATACTGTGACTATGATTTTTTTGTAATAAACAGCCTATACAAATCTAGGTTGAGTTTACCCCAGAGCTGGGGATTTCTATTTATGAGACCATATTTTACTCCCTTATCTATCCATTAATTTGTATATTTAATTGATTTATGTTTGGGACTTTGTGCATCTGAGTGCTTATAATAGGCAATGGTGAATACTCAAGGAGTAGTGGCACAGCCCAATTTCCATATTGGTAGGGATAAATTTTTCTCAAGAGAGATCTTGGACATGTTTACACTTATTTAAAGTTTTTATATATTTTGGAGTCTTTTGCAAAGTATGATCTAGTGGAAAGAAGGTCTACACTTAATTTAGAAGTTTAAATTTTAACTCCCACCAAGTTTATGGCTTTGGATAAATCTCTGAATCTTGATTTCCTTCATATATTCATATTCATATCATAAATACAGATGCAAAATTTTTACCTTACAAAAACACAGAACTTTAGAATTGGGACTATACTGTTCTATATCTGAATAGCAAGTCTAAATTTTTCTCTGTGAAATTTCCAAGCATTTCTAGCAGTGCTCTGCCCTCATTTAATACAAAGTAGAATGACATTCTCATCTCACTCTTATAGAATTACTTACCTTATAGAGTTGTTGTAAAGATTAAATATGATAATCTGTGCAAAATCTTATCAGGATTTTGGAATACTGTGGAATTGAGAGAGAAAAATGGAAGCAGATGTCCCCCATCAGGAAAGATTACCTTTCCTTCTGCCATTGTAGGTATGGCTCCTAGGAGGAAGGTATTTCAATAGCAATATTCAATAATAATAAATATAATTTAATAACA
Source organism: Macrotis lagotis (assembly GCF_037893015.1). Classification (NCBI taxonomy): domain Eukaryota; kingdom Metazoa; phylum Chordata; class Mammalia; order Peramelemorphia; family Peramelidae; genus Macrotis; species Macrotis lagotis. Next base: position 123,127,759 of record NC_133661.1, read on the forward strand.
GTTTAGCATTTGTATAGTGTTTTAAGGAATGCAAACCACTTTATAACTATCATCTCATACTACCCTCATAGCAACACTGGCATTATTATTATCCTTATTTTACAGATGAAGAATGTGAGGCAGACTTAGGTATGTGACAAACCAGGGTCATACAGCTAATGGGTTTCCAAGGCTGAATTTGAACTAACGTCTTCCAAGGATCAATTCCTAATGCCACTTTGATATAACTACCTGCATTTAGGACAGTCAAGAAGTAGTCTCAGTGTTTATGTATATCAATCTCTCCTACTGTGTTCTAAGCTCTTGACAAGTTTCTTGTAGTTGAAATTTATACAACTATAATTATGAAATTAATCCAAGATTGTGACCATGGACTCCCCACATCTCCTTCAGAGCATTCATTCTTCATTCCTTTTTGAAAGTTTCTGGTTCATTTTCACTGCTTACTTAGTGCTCAGTTTCCTTATGAATTGTATTCTGAAGTTCATGTAGAATGTGATTGCCTCCTCCCAGACTCTCCATCTTTGTAATGCCTTAAATATTATGGGTAATGCTGAGAAAATTGGCCTTTTGGAACTGAATGTTCTGTTGTTAGGCTAAACTTGTTTTCAATAATACCATAATAAACTTCACATGTAGAAATGCTGAGGCATTACTGTTCACCTAGCACAAGAACATGAGTCTACACAATCATTTTCCTCCTGCAGAGAATCTTTCATCATAAAGGTAAGGCCAGGTCAAGTGAACTTCAATTGATTGCCAGGAAAGAATAATCAACGGATCCACATAGCTATGGGCCGGGAGGTTTTTCTATAGCACGTTCTTTCACCGGTTCATTTTATAAGGAGATATATATATAACAGGGAGAGGGGAGGAGAATTGAAGTTCCAATAATTAAAGTTTTCTTAACTTTCAACAAGCACCATCTGCTGACTTACAAAGCCCCATGATAAGTGGATCTTGAGAGTGAGTTAGAGAGATTCTTTTCGATGGAAAAATGATCCTAAGCTTTCATGGCTTAAAAATATTCCACTCTTCTAACATCATTTTCTTTTCTTTCTGTTCTTTTCCTCCTCCCTCTTCTGCTATCATTATCACCAATGCTCCTCTCAGTGTGCTCTCAAATACATAAGCAAGATTTTTAATTGACTCAAGCAAATTTCAAGTATAATTGAAGTTAGTTATTGCCAGCTAGACCTAAGGAAAAGTAATGTGCAGTGACATTATGAGAAACTTTTCTTTAACAAATTCAAGATCTCTTTCTGTGATGTTTATTTTTGACCCTCTTTTGTGAAGAAGTGAAACCCCTTCTTCACAGGTGAAAACAGGTTACTGTAGGCTTGTCTCTAATACATGAAGGGAAAAGCTCAAGCTTTCAATGCCAAGTCCTACCATCAGAGGAGTAAATTTCAGAAAGTTGATGTACCAGAAAGTATGAAACCCTTAGAGCAGAAGGATCTCCAATGAAAGACTCAAGGTTTGGAAAGGGAGGAGGGGTTATTTGTAAAACTGAGGACTTAGAAACTTTTTTTCTCTTTCATGGATTTTTCAATCAAGGATTCCTCTTGTATACTCCAGGGCTAAATAGTAGTCTTCAATAGTTATAGGGCACTTTGTGCTTCAGTTCTATCCAGTTCTACTTCCTTTACCAAATAAATGATACAAGCATGTGGTATGGTAGACTAGTAGATCTGCATTCCAGTTTTGCCACTTATTAATGGTTTAAAGAGACAAAACTGTGATGGGTTGCTTGCAATAGTAAAATAAAGACTACTAATCTTTTCATTCTCATCCAATTAGTTGAGCCCTTGTGATTAACACAGAATAGAATAGTATAGTGAGGAGGGTAAAGAGGGGGAAGAGAGTTGAAAGTAATTGCTCATCAGTTTTCTTTTATCTTCTTTTCCATTAAAGGACTTAAAGTCCTAAGTGTGCTTCCCCCCAGCCAGAATATATGATTTAAAAAAAGAATTATAAAGGATTTCTGACCATATGTCAAGTGAAACTTGAATAGAGAAAGTCAGAGAAGATAGTAGAGGAGAGAAGAATTTATGGGACCTATGAGATCTTAGCCCAGGTACTTGCCAACTTCTGGTACATTCTCACTGAGGGAAGGAAACAGCTCATTTTCATTGGGAGAATGAGATATAATCTTTCTTTACCAGTTGAAGATTTAATAACCATAATAAGCATTGGATAATAGAAGAAGCATTAGGTAACTCTGAAGAAAGTTGAATATCTGAAGCCATCTAGAACAGAGGGCACTATTCAGTGGAAAAAAGTCTAATAGAAAGGAAAGTCATAACAGCAGTAGAAAATATCAGTCTCTGAAGCAATGTGGAAGTGCCATAATAATCTGTGATCTCCGCATAAGTAACATTCTACTGCAGTGTACAGGTCAGGCAAACTCTCCCCATGTTTATAAAATTCCTTTTATAGCAACTATGTAGGTTCACTCTTTCCACTAATGATATATTTTTTGGAGAGAAAGGGGTTCTAGTTTTTTGTTTTGTTTTTTATTTTATCATTTTAATTTTACCAGACCCATGATTTAATCAATGTGGGGTATTTTAAAGGGGGAACTTCCTCTACCAATACAGATTAATTTATCTGAAACCTTTAGTCTTAGATATTTTCTATGGATACTGAGAAGGTAATTAACTTACCTAGGGTTTCATAGAGGCTGGACTCAAACTTTGGTCTCTCAGGTCAACTGTCCATCTACTATACCACATAGTCTCTCTATGTCCCTTTTATTATTCTGCTATTTTATTAGTTACCTTTATTTTAAATGTTGTCTTCTGATTTACTGTAAAAAGCAAATAGATTAGATTTGGTTATTGACATATGGTTTGGGAAAAAATATAACCCATAAAGCACCTTGAACCTGGACTGGCATTCTGGGAATAGTCCTATGGGAATACATACAAGCTGCAATTCTATGACCATGCCCCTTCATCTCTGTAGTCTTCTATTTTTCAACTTTCAAACTAGGGACATAAACCTGATGATCTAAGGCCTATTCCAGTTCTCATATTTCTGAATCTAAGATGCATGATTGTCTAATTCATTTTAGAAGCAGCTGGTGTGTCTGCAAATAGCAATTTGAGCTTAAGGTAAGAAAGACCTAAATTCAAATCCAGGCTTAGATACTTCATAGCAGTGTTACTATAAACAAATCTCTTAAACTGTTTGCTTCAGTTTTGCCAAAGGCAAAATGGTGTATAAAAGGGTACCTACCTCACACAGTTGTTGTGAGGCTCAAACAAGATAAAATTCATAAAAAAACCTATTTAACATAGTGTCAGGGCACATAGTTGAACTACATAAGTGTTTATTTCCTTCTTCATTTTAAAATTATATTCTCATTGATTTCCTTCCTTTTTATATTACCTGGATTTTCCCATGTATCTTACCCTCCATTCAAGACAGAGCTAATCTTTATGCAAAAGAAAAGAACAAAAGAAAGATGACTGGAGGAAATCTCCAAAAAAAAGACCAGCACCTTGAAAAAAAACAGATATAATATACCATATTCCACAGTCATGTAACTTAAAATTCATAAAGAACTGGGTCGGAGCTCTGAACTCATTCAACCTTTTTTGCAGAGCAATTTGGAATTATGTCCAAAGGGCAATAAAAATGTGCATACCCTTTGATCCAGCAATACCACTACTGGATCTATACCCTGAAGAGATCATGGAAAAAAGGTAAAAATATCACTTGTACAAAAATATTCATAACAGCTCTTGTTTGTGGTAGCAAAGAAGTGGAAATTGAGTAAATATCCATCAATTGGGGAATGGCTGAGCAAACTGTGGTATATGTATGTTATGGAACACTATTGTTCTATTAGAAACCAGGAGGGATGGGAATTCAGAGAAGCCTGGAATGACTTGCATGAACTGATGCTGAGCAAGATGAGCAGAACCAGAAGAACATTGTACACCATAAGAGCAACATGGGGTTGAAGATCAGTCTTAATGGACTTGCTCATTTCATCATTGCAACAATCAGGGACAATTTTAGGGTATAGCTGTGTAACCCTGTGTAAGTTGTTCTCCTTAATCCAATGAAGAAGAAAATAGCTAACTATGCCAGTATTGCTGCCAAAAAAAACCCAAATGGGATCACAAAAAGTTGATTACCAAACAACAAAAACAGATCAAGGAAAAGAGGCATATAACAGAAAATATCAACAACCAAGCAATGGAAGTTTCACAATTAAAAAATAATATTTAATACTAAGAGTTGGCATAGAGCTTATTTACTTGATCCCTCTTTCTACCTCATGAATTTTGGTGGGATAGAGTGGGGAGCAGATCTGTGATTTCATTGGTATAAGGAACAGAACCTTAGATGAGGAAACGCCTTCTACCTACACAAATTGACCACTATTCTACAATGTAGATTGTTACTTGGGTTACTGACAGATGAAGTGATTTTCCCCTTATATATGTCAGAGGTAGAATTTGAACTGAGATATTCCTGGTATAGAGGCTTCTCCTAACTATGTCATGCTGCCTTTCATCCCCCTTAAGTCCTTCTATATTTTTTCATAGTACAGGGAATTCTTTCATCTGGGCAATGTTGTTCTCTTTTTTCAACTTTGCTAAACTCCAAAGCAGTTATATTTCTTGTAATTTCTGAGCTATAAATTTTCTCTTTTCTGCTTATCACATCTTTTCCTTAGACCACAGCGAAGGGGGGGGGGCTTATTTTCTCTATATATAGACTTCAATTTCCTTATCTAAAGCAATTTAATAATGTATGGGGGTGGGGGATAAGAGGGCCAAGTGGAAGAGAAATAATGCCTCTCTCTCTTAACACATACAACTAAGCATATTAGATCCACACATTATGAAAACATTTGCTTCCTTAGTTTGATCATATTTTTCATTTTATTATGTAATGAAAATGAATTTGACATTCAGATCTTTGAAATTTTCAAAGTATCAGTGGTTTACCCTCTTCCTCTCCATATTTTAACCTGGAGGTGAATAGTCTTGAATTTACTAGGTAAAGGCAATGCTTAATAGAGTAAATTTAATCATGCTTTGTGAGCAAAACCCTCATAAAACCAGAGTTACTGAATTTCTCAGTTAGAAGGGATCTCAGAAGTTTTCTGGTCCAACATGCAAACCATGAGTGATTCCTTTCTACCTTATCCCTGAGAGGTACCCATGGGCCTCTCCTTGATGTCTTTCAGGGAGAGGAAACTTTACTGTCTCCTCCAGGTTTATTTTCCATGTTCATATATCTATAATAGATGGGAAGTTTCTTCTCTCTTCCCCTTGGGAATTTACTTCTCTGGAACTTTAATCCAGCAATATTTTATTAAATCTCTACTCTATATCAGAATCGAGCTAGATGCTGGGAATACAAAGGCATAGGAGACATCATGCATAACTTAAGTACATTCAAGGTAGTAGAAGTAGTAGTAGTAGTAGTAGTAGTAGTAGTAGTAGTAGTAGCAGCAGCAGCAGCAGCAATCATAATAATGATGATGATGATAGCTAGCATTTCTATAGTACTTTAGTTTTTGCAAAGCATTTTAAAAATATTATATCATTTGATTCTTGCAACAACCCTTAGAGATAGATGCTATTATCAACGTCATTTTACTGATGAAAAAAAAAATAGAGGCTGATAGAGGTCGAATGACTTGTCTGAGGTCAGTCAATAAGTGTCTGAGGCCATGTATGAATTCAGGTCTTTCTGACTCTAAGCTCACAGATCTATAAACTGAGTCATCTAGCTGAAGAGGAGAAAAGGAAATTCAGGAGCAGAGAGATGGTCAAGAAAGGCTTCATATGGAAGGTGAAATTTAAGATGATTCTGAAAGAAATAAGTACAAATGAGTGGGGGGAGAACTTGATTTCAGTAATGGGGACAAGTGGTGCAAAGTGCCTAGCTTTACCCCTAGAGAAAATGCAGAAAAACATTCAATTCATATTTTCTACACATGAAGATATTTTATACTGTTCCTAAGTCATTTTTTCTGGCTAAAAATATCAGTTCCTTCAGTTTATCCTCATAAGACATCCTTTTAAATTCCTAGATCATTCAGCTCAATATTCTCTGGATATCCTCAAGTTCATCAGTTCTTTTACAAAATTTGATGCTACAAAATGAAAACAAAAACAATAAAAAATCACCATATTCCATATATAATCTAATCTGCATATCACCTGCCTTTTCTGTTCATCAAAGTTATAAGGTGACTTTTGAGGGCATGCTTCCCTTCAGGAGGAACTCTGAAGGATATGTACTTTCTTCTCATAGTGACCCGTAAATGACCACTATCCCTGTTCCTTTTAATTCATGGTCTTTCACCTTTACCTTTGTCTGGCCCCAGGCCACCAGGTCCAGTATTGCAAACTTCACCTAAGACCTTTCTTCCTCTCCCCACCCCACAGAGCATCAGGTGAGTCTCTCTAAGAGATACTTAGGAACAGAAGACAGAATATAATATACAGAAAATAGTCATCCCATTTGAGAAAATATAAAAGCCACCAATAAAACATTTTTAAATGGATAGAAAAAAATAAATTTTAAAGAATATGTGAAACAAAGAAAATTTTCCAGTTTTTAAAAATTTGATTCATATATATATTTAAAAAAGCTAACAAAATAGCATTACTTCCGGGCAGCTAGGTGGCACAGTGGATAAAGCACGGGCCCTGGAGTCCGGAGTACCTAGGTTCATATCAGGTCTCAGACACTTACTAATTACCTAGCTGTGTGGCCTTGGGCAAGCCACTTAACCCCGTTTGCCTTGCAAAAAAATAGCATTACTTCTTTAAAAATTCTCTTTCTTGTTCTTTGTTGAAATATTTGTGTTTGTGGTGATCAAAGTCATAAGAAAAAAATTAAATTTTAAAAAGAAAATTCATGAATACAGAGAAAAATGTGAAAGAAGTTTGGAAAAGGAGATTGCAGACAAATTTCAGAGATTTAAATACCAGGCTAAGGGGTCTGCATTTTATCCTAGTGGCAATAGGGAGTCACTGAAGATTTTTGATGGTGGAGTATCATGAATGTATAAGTTCCTTAAGATCATTTTGAAAGAAACACTTAGGGGCGGCTAGGTGGCACAGTGAATAGAGCACAGGCCCAGGAATCAGGAGTACCTGAGTATAAATATGGCCTCAGGCACTTAATAATTACCTAGCTGTGTGGCCTTGGGCAAGACACTTAACCCCACTCACTGCCTTGCAAAAACTTAAAAAAAAGAAAGAAAGAAAGAAAGAAACACTTAAGCGTTTATCATTTTGGATCATGCATCCCTTATTAACTTATCTCAATTAGCACCACTATGCAGAGAAAAAAAAAACCAGAATGACCTTTGAATTACATGGGAAGATATAAGTATTGTACATATTTATATACATATAAATATAAATATTTATATTATATCAGTTATTTTACTTAATGATTTTTGCATCTGTCTGCTACTCCTTAATTCTATATTTCTGATCAAAAATTGGTCTCCCAGCCTCTAATAGTTATAAATCTGAATGTTGACTCAGAGTGTAAAAATGTCAGTCTGCTATATCAAAGCCTGTCTCCTATATCCAAAATGTGCACTTGACCTGTGTCAGTGCTACCTAGTCAGATCAGTGATAGCACCAATAAATTCCTTTACAACAAACTACAAGATCATCTTAGATGAAGAGAGTGCAAACATATGGCTATTTATAAACATTCCCTCTCCAACCTAAGTAGGATTCTTGTCTATAGGAACTTGAAGCAAATATTGTAAGTTATGAGAGGATCATATTGTACAACTATGTCATCTAGGTGAAATATCATTGGTTACCTGACTCAGTTTTATGATTCTTTGTCCTTTCTATAAAATCCCCTTGAATTTTGTATCATGATTGGCATTTGTAAGGCTGTCATCCACCCATGTGTTATTGGTAAGATCCTAGAAAATAAAACTTCATTTATAAAACTAACTTTGTTATTTCATTTTTGGCATAAGAAAATAATGGTTTAATAATTATAAAATGTGTATATATGTTATGTGTACAAATATATAGATATAGATGAAGGTACACATATGAATACAGGGCTATCATCAGAATATTGCTTTTGTTTATGCTTAATGGTGATAGATTATAAGCTCCTTGATTAATTTATTCAGTATTTTTAAGTGAATTAATGTGATATACTAGACACCATGGGGGATACCTGGGACACATATTACTCAGGGATAATAATATTTATTAAATTAGAGAAAATGCAGTATAATTAACTGACAAGATTGCTGACAAGCATCAATGGGGGAAATTTTTGCATTGATAGTGGGAATTATATACCTGGAATTCCTTTACACTAATGAAATCACAAGAACATGTCTTGATGTATTTATCTTAAGCTTTCAAAGACTCACCAGAAGCAAATAATGGATCCCAGAAGTGGGTGGGGTTACCTGCCAACAAGTACCAAAGTGAGAACATTTCACCAATGGGTAGATGACCTCACAAAGATTCTGATTCAATACCTACTATTAATAGGTTACCATCCCTAGGGACTCCACATATGTCAGGCCAAAGTGATCTTTGAACTCTCCTTAAGTAGTCAGTATGGTACAGCTGATGGAGTAAAGACTATGGAATAAGAGGAGCTGGGATAAAAATCCTGCCTCTGATACTTCTCTGAGATCTTAGACAAATGTATTCTCCTGGGTCTCAAATTTAGTCATATACAAAATATCTTAAATCGTCAACCACTAGTTAGCCAGCTTTGACAAGATACCTCTGTAAGCAATGTCATCTTCTTCAACACCTTATGTTTTAATTTAGTGTGGTCTATCACTAACCTACTTTGACTAGTTTAGTGATTTAGCCATGGCTTTCTTAACAATTTCTTAACAATTAGCCCTCCCTTGTGGAACTTTCTGACGATCTAAATTGACCCAAAAATACACCTGCCTTGAGTCCTATGTGATTACAACTAAAGTTGGGGCATTCTGTTTGCCTTGAACAATTAAAAAAAACAAAGAAAGAACCCAATTATAATATTATATTATTATAAACCCAATATTTTGGTTCTTAAACTTCAGATATAATACTCTTTACTATACCAGGCTGACTACTGTAGACTTGTGGGAAATGATCTCTGTGGTTTTAGGTCTGTACTGAGGGAGACTATCATTCTTTGTTGAAGTTCTGTGGGTTGGGTGCTTTTAGTACTTGGTTTGTAATAATTAATAAATGTTTGTTGCTTATTGATTGAATACCAAGTCATGTCTTTCAGTTTTTATGATGACCCAAATGTTTTCAGATGTTTATACTGCTGTAGTTGAAGACCTTCTGGATTAGGAGGATGGTAATTTGTCTTGTTAGAATTCTCATATACTCCTGGGACCCATGCCAGCATGTTGAATTGAGTTGGGATATCATCCAGCATGTATGCCCACACCAAATATTGACCAAATTGGGGAAGTAACAAAGCAATGAAGAGATGGAATTTCTGGTGTGAATAATAGACTCCAGGGAGTCTGGATAGATCCATACAAAATTCAACTTGGAAAATTGTGAAGAATTCACATATCTGTGAAAAGCATGAAGAGGCTTCACAAATTTGCAAATTTTTTACTCTTGCAACACACTTTATGGACTTTCTGAATTATCTCAAAGCATCCCACTGAATACATTAGGGAAAAGATACTTCCAAAAAATTCAAGTACTGGTTCACTTTAGACTCCATCTTTAACTAAATTGATCATAAATAATTATTCACTTTTTTGTAATGCATACTATACTACCATGTAGGCTTTATCCAAACCAATTACATGGCTATCATACAGTATGGCCTTATAATCTTTCTTCAAATCAGTCTCCTAAATCATGTAACTCTTTTCTTCTTGATTCTGTCTCAGTAAAGGCCACCTTTAATACATTAAGGCCTCATCTTAGTTATGTGTGGCATCCTATCATCATCATCTGGATAGTGAGGGGGAATGCAGTGTTAGAAGCCAAAAAGTTCTAAGTTTTTAATCCTGCCTCAGACACTTAATTGCTATGGGAGCCTCAGTTTCCCCATCTGTAAAATGTGAATGTTAATGGTAACTATCTTACAGAGCTGTTGAAGGGGAACTATTAAAAAATCTATATGTAAAGCACTTTGCAAACTTTGAAACACTATATGAATCTTATCTAGTATTATTCACACTAACCAAATAACTTAAATCACTTTTAGGTTACCTGTCAGCTCAAACAAAGTCAAAATAAGAAAGAATTACTCTTTAATATATTTAACTTTACCATCACTCATGTTTTGGGGCACTGTAGTCCCTAATTAGATCTTATATTTAAAAAGTCCTATTCCATTATCATAAGACACACAAAATATAAAAAAGACATGTCCTTGTAGCTAGCATGACTCTCTCCTCTAAAGAAGGTTTTGTACCTCAGTCTATGTTTCTTCAATGGGCAGGAGTACATCTCTACCACAATTATTCACTTGTAAGTTCAAAATCAGATACATGATTTTTCTGGGACTTTGAGGGTCCATAATTGTTAATATATCCAATTCTATGAGATACATACCTGGGTCAAGGACAATATAGGAACACCTGTAAGACTGCTGTAACTCTTACCAATGTTCCTCTAGTGCTGAAGTCCTTGAAGAAGGGAAAACAGATATGTGCCCATCTTATAAATATGACGCCATTCTGGAGTAAGTGGACCCTCTAAGATGGCTCACTTATTCCATTCTAGATGTTCTATTTCTGCTGGACTTTTCCTATAAGGTATTAAAAGGACATTGCCAAGTTTTAACACATTTACCCCCTACATCATCCCGTTTGTTTTGGTTTTTCCCAGTTCATGTTTTATTTTTAAATCTCTGTATAAAGATATACCTTTTTTAGACTATCAAGCTTAATCAATGGACAAGCAGATTGTATGAACAGATCTCACAAATAATAATTTCCAGTTTTTTACCTCTCACTTCCAAAAAACATCTTCTGTTGTTTCATAGACTTTATTTGAGCTGATAAAGTAGCCTGAAAGTGATTTAAGTTATTTCCTCGGTTTATTCTGTACTGTTTAAGTTACTTTTAAACATTTTCTAAAAGCTTTATATTCTTCCCTATTAAATTTTGTCTCTTAAAATCCAGTTTAGTGCTCAAAGTGTCAAGAATTTTTGAAGTCTTGACACTGTCATTCAGTATGTTAGTTGCCCTTCTCAGACACGTGCCATCTGAAAATTTGATAAGGATGTCTTCTAAGCCTTTACCAAGTGAATAATAAAAATGGTAAACAGATAGTCCCTTGAATGTGCTCCTCAGTCTATCTAGGACAGACCCCTGGGACACTGCAATAAATACCTCCCTTCCAAAATGCCATCAATTTGGTTACAAAAATTCAACACTTTCTGAATTCTTCTATTATACTCTTACCCAGCCCCACAGTTATCAACTTTTTTTGTCTTAGGATGTTTCTCAATCTTAAATATTATTGAAGACTCTCTCCTAGAGAACTTCTGTTTATATTGATTATGTCCATCTACATTTATCATGTTAGAAATTTTTAAAAAATTCTTGATATGGTTATAAAAAGTTTTGTCTATATAGACTCACTGAAAGGGTCTTGTTTTTGAGAACTGCCAATTTAGCTCATACCTCTCCATATTTTCCACAATAATAGCATTGGGGAACATGTCAAATATTTTGATAAATCTGGGTAAATTATGTCTACAACATTCTCCTGATAAGCTAGTTTGTGAACCTATTTTCAAAAACAATAAAAATCTGGCAATACTCATTTTTGATAAATTATGCTGGCATTTTGTGATCATGGTTTTCTTTCCTAAATGTTTATTAAACATCTCTTTTATAACACTTTCTGAGATTTGGCCAAAAATGGAAGGTAAGCTCTATTCCCTATAATTTACAGATTTTTATCATCTTGCTGTTTTAAAAATTAGAATAGTATTTACCCTCCACTAGTACTTCAGCACTTTCCCCATATTTATGTAATATCTATGACATTCACCTGATTGACTAGTCTCATTAAACTGTCATTTAGAAAATTAGATTAGTCTGAATAGACAGTTTTTTAAAAGCCAAATTATTTTTTTGTGATCACTGCTCCCTTTTTCAAATGCTCAAAAAATAATCCTTTACTAGCATAAGCTAGACTTTTTCCAGTTATTAAAATTTAAACCATTGTCTTTTAGCCTTTATACTCCAATCACTTCCATTTTTTTTAGTGAGGATAAGATTTGACTTTTTTTAAATACTGTAGCACCACTTCCATTCTCCAAAATATTCCAGAGATCACATACTGTAGCTCAGCAATCATCTATGTGAGTTCTTTCAGTATACTAGAGGGAAATTCAACTGGATCAATTGACTTAAGGTCATTGAAGGCAGCAATAAGTGTCTCCACATCTCTTCACTTCCTTAAGTTTTCTAATCTCGGCTATTTTGTTTTATATTTTTCTGTTCAAAGATCATACTCTATAAAAGAAAAAAATAGAAGCAAAATGAAATTCAAATTGTTTAGCCGTCTCATTATCACTATCCCATTCATCTACACAAGTAGTCCTAGCCCTTTTCATATCCTTCTCTTGTCTATTAATGTCCTTAATACTCATTGTTAGCCTTGGACCTGACACTATCCAACTAGAACTGCATTCCGTATTTGTGGCTACCCTCAGTTATTTTTCCATTACTTCAAAAGGCTATGTATATTTTTTTAAAGACAAAAATCTAAAGTGATGGTTTTCCTATAGAAAATACATGAAACAGCCAAGAAATATTCAAAATAAATACCAAATATGAAATAGATTCCTTATAAATAGTGGGTTCTCCACATTCTCTTATTCAGGGATAGCTTTGTACTGATTATATCAAATATTAGAATGGTGTAGTCTTCCCTAAATGTGATCTACAGCTGTTGGGGATTAATTTAGCAACCCACAAGGGATAAACCATGTATATACACTCAATGCTAGATTGTTATATGCAGTTTATTAAGTAAGCTATTACATTTGTCTCTTATTACCTGAGCAGTTAAAAAAGATGAACAAAGAACCAGGCCATAGAAAAAGAGGAAGAAATCAGTCTAGATCTGGTTTTGAAGTAATTTTGTATTACTTCTGATAATTCCTAGCTTTCTTGACACAAAAGTAGAAGTCATTTTCTTTTTTAACATTTAATTTTAATTTTATTTTTCCTAAATACAAAAACAAATTAAAAAGAAAACAATTTTAACTTAAAAAAAATGAGTTTTGAATTCTTTCCCTTCCCTCCTCCCCTCACCCTGATTTCAAAAAAGCAAGCAATTTGTTATAGATTATACTTGTGAAGTCATGCAAAACAGTTCCTTAATAGCCATGTTGCAAAAGAAAATTCAGATGAAAAAAATAAGGATAACAAAGAAAATTTTTAAAGTATGCTTCAAGAGGCAGCGGCAAGAGGGCAGAGTAAAGGCAAGTATGCACCTGAGCTCTTCACCAAACTCCTTCAAATACCTCAAAGCAATCATTCTAAAATTCTAAAAGAGTAGAACCCTTAAAAAGATGGAGTAAAAAAAAATTTAACCCAAAACAACTTAGAAGGTTAGCAGGAAAGGTCTGTCACACCTTAGGGGAGAGTTGAGTACAATACAGCTCAGATTCTGTCTGGTATAAGCCTTGCCTTAGCAAATTAGGAGGAGGCCATAGGAATGATTGAACAGTAATAGTTTCTTCCAGATCTTTCAATCCACAGGCAGTACAGGGTTGATCAACTGGTCAGAAGTCGATTACAGGTGTCTGCTTGCACTGAGGCAGAGACAGGACTCTGTTGCTTTCTCCTTCCAGATTACAGTATTGGGTTGTAGTCTTAGAGTAAAGAAAACTCTAGCAAAACAAAACTTGTGATCTCATGAGATCTAGGACTCTCCTCATACTTCTAGCACACAAAGAGTATTTGTGGTCACTCTCAGATCAGAGCACAGATGAGGAGAGTGTAGTAAACACCTCTCCTTAGATCATACCACCTTAAAAGAATGAAAATTTACAGGTGCCCAGAAGTATCTCTGAAAATAGGTGCACAAAATCCCTAAAGCCTCAGACAGTGTGATCTTCTCCCTGGAAGCAGATCCTTACATTAGCAAAAGGTTTATGAAATGATAAAAAAAAAAACAGAAAAAGAAATTTTATGACCATAGAAAGCTACCATAGTGACAAGGACACCAGGAGATATATGAACTGATCTCAGACCATGGAAGAGCTCAAAAAGTATTTTGAAACTCAAATAAGAGAAGTAAAGGAAAAAAAATAGAAAGTGATGTAAGAAAATCATAAAAAAAATGAGTCAGCTGTTTGGTGGAGACATCAAAAATACTGATGAAAATAATAGCTAATAAACAGACTAGGCCAATTAGTAAAAGAAATGTTTTTTTAAAAAGTCATTGGAGAGCAGAACATCTTAAAAAGCAAAACAAACCAAATGGAAAAAGAGGAACAAAAATTCACTGAAGAAAAAAAATCTTAAAAAGTATAATTTACCAAATGAGGGAAAAGGTACAAAAGCTCATTGAAGAAATAACTCTTTAAAAATTAGGATTAGGGAAATGGAAGCTAATTAATTTATGATAAATCAAGAAACAATAAAGCAAAACCAAAAGAATGGGGAAATAGATGATGTGAAAAATCTCGTTGAAAAAAGAACTGATCTAGACAATAAATCTAGAAGAGATAACTTTAAAAATTATTAGATTATATAAAAGCCTGGATTTTTTTTAAAAATGAATCTAGACATCATCTTTTTTTTCTTTTTGGATTTTTGCAAGGCAATGGGATTCAGTGACTTGTCAAGGTCACACAGCTAACTAAGTATTAAGTATATGAGGGAAGGTCATCCTGACTCTAGTGCTGGTGCTCTATCCACTGCACCATCTAGCTGCCCCAGACATCATCTTTCAAGAGATCCTCGAGGAAAATTACCCTGATATTCTAAAAACCAAATGACAAAAACTAAAAAAACAAATGACCTGGAAAATAGATCCAGGAGAGATGATCTATGAATCATCAGACTACCAGAAAGCCTAAATCAAAAACAAAAAACAAAAAACAGAAAACATCATGCACGAAATTATAAGAGAAACTGTCCAAATCTGTGAGAACAAGAAAACAATTTAACCACTGAAAAGATCCACAGAGTCCCTCCAGAAAGAGATGCTAGGATAAAAATTCCAAGGGCTATTATAGCCAAATTCCAGAACTCTTAAATGAAGGAGCAGCAAAAAGTAAACAAAGAGAAATCAAAAGATTTTATCAATCGCCGCCTAAAAGACATTCCAAAATGAAAACTCCCAGGAATATTATCACCAAATTCTGGAACTCCAGGTCAAGGAGAAAATAATTCAAGCACTCAGAAAGAAGCATGGAGCCACAGTCAAGATAATGCAAGATAGGAGCTTCCACATTAAAGGATTTGAGGGCTTGGAATATGATCAAAGGCAAAAAATCTAGGATTACTAGAATAACCTACCCAGCAAAACCATGAATCACCCCCCAAAGAGAAAAAAATGAGCATGCAATGAAATAAGAGGACTTTCAGGCATTCTTGATGAAAAGAACAGAATTGAATAGAAAATTTGATTTTAAATACAAGAATTAAATGAAGTATAAAAATGTCAACAGGAAAGGGAAATCATAAAGGACACAGTAGGGTTTAACTGTTTATATTTCTCCATGAGAAGATGATACTGGTAACTCATAAGTATGTTTTCATTATAAGGGGAGATAAAAGGATAGTGTATATAGACATAATATAGACATAATGTATATTTATAATGTAGATAGAAGGCACAGATATGAGTTGAATGTTAAGTGAATGACATTTAAAATAATAAAATTAATGGAGATTACCAGGGCAGATTCAAGATGGAGGCATGAAGCTATGCTCCTAGAGCTTTTCCTTACTAAAGTTAAATGAAGCCTCTGTTCTGACTCAAGCCTCAGATAACAACAAGAAAAAGAAAAGATTCAAAGAAGTTTTCATCAGTAGATATCATGGAGGATCTTCAGTGAAGACAGAGATGACAACAATGCCATGCCTGAAGATAAATCAGTGAAAAATCACTCACAGCAGAAGTATCAAAACAGTCTATGAATTGGACTCAAAAACAAAAGCTCATTGAAGAATTTAAAAAAGAATTTAAAAATCAAAGAAGAGAGGAAGAAGAAAAATGGAAAAAAGAAATGAGAGTCATGCAGGAAAATTATGAAAAATGGACCAGAGAATTCAACATCTTTAAAAGGGAAATACAAAAGGTAATTGAAGAAAATAAAACCCTAAAAATTAGAATTGAAGAAATAGAAACCAATGAATCTACAAGACTACAAGATTCCATCAAATGAAATAAAAATTGAAGAAAATGTAAAGTACCTTTTAGGGAAAACAAATGACCTGGAAAATAGATCCAGGAGAGATGATCTATGCATCATCAGTCTACCAGAAAGCCTAAATCAAAAAAAAAAAAAAAAAAACAGAAAACATCATGCAGGAAATTATAAGGGAAACTTTCCAAATCTGTGAGAACAAGAAAACAATTTAACCATTGATTAGGATAAAAATTCCAAGGGCTGTTATAGCCAAATTCCAGAACTCTTAAATGAAGGAGTAGCAAAAAGTAAACAATCCAAATACAAAGGAAACACAATCAGACTTGCACAGGATCTATCAGCCTCAACATTGAAGGATCATAAGATCTGGAATACAATATATCAGAGAGCAAAGGATCTGGGATTAGAACCCAGAATGCACCACCCTGCAAAATTCAGCATATGCTGTCAGGGAAAAAGATGAATATTCAATGAAAGAGAGTAATTCCAGAATTTTCTGACCCAAAGACTAGAACTGAACAGAGAATTCAATCACCAAATACAGGATTCTAGAGTTACATAAAAAGGTAAACAAAGGGACAGCTAAGCAGCACAGTGGATAAAGCACCACCCAGGAGTCAGGAGTACCTGGCCTCAGACATTTAATAATTACCTAACTTTATGGCCTTGGGCAAGCCACTTAATCCCATTTGCCTTGCAAAAATCTTAAAAAAAGGTAAAGGGAAAGGGAAAGGAAAAACAAAACAAAATAAATGTTGGTCAAGACCATCAAATTGTATAAAACTTTAAAAGGGAAGATATAACACTTCTAATTCTTGAGAACTTTACTTCTCTTAAAGGGTCAAATATAATTGAAGAGATTGAACTCAAAGGATATGGGTATAGTTGGGTCTTGTCTCTCCATTGGAGAGGTCCAAGATGACTTCATTATACTTGAGACAAAAAGCCCTGTGGAAAAGCAGAGGTGTTAACTTTAAATTTAAGTTTCCCATTATCCTTTCACCCACTTTAATTCTGTTGTGCTGTCAAAAGCTTAGCACTTTGTCTAATGAGAGCATCATAAGCTGGGTAGTCCTGAGTCAGTGTCTCTGTAACTTACAATCAGTTCTCAGGTGAGAGTTTCCCAGGACTCAGAGATCTTAAAGATTCTTGCAGTTAATTAGTTTGACTTAATCCAAGGGATGCGGAGGAGAGGATAAGGTGTTTGAGAAAATAGGTCCTATTTCACTTAACAAGTGGTTAAATACCCTGGGTGGAGAGCGCAAGGGGTAAAGGGTCAGAGAAAATAGGCCTGGTGGGGGGGGGGGGGAGGATACAAATAGTTCAAGAAATGATTTGGCTTTAGATGATACTTTGGTTCATGAGGAGTATTGTGTGGACTTGGAGGATATTGAAAAGGGAGTAAGATAAAAAATGATAATAATTATGATTTGATGTAATTTGAAACAATGCTGCTTATAAGAAATCAAGCAAACTGTGATATCTTAACAATATGCACTTATCAAGCAATCAGATAATCAAACTGTGACTGATGATACATGATTAATAGTATTGGAGCAATAACCCCAAGGGGAGAGACAATAAGATTTATAATTTTAGAGGAAAAGAAGGGAAAATGTGAATGCTGAGTAAATTCTATTCAATAGATTTAGCCCAGAGTGGGATAAGATATATTTCCACTTGGGTTTAAAATTTTATCCTAATCTGCAAGGAAAAGGAAAGATAAGGGAAGTAGGGACTGATAAAAGGGAAGGCAAAGGTAAAAGTGAAAATAAACTGAAAGTTAAATTTTAAAAGAAAAGTCAAAGGGAATAGGGAACAAAATTTTGATGAGGAGGAATAAGAGGAAAGGAAAAAGAAAAATAGAAATAGAAAAAGATAGCATGGAGAGAAATACAGAATTAGTCATCTTAACTGTAAATGTGAATGGGATGAACTGTTCCATGAAATGGAGGCAGATAGCATGAATTAAAAACCAAAATCCTACAATATGTTGTTTAAAAGAAACCCATTTGAAGCAGAGAGATACACACAGGGTAAAGGTAAAAGAATGGAGCAAAATATATTATGCCTTAGCTGAAGTAAAAACATCAGGGGTGGTGATACTGACTTTAGATAAAGTAAAAGAAAAAAATCAATCTCATTAAAAGGGATAAATAAGGAAACTACATCTTCTTAAAAGGCACCATTGGTAATGAAACTATATCATTACTAAACATGCATGTATCTAGTGGTATAGAATCCAAATTCCTAGAAGAAAATCTGAGTGAATTTTAAGGAGACATCGACAGCAAAACTTTAATAATGGGGGATCTCAATCTCTCTCTCTCTCTCTCTCTCTCTCTCTCTCTCTCAACTAGATAAATTTAAACACATAATAAACAAGAATGAAATTAAGAAGGTGAGTGAAATCTTAGAAATCTTAAATGTGGTAAACCTCTGGAGAAAACTAGATTGGGATAGAAAAGAATACACCTTTTTCTCTGCAGTACATGGCATCAATACCAAAACTGACAAGCACTAGGGCATAAAAACCTTATAATCAAATGCATAAAGGCAGAAATAATAAATGCATGCTTTTCAGATCATGATAAAATAAAAATTAGATGTGATAAAACACAATGGAAATATAAACCAAAATTAATTGAAAACTAAATAACATTATTTTAAAGAATGAATGAATCAAACAAAAATTGTTGAAATAATCAATAACTGTATCCAAGAATATGATAGTAATGAAACATCATATCAAAATTTATGGGATCCAAGCAAGGTAATTTTGAGGGGAAACTTTATATCTCTAAAAGCCTATATGAATAAAATAGAGGAGATTAATGAATTGGGTATACAGCCAAAAAAAGCTAGAAAAAGAACAATTAAATATTTCTAATTTAAATATAAATTTAGAAACTCTGAAAATCAAGGGAGAGATTAATAAAACTGAAAGCAACAAAACCATTGCTTTCATAAATAAAACTGAGTTGGTTTTATTAAAAAGTCAATAAAATTGGCAAACCTTTGGTTAGACTGATTTTAAAAAAAGAAAGAAGATAACCAAATTACCAGTATCAAAAATGAAAAGGGGAAAACTAATAACTTATAAGGAGGAAATTTAAAAAATAATGGGAAGTTACTTTGCTGAACTATCTGTCAATAAATTGGATAACCTGAGTAAAATGGATGAACATTTACAAAAATACAAAATGCCCAGATTAACAGAAGTAAATTATTTAAATAACCTCATTTCAGAAAAAGAAATTGAAGAAACCATCAATACACTCCCCAAGAGTCCAGATAGATTTACAAATGAATTCTACCATTTAAGAAAAAAAAATTCTTATTCTTCATAAAGTATTCTAAAAAATAGAAGGAGTTCAGCCAAACTCCTTTTATGACACCAACATGGTGCTGATCCATAAACCAGAAGGAACAAAACAGAGAAAGAAAATTATATACCAATCTTCCTAATGAATATTGATGAAAAAAATTTAAATAAACTTTTAGTAATGAGACTACGGCAAGTTATTACTATGATAATACACCATGATCAGGCAGGATTTATACCAGATACGATGGCATGGTTTAATATTAGGAAAACACTTAACATAATTGAACATGTCAATAGCAAAGCTAACAGATATTATATGATTATCTCAATAGATGCTGAAAAAGCCTTTGATAAAATACAACATCCATTCCTATTAAAAAACCACTAGAAAGTTCAGAAATAAATGGAGTTTTCCTTAAGATAGAAATAGTATCTATCTAAAACCATCAAGAAATATTGTATGTAATGGTAATAAACTCAGAACATTTCCAATAAAATCAAGGGTGAAGCAAGGATGACTGTTATCACTGTTACTATTCAATATAGTATTAGAAATGGTAGCTGTAGCTTTAAGAGAATAAAAAGAAATTGAAGGAATCAGAATTGGCAACGGAGAAGCAAAGTTTTCATTCTTTGCAGATGATATGATGGTATACTTTGAGAACCTGAAAGATCATCTTAAAAACTCCTTGAAACAATTAACAAATTCAGCAAAATTTCAGGATAAAAAATAAACCCACATAAATCATCAGCATTTCTATATATGAACAACAAAACCCAAGTGCAAGAGTTAGAAAGAGAAATTCCATTTGAAGTAACTATAGGCAACATTAAATACTTGGGAATCTACCTCCCAAGACAAACCCAGAAATTCAGTAAACACAATTATAAAACACTCCTCATCCAAATAAAGTCAGATCTAAATAATTGAAAAAATGTCAATTGCACATGGCTAGGTCAAGCCAATATAATAAAAATAACAATTCTACTCAAATGAAATTACTTATTCAGTGCCACACCAATCAAATACAAAATAACTACTTTACTGAGCTAGAAAACATAGAAATAAATTTCATCCAGAGCAACAAATAGTCAAGAATAGCAAGGGAACTGAAAAAAAAAGAAATTGTAAAGGAAGGTGATCTAGCACTACCAGATCTAAAATTATACTATAAAGCAGCAGTCACCAAAACTTCCTGGTAACTGGTTAAGAAATAGAGTTCAAATCTGGCCTCAAACACTAAATAATTACTTAGCTGTGTGGCCTTGGGCAAGCCACTTAACCCCATTGCCTTGCAAAAACTAAAAACTAAAAAAAAAAAAAAAAAGAAATAGAGTAATGGATCAGTGGATTAGGATAGATTCAAAAGAAATCACCATAAATGACTACAGCAATCTATTGTTGGACAAACCCAAAGACATTAGCTTCTTGGATAAAAACTCACTAGCTGACAAAAAGTGTTTGGAAAACTGGAAAATGGTATGGCAAAAACTAGCATAGACCCACATCTCGTACCCTGTACCAAATAAGGTCAAAATGGGTACAGGATTTAGACATAAAGGGTGATACTGTAGATAAATTAATAGACCAAGAAATACTCTATCTGATCTATGGAAAGGTGGAAAATTTATGACCAAACAAGAAATAGAGCACATTATAAATTGCAAAATGAATGATTTTGACTATATTAAATTAAAAAGATTTTGTACTAATAAAATCAATGCTACCAAAATTATAAGGAAAGCAGAAAGCTGGGAAACAATCTTCACAGCTAGGAGTTCTGATAAAGGTCACATTTCTAAACTACATCCAGAACTGCATCAAATTTATAAGCTTATATGTCATTCTCCAACTGATAAATAGCCAAAGGATATGAATAGACATTTTTCAACTGAAGAAATTAAAGCTATATACAATCATATGAAAAATGCTCCAAATCATTATTGATTAGAGAAATGCAAATTAAATCAACATTTAGGTATAACCTCACACCTATTAGATTGACCAAAATGAGTAAAAGGGAAATGATTAATGTTCAAGAGGTTATGAGAGGATTGGGACATTGATGCATTGCTAGTAGCATTGTGAACAGATCCAACTATTCTCAAGAGCAATATGAAACTATGCCCAAAGAGCAATAAAAATGTTCATATCATTTGACCCAGCAATTCCAATTATAGGCCTGTATCCAGAAGAAATTGTGAAAAATGGGAAAAGTCCTACGTGTTCTGAAATATTCATAGCAGCTCTTTTTGTGATGCAAAGAATTGGAAATTGAGAAGATGCCCATCAATTGAAGAATGGTATATGAATACTATGGAATATTATTGTTCTATAAGAAACCATAAATTGTCAGAGAAGCATGGAATAACTTACAGAATCTGATGCTGTGCAAAGAACCAAGAGAACAATGTACACATTAACAACAACATTATAAGATGATCAACTCTGATGGAAGCAGCTACTCTCAACAATTCAGAGAGCTATGGACAATGTTATCCCCATCCAAAGGAAGAAAAAAAACATAAAATAACCCTTCAGAATCTGATGGATGCCTTATAAATATTATCTCTTATATATCTTTTCCTTAATTTCCCTTAATTCCCATATCAAAATGACTAATCTATAAATATGTTTATCAACAATATGTATGTATAATGCTAACCTGTTTGCTGCTGATGGGAAGGGAATGGGAAGGGAGGGTGGAAGGAAATTTTGTAACTTAAAAATATACATGTGCATATGGATTGAAAAATAAATGAATAAATTATTTCTTTTAAAAATAAAATAAATAAAACTAATGGGTGAGAGAGGAATGTGCTAAGAGAGGGAAAGGGAGAGGTGAATATGGTAAACTATCTCACATAAAAAAGGCAAGCAAAAGTTTTTACAGTAAAGGGGAAGAGGAGTAAGTGAATCTTTATTCAGAACCGGCTCAAAGAGAGAATAAGGTACATATTCATTTGGGGATAGAAACCTATCTTACCTTTTGGGGAAGTAGGAGAGGAAAGGGAGAAAAGAAGTAGGGAGTTGATAAAATGGAGGGTAGATTGGGAGAGAAGCTGTCAGAAGAAGAAACTTTTGAGAAGCAATAGGGGTGAAAGGAAAGAGGAAATATAAGAAATGGGGGTGATCTTCCAGCCAAGTGGGTGAAAAGAAGCCAGACACTGTTTTAAGCCCTCTTGGCTTTCCCTAAGAACTGATGTAAATCAAGTCTCTTAACAGATTTTGGATACATGGAATCCACAGAAGAATCAAGAGGAACAAAAAAGTCTTTCACGGGAGAGTGTGGTTGTGCCAGGGACAGTGAGCAGAGACCCAACTCAGGAGCAGCAGGGTGAGGCCATCTTACAACAAGAAAACAAGTGCTTTGAAAATACAATTGGACAAATGCAAAAAGAAAATAATTCTCTCAAAAACACAATTGGGCAAATGGAAAAAGACAACTACTTCAAAAATAAAATTAGCCAATTGGAAAAAATATGAAAAAGGTAAATGAAGAAAATTCTTCTCTAAAAAAAGAAAAGTAATGATTTCATGAGATGCCAAGAAATCTGTTAAGCAAAATTAAAAAAAAAAGTAGTAGAAAATGTAAAATGCCTCACTGGCAAAACAACTGACCTGGAAAATAGATCTGAGAGTCAATTTAAGAATCAATGGACTATTTGAAAACCTTGAAGAAAACAAAAGAGCCTGGACTCCATACCTCAAGATATAGTGAAGGAGAACTGCCCTGTTATCCTAGTATCAAAGGGCAAAATAGTCATTGAAAGAATATATCAATCCCCTCCTCAAAGTGTCCTAAAATGAAAACAGCAAGGAATATCGTGTCCAAACTCCAGAGCTATCAGATCAAGGACAAAATCCTGTAAGCAGCCAGAAAGAAGCCATTCAAATACCAAAGGGCCACAGTCAAGAGTACACAGGACCTGGCTGCAGCAACATTAAGAGATTGAAGGGCCTGGAATATGATATTCTGGAGAGCAAAGGGCTTTTGATTACAGCCTAGAATTTTTTGTCCAACAAAACTGAGTCTTTTCTTTCAGGGCAAAAGTTGGACATTTAACAAAAAGAATACTTTCAATCTTTCCTGATAAGAAGACCATAATAAAATAGGATATTTAGACTTCAAACAGGAGACTGAAGAGATTCATGAAAAGGTAAAGAGGGGGAAAAGAAAAAATGTGTATCCAAAAGGATTAAAATGTTTACATCCCACCTGGGAGGAAGATTCTCATAATTCTTGAGAATTGTAACTCTATTAGAGGAAATATACTTAGCCAGAAGGAATGGACACTCATGACATGTCCTTGACTTTTTTTTAGGTTTTTGCAAGGCAAATGGGGTTAAGTGGCTTGTCCAAGGCCACACAGCTAGGTAATTATTAAGTGTCTGAGACCGGATTTGAACCCAGGTACTCCTGACTTCAAGGCCGGTGCTTTATCCACTGCGCCACCTAGCCACCCCTGTCCCCCCTTTTTAATGAAATATTATTTTTAAATCATTCCATCAAAGTCAAGGACATGAGGGGCGGCTAGGTGGCATAGTGGATAAAGCACCAGCCCTGGAGTCAGGAGTAACTGGGTTCAAGTCCGGTCTCAGACATTTAATAATTACCTAGCTGTGTGGCCTTGGGCAAGCCACTTAACCCCATTTGCCTTGCAAAAACCTAAAAAAAAAGGGGGAACAGTAAAGAGACAGGAGGAAGGGGGAGAGTGAATGGGGTAAATTATACCATATGAATAGGTATAAAGGGTCTATTGCAATAGAGAGAAGGGAGGAGGTGAGAACCATCTGAATCTTACTTTCAACAGATTTGACTCAAAATGGGAGGGGGAAGGGAGGAAAGGAGGAATTAACAGAAGGAAGGGAAGGAAGAAGGAGTAAATGGAAAGGGGAAAGAAAAGGAAGCGGCTTAGATTTAGATAGATGGGGAAAACACACTGAAGGAGGTGAGATTCATCAGAAAATACTGGGGAATAGGTATAAGGTGAAAAGGGGGGGAATACAAACAGATGGAAGATAACATAAAGGGCAATAAAGAGTTAATAATTATTACTTTGAATGTGATGCCCAAATCTTTTTTTAAAAGATTTTATTTATTTTGAGTTTTACAATTTTTCCCCTAATCTTACTTCCCTCCCCCCACCCACCACAGAAGGCAATTTGCCAGTCTTTATATTGTTTCCATGGTATACATTGATCCAAATTGAATGTGATGAAAGAATAGTCATATCCTTAAGGAAGAAACATAAAGTATAAGAGATAGCAAGATCAGACAGTAAGATATCAGTTTATTTTTCTAAATTAAAGGTAATAGTCATTGATCTTTGTTCAAACTCCACAGTTCTTTCTCTGGATACAAATGGTACTCTCCATCGCAGACAGCCCCAAATTGTCCCTGATGTTGCGCCGATGGAATGAGCAAGTCCATCAAGTTGATCATCACCCCCATGATGCTGTTAGGGTGTACAGTGTTTTTATGGTTCTGCTCATCTTGCTCAGCATCAGTTCATGCAAATCCCTCCAGGTTTCCCTGATTTCCTGTCCCTCCTGGTTTCTAAGTGAACTATAGTGTTCCATGACATATAGATATTATATACCACAATTGAAGGACATTTACTTGATTTCCAATTCTTTGCCACCATAAACAGGGCTGCTATGAATATTTTTGTACAAGTGATGTTTTTACCTATTTTCATCATCTCTTCAGGGTATAGACTCAGTAGTGTTATTAATGGATCAAAGGGTATGCACATTTTTATTGCCCTTTGGGCATAGTTCCAGACTGCTCTCCAGAAAGTTTGGATGAGTTCATTAGCTCCACCAAAAATGTTTTAGTGTCCCAGATTTCCTACAACCGTTCCAACAATGATCATTGTCCTTTCTGGTCATATTGGCCAGTCTGAGAGTTATGAGGTGGTATCTCATAATGCTTTAATTTGCATTTCTCTAATAAGTAATAATTTAGAACAATTTTTCATATAGCTATGGATCATTTTGCTCTCCTCAACTGTAAATTGTCTTTGTATATCCTTTGACCATTTGTCAATTGGGGAATGACATTTTTTTTAAAGATTTGACTCAGTTCTCTGTATATTTTATAAATGAGTCCTTTGTCAGAAATACTAGTTTTAAAGATTGTTTCTTTGTTTACTACATTTCTTTTGATCTTGGTTACAGTGGTTTTGTTTGTGCAAAAGCTTTTTAATTTAATGTAATCAAAATCATCTAGTTTGTTTTTAGTGATGTTCTCCAACTCTTCCATAGTTATAAACTGCTTCCCTTTCCATAGATCTGACTCCTTGATCTTCTATTTTGCTTAGAATATTTTTTATGTCTAAATCCTGTATCCATTTGGATCTTATCTTGATATATAGGGTGTGAGGTGTTGATCTAATCCAAGTTTCTACCATACTACCAATTTTCCCAGAAGTTGTTATCAAAGAGAGTTTTTATCCCAATAGCTGGACTCTTTGTGTTTATCAAACAGTAGATTACTATAATCATTTCCTGCTATTGCACCTAGTCTATTCCACTGGTCCACCACTCTTTCTTAGCCAATACCAGACAGTTTTGATGACTGATGCTTTATAATATGATTTTAGATCTGGTAGGGCTAAGCCACCTTCTTTTGTACTTTTTTTCATTGAATCCATGGAATTCTTGACTTTTTATCTAACTCATTAAAGTAATTTTTTTGGAATTTTGACTGGTAGGGCACTAGACAGCTAGTTTAGTTTTGGTAGAATTGTCATTTTTATTTATATTATCCTAACCTATCCATGAGCAGTTGCTGCTTGCCCAGTTATTTAAATCTGATTTTACTTGTGTGAGAAGTATTTTGTAATTGTTTTCAAAAAGTTTCTGCATCTGCCTTGGCAGATAGAATAGATTCCCAGGTATTTTATATTGTCTGAGGTTACTTTGAATGAGATTTCTCTTTCTAGCTCTTCCTTCTGTATCTTGCTAGTCATATATAGAAAAGTTGAGGATTTATGAGGGTTTGTTTTATATCCTACAACTTTGCTAAAGTTGCTAATTGTTTCCAGTAGTTTTTTGGATGATTTCTTGGGATTCTCTAGGTACACCATCATGTCATCTGCAAAGAGTGGGAGTTTTGCCTCTTCCTTCCCAATTCTAATTCCTTCAATGTCTTTTTCTTCTCTTATTGCTGAAGTTAACATTTCTAATATATGATATTGAATAGTAGTGATGATAATGGGTATGATACAAAAATCTTAAATAAAATCTTAGCAAAGGGATTACACAACAGGTTATCACTAGGATAATACACTGTGATCAAATGGGATTAATCCTAGGAAAACAGGGTTGGTTCAATATTAGGAAAACAGTTAGTATAATTGACTATATCAATAACAAGCCTAACAGTAATCATATGATTATCTCAATAGAGGCTGAAAAAGCTTTTGCCAAAATGCATCACCCATTCCTACTAAACCACTAAAGAGCATAAGAACAAATGAATTGTTCTTTAAAATAATAAGTAAAATCTATCTGAAACTATCAACAAGCATTATATGCAATAGGGATAGGCTAGAAGCAATCCCAATAAGAACAGGGGTGAAGCAAGTATGCCCATTATCCCCACTGCTATTCAATATCATATATTAGAAATGTTATCTATAGCAATAAGAGAAGAAAAAATGAAATTGAAGGAATTATAATTGGAAAGGAAGAAACAAAACTCCCTCTCTTTGCAGATGACATGATGGTGTACCTAGAGAACCCTAAAAATCATATAAAAAGCTACTGGAAACAAGTAGCAACTTTAGTAAAGTTGTAGGATGTAAAATAAAGCCACATAAATCTTCAATATTTCTTTAGATTACTAACAAAATAAAGCAGCAAGAGATGGAAAGAGAAATAACTTCAGACAACATAAAATACCTGGGAGTTTACCTACCAAGGCAGATTCAGAAACTCTGTGAAAACAACTATAAAACACTTCCCATACAGATCTGAATAACTGGGAAAATATCAACTACTCATAGATAGGCCGAGCTAACATAATAACAATGACAATTCTGCCTAAACTACTGATTTAGTGCCATACTGATTAATCTTCCAAAAAATTACTTTGGTGAGCTAGAAAAAATTACAACTAAATTCATATGGAGTAACAAAAAGGCAAGAAAATCAAGGGGATTAATGAAAAAAATGCAAAAGAAGGCAGCCTAATCATACCAGAACTGAAATTAAATTCTAAAGCATTTCTTATCAAAACTGTCTGGTACTAGCTAAGAAATGGAGTGGTATATCAAATTAGGTACAAAAGAGACAGCAGGAATAGATTAAAATAATCTACTGTTTGACAAATCCCAGCTTCTGAAATAAGAACTCACTCTTCAATAAAAACTGCTGGGAAAACTGGAAGATTCTATGGCAGACACTAGGATTACATAAACATCTCACACCCTTTACCAAGATAAGGTCAAAATGGATGCGGGATTTAGACATTAGAAGATAATATTATAATAATATAAGCAAAATAGGAGAACAAGGAATAGTTTATCTGTCAGATCTATGGAAAGGGGAACAGTTTATAACAAAAGAAGAGAAAGAGAACATTTATAAAAACTGGATAATTGTTATTATGTCTAATTAAAAAGTTTTTGCATAAACAAAACCACTATAACCAAAATCAAAAGGAATGTAGGAAATTGAAAAAATTTTATAACTGGTGTTTCTGTCAAAGGTATGAAGAGATATATGGAAAGGTAAACAGTGGAAAAGTCTTCTAAAATATTTAGAGAACTAAGTCAAATTTATTTAAAAAAAAGTCATACCTAGGGGGAGTTGGGAGGGAAGCAAGATTGGGGGGAAAATGTAAAACTCAAATAATATCTTTAATAAAAATAAATTTAAATTTAAAAAAGTCATACCTCAATTGACAAATGATCAAAGGATATGCAAAGTCAATTCTCAGATGAGGAGATCAAAGTAATCTATAGTTATATGAAAAAATTCTCTAAATTATTATGATTAGAGAAATGCAAATTAAAGGATCTCTGAGGTACCATCTGTCAGACGGGCCAATATGATTCTAAGGACAATGATCAATGTTGGAGAGGATGTGGGAAATCTGAGACACTGATGCATTGCTGGTGGAGCTCTGAACTGATCCAACCTTTTCAGGAGAGCAATTTGGAATTATGCCCAAAGGGCAACATGATTTTCACTCCCTTTGGTCCAGCAATACCACTACTAGGTGTGTATCTTGAATAAATCATGAAAAAGTATAAAAATCCCACATATACAAAAATATTCATAGAAGCTCTGTTTGTAGTGGCAAAGAATTGGAAATTAAGGGGATGCCCATCAATTGGGGAATGGCTGAACAAATAGTGATATATGTATGTGATACAACACTATTGTGTTATAAGAAATCATGGGGGGACAAGATTTCAGAAAAGCCTGGAAAGACTTGCATGATGCTGAGTGAGATGAGTAGGACCAGAAGAACATGATACATACTAACAACATGTCATGATGATCAACCTTGATGAACTTGCTCATCCCCTTAAAGCAATAATGAGGGACAATTGTAGGGATTCGTGGTGGAGAATACCATTTGTGTCCAGAGAATGAAATGTGGGGTTTAAATGATGACCAAAGTTTATTATCTTCAGTGTTTAAAAATTGTCATGTATTACACAATTTTGCTAACTCTAATGTTTTTTTTCTCCCTTTTGGATCTGTTTCTTCTTTCTCAACACATTCAATTTTGATCTATGCATATCATGGATGTAAATATAAAGATTGCCTTCTGTTGGGGGGTAGAGGGGAGGAAAGGGAAAGAGGGAGAAAAAAATTATAAAACTCAAAACCTTGCAAAAAATGATTATATACAACTACTATTGCATATAATTGGAAAACAAAATATTTATATAATTAAAAAATGAATGCTAAAAATGATCTTGACATGTAATTGTAATAAACATAAAATGCCATTAAAAATGAGAAAATAAACCTCAAAAAAATAAAAGAGTGGGAAAGCATGGAGGGGAAATATAATTAGCTATGCCCAAGTAGTTACTCTTCCAAAATGCCAAGGTCTTCTTCAGAGTCTCAACATATGATCTGAATTTCTGTCAATTGTACCACTGGCAATTTTGATCATTCAGAATCAAGTTATTCCACATAACTTATTGATATTTTATCATTATTTATGCATTATATATTTCTGAAAACTAGTATAACTCTTGGGTTATTTATAAACACTCATTCCCATTGAATAATCAATTCATTTCTTTGTCTGGTCATACATACTGTTATCATGCTTTTCTGACTACTTTTTTTATATATATACATTTGTGTTAAGCCTTGTTTCAGTGTCCCAAAAGTAAGAGAAAAAATAGCTTCTGCCAGCTGAAGAGCAGAGAGTTGTGGCAAAGTATGTAGATGAATAGTGAACCCACTAAGGAAGTGACTCAGGTTATATACTGTTCCTTGAAAGAGAGGTAGCTAAGTGGCTCATTGGATTGAGCTCCTGGAGTCAGAATGATCCGAATTTAAAGCTAGCCTAATCCTTGGCAAGTCACATAATCTCTCTTTGTTGCAGTTTCTTCATATGTAAAATGAGCTAGAGAAGGAAATGGCAAACCACTTAAGTATCTTTGCTAGGAAAACTTCATAGACAACATTGGTGTTTATGGGATCATGAAGAGTCTTGGATATGAATGACTATATAATAATTCCTGAAAGAAGAGAAGGGTAAATCATAAGTAATTATATGGTACCTATTATGTGTGAGACACTGCCAAACACTTATAAATATTATCTTCTTTTATCCTCACAGTAGTCTTGGAAAGTCCATCATTTATAATCATTTTAAAACTGAGGAAACAGAAGTAGATAGAGAATGTGATTTGTCCAAGGTCACACAGCTAAGTTTTGGAATCTGGACTTGAACTTAGATGTTCCTGACTCACCATCCAGTGATCCTAGTCCTGCTGTACCATGTAGCTGTCCAATGGTGACATAAGTTATAATTAGTAATATATCATAGGCTACTTATGTCTTCAGTATATTTCTCTGTCTTTGGACCACTGAAAATTTTTTATCATGAGATCATGTTCCATGATTTACAGTCATTTAGCCTCATTCATTGACATGAAGAAAATCTATTTTTAATCTGAACTTTGATATTCATTAATTGGGGAATGGATGAACAAATTGTTCAGAAAACCTAAGACGATTTAATGTGAACTGATGATACAAAGTGGAATGAGCAGAACAAGAAGAACATTGTATACATTAATAGTAATTTTATATGATGTCCATCTGACAACTATTCTCAACATTACAATTATCTAAAACTATTCTGAAGGATTTAGGATAAAAAAAAATGTTATCTACCTTCACAGAAAGAACTGGAGTCTAAATTCAGATGGAAGTATAGTTTTTAAATCATTTTGGAGGGACTGTGGGAGGTTGGAGTCAAGATGGTAGAATAAAGGCAGGAACTAAGTAGAGCTTTACCTCAAATTGAATCATTAAGAATCAGAAAATCCTGAAATGATCAAACAACTGAAATCTTTATTATTGTTGTTGTTAGACCCATAATAGGAATGAATGCTAAATCACTGATTATATCACTCTAGGATAGGGTTGGGTCAGCAAGGTGTTTGACAGAGGGAGAGACTTGCAAAATATTAGAAGTACAAAAAGGGTTGCAGGTTATTACCTTAGAGTTGATCTGTGTACAGATTCAGTTTGGAACAAAGAAAATGAAAGGTGAGGATTGGAGGCTAGGTGGATCTTCATAGTGATCTTTTCCAACCTGTATTTTCCTGCTCTTGCTATTTCTGTCTTTTACAAAATTAACAGTGCAACATCCCTTCAATCACTAGTGGGTGAAGGAGAAAGGAATTTACATAACATCAGTCAAAGTCTCATCTGTGTTTTATTAAAAAACAAACCAAAAAAATAACAATTAGTATTAGATGGGGTAAGGATGGAAGCATGCTGACTTCCAAAGGCTGAGGTGTGGCAAAATAATTAAAGATCAACATTAAAGGTCTCAGTGGCCCAGTAAAGGGGCTTGTGTCCTAATTATATTTTTTATATAACAACCTCCCTGCTCCACCTGAGAAAATGCAAATGATCATTTGACAATTTTTGTAACTCAATCAAAAAGAGACCATTAAAAGCAGCTTTGGTGTTGTGGAAAGAGTTCTTTTTGGAGTTCAAGGAACTGAGTTCAAATCTTGACTCAAGTACTTACAGGACTTTGACCTTGACCAAGCCAGTTTATTTCTTTGAGTTCCAGTTTCCTGATCTATAGAAAGTGAAATAATATTTTTATCATCTACTTCACAAGATTATTGTGAGGATCAAATGGGATAACGCATAAACATTTCAGCCTTCCCTGGTGAAACCAACCTATTTTCATCTACAAATATTTCTCTGGGAAGGGACCTATGAGTTTGAATTTAGAAGGCTTCTCATCAGGGACATTCAAAATTGTCTTAAGTAAGAATAAACTTTATAAAGGTATCACATTAATGCAAACATAAAATTTACTTTTAAGATGTGCCTAGAATACAACATTGAAAAAAAACTTTCTTCTGGGAAACTAAATCATGCTTACAAAGGACATTCTATGTAACTATATACATGACTGGGAACATTGGAAATCCACCTTTGGAAACTTGGAATTTTTTAATTAAAATATGTGGCTTGACCGAGGATAAAAAGGCAAACATTTTAGAAAGTTCTTCAGAAGCTATTAAAATTGCAGAATTTTTGTTCCATAATGTTGAAAGGCAAAGAAGGTCAACTGGATTTGACTCCACATAAGATTTATTTATACTGCTTGGTTTAAATTTAAGTTAATGGATCTGAATGGCCCTAATTTTTTTTCCAAACTTCAGTGAGGTTCATGGGTCTACTCACAGATATGAGCATATATCTGTTAATGGGTAAATTTCACAATTTTAAGCCTAAATTCAGAAAGCAAATTTCAAAACTTTCTCAACTCTTGACTAAATGGTGTTATTCTATCTCCCCCCTGTGGTTCTTTATGATATTGCTTCAGTCTAACTGCCAGCAGTAAATTCAATTTAACATTTACTGAGCATCTAATGCTGTATGCTTTGATCTGATAGACCTCATATCAAAGGAAAAGAAATTAAAGACAGTGCTTGTCCTCAAAGAACTTATGTTCTAATTGTAGAGACAAATTCCATGTCTTTAAAATTGTAAACTAAGGCAATGTGGCAAGGTAGTTTAATAAAGAAAACACTAGATTTGGAAATGGGAAATGACTATAAACATTACTTCTTCTATTACTAGTTGTGTGACTTTGGGCAAGTCTTTAAACATCTCTAAGCCTCAATTTCCTTCTCTATAAAATGAGATTAATAACATCTCTTCTATTGAAGCTCATTATGAAGATGAGATATTGAAACTTTGAAAATTATAAAGCACTGTGTCGATAGATGAACAAAGGGCTGGGAGTATAAAGAAATTTAAACCAGTGGAATGGGAAGAATGGATTTGTATCTTCAAAATTAAAATATGACCATAGCAAGCAACCAGTCCAACTCAATAAATCTTAATCCGCAAGAACTATTAAGCATCTACTGTGAACTAGGATTTCTCTTAATTACTGAGAATACAAAATAACAACAAAACAGCAACAAAATGAAGCAGCCCTTCCCCTCAAGGAGTTCATATTCTATAGAGTGAGACACCATATAAGTATAAGGATTGGGGTTAATTGAATTCATCAATTAATCTACTCTACAGTTAAAATACCTCATAAAATGCCCTAACCTTAATACTTTTCTGGTTGAGAACCTATCTGTTCTCAATAAATCAATTAAGTCAATAAATTAAGGAAACTGAACCAAAAGTAAATAATCTCATTAATCAAGCCAGGAAGAATATGCCCAGCTATTGAAAAATATTAATTATTAAAAATTAAAAATTTTTATAAGGAAATGTATATTTATATTGTACAAGAAATGTATCAAGATTAGCTAGAGATTGGGTCAATAGCAAGCCTTTCCAGAACCAGAATTTCTGCTCAGTTCAGTATTAGATACCATTCCTGTCAAATACCTAAGAAGGAATTACTTGTGGAAGGAAAGACCTCTATCTCCTCATACCTTTCCCATTCTTTGATCAGAAGAAAACCTTGCAAACATTGAAAGATCCGGAAGATTAGGAGTTTTTAATTAACATCTGAACAGTGTCCTTGGATAACTGGTAGCAGTTGTCTGTGTCTGGAGCTAAGGACAGACTAGCCACATCCACACTAAGGGAATTCAACTAAGGATTCTACAACAGGTCAATAGAAAACCATACCACATCTTTGAAGAATTTCTTGGGAATCCCAAAAAGAAAAGAGAGGAAGAACTTCCAGCAAAAAGATTAAGCTTCTCCTCTTTGATTTATCATGTTCTCTAAGCTTGAATTCACTCTCCCTTTGATTGTATATGTTCTTGTGAGAAAGTCACAGTATTTGGGGAGGAAGTGTTTTAAAAATTAATTCTTCTTACTGTACCATATTAGTTAGTAAATATTCCTACCTAAAAGTGAATTATCTGACTGATTGAAATCAACAGTATTGATTAGGAAAACATTAATTGAGGTCCATGAGAATAATTAAAAGATCTTTCCTGCAACACCTTTGAGTAAATCACTGAACCCCTAAGGAAGAATACCCAGCTATCTTCTGAGAATCTGATGGCATAAATGAGATTTGGGATAGTAGCTCTAGAAGCTGTACTACATAAATATTTACAAAATATTGTGAAATGAATATAATATAATCTGAGTTTTTCTAAAGAATATTCTCCACAACAAAAATTGATAATTGATTTAGTCTCTGCTTGACTGCCTTTATAGGTAGAAACTCATTAATTTCTTAGGTAGCAGATTCTGCTTTCAGAGAAAAAACTGATTGGTTTTAATTATTTTTCAATCAGAAACTTGAAATATGCCTTTCTGAACTTCTGTCCTTGTCTTTTAGGTTTCCCTCTAAGGGGACAGTTTTCCAAATACTTAAAGATACTGCTCAAACTCTTTCTTCTTCTCTATAACCTCAAGTTTTTTTAACTAATACTTGTAAAGAGTATTCTCCAATTCATTTCACTCCTCTTTAAGAAATTTTAATCTGTCATTGTCCTTCCTAAAGGATTTAAAAGAGCAATCATTGGAATATATAATTCTTTAAAAAATTAATTTCTTTACTTATAAATTCTTGTCCCAGAGCCTAGAGTTCTTTTGTAGTGTTTCACCAAAGGAAATCTTTCCATCCTTCTAGGAGCAAGTAGACATTAAGGTCATGATATAAAAATGAGTCAATCAATAATTATTTATTATCTACTGTATTCCAGACACTCTTTGAAGCACTAAGGATTCAGATTCAATGAAGGAAACAATCCTATTAGGAGAATAGGGAATCACAAGGGGATACTTTTAAGTATTGCTTTTCATGATGGCATATGATTTTATTATCAGAAAATTCTACTCTCAAAAGCATGTAGTAGTTTTTTTGTGGTAAGTTGTCATATATGTTTTAGTGAATGCTCAACATCTCCATAGATGGTAAAAAGCCTAGCCTAGTAGTGTGATTTCCCAACCCTTCTTAGGAAACAGAAATGCTTTGTGTTCTCTATGGATGAAAACTGGGGTCTTTCAGTTTTGTCTTTTGGCATAACCTATTATATATAGTTCATACTAACCTTTTTCCCTCCCCCAGCTTCTTCTTTACTGATAAAACTGTTCTGATATGGTCTACAGGCCACTTTTGTTCTTCTTTTGATTTGAAAAAGCCTGAGTTCAAGATATTATTATGTAATATACTTAGCTATGTAACTGGGTAATCCACTTCACCCAGTCTCTTTTCTTGTATGGCATCATATGTCAGGATTTCCCTGAAAAATAATTATCTTATTTCTTCAGATTCCATTTTGTGTATGCAAAATCATACATCATGTTGTGAAGTTTCCTTGGATCCTAGGATATTTATAATATAAGGAATAAGAGAACGAAAAGTAATAGAAGTTAAGTTCCCATGATCTAAGATCCTGTCACCTAGAAGATGAGTATAATACTACCTAATAAGAATTTTATGAAGAAAGCATTTTCTAAATTGCAAAGTGCTATATAAGTGAGAGCTATTATTATTTTCCATTTGAAGACCCAGGAAATCATTTGATATAGTTTCATCACAAAATTGTGGTTCTTACAGAAAGGGGAATTTAGGTGCAAATTTCCTAAGTAGAGTGAATATTTTGAGTACAGTAATGAGAACTAGTGTGACAGTCCAGATTAGCAATGGGGTGAAGAGAAGAGGGGGAGAGTCTCAGTCTTTAGTTCATAGAGAATTCATTAACTGAGAGACAGTTTGGTATTGGGGACAAAGCACTGTACTTGGAATTAGGATCCCATCTCAAACACATTTATATAGTAGTATGACCCTGGGTAACTCATTCAAATTCTTTTTGCCTTAGTTTTATTGATATTTATAATAAAGGGGTTAGATTCAGTAACCTCTTAATAGCTATAAATCTATTTTCCTAAGTAGCAAGGAATTTGCCCATTAAAAAGTAGAGAAATCCAAATAAAGAACTGATAGACTCTGAATGCAGACCAAAGAATACTTTTTTCAATTACTTTATTCTTTTTTTCTTTTGATCTGTTTTTTCTTTCACAACTGTGACTAATATGGAAATATGTTTTACAAGGCAGCACAGGTATATTCTATATCAAATTATCCACCTTTTAGGAAGAAAGGAAATGAGAAAGGGAGAAAAAATTGGAAGTCAAAATTTTATTAAAAATTAATATTAAAAATTATTCTGACATATAATGGAGGGAATACTATTTAAAAGTGAGAATATATCCATGGTAGCCTTCCTGGTACTTGCATACAACAAGAAGCAGAATTATATAGCTTCCTAGGTTCCTTCATGCTCTCCTGCCCCAAGTCTTCAATTTTTCACAGCTGACCTTACTCAAAATGATTCTCTGTACATAGAATGCCTCAGACAGGGTAATGAAGTTCAGAGAGGACTATTTAGCTGCCAGAAGCAAAACCCCTTTATTGAATGGCATTGACATTTCTGACCAACTCCAGTTCAGGTCCCAGGTCACTGGAGTTGTGCAGTTTTTGTCTCTGACTTACAGACATTAGAATCTTAGTGACAAAAATAGCAGAAGGAAGAGTTTGACAGCCACAATTTCTCTGCCATGGATTTTGTGAAAGCCAGCTTGACCCTAGACTTTGAGGCCACTTTGTTCAGTCTTTTGTGGACTCCAAAAACTACATATTACTCAGACAATTTCTTTAACCTTGTAACTCCTCAATAGAGCAACTCTGCCTGTAACTCATTCTTTTACTATTTTATGTAGTATCTGGGGCTGCTGGAAGAGTTTTGTTCATTATAGACCAAGAGAAGGTGATTGATGATAAAGTCATCCCTGCGTAAGGTTTCTCCTTGTATTTGAAAATGAGATTTTTTAAAGTTCCATAACTTTTGTAATTTATTTTCAAGCTCCAAGAACAATTCATAAAATCTTTTTAAATTTAATTATAATTATAGTTTACTCCCTGAGGGAGAGTTTTAGTAAAAAGTCACAATTTTAAAATGAACGGAGGGTTAAGATTTTTAACTGCCAAACACCTGTTTATTTCTATGCATATATCTTGTTCCCTGAGGTAAGTCTATCCAGATTGGTATGAA
The DNA here is from genome assembly GCF_037893015.1 of Macrotis lagotis. Lineage (NCBI taxonomy): Eukaryota > Metazoa > Chordata > Mammalia > Peramelemorphia > Peramelidae > Macrotis > Macrotis lagotis. The sequence goes on from NC_133661.1 coordinate 123,165,164, forward strand.
ATTAGTTTACAGGAATAAAAGCTGAAAAATGAATCCAAGGGAAAGCAAATTGCAAGATTTAAATTCATGGTCAAAAAAACATAAATTTGTTAAGATTGTGATCTATGAAGAAAGGGTAGGTAAGCTCTGTTTTGGCTCTTTTGGCTGTGAATCTGAACAAAATATCCATTCTATTCTTCCAAAATGTAAGAGAGAAAGAGACAGAGAAACAGAGAGAGGAAGAATTAAACAAAGACTGAAACCAAATATGTCTTACTATCAAAGACTGAAACAAAAGTTGCTACATCTAGAAGAGATATTGGAAGTTATTTAATTTCAGATTGAAATTTCTATACAGACTTCCTGAGGAGAAAGCAAGCCTGGAGACCCTTCCCACAAAACTTTGAAACCTAGAAGATATCAAAACAAGTTGAATGTGTAAGTAGTTTAAAAGAAGACTCAAACTAATTGGTAAAAGAGAGGCATAAAGAAAAGGTGTCCAGATAAAAGTATTCTTTGTCTCTAAACACTAAATGGAACTCGGGAACCTAGGAGAGGCTTAGAATAAATTCCTTCCTCTCTCACTAGTTTAAATATATTAGAGACACAATTATATGAGTAGTAGATAAAAGAACTGGAGAATAATAGGCATAGATAAAGTCACCCTACAAGGGAATCAGGGGCTTATCCATCCTGTCAACAAAATCTAAGGGAACGTTTGTCTCTATGTTGGAGAAAAAAGAACCCTAAGTTCTTAAATCACTTCCAGAGATAGAACATTGATTGTTCAAGATGTTTTCCCATAAGTGTCAAAACACCAGAAATATTTCCATATACACTCACTATTGAAAGAAATGGAAAAAGGAGCTGAGCTCTTTGAATTCTGGCACCTCTTTATTTTTTTTTGAAAGCTAATTGGTAAACATTTATCACTGTCCCTCTGCCTTCATTGCAGCTGAAGGAGTTAGCCTGACTTTGGGAAATGAGGGATTGCAGAGCTCTCACTTCTACTCTCATGCATTTATTTTAAATGGAATTTCTCTTTCTTTCTTTTGCTCCTGCACTTTATTGGTGATATATAGAAATGCTAATATTTTATGAGAATTTATATGCTGCAACTTTGCTGAAGTTGTTAATTCACATAATTTTTCAGTTGAGATTTTAAGATTGTCAATCATTATATCATCTGCAAAGAGTGATAGTTTTGTTTCCTCATTGCCTATTCTGGTTCCCTTCATTTCTTTTCTTCTCATTGCAATTTGCTAACTTTTCTAATATAATATTTAATAATAGTGGTTATAATGACCATCTTTTAAAAAACCCAATCCTACTGGAAAAACATCTAGCTTATTCCCATTGGAAATAATGTTTACTGATGATTTTAGACAGGTGTCAAAGTAGATGGAGCACTTGGAATCAAGAAAAAATCAGTAATGCTTGAAAGTATTCTATTTCTTTTTGTTTTTGCAAAAGCTGTTTCACTTCATGTAACCTAAATTATGCATTTTACTTTTTGTAATTGTCTCTTGTTAGGTAATAAAATTTTTCCTTATTCATGGATATAACAGGCAAAATTTTCCATGCTGCCCAAATTTTCTTAGGATATCACCCTTTATGACTAAAATGTTTACCTACTTCAAACTTATTTTTTTATACTGTGTGAGATGTTGACTTATGCCTAGTTTCTATCAAACTACAATTCAATTTTCTCAGAAATTTTTGTCAAAGGGTGAATTCTTGATCCCAAAAGCATGAATCTTTGAACTTATAAAACAATGAAGTGGCATGGTAGATGGAGTATGAGGCCTGAAGTCAGAAAGAGTCAATTTTTTGTTCAAATGCGGTCTCAGATACATATCACAAATGGAGTTATGAATTCAACAATCCAGTGTTAAATAAAGTTCTGGATAAATTATCTAGAAAAATCACTTGTCTTTTGAAAAATAACTCCTGAAGGACTCCTAGGGTAGAGCCAAGATGATGGCACTAAGCGATTAAGCACCCAGACTTTTTCCTGAAACAATTTTAAATGAAGCCCCTTTACAGACCCTAAAGCTACAGATCCAACAACAACAAAAAAAGTAAAACAAGTTCTCAAATCAAGACATCATGGAAGAACTTCAGTAAAGGTCTATCTCTTCTGGATAAAAGAAGAATATAGTTCAGCACAGGCAAGAGAGCTGGAAAGCCAAAGGGAGGCTTAGCCACAGCACAGCTCAAATCAAGGCTCCGCAAGCCAATATTGCAATAGGCCACCAGTGAGGGTCCCAACCCCAGTTTGGAAGACATGGCTTGAGTCTTGGAAACATTGGTACAACAGACAGGATGGAGTTGAACTACCCTAATATAGGGGAAAAGGAACAAATCATGCTGCATAGGCAATGACTTGGCAAATGGAAAGCCAGGGCTAACCTAAAAGAGGGAACAAATTGCTATGTAGTGTAGAGTGATAAAAAAGACAAGTGAGAAGCCAAGAACCAGATCGTAACCCCAGCACCCAAAATAGTCCTAGAAAGAATCTGCCAATTACTTCCAGAAAGATTCCAAAATAAAAATATTGTAGCCAAATTTCAGAATTCTCAGCTAAAGGAAAAAGTACTGCAAGCAGCTAGAAAGAAGCAATTTAAATTCCAAGGAACCACAGTCAGAATTACACAGGACTTATCAGTTTCAACATTAAAACAAAAGGGGTCTGGAAAATGTTATTTCAGAGGTCAAAGAAACTTAGATTACAACTGAGAATCAATTATCCCACAATTTCAGCATATTATTTAAGAGGAAAATGGATTTTCAAAGAAATGGATGAATTTTTCAAACATATCTAATAAAAAGATGAGAACTGAACAGAAAATTCAATACTGAATTGCAAGATTCAAGAGATGTATAAAAAGTTAGGTGGAAAGGGGAAATAACATTAGTCAATAAAATTAAATTGTATACATTTCTACACAGGAAGACAATACTTATAATTCTTGAGAATTAAATTTCCTTTTAAATGGTTAAAAGAAGCAAATCAAAAATCAGTCTGGTATCATGACTGTGACGATACTTTAGCTAACAATTTAGCTATTGAGGTTTAAATATAGTTGAAGGAAGTATACTTAGAAAGTGGGAGTATAAATAGATCATGAAATGATTTGTAGCTCATGAGGACTATTTCTATAGAGGGTACTTGGAAAGAGGATATGGTATAAATTGATAAAATTTAATAATGCTAATTTTTCTAATGGGACAATTCAGGGGAATACACTTAAACAAAGACTGAAGTGATTATGAGATAAAGATGCTTATAATTCAATCATTCAATCAATGCTTGAGAATTATACTTCTATTAAGTCAGATAAAAAGAATATATCTTGTCATATATAAGACAGGTTTAAAGCAATTAAGACATGAACAGAAGGATTATACTAGGAGAAGGTAAGGCATTAGAGGATAACTAATACCACATGAAGAGGTACCATGGCCTATTATAGTAGAGGGAAAGAAGGTAGGGTGTAAACACTGAGTAAATCTTGCTCTCAATAGATTTGGCCCAAAGAGGGAATAACATATATATAAAATTGATTTTAAAAATTTGTCCTACCTTAAAGGAAAGGAGGGAAGAAGAAAGAAAGAGGAAAAGAGAACTGATCAAAGGGAAGGCAAAAATAAAAGGAAAAGTAAAGTTAAAAGTTAAAAAGAAGTAAATGGGAAAAGGGAGAAGGAAAGGGAAAAGAGCTGATAGAAAGAAAGGTGATTGAGGGGCAGCAATCAGAAGCAAAACATTGGTGAGGAGGGATAAGGAGAAAGGAAAGAGAAAAGTGTAATTGGGGAAAGCTAGCATGGAGGGAAATACAGAATCGGTAATCATAACTATAAACATGAATGGGATGAACTCCTAAAACAGAAGCAGATAGCAAGAGTAGATTAAAAACTAGAATCCTACAATATGTTGTTTACAAGAAATACAGTTGAAGCAGAGAGAGACACATAGGATAAAGATAAAAGGCTGGAGTAGAATATATTCTCTTCAGCAGAAATAAAAAACATAGAGGTAGCAATTCTGATCTCAGGCAAAGAATAAGCAAAGAGATAAGGAAGAAAAATACATCTTCTTAAAAGACACCATAGATGAAGTAATATCCATAATAAACATATATGCACCAAATGTTATATTTACCAGATTTTTAGAGGACAAGCTACAGGGAGACATAGATGAGAAAGTTTTAATAGTGGAGGACCTCAAACTCCCTTTCAGAATTAAATTTTCACAAAATAAACAGGAAGGAAGTCAAGAAGATGAATAGAATTATAGAAAACATATGATTGACCTCTGGAGAAACTGAACGGGAATAGAAAATAGTATACCTTTTCTCTGCAGTACATGGCAACTACACAAAAAGTTGACCATATACTAGGACACAAAGCCCTCACAATCAAATGTAAAAAGGTTGAATATTTAAATGCATTCTACAATGCAATAAAAATTACATGTAATAAAGGATCATGGAAAGTTTAACTAAAAATTGATTGGAAACTAAATAGCCTAATTTTAAAGAATGAGAACAAAAAACAAATCATAAAACTAATCAAGTTTCATGAAAGACAATGACAATGATGAGACATCAAACCAAAATTTATAGGATGCCACCAAAACAATTTTAGGGGAAAATTTATATTTCTAAATGCTGATATGAATAAAATAATGAGATTAATAAATTTGACATGCAACTAAAACAGCTAGAAAAAGAGCAACTTAAAATTCCTCAAATAAATATCAAATAAATTCTAAAAATTAAGGGAGAAATGAATAAAATTGAAAGCAAGAAAATTAATAAACTAATAATTAAAACTAAAAATAACTTATGAAAAAACAAGAAAAATAGATAAACATTTGGTTAATTTGAGTTTTTAAAAAGAAGAAAACAAAATTACCTGTCTCAAAAATGAAAAGGGTGAACTTAGTACCAATGGGAAGGAAATTAAAGTAATTATTCAGAGCTATTTTGCCCAACAAATTTGGCAGTCTAAGTGAAATGGATGTATATTTACAATAAAATACTTAAATAATTCCATTTTGGAAAAGGAAATTGCAAAAAAATATAATTCCTGTGGAAATCAAAAATCAGTCTGGCAGAAATTAGAATTAGACCAAACTTTATACCATGTTCTATAATACATTCCAAATGGATAATATTAAATTTTAGAGGTCATTTTAATATTAAAGATTAACTATAAAAATAAAAAACCCAGATCATATACCTCTCATAACTATATGTAAGATATGTATACTTAATCAAACAAGAGAGAGAGAGGTAATTAAATGAAATAAATTAGATAGCTACAAGTTCTTAAAACTGAAAAGCTTGTGCCTTAAATAATAATGAAAGAGTTTGAATGGGGAAAATTCTTTGTATCAGTTTTTTTTCTGCTAAGAATTTGGTATGTAAATATTTAAGAGATATGAGAGGACAAACCCAACCTAATACTTCATGGAAATGAGAAACTCTCATGTATTATACATTGCACATTTCCAGCTTTTTCACTGTATAGCTCAACTGTGTTGATTTTTTTCTCTCTAAAATAATTAATTTTTTTATATGGGTCACTCTCTGGGATGAGGATAAGAAGGATACTTGAGATAACTATTATTATGTAAGAAACAAAATACCTGGTGTAAAAACTTATGGGGGGGGGGTAGAGCCAAGATGGTATCATGAAGGAAGGATTTCCCTGAAACTCATTCCCCCAAAAATCCAATAGCCATTAAATTATGACTCTAGCCAAAATTTAAAGGGGCATAACCCACAGAAAGACTGAATGATACAATTTCCCAGTCTAAGACAACTTAAAAGTTCTGCAGAAAAGCTATGTTTCACCAGGACCAAGGGATGGAAAAAAGCCATGGCGGCAGCACAGTCCAGCCCAGGGATCACCGGGAACAGCTCGAAGGGGCAGTGAGAGAACTCTGCTGAACCAGAGTATGGGAGCACTGGACTCAGAACAGCCCTGTCATGAAAACCTGCAGTGGGAATCAGGGAAGCCAGCCTACAGCCCACAGACAGTAAGGGGGTAAGGGGAGATTGCAGAAATCTCTCTGCTCTCCCTAGGGAAGAACTCAGCTGTTTACTCACTCAGATCCAGATTGGGTTGGGCTTCCATACTAAGATAGCTGAGCAGGGATCCTCCTCACAACTCCAGGGAAGAGGTGTGGTCATCTACATATCAAAGCACAGGCAAGAGAGCATAAGACTTTGAAGGAATAAAGGTCCCAGTGGGTTGTCCCAAATACCACCCCAAAGCTTTAGAAGTATGGTAAATTAGTCTTAGACTGAGGAAATTAGCAAACAACAGAAAAAGAACAATATGACCATAAAAAATTACTTTGGTCACATGGAAGATTCAGAAGATGACAAACTCGAAGCTTCTACATCCAAAGCCTCGAAGGGAAATAGAAAGTGAGCTTAGGCTATGGATGAGCTCAAAAAAGACTTTGAAAAGCAAGTAAGGGAGGTGGAGGAAAAATTGGGAGGAGAAATGAGAGCAATGCAGATAAATCATGAATGACAAATCAGCAGGCTGGTGAAAGAAATACAAAAAATACTGAAGAAAATAATATGTTAAAAACCAGTTTAGGTCAAATGGGAAAAGGAAAACAAAAGGCAAATGAGGAGAAAAAAATGCCTTAAGAAGCAGAATTGGCCAGCTGGAAAAGAAGATTAAAAAAGATCTCTGAAGAAAATAATTCCTTCAAATACACAATGGAACTAAAGGAAGCTGATGACTTTGTGAGAAATCAGGAAGAAATAAAACTCTCCCAAAAAAAGCCAAAAATTAGAAGAAAATTTAAAATATTTCATTGAAAAAACAACTGACCTCAAAAACAGATCCAGGAGAAATATTTTAAAAATTAATGAACTACCTGAAAGTCACAACCAAAAAGAGCTTAGACTTTGTTTTTCAAGAAATAATACAGCAAAATTGCCCTGAGATCCTAGAAAAGAATAAAATAGAAATTGAGGGAATTTACCAGTCACATCTTGAAAGAGAATCCAAAAGAAAAACTTCCAGGAATATTATAGCCAAAATCCAAAACTCCCAAGTCAAAGAGAAAATATTAAAAACTGCCAGAAACAAACAATTCAACCACCGAGGCTCCATAGTCAGGATTACACAGGATCTGGCAGCATCTACATTAAGGGGATTAGAATATGATATTCCAGAGGGCAAAAGATCTTGGTTGACAACTGAGAATCAACTACCCAGAAAAATTGAACATCCTCCTTCAAGGGAAAATATGGACTTTCAATGAAACAGGGGACTTTCAAACTTTCCTACTGAAACAACCAAAGCTTAAAAGAAAGTTTGATCTTCAAGTGCAGGACTCTGGTGAACCATAGAGGGGATGGATGAGAAGGATTAACTATGAGGAACATAATGATGTTGAACTTTTGTATTCCTGCACAGGAAGAAGATATTAATAACTTTTATGAATTTTCTCATTTATAAGAGCTGTTGGAGCATATATAGACAGGACACAGGAAGGAGCAGAATATAATGGTATAATATAGTAAAAATATGGAGTAAATGGGTGATAAAAGAAAGTAATGGGAGGAAGAGAAAGGAGAAGAAGAAGGGGCTAAGATATTTCACATAAGAGTCAAGAAAAAGTTTTTTCAATGGAGTGGAATGGGGGGAGGTGAGGGAGAATGTGTGAGCCTTCATTATCATCAGAAATGGCTCAGAGAGGAAATAACATACACACTTAATAGGATACAGAAATCTATCTTACCTCAGAGAAAAATGAGAAGAAAGGGTTGGGATAAGGGGGAATGGGGGAAAAGAAGTGGGGAAATAGTTGTTAGGAGAGGGAAGATTGTGGGAGAGGGTACTCAGATACAACACACTTTTTTGGACAGGGACAGGAGGAAAGGAGAGAGAGAAAATAAAATAAATGAGATCAGGAAGGGATAGAGTGGAGGTAAATACAGCTTGTAATACAACTGTGGGAGAAATATTGAAGCAACTTCTCTGGTGGACTTATGATAAAGAAAGCAACTCATCCCAGAGACAGAGCCATTGGAATGTGAACACAGACTGAAGTACTTTTATTTCTCTCTCACTATTCTTGAGGTTTCTCATCTTCTGGGGGGAGGGGGGTTCATGTTTACTCTCATAACAAGATTATTGTAATAATATAAAATTTTTAAAAATTTTCTAAAACAGAGAACTACCAGTGGGAAACATTGTCGTAAACTATAATTAAAAGAGATAAAATAAAGAAGCAAATGTAACAGAAAAAAAACTACTTTTTAAAAAATAAAATGATAGACAACACATTCTATATTTGAACCTGGAAATAATAAGAAGAATCATGTATATAATAGTATAAAGAAAAATGATTGACCATTCAACATAGTCTGGATCCTATAAGGAGCACAAATGACTGCTTATGATGAAAAAAAACCTCACATGATCATAAGTTCTAGTATTTGTTGTATTAAGAGTTTTTCATGTCAAGTGGTAATGGAGTCTAATGAATATGATGAAAAGAAACTTCCCCACTTAGTAATTTCTTTAATAAAAATTATTATAGGGGGATGGAGCCAAGATGGTGGCAGGAGTACATTCTCTCCTAGGTGCTCTCTCCAAAATAATTCAAAAACCTAAAAATTGTGACTCTAAATTTTCAAGAGACAGAACCCACAGAAAGATCCCATGAGGCAATTTTCCAGTCTAAGGTAACTTGGAAAATAACAGGAAGGGAGTTTTAGGGGGCAGAGCCAAGGTGGCGACAAGAAGGGATCGAGTCTTAAGAGCTCTCTGATAAAACTCATAAGCTAAGGACTCTAACTAAACTTTCGAGAGACAGAACCCACAGAGGGACCCAGCAAGGCAGTTCTCCTACTCAAGGTAACCTGGAAAAGAGCAGAAAGGCTCTGCTCCACAGGGTCGGAGGGGCGGCCCACCAGAGGGGTGGCCCGCAAGAGTGAAAGAACTTCAGCCTCTCAGAGGCAGCCCCAGGGCGCTGGGAGCTGCAGCTCACAGCAGTGGGGAGTCTCCTGAGCTGCATCCCGGGGAGCACCGAGCACAAAGTGGGGGAACAGCGGGGGACCTCTGCCAGAGTGATCACGTGGAGCCCAGCCCTCAGGATACACAGCCAGCAGCTTGGTCTTTTGGCAGCCCAGACCTGGAAACAGAAGCAGGCAGAGCCGGTAAGCAGGAGCCTCCAGGGCATGAGCCCATTGAGCTGAGGGAGGGGAGTGAAGAGAAATTGCCTAGCTCTGTGCTCTGCCTCTGGAACAGGACTCTGGGGCTCTGACCACATTCAGATCCTGATTGCAGTCTAGGCCCCCCCAATAGAACAGCATGGCCCCCCTACCTCAGCCCCGTGGCAGAGAGGGGTGCTTATGGTCATTCACAGACCAGGAGGGAGGACAGAGCCTCACACACTGAGACCCTTGTGGGAGTGTCCCAAAAGCTCAGGAATCACCACAAAACCAGGCCCAGGCTGGGAAAATGAGCAAGCAGAGAAATAAGAGGAAGCCTATTGAGAAATATTTTGCAAATGAGCCCAAGAAGGATCAAAATACTCAGTCTGAAGATGAGGAAGCAAAAGCTCCTGCATCTAAAGACTCCAAGAAAAACAGAAATTGGGCTCAGGCTATGACAGAGTTCAAAAAAGACTTTGAAAATCAAATGAGGGAGTTGGAAGAAAAACTAGGAAAAGAAAGGAGAGAGATGCAGGAAAAACATGAAAATGAAGTCAGCAGCTTACTCAAGGAAATCCAAAAAAAAATGCTGAAGAAAATAGCATGCTAAAAACCAGCTTAGGTCAAATGGATAAAACAGTTCAAAAAGTTGTTGAGGAGAAGAATGCTTTAAAAAGCAAAATTGGCCAGATGGAAAAAGAGATACGAAAACTCTCTGAGGAGAACAAATCCTTCAGACAAAGAATAGAATTCAGGGAGATTGATGAATTTACCAGAAATCAGGAATCAATACTTCAAAACAAGAAAAAAAGAAAAATTAGAAGAAAATGTGAAATATCTCATTGAAAAAACAACTGATATGGAAAACAGACTTAGGAAAGATAATTTAAAAATTATTGGAATACCTGAAAGTCATGATCAGGAAAAGAGCCTTGACATCATTTTCAAAGAATTACTACAGGAAAATTGCCCTGATATTCTAGAAGCAGAGGGCAAAATAGAAATGGAGAGAATCCACCAATCCCCCTGAGAAAGAGATCCCAAAAAACAACCCCTAGGAATATTATAGCCAAGTTCCAGAACTCCCAAGTCAAAGAGAAAATATTACAAGCAGCCAGAAGGACACAGTTCAAATATCATGGAGCTGTAGTCAGGATCACACAGGACTTAGCAGCAACTACATTGGAAGCATGTAGGGCTTGGAATACAATATACCGAAATGCAAAAGAGCTTAGAATGCAGCCAAGAATGAACTACCCAGCAAGGCTGAATGTCCTCTTCCAGGGGAAAAGATGGACTTTCAATGAACCAGGGGAATTTCAAAGGTTCCTTTTGGAATGGCCAGAGCTGAACAGAAGGTTTGATCTTCAGATACAGGACTCAGGTGAAGCATAGAGATTGGAGGAGAGGGGGGAAATATGAGGGACTTAATGAGGATGAACTGCATGTATTCCTGCATAGAAAAATGACACTGATAATACTCATATGAACCTTCTCAGTTAATAGAGCAGGTAGAAGGAGCTTTTATAGATGAAGCACAGGAGAAAACTGAATTTGAAGATATATTGTTGTATAAAAATGGAGTCAATAGAAAAAAGGGAAATGGAATGGGAGAAAGAAAAAGGAGAGGGGGAATAGGCTAAGATATTTCACATGATAAGATTTTTTTTATTACAATGAGCTATTGCAATGATATGGAATGGGGGAGGCAAGGGGGAATGAGGGAACCTTTGCTCTCATCAGAGATGGCTAGGAGAGGAAACAGCAAATATACTCAATGGGGTATAGACATCTGGAGTAAGAAGGAGCGGGGAGCAGGAGGAAGGGGTGGGGATGTGAATAAAGGAGGAGAGGATGGACCATGCGGGGAGAGTGGTCAGATATAACACATTTTCTTTTTTACTTCTTGCAAGGGACTGAGATTGGATGGCCTGCCCAGGACCATAGGGCCAGGTGGATTTTGGGCCTAAGGGGTGGTATGGGGGTTTAGGGCTTCTTGGCCCCAGGACCAGGGATCTGTCTTCTGCGCCACTCAGTGACACTACAGCAGAGTCAGAGTGAAAGGAGAGAGAAAATATAGTACATGGTAGTGGAGAAATAAGAAAGGATGGAGTTGCCATCAGCAATGGCAACGTTGGAAAAATATGGAAGTAACTTTTGTGATGGACTTATCATAAATAATGTGATCCACCCGTGACAGAGTTGTTGGTGTTGGAACAAAGACTGAAGCACATTTTTTGTTGTTATTATTTGGGGGAGGGAGCAGGGCAAATGGGGCTGGGTGGCCTGCCTGGGGTCACATAGCAGGGTGATCTTTGGGTGTCTGGGGCTGGATTTGGACCCAGGTGCTCCTGGCTCAAGGGCCAATGCTCTGTCCACCACCCAGCCACCCCTACTATTATTGCTATTTTATTTTATTTTGGGTCTTTTTTTCTTTTTTTTTTTTCGTTTTTGCAGGGCAGTATGATTGGGGTGGCTTGCATGTCACATGGCTGGGTGATTGTTGGGTGTATGGGGCTGGATATGGGCTTGGGTGCTCCTGGCTCCAGGGCTGGTGCTTCGTCCATTGTGCCACCTGGCCATACCTACAATTATTACTATTATTTTTTTAATTTTAATTTTTTTCTCTCCCCTTTACTTTTTTTGCCCAAGCAAGTCTATGTATATTCATGGGGGGAGGGGTATTTTGTTTACTTGTAAACAAGAATATTTTATTAATGTAAGAAAACATTTGTACAAAATGAGAATAAAAAATAAATTTAATAAAAAATAAAAATAAAAAATGGTTTAAAAGTAAAAAAAAAAGAAAATAACGGGAAGGCTCTGTTCCATGGGGTTGGAGGGGCAGCAACACACCTGAGCAAAGAAACTTCAGCCTCCTGGAAATAACTCCAGGGTGCCTGGGAGCTGTGGCTCCTAGCAGCAGAAGCAGTTTCCTGACCTGTACCTCAAGGAATACCAAGAACAACTTGGAAAATCAGCAGGGAGCCATCTGCCAGAGTAAGAGTGAAGTCTGGGCCAGCATGACCTTCCTTGGTCCTCAGCACAGCCCAGATCCCAGGAAACAGAAACAGGTCCACACAGCTGCCCAGCAGGAGCTGCCAATCACACCCTGAGTGTGCAGCCCATGGAAGGTAAGGGATTGGAGGGAAACTGCCAAGGTCTGTCGTCTGTTCCTGGGGCAGGACTCTGGGGCTTTGACCACATTTAGATCCTGGTCACAGTCAGGGACCCCCATAGAGCAGGAACCCCTCCCCATAGCCCTGGGGCATAGGGGTGCACTAGGGGTCATTCAACAGACCAGAGGAGTAGTCAGAGTCTCACATATGAAGGTCCTTGTGGGGGTGTCCCAATAATACTCAAAAGCTCAGGAAGCACCTCCACACGAGGCACAGGCTGGGGAAATGAATAAATAGAAAAAAAAGGAATCTGACCTTAGACAATTACTTTTGTCCCATGGAGGATCAAAATACTTAATCTGAAGATGAGAAAGTCTAAGCTTCTGCCTCTAAAGACTCCAAGAAATATAGAAGTTGGGTTCAGGCTCAACAAGAGCTCAAAAAAGATTTTGAAAATCAAGTAAGGTAATAGAAGAAAAACTGGGGAAAGAAATGAGAGAGATGAAGGAAAAAACATGAAAATGAAGTGAGCAGCTTAGTCAAGAAGATCCAAAAAATTGCTGAAGAAAATAACATGTTAAAAACCAGCTTAGGTCAAATGGATAAAGCAGTTCAAAAAGTTACTGAAGAGAAGAATGCTTTAAAAAAGCAGAATTGGCCAGATGGAAAAGGAGATAAGAAAGCTCTCTGAGGAAAACAAATCCTTCAGATGTAGAATGGAACTAAAGGAAGCTAATGACTTTGCAAGAAATCAAGATACTATAATTCAACACCAAAAGAATGAAAAACTAGAAGAAAATGTGAAATATCTCATTGAATAAACAACTGATTTGGAAAAAAACAGATCCAGAAAAGATAATTTAAAAATTATTGGAATACCTGTAAGTCATGATCAGGAAAAGGGCCTTGATCTCATTTTTAAAAAGTTTCTACAGGAAAATTGTCCTGATATCTTAAAAAGCAGAGGATAAAATAGAAATTGAGAGAATCCACCAATCTCTCCCAGAAAGAGATCCAAAAAAACCTGAACCCCCAGGAATATTATAACCAAGTTCCAGAACTATCAAGTCAAAGAGAAAATATTACAAGTAGCCAGAAGGACACAATTCAAATATCGTGGAGCTGCAGTCAGGATTTCCCAGAATTTAGCAACAACTACATTAAGGGCTCATAGGGCTTGGAATATAACATTCTAGATGACAAAAATGCTTGGAATGCAACTGAGAATCAACTACCCAGCAAAACTGAACATCCTCTTCCATGGGAAAAAATGGACTTTCAATGAAACAGAAGAATTTCAAATGTTCCTGTTAAAATGACCAGAGCTGAACAGAAAGTTTGATCTTCAAGTACAGGACTTAGGTGAAGCATAGAAAGGGATGATGAGAAGGGTAAATTATGAGGGACTTGATGAACTGCATGTATTCCTGCATGGAAAGATGATACTGATGATATTCAAATAAACCTTCTCATTTAATAGAGCAGGTAGAAGGAGCTTTTATAGATGAGGCACAGGAGAGAGAGCTGAATTTGAAGATATAATATATGGTATAAATGGAGTCAATGGATGAAAGGAAAATATACTGTAAGTAAGAGAAAGGAGAGGTTGAATAGGCTAAGATATTTCACATAAAAGATATTTCATGTAGCTTTTGCTATGATATGGAAAGAGAGAAGGTGAGGGGGATTGAAGGAGCCTTCATTCTCATTGGAAATGGCTCAGAGAGGAAAGAGCATACACACTCAAAAGGGTATAGATATCTAGAAGAAAAAAGGAGAGGAGGACAGGGGAGGGGAAGGGGATGTGGATGATAGAGGAAAGGGTAGATCATAGTAGAGGATAGTCAGATATAACACATTTTCTTTTTTACTTTTTGCAAGATGGTGGGATTGGGTGAGCTGAGTGGGACCATGATGGCCAGATGATTGCTGGGTCTCTAGGATGGAATGTGAACTTGGGGCCTCTTGGCCCCAGGGCTGGTTCTCTGTCCACTATGCCACTCAGGTGCCCCACAGTACATTTTTGAAGAGGGAGAGAGTGAAAGGAGAGAGAAAATATTATAGATGGTAGTGGGGAAGAATGGATGGAGGGAATTACAATCAACAACAAAAAACTGGAAAAATATGGAAGTAATTTCTCTGATGGATCAAGAATGAGATCCACCTGAGAGAGAGTTGATGGTATCAGAACACAGACTGAAACACACTTTTTTTCTCTTTCTCTTACTTTATTTCTCATGAGGTTTTATATTTTTGTGGGAGAGGGGGTATTATATTTACTCTTAAATAAGAATATTTTAGTAATGTGTAAATAAAATTTAAAAAAATTTTAAAAACACAAAGAAAAAACTAAAAAAAATTGACAGCAAAAAAACTATTGGATGACTAATATGTAAATATTTCAAACACAAATGTGCATGTACAACTTTTGCTAGACTGTTCACCACCAAGGGGAAAGGCAAGGGAAGGGAGGGTAGTAGAAAAATGTGTAGCTTATAAATTTGAAAATAGATTAATGTTGGGGCGGCTAGGTGGCGCAGTGGATAAAGCACCAGCCCTGGAGTCAGGAGTACCTGAGTTCAAATCTGGTCTCAGACACTTAATAATCACCTAGCTGTGTGGCCTTGGGCAAGCCACTTAACCCCATTTGCCTTGCAAAAAAAAAAACTAAAAAAAAAGAAAATAGATTAATGTTTAAAAACCAAAATGGCATGTAATTGAAAAATCAAAATAAAATATCAATTTTTTTACTCTAGGAGCATAAAAATTAAAATAAAATAAAAACTATTAGAATTTCTTAATGTAGCACAAAGTTAACTTTAGTGTGCTTCCTTTGGAGAATGTTAATGGACCACAAACTAAACATTGGAACAAAGTCTATCATAGATAATCTCTCTATTACTATACTACTACTACTACTACTACTACTACTACTACTACTACTACTAATAATAATAATAATAATAATAATAATAAATCACTTAAACACAAGAGGGGAAGGATACTCAGCCAAGAGTATTAGTTCCAATTGACATGATTTCCCTTGCCTCCAAACAGAAATTAGTGATCACCAGGATATGGTAAGATAACTCATATCATAGTGATACATCTATAAAAAGGCTAAAGGACAAGGACTCCTTATGGACTGCTTTTAGGGGGCTGTCTTAGCCTTTCTCTCTGTGACAAGAAAAATTTTGAAGCAACCCCATCTTCCTCTTCCTTTTTTAGGGGAAAAAATAACCTCATCTGCATTACAGGAACCCTGATAGATACTTCTTCTACCACTCAAGGTCCATCAAATTAGAGAATCTTCAGATAAGGACCTGATGGTGAAGTGCACATTTGTTATTTGAATCCTAGATAAGGCAAGGAAGAAGGATTATTTTAGCCTCAGAAAATCTCAAAGACTACCTACTAATCTAAGTGAACTAAGTATTCATCTCAATAAATTTATAATTCTTCCAGTTCTCCACCATGGCAAGAATGTAAAGGAAAATCCTATGTGAGAACTGAACATCTGAAAGTTCTACCTCAATGTCTTTGTTAGGGAGAGTTGGGACCAGCTGACCCCAGTGGCCAAAATAGCTCATGGGCCAAACCCCAGTGCTCTCCAAAGCTTAGCACACTTATTATATTCTCCAAAAGCTTGTTTTTAGAATAAGGAGAAACAAGATTATAGTTCACTATATAATCCATAGGGCCAAAGCTGAAGAGATTCTAGAGAAGGGGGTGAAGGTGTGAGAAGATGAGTTAAGGAAAACTAATTTCTCAGACACTGGCAACTTTGGCTTTGAGATTTAAAAGAATATCAGTCTTGGGATTAAATATGACCCAAGCATCAGCATCTATGACTTGGACTTCTCAGTGATACTGGACAGAGTGAGGTTTAGACAAGAAGCAGAGACTTCATTAGTATCAAACACAAAATTGGCAAAGAGGAATCCACGTTCTGCTTTCAACAGAAGTATGAGGGCATCATCCTTCCTGGCAAATAAAGTCCTGTTTTCTATTAAAAAGTCAATAAAATTATCATTGAAATGTAAAAAATATTACAAATGCTTGAAGTCCTGAAATAACTAACCATCAACTACCATTAAGAGCATCAACTGTAGTATCAACACACTTTCAAAGAAAACTTAGAAAACTGCTGCTTGGTAAATTAGCTAATCTTATAAGGCTATAGGGTAAATTTAATTTTCTTTTTTGTTGTACAAATATTTTATTTGTTTGCCAATTATATATAATAGTAGTTTCTATTTATCATTTTATTGTACAGTTTTGAATTTTATAAATTTTCCTCTACTCTCCCTTTCCTCCTTACTCCCTCCCACAGAAGGCAATCTAATTCTCTTTACATTGTTGCTATGCTATGGACTGATCAAAATTGAATGTGTTAAGAGAGAAAACATATCCTTGAAGAAGAAATAAAATATTATATACAGCAAAATTATGAATTACATAAGGTAACTTTTTTTAAAAAATTGAAGTTAATAATATTTGATCTTTGTTTTAAATTCCAGTTCTTTCTCTGGATACAGATGCTATTCTCCATTTCAGATACCCTAAAAATTATCCCTGATTAATGCACTGATGAAATGAGCAAGATAATTAACTTGGATCATCAACCCCATGTTGCTGTTAGAGTGTATAATGTTCTTCTGATTCTGTTCATCTCCCTCATCATCAATTCATGTAAGTCTTTCCTAGCTTCTCTGAAATTCCATCCCTTCTGTTTTCTAACAGAATGATAGTATTCTATAACATACATATACCACAATTTGTTTAGCCATTCCCCAATTGATGTTAGCCATCCCTTTAATTTCCCATTCTTTACCATCACAGGCAGAGCTGTTATGAATATTTTTGTACAAGTGATTTTTTCATCATTTTTCATGATCTCTTCAAGCTATAGACCCATTAATGGTATTGCTGGATCAAAGGGTATGCACATTTTCATTGCTCTTTGGGAACAATTCCAAGTTGCTCTCCAGAAAGGTTGGATCAGTTCACAGTTCCACCCACAATGCATTAGTGTCCCATATTTCCCACATCCTTCCCAACATTAATTATTGTTCTTTCCAGTCATATTAACCAATCTGAGAGGTGTGAGGTGGTACCTCAAAGATGCTTTAATTTGAATTTCTCTAATCAGTAAGGATTTAGTGCAGTTTTTCATAGGATTATAGATGCTTTGATTTCCTCATCTGCAAATTGCCTTTGCATATATTTGACCATTATTCAATTGGAGAATGACTTTTTCTTATAAATTTGACTCAGTTTTCTATATATTTTAGAAGTAAGTCCTTTAGGGGAGGCTAGGTGGCGTAGTGAATAAAGCACCGGCCTTGGAGTCAGGAGTACCTGGGTTCAAATCCGGTCTCAGACACTTAATAATTACCTAGCTGTGTGGCCTTGGGCAAGCCACTTAACTCCATTTGCCTTGCAAAAAATGAGTCCTTTGTCAGAAACACTAGTTGTAAAAATTGTTTCCCAGTTTACTACATTTCTTTTGATCTTGGTTTCAGTGATTTTGTTTGTGCAAAAGTTTTTAATTTAATGTAATAAAAATTATTCAGTTAGTTTTTAATGATGTTCTCCATCTCTTCCTTTGTCATAAACTGCTCCCCTGCTGAGGATTTATTTTGGTTTATTTTATATCCTGCATCTTTGCTAAAGATCCTTGTCAATTCTAATTCCTTGAATGTCTTTTTCTTCTCTTATTACTAAAGCTAATATTTCTAATACAATATTGAATAATAGTGGTGATAATGGGCATCCTTGTTTCACCCCTAATCTTACTGGGAATACCTCTAGCTTAGCCGCATTACATATAATGCTTTTTTATGGTTTCAAATAGATAATGCTTATCATTCTAAGGAACAATCTATTTATTCCTACACTCTAGTGTTTTTAGTAGGAATGGATGCTGCATTGTCAAAGGATTTTTCAGCATCTATTGAGAGAATTACATGATTTCTGTTAGGTTTGTCTTTGATTTAGTCAATTATACTGACAGTTTTCCTAATATTGAACCAACCCTGCATTCCTGAAATAAATACTGCTTGGTTGTAATGTATTATCCTAGTGATAATTTGCTGTAATCACTTTGCTAAAATTTTATTAAAGATTTTTGCATCCATATTCATTAGGAAAATTCATCTATAATTTTCTTTCTCTGTTTTGACTCTTCCTGGTTTAGGTATCAGCACCATATTGGTGTCATAGAAGGAATTAGGCAGAGTTCCTTCTTCACTTATTTTTCCAAAGAGTTTATATAGAACTGGAACCAATTGTTCCTTAAATGTCTGATAAAATTCACTTGTCAATCCATCTGGCCTTGGAAATCTTTTCTTCAAGAGTTCATTGTTGGTTCGTTGGATTTTTTCTGAGAAGGGTTATTTAAGTATTTAATTTCCTCTTCATTTAACCTGGGCAACTTATATTTTTGAAAATATTCATCCATTTTGGGGCAGCTACGTGGTGCAGTGGATAGAGCACTGGCTCTGGAGTCAGGAGAACCTGAGTTCAAATTCGGCCTTAGACACTTAATAATTACCTAACTGTATGACCTTGGGCAAGTCACTTAACCCCATTGCCTAGCAAAAACGAAAAACAAAAAAAATTCAACCATTTCATTTAGATTAACAAATTTATTGGCATACAAGTGGGCAAAATAGTTTCGAATTATTACTTTCATTTCCTCCTAATTGGAGGTGAGCTCATCTTTTTTTATTTATTTATTTGTTTATTTGTTTATTTATTTATTTATGATGCTAGCAATTTGTTTTTTCTTTCATTTTTAATCAAATTTTTTCATAAAACCAACTCTTGGTTTTATTTATTAGTTCAAAAAATTTTCTTGCTTTTGATTTTATTAATTTCTCCTTTAATTTTTAGAATTTCTAATTTGGTATTTAATTGGGAAGCTTTTAATTAGTTCTTTCTCAAATATTTTTACTTGTCTGCTTAATTCATTTATTTCCTCTTTCACTATTTTATTCACTTAAGCCTTCAGAGATATATCATATCCTATAATAACTGTTTTGGCTGTATCCCATAAGTTTTTGGTATGTTGTCTTATTATTGTCATTGTCTAGGATGAAATAATTAATTCTTTAGTTTCTAATTAGTTTTAGGTCTATCTCTCCATGCTCCATTATTTCATGTGATTTTTATTGCACTGTGGTCTGAAACAGAAGTATTCACTATTTCTGCCTTTCTGCATGTGACTATGAGGTTTTTATGCTCCAGTACATGATCAATTTTTGTGAAGGTGCCATGCACTGGGAAACAAAGGTAGATTTGTTTCTATCCCCGTTCAATTTTCTCCAAAGGTCTATCATGTCTAGGTTTTGTAACATTCTATTTACCTCCTTAACTTTCTTCTTGTTTACTTTATGGTTAGATTAATCTAATTCTGAGAAAGGGAGGTTGAGCTCTCTCACCAATAGAGTTTTGCTGTCTATGTCTTCCTGTAACTCATTCAGCTTCTCCTCTAAGAATCTGGATGCTATTCTGATTTATGTATGAGTATTTAGTAATGAAATTGCTTCATTGTTTATAGTACCTTTTAGGAAGATATAGTTTCCTTCCTTATCTCTTTTACTGAGATCTATTTTTGTGGCTGCTTGTTCTGAGATAAGGATTGCTACCCCTGCCTTTTCCAATTGAGTTGAAGCATAATATGTTTTTCTCCAACCTTTTAGCTTTACTCTATATGTATTTCTCTGCTTCAAATGAGGTTTTTTTTTTGTAGAATCCTGGTTTTTAATCCACTCTGCTATCCACTTACATTTTATGGGAGAGTTCATCCCATTCACATTCAAAAACTATAATTACTAAGTTTTTACTACCCTCCATGTTGTTTTCCCTGTCATTGTATTTTTCCACTTTTTTTAACCCTATCCCTATTTCCCAGTATTTTGCTTCTGAATACCATTTCCTTCAGTTTGTTTGCCCCCTTATATACAACACCCTCCCTTTTCTTTTCCTTTACCCTTTGCCCCTTCTTCCTTCTCTTCCTTTTGTCAATTCAATTTTATAAGAACAAGAGCACTTCCTTAGTTGATGAATAGTCAAAAGGACATGAATAGGAGGGAAGAAATCAAAACTATCAACAAAAATTTTAAAAAGCTTACATCACTAATAATTAGAGAAGTGTGAATTAAAGAAACTATGAGGTTCTATCTCATAATCACCAGATTGGTAAAAATGACAAAAGAAAAAAATTTCAAATGTTGAAGGGGCTGTGGGAAAAAAAGATATGCTAATGCCCTGTTCAGGAATCTGTTAATTAGTGTAATCATCCTGGAAAATAATTGAGAATTGTTCCAGTCAAATCACTAAACTGTGCATGCCCTTTGAATCAGCAATAGCAATACTAGCCATATAGCCTAAAGAGATCAAAGAAAGATGGAAAGGATTATGTATGTACAAAAATTAATAATTATAACAATTATTTTCATAGTCATACCAAACTGAAAACTAAGGAAGTTCCAAACTTTTACAGAATGTCTAAAGAAATTTTGATATTTGAATATAATAAAATAGCTTGTACCTTAAGATTCCATAAGTTCTTTCTTTGTTGCTTGGTACACAGTACATTTCACTTTGCATCAACTCATGTAAGTCTTTTCAAGTTTTTCTGAAAGCATCTTCCTTATTAAAAAAAGAAGAAAATACCAATAAAAATATTCAAAGTAGCTCTTTTCTTATGGTAAAGAATTGAAAATTGAGGGGATTCTGATCAATTGGGAAATTGTTAAAGAAGTTGTGGTATATGATTGTAATGCAATACTTTTCTACTATTAGAAATAATGCTCTCAGAAAAACCTGGAAAGATTTGCATGAACTCATATAAAGTGAAATGAGTAGAGCCAGTAATAATATTGGAAGATGATCAGTTGAGAATGAATTAGCTGTTCTCAGGAATACAATGATCCAAGGCAATTCTGAAAGACTTAAGATGAAAATTACTATCCATCCCCAGAAAAAATAACTGGTACAATATAATTACAAATTGCAGCATACTTCTTTGCTTTCTCTTTTTTTTCTTGGGGGTTGATTTTTTTGAATTAAAGTTTTATAACTGAAAAATTTGGAAATATGTTTGCATGACTACATATGGAGAACCTATATCAAATTGATTGACTTCTCAATGAGGAAGAGAATTTGTAACTCAAAATTTTTTTCAACTTTATCTAAGGCAATGAGGTTAAGTGACTTGCCCAAGGTCACACAGCTAGGCAATTATTAAGTGACTGAGACCAGATTCAGGTCCTCTTGACTCCAGGGCAGGTGCTCTATCCACTGAGCCACCTAGTTGCCCCTTATAACTCAAACCTTTAAAAACAAATGTTGAAAATTTTTTACAAGTGATTGGGAAAATAAAATGCTAAATAAAAAGGAAATCTTAAAAAAGAAATAATGAGTTTCTTCACTGGGTATTCTCTAAGAAATCACAAACCTAAACCAAAAGAAACAAAAAAGTAGACACCCAAAATATTCCAAATGTTTAAATCATAAGGCTTAAAGGAAAAATGCAAAGTCTCTCAAAGGAGTTTATAGTTTAAAGCAAAGAAGCATTTACCCATCTTCACACTTATCTATCTATATGTCCATCTTTCTATCTATCTAATAATCCATCCATCCATCATCCATCTATCTATCTCTCTATCTATCATCTATCTGTCTATTAATCTATCATCTATCTATCTATGCACCTCTCCCACTCTAAGTAACTCTGGGGA
Source organism: Macrotis lagotis (assembly GCF_037893015.1). NCBI lineage: Eukaryota > Metazoa > Chordata > Mammalia > Peramelemorphia > Peramelidae > Macrotis > Macrotis lagotis. The sequence continues at coordinate 123,187,205 of NC_133661.1, forward strand.
GAGAAAATAAAAGTTGAATTGTCATGCAGTCTCAATATGACAATATATATAAACCAGACTAGGTGAGGGGTGTAGGAGGGTTCTCAGACATTCTAAAGTATTTACCTGTCTGATGATTTTTAATGATATTTACTTATTGAGGATTTGTGAAATATATGTATATATATATATATTATGTATAATATCTGCGTGTGATGTATACATCTATATGTATCACATGATCAAAAATTATCTTTCCTGGGATTAATATTCAACCAAATTCATTGCATTTTAAATCTCAAGTACACAAGTACCTCTCCCCCCCCATCATCTCATCTTCTTATTCTTTTGGGATTACCACTCCCCAGAAATTCCCATCCAAGATTTCCTGGCAAAACTGACTGTTTGTGTGGGATTTGCAAGAGCTAGTGCTGGGCAGAAGGCCAAGAAGAAGAAGAGAGAGGGAGTAAGCATTTACATATGCTAAGAATTTTTCACAAATATTATCTTGTCTCATCCTCACAGAAATTCTGGGAAGATGTTATTATCCCATTTTACACCTAAAGAAACTGAGTCATGTAAAGTTTAAGTTAACTCGCCCAGCTCACAAGTGTCTCAGAAGATGGATTTAAACTCATATTTACCCAACTCTGGACTCTGTCCATTGCATCATCAGTTCCCTAGGAAAGACAGTTTTCTCAATCTGATAATTTAACAGAGAATAGGAGACCAGATTTCTGGTGGCATAAATAAATCTCTGCAGAGGTATGTGTGCCTCTGGCAAGTATAAGATTTGAGTGAATCTAAAAGGACAGAGGTGGTTTTCTTCTTGCCCTGGAGAATTCTCAATGGAGCTAGAATTTGTTCTAGGACACCGAAATGAATGATGAGACTCAGTTTATGATATACAGTTCAATAAAGAAAAAGTGATGTATAGAGGAATGACTGGTATTGAATCACCAGCATAAGCCCCATTGTAGCTGCTTCTAACTTAGTCAGGGAGGTGGTTGCAGCCCAGAGGAAAAGAATGTCTGAAGCAGAATGATTTTTACAGAACTTTCCTTCTGGGATTACTGATAACAGATGTTGAAATGCCTTGTCACTCATCCTCACCCTAACTCACCTCCTCGCTCCAGGATGACAGATGTTAAATATAGTTTTGCTATTCTTTAAAGTGTTCTCTTTTATTCCTGTGTAATTAGTACTGAAAGCCAGAACAGAAGACGTGATTGATCATAATCGCCTTGGGTTTACATGCTACATTATTTGTGAATATTAATTTACAAAAGATTCAGGGACAGCGGCTAGTCACAGTACACAGATGAGAGAAAAAGGGAAAGAGCATAGACTCTCTCAATTGTGATTGTCAGAGTTCCCTGACTGGGGGCTCTAGAGCTAAATCCTCAAGAAAGATAAGAATAATAAATTTCCCCAAACAGGATCAAGAATCCAGTTCCTCAAATGCAAATCATAAACCCAAAATAGCAATGACTATTTTGAGCCCTATTACATTGGGTCTTGTTCCTACTCTCTATACTTTATGGGGAGAAGCCAAGAGAGTTGACTAGAAAGATGACATTCCCAGTGGGAGGCAAATTGGAGGGTCTAGAAAATGTGCTAACATTCCAGAAGTGGGGGCTAAAGGAAAGGAGTTAGAATCCTATGCCTTCTCTTATGGTCCATCAATAGTGAACTTTTCCATCTTATACAAACAACTCATAGACATACTGTTACAATAGCATCAAGGAAAAGTAAACTTAAAACAAGGAAAGAAATAGAAAACATATAAAGGCAGAAAGTTTGAGCAAAGGCAATATTTAAAAAAGGGAGTAGAAGTGGGGAAAACCTCACACTATCATAGAATCTCAAGATTGGATAGGGCTTCAGAAATTATCCAGTTCAACCTGTACATAAATCCTTTATATGAAACTCTTTCAACAGTAGTCCATCAGAATAACTCAGACTATTCCTAGTCTACATCTCACCTCATCTAAGCTGCTGTAAAGCTCTTATTTATTTCCCTGTTCTGTCCCTTCTCTAGTTCATCATTTACATATTGCTTAAGTAATCTTCCTAATTTATATATCTTTCTCACATTCCATCATTCAAAAAGTTTCAATAGGATTCCTAGTTTCAAATGAATAAACTGCATCCTCTTGATTCTGGCCTTATAAGGCATCCCTAACCTATTTTTTTCAAAAGCAAAAACATTTAATAATATGGCAGGGTTAAAAAAGGGGCTATAAAACATACCCCCCCATAAAACCTGAGTATATTCTTTTATTTATTTATATTTCCAACTACATGCAAAGATAGTTTTCAACAATCCTTTTTTGTAAGATTTTAAGTTTCATGGTTTTTCTCCTTTTCCTCTCCCTTACCCCTGATAGAAAGCAATCTAATATAGGTTATACATGTATAACCATGTTAAACATATATCCATATTAATCATGCTGTGAAATAAGAATCAGATCAAAAGGAGGTAAAAAACCATGAGAGAGAGGAAAAAACATAATACATAAAAGAAATTTTAAAAATTGAAAAAAATAAACTTTTGCAAAAATAAACATTCACATTGCATAGTTCCATCTCTGGATATGGATGGCATTTTCCATCATATGTCCTTTAGAATTGTCTTTGATTATTGTCCTGCTGAGAAAGCAAGTCCATCATTGTTGATCATCACATAATGTTGCTTTTAGTGTGTAGAATAATTCCTCTGTTTCTGCTCTTCTCTCATCATTAGCTCATGCAAGTTTTTCTAGACTATTTTGAAGTCTGTCCTTCATGACATTTTTAAAATTTTTATTCTATTTTTCCAATTACATACAACAGTAGTTTTCAACATTCATCTATTTACATGTTTATGAGTTCCATATTTTTCCACCTCCTCCCTTCCCACCCCCCGCCCCAATCTGGTAAAAGTTGTATGTGTACACTCATATTTAACATATTTCTATATTAGTAATATTATGAAAGAAGAATTAGAGCTAAGGGGAAAAATGAGAAAGAAAGTAAAACATCACATTTACAGATATAATTACGAATTCTGAATTTGCCTCCATACTTTCTTCCCCCGTTTAAAGTTTTCTCTTTCCTTTCTTCATCCCTCTTTACCATTTTTTTTGCTTCTGATTGCTGCCTCTAGATTAGATCTTCTTTCTATCAGCCCCTTTCCCTTTCCTTCTTTTATTTTTGTTTTAATGTTAATTTTAGCTTTAGCTTTACTTTCATCCCCCTTTTTATCAGCCCCTTCTTCCCCCTTCTTCCCCTTCCCCACTAGAATAAATTTTTAAACCCAATTGGGAGTTTATGTTATTCACTCTTTGGGTCAAATGTAGTGAGAGTAATATTTATTCAATGCTCACATTCTCCCTTTTCCCCCTCTCTACTTTAATACATCTTTGTGCCTCTTCATGTGATATTATTTATTCTTTAATGCCTGGCCTTCTTCTAGTATATTCCTTCATTTCCTGTTTTGATTGTTTTAACCCTGCCTTGTACCCAAAACCTCTATCAAAATATACTCTTTTTATCTGCCCTAATAGCAGTACAATTCTCAAGGATTGATTGATTGATTGATTGATTAATTTATAAGAAAAACCTCATAGTTGCTTCATAACCAAAGCCTCTGTCCAAGTACATTGCCCTCCACTGTCCCATTAGAAATACAATTCTCAAAAGACATAAACATCATCAAATTATAATCAATTTATACCATAACCTCTTTTTTCAAGCACCCTCTATAGAAATACAATCCTCAAGAGCTAAAGTATCATGTAAGTCAAAATCATTCAAGAGTTAAAATTTTGATCATATCACAGTCAGTTTATACCCACATTCTTTGTCCTTTCAATTGTTCTAAGAGAAATATTATAGTTCTCGACTCAACTTTTTCCTCCCCTACAATTATCTTTTCATGCACCTCTTGAGTCTTGTATTTAAAGATCAAATTTTTGTTTTAGTCCTGGTCTTTTTAGCAGTAAAGTTTGAAAGTCCTCAATTTTATTGAAAAGTCATTCTTTTCCCTCAAAAAAATGTTGAATTTTGCAGGGTAATTGATTCTTGGGTGTAATTCAAGCTTCTTTCCCCTCTAGAATATCATTTTCCAGGTTCCTTGATCCTTTAATGTTGAAACTATTAAGTCCAGCATCATCCTGTCTTTTTCTGGTATTTAAATTCTTTTTTGACAGCTTGTAGTACTTTCTCCTTTAACTGAGAATTCTGAAATTTGATGACATTATTGCTTGAAGTTTTTTTTATTTTGGGATCTCTTTCTGGGGATGATCAACGGATTCTTTCAAGCACTATTTTATCTTCATGTTCTAGGATATGAGGACAGTTTTCCATGATAATTTCCTGCATGCTATTATCTGGCTTTCAAGTAGACCAAATTATTTCTCCTGGATCTATTTTCCAGGTAGGTTATATTTCCTAGGAGGTACCTTAGGTTTTCTTCTATTTTTGTCAACCTTTTGATTTTTTCAGTTTGATGGAATCTTGGTGTCTCATAGAGTCATTCATTTCCATTTGTCCAATTTTAGCTTTTAAGCTTTTATTTCCTGTAGTTTCCTTTTCCTATTGGTTAATTTTATTTTTCAGCTGGTCAGTTTTACTTTTAAAATTATTTTCTTCAGTTAATTTTTCCTAATTCTCCTTCATGACTCTCATTCCTTTTTCTCCATTTTTCTTCTTCTTCTCTTTTTAGGTTTTTAAAATCTTTTTTGAACTATTCCATTGCTTTCCTCTTCTGAGATGGCAAATTTGCCAACCCCAAACAAAATAGTAGCTGTCAATGGTTAGCCCTTTTTTTTGCCTTTCTAGTCATTTTGTCAGTTGAACTCTGTTCTTGTGGTATAGGGTATATAGTCCCAAACTTTTTTTGCTAGGGACCAGAGTTCTGGTTCCTGACTTTCTGCTCTGGCAGTTCCAGTATTTTAATTTGTTGCCTGTGCTAGGGTAACCCAGCACTGCACCAACTTCCCAGGGCTCAAAACCTCGCTCTCTGAGATAGGATTGAACCCTTACTTCTGGCAGAGCTGCCCCAGGAACAACAGCTGTGCTGTGTCTAAAAGTCTCTCACTGGCTTCCCAGCTCTTCCCCCTACATTGGACTATACTCCTCTTTTACCCACTCAACAGACTTTTACCTGAAGTTCCTTCAAGATATTTCATTTATTTGGTATTCTGTCAGTTTAAAATGTTTAGAAGTTTCATTCAAAACATTTAAGGAAAAGCTCCAGGAACTTCCTAGCTTAGCATCACCATCTTGGCTCTGCCCCGGATGTGTCCAGGTCTCCATAATCAAATTCAAATTTATCTTTCTGTTGTTATTTCTTATCACTCATTTTTAAATATTCTATGTTTCAGGAACATTATATGCTTCGTTTTGCACTCTCCCATATCTGGGCTTTTGACAATAAAGTAGAAGCACATGTTATCAGAAAATAAATAGCAGTTCATCTTTAGGCTAGATCAAAAGATTCTCATGTGCTTTCATCTTTCAATATCCTTATATTTTTCCTTACGTTCATAGATTATGATTAGTGTACAATAGGACCTTGGAAGTCAAACTATTTCATTTTACTGATATGAAAGCTGAACTCAGAGACATTAAACCACTTGTCCAAAGTCATAGTGGTTTTCACAATGGTATTGAGACTTGAACTCAGTCTTCTGAACTCTCAATCTAGCCTCTCTTCATTGTGCCATATTATCTTTTCTATCTTAGTATATTTTGGATATCTTTTCTAATTGTTTCTATCTACCAAATTCTTTCTTTGTGGACTTCCAGAGCTTTTCCCTTAAACTTTAAATTTTGAGAAGTTAATTTTTATCAATCAATAAATATGTTTAATTAGGTTATGTGCGCTTTGAATTTAAAGAAACTATTCTTTTCAAGTATTAAATAATTTACCTGCTCAGACATTTCTGACACTTGTAAAAAACAATAATGACAACAGCAACAACAAAACAATGGATCAGTCCTTAAGTTAAGAAACATATTCTAATGCTGACTCCATTACTAACCAGCTGTGTGATTTGGGTCAATGCCCTATCACTTCTCTGGGCCTCAGTGAAAAAGGTGGTTTAGATAACCTCTAAAGTATCCTTTATCTTTAACCTTGTATTCCTTTATCAAGGAATTACAAAATGTTTTAGTTAGATATGTTTCATATACATTTCTGAGGTTCCTCATAATTCCACTGGATCCAATCTGTATTTAGACAAGAATCTCTTTAGATCATATATTATATTCTGGCCACTGTGCAAAGTGTTGGGTATATGAAAATATAAAAAATGAATTCTCTGTGTTCAAGAAGTATATATATATATATATATATATATACTGATGGATGGAAACAGCGTATAAAAGAGACTGAAAAGTGGGGGTGGGGGAGATCTAGTGGCCTAAGGAACAAGAGAAAGGTACTCATATGGGTCTATGATTACAAAAAGTCCAGAGGGGAATGAAGCAAGGCCTGTCTTATCTAAATGAAGGCCCCTGGAAAGAACTCACCCACAGGGAAAGGGGCCAGATTAACCAAAGGAAGTTAAGTAGTGAGAAGGGAGTTGAGGTAAGTTCCTCAGTGATGAGTCAGTGGAATCATAAAGGTGAAGTCCAGAGTCATAAGTATAACCAGGAGAGGAATGAAGCAGGACCTAAATATCAATACCAAATCTATTTCTCTTCAGCTTCTTTCTATTCATTGCCCTGAGTTCTGATTTTGAGGGCAAGAATAATTCTAGTTCCTTAGCCGTGTAACAAACTTAAAAAAATTGAAAAAAGTCATTTTACTTTCTATATTCTAAGCCTGAAGTATTCTCTTCTTCAAGCAACATACTCATCTAAATCAAACCTATAAGTTATGCTCTTAAGGTGCCTCACAATTTTGACTATCTTCCTTTAGATAACCTCCAGATAAATAATGTCCTTCCTAAAACATGATACGCAGAACAGAACATGATATTCCGGGTCGATGTTGATCAGGAAACAGTACAATGAGCTTATCACTTCCATTGTTCAGGAAAATACAGATATTGAATTAGCTTTTTTATTTCTATATTACACTGTTAACTTCCAATGATTTTACTATCTCATAAAATGATAAGATCTGTTTTCTAGACAATTTTCTGATGATGCTTTCCCAATCTGGTATGTGAGAAGTTAGTCTTTTGAATCCAAGTAATAGGATTTTATATTCATACCTATTAAATTCCATCATTTTGATATGACTAAATTTTCTAGCCTGTCAAGATATTTATTTTTATACCCAGAGTTTATCATTCAACCTATTTAGATATTACACCCAAGTTTCTGGCATTGGGAAAATTTGACAAGCTTGCAATTAATTGAACATCATTATGGCATTATGAATAAAGAATTTTCCTCTGAATCAAGCAGAAATGGGTTCAAGCCTTGCTTCTCACATATACTAAACTGTGGGATCCTGGGCAGGTCACTTAACCTCTGTTTGCCTCAAGTTTCCTCAACTATACAATGGAATCAATAATATTATCTACCTTGCAAAGTTATAGTGAGGATCAAACAAGACAATATTTGTAAAGGGCTTAGCACAGTACATAGTAAGTAAGTACCATATAAATATCTATTACTTTTCCTTCTTTCCTAAAACATATACTCAGTGGTCCAAAAGAATTAAAGTAACTCCCCAAACTGCAAATTCATTCAATTCAGCAAACATTTATTTATGAGCATCACAAAGCCTGGTGCTGGGTTCTGGAAGAGAGAAGAGTTTGACGTACAGTATAGTCCCTGACTTTATGGAATCTATAATATAGTAGGAAGATGTAATGTATACACTAGTAATTATAATATAGAATAATTTAGGACAAGTGTATAAGAGAAAAGTAAACAAAATGCTATGTGAAAGTCTGAAGGGAGAAGAAAATGTCTAATACAGAACAAAGGGAGCAAGTCTAAAAATAGTTTACACAAATGACGGTAATAATGTGAAAGGATATAACATTAAGACACTAGAATTCAAATTAATGCAACAAATCCAGATGATAAAATATATAACCTCCTCTTGGCAGAGAACTAGAGAAATATAAGTGTAGAAAGAGGTATCCATTATTAGACATGGCCGATACATTGCTTGGTTTTGCTCAACTTCATAGAACTTGCTTGTTACAAAGCAGAAATTTATGAGGAAAGCATAATTTTGTGTTTTGTCAATGATGCATTTATGTAGTCATAAAATATTTATTGGGGGGGTGGCTAAGTGGCACAGTAGATAGAACACCAACCCTGGAGTCAGGAGTACCTGAGTTCAAATCCAGCCTCAGACACTTAATAATTACCTAGCTGTGTGGCCTTGGGCAAGCCACTTAACCCCATTGCCTTGCAAAAAACCTAAAAATAAAATAAAATAAAATATTTATTTATTTAAAAGATAAATAAGAAAATGAAGTTCATTATATGTGAAAGTGCTTACTATTCTTTGAACACCAAACTCTTATAAATTCAAGATAGAATCCTATAATCCTTTTTAGTGTCTCCCTAGTCAAAAAAAAAAAATACCTGGGGTCAAATTCCTATCATTTTTTGTAAAATTCTGGAAGAGTTTCTGTAGACCTAAGATTTATGGTCATCATTACTGTTAGCCCTACACTGACAGAGTGACTTCTCTGCAAGAAGCTCATGTATTGCAGGGCTAAATGAAAATTTGACCTCTGCATTCCCGAGTAATAAACACTCCCGCTGATTTGATCAATGCTGCTAGTGAAGAAGAATTTTTTTTTAATGACAATATAATGAGGCTGTATAGTCCTATGGAGTCTTTATGTTTGAGAAAGAAAAAGGAGGTCCAAATGGTTAGCAAAATGCTGTAGAAAGGATAAAACGCAGTGCTTACCAAATGAGGCTAATAAAGATGTAATATGCGTTTGGATTTCTATAAGGATAATTCAAACAGAACCAAAACTAAAATTGTTATTAATCCCGGACAGGTCACCTAACCTAATTACATCAGTTTCCTCATCTATAAAATGAGCTGGACAAGGAAATGATAAGCCTCTCTAGTATCTGTCAATAAAACTCCAAATGGGGCCACAGGCACAACTGAACAACAATAATGACACTCATTAAGCTTTCCCTACATGCCAGGTACTTACTAAGTTTTGATGATACAAATACAAACAGAAGTAGTTCCTGTTTCAAGGAGATTGCATTCGAATGAGGAGAGACAAGATATAAAAGGAAATTGAAAATTAGAGGTAGGAAGGAAAAGGAGGAAGTACCAATGCAGGAGCAAGCTGGAGAAAGTCAGGATTCGAGGCTGAAAAAGAAGGAAGAAAATGAGAGGCTTAGACTAGGTCATTTCTAAGTTTCTGTCTAGGTCAAAACTTTGCAAGTCTTTCATTTTTAATAACTATTATTTATATGGTATTATAATGTTTGCAAAGCACTGCACATAGCTTATCTCATTTGATCCTCACAATGACCTTGTGAGATCGGTATCAAGTGACTGGAACAAGATCACTCATTGGTGGGCTTTGAGATAGAATTTGAACTCAGGTTTTCTTGACTCCAAGTCCAACATTTTTATTTATTCACTTTGCCAATTGGCTGTGTGAGCCTGGTCAAGTCATTTAACTTTGTTTTGCCTCTGTTCCCCATTATAAAATGAAATGAAGAAGGTACCACTCTAGTATCATTGCCTAAAAAACTTTACATGGGGTCATAGAGAGTCAGACATGACTGAAAACAATAGAAAATTACTTTGTATAGTCAGAAAGTAAATGGTGAGATTCCCAGTTTACCCCTTTCCCTCTTCATACTTTTCTTTATACATGTTCAACAGATCTGTCTCACTGCCTCTTAAAAATCTTATGGAAGGGTAGAATGACCAACTAACTAATCAACATCTCAGTTCCATTCCAGTTCTGAGTTGAGAAGATATTGTCCCTTCATTTTATAGACATTTTATTTGCGGGAAGGGGCAAGAAAAAAAAAGGATATTTGTAAGAGAAGCAGCTTCAGGAAAAACACAGACCATTCTGAGAATTCTTCAGAGATATTGGAAGTAATGGTCAAGATGTCTGAAGGGAAATGCTTCCAAGCAGCTAGGTAAAATATGAATACCAATTGTTTAGCCCTTTAGAGTTTATTATTGAAAAATTCTGAATCAGAGAACTATTTGTGGAATGGGGAAAATCATATCAAATCATATTGACTGAAATCTGGATTTATGGCTTCTTAAACTAAATAGAGAAGGGTCATAACACATGGGGAGTGGGAGAGTGAATAAGAAGGCAAGGAATTGAGAAACCAAAGAGAAAAGTCACTTATAGAACCTGAGAGCAGAAAACAGAAAACAGAAGCCAATAAAACTGAATACACCTAAAGTTGAAAGTCCACTGAATGCAGCTAACTAGAAACAGAGGCTCTTGCAGTAGATGTGGGGAACTATTAGACTGAAGGAATGCTCTGATATTGGAGCTGATTGGAGAAACTTGAATCCTCTGCTTTGCAAAGAGTTGGTTAGGGTAAGCTGCCTTGTTCCTCAAGGCCATTTATAGGTTGAGAGAAGGGAATTTCCTCAACTGCTTACCTGGTTTTTTCTTTCCTTTAGTCTATGGATCCAGGGGGAGAAAACCCTCAAAGCTAAGCTAACAAACAAAAATAACTGCAGGCTTAGGAGAACTAATTTTATTGTTTTTTAATTTTAGAAAGGTTTTATTTATCTTAAGTTTTACAATTTCCCCCCAATCTCACTTCCTTCCCGCTACCCCCCCCCCACAGAAGTCAGTTTGCTAGTCTTTATGTTATTCCCATAGTATGCATTGATTTAAGTTGAATGTGATGAGAGAGAAATCATATCTTTAAGGAAGAAACATGTAGTATGAAAGATAGCAGAATTATATAATAAGATAACAATTTTTTTTAAAAAAATTAAAGGTAATAGTCCTTGGTCTTTGTTCAAACTCCACAATTCTTTCTCAGGATATAGCTAGAGTACATCACCATCCTAGCATTCAGTCAAGGTTGCCGACCCAGGAAGTTCCAGGCTTATGGCTACCATTTGTATGCTTCTGTGGCCTAAGGAGAACAGAGAGAGCTAAAAGAGTAGTTCCACCCAGGAGATAACATAGGATGTAGACTATTCCTTGGAAAGGGGAAGGCACTATATAATGCCAACCAAACTATAGGTACTATGCCAAGGACTTTTACAAATCTCATTTTGATGCCAGGAAATGTTTAGGGAGGTCTATTCTAGGGTTCAAGAATGTAAGTGAATTTATTTAAAAGACCAATTCTTAGGGGCAGCTAGGTGGCACAGTGGATAAAGCACTGGCCCTGGAGTCAGGAGTACCTGGGTTCAAATCTGGTCTCAGACATTTAATGATTACCTAGCTGTATGGCCTTGGGCAAGCCACTTAACCCTGTTTGCCTTGTAAAACCTAAAAAAAACAAAACAAAAAAACAAAGACCAACTCTTAACTTGGAGGTATAGATATTGTTATAAAGTTTATTTACACATTACTGTGGATAAATTGAGGGAGTATGGGCAGACTTCCAGTAGTTTCTGTAAAATAGCTTTGAACAATGGAATGGGAGTATGGACATATGGGCAGGCTTTGAGTAGTTTCAATAGCTTTGAACAATGGTATGAATGTCAGTGTTAGTATAAGGCCAACACAGAGGAAAAAGATTAACTATTTAACACAATATTTTTCTCTGTTTAATACATTCTCTGCTATAATTTGATCCTAACAACAATCCTGGGAGGTAGCTTCTAATATTATCCCCAGTTTACAGTTGAGGAAATTGAGGTATACAGAGGTCAAGTGTCTTTGCCAGAACCATATGACTAAAACTAAGAACAAAAAACAAAAAACAAACAAAAAAAAAAAACCTAGGGGGCAGCTAGGTGGCGTAGTGGATAAAGCACCAGCCCTGGAGTCAGGAGTACCTGGGTTCAAATCCGGTCTCAGAGACTTAATAATTACCTAGCTGTGTGATCTTGGGCAAGCCACTTAACCCCATTTGCCTTGCAAAAAAAAAAAACCAAAAAACTAAAAACAAAAAAAAACCCAGAACCATATGACTATTTAGTATCTGTGACTGCATTTAAACTCAGGTCTTCAGATTCCAAGCCAGAATTCTATCTACTATCACACTAGCTTACCTACTAAAAATATCAAAAATATCATGATCGTCAGTCCAGAGTTGTGTATTATCCTATTACTTATTCAGTGTGTCTCATTGCTAGGTTTCTGTAATTTTATATTCATTTTCTCTCATGTGCTTTGTGAGGAAGTAGATGTTACATTATGATTATTATCATGTTTGCCTTTTTTATTTTCTAAATGCTCCATGTCTTTCATTCACTTTTCCTTTTATATTATTTTTTCTTTTTTTTAATTTTTATTTATTTAAGGCTATGGGGTTTGAGTGAGTTGTCCAAGATCACACAGCTAGGCAATTATTAAGTGTCTGAAGCTGAATTTGAACCCAGGTCCTCCTGACTCCAGGGCCGGTGTTCTATCCACTATTCTATCCACCTAGCTGCCCTGCTTTTCCTTTTATGACAAACTGATCAAAGAAAACTCAGATGAAGTGAAGTAATCAATGATGTTATCTTGGCTGTTATATTGAAATGAAAAATACAAGGGCAGGGGCTCAATAGCTATACTTGAAAGCAGGAGACATGGATATTCCTGCAAACTAGGATTACCCCTAAAAACTGTTAGGGTGAGTTATAGCCATGTAACTGTCTTTTGAAAGAACCATCTATATCTTTAGATTAAGTGCAGCTGGGGTGATGGAGCCAGTTTCAGTCCAGGAAGGGAGAACCTTGCAAGAGAGTTCATCACCACATCCTGTATTACAAATCTACATTGTATGACCACTGAACATTCATTTCATTACCTTTTAATATCTTCACATAAGAAGAATTTATTTAATAATGAATCAAAGGCAGCACAGGGTACTAGAAAGAACACAAGTGGAATCAGAAGACCTTGGTCAACAATTCCCTTTCCCCTTGCTCACCTATTCAGGACATCTAACTGCACTCTGTCATGGATGCCCAGATTCTCCTCAGAGAATGTTCTTGAAGCAGAATGTTCCTCAAAGGGTCTCTAGAATCCATGCCCTAGTCTTTGGTGCTGTTATCACTGTTCTGGGGTTTTCTGAAATTGAAATTTGATTTTTAATTTTACTTTGTTCAAGATTTAAGTTAGATTTAGTATTTCCCTTCTCTGCAAATTTTACTTGGGTAACTCAGGTCACTTTTTTCTTATTTCTTTTTTTTTTGGGGGGGAGGTTTGCAAGTCAATGGAATGGGGTTAAATGACTTACCCAAGGTCACATGCCTAGATGATTATTAAGTATCTGAGGCTGAATTTGAACTCCAGTACTCCTGATTCCAGGGCAGGTGCTCTATCCACTGTGCCACCTAGTTGCCCCCTGTTTCTCAATTCTTATCTTGTAATTAGTAACCTTTACCCTTGTAAAAGTATATACCCTTTTCTTACAATTTCCTACATTGGATCTTGCAGATATTCTGTATTTTACAAATTGAAGGATTGTGACAACCCTACATCAGACAAGTCTATTTGCACCATTTTCCAACATATTACATTTTGATAATCCTTGTTAATATTTCAAACTTTTAAAAAATTGTTATATCTTTTATGGTGATTCTTTGATCAGTGATCTTTGATGCTACTATAGTAATTATGATAATTGTTGGGTATGCCATTCCCTGTCTCTCCCTCTCCTTGGACCACCCAATTTCCTGAGACACAACATTTTGAAATTAGGCCAATTAATAATTCCACAATGTCCTCTAAGTGTTCAAATGAAAGGAAGAGACAATCAGAGTGACAAACTTCATTGTCTTATTTTAGGGAATTGCCACAGCCATCCTAACCCTTCAGCAACTACAATACTGATCAACATCAAACCAAGACCCTTTGTCAAAAAGATTATGACTTGCTGAAAGCTCAGATGATTAGCATTTTTAGCAATAAAGTATTGTCTTTTAAAATACAATACTGTCATATACTTAATAAACTACAGTATAGTAAAACATAGTATTTATTATCACTGAGAAACAAAAGAATTCCTGTGATTTATTTTATTATGATATTCATTTCAATGGGGTCATCTGAAATATCTCCAGTGTATGAAACTTGTATTTCCACCTTTGTAACTTCACCCATCACCTCAGAGAAACTTGCCTAAAGCTCAATCTCATCAAGTTTAAACTGTTGGAGTAATTCCAAGGCTGGCAGACTGATCTCAACTCCAAATGATGTAATGGGGAGGATCTAAGATGACATTTCCCCTCTTCTCATTGAAAAGTATGCCAATAAAGATCACATCTCTTATTAGGGTCCAATCTTCAAAAGAACTGGTTCATTCCAATCAGCCCAAAACTATGCAGATTCTCCAGCCCCATTCCTAAAATATGCTCTCCTGAGGGGTGTTCAAATGTGAATAACCATAACCAACTAGCAAAATAAAATATTATTTACTAACTTTAGCAGAAATGAAATATCTGAGCCTAGGGGTTAGATTTTTCAAAAAATAAATAACTTCCTTTTTTTAGGTTTTTTGCAAGGCAATGGGGTTAAGTGGCTTGCCCAAGCCACACAGCTAGATAATTATTAAGTGTCTGATAAACTATGAAATATGGGAAACAGCACGGAGTGGTAATATCAGCACTGGAGTTCAAGCCCTAACTCTTGTTGTGAAAAAAGTTAGGTGACATCCTGGATCCCATTTCTACTCTGCTTAGTTTAAGTTTATCACCAGAAGATATCATCCTAGAAACTGCATCAACTTTGGTGTTCAGACCTTATTGTTATCCTCACTTGCTGTGCAAATCACACAGTTTTTTTGAGTCTTAATTGAGATAATACAGGTATAAACGCTTTCTAAACTGGAAAGCACCATTGAGACATACTTTATCTTTACACTGTCCATAATTTCATTTCAAGGGGGGAAATAGTAGGGAAACATAATCATCACAAGCCACAGTTGTGTTTATTTCTAGAGAGCAGAGGGAGAGAAAAATTCCTTGGTCTGGATTTTAGGGTCATAGGCAAAGAACTGGAAAAAAACTTTATAGGCCATTCTACCATATTAAGTTTAAGGAAGCAAAAATTCAAGGAAATTTAGTGACTTGTTCAAGGTCACATGGGAAGCTTATCAAGCACTAGATATGGGATCCAAACTCAGGTCCTCAGACTCCAGAGTTTATGAACTTTTCATCATATTTCATTCTCCAGTTTGTTTCACAAGAAGCTATTATATAGTTGGTGTCTGCTTTAGTTATATGAACTCTGTCTTAGTTATCTTATCCATAAAAGCTGTTTCTTACTATTGTTTAGTAGTCTTGGAAATGGTTTCATCACAAAGAAAAGTGAAAATCAGTTTCTAATCCTAACTGGTTTTTCTTTTCCCAAACTTCACTCATACCATTTGTTTAATGAAAGAGAATCAAGACTTTTTGTACAGTCACATAGAAAGTCACACAAACACTAATAAAGATCTGTTTTGCAGCATGATTTTATGTAAGTCTGTTATCAATAAGAACAAAGGTCAAATAAACTAAGTTTCTTTGTTAAAATTGTGTGCTCTATGTCCTCTTGTCAAAGCATTCTTTGGTTTTTCTGTTATTTAGTAGCTTTATATTCAGTAACTTAAGATACAAATTCAACCCTCTCTTGGATTTTGTGTTTTCTTTGCAATAAAAAGGGGGGGAAAGAAAATGTACTGGTCAGTTTCTTTTAAAAAAAAAAAACCTACCATCCTTTAAAAAAATAGGAATGAAAGGAAATTAGTATAAAGGTATAGTGCCCTTAGGAGAATGACCATTGGCAAAGTTGATTTATAGATTAGTGTCTGCAATGTTTCTTCTTTTATAACTCTTGGGCTATAAACACTTCAAATAGTATGGCCTCTTCAGAAAACACTAGGAGATATTTTCATAGCTGGACCCAGAGTGTGTACTAAGGAATAATAACCTACAATTTTAAGAAGACAGAATGAATGAAGTACCAAAGGAAGGCACTTAGGGAAAGGAGGGAGGAAAGGAAGAAGGGGATAAGAGAGGAAAAGAAGAAGGAAGGAAGGGAAAAAAGAAGGATGGAAGGATGGAAAGAGAAAAGGAAGAAGATAGTAAGAAAAAGAGGAATATACAGAGGGAGGAGAGAGAAAGTGAGAGAAGGGACAAAGGGAGAAAGAGAATGAAGGAAGAAGAGAAGGAAGGAGGGAGGGATTAAGAGAGAGAAAAGAAAAAAGTTTACTTTGATTTTTTTATAGCAAAAAAAACTGAAACATAGGATAAGGTAAGAAACTGAAGAACCCTGAGGTTTAAGGCAACATTGGGAATTTATTAAGTTGTGAATTTCTTGTGAATGGCTAGCTGCTGTCCCTAAGTCATTGCCAGTGTTCAGTTCCCAATCATAGTTTTCCAGGTTCATTCACTTACTTGATTCTATTTTTTTCTCATGTTTCAAAAGGCATGTTAAGTCAGACCTACAAGACAGAATGAAGCAAAATTACTAGAAACAGAAAAAATTGTACTGTATTATAATTTATAGTGGCTTCACCTCCATACTATCATCCAACTTTACAAATCAATAGAGCATAGAAAAGATAGACCTCCTTCTAGTTTTAAAAATATGGAAGAACTCCATACTCCATTCACTAAGTAGAAGGCATCAATTGAACTTCTTTTGATGAACAGGACTCAGGAGATAGTGTGTGCCAAGAATTATGAGCTGACACCTCCACTGGTAGGTCTCTTTTCTGTGAAGAAGCTTTTCAGAAGCACCACCTGACTGATGCTGACCACAAACAGTATGACTGTTTCCCCCACAGACCAATAGGAAACACGCTCATTCAAGTCATCAGCTCGATTCCGGTCCTGAGCTTCCCTGAGTCGATAATGTGTCTGAGAATCAATCACTGTTTTCAAAGCTTCATGAATGGTCACACATGCAGACTCCATCTGGGAAAAGGGGAAAAGACATTTCAAGCCCAGGAACTGCTACTAACTGCAGACTATGAGAGTGTGAACTAACACAATAATCACCAGACAATCCCCAAACCTCTTCTTCTAGATAAAACAAATCACAGAGTCAATAAATGTGATACAAACTAGTGGGATCCAGTTTGCACTACTTTAAATCAATCACAATTGTCCATAACCACAGTGAATTCATTAAAACTGAGCAGAAATGGGTTAAATTGTTTGGAAATCAGTTGGAATCAATAAGAATTTCTTTCAACTATTTGGAACTGGTCAAAAAGTGATTTAGCAATAAATAGCTATAGCTGCAGCATAATTATATATCTACTTTAAAATTTTGACATTATTTTATATTTATAAAAGTGATAAATTTCTTCAGTTTATATGAAATAAATTATGGATCTTAATAAATCTTCCAAAGTAAGGAAGTTACCAGCAGTAACTGGTCTAAGTATCAAGAACACATCAGAATGAACTGTTTTGAATAATATCAAATCCATTTCTTTCATTTTTTTCCAGCTTTTTCACCTATTAAAACAAAGGGCTTAAAAATAGATTGTCTTTTCAACTCCAGGTTTCTACAACTCTATGAATTTCTTAAAAGTAGTCACCAGATCTAACCCCCCAAATGTTAACAAGAAAGGCCTCTGAAAATGCCTCAGATAAAATGAGGAATAAGACCAGCTAGACTCTACAGAGTATACAAGGAAGAGTTCAGAGTCAACATTTAGCAAGACAATAGCTGATAGGTTTAACTTTTGTCACAAGGAAGTTATTTGAGCTATATCTGAAGCCAAGGTGAAAGACAGTGTGACCCAGAGACCAAGAAGGCCTACCTCTGATTCTAGTTCAAGCAAATAGATCCTGTCATACCAATGACCCAAGTATCATCACATTCAGTTATGCTGAAAGTCAAATATGCTTACATACACTCACCTGTGTCAATGCAGTAATTCTGTTTCCCATCTCTGGGAGAATGGGGGGTTCATCTCCAATAAGAAGGTCAAAGTAGACAATTTTGTGGGAAAAAGTAGAAAACTCATTACTGAAGCAAAACTTGTAGATTCCTTTGATCTCTGTCCGGTGAAAGAAACTGTCATACTGCTTCTTGGTTTCTTTGTAAATTGTCTTTCCATGGGGGTCTTCAATAAAGCAGTCTACATCATAGTGTCCACCACTAATGACCTGTTGACCACAAATGGCCCCAGAGAGTTTGTAGTTATTCCTCAGGACATCAGAACTTACTTTGCTGCAAAATAATACATAGACAGAAGCAACCCCAAATATGTTCTGTTGGTGTCCTTCAATGCCCCAGTAGAAAGGATCAGAAACAGACAAGATCAATAGAACGAGGAGTATGAGATCTTATCTCAAAGGAATGACTCATGGTTGAAATAAGTAATTTTTTTTTTCTTTCTTTCACTTTGTTCTATGTTCTGTGAGGAACTCAGGGGAGATTATAAGGTCTCAAGTTATAAAATAAAGATCTAAATAGCAACATGAATCAACACCCTCAGAGAAGCAGTTTAAGCATAAAATCCCTTTATCCCCAGGGCCTGTCCTTCTCAGCAAGAGAAAGTAGGACTAGTCAATGTTTTCAAGTACATGAAAAGCATTAAGAAACTAAATAACTATATAAACAAATGAACACTACAGTTGAATAAAAACTATACATATTTTCTTAGAATATAGAGTCTTAGAGTAAATCTTAGTTATCATTAAATCTGACTTCTGACAGTATGAGAATACTTTCTACAACACTGAAAGTGGAATGAATGCTTGACCTAGACCTACCTGAGTGTTGGCTCCACTACTTCTTACCTATAGGGTTTTTAATCTTTTTGGTTCTTTGATCCTTATCCATTAAATAAGAAGGCTGGATTAGATGATCTCTAGTATTTAATGTTAGATTTTTACATTTATACTTGTTAAATTTTAACTGATTGGTTTGAGCATAGAGTTTCAACCTATTAAAATCATTTTTAATCAACATTAGCTGTAAACTAAAAATGTTATGATTAGACTTATTCTTCCTGGCACTAGAGGGAAAGGATAAGACCAATGAGTAATAAAGAGACAGATTTTGATTTAATATAAGGGAGTAATTCCTAATAATTGAAACTATTTGAAAATAGAATGTCTGCTTTGGGACACAGTAAACTGGGGTATTCAAACTGAAGCTGGATGGCCACTTGTTGAGATTTTGCAGAGGAGATTCCTAACTTAGGTAAAGATTTGACCAGATGATTAATGAGATTCCTCTTGGGCTCTTTTAGAGTTGGAAAGGATCTTGGAGAACACTGAATCCAACTTGCTTCCTTTGAGATACTTTGTTATACAAATCACTGAACAGAAGTGAAATTCTAATGGACATATTTGTGAACTTGGGATTTAGGAAGAAGTCTTCACCTCAAAATACCATCTCTGACAGTAGCTGTATGACCACAATGACAGGGTCATTCTCTCTGACCCTGTTTTCTCATCAGCAAAATGAAACTAAAATGAATATCTATCAGTCCTGACTTCAAAGCTTCTATAAAGCTCAAACTTTTATGACTTATAGAAATGTAGCTATTATTGTCCTAAAAGTGTTAATAAGATATTTCACAGGTTTCCACTATAAAGGCATAAAAATGAAATCTAAAGAGTTCATTCTTAAGTCTGCTTTAATAGAGAGACAAAAATAAAAAAGATATTTTCCTATCTGTATTCCCAGATCTTCCCACAATACCCTTGATGTCCTGGTTTTATATTTTTGAATTATCTACACTTAGCCAGTGCTGAGATGTAGATTAGGAAGCTCTTGGGCCACAGACTTCCTTTACCAAATAAATGAGTTCACACTAAAAATGCAAAATTTAATCTTCCCCACTGCATTTGAAGCATTTGAGTGAGTTGTAGGGAACAAGAATGTTGTCAGACAGTCAAGGGCTCCCTCATGTGGCCATTGCTTCTTCAGTTTTAAAGCATTGACTGTTAAAAGGGGCAAATATAATAGAGATCATTTAATACATTCCCTGCATTTCACATCACAAAAGGGGAAATTTAGAGCCAGATCTAAGGAAGCAATTTGCTTAGAAAATGTCACAATGTATTCAGCACTCAGGTTATTTCCACTTCTAACTGGTGGCAGATACTTCCTAAATTCCACTCATTATTGTTGTAATAAACGACTCAGTTAACCCTTGAGTGTCTATGTAAGCAAGGATTAGAACAAGTGACTTCAGGGTGACCAAAGCTGTCTAAACAGATATGAGACTAGCCAAATGACTCAGATTTCAAGAAAAGATAAGCGGTAGAGGTAAACTGGCAGAAGCATTCCAAGCATGAGGGGCAACCAGTGCAAAGCACAGAAGGTAGACAGATGGTAACAGTGATCCAGCTGGAGTGTGCAGACAGGAATAATATGTGAGACTAGAAAGATAGAAAGAAGTCAAGTTGTAAATGCCCAGCAAAAGAATCGGTATTTTATCCTGTGTGACATTATGAGCCATTGGAGTGTACTGAGTTACAAGGAAGAGGGAGCATGAGAATCTTGACCCAGACAGCCCTGTTCTTTAAGAAAATTATTTTGGCAGATGAGTAAGAGGAATTCTAATCAATTAGAAGTAGAGAGTAATAAAGGCCTGTTTAAGGGTAGTGACTGTAAGTGAAGAAAAGGAGACATATGTTAGGAAGGTAGTGAGAAGTTGGGTAACTGGTGGTAGTCAACAATAATGGGAGAATTGGGGAAAGGATGGGGATAAGGACGGGATAGGGATAGGGCGGACGTTTATCGGCCTCAGTTTCCTTTATTGCTCTAAATCTTGTGATGCTCTTTTTCCAGAGGATGCTTCAGTAAAAAGGCATTAGCCTAAAGTCCGGACGCCACGGCCCACCTCTAGAGAAGTTTCCCGATCTCTCAAGAGATGGACTACAAATGGAGGGGAGGAAGGGGGCAAGCTTGGGTGGCATCCTGTCTTGATTGGCCCCAAGCCCGCCCCGCTCGCTCCCCCCTCCCCATCTCTTCAGCCTGAGATGGGGGGCAAAGCAAAGCAGAGGAGACCCCGCCCCGCCTTACTTGATAACCCAGGGTGAACTTCATCCCCTGCTCCACCTCCTCGTGGAAGCACTGCTTGGCGTTGTCCGGCAGTTCGAAAGTCAGCTGGGTGCAGGGCAGCACCGGGGCCCGCAGCAGCAGCAGCAGCAGCAGCGGGGGCAGCGCCCGCGGCCCCGGGGCCCGCATGCTCCTGGGCTGGGCTGAGAGCCGCAGGCCGGACTCCGGGGGCCGAGGAGCGCGAGGAAGGCGCCGGCGGGGCGAGCCTGGGGCCAGCGCTGGGCTCCGGGGCCTGACGTGGCACTGCGGCCCGCTCCTTCCTCGGGGCGGGCCCGGGCTCTGGGCGGAGGCGGGGACTGGCCCGGCGCGGGAGCCGGCCCGAGCCGCCTCCCCTTCTCCCTTCCCTCGCGCTGTGTGAAGACTGGGCCGGCGGGGGAAAGGCCTCTGATCCCACCGCTTCCTTCTCCAGAAGAAAGCTAAGGCATCCGCCCTAAGGGGCTGGGTTCTCCTGGGGCGCGGAGGGAGGAGAGCCACCCGCTCATCCACCTCTCCTGGTGGAGAAAGCGCCCGACCTTAGCCGCTGGCTCTAGGACTCTGCCCTGCGGGGAGGTGGTGACAGTCAGAGCACCTACGGGGCAAATCAAGTGGGATTATAGCTGTGAAGCCCTTGGCAAACTTGAAAGGGCCATAGACGCGCTAGTTTTGTTTGCTTTTGATTTCTGTTTCTTCCCCATCCTTTTCTCCCCAGTCTCAGAATTATCTCTCCACCCTGTGGCAACTGAGGACAATTGGGACTGAAAAAGTGCAGGGCCTTCAGCAAATTAACCCGGAGTGCTGGACTACATCTTTGGCTTGAGAGGACTATCATGACAGCTTCAGTCAAGGAGTTGCAACTCAGTTTTGGACAAATCCCTAGATTGGTTCAATCACTCCACTCACACAATAACTAGTGAGCCAGGCCCTGTGCTAAGCTCTACGGATTCAAGGAAAGGCAAAAATGATTTCTATAGGAAGTGGCTTCTATGGAATAACAATCTTGACCCTCTCCATGTCCTCCAAGAGCCTCTTAAATTAGATTTAATTTTCTAGGAGCATAATTTCCCCCTATAGAATGCAAGTTCCTACAAGGCAGGGTCATTTTTTTTGTCTTTACCTTAACCCACTGCCTGTTACATAGTAGGCATTTAACAAATGCTTCTGGGATTAAATTGAATTGAAGTGCAAATAAAGGCCTTTGAGTTCTGTCATTCAGCACTTGCATCCTCCTAATTCACTTTATTTTTTTTTAGGTTTTTTGCAAGGTAATGGGGGTTAAGTGGCTTGCCCAAAGTCACACAGCTAGGTAATTATTAGGTGTCCTGAGGCTGGATTTGAATTTAGGGCTCTATTCACTGCACCACTTAGCCACCCCTCCTCCTAATCCACTTTTACAACTTCTTATAGGTGTAGATTTTTTACCCATAAATATAAAATTAAATATAAGCACATTATCAAATATTTTTCTGAATGGGAGCTTAGGTACACAGCCATGGTCACATGGGTTTTGTTATATTATCAACCATTTCACCATATGATGAAAAATCTGTAAATTTGTCAACACCCAATTCAGGAGCCCTCTCCACCATGGTTTTCCTTATTCCTCAGAAGTGATTTCTCCCTCAGAACTCTTGCCATGCTTATTTTAAAATTATAATGAAAAGTCTATATTTTAGGGTTATATGAGTGCTGGTTTTATCTCCTCCTAAATTATAGTCTTCTTCAGGATAAAGGCCGAGATGGACTCATTTTTGAATGCTCCACAGCATCTTAACATAGATTATTGAGCTGAATTGCCAAAAATAGAAAGTAAACCTTACCATGGCCTACTCTGCTTTCAGCCACACCTCTTGAATAGACTGAAAACAAAAGTTCTATCCTGTCCTAGAATACCTGCTTTTGAACATTTGCCAGGCACTGTTCTAAAATCAGGGATGAAAAGACAAAAAGAAAGGAGTTCCTGAAAGAGCTTCAATTCATTTAGGGAAAACATCAGGAAAGGAAAAGTGAAGAGAGAAGAAAAAAGAGTGGCTTTAAATGGGGGGGGGGGGGTTAATTAGGATATGTGAATTTTTTAAAGAAATATTTTTATAAATAAATTTCACAATCATTCATTTCCTTTGTAAACCTTTGTATTTTATTGTACAAATTAAAAGACATTTCATAGACTTCAGGTCTATGAAATATAAAAAAGAAAATACAATACAAAATACAAAAAAGAAAAAAACCTGAGGACTAGATTCGGAAGGCCAACATACAATACTGATCTTTATCCCCAGTATGATCTTGGACAAGTTACTTCATTAACCAGACTGTGCCTGAATTTCTTCATCTGTAAAATAAGAAGGATATACTAGTTGGTTTTTGAGATCCCTCCTAACTTCTTATCTATAACCTCAAGTACACAAAAGTGAATCCCTATTAGGTGGTAACTGAGGGTAACTCCCTCACTTAGTTCCAGGTCATCTCTTCAAACATTTCACCTAGTTCCAGGTCATGCATGCCCTTCATATATTTTGTGTTCTGACCAATCTGGCTTTGTTATCCTGTGCCCCAAATTCAGCAAATCATTTTTAACTTCTATGATTTTGTGTAGGTCTTCTGTCTCTCATGCTTAGAATACATTCCCTCCTCACTTTGATTTACTTTGAAGCTCAAGAAGGCTTTCCAGATCCTGCTCATTTTCTGCTTTTTGGCTTTTCTCCAGTAATCCTGTATTAACTCTTTATAATCTGTATCCTCCAGTCACACATATGTTCCTTAAGGATGGGAATTTTTTTTTGCCTGGTCGTTTTTGTCTATCAGTCTATCGTCTATCAGTCTTGTACAGAATAGGTGCTTTGTCAATGTTTGGTGAAGTGAAATCCAAAGTCAATTCAATTTTGGAACCTTATATAAATCAAGTTGAGCTAAATTAAGGCCAATAAATTTAGCCAAAAAGTCTTACAGATCCTTATGTCCAAGTTTCTTCATTTGTCACCTTGTCTACAAATGCTTCTCACAACCCTTAATATAGCAAGAGTTAAAGCAGGCTTGACATCATTTCAGTAAAACAGCTTCTTCAGTTAAGTACCAAAAGTATTGAATCAGAAAATCTGTCTCATCAGCATACTTCAAGTTTCCTATATTAGTTTTAATGATCATGGTGAAATGTTGATGGGGAAGAGAAATAAAGCAGTGTTATGTGCAAAAGTTGTGGTTGAATATTGTTTTGAT
This sequence comes from Macrotis lagotis, assembly GCF_037893015.1. Classification (NCBI taxonomy): domain Eukaryota; kingdom Metazoa; phylum Chordata; class Mammalia; order Peramelemorphia; family Peramelidae; genus Macrotis; species Macrotis lagotis. The sequence continues at coordinate 123,211,486 of NC_133661.1, forward strand.
CAATAGAAATTTCAGGATAATAGAAAGCTTTTTTTAAGCTTTGGGGAGTAGAATTACAAAATAGAACCAAAAATGAGTTCTATTCATTTAGGGGAAACATCAGGAAAGGAAAAGTGAAGAGAGAAGAAAGAACACCGGCTTTAAATCAGGGAGGGGGGGTTAAAAAAATGAGAACTGTTGGGTAAAAATAATCTGGCAGAAACAACTGAACATGTTTATTTTCAAATGCACTCAGGTCACAAGATCATAGATTTAAAATTGGACATTTAAAGCATAGATTTAAGTTTTAAAATCTTGGTTGTCTTCTATTCGAAATCCTTCACTTTATAAAGAAAATAAACTTCCAAAAGTCACTCACATAATAAATATCAGAGCCAGAATTTGAACATATATCTTCAGAATTCTCCTCCTCCTAATGCATCACACCCCAACAACATTCCTTATCTTTAAAAGCATCAGCTACGAAATGTACTTCCTTCAAACTTTCTATCTCTCTCATCTACTACCATTGTTTAGTGCTATATTTTTTTTTCAGTTCAATTCCTCAAACATGTGGTATACACTTACTTCTCTGATTTCTTTCTTTCTTATTTTTGGCAAGGTATTTGGGGTTAAATGACTTGTCAGGGTCAACAGTTGGACAATTTCCAGTTCTAATAACAATAGTCCAATAGTCCACTTTGATATTTTTTTTCATCTTTGTTGATTATCTGATAAGGGAGAGGGAAGAATTTAGATTTGTTTATTTGTCATCAATTTGTAACTTTCTTTCCTATGACTTTCAAGTTCATATTTCTCCTTTTGAACATTGTCTGTTATAGAATTTGACTATTTATCTGCTGGGGAAATGGGTATTGTTTTTATATATTTATATCAATTCAGATCTTTATTTGAAATATTTTCTTCTTATCCATTGATACATCCCCTTTTTATTTTTTTTAGGTTTTTGCAAGGCAAATGGGGTTAAGTGACTTGCCCAAGGCCACACAGCTAGGTAATTATTAAGTGTCTGAGACCGGATTTGAACCCAGGTACTCCTGACTCCAGGATGGGTGCTTTATCCACTGTGCTGCCTAGCCGCCCCTGATACATTCCCTTCTTAATCTCTGCTTTCTCTTCCCAGAATTTCAGTGTACTAATGAATTAAAAGGTACTGATGCTAATTAATTCCTTAGTTTTTCTTAGTCTGTATCCTTTATGTATTTGACATTGTGAGCTACCTACTATTTTCAAAATTAATCTGAATTCTTGTCCCACCACTACCATACATACATCAAGACTATAACTTATTTGTCTAGTATGATTTGGAACCATGTTCTTCCTAATGTAGGAAGTTAGAAAAAGAAGCTTTAAGTCTCTTTTGTTCACCCTGAACCTCATTGCAGGGAATCCTTCCCTCCTCCCTTCAGCAATTAAAGCAATCTGTCATCCTTTATCCCTATCTGTCTCTCTTTCTCTCATTACAACATCAAATATTCCACCTGCTCAACTAGGTCCATGGAAGCTCAGCTCATCCAGATAACTCACACCCAAATTCATGCTCTTGTGTGTCAAAGTCTCAGATTGTAGTTTCAGGTCACCCTTTCCCTAAAGAAAGGAAGGCCTTTTCTATCCATCACAGTCTGGTCCCAATCAGTCAGAGTTGTTTCCTTTTTCACAGATAGAGATGCTGAGACCTAGAGAAATTAAGGGACTTTTCCAGAGACTCACCAAGAGTTAGTGGGTGATTTAGTAATAGAATTCAAAACTTTTATCTCTCAGGGCAATGCACTTTCCATCAACTACCTCTAGTCAAAATCTTTGCATTGTCATACAATTAGAAGGATCATGGTGGATGAAAAGAAAAAAAAAACACACCTAGAGTTAAAGGATGTGACTTTGAATTTTAGTTTTGTCATTAATTATCTGCCTGACCTTAAAAGTTAGCTTGACCTCATTGGTTTTCATTTTTCTCTTTCCTTAATTGATGAGTTTGAATTCTATGATCTCTAAGGTCTCTCCTGGCTTTTAAAGTCCACAGTTTTACAGATGAGGAAATTGAAGCATAAGAGGCAAATTTTGTTGCTTAGACCAGGAAATTATTTCATGACATTTTACCACCATGAATATTGTCAGTATTATTTCTACAAATGATTTAAGGATGGAAAAGTTCCATTTAGATCATATTGTAACTGCAAAACTATGACTGTAATGATATGACCATCTCCCAGTACAATCCAGCTCAAGCAATAAAAGAATTTTTTATTTGTTTGGCTTTCAATGAATTTTCCATAAGATTAAGAACCAAAGCTTCTTCGGAACATGAAACTCAGATTGAGAATGGGTGGAAGGAGGGGAGGAGATGAAACTGTGCAAATGTATATCCTGAAAAATGAATGTGCTGATCTGATTGGTCATTAACATTAAAAATTTGTTTGCATCAGTGAATTCAGGGCTAGCATCCCTGTGCCAAAGTTCTATAAAGGCAACCATGTCTTCAGGAAAGATTTTGTTGTTTCAATCTTAGTCACTTTTATCTTAGCTTCTCTTGTCTCCCATCTTTTTCAATTTGTATCTCAAGATACAGAGATTCAAAAATACTTCTTTTATGTAAACTTTTCTTCTGAAGTATGTCTTTGGGACAGAACTATTCCCTGAGTGATTGAGAAGTACAAGGTCCAGGAAGTACTAGATCTGTGATTCCCAAAGAAGCCAACAGTCATTTGTTTGAAAAGAGGACTATAAAATCACTCCTCAGATCATATCCCAATGATGTTTGACAAACTAATGTCCCCCATATTGATAAGAACAGATATTGAAGTATTATGAAATAGCTGTTTCCTTTCATTCCCTGAAATGGGCTTTTTACATTTTATATCTCTCTATAGGGTAATGCTAAATGTTATATAAGTGTGTTATCTCTCTTTAAAGAAATGAATGGCTAATCCATGCCATATCAGGCTGCAACCCTGTAAAGATCCCATATAAACTGGAGCATTCCTACAGACCCAGGGAGTTCCATTGAAATCTTATTGAAACCTAAAAAGTTTCAGAATATTTGTAATCATGAATTTGAATAAAATGTAAAAATATGAGCAATACAGAATGAGATTCTTTGAGCTCATTTAATACCATTTTTTTCTAGCTATCAAGTCTAGTATTGTTATTTATTCATTCAACAAACATTTATCAAGCCCCTACAATGGGCAATGCATAACAAGGAATACAAAAATTAATAAAAACATGGTCTATGCTCTCAAGGAACTATAATTTTGAGAAGTAGAAGAAGATGAAGGAATGTTATACAAATTAATATTTTCCTGTGTAGATGTTTTGAATCTTTCTTCAAGGTTCCTATGACTTTTGGCATTTAAATGCTAACCGAACTTAGGTTTTATGCTTCCTGAGAGAATAATGTCAGAAGAAAGTCAGCATGCAGCAAAGAATGGTGTTCAGGACCTAGGCAGTGGTTAAGAAGTATTCATCCTCCCCAGGGACTCCAGACTACACTATTATCTTTGCCAGCTGTCTTCACCTCTATCCATCTATGCCATGAGCAGATAAAAAACATGTTTATATAATGCCACTATCTTCAGTCAGTTCTATGAAACCTAAAAATTGTTCATAGACAAAAAGATAACTACAATGCTAATTGTTCAATGAGAGGAGATTTTTTTACATCACACATGAAATGTTTAATGTTCCTTCCATATCAATGTGGTCTTCCCTCAAAGTGTTTATATGAATTTTTTCTGAATTATTTTATTAGTTGTTTAAGTGTAGACTATATCTTGAGAAAACATGATAGGGAGGGAAATGCTAATCAAACTGAAAATGACGGACTTGGTCAACCATGGGAAAGTTTCAAATCTTTTTGAGGACAAAATTAATAATTGATGGCTATTATGATGATAGAACTAGAACTGGAAGGGAACTCAGAGACCATCTAGTTCAACCCATTCATTTTACAGATGAGAAACTGAGGTTCATTAGAAGTTAAGTGATTGTGAGTTCCTTTAGAATAAGGATTCTCTTTTGCCTCTTTTTGTATTCCCAGGATTTTGCCCTGTGCCTGGGACATAGTGCTTACTCTATGTTTGTTGAGTGGCTGATAAATGACTTGCCCAAGGTGATAAAGAATTCATGATTTCATCAGGGTAAATACTACTTACTCTCAGTACATCATAATTTCTCCATACCTTCTCATCCTGGATCTTTGTTATGTCTTCTTTTTCTCTCCCATGTAACTATCACAGATAAAACCCATTTGTAAAAATAAAATTGTTTATATTTTAAGTGACTATATGTGTGACTTGATACTGTATATATATATATATGTATATGTATATATATATATACGTGTGTATGCATGCTTATTTGAAATCTCAACAATAATACCTGCTATTCCCGTGACAATCCATATGTTACCTTTATAAGTTAAACTATAACAACTAATAGTGAGATTAACTAAAATATAATTCATTGGCTTTTAAAATAGTTGCTTTGGGTCAGGTATATCAGTCTCATTTGACAAGAAAGATAGATTTTGCTAATTGGATTTCCATTAGAAATAAAGGAAAAGAAAATTTAATATCAAAGAATGGCACTAAACCCTTTATTAATATACTAGAAATGTCTAACCAGTTCCATGAATTACTTAAACATAATTTTTGTACATATTATAAAACCCAAATAAATAATATAATAGCATTCAATAGTGAATAAGATCAAGCAGCACTTGGCATATTTTAAGTCCAGAAATACAGAATGTAGGAAGCTCAAAATACAACCTGGATCAGCAAGGGCACCATTTACTCTAGTGAAGTCCTAAAGAAGTTGATGTTCTGTTAAAAAAAATGTTTCAGAATGTCTAAAAAAATTAATATAAGCTATGGACTCTAGGCTTTCTATTCACCCTCTGGAATCTAGTTTGAGGGATACATGAATAAGCCTGGAGTTTACTATAACCTCGAGTATTTATTCCATATTGACATTATAGTATGTAGGAAATGCAAACCACAAATTTAAGGCTCTAAAATTAGACACTCACCTTTGATCTAAAAAGCATATTTAAATCTACAATATATACTTGAAAAGAATGTTCTTGTACCATGTTTAACACAGACAAAAACTGCTGGTTTATGTATTAACTATGCCAGGGTAGTTTGTTATTGGTGGTGGTGGTAGAGGTTTGGAACAGTCTAGGTCAGCTAATGTATTTTCATGTAGCAATGGAACATGATGGTGCTGTCTTGGAGGCTGCTTTTTAAATATAGACCAGAGAAGTATTTGGCAGCTGATATAGGCAAAGGAATGACTAGAGAACATTTCCTACTATGTATCTGTGAAATGAATAATCTATTCTTAATATACAGTTGGCTGTGTCTAACATTTTACCTATAGTGAGTATTATAAAGTAGCCAGGTTAATACTTAGACTATGTTAGTCTTCTGAGTGTTCCCTAAAACATCTCTTGCTAATAACTCACATTCATATTGAGCTTTATGGTTTACAAAGTGCTGCCCCCATAACAATCATCTGAAGTAGGTAGTGAAGTGTTATTATCCCCATTTTGCAGATGAGGAAACTGAGGCACAAAGAAGTCAAGTGACTTGCCCAGGGTCACACAGTCCAGTCAGTGTTAAAAAAGCTCCTAGATCAGCACTTTCTCACTGACACCACTGGATGCCTCACTATTAAAAATGCTTTGTTTGAGGGCTTTTTTATGCTTGGGTCTGGTTATTTTTACAGCTAGATAGTATTATTTGAGTATTTAACTGACATTAAAAACAGTAATAATTAAAGTGCTGCAAAACATGTTTTGTTAAAAGAAGAGCTAGGAATAATAGTTATCTGCACTCACTCTTTAGAATTCCTACTTTAACTTAAAATGTTACTTTGCTCCTTTGTTTAAGATCCTGGTTGCACAATAGCACTTGTTGCTTCAGGAAGAGGCCTCTATTATTCTGAGGTGTATAGTAAACACTCATGGTAAACCAAGTGGTTTCATAATGATAGAATTGACCTAAACTGCTTTCTTTCTTTCTTTCTTTCTTTCTTTACTTTCACTCCTTAAAAACAACAACAACAACAACTGGGAAACAACTATGCCCAAGCACCAAGTCCAGAGGTGTGGAAGGAGAAGACAACCAAGGTTTTTTGTTGTTGAGTTTTTTATCTGAAATCCTGCAATGCCACCATTGGGGGGTGGGGGGAAGGGAAGCAAAGCACCATTTCTCTTTTTGACTTCATTTATTTTAGTGAAGGGGGCAAGAGAATGTGTGGGTTTCCTAGACCTCATTAGCATTGAACCATAAATGTAGTTCTAAAGTTTCTCAGAAGTCATCTCTTCCAATCTACTTATTTTTATAAATGAGAAAAATGCATCCTAGAGAAATCCTGGACTTTGACCAAGATTACATCCAGTCAACTGGGTGGTTGGAATTCTAACTTAAATCCTTGGATCCCGCACTGTTTCCTTCCCTCTTTATCACAGTATCCAGATCACACAGACAGGAAAATTGACATTGGCTGAGGTGCCCTGGATAATAAAGGGAATCTTAGAGCTTAGATTAGATATGTCCTTAGGCTTCATTCATTAAAATATCATCAGCTCTTCATTCTATTTTTGTGCTTGGCAGAGTTGTTCTTCAAGTTTTTCTCTTAATACCCTATAAAATATTGAACACATTAGGATGAAGACATAGTTTCATCAATTCTCATTCTTAAATTTATATATACATATATATATATATATATATATATATACATATATATATATATATATATATATAATTCTCTAAATTTTCTTGTTCCAAGACATTTCTGAATGAGGAAAACTTCATTCAGGATTTTGTAGGAGCTTTACTCTGATTCTGCAAAATTATTATATTTACTAAAATAGAGGGATTCTTTTATAATATTGTTGTCAGAGTGTGATGGGGAGAAGAGTGGAGGAACCAGGACTAACATCAGACTCATTTATCAATTGATATATCAGGCTTTAGGAATGAGGAGTTTTATATTCTAGGAGTATCATGCAACCAATCATATTGCTGAATCAGTGTGATAATGAGCCAATTTATAAGAGAGCTAGGCTACTTATAAGATAATGACATGCAGCATTACAGATCTGGAATCTTTTGAGGAGAGAACAGTTCACCTTCAACTTTTTTTAGCTTGGACACAGAGACTTGGATATATTACATAAGGGTTTTGTGCCAACTTTTTGCACATTTTGATAAAAGTTAAAGCCTCGATTTCTTGTTAGGCACTTTATAAAGTCATTAAACGTGACAGAATGCATTCAGTCTTTGAAGGTCATGTTTTCTTTCTATTTAACAAACAGAAAATGTTTGGAGTTACTGGCTCAAATGATTATTTTGCAATGTTGCTTTCAGAATTCAAAATTTTTTTCATTCATAACAAAAACATTTTAAAATCATCTCATAATCCAATTTACCACATGCTACAGAGGACCATTAAAAACTCAATGATGATTTCAGTAGTGGTGGAGTAGCATCATACATATATGTGTGTTTATACATGTGTATGTGTATATGCAAGTTATATATTCATGTGTGGATATGCATGTACACACATGTATCTATTCTGAAGCAGCAATAGAATAACATTAAGGAATATTTTTTGTGCAGCAATGATCTACATTATTGTACTGGTCTAAAAGAGTGTTCCTTTTGCAAACTATCTAGATGTTTTTTGGAAAAAAACCCTCTAAAATATAGCTACTAGGTTACAATTTCTTCAAAATCTGACAGTTGCTTCATCTGTTCAACCTGCATAGAATATCTTCTGATTAGCTTCTTTTTGCTTCTTAAATCAACTCTCTTTGGTGAATTTGGAGCAACAGGGATCATAGGTTTTAAGCCACTAGTAAGTGGGGAAGAAGGCTTGCTGTTAGACCTGATATCAGGAATGGGTGGATTAGGATTCACATTTAAAGGGGGCAAAAATCCAGGCCTGGTATGAGAAATATGATCAAGTAAAAGAGTTCCAGAACCACGTCTTTCCAACAAATTGGGTGGCCTTCGACGAACTGAGCCTGGGGAAGTGCTAGGCACCCCATCCAGAGATTCCCGAGAACCATTAAATAAAGCCAAGTGAGAGCTATTGAGTTTTTTCCAATCCATTGGTACTTTACCATTATCAAGGGACATGGAATTGGTTGAGTCACCACAGAGCTGTATATCTGAATCATAGTGACCATTTTCTAACCTTCTGAGAGAAGTTGAATCCTTAATGGTGGCTGATGCCGGGTTGGTAATGCTTGAATTATCTTGATCAGAAGGAAGAGTACTCCTTCTGGCTAGGCGCTGATGGATGGGTTGATTTTTCTCATAAGCTGCTTTCCAAGATGCTGGTGCAGAAGTGGATGGGATCTTTAAAACTTGGTCCGTGACAGTGGGGAAGAGAGTAGAGTCTTTGCCTTCAATGCTGTTGTTCCTTGAGAGGGGTGCCCTTTTGGAAAAGGATAAGTCATTGATGCCCATGATGACTTCATCATCTGCACAGACACTCTTGGTCTCCTCCTGATGGGAAGAAGCTGCTAGCACAGATGGTGCAATCAAACCCCAGGGTTCTGACTGCAGCCTCTTCAATTGGGGCAAGCGAGCTCGTTTGAGGTTACCAACTTTACTGGTGGGTGACAAGGCTTCACTGGGAACTTTGATAGCATGGCACCCACTTGAACGCCCTGAATGGAGGCTAAAGAAATCATCTTCATTTTCTCTGGGTGGAGATCCCAAACCTGCAGTCTTTAATTCAATGTCAGATGGGGACATGCACAAAGCAGGTGATTGTCTGTCTTCAAACTTTGGTGAAGGTGGGATGTTAAGATACTGTTTGGTTGTTTTGGTTCCTGAAGATGATTTATTAGTTGTTATGATGATCACCTCCTTTCCTTTTGCTTTGCAGGCCTTCAAGAGATGTGCCAGAGTATCCTTGTCATCAGCATTGATGGCATAAACCAGAGCTGATGCTCCTGAGCGGTCTTCTAAACTAGGATCAGCACCATTTTCCAATAACAAGGAAACTACCTCTCCTCCTGCCTTCCTAATACAAGCATGAATGAGAGCAGTTTTTCCTGACTTATCTTGAATATTAGGGTCTGCCCTATTGTCTAACAGGTATTTGACCATCTTGGACTTACTGATGCTTTGTTGGTCTACATGCTTAGTAATGCATGCCACCATGAGTGCAGTTTCCCCTTTGTCATTGCTTTCATTAATATAGGCTCCACCTTCCAGTAGGAGTCTAGTTAATCTAAGCCTTCCTAGCCATACAGCCTTTAAGAGTGAATTTCCATCTGTCCTCAGTTCTGTTGTGTCATCCATTTTACCAGATCCAGATTAATAGAATGACAGCAACCAGACCTAATAAGATAAAAATGAGGAAGGGGAGAGAAAAATAAAATGTAATGAAATATCACTGTCCTATAAGAAATGACAAGTAAGATCAATGCAAAGAAGAATAGAAAGACTTATATGAAGGGATGCCATGGGAAAGGAGGATAACTAGGTGGATCAATGGACCTGAGGTCAGACAGACTTGAGTTCAAATCTTGACATTAGTAACTTACCAACTGGGTCACCCTGGGCAAGATGCTTAAACCCATTTACCTCAGAACCACCATTTATAAAATGATCTGGAGAAGGAAATGGCAAATCACTTCAACATCTTTCCCAAGAAAATCCCCAATGGGGTCACAAAGACTGAATAAAAACAACAAGCAAATAATATTGTATAATATATTGTGGAACATTGTAACAAGGAAATAAAATAATACATAATAATAGTTATAACAATGCAAATGGAAAGAATAAAGACAAGACAATTGAACATCAAAGTAGAAAAATTATACCTATAATGCTTAGCTCTAGAGAAAAAAATATGAAAATATATCTCTCTGAATCCTTGAAGAGATGGGCAGTACATATAGGTGAAATATTTCACATCATGTGAGGCTTTTTGGATGTGTTGATAAGATTTACTTTGTTCTCTCCCTGTTTCCTCTATTTTTTTTGGTAATGAGATAATTCTTTAATGAGGAATAAAAAGAGATATAAGAGAAAATTCAGGTATATAAAAACAACAGATAAAAATAAAGATTTATTTTAAAATAGAAATGCCTAGGGTTTTTCAGGAGTGGTTTAAAAAAATTCATCCATTTCCATGTAATATTTTGCTTTTCCAGCAGATGTCACAATTCTCATCTGTTTCATACAACTCTGAGTAGTTCTGTCAGTTGCAATAAACTATTTCTATAGGTTGCCCCAAAATCAAGAGAGATAAAATGTGTTTCTATTCACAAGTTTCTGAGATTATCTCTCAATATTTCTCATGGCGGGGGGCAGAGGTGGCTATCAAATTCATAAACTTTGTTTTAACTCTCTTAATATTCCTGACAATATGCAGGCTCAATATTCTCCAATCATTCTATCTGTGCTGGGCCCAAAATTCTTAATGAGAGATTTATGTTCCCACATAATTACTAAAAAGGCAAGCTTGTTAGTATCTTCTCTTGTGAGACTATGCACTGTTTCATCTAATGTATACTGTATAGCATTCTATGCTTCCTTTGTCCAGTTTCCTCCTTCATGTTTTACTTTAATACAATCTACACCATAGGAAGAGAGTTTGTACCATTTCCAAGTAATTTTGCAATTTTGTCTGGCTCATATTGTGCCCTCTTTAATATTGTATTTTTGAGGATGATTCCTGATGCTTTTTTATTATAAGGAATATTCCACTTTGTCACCCCATTTCTTCATTTATTTCATGGGAACCTAGTTGCTTTCTCTTTACACTAACTAATCACCAGTACTAGTTTTGTTTCATTAGTAGATCAATGCAGATGATACCATTAAATAATACAGTACTTTAAAAAATCGCAGTTCTATCAGGGTCGTTATATATTTTGAATGATTCAGATAATAATAGTTCCACAGGTTAGTAGATTGTCTACATAATTTACTGTAATAACAATTATTTTTTAAAAATCATTATGTGGTGACCAGCCTTCAAGTAATCATCCTTTTTGAATTTGGCAGGCTGATGCAATCTGCCACCATGATCATGCTCAAAACCTTTGCATCATTATAGGACCAGCCAGAATTTGCAACGTGGAATCCTTAGAAAATCACAGAGTCAAACAGAATGAAGGGCTGCCCTTATAGAATGAAATATGCAAAAATTATGTGAAATAAAGACAAAGTGAATTAACCCCCCCACACACACACACACACAATAGGTTGTGCTTGAATTGACATGAGTACAGTGGAATCAGACTTGGTCAACAGAGTCAGTTTATCTTATACATGATGGTTCATTATGATTTCTTTTTGAATATCCAGGATGTGAATAGTAGCTATAATTAACTGGTTAAAATGCATATTTTATTCTTGTCTAATCTGACTACTCATGTAAAATCCCACTTTTAGTTCCTACAGCAAAATTCACTGGTGTTATAGGGGAAATAACACAGATTTTTGAAATCCTTGTTTTAAAATCCAATAAACTTCCTACCATGATCATACTGAAGAGTCTAGTAAGAAATCTTAAGTTCAAATCTTGGCTCTTCTATTTTATGCCTCTAGGATCTTGGGTAAGTTACTTGGTGTCTCAGTTTCAGTTTCCTCATCTGAAAAATAGGAATGATAATAGTATCTGCTCTGTCTGCTTTAAAGTGTTGTGAAGAAAGGAGCAAAAAATAAAGTTTAATCATTCAACCAATTATTAAACAACTATTTTTAAATGTCTCCTGTATACAAATCATTGTGGTGGGTGATGGAAAAAGAATACACAGTTTAGACAATATTCAAAACTACACCTAATAAATTAGAAGGGAATGAGGCATAAATATAGATAACAATACCATAGAGGATTACTTAGAGGATATGGCATTTCAGTTTAGTTTAAAAGGCAATAAGCAGAGGGAAAGCATTCTAGGCTTTCCCATTCTTTAAAATAAATCATTTTAAACTAACACTTTAATATCACTCCTCTATTTTACTAACAAACTTATTTTTAAAAAATCTGCACTCTTTGCCTCTATTTATTTCATTCATTTCCCAATCTCTTGTACTTTGACTTTGACTTTACCACTAACTTGAAACTGTTCTCTCCAAAGTTACCATTGATTTGTTCATTGCCAAATCAAAAGGCTTTGTCTCGGTCTTAATTTTTCTTGCTCAATATGCAGCATTTGATAATACTGACCAACCTTATCTCCAAACCAAGCTTCATCCTCTGGGTTTTCTTGACAGTTATCACTTTTTAATCTTCTTCCTGTCCAATTCCTTCTTCTCAGATTCTTTCAATGGCTCATCTTCCATGTCCTATCCCCAGTTCTTTACTTTTTTTTATCTAAATTTATTTTCTTGGGGCAGCTAGGTGGCATAGTGGATAAAGCACCAGCATTGGAATCAAGAGTACCTGGGTTCAAATCCGGTCTCAGACACTTAATAATTGCCTAGCTGTGTGGTCTTGGGCAAGCCACTTAACCCCATTTGCCTTACAAAAAAAAAAACCCTAAATTTATTTTCTCTAAATTCTCCATGATCTTATCTACTTTTAAGAGTTGAATTATCACTTCTATGAAATGACTCCCAAATCTCAATATTTAGTGGTTTTTTCTTCTGTGGTTCATGTCTACTTAGAAGACATTTCCAATTAGATGTCATGAAAAAATCACTAACTCTCCATGTCCAAACCAGAATTCATTATTTTTCCTCAAAAAAATGCATTTTTAATGCTAAAGTTCCTAGTTATGTTGAAAGTGACACTTCCTTTCAATTTCCAAGGCTCACAACCAAACCTCAAAGTCTTAATTTCTCATTCTCCCTCATTCCTCCTTTTAGGATAAATTTTGTCTTGTTTCTGCCATCTCTCTCTCTCTCTTTCATTCCCTTCTCTCTACCCACTGACCACCATACTAGTTGCAGATCCACATCACATTACCTGGACTATTGCAATAACTCTCTAATTGGTTTATCTACCTCAAGCATCTCACTTTTCTTGTCCATTTTCTGTATAAATCCCAACATTGTACTCCTCCAAAAATATTGAGATCTTCTGTTTTTACTTTACTTTCAACTATTAATCTAATTGATCTCCCCACCTCAACTCTCTTCCTCACTTCAGTTCAGCTTCCATTCAGCTGTCAAAGTTAATTTTCTAAAATATAAATCTCTCTATTAAATAAAGTCTGTTGATTTCTTATCATCTCTATGATCACACAGAAATCCTTTTGTTGAACATTTAAATCTCTTCACAACCTAGACACTTCCTATTTTTTTTAGGTTTATTACATTTTACTTTCTTCTAAAAATTTTAAAACCCAGCCATACTAACCTATCCTGAAATATGACATTCTACCTCTCATTTCCTATCTTTGCTCTATCCCTTATTCTTAGAATGCTCTCTCCCAAAATCTGACTCTTAGAATCCTTGCCTTTTTTAAAGATTCAATCCATGTGGCATATCCACCATTAGCTGATCTCTCCCCGTCCTAGCCCAGATCATAGACATCTCTAATTTTATCCTCCATATCCTTTTCATTCATCTAGTATATTCTCATTTATATATTTTGTCTCCTTAATTAGAATGCAGACTCTTTAAGGTAAGATTCTTTTTGCATTTTTGTTTGAATCTTCAGTCTAGGTACATAGTAAATACTTAATAAATGATTGGTCTTTCATTTCTTGATTCATTCTTGAATATCCTCTTTGTTCTCTTCAGTAAGGCATCCCAAAGTGATATTCCTAAGCATAATCTGACCATGTTACTCTACTACTCAAAACACTTCACTCTTTCCTTATTACCTTTGTGTAAAACACAAATACCTCTGTTTTATATTCAGTCTTTAATAATCTGGAATATTTCCATATATGCATAAACATGTATATATTCACACATATGTACATATTTGTTTATTATTTCTTTTCATGTACTCTATGGTGTATGAACTATTTGCTATTCCTCAGTGATGATTTTCCATCTCTCATATCCAAACCTTTGTAAAAAGTCTGTCCCTTATAACAGGAATTTACTCTGTCAATACTTTTGATTCTCAGACTTCTTATTTTATTAAAAGCTCAGGTATAGTACAATATGCCACATGCGGTCTTTTCTGTTTACTTCAATGACTAAACCATAGCTCATGTAAAAATAATCAATGGTTACAACAGAATGAATGTTTGATATTGTCTTCAGGAAAAAATGGCAATCAGAAAAACTTCTATGCTTAAGACTGCTTTGACCAATACTGTCCAGATGAGGAAAAAGTTATAAGAGAACTGAATGAGTACCCTCTTCCCCGAAGAGAACTCATCTGAAGTCTTGTGTCTGTTCTGAGTATCTAATTTTTAAAGAGAATGTCCAGAGGAAAGTAATCAGCATGGAGAAGGGCCTCAAAAGCACAGATCAGAAGACTAAGTAGAAGGAATTGTGGATATATAATCTGACAGAGAAAGAAGTGAATACCTATCTTTAAGTACTTGGAGAACTTTTGTTCAGAAAAGGGATTAGACTTTGGCCAGAGGAGAGAATTAGGAGTAGCTGGGAAAGAATGGAGAGAAAGATTTCACTTAAAGAAAAAATATCCTGACAAATAGAGAGACAAAGAGCTCTATCCAGAAGTAGAGTGATGTGAATAAAAAACAAACAAACAAAAAAGCCTCATTTGAGATTTTTGAGTGAAAGTTGGATGACTACTTGTTAGATCTATTTTGGAGGGGAATGGTCAGTCCACTGTGTTTGGAATAGATGGCCTCTGAGATCCTTTCTAGCTTTAAGGTGTTATAATTCTGAAACACTATTTTCTTAGCAGAGTGAAGAAATGAACAGATCTATACATATAAGGTTTTCTGGTAGAATTTTAAGCCTGAGTAGAAGGGTTAAGGGGGAAGTTCAGTTAGGATTCTGTATTAATATTATAGTCACAGGACATTAAATCCTATATTAAGGTGATGGAAGTAGGAAGAAAAAAACAGGTGACTGTTATTATAATCATTGCAGAAAGGAATGAACAATGCTGATATGATTTGTAATATGAAGTTAAGGAAAGACACTAAAATAACTGCTGAGTTTCAAACAATGAAAAGAACCATGGACAGAAATAGAGAAATCAGGAGATATAGGTTTAGGGCAAAAGATAATAAGTTATTTGTATCATTATTCATTCCATGCCATTATCATCAGATTCTAATCTATCTAGTTGGTGGATTTTTTTTTCTGTTTCCATTAAATTTGCTCAATTTGCCTTTGATTGTTTCCTAACCAAAAAAGGATTTCTGCTAGTGAGTGCTTGAAGCTACTTCTTGTGATTGCAAATACATAGTTTGGGTTTGAGTTTGGTTTTTTTTTGTTGTTGTTTTTGTTTTGATTTTGCTTTTTGATAAGTTCTTGACAATTCTGGGTTTTCTTTCGCAAATGAATTTGATGAATCTATCACACTAAAGTACTTTGAAATCCTATTTTGAAGGAGAAAATACTTCTGTTAAAAAAGTTCCAACTTAGGAAAATGGGAGATCTTCCCAGGTCTAAAATATTTTATTCTATATACTGTAGTATATCTCATCTAGTTACTGTAGCCAGGAAAGGAGGTAGGTAGGGAATGATGCCATTCTGCTAAATAACTGCAAACTCAGGAACTCTATTTAGTCTTCAGCTTCTGAAGCAATACTCTCCACAATCCATCAGTCTGCCCATATTTGTTCCCTTACTATGTCCTTCCTAATTAAAATGACTTAATTGATTAAAATGGGGAAACTTGGTGGGTGTGTAAAATCAAATCTTTATCTTACTATCAGTTCAGACAAAAATTTTCTTGTATTATGTTATTAACCTGTTGGTTTTATTGCTTTCATTTTTTGACTTTTTTCAATGTCTATTCAGTTGGAAACAGTGCTTTTTCTCCTACATCCATGTTCATTATTATCTTTGAGGCTGCCTCATTCCCTTCTGCTTCCAATTTAAGCTGCTTATCCATACTTTCAAGGCTCGCCTTTGCTCTGATTTTACTTTTTCATCTTCTTTCTTTATCTGCTTTTTTGGATTCAGACAAGCTTCTATTCCCTGACTGAGTGATTTTCTACCTAACTCCATTGCATATTAAAAATTTTGAACACACACAAAATGATAAAGGATCCCCTTTGCTAAGGTATAATCTCTTTATTAAATTTATAATTTAGAGGTTCTCTTACTCATTAGCTTTTCAATTCCTTTTTATGGTAGCTTCAGACAAAATTAATACTGAAAAAAGTTCTGCTGGCCTTGTTTGATTCCCCTTTGAAATGAAATCTAGCAAAATCATTTCATCATTCCCAAAAGTGACTAGAGTAGACTCTATGTGCTGTTCAAAATTATGAGATGTTCAGTAATACCTTATTCATATTTATGTAATATTGTATTTGGGGATTAACAGGAATTGCTGTCCCAAAGAAAATATAAATTTATCACAATTTTGCCCTACCTCTGAGAAGGAATATTCATAATTTCACCATATTTGAATAATTTTAATTATAGACTGAAAAAGAAAAACAAGGTCTAAGTCAAAAAGCTCCATTGAATGAATCAAAATTAACCATTTTAAATTGTTGATTTTTTTCTTTTGTAATTTCTTGATATCCCTTGAAAAGTGAGTGGCAATATGGTATAGTGGCAAGAGCCTTGGTGTCAGTAGGATCTGAATTCAAATCCTAGTCATGTAGCCTTGACAAGTCATTTAATCTCTCTATGCCTCAGTTTCCTCAACTATAATATTAGGATCTACTAATGGACAATGGGCATTATATGAGATAATAAATTTGTAGCACTCTGCAAATTCTGTATCATTAAATAGATGTTAGCTCTATCACTATAATTGATGATACCTAGAAATATCTATAAAGCAATGCTGGCAATAATTATTCTAATTATATTATAGAAACTTAGAATTGAAAGGAACCCTTAGAAGTCATTTAGACCATCACCCTTATTTGACATTTGAAGAAACTGAGTCCAAAAGAGGTAAAGTAATTTCCACACAGTTATTTGGCAACTGAAAATAATTATTTCTTATAATACCATGTACTTTTGTGTAAGGGACTGTTGTATGTGGGAGTACTGTAAACTTTCATCACCTGGTGTCCCTAAGCACTGGAGCACTATTTACTAGTTGATTGGAGAGTGCCATGGGAGTGGAAGTGGACCAGAGACTGGGGAGAATATTTAAGCATTTGTATTTGGTTTATTAAATGGAGATCTTGAAGAACTTTCCATCCTTGTCTCTTGCCCCTTCAATGTTCACCTGGGTAAAGATAAGCTAGTTGGCAGGAGTCTAACACTTCCTGAGCAGCTAGTCTAAAAGGAACAGAACACCTTTGGAGAATCATTCAATTAGAATTCTCTTCCCCATTCAGCATTGTAAAATAGCCAATTTTTGCCTTTGGTGCTAAGTGAAACACCTAAGCTAGTTCTGATTCTGATAGCAGTTTTACCATCCCTCACAAGTTCCTATCCTGTCTGCTATTTGTAAGTTCTCTGTTCCTTGCCAAAATGTTCCCCATTATTATATTAACTTATAAAGGAATGCAATACAATGCAATGAAAAAATATTTATTAAATACTTACTACATGCCAAACACTGGGATAAGATCAGGACTATAAATCAACTACCCAAACAGTCCTTGCTCTCAAGAAGTTCACATTCTAATCTGAGAAGACAACATTCATTCCAAGAATACTGGCTTTTTAATTGGGACATGTAAAGACTAAAAGGTCAATATGAACCAAAGGAATGAATGCTGAATAGTGAAATGAAACAAGAAGTTAGAGGCATTCCTTTAAAGCAAGGGGAACATGTTTCCTATGCTTCTCAAATTATTTGTTTATTTATTATTTAATCATATCACACTATTATTTTACATACTGACCTGGACCAAATGATGAAGTACTGGACAGTCTGAGTTCTGGTACTGGCTGTTTCATTTTAATAACTGTGTGACTTGAGCAAATCATTATCTCTATTACAGAGGGATACTGGGAGGATTAAATGAAATACCCTTGAGAAAATACAATAATAACTGACATATATAGAAGATTTAAGGTTTGCAAAGTACTTTACAAAAACTATTTTATCTGCACAAAAATCCTGGAAGGATGCTATTCTTATCCCCATCTTACGAATTAGGAAACTGAGGAAGACAGATATTAGTTATTTTCCTGTGTTCATATAACTAGTAAGTTTCTGATACTGAATTCAAATTCAGGGCTTCCTTACTCCACTAGCTAACTACCTCAAAAATATGCTTTGGGCATCAAAATACTGGATTTTACCAATTCTGCCATTGAATAGGTCTGTGACCTTGGCTAAATCTCTGGGTCCCAATTTCTTTCTCTCTGAAGTTAGGGAACTATTTATATATTCTCTAAATTTCCTTCCAGTTCTAATAGTATTAAAGTTCATGTAAGTTTAATTTCTATGTAACTTTCCTTACCTCTAAGCAGACTAGAGACTTTAGAAATTCAGTCTTCCTCTTTATCATTTTCTATTGATTCTTTAAGCTAGATATCGAGTTTCTGTTCCTTTCTCTGTTAGCTTACCTGCATAGAGGAACAATAGAAAAGAGGAAGGGACACTGTCTCCCAAAGTTGGAGATTTTTCATAAGTATTTAATCAAAACTATTTTCAGGATCTTAATGCCAAGCTCAGAGCTAGCAGGCAACCCGAACCAGATTAAAATTTAATTGGAAAATATTTAACAAAATAAATAAACACAGTAGAATAGGGATAATGTTAACATAGGAATAATATGGTTTTCTATGTCAATATGGTGTAGTGGCCCCCATTGTCATTTGAGTTTGATGCTAAAAGAACTAAAGAACTGAAAAGTCATGGGCAGGTCTTATTATTCTTATTTAATTTTCAAAAATCTGAATCTTGAAATACCTAAAAATTCAAACTAATGAATAGTATAATAATATTTTTCTGTCAATCTTGTATGATATATGAAATGACTAAAGGACTCTGAAACATGAGACTTATGTTTAGATCTTATCTTTTGCCACTGGGCAGCTGTAGTGTAGCTCTAAACAATTCCTCTATTACCTTTTATATGAACAATAATAATGGATGGCTAGACCAAATAATCTCCTTGGAACCTTCAATCTAGAGATCTATGATCATATGTGAATACCATACACATGTATTTTATGATGTTATATGAATACCATACATATGTATTTTATAGCACTAAGTTTGAAAGTACTTTTTTATTATCTCATTTGATATTCACCTTATGAGGCAGGTGATATTATTCCCCAATTTAAAGATGAGGAATAAAAGAAAGAGAATAAGCAAATTGCCCAAGATCACATAGTAAGTGGTTGAGGCAGGATATGAACTCAAGTCTTCCTGGCCAAAAGTTCAAAACCCTATCCACTTAAGTATCTACCTATTCCTCCCTACCCCATTTGATTCTCTAACAACTCTGTTATAGAACCCTCAATTAGGAAACTGACTCAGAAAACAGAAAGTCAATTCAAATTTGAAATGACTTTGAATTCAGTTTTCTGAGCTTTAGTTTTCTTAGCAAAAAGGGGTGAGCATATTGTTGTTTTAAGGTAATTAATGTGAAAATATTCCATAAAATAAAAAGTTACTTGCATTTGTAAGATAATAACAATGGATCATAGATTAGGAGATGGAAGAGTACTCAAAGTCTATTTTGTCTATCCCTTTCATATGAGAAAACTGAAATTCATGGAGGTTGTGACTGGCTCTAAATTACACAGAAAGTAATTATCATTGGTGACTTTTGAACCCAGATCCTGTGACTCTAAGGCCAGTATTCTTTCCATAATACTTTGCATACCTAAAAACACATAACTAAGCAGTTAGTAATTACAATTATATGTTCCTATGGATAATTATAAATGATTACACTACTATCTTACTACAAGGCTGTCCTTCAACTCTGTGTCAAGTGAGATTAAAACTGAATTCATTGGGGCAGCTAGGTGGCATAGTGGATAAAGCACTGGCTTTGGAGTCAGGAGTACCTGGGTTCAAATCCAGTCTCAGACACTTAATAATTACCTAACTGTGTGGCCTTGGGCAAGCCACTTAACCCCATTTGCCTTGCAAAAAAAACCTGAATTCATTTAATTGAATTATAACTATGGAGGTTTTCCTTATTAGGGAAACTTCATTGACATCATCATCATCATCATCATTATTATTATTATTATTATTATTATTATTATTATAATTCTTTGTTGAAAAGATGATCACATGCTAAACCAAAACTGAATTATCTAGGAAATCCTGAGGTTAATTTTTTTATACCACAGAGCTGAAGATTAAACTATAATGGTTTTTATAGGTAATTTGTAATTGTTTGGGTTTTTAATGTGTATAAACCATCACAAAATTGTGGAATCCATTATTAAATAATCAAACTGAAAAGGCTGTCAGGTAGTCTGGTCTTATTATTGTTGTTCAAATAAGTCTCACCAAAAAAAAAAAAAAGAATCCAAATCAGTGTTAAAGCTGAGCAGAGTTATATTAGATTTAATTATCACAAGAAATTACCTTAATGCACTTCATATCTGGTGCTGGGTAAACAACATTATCCCAGAGGATGCAACATGGCAACTATTTCCCTTGTCTTTCCACTTCCTTCTATGTGATCTGAGAGTGGTTGCGCTTTTTAGTACTCCAGGTTTCTGAGTTTGTTATTGACAGTAGGTTCCTCATTTTTCATAATAAATATGCTATATAAAAAGGAAACACATTATATAAGACACAAACCTCAACATTACTGAATTCCTGACTTCAGTTCTTTAACTAGCCTTCTGTGTATTTCACATTACCCTGAATAAAGGAAGAAGAAATAATGGAAACCATTTATAGGAAGAAGTATGTCTTCATGATTAGTATTCTGGACATGGGTCTAAATAATAATGAATTCTCATGCCAGAGATTTCTATATGAACTTGATTAGTCCTTTCTCTTTCCTACTCACTGCTACAAACCTAGAATTCTCATTTATAGGGGTCTTAATAAAAAGGAACAGATAAATCATTGGTTAAATAAAAGTTGGATTAAAAGATTTTAAGTCAGCATTTTCTATTTAACTTTTACAAAGTTTTGTGTAGTCCTAAAATTACCTTGATCTATTGTGAGAACAGGAAACAATTCACATAGCAATTCCTTTAATGATACCAATAGTCACATAAATACTACTTTAAAGGACTATAAGAATATATTTACATTTGGAAAAAATCCTCCACTAGAATGTTGAAACTGATTAATTTTACAGATCATCATTTTCATTAACTATGATAATAACATTTTTATAGCCCTTAATAATTTTTTATAAAACCTTTCACAGACATAATTTCATTTTATCCTCAGAGTACCTTCTTAAATTAGATAAAATAGATGGCATCCCCCTCTTTGCCAATGAGGAAAATGAGACTAAGAGAAATTGAGATCTGTCCAAAGTCACATAAAATAGAGTTGGGTCTAAAACCATTTTATTTTGATTCTTATCACAGTGCTTTTTCTTGGACATTTACTAAAGGAATATATTTGGCTATATTCCCCAACCCACTCTGACTTACCCCTCCCATTTATATTCCATTTGTGTTCCATTCACTGTCACTTTTTAACATATACCATGTTTCTGGAACAGAAAATAAATTGAGATATTAATTAATAGATTAAATTGCACATTTATTTAAAATTATTGAGTTATATATTTAGATTATTCACAGATAACCCTCAAGAAAACTGCTTCAGTTGGAAAGAAATGGAGTATACCACAGAACTTATATGGCTTGTTGAAATTATTTCAAAGAATTGTTAATCATGACCCTTCAGTCTTTTGAACAATAATGTACATCACATAGAGAATAAGCACTCTTAGACTAGTAAGAATTAAATAGAATTTGTTGATGTCACTTTGTTATTATTTAATTGGATTTATTAAAGGCCCTAAATAAGCAATTTAAACTTCCATATAAAGAATAATAACAATTTGGATTAAAAACCAAATTCAAAGTAAGTTTTTAACTCATTTGCAACTTTTCGGTACATCATTAATTTGTTTAAAAAAACAGAATTCAATGTGAGTATGAAGAAGTAAAATGAAAATTACACTAGTTATGGAGTCAGAGGATTTGGATTAAAATTCCACTTACTATCCATCTGACATTGGGAAAAGGATCTTCCTGTCCCTAAGTTTCTTAATGGGAAGGTTGGACAAGTTTCTGAAGTTCCTTTCAACTTTAAATTTATGGATCAAGGTTAATGAAGATTGTTCAGAGACCAAAAAAATCTAACCACATAATTCACCTCTTACTGAAACTTAGCAGTGCCCTTATGGAGTAAGTAACCTTTTTCTTATGTGATGATAGAAAATAGAGGGGAAGGGGTTTGACGGATTTTTGAAATTGAGTTTCTTTGTTTTCTTTTCCTACAATTTTAGAGTCTTTCTTCATGAAGTTAGATGCGACATTACATCATTAGGGCCTCAGTCTTAAAGAAGGAGAAACCCAGCTTAATGAGAACCAGTAAATCCTCTGGAATTACAAATCTCTCTGCATTGAAGGGAGGAGACTGTGAACCTGTCCGCGGTCCTGAACTCTGTTACTGCTGGTACCCCGTGAGCTTTCAAAGTACTGAAACGGGCTCTGTGGGTATCTAATGTATTAAGGGTGTCGATATTTCCTCCCAGGATGCAGAGTGTAAGGGTTTGTGCCTCTGAATGTTTATTTGTGTGGGCATCCAGGGCATTTAGGGCTTTCCCAGACATTTCATATAAAAATACTGTCTTCCATCCCACGGCAAGAACTCAGACCACAGTTAAACTAGAGACAGCCACTGGGTACAGCAGGTTCTCCCAAATGTCGAGAGAAGAATCCTAAGAGACCACATCCAAGGCAGTTGCCCCCCCATCTTATCTTTCAGAAAGCACTCCCTCCCCCGAGCCTTTAGCCTCCACCCCAAATAAAAGAAAAGAAAAAAAAAACTTCCGGGGAAAGGGTCGCTCTTACCTTACTTGGTGAAGCTGCCTTGGTTCATACCCTGAATCAAGCAATCAATAGAAAATATTAAATCTTGTGCCAGGTTGGGGAGGGGTTTAAGAAGGGGGACTCTCAAAAAGCTGAGAGAACCATTTCCCTGCCCCCTGTCTCCGCTGATCTCTAAGCAGTGCTCTGGGGCATAGTCTGGCAGAAGTGGGCAGAGCATCGGCTGCTTTCCAACTGCTTCCCCGAGATTTTGCAAAGACAGAAGGACTTAACCAGAACTTCTTTTTCTCTCCCCCCCTCCCCCCCCCCCTTGCTTTTGGTGAATGAAATGTGGGAATCAGTGACGTCGAATCACTTTTCTTTCCCCACAACTGAGGTGTATGTTGAGAGGGGGGGGAGGTAGGAGGTGGAGCAGGCAAAATGTAGAAAAAGAAAAATGTTTCCCAGTTGAGATTTCTTCTTCGATTCCTGCAACACAACCCGAGTCAGCTATCTTCCCTTCCTCCCTCTCTCCCTCTGGTCAAGCTGCTGTGGAACCGCCCGCGCCAGAGAGAAGCAATGCTTCTGCTCCTGCTTCCTGAGCCCAGAAGAAAGCAGTGTGTGGGTGTACTGGGGAGAAAGGATGGAGCAGTGGGGGATGTCTGTACCTGCAGCAGTAAGAAACACTGACTGCCCTCTCTCCTTCCCTCAGTACTGGAAGGACACTGGACTTAGTAACTTCAAACAATAAAAATCATTACATTTTAGAGATAGGAAAGAATTTCATAGTACTCCCTTCACTTTACCAATCAGAAAATAAAAATATAGCCCAGAGAAATGAAATGACTTGCTTAAAGTCATACAGTAACATTGCAAAATTAGACCCCAAGCACCAAGTTTGCTTCCTCTAGATTTCATTTCCTGAGATATGTTGCCACAAAAAAAAACTTGGAGCAATGATGCAGTTTAAATTTTAATTTGCATTCAGAGATTATGAACATTGTTCAAAGTCATTTAATCTTCCAGTGGCCTAGGCAACTGTTTAAGACCAAAATGCCAGCCTATATTAGTAGGAGTTCCTCATTGTGAGTTCCATCAAATTTTGAAACCATGTTGAGTTTTATTTTGATGATAATTTATATTTCTTCTTTTGAGAATTATCTTTTCAGATCTTGGTTTGCTATTCAAACCTCTGACCACTTGTCTATGGAGAAATGAGTCTAAATCTTATGTGTATTTCAATTATCCATTGTTTTTTAATTTTAAATTTTTTACCAGAAATGTCTGAAAAAAAGGTTTTTCAAAAATATATTTTCATTCTTATCCTGGCTGAGCTATTTTGTTTGTGAAAAATCTTTTAATTTTATGAAATTGAATTTTTTCTTTTGTCTTTTATAATTTCTCTGTGCCATATCTTGTGAATTTTCCCTTATTCCCAGTTGTAAAACATGTAATCTTCCATTCTCTACTTTTTAATGATGTAACTTTTTTGAATATATCATTCATTCATTTGGTCTTCATTATCATATGTGGTATAACAGGCTTATCTAAGCATATTTTCTGCCAATTTACTTGTAAATTTTTCTCCATCAACTATAATTGAATTAAAACTCATTCCCACCAGCATTTTCTAGTCTATTCAGCTTTTCTTTCTTAACCAATAACCATTTTGGTACTTGTTTAAAACATAATTTTATTTCTTTATTTCATTCCTTATTTTCTTGTATTGGTATGAGTGAGTGGAGAAAAAATCAAGGAAATTCTCTTTATAGGTTCAGTTTGATGAAGTGGCAAGGTTTGAGGGAGAAGAGTGTATATATATCTTTCTAAAGAGATTATGAACATGTCATTGAGATTTGATTGTCATAGTGACTGAGGATATCTTCTATTGAATTGTTTGGAGTCTCTTCAAAGTTGAATTTGAGTTATTGGTTGAAGGTGCTTTCAAGTTCAATTTATGGACTTGAACTCTAGGAAGAATGGAATACTGTTGGAGAAACTACCCTTATAGAAATGAGACTTCATTGTGAACTAAGGTTTTCTTTTACCTTTTTTCCTTCTTTCACTTTGGAAAGAATATGAGAATGGAGTTAAGAAGGAAGGGGAGGGAAGGTAAAGAAAGAAGAATGAAGTATTTATTAAGCATCTATTATGTGCTGGGTACTCTAATATTTTAAAAATATCAAGTCATTTGATTCTGATTCTATAAATTGGTCCTATTATTATTCTCATTTTACAGTTAAGGAATCAGAAATATTTAAATGACTTACAAGGGTTATCTGTTAGCATCTGAGACTAGATTTGAACTCAGGGTTTTCTAATTCTAGGTCCTGTGATCCATCCATCACAGCATTCCAGTGGGTTGAAGGAGTTACTTTATTTGCTTACTCATGTAAACAAAGGGGAGAGTTTCTGAACCCCAGCTTCCTGGGATCTTTTGGTTATTTTTCTTCTTTTGTAAGAATTTTCTAAGAACATAAATCTAAAGGCCTAAATTTTTTTTTCACATCAAGATATAACATCAGACAAAAACATGTTAAAATTTAAGGTCAAATATCAGAGGCAGATTTCCTCGTTTGAATCATGAAAGAAGGGTTTCCAAGATATTATCATTCTTGATTCTTGTATTATTGTGAAATTGTCATTAGATTGTGGAACTCCTTCTTTTTTGTGTTCTCAGTGTTTACCACAGTGCCTGGCACACAGTGATGATTGATGATGTTTGCCTTCATTCTTGGAGAGGACCATGACATCAGGGAGGTGATACCCTGCCATGTTCATGAATTGAATTTGAGTGAGGGGGATGCTATGCTTTCTCCTCCGGAGCCATCTGAGTCCAGTAGCCATATATGAATAAGTATGACTGGAGATAACTTTGGATTTGAGGCAATCAGAGGTTAAATGACTTGCTCAAGGTCTCACAACTAGTAAAACTGGGGACTGGATTTGAATTCAGGTCCTTTTGACTTCAGGGCTGTCATGCTACCCACTGTGCTATCTAATTACCTCCAACAGATCCTTAATAAATGTTTGCTAACTAACTGATATATTATGTGGACAGCTTCTAGTCAGAGAAGGAAGATTTCTTAGAAAGTAGAAAACACAGAGATTGCTGTGCAATTTATACCAAATTTGAGAGTTTAGGAGTTTGAACTTCTAACAAAAGAATAAGGCACCATGCCTCTTAGGGGGAAAAATGATTGTTCATGTGGCTACAAGTGTTGTGAGAAGAAATACCTTAAGTCAATTAGATATTTTGTTCCAGTGGGAAAAGGTTCAGATAGAGCAACCCCATAGTTTTTTTCTTATCTTCCATGGGATCCAAGCTATAGAATGACACTACAAGTCTGCAAGCAGGAAAGAGTAATCAGTCCCTTTGAGAAAGATTCAATGGAATGATTCAATGGTTATCTCCAACTAGCAATCTCATGTTCAATTCCCTTAGAGCAGTCTAAATCACAAATGGTACTTAATGACTTTGTTGCACTGGAAACTACCTGAACTGGAGAATTATTCCAATTGTTAATGAATCATTGTGAGCTCTTGATGTGTTTCTATCATTATTTGGAGACTAGAGTTTTTTACATGTTGTGAATTTTCTGTGAGCTAAAATGAATGAGGCTCTATATCCAATAAATGCATTTGCTGAGATAATATGATTAATACTATGAAAGAACAGTTCTTTTCTACAACCATAAAAAAACTCATAAATAATTATGAGGCAGATATATAGCAAATAAAGCAGAATGAGCAAGATAAGAAGACAAAAAAGTTGCATGATGAAAAAATCTTATGAAATAATATTGAATAGTGGTCAAACCTCAAACTCTCCATCACCTCCCTTACCTCTCCATACCAAGTTCAACCATCAATAGAAAACTTACAAACTTGTACCTTGATTCCAGCTATAGAAGTCCCTGACATTTCCTCAATCTGAACCATCTCTTTTTTCCTATACATTCTGTATAAATGGGAAAAGCATAAAAGGCAGAAGATACCAATTTGCTCATCCACATGAGAGAAAGAAAAGAACCTGGAGGAGGGGTAAAAGACACAGCAATGCTTATCTGGCTAGATGGAAAGTAACTTCCATGCAGGGAGGTAATGGACTAGAGCAAGGATCAAAAAACTTCAACAAGGTTCCTGAGATCTAAGAATAGGGATTTTTTTCTACTTTTTATTGTATTAAAACATGTAAGAACAAATTTTAGTTCCCAAGTCATACAAAAACTGATATAGGGTCATATTTGACCCAGGTCATAATTTGCCAACACCTAGATACAAGGTACAGTTTCAGAAAGTTTGTTGATTGTGTTGATTATTTTGACTTGACTATACTTAGTGCAAATGCACTAAGGAATGCTTTGGGGTAGAGGGTGGGATAAGGAGTTGATAGATAGTAAGAATGATTTGAAAAATAAGGAAGAAAAAAATGAAAAAAGCATCAATGAAATATTTTTTAAAAACTTCTGACCAAGATGGTTGTCTAATTGCAGGCAATCTGCCCAGTTATGTAGGGTAGAAAAAAAATCTGAAATTCATATCAAGCCAATTATTATATCAAGAAATACTGAGAAAATGTGATAGTAACTTGTACCTTGAAACTATACCAAAAAATCATTCAACAACCCAAAGGCAAGAAGAAAGGAGATCATCCACAAAGTCAGTACCAACAGAGACAAACAAACCTATAGCCTCCCAGGGTGACTATGGACAAATCAGAAACATATTTAGCCTACAGACACTACTGTCTAAAGGGGTAAAGAGTACAGGGTACCTTTGAGAAATTCCAAGATGATAGTAAAGACATATTCTTTACATGGGATTCTTTGGGGATCCTTAGAGAAACAATAACAAATGTGAGTGTGACAGTTAACAGTAAAGTATTGGTTTGAACTGGAACACCAATCAGATCTCTGCGGTTCCTAGCATTTTGCCTTAAGCTACTGTATAGTCCTGGAATATCCAGCATTCTGGATCTCAGAGATTTCTAACACTAAAAGAAAGGAATATAGGTAAATACATGTGAAATAAAACAGGCAATGATCACACCCAAAGGTATGACAAAGGAGGAAGTTTAACCCTTACCAGTAACAAATTCTGGAACTGAAGATGGAGTGTTGAATAAACCAAAGAAGATACTAAACAGTATTTAAAAAGTATTTCAAATCTAGGAATGTCTCAAAAGAAGGAAAAAAGTAACTTAATAATAATGGTAAATAGAGACTCAAAGGGGAAAAATAGATTTTCCACAAGGATTACATGAATATCTTTAAGAAATGAAATAAGAGATGAAAAATTAATTAAAAGTCTGGAGGAAAAATTTGGAAAGTGGAAAAAATAGCTTAGAAAATAAAGTGACAAAACCTTACCCAAGATAAAAGATCCCTCTGAAAATTAGAATACATGAGGCAAACAAATGACTCTCTAAGACAGTAAAATATATGAGAACAAAATTAAAAGATGAAAAAAGAAGAAAATGTAAGATAACTGATAACAAAAATAATCTCCCTAGGAAATATTGAGTCATTGGACTCCCTTAAAAGTTATGTTTTTAAGTCTGAACTCTATATCTCCAAAAATCATAAATAAAAATAATTCAGATTTTTAGAACCAAAGGGAAAAGATATAAGGAATTCATTGATCACCTCCTGAAGGGAACCCAAAAGGAAAAATGCCAGAGACAGCATAACCAAAATCTAGAGATCCCATAAGAGAGAAAAAACACTGCAAAGATATAGAAAGAAGCAGTTCAAGTACCAATGAACTATACTCAAAATCACACAAAACCTGGAAATTTCTCACATTAATGAGAGGAGAACTACTAGGAGA
This sequence comes from Macrotis lagotis, assembly GCF_037893015.1. Classification (NCBI taxonomy): domain Eukaryota; kingdom Metazoa; phylum Chordata; class Mammalia; order Peramelemorphia; family Peramelidae; genus Macrotis; species Macrotis lagotis. The sequence goes on from NC_133661.1 coordinate 123,240,313, forward strand.
ACAAATAGAGGAAATATGCTACAACCAATAATTGGAAAATTAATCAAAATATTACAGAGAAAAAAATTGATTTTAAACATTTCTGTTTAAAAAGATCAGAACTCAGTAAGAATTTTAAACAGTAGACTCAAGAGTCAAGAGAAACTTAGGAAGGTAAATTTATTTTTTTCTTGACATAATACTTTTTTGCATTTAATAGAATTTTATTTTTTCCAATTACATGTAAAAATATTTTCAACATCCATTTTTGTAAAATTTGGGGTTCCAAAATTTTCTTCCTCCTTCCTTCTCTTCCCTTCCCTATCCCCAAGACAGCAAACAATCCCATATAAAAAAAATAGCATGCTTCAAACTGCTATTAGCCTCCACATTGTTTTCTCTGGATGTGGACAGCAATTCCAAATCTTTTGCAATTGTCTTGGATCATTGTATTGTTGAGAAGAGCTAAGTCTATCATTGTTGATCATCACATGGTGTTGCTATTACTGTATACAATATTCTCTTGGTTCTACTCCACTCAATATCAGTTAAAAGTTAAGTCTTTCCAGGTTTTTTCTGAAATTTGCCTGTTCATCATTTCTTATAGAATAAATATATTACATTACATTCATATATCACAACTTGTTTAGCCATTCCCCAATTGATGGACAGCCCCTCAATTTCCAATTCTTTGCTAACATAAAAAGAGGTGTTTTAAATATTTTTGTATTTGTGGGTCCTTTTCCCCTTTTTTAGGGTTTTTTTTAGGTTTTTGCAAGGCAAATAGGGTTAAGTGGCTTGCCCAAGGCCACACAGCTAGGTAATTATTAAGTGTCTGAGACCAGATTTGAACCCAGCTACTACTGACTCCAGGGCCAGTGCTTTATCCACTGCGCCACCTAGCCGCCCCTTTTCCCCCCTTTTCATGCTCTCTTTGGGATACCAACCTAGTTAGTGCCATTTCTGGATCAAAATTTTATAACACTTTGGGCATGGTTCCAAATTGATCTATAGTCCAAATTGATCAATAGAATGGTTGGATCAGTTCATAACTCTACCTTTCCATTTTTCCTACATCTTCTTCAACATTTATCATTTTATTTTTTATCATATTATGCAATCTGATAGATGTGAGATGCTACCACAGTGTTTTAATTTACATTTATCTAAAAAATAGTGATTTATAGTCTTTTTTTTCTCATTACTATAGATAACTTTCATTTCTACACCTGAAAACTCCCTGTATATATCCTTTGACCATTTATCAATTGGAGGATGATTTGCATTCGTATAAATTTGACTGAGTTCTCTATATATTTTAGAAATGAGGCCTTTATCAGAAACACTAGCTATAAAAATTGTTTCCCAGTTTTCTGCTTTCCTTCTAATTTTATTACATTGTTTTTTTGTGTAAAACCTTTTTAATTTAATGTTTTCAATGAAAACAATCCATTTTTCATTTTATAATGTTCTCTCTCTCTTGTTTTGGTCATAGTCTTCCATTTTCCATTGATCTAACAGGCAAACTATTTCTTACTCTCTTAATTTGGTTAGAGTATAATCCTTTATGTCTAAATCCTATACTCATTTTGACCTTATCTTGGTATAGGGTATAGATGTTGGTCTATGCCTCATTTCTTCCATCCTATATTCCAGTTTTCCCAGTTTTTGTCAAATAGTTCTTTTCCCAGAAGCTGGAATCTTTGGGTTTATCAAACAGTTGATTAGGTATTCACTGCTGTATCTTATGAACCCAACCTATTCCATTGATCCATCATTCTGTGTCTTTGCCAGTAGCAGATAATTTTGAATATAATATACTTTTGATAATATACTTTGAGATCTGGTACAGGTAAATCACTTTCCTTTGCAATTTTTAAAAATAAATTCCCTTGATATTCTTGATCTTTGGCTCTTCCAAATGAAGATTTGGATTATCGGAAGATTATTATTTCTTCTGGCTCTATAAAATAATTTTTGTAGTTGCATTGACATAGCATTGAAAAAGCAAATTAATTTAGATAGAATTGTTATTTTAACTATATTTTATTCTAACTTATTTTGATTATATTAGCTTAGTCTATGAACAATTGCTATTTTTCCAGTAGTTTAGATTTGACTTTATTTATCTGAGAAAACAAATTTATTTGACCCATAGAAATATGATGCTGTAGTGCTAACATTCTAATAAGGGAAAAGAACATTAATGCATCTAAAATTAGCAAGAGAAATAAATAGAAAAGCAGGAAAAAATTGATAATAAATTGGTTCTGCTTATGAGGGGTTTTAAGAAAGGAAAGAGAAAAAAGGAGAATAGTATGGAAAGGAGGAAGATGATGATAGAACTTGCTAATGCTCATAATATAGGAGTTTAAGAAGAGTATACAAACATGGAAGAAGGAGTGCAGTAAATACCCCCTTTAACTTCACTATTAACTGAAACAAACAAGGGAAAGTTGAGCAAACAGACACACAAAGTTTGATGGAGAAATAAATCACACTCAAAAAGGAGATATGGGAATAGGCTTAAGAATTAAAATAATACTACAGGAAAACTAGCATCAAACAAAACAAACTTCTTGATCCTGAAGGAGATAATTTTAAAAGGAGGAATAAAATCAAATAATTAATAATTAAAATAAGTTAGGAGCAGCTAGGTGGTGCAGTGGATAGATCACTGACCCTGGAGTCAGGAGAACTGAAGTTCAAATTCAACCTCAGAGACTTAATAATTGTTTAACTGTGTGACCTTTGGCAAGTCACTCTTAATCCATTGTCTTAAATAAATAAAAACAATTAAATTAAGTTAAAAATTGAATCACAATGCAGAATTAAATAAAAAGATAAAAATAGAAATGTGATGAAAAATTTTTCTAGTGAAATAAAGACTTGAAAAGACAAATTTGAAAGGCAAAATGAACATAATTCGATATGTGAGATTTCTACCAAAAGACAATGATAAAATGATACATTTATTCTATAGAAAACAAGATGTACAGGAATAACAAAGATCATTGATCTCTTGGAAAAATATGAAAAAAGCCTCACTATCATTTTTAAGGAAGTAATACAAGAAAATTTCTCAGATGAAATTTTATGCTTTAATAAAATCTTTAAAAATCATACCCATTGGTGACAGATTTTAGACATGATAATAAAAGTATGTTTCTAAAGTTAAAAGGTAAGCTTACTTGCAAAAGAGAAGCATGAGAAGCTTTCCTCATAAATACAGAGGTAAAACAAGATACTCTTCCAATTCTGCAATTTGACATAATTATAAAAATGATTACAATAACATTATGACAAGAAAAAGAAATTAAATGCATAAACATTAGCAAAAGAAAAAGATTATAATTATTTGCAGTTGACATGATGATTTACTTAGAAATCCTCAGAGAATCAGCAAAGAAGCTAATTGAGACACTTAATAACTTCAGTAAGGAAGAAGGATACAAAATAAATACACAATAAAAGCCATTTCTAAAGTCATAATGAAAAACTAAGAGGAAATAATAGAGAGGTAATTGTCTTTCAAAATAACTACAAAATGCATTAAGTATCTTGAAGACAATTTACAAAGACACATTGAAATTATATTGCTCATGACTGGATAATACCAATATAATAAAAAAATGACAATATTACCTAAATTAACTGACTGGTTTAGTGCTATACCAAACTACCTAGTGGTTACTCTTTAGAGCTAAACAAAATAACAATCGCATTCATTTGGAAGAACATAAGATCTACAATCTCAAGGGAAAACATTAAGAGAGGAGAATGGAGAAGATGGAACCACCATACTCCATATTATATCATAAAGGAGCAATCATCAAAAATATTTGACACTAGTTTAAAAATAGTAAAATAGATTGGTAGAACAGATTGTATAACTAAAAATCAAATTCAGCAACCCATTGTTCAGTAATCTAGAGAACATAAACTATTTGGGATTAGATTTTTTATTTCAGAACAACTTTTCAGAAAATTGGCAAATGTTGAGAGAGAACAAGACAGAGACAGAGATAAAAGAGACAGCGAGACCGTCAATGAGAGAATTAATTCTTAATTCATATACAATAATAAATTCAAAATGTATTTTTCACAACAACTATAGCAATGGAATAAATAAGGATTATCTAAACTGCTGCTATACAGAAAAAAAAACTAACAATAATGCCCTGAAATTTCACTCTCTCTGCTCTACTATTCCCACTCAGGTCAATTGCCATTCTTATTGATGAACACATCACATCTCACATTAAATCTGACCTGCCCATCATGCTGGCATGTACATATTTTCCAATACTGCTTTCCAGCTCCATAACTGTGATCAAATCAGCACTGCCATTGCTATAGAAAAAGTGTCAATCAACATCCCCATGGCTATACTACTGTGACTATTCCTGTGACTTCGCAAGCAGAAAACATCCTTCCTTGGTCACCACTTTCCTATATATTTATACATACATATATATATATATATGTATGTATGTATGTATATTCTACTATTAGAATTTAATCTTCTTTAGGGCAGAAACTTCCTTTGCTTTTGTATTTGTATTTCCTGCTCCCTCCCCAACACCTAACACAGGGTTTAGTCTGTAGACAATCAGGCCATCTATAAACATTTATTAACACTTTTTAAGTACCTATTAATATGCCGTACATTGTCCTAAGAAGTAAACAAAATATTTTTGCATGTATTCATTTGTTTAATTACTAGAAAGACAAAGTAACAAACGAAAACATAATTTCTATCACATGAAATTGAAATTTTTTACTAACAAAATCAACGCAGCTAGGATAAGAAGGAAAATGTTGATTTGGAAGGGGAAAACTTTTGTATCAAATATATCTCATTAGAATCTGTTATTTAGGGAACTAATACAAATATAGATCAAGTGATATTCTTCCATAGAAAAGTAAATTGTGAACAGCTAGCAATGAATAAAAGATTATTCCAAGTCACTAATGATAAGAAACATCCAAATTAACTTATTCCTGAGTTTCATTTCATACTCAGAAAATTGTTATAGATGTCAAAAGTAGTCAAATAGTCAGTATTGGAAGAGCTGTGGATAAATGTGAACATTAATTTATTATTCATGGAGATATGAATTTGTTCAGCCATTCTGAAAAGCAATTTGAATTTTTTCTAAAAAACATAACTACAAGGCAGCTGGGTGCTACAGTGGATAGAGCACCAGACCTGGAGTCAGGAGGACTGGAGTTCAATTCCAACCTCAGACACTCAATAATTGCCTAGCTGTATCACCTTAGGCAAGTCACTTAACCTCATCTCCTTAAATAAATAAATTTAAAAAAATAAAAACATAACTACAACAACCAAAGGCTTTAACCCAGAGATTAGACTGTGAGGCATACACACTCCAAAAAGTGAAGGACAAAGTTAATTCCTATATACATCAAAATTTTTCCAAAAAAGTGATCTTTTTGAGGTAGTAAAGAACTAGAAACAAAAGTAGGTGAATATCAATAAAGAAATGGCTATATGAATCATGGTATATGAATATAATTAATACTAATCCATAAGAGGCTTGAACTTGTTATGGATTTCTTCAGATTAAAAGGAGCAGAATAAGAAAAACTATATCTAGAACAAATACAAAAAAGTATAAACAAGAATGAAAAAGTGACAAAATACTACATAATTGTGATGAATGAGCTTATCTACTAAGAAATGAAAAAAAAAAGTGGACCTTTTCCCATTCATTTAAAGAATGAGTCCCTATAAGAATTTGTTCTTATTTGGTCAGGTATAGAATATTGCACATACTATTAAAAATGGTTGCTGTGATGAGTGGTTATTCTAAACTGTATTTTTACCCTTTTAAAAATTAAATTCTTTATTATAAGAAAAGACTCAATGGAAAGAAGGGAATAGAAAAAAAATATGTAGACACAGTGTGGTATAAAGCAAAAGGCAGCAATTTAAATGTGTATTTTCTACCTCAAATGACTACACAAATTCTGAGAGACTTCTTTTGCTCACCCTTATGAAGGTCTAGAAATTACCTATATTCATAGCTTTTTCCCGGGTCAAATTCTGGATGCTGGAAATAAAAAAACAAAGAAAAAGTTAACTTTGGGGATAACAATTAAAATTAGATTCAGTTTGGATAAGTCCAGAGCTTAAAGTGTGTTGGCCCACAAAATGTTCTCCACTTCCCTTGGTATTTATGACTTTTGATTAATTGATATGAATTTTATTATTTTTTATCTAATTCTATCAAGTATCCCCTGACCAATTTGATTGATGTAGCACTAAATCAATGCATTAATTAATGTAACATCATCATTTTAAAAATATTGATGTGCATCATGCCCAGATCATGGCCTAACACCTTGTTCTGGTCTACCACTCTGAAGACAGAGGTCTCCTCATTCTGCATTGTATTTGTATGCTGTCTCTGCACTATCTATGAATGACAGAGCTGCCAGATGGCATTTGCTTCAGGACTTCTACTCTGACCTGGTACTCAAACCCAAGTCACAATTCATTACAGTCCTGAAAGACTTGTTGTGGCACCTTCTATTCATATACCATCTGCATTATCTACAGACCTCTATCTCCTTAAGCTAACATGAACTGGAAAAAAGTGTGATTTTGCCTTGAATTTTCTGTTCAGGTTTAATCGGGTATTTTTCCTCTCATTGTTTCCTTGGAGTAGAAGGTAAGTAGCTTGGCTGGCCACTCAAAAAAAGTTTTCCAAAAACTTAGTGGAATAAATTATAGGCATATACAAAAATATAATATATTGTCAAATAAATTATTGTCTTATATAAGCCAACATGTATATCTACTTATCTCTATCATGTCCTAACTCCATCTTGATACTCTAGGAACTTTAGAGAATTTCCTTTCTAGTCATATCTGGTAATCTCTCTTGGTTGCACTGAATTTACCTACTAATAGAGGGAGAATCTGTATATTGTCTCATATATTATTACTTATATAATACGTATTACTTTCTTTGATTTTTGTTAGTTATTTGGATAAATGGATTTGTTTGCTTTTGATCTGAACAATCAGTATATTTGCTCTTTTCTATGTATATTCATTATGGAACTGACATTTTTGTGGTAAGAGAAGGAAGCCTTGAATATATCTTTGAAGGCTTCCATTCTTATGAAAGGATAGTGATCGATGCATTCTGGAAAGCAATTTAAAGCTATGCCCAAATAACTATCAGATCTGTATTCCAAAATAAATTTTAAAAGAACAAAAATGAAAATGACCTATATTCATAAATATTTTGGCAGTCCTTTATTTGGTGGCAAAGAATTGGAAATTAATGGAATGCTTATCAATTTGAGCTGAATAAGTGGAAGTATATGATTAATAATGAGCAAGATGCTCCTAGAAAAACCAGGAAAGACTTCTATAAACTAATACAAAGTGAAATGAGCAAAACCAGTAGAATACTACACAATAATAGCAATATTATCCAAAGATCAACTGGGAATGACTTAGTTATTCTCAGCAATATAATGAACCAAAATAATTCCTGAAGGTTTTATAATAAAAAATGCTATCCACTTCTAGAGAGAAAATTACTGTAGCATGAAAGCAGATAAAAGTATACTTTTTTCAGTGAAGGCCCTAGATTTATTTATTTTATATTACTACAATAATTTCATTATAAGAGTAAACATAACCCCCCCCCAAGAAGATGAGAAACCTCAAGAATAGTGGGGGGGATATACTTCAGTCTGTGTTCAGATTCCAATGGCTCTGTCTCTGGGATGAGTTACTTTCTTTATCATAAGTCTACCAGAGAAGTTGCTTCAATATTTTCCCCACAGTTGCTATTACTAGCTGTGTTTCCCTCCACTCTATTCCTCCCCACTCTCATTTATTTCTATTCTCTCTCTCCTTTCATCCTGGCCCTGTCCAAAAGTGTGTTGTATCTGAGTACCCTCTCCCTCAATCTTCCCTTTCCTCTATCACCTATTCCCCCCCTTCCCCCATTCCCCCTTATCCCATTCCTTTCTTCTCATTTTTTCTCTAGGGTAAGATAGATTTCTATATCTTATTAAGTGTGTATGCTATTTCCTCTCTGAGCCATTTCTGATGTATTTTTTTTTTTTGCAAGGCACTGGGGTTAAGTGGCTTGCCCAAGGCCACACAGCTAGGTAATTAAGTGTTTGAGGCCGAATTTGAACTCAGGAACTCCCAACTCCAGGACTGGTCCTCTATCCACTGTGCCATCTAGCTACCCCCAGAGCCATTTCTGAAAAGAATGAAGGCTTACTCATTCCCCCTTGTCTTCCCCAGTTCCACTCCATTGAAAAAGCTTTTTCTTGCCTCTTATGCGAAATTTCTTAGCTTCTTCTTCATCTCCTTTCCCTTCCTCCCAGTACTTTTCTTTATTACCCATTAACTCCAATTTTTATTATATTATACCATTATATTTTGCTCCTTCCTGTGCCCTGTCTATGTATGCTCCTTCTAACAGTTCTTACAAATGAGAAAGTTCATATGAGTTATCAATATCTTCTTCCCATGCAGGAATACAAACAGTTCAATATCATTATGTTCCTCAAAGTTAGTCCTTCTCATCCACTCCCTTTATGGTTGGCCACAGTCCTATACTTGGAGTTCAAACTTTCTGTTCAGCTCTAGTTTTTTCAATAAGAAAGTTTGAAAGTTCCCTATTTCATTGAAAGTTCATCTTTTCCCCTGAAAGAGGATATTTAGTTTTTCTGGGCAATTGATTCTCAGTTGTAAACCAAGATTTTTTGCCTTTCAGAATATCATATTCTGATCCCTACGAGCCCTTAATGTAGATTCTACCAGATCCTGTGTAATCCTGACTAAGGAGCTTCGGTAGTTGAATTGTTTGTTTCTGTCAGGTTTTAGAATTTTCTCTTTGATTTGAGAGTTTGGGAATTTGGCTAGAATACTCCTGGAGGCTTTTTTTTGGGATCTCTTTCAGGAGGTGACCAGTAAATTCCCTCAGTTTCTATTTTACCCTCTGCTTCTAGGATCTCAGGGCAATTTTGCTGTATTATTTCTTGAAAAATGAAGTCTAGGCTCTTTTCCTGGTTGCGACTTTCAGGTAGTCCAATAATTTTCAAATCATTTCTTCTGGATCTATTTTTAAGGGTGGTTATTTTCCAATGAGATAGTTCACATTTTCTTCTATTTTTTTGGAAGAGTTTTATTTCTTCCTGGTTTCTTGTAAAGTCATCAGCTACCTTTAGTTCCATTCTGCATCTGAAGGAGTTATTTTCTTCAGAGAGCTTTTTTTTATTTCCTTTTTCAGCTGGCCAATTCTGCTTTTTAAGGTGTTTTTCTCCTCATTTGCCTTTCGTTTTGCTTTTTCCATTAGGCCTAAACTGGTTTTTAAATGTATTATTTGTATTTCTTTCACCAAGCTGCTGATTTGCTTTCATGATTTATCTGCATCATTCTCATTTCTCCTCCCAATTTTTCTTCCACCTTCCTTAATTGCTTTTCAGAGTCTTTTTTTGAGCGCATCCATAGTCTGAAACCATTTTCTATTTCTTTTCCTAAAAAGATTTAGGATGATTCTTTTTCACTTTTTTTCCCCTTCTCACTTAAGAGTTCAATAAGGAGATTTTGGATTTGGAAATTTCGATTTTATAATCATCTGAGTATGTGTTTTCATCTTCCATGGGACTAAAGTAATTTTTCTATGGTCAGATTCTTCTTTTTTTGTTGTTTACTCATTTCTTCAACCCAAGACTAATTTACAGCACTTCCAGGGCTTTGGTTTTTTTTTTGGGGGGGGGGAAGACACCTCACTGGGACTTTTATTCCTTCAAGGTCTTATGCTCTCTTGCCTGTGCATTGATATGTAGATGACCCCAGAACTCCCCTCTGCCCAGGAGTTGTAAGAAGGAGCCCTGATTGGCTATCTTAGTATGGAAACCCAAACTGAAACCTGGATCTGAGTATGGGCAAGCAGCAGAGTCCTGCCCCAGGGAGAGCAGAGAAATTTCTGCAGTCTCCCTTGACCCCCTTACCATCTGTGGGCTGTGCTCTGGAGGCAGGCTTGTTTCTCCTGATTCTCACTGCAGGTTCTGTGGCAGGTGCTCCTCACTCCACACTCATTCTAGTGTAGCAGAATCCTTTCACCACCCCTTCAAGCTGTTCCTGAGCTGAGCTGTGATTGGGGCTTTTTCCAACTCCAGGTCCTGGAAAAACACACTTTTCCCACAGAACTTCTAAGTTATCTTGGACTAGAAAAATGTATCACTCAGAAGGGTTCTACCCTTCTAAATTTTGTTTAGAGTCATAATTTGATGGCTCTTGGAGTTTTGGGGGGAAAGAATTCCCAGGCAATATTGCTTTCACACCACCATCTTGGCTCTGCCCCCAAAGTATTTTTTTTTTAGTTTTTTTTCCCTTCAGCTATTTTTTTGTCCATTTTCTTTGACAACATGACTTAAATGGAAATATGCTTTTCTTGACTGCACATGGATATTCTATATCAAATTGCTTGTATTCTCAGTTATGGGGGAATAAAAAGGTGGGGGAGAATTGGAATTCACCAATTTAAAATAAATCAAATGTTAAAAACTTTTTTTTACATAATTGGAAAAAATAAAATATTAAATAAATATGTAAAAAGTAAACTGATCATTAATGTAGCTTGATGCTAAAACTTAATTCTTTCATCCTGGTAAAATTTATTAAAGAAAATGGTTATAATTCTAGTTCAGTACTTCTCTCAAAAGAGAGTACAGTTGGAGTCACTGGTTCCAAACTCTTGCTTCCCTGTCTTGACAGGAATCAAAGTCTTACTGGAACAAGGGTTAGATAAAGAAATGCTAGAAATATTTATTTTTAGCTCCCTAATAGTCTCATCTAGAGAGACCTGTAGGGGAATACATATCCAATATGGATAAAAAGTACACAACATACTCATACTGAACCCTTTACCTAAGGTATATTGAGTTATAATATACTCAATTTAAAATTAAAATAGCACCTAAACAAGAGGGATTGACACAAGGCTGAAGACTTTTTTCCCTAGACAGATACTGATATATCACTCACTATTTTAGATCAAATCCCTAATTTTAATCCAAATAAATGTATGATCATCCCAATTACTTTTCTACCTTAACCACAAGGACACAATTAAAGACTCAATTTATGATGACCATCACTTCACTTATAGGGGATTAACTGATCATGTTCTGAGATTTTAGGATGATTCTTTTTCATTTCCTTTCCCTTCTCACTTCAGAGTTCAATAAGACTCACAGATCTTGACCTTGAAAGTACTCAGTAAATGTTATATAAACTGCATTATAAGTCCAATTATCATAGTTTTATCTTAAGTTAGAATTAGAAAAGAATTACAGAATTTCAGAATTAGAAGAAATTTCTGCTAACTAGGCCCTATATCTGAAAAGCATTTCCTACTGTAACATACTTGACAAGTATGGGGTATTCAAGAAGGACTAGTAACTCTGGATTTCTTACCAAGGCTTTTTCAGGGCTACTCATCTGCCTTTGGTGTCCACTTATCCCTCAACTTTCATCTGTGGCTGTAGCATGTATAGCATCACACCCCAGTAAACCATCTTGGCAAATGGGCAGATCTCAAACCCATTTATGTCATGGGGGGGGGGGGGTGTCTACACCAAGTCTATGAAGACTTCCCCCAATAGAATGGGTGGATGAGAACAATTTATTCCAATGGCCATGAAGGCTGAAGCAGGAGCTGTAAAGTACTTAGAGCTCAGTCAGACATTAAAGACACCAAGGTCACCCACTGCATCCCAGGTAATTGTCAATTATTCTGACTTTTGTTTTGCCACTGGACTTTCATGAATCTGGAAGAAAGAGTAAGGCTGACATCTCTGTACAACTCTGCCTAAACTAAATTCAATTTATGCATGAGTCAAGACATCATTTCATAATGTAATTAGTCCTCTGAACATGAAAGACAAGCAATTGGATAAGTTAGTTCCATCCTCATTCTTTCTCTTTTTCATCTTCATACAGATAGATAGATAGATAGATAAATGAGAGAGATAAGAATGCACTGACTATGGATAAATAAGAATGTACCGACTATGGAGATGCAACTATTGTAAATTTATAAATGGGAAATTTTTTCTAGTTTTCAGAATTCATAGGGATTATTATCATTGTTGTTCTTCTTTCCTGGAAAATGATTTTCTTTGTCAGGTTGCCTAATGATGTCCTCTTCATTAGCTTTAATAGCCTGATCTCATTCCTTCATAGATCTCTTCTCCCACTGAGTTGAAGTCTGGACAGAAGCTTCTAAATTATTGAAATATAGGCTTTGACATTTAGGTTCACAAGATACAGGACTAAAATACATCATAGAGATAATATAGCATCATACCTTCCTGTTTGAGATAAAGAAACAGGACTAGCAAAATTAAGTGATTTACTAAAGGTCACACAGAAAATAAGTGGCAGAGTCAGAAGTCAAAGTCAATAACTCTGATTCCAAATCCATGTTTATTCTTTAATTAAATTTATAAATTTTAGATTTTTAAGCATGTATCATCCCTTCCTCTCCACTCCTATCCTCTCCCATTGGAAAAAAAGAACAATAAAAGCAAAATTTTTGTAGCAAATATTGAGAGGCAAGCAAAACAAAATCCACAATTCTTTCCAGTGCATTTTTCTACCTCCCTATTCCTTTGTTCTAGTGCCCCCTGCTCTGACATGACAAACTGATTCATGCTTTCACAGAATATTTATTCCACTCTGAGTTCCCTGAGAAACTAGTAGATCAAATCATAAGATCACAGAACTAGAACTAGAGCCAGAAGGGACTTCAGAGACAATTTTCATCATTTGATTTTAAAAAATATGTAGCACAGGAAAGTTAAGGGGCTTGCTGGAGCCACATAGGTAGGAATAGGTAATAATTGAACCTAAGTTTTCAATTCCAAAGCTGTTACTCCTTTTACTATATGATGCTTCCTCCTATTTTCATATTATCACCTATTTTACCTGGCATGCTCAAAGCTACCAGAGTTCAAAAGGCAAGAGTGGCTTTTTTTTTTTAGATTTTTGCAAGGCAAACAGGGTTAAGTGGCTTACCCAAGACCACACAGCTAGGTAATTATTAAGTGTCTGAGACCAGATTTGAACCCAGGTACTCCTGACTACAGGGCCAATGCTTTATCTACTATGCCACCTAGCCACCCAAAAGTGGCTTCTTTAAGAACGTCTAATAATCCAATAATCTGAGCAAAATTATAGTTTAATAATGGAAAAGACATTCATCAATAGTTATAATGCATGGTGAATGTGGTAAGGACAAAAAAGAGGTCCAAGTTACTTGTCCCAGAAAATTAAAGAGAAGAGAGTTTCAAGGAGAAGACAGTAATCAATAGAATCAAAGGCTACAGAGAGACAAGATGAATGAGGACTGAGAAAAAGTCATTGGGTTTTTCAGTTAAGAAACTTTGGAGAGAAGAGCTTCAATGGAATGTTAGAATCAAAAAACACACTGTAAAAGTTATGAAGAGAGTGGAAGGAAAGAAAGTAGAGTCATCTATTGGGGGCAGCCTTTCTAAGAAGTTTAGTTACAAAAGGTAAGAGATATATTGGATGATGGCTTCATAAATTGGGTGGTCCTGAGTTTGTGTCTCCTATAACTCACAATCATTTGTAGAGTTCTCAACTGAGCCTTCAGAGCCTCTTAGTACTTAGAGCCCTTTGATATTCTTATAGTTAATTAAATCAAGGTTGGACTTAATCTTTGCTTTATTTAACAAGGAGGTTAATTATCTTGGGTGGCGAGGGGGGAGGGTAAAGTGTGAGAGAAAATAGGCTTGGGGGAGGGGTACAAAATAGTTCATGAAATCATTTGACTTGGATGTTACTTTGGCTCATGAACATTGTGTGTCCTTAGGGGGTACTTGAAAAGGGGGTAAAGTCAAAAATGGTTATTGTTTGATGTACTGTAATACCAATGAAAAGTGTACTTCTAATGAGATAGAAGAGGGGAGGATACTTGGTGACTCTAAGACAATGCTGCTTATCAAACAAAGGAGCAATCAATCTGTGATGGTACTTTGATAATACTTTGAGCTTATCAAGCAATCAATTAATCAAGCCATCATTGATAATACTTGATTAATAGTACTTGAGTGATAAGTAACACCAGGTGAAGAGGTGTAAAAATTTATAATTTTAGAAGGAAAGGGGGGGGGTAAACACTGAGTAAATTCTATTCAATAGATTTGGGCCAGAGAGGGAATAAGATACATTCTCACTTGGGTTTAAAAATCTATCCTACTCTACAGAGAAGGGATGGGGCACAGGGGAAGGGAAAGAGAAGGGAAGAAGGGACTGAGAAAAGGGAAGTAAAAGTGAAAATAACTGAAAGCTAAATTTTAAAAGAAAAGTTAAAGGGGAAACAGAATTAAACCTTTGATGAGGAAGAATAAGAGAAAAAGAAAGGGAAAAACATAAATGGGGAATGCATGGAGGGAAATACAAAAATTAGTAATATTAGCTGTAAATGTGAATGGAATGAACTGTCCCATAAAATGGAAGCTGATAGCAGAATGGATTAAAAAACAGAATCCTACAATATGTTGTTTACAAGAAAAACATTTAAAGTAGAGAAATACACACAAAGTGAAGGTAAAAGAATTGAGCAATATATATTTTGCCTCAGCTTAAGCAAAAAAAAAAAATCTGAGGTAGCCATCCTGATCTCAGATAAAGAAAAAAGCAAAGATAGATCTCATTAAAAGGTTATCAATAAGGAAGGAAACTGCATATTCTTAAAAAGTACCACTTGTAATGAAACAATATCATTACTAAATATGTATGTACCTAGTGACATAGCATCCAAATTCCTAGAATAAATGCTGAGTGGATTAAAAGGAGACATTGACAGCAAAACTTTAATAGTGGGTGACCTCAACCTCCCTCTCACAGAACTAGATAAATCTAACCACAAAATAAACAAGAAAAAAGGTGAATGGAATCTTAGAAAATTTGGATATGAAATAACTCTGGAGAAAACTTAATGGGGATGGAAAAAAATGTGTCTTTTTCTCTGCAGTATATGGCACCTATACCAAGATTGACCATGTCCTAGGGCATAAAAACCTTACAATCAAATGCAGAAAGGTAGAAATAATATATGCACACTCCTAAGATCATGATGCAATAAAAATAACATGCAATAAAGGGCCATGGAATGACAAACCAAAAACTAATTGGAAACTAAATAACATAATTTTAAATAATGGATGGATCAAACAGTAAATAATAGAAATAATCAATCCCTATATCCAAAAAAATGATACTGATGAGACATCATACTAAAATTTATGGGATGCAGCCAAGGCAAATTTGAAGGAAATCTTTGCATCTCTAAATGCCTATGTGAATAAAATAGAGAAAGAGGAAATCAATGAATTGAGTATGCATTTTAAAAAGCTAGGGGGGAAAAAAAGCAAATTAAAGATCTAATTAAATGATCTAATGAATAAAACTAAGAGTTGATTTCATGAAAAAAATAAAATAGATAAGCATTTGGTTAATCTGATTTAAAAAAAAGAAGATAACCAAATTACCATTCTCAAAAATGAAAAGGGTAAACTAATCACCAATGAGATATTAAAGAGATAATGTGCAGCTACTTTGCAGAACAATTTGCTAATAAAATGGATAACCTGAGTGAAATGGATGAATATTTCCAAAAACACAAACTGCCCAGATAAACAGAAAAGGAAACAAAATACTCAAATTACCCCACTTCAGAAAAAACATTGAAAAAACCATCAATAAGCTCCCCAAGAAAAAGTTTCCAGGTCCAGATGGATTTACAAGTGAATTCTACCAAACATTTAAGGAACAATTAATTCCTATTCTACATAAACTATTTTAAAAATTAGGAGAAAAAAGATGTTCTGAAAAATTCCTTTTATTATACCAACATGATGCTGATATCTAAACCAGGAAGAATCAAAACAGACAAGAAAATTATAAAGCAATCTAACTAATGAATATTGATGAAAAAATCTTAAATAAAATTTTAGCAAAAAAGACTACACCAAATTATTACTAGGATAATATGTCATGATCAGGTAGATGGTTCAATATTAGGAAAACACTCAATAATTGAGCATATCAATAACAAAACCAACAGAAATTATATGATTATCTCAATAGATGCTGAAAAAGCCTTTGATAAAAATACAACATCCATTCTTCTTAAAAACACTAGAAAATTTAGGAATGAATGGAATATTCCTTAAAATAATAAATAGTTATCTAACTAAACAATCAACAAATATAATATATATAATGGAGATAAACTCAGAGCATTTCCAATAAAATCAGGGGTGAAACAAGGATGCCCATTATCACCATTACTATTTAATATAGTATTAGAAATGCTAGCTTTAGCAATAAAAAAGAAAAAGAAACTGAAGGAATTAGAATTGGCAATGAGGAAACAAAGTTTTCACTCTTTGCAGATGATATGATGGTATACTTAGAGAACCCAAGAAAAATCATCTAAAAAACTCCTTGAAACAATTAACAAATTCAGCAAAATAGCAGGATATAAAATAAATCTACATAAAACATCAGCATTTCTATATGTGAACAATAAAGCCCAAGAGCAAAAGATAGAATGAGAAATTCCATTTAAAGTAACTATAGGTAACATTAAATACCTGGGAATCTGCCTTCTAAGACAAACCCAGAAACTCTATAGACAAAATTATAAAGCACTTCTCATTCAAATAAAGTCAGATCTAAATGATTGGAAAAATGCCAATTGTTCATAGTTAGGTCTAGTTAATATAATAAAAATGACAACTCTACCCAAATTGAATTACTTATTCAGTGCCATACCAATCAAACTACCAAATATCTATTTTATTGTATTAGAAAAAAATGGTAGCAAAATTCATCTGGAGCAAAAAAAGTGAAGAATAGCAAGGGAATTGATGAAAAAAAATGTAAAAGGTGACCTAGTTCTACCAGTTCTAAAATTATACTATAAAGCAGCAATCATCAAAACTGCCTGGTACTGGTTAAGAAATAGAGTAATGGATCAGTGGTTTAGGATAGGTTCAAAAGAAACAGTGATCTATTGTTTGACAAGCCCAAAGACATTAGCTTCTTGGATAAGAACTCACTATTTAACAAAAATTGTTGGGAAAACTGGAAAAATAGGATGATAAAACTAGGTATAGACCCACTTCTCAGACTTTATATCAATATAAGATCAAAATGGGTATAAGATTTAGACATAAAAAAGATAAATTAATAAACTAAAAAATACTCTGTCAAAATCTATGGAAAGGGGACAAATTTATGACCAAATAAGAAATAGAGTTCATTATAAACTGCAAAAGAATGGATTTTGACTATATTAAATTAAAACATTTTTGCACTAATATATATATATATATATATATATATATATAGATAATTGCAACAAATTTATAAGTTTACAAGGGTTACAAGTCATTCTCCAATTGATAAATGGTCAAAGGATAAGAATAGACAGTTTTCAAATGATGAAATTAAAGCTACATACATTCATATAAAAAATGCTCCAAATCATTATTGATTAGAGAAATACAAATTAGAATAACTCTGAGATATAACCTCACACCTATCAGATTGGCTAAGATGAGGAAAAAGGAAAATGATCAATGTTGGAGAGGTTGTAGGAGGATCGGGACATTGATGCATTGCTGGTGAAGTTGTAAAATGATCCAACCATTCTGGAGAGCAATATGGAACTATGCCCAATGAGCAGTAAAACTATTCCCTTGGACTCAGCAATTCCAATCTTAGGAAGAAATCATAAAAAATAGGAAAAGTTCCGTATGTTCCAAAATATTCATAGCAGCTCTTTTTGTAGTGGCAAAGAGTTGGAAATTGCGAGAATGCCCATCAATTGGGGAATGACTAAACAAGTTATTTATGGTACATGAATACTATGGAATATTATTGCTCTATAAGAAACCACAAATGATCAGACTCTAGAGAAGTATGAAATGAGTAACAGAATCTGTTACTGAGTGAAGAGAACAGAACCAAGAGAACAATGTATACGTTAACAACAATATTGTGAGATGATCAATCTTGATGAAAACAGCAAATTCTCAGCAGTTCAGAGAGCTAGGACAGCCATATTAGACTGGCTAAGGATGATGCTATCTCCATCCAGAGAATGGAAAACAAAACAAAACAAAATAAAAAACCCTTCAGAATCTGATGACTTTACAAAACTTTATAACATTTTATAAAAAAATATCTCTTATGTATCTCTTTCCCTTAATCCTAATTCCTCATATAGAAAATGATTAATCTTTACATATGTTTATCACAACTATATATGTACAATGTTAACCTGAATGCTTGCCATTGAGGGTGGCAGGGGTGGGGGGGTGGGAAGGGAAGGTGGAAGAAAATTTTATAGCTTAAAAATATGCATATTCAAATGGATGAATGTTGAAAAACTTTCATAACATATATTTATAAAAATAAAATGTCAATTAAAAAGAAATACCTGGTAGAAGATATTTAAGGGATAGGAAATGAGGAAAGTCATAGTCAAATTATGAAACAAAATTCTCAAATGAGATAGTTGGGGGGGAGTGGGAATCATAAGAAGTTTGAGGAGGGATGGGGGGAAAAGGTTTAAAGCAATCTTTGTGGAGAAGAGGATTATCGCTTAATAAGGGAATAAGTAGAATTGTGTAGGGCGCATATGAAACAGCAAAATACAAATTTATAATGGATCCAGTCAGAATCTTTGCAAGATTTTTTCCACATTCATTCAGCATTATATGTGCAGGAGTGGAGGCAATAAATGATAGAAGTGATCTAAGGGCGTGGTATGGTCAGTGTGACAAAAAGATTACGGATTCAAGACAAAAGAACAGTGTGGATTTGAATTGGTTTGCTAAGGGGTCAAGATACAGAAAAGAAAGCCTGGGAAAGAATTGAGACATTAAGAATTTTGGAGGTTTGACTTAAAAGTTTTGTAAGGGAAGACAGAGGAAGTGGTGAAAAATCCAATAGATTTTGTTGGATGGGGGATTTCAGAATTCTTGGACATAGAGGTGGTGCATTTGTGGCTGATAGAAAGAGCAAAGATATGATGATCATTGTGTGTGACTGAAATGGGGTAAAGGATTACCTCATGGGAACTAAGTTAAGCAACTGAGTGGTATCCTATTATAAAGTCAGGAGTTATGAAAGAGAGAAAAATTGTGAGCAAAGTAACAAACTCATTGAAGAACAAACTCTTTGGGGGTCTATAGACAATAAATATTTGCTTAGTAAATGCTAAATGAATGCATGAATGCTTTTCAGACCTGATCGATAGAGTTACAATTACACAAGTAATCCAAGTTCTAATGTTCTTTTCCATTACATAGTTTCAAATCATTATTTGCTCTCAGCCTAAATAATTAAATTCTCCTCATATAAGTGACAGGCTGATTTTTCATATATAAATATAACCAAAATATAGACTAGTATAAATGTAACAATATATTTATTACCTTTTTCACTGGCTATCCCTAAAGCCTAGAATACTCTACTCTCCCTTTATCCTCTCTGCCTTCTGACTCCCCTAACTTCCCTCAAGTACTAGCTAAAATTCCATCTTTCTACAGAAAGCCTTTGCTAATTCCCCTCAAAGTTAGTACTTTCCCTCTGCTCATTATTTCCTAGTTATCTTGAATTTAACCTGCTTGTATGTAGATGTTTCCTATTGTCTTCTCCATTAAATTGTGAGCTCCTTCAAGGGCAGAGACTATTGTTTTGCAGGAATTTTTTTTTTGTATGCTCGATACTTAGCACACAGAAGGCATTTAATAAGTGCTTTTTGACTGAAATACCTCACATATAGTAGGTTTCTTCTCTAAGGGATATGAGGATTGAAGGGTTATAAAGGAGCGTAAATATTAAAATTATTTTTAGAAATCTTTTCCAAAAGTTAAAAACCAATGAAATTCACAGAGGATATGAGGTTTATATAGTGCATATGTACATGTAAGACATATAATTAGAGAGAATATATAAAGCACCATTTGAACTATTGGAAGATACTATATTATTAAAAAGCACATTACTTGAAAACAAGGAAAAGAATAGTTCAAACTATATACCATCAGATATAAAATAAATAAAGTGGATGACAAAAAAAATTTCCCCTCTCTTCCATTCTTCTTTTCCTTCTCTCTCTCTTTCTCACATGTACACACACACACGCACACACACACACACACACACACACACACACACACACCTCACACTGGTCACCAAGGCATTAGATAAAAAAGTTAAGAGCTTTCAGAAATGTGGTCCTTTTCCTGTGTTCTTAAAAATAGTATCTTAGAAGAAAAAATGAAAGCATGGCAGTTAGGATGCTTGCTGTCAAAGATAATAAAAAACAAGCTTTGGGCACATACTGTCTCTCCCTAAAAATAAAGGAAAGAAGAATTATCGGTAGGAGAAGAAATTGCTTTAATTATGACAGACCTGTGAATATCAGGATAGAGACTCAATGTCAGAGTAGTTTCCCAAAAAGGAATGAGGTTGAGAACACATTGATCCATTGGGAAGAAGGTCATCAGGAACACTGACAACAGAAGATATCCAAAGAGGAACATATTCCCAGGAGGAAGAACACCATCTCAGGATGATTCTGAAACCTACCTCTAATTTGGACAACCAAGTGAGAAACTATCTCTCCAATCTCTGAAATTTCAATAATAGCATCTCCATGAGAAATACCTTTTTATGCCTTTATCCCTACTGAGCCCCCACTAATAGACCATCTAAAAAATGTGAATGTGGTAGAAAAAAGACCAAAGTCACTTTCCCTTTTTAGGTCTTGGTTTCCTTATATGTAAATTGAGGAATAGATTATTTTTAAATATAAATATTATTTTTTTAAATATAAATATTATTTTTAAATTTTTAAATCTTCTCTAGTTCTAGCATTCTAATATTCTACGGGTTTATTGGGTGACCCTTCCTAAAAGAGTTAAGAATATTAACTGAGGACAATCTAAAGTACTGAGGAAAAGGAGAAAAGATGTACCTATGTATAAAAAATAAGTTGTAAGTCATGTTCAGATTCTTCATATATAGCTCATAATTGGTTATTGGATGATGATACATCTCTCCACAGGCTTTCTGATGAGAAAATGTGGTGGTCTATGAGTATTTGCTTCCTTTGGGGAGGTGGGGGAGAGAATTCCATTCAATTGAAATCAGATAGATATATTAAATCTTTATCTTATGCTATTCGATGTACTAGCTACTGGATACACAGATGAAAAGCAACATAATCCCCCTGAAGAAACTTAATATTTATTGGGGAGCAGACTGGAGAGGGGAGATAGGATATGATAATCACAAATTAATATGACAGAATATTATAGAACAAAGGAAAGGTTCAGAAAATAGACACTAGAAAAAAAAGTAAAGAGCAAATTCCTCCTCAGAAGAATTTACTGTGTTGGGATATAGTCCATTTCTTGTTGATGAACCTAGATATGGAGAGGTACACAAAAAAAATTTCTGTCTTGACTAGTCAAAATAGCTGTTCCCCCTTCATAATTGTGTGGAAATTTTTTTTTCATTTGAGAATGAATCCTCAGATTTGCTCACTTTGACAAAGTACGTTTCTACTCTAGTCAGTCAAGTGTTGTGGTGATTGAGAAAATTATCCAGCAAATTAATGCAGCAAAGTTTTACTAGCTGAGTGATTTTTAAAGAATGAACTAATTTGCCCTTTCTGGGACTCAGTTTCTTTATTATCTGAGAGAGACAGCAAGTGTTGTCTTTTCTCTCTTGCTAAATGAAATCTTTTCTGCTCTAGAATGAAATAATCCAATTTAAGACACACTTGGATCCAATTTGCTCATATGACAAACTCATGGAACATTTGAACTATAAGGAAACTTAAAGGTCACCCAGTCCAAACTACTTATTTTACAGAAAAAGAAACCGTAGTTCCAAGAAATAATTTTCTCAGTATCACATAGTCTTTTAGTAGAAAATTCAAAACTCAGATCTTCTGACCTCCAGTTCAATTCTTCTCTCTCTATAAGACTTAGATCCAGGAAATCTTGGGTGAAACCCTGGACCAGTCACTCATTAGTTGTATAATCTCAAGCAAGTCACTTAAACTCTTTGAATTTTCTTTTTAATAAAATGAGGTAAATAATACTTATACTACATATGTCAAAAAGTTGTCATGAGGATTCATTAATGCCCTTGCATACAACACACATTTAAAAATATGTTAAACACTTTAGAAAACATCATGTAAGTGTATTGTAATTGTTATTGTGTGTGTTTTATTGCTTACAGTCAGAGTGATTTATAAAGAAAGTAACAACTATATCAATGATTGAACCCCAAGAAAGATAAGGTTTTAAAACTTTCCTACTGAAGGATATTCCACCAACTGAAGAAATCCATACAATGCACATGGTTCATTTTATTAAAGTACCTGCGAGATCTTCCTGGAAAGCCATAGCAACAGATGGACCAAAGACAATGGCTTTATTGGATATTCTGAATATAAAGTGACACCCCAACCCATGAGGCAATATAATTTCTTGAAACTAATACTTTTTAAGCAGAGTATAACTATGAGCTTTCAGAACTTCCAGCTAGAGTATGTATTTGTATGTGTATATGTCTCTGTGATTATATGTATACGTATGCATATATATATATATATGTATTACATTTATGTCTAAAGAGGACATATTTAAACTCTAGATCAAATAGAACAAGATTCAATAAATATCAGATATCAAAGGGAAAAGTGAAAAGAACCTGGAATGGAGAATCAAGAGACCTCTGTTTCCTCTGGTAAAAATGAAGAGATTGGTTAGATGATCTTCAAGATCCCTCCCTGTTTTAACAGTCTATGACTCTTTGACCCAAGAATACACAAAGCACTATCCTAAAGAAATTTACAGTTTTTCAGTGTTCAACGTGAGCAGAGAGTTAAAATACAAATCTTACCATGAGAACAACAGAAAAAAAAAAATGAAGTATTAGTTCAGAGAAAATCACCTCCATCTAGGGTACTGAGAAGTCAAGAAATGCTACATAAAGGAGGTAACACTTGAAATATAAGCAACATTTCAACCAGAAGAGAAACAGGAGAGAACACAGCTAGAAAAGGGAAGCATACTAGAAGGGTGCATTGACAATACATTTATTACAACATAGCTTTTTTTTACATTTATTTTATTTTTAATTGATGAAATAAATGGTATATTTATTTATGAATTTTATGGTATATTTAATTATGAAATAATGATATAATATATACATGATTACGCATGAAACTGCAAATCTATTATGTACAATTTACTAATCCTTCTAGATATATAAAAGCTATTATGTAAACCTGAATGAACAAGTTGTGGTATATGATTGTGATAGAATATAACTGTGCTATAAAAAATGATGAACTCAATAATCTTAGAAAAACTTGGAAAGACTTGCATGAAATAATGAAGGACAAAGTGAGCAGTATCAAGAGAATATTGTATACAATAACAGCAATTTTGTTTTAGAATGACTGATAAAAAAGTTATTTTATCTATTATAACTATCCAAATTAGCTATAAAGTTCATATGAAGAAAGATACTATCTGCTTACATAAAAAGAACTGATAAATAAAAGTTTGTATCAAATAATTTTAAATATATAATACTTATTTGTGTCTTGTGGTAGTAATCTTTAGGGTGGAGGGGAGGGGGGGGGAAAGAAATAAAAATAAATTTACAGCATGCCTTTATTATTAACTTATTTTGGGAAAATATGACCCTTTCCCAGGATTCAATGAGAGTAGCAGAAACAACTCTTCTGGGAATTATGAAGTAGATACACTTGTTTCCAAGGCTTCTAATGCTCTCTTTCAGTGCCCTTTCCACATTTAGTGGTACTGTCTTCCTACCAACCTAATCCCCCTACTAACTTTATAATTTCCTTATCTTTTTCCCTATCAAACCTATTTTCAGAAAGATATTGAAATTTATGTGCATGAAGATATAAATAATTGTTAAAACAATGGAATAATTATTCTTAACTTCAAGAATTGAAACTTTAATCAGATGTCAGATTTCTATTAGTAAACAGTTATTTTCCTTATGAAGGGATAGCCAGGAAAGTGGAGAGGAAGAACATTTGAACCTTCCTGTGGCCTCTGAAATCATATAACTACTATGCCAACAACAATTTAATAAGCATCTATTATGTTCAGTCATTGGGTTAAATGCTGAGGGAAATCTAGATTAAAAATAAGATACTCTGAGGGGCAGTTAGGTGGTGCAGTGGATAGAGTACCAGTCCTGGAGTCAGGAGTATCTGAGTTCAAATGGGACCTCAGAAACTTAAATAATTACCTAGCTGTGTGGCCTTTGACAAACCACTTAACCCCATTTGCCTTGCAAAAAAAAAAAAGATACTCTGCCCTCAAGGAGTATGTTAAGAAAGATAAGGACAATACACAACTTCATAAAGTTAAAAAAGAAGTATTAGAGAAAAAGAAAAATAATATTCCAGCAGTTGGTTACTTTGCTCATATCCTCCCTGATGCTAGAAATCATTAAATGAAAATTGTTAGGGGAATTAAGAAAAGACAAAGCCAGAATTGATCTTTACTTTGCATTTCATAGACAGGAAACATTCACTAAAGGCGTTCCTTTTATCAATTTTTATTTCTTACATACATTAAAAAAATCCTAATTTTGGACATGGATCTCCTCTAAAGACCAAGATTCAGACATTCTTAGTTGATTAACTTCAGTTTATAGCATAAATGAAAGTTTTCCATCAGAGCTCACTCACTACTAACTAAAGAGTTTAAAAAGTCAAATGGAGAATGTTATATTTGATCCTACAAACTATATGTAGCAACTAAAGTTTATTAAGTAGGGGGGTAATATCATCAGATTGTATTTTAAGAAGATTATTTTGGAAGCTGAGCAGAAGATGGGGTGAAGTAGAGAAAGAGACATGAAGCAATAGGAGCAAGTATAGAACTATTGTATTAGTCTAGTCTGTAAGTGAAGTAATGAGAACTGGATCAGGGTATTGACAATGGAAAGAGAAGAGGTCATATTTGAGAGATAATGTGAAGATAGAAAGAATAAGACTTTGCAACAGATTGGATATGTCACATGGGGTGAGTGAGAGAGAAGAGTCTAAAGATGTTTTTTTTGGTTATGATCCTGGTTGATTGAGAAGATGGTGGTACCCTTGACAACAATAAGGAGTAGGAAAGAAGAGAGGGTTTGGAAGGAAAGATAGTGATTTCTGTTTTGGACATATTGAGTTTGAGATGTCTATGAGATAACTAGTCTGAGATGCCTAAGATATGAGATTAGTGATGATATAAGACTGGAATTCAGTTGAGAATTTAGGACAAAATAAATAGACTGGGAGTTGTGCATAAAATCCTAATACTATGTCAACTAGGAAGAATTCCAAAATCTTAGCTGATCATAATGTATGTTATCTTTCCTAAGAAGCATTTTTACTTTAATCATAACTCATTAGCCCACAATATTTGTGAGCTTTACATATTTGTGAAAGACTTTTCTCAAGATAATGTTGTAAGTTTGGTAGTCCAATTATTGTAATCCATGTTTTCCAGATGAGAAAATGGAGGCCCTGAAAGGTTACATGATTCACCCATGATCACAGCTAGCAGCTGTTTACAGTGAAACTTTTGAACCCATATTTTCTGACTCCAAATCCAGTATTCTTTTCATTAAGTCATGCTGCCTCTCTTTAACCAGTGAATCTTGGAGATCTAATAGTTCCCAAATTTCAATTAATATTGAAGGTGGGGGACGAAAAATGGAATTGCTATTATTAGCGCTTTGATGTGGTGTCTGACAAATAAAGAAACTATTTCAAATCATCTACTTTAGACAAGCTGAGAAGTTCAAATATAACTTTATATAGTGTCTGCATAGCACCTAAACCATCTGACTTTTGATTGACTTCATTAATATTAGAATCAGTGGCAAAGAAAGTGACAACCAGCATTGATAGAGGGAGTTCTCATGGTAAGTTACCTGGACCTATGAAATCACAAGTCCTGTTCCTAGTCTATCCTTTCAACTAACTATACCAGAAATATATACATATATGCATATATATATATACAAACATATATATGTATATACATATATAATTATATGTGTGTAAAATCATATTTTACATACTTCTGTTTAATAGTTCTTTCTCTGGAGGCAAATAGCTTCTTCATGGGTCCATTGTAGTTTATTTGAATATTTATAATATTCAGAATAGTCATTCAAATATTCTTTGAATAATATTGCTGCTACTGTAGACAGTATTCCCTTGGCTATACTCATTTCACTCTTCATTATACATGTTTTCCACTGTTTACCTAAAAATCAACTAGTTCATCATTTCTTACAGTAGAGTAGCACTCCATCAGAATCATATACCACAACTTGTTCAGTTATTCCCCAATTGATGGGCATACCCTTAATATCTAGTTCTTTGCCACCACTAAGAAAATTGCTATAAATATTTTAGAATATATAGATTCTTTTCCTTTCCCCTCAAACAATGTGAGAAATAGTATTGTTGAGGGGGAATTTTTCTCTTTAGGCAAATTCCAGATTACTTTCCAAAATTGTTAGATCAATACACAATTCCATCAACAGTATTTTAATTTTCCAATTTTTCCACCTCCCCTTCAACATTTAACATTTCCCCCCATCTATCATTTTAGTCAATCTGGCAGGTATGAGATGATATCTCAAAGTTATTTTAATTTACAGATTTCTCTAATCAATAATTTAGAGCATTTTATACTACTTTGATTTCTTCATCCAAAAATTGCTTCATATTCTTTGACTTTATTTATAAATTAAGGAATCCCTGGGCTTCTTTTACTAGTTCTGTCTCTTCCTGGAATATTCACAGACTTTGATAATGTTGTCATTAGGATACTGTGTAAGTTGAATGAACAAAGGGCAAAAAAAGTTGAACTGGTAGATTGAGGTGGGGGAAGAAAAATGGAGTTGATATTATTAGCACTTTGATGTGGTGTCTGACAGAAATGAAACTATTTCAGATCATCTACTTTAGACAAACTGAGAAGTTCAAATATAACTTTATATAGTATCTACATAGCACCTAAACATCTGACTTTTGATTGACTTCATTAATTCATGCATTTTAAAAGAACTGAATATGCATCATGCATTATACTTAACCCTAGAGGCAATATTATGTTTATATAGTACATTGTGTACTCTTTAAGGAGTTCACAATCTAATCTCCTATCTACTTCTGCCTCTGGATAGATAAAAGTGTTCATAATTTACATAATAGATAATAATAATAGCTCACACTATTATGCATTCTGAATTTATTATCTCTTTTTATCCCTATAACAACCCTTTAAGTTTTGCTTTATTATCTCCATTTTGCAAGTGAGAAAACTAAGGTCCAGGTTTATTTTGCATCTAGTAAGTGTCTGAGACAGAATTTGAACTAGGGTTTTCTTGATCCCAATATAAGAAGTTTATATTCTTTTATTTTTAGTTACATGGACATATTTTGTTTTTATAGTACAAGTGTTTCCAGATAATCCTACTCTGTAAGAGCTCTTATAGTAAATAAAATAATTTGGCAAAACCAACAATAGAGTGACTTCATCAGAAAGTGCATGCATTACATCTGAAGCACCCCTTTAACCTATTTTGTTTTTTTTAATTAACAAAAATCAGTTTCTATCCCTTCCTTCTGTCTCCCACTCCAATAAAAAAAAGAAGAGAAAAATAAATTCCTCATAATAAATATTCACAGTCAAGGAAAACAAATTCCTTCACTTGCTGGATACAAAAATATATGTTTCATTCTGCATCATAAATCTATTGTTTCTCACTCAGAAGGTAAAGAACATGTTTCATTATCAATCTTTTGTGATTGTAGATGGTCATTTTATTGATCATAATTCTTACATCTGTCAAAGCTGTTTGTCTTTACAGTCTTGTTAATGCATAAATTGTTATTCATTTCATTCTTTATCCATTTATCCGTGGTAATATATACATAGCAAATAAAATGCAAATTAAGATATGAAAAGAACATGAGGAGACAAATTATTCACAGATCAGGTAAGAAGCAATACATATAGACCCTTACCAAAAAAATAAATAAAAATAATTGACTATATGTATATATGTATGTATATATATATATATATATATATATATATATAGAGAGAGAGAGAGAGAGAGAGAGAGAGAGAGAGAGTCATTCACAATTAGCATATGTCAAGGCCTGTGGGTATTCATTAAAGATTTATTGATAATGGTGGCAATGGTTAAGCAACAAATATTTATTAAGTACTTACTATGTGTTAGCAACTGAGCTTTTTGGTATGGTGAAGTCAGTTCCTTATCAAAGAAATCGAGTAGATTTTAAAATTTTAACTACTTCTACCCTAGAATCATTGCATAGCAGGGACCTAAAGAAGCTAAGCAAACATTACATTAGTATTTTGTGATCCAAAATGTAATCTAGATGAATGTAGCCCAGGGCTTCAAGTCCACAGAGACTCAAGAAGATTTGATGTCAAAGATGGGCTAGCCTGCAAGTACATACATGTTACCAGAGTCCTTCAGTTTTCTCAAAATATTGACAACTAGAGCAAACTTCTGGCCAAGAATTCACATGGAGACCTGGAGGAAAGTTATGAACTGTACCTTTTCATGTTTCTTCTCCTATGAGAATTGCAGAAAACAGGAGATAGGAGCTACCCTGAGACCAAAAGCAAGTTTACTAAGACTTCATAGAAAAATGTATATGAAGAAAAGGACAGTGAGAGCCAGTCACAAATGGGTTGATGCCAACCAAGTGGGCAAAGAAAACTGACTCAACCAGTAGCTGTAGTATATAGTAAGAGTGACATTCATTCAACAGCTCCTTTCTCTCCCTGCTCTTCCAGGGCTCAGGGAAAATTTCCATCCACACTTTAATTCTCCAACCCTTCCCTCACTCCCTCAGACCAACCAGGAAGAGGAAGGAAGAGAGGGGAAATAGAGAGAAGCAACCTCAAGCTTCATAACCTATATAGCACAATCTTCTATCATACTTTGAATGTTGCATTTTCTATGCTATTTGTTCCCATCAATAAATTATGCCCATTCAGTGATGTTTTCGTCTAATTCTATAAATTGAAAATGGAGTAGCTAGATTAAGGAGAAGAGATTTACCCATTTTTTTCTCCAGGATAGAATGTTGATAGTTTTGGTAACTTCTGAATATATGCCAGAATATATTCTCCTTCTTGACTTCTTTGAATCCCAAGAAAGAATTATTGAGCAAATGAGCCTGTGAGCAAAGAGAAGAATTAAAGGTTGGTGTGGTTTTCCTTGTTCACACCTTTTAGCTCTACTGTTACCATCTATCTGGATTTAGATGACTCCTAGTACATATAGCTACAGCCACCATTACACAAATAAAATCTCTAAATTCTCTTCTATGGAATATTGAAAGTAAATATTTTATTCTTTATCACTAAAATAAAACAAGTATGTAAATACAACATGCCTCCAATGAAAATGTTAATCTATTTCTTCCTCAAATTTTTATTCTACATTTTGCTTAGATCTTTCCTTTGCTATTACAACTTTCCATTTTGTATCACATTTACATAAGTGAACTAGAGTGTATATTCTTCTAGAGGACAGGGACTATCAATTTCTTCATTTTTATATCCCAGAGTACAGCAAAACTACAGTGCCTTGAACATGGTATATGCTTCACAAGTATTTGTTAAATTGAACTGAACTGAATTTCCACTTTGTAACTTTTGTGCTTAAAATATGACTAAAATGTAGAGCAAAGTCAAATAAGATCCCATGTCTTGCCTTCATTTTATTGTGATAAAAAAATGGGGTTTTTTTGTTTGACAACAGGACACAAAACAATTACAGTCCTCATATGAAACTTTCAGGAAATAAACACTTTAAAAGAACTACTTTGGCATTTCATTCCAAAATATTTTTGTCACACATAGGGCATTGATAGTTTTATTTTTTTGCTTCTCAATATTTTGTCCTCAATGTAAATTACAATTGATTAATTAATTGCTGATCCCCAACTCAAAAAAACTATCATTTGAACACATATCTCTGTTAGTGATGTTGAATGGTTACAGTTTTTAGAACATCACAATCTAAAAATATTTACAACAGCAGGTGACCCAAAGATCAATGGAAATGTTTGATAGGCATAAGAAAGTCATAGCATACATTCTTTAATTATCTGTTCATAATATGTGGAAAATTTCTTATCTTCTCAGGGTTAAAGAAATGTTTATGTTACGGAAAACCTTGCTTTCCAAGGGACCCAGGACAATACTGCTTTTGCAATAAGACCATTTTGCTAACTGAGAGACAACATCATGACCATGAAAACTTTGTTATTACTATTTCTATTCCTACTCAAAATAAGTTATACAAGGTCCCTAGGACCTGGTCACCCCACCATCCAAAACATATTTTGAAAATGTTACATTCATTTCTTTGTGTCTGTTGAGAGGATAGATTTTGGTGAATAGATTGTAACCCCCAAACTCCAGCCAATGGGCTGAAGGGGAGGGGTGAGGAAGAAGGGAGAAAACTTAGAAATTATATAAACCAAATTTGTTGTTCTTTTAGCACTGCTCTCTATCAGTGGGCCTTCTCCAGAGAGAGTAAATAAACAACTTTCTTTTGTTCATATCCAGTCTCTGAAAATTTCTTTTAGGGTAACTTTACCCCACACAATAAGAAGTGGCATAAAGTAATATTATCAAGAAAATGTTTGATTGGGTTAGAGGAGTGGGTGTTATGGTCATATAATGAAAGATAGAAATAAGATGGATAATTCAAATTAGAGAGAAGGGATATCAATGATAAGAGGGTAATAGATAGTGTCAAAGGCCACAGAGAGCTCAAGAAGGATGAGAATTGAGAAAAAGTCATTAGATTTGATAAGTGAAAGGTAGTAACCTTGGAAAAAGGAATTTTGCTTTAATGATCAGAACAGAAGTCAGATTGTAGAGAATTAAGAAGAAAGTAAGAGGAAAGGCTAGTGGAGGCATCTATTATTGACAGCCTTCTCAAATATTTTAGCCATTTAGAATTTAAATTTAGAATTTTTTCTTTTGTCTTTTATAACTTCTCTGTGCCATATCTTGTGAGTTTTCCCTTATTCCCAGTTGTAAAACATGTAATCTTCCATTATCTACTTTTTAATGATGTAACTTTTTTGAATATAAATATATCATTCATTCACTTGGTCTTCATTTTCATATGTGGTGTAACAGGCTTATCTAAGCATATTTTCTGCCAATTTACTTTTAAATTTTTCTCCATCAACTGTAATTGAATTAAAACTCACTCCCACCAGCATTTTTCTAGTCTTGGATTTATGCTAGTCTATTCTGCTTTTCTGTTTTAACCAATAACCATTTTGGTACTGGTTTTATAACATAATTTTATTTCTTTATTTCATTCTTTACTTTCTTGTATTGGTATGAGTGAGTGAGGAAAAATCAAGGAAATTCTCTTTATGGGTTCAATTTGATGAATTGTCAAGGCTTTGAGGGAAAAGAGTATATATCTTTCTAAAGAGATTATGATCATGTCATTGAGATTTGATTGTCATAGTGACTGAGGATATTTTATATTAAATCCCTAGCTGAGGGGAATGGATGAATCAAGGGTGTGAGAATGGAGGAGAGATTTTACACTTGACTGCATTCTTTTTGAACATTCCCCATTATATCCCCATGAATCTCTTAATTCTACAAGACAGAAGGGAAAGAGCCAGTATATAAGGAAAGCCTGAAGATAAGCATAAGAATGGGAGTGATAGAAGAAGCAGACTTCAGAAGTCAGGATTGGAATGAGATCACTTAGGCAAGTAAAGGTGATTGCCTTGGCAAAGAGAAGGATCACCTCATTATATCAGACAAGGTGAAGGAGGAGATTGTGGCAGAAGATATCTGTGAGATGTGAGTCAAGGAGAAGAGCAAAATCTTAGCAAATTTTATCCATGAAATATAAGGCCAGATTTTCAGCTAAGAGGGTGAAGGAGGAAAGTTATGGTCAATTTGGGGAGAAATAAAAAGGTTTGGAAAAGCCTCTCTGGTGAGTGATTCAATTAGGAGGGAGTGAAAGGATCGCCTTGCAGTAATGAGGGAGTAATGTATTTCCCCAAGTATAAGACTCTGTTTTGAAAAATCTGGGGTCTAAAAACTGGAAGTGTCTTATACAGTGGTTGTAGATTCTTTAACTTGCATTTCCCACTTTTTTGCACTTGTCTTTGCAGTTATTGTTTCACATTTGTTACCAGTATATTAGGTTACGTTTTGCCACATTCTGCCCAGAATGGCTCAGAAAAGATTTTTGTACAGTGCTGAATTCAAGTTCAAAGTAATCCAGTTTGCAAAAGTGGGTAAATCATACTATTGAACGTCAATTTGGGCCTCTTCCAACTGAGAAAATGATCCGAGACTGGCTGCAGGAAGATGAAACCCTACTGAAAATGCCCTGACAGAAGAAGGCCATGCATGACAGGCAAGTCAGTCAAATGGCCTGAGTTAGAGAGGGGATTGAAGAGATGGATTGAAAAGCAAGGGGCCATTGGAATTCCACAAAGATGGTTCAGCAGGAGGCAAGAAGAATTGCTGATGAAGAAGTGACTGATTTCCAAGGAAGACAAAATGGATGCTTCAGGTCCTTGAAATGGAATGGACTAAACACACGTCCACACACCAGACTTGCCCAGGGAGTGCTTGTAGTCAACCACAGACCAGAGCACAGGTTGGAGAGCAGGCAGAACCTCTCCTAAGACAGTGATGAGGACAAGCTAATAGATGGGAGTTTTGACAGTGATGAGGAGTTTATGAATTTTATGATGAATAAAACTTGAGTTCAAAAACTTTATATAATTGTTTTTTCAAATTTCAGGCCCCCAAATTACGGTGCATCTTATACATGGGAGCATCCTATACATGGAGAAATATAGTAGTTGGGATCATATGAAATAAATTTGTGAATCTCGATACCATAAGCACAGTTTTATAATTTTCTCATCTTTGTCTAGCAGCATACGAGTTGAAGTGAAGTCAGCAGATATTAGGAATAATCCAAGGCTGAGGTTTGGCAGGGAAAGACTAGAAATAGGATAAGGAAATAGGATTCAAGAGAAGAAGAAGTCACCTGGTAGAAAGGCAGAATTGGAAAAGGGAAAAAACTGATTAACCACACTCTGAATTCACTCTGGGAAGAAGGGGACTATTCTAGAGGCCCTTCAATGACAAGAATTTTTTGTTGGGTGGTTGATATAGATTGATTCAACCTCAAAGAGGTGAATGAAAGAGGCAGAGGGAGAATCTGGAAATTACACTGGAAAGCAAGGAAAATTCCCACTCCCAACCTCTACCAGGGAATCAGAGGAATGAGTAAAGTGCAGCCAAGGCAGAAAGAGTGACCAGGGAGGCTGTCATCAGGAGAGAGTGGGTTAGAAACCAGAATCAAAGATAATCAGAAGGAAGGAGTGGAAAAAGAAGGGACTTAAGATAAAGAGAGGTTTGTTACCTACAAAGAAGTCTTCCCAGCAGAAAGTACAGTGGAAGGAGTAGGTAATTCTAGAATGTGACATATGGTTAAAATTAAGAAAGATAAGAATAAATGAACAGGCTTGAGGAGAGGGAAGATGGAGAATGAGGTTTGCATAATGAGTCAGTGGTATAGAATCACTGGGGTAAAAGTCTGTTTATCATTGCCAAATGAATTCAGGGGAGTTATTAGCATCACTCTCATGGCTATGTCCTTTCAGAGTATAAATAATCTAAAATAAAGTTTTCAACCTTTTACAGGCTTCCTGACCTTTGATTTCCAGTAAACCTTAATGTATCAATATTTGGTGTGAAAAGAAAAACAGTTGTGGAATTTCTCATGTATATGCACAGAAGAAATAAAATAATGAAATTAATTTTAGAAAGAAAAATTTATTCAATAAATGACATTTTTAGTGTCCCGAAATTGTTAAATTTTTATCATTG
Source organism: Macrotis lagotis (assembly GCF_037893015.1). Taxonomy (NCBI): domain Eukaryota; kingdom Metazoa; phylum Chordata; class Mammalia; order Peramelemorphia; family Peramelidae; genus Macrotis; species Macrotis lagotis. Next base: position 123,274,426 of record NC_133661.1, read on the forward strand.
CTCATTATTCTCTGAGTCTCAGACTCCTAGAGACATATATAAATACACCTAAGGTTAGGAATCCTAAATCAAGAGGAAGGCCCCAGTACATCAAATCAATCTTCTACAGAAAGTCTAAGGGGAGGTTGTGGACAAGAATTGTTCAAGATAACAAAGGGATGAATTGTACACTGTGCAAAGGAAGTATGTCTGGACTGTGCTGTAGGGAATATTCACTAAAATATTCACAAGGCTGTTGAAGTCAAAAATAAGTGACAAGGTAGCTGCCCTCGAGGAGTTTATATTCTGTCAAAATGTTTTGACTTCTGCTTTTGTTTAAAACATCTTCACAAACAAGACACTGTGATCTTGGCAATTACTCCTCTGATCTAGGCCAAACAGTGAATCTAAATTTAAAATAATTGGCATTAGGTCTCTAGACAGAACCTGATCTTTTCAGGCAGATAATTATTTTGCTTCGTTTTTATTGTCTGCTTCAGACAAATCTGGATTGAATACATTGTTCTTTTTGTGAACAAAACCAAGCAAGGGCTCTTGTATTTATTTACACTCATTTTCAAACTGTCATTCCATCCTGTTAGTTCTCATGTTGATCAAAAGATACATTAAATATTTAAACACAAAAATATACAAATTAAAATGTCTATTGTACCAATAAAAGATTTAACAACACCTCCCCCCAATACTACCTAATTGTACCTCCACAAGGTTATAAGGTCACTCTGGCTAGAATTTGGAGTCAAAATGGCCTAGGTTCAAATCTGGATCTTTACTTAAATGTTCTGAACCTAGATTTCCTCACCTGAAAAACAGAGGTGATAATATTTGTATTTCCTGTCTTTAAGGTTCAATTGAAACATATCCAAAATTCTATTGAAATTCTAAAAATATGTAAATATAATCTTTTATCATTGTTATCTTTCCTGTGTCCTCTTACCCAAAGGTGTGAACAATCATCCTGTAAATTACATTGATAATTAAAGTTGTTTCACAATGATCCTATTGATTTAGAGTATCCATCAAGAATCAATGAAAGTTTAAAGATTCTTTTAAAAAAATAAATAAGGACCTTTGATACTAAAAATGTTTTGGACTAATAAGAATTTGCCACAGACCAGGACTAGGCCAGAGGCTGGAAGCTGGGAAAAACAACTATAAAGAAAATTATTTACAAACATCTTCTGTGACTCACTCAAATGAGTAACAAACTTGTATAAGGAAAAAGAAAAATCTATCTGGGACTGAGCCCAAGGGAATATTTAAACATTTCAGAGCTTCCAGAGAATCCCACTGGAAACAATTGCAAAGTAAAATAAAAATTGGATGGGGGGTGGAGAAGGCATTTAAAGATTTTTTATATATATATATGTGTATATATATGTATATATATATACACATATATGTATATAATATTTATATACACATATATGTATATATATATATATATATATGTATATATGTATATGTATATGATTCTGAAGGAATCTGAGAGGTCATTTGATCTCATTCCTAGGTTTACAGATGAGGGAAATGAGGCCTAAAATAGAAAAATGGTTTTTATCCAAGATCACACAGTAGAGATGAGACATAAATCTTGGTCTTCCAACTTCCCAATCCAAAGTTTAGTTCACTGCATGATAGATACTGTGGAGAGCCAAGTTCAAATCAAAGCTGAAACATTTACTAGCTAAATGGCTTTGTGCCTATAAACAATGCATTTAAGCTCTAGACTTCAATTTCCTCTTTTGTAAAATAAAGATAATATTTTTGCCACCTACCACACAAGGGAGTTATAAAAAAAGTGCTTAGGAAAGCAAAGAACATAAAATACCTACTACATATATGATCACTATAGTTTTATAATTCATTGATTTTGCTTGATGTTCAGTTGTTTCAGTATGTTCAACTCTTTTTTTGTTTGTTTGTTTTGGGGTTTTTTGCAAGGCAAATGAGGTTAAGTGGCTTGCCCAAGGCCACACAGCTAGGTAATGATTAAGTGTCTGAGGTCAGGTACTCCTGAGCCCAGGGCCAGTGCTCTATCCACTGCACCACCTAGCTGCCCCAGCATGTTCAACTCTTAATGACTCTATATGAGATTTTGTTGATAAGGATATTGGAATTGCCATTTCCTTCCCCAACTCATTTTAAAGATGAAGAAACAGGCAAACAGAGTTAAGTGATTTCCCCAGGCTCATAAAGCTCATAAGTGTCTGAGATCAGATTTGAACTCAGACAGATGAGTCTTTCTTACCTTAAACCCAGCTTGCTGTCCATAAAATACATAATACTATATGTATAAATATCTAGATTTACTACTACTATAATTTTTTGTAACCTGTGGTGTTCTACAGCCAAATCAAATGTCCCTTTGTTAATCTTTAATCCATATCACTCTACAACATTTGACCTGTTGATCATCTTCTTCATATTCGCTCCTCTTTGGATTTCTATGAAACAGCTCTCTCTTGGTTCTCTGTTTGATCATTCCTTTCAGAGTTTTTTGGTGTATTATCATCCATTTCATGTTCACTCATTATGAGGGTCCCCAAGCCCTCTTCTCCTTTCTAGATTCCCCCATTTGATGATCTCATCAGCTCCCAGGGGTTCAATGATCATTTCTTTTAATGAGGGCCAGATCTAAATGTTCAACCACCACCACTTTCTGTAGCTGAAGACCTACATTATCAACTGCCTATTGAACATCTGAAATGGAATATTCCATAGGCATCAGAAGTATAACATACCCAAAATTCATCTTTCCCCTGAAACTTCCCTCCTATAAACTTTCACCTTACTATTAAGAGCACCACCATCCTCCCAGTCACTCATGTTCACAATCTCCCAGTCATCTTCAGCATCTCACTCTTACCTACCACAAATGTCTAATTAGTTGCTTAATCTCATTTCTATTCACAATGTAACCTTGACTTCTGGACAAACCTGTTTCTAACATGGAACCCACTAAACCCCCTACCATGTGGTTGGGGGGAACCTCCTTGGATTACCTGCATTCATCTTTAAATCCAACGAGAATTAATTGTTTACTCTCTTTTCTATCACTTTTTCAGCTTGCTTTCTCCCAGCATGGTCTTCATGAACTGAACTATAAGATAAGAGATACTTGCTTTCACCTACTTAATTTTCTTTTATCCCAAGTTCTGAAAAATGAGTTGAAGTTGTTTTTGTTTGTTTGTTTTCTGTTCTCTGTGGTTTATCCTCAGTTTCAGGTACCAAAGGTTATACCCACTAGACCAGGAGTTTGAGCCACGGTGACCTTGAAGCCAGGATTGAAGGTGAGAAAGTAGAGCCAATAAGGTCATCATGGAAGCCCTGAAAAGTCAGAGTACTAAGGACTTGGAATTGGAACTGTGCTCTATGGAACCTAGCTAAACTATGAACCTTCCTCTCCCCAGAGATTGAAGTGGTAAAGGGGGAGGGAAGATTATTCCTCCCATGTTTTGGAGAGGAATTTGTTAGTTTATTGGTGATTATATCATCTAATATTTTTGTGGTAGTACAAGTACAAGTATAAGATGCACCCTTTTCTGAAAAATTTTGGGGGTCTAAAAACTGGAGCATTTTATACAACAATTGTAGATTTTTTTACTTGCATTTCCTGATCTTTCATACTTGCTGCCTTTGTGCTCATTGTTTCTCCTTTGTTACCAGTATATTAGGTTACATTTTGCCATGTTTTGTCCAGAAATGGCTCAGAAAAGATTTTCATACAATGCTGAATTCAAGTTCAAAGTGATCCAGTTTGCAAAAGTGAATGGAAATCCTGCTACTGAACGTCAGTTTGGTCCTCCTCCAACTGAGAAAATGATCCAAGACTGGCTACAGAAAGATGAAACCCTAGTGAAAATGTCCCAGCAGGGGGAAGCCATGAGAGACAGGTCAAACAAATGGTCTGAGTTAGAGAGGGAATTGAAGAGATGGATTGAAGAGCAAAGGACCATTGGAATTTCTGTGTCCAAAAAGATGGTTCAGCAGGAGGCAAGAAGAATTGCTGATGAAAAAGAAGTGACTGATGTTAAAGGAGGACACAATTGCTGCTTCAGGTTCATGAAATAGAATGGACTAAGCATGCATCCATGCACCAGACTTGCCCAAAAAATGACTGAAAACTCTGAGCAGAAGGTCCTTGAATTTCATGATGAATAAAACTTGAGTTCAATAACTTTGTGTAATACATAAAGAACTAGAGCAGCTAGTTGGCATAGTAGATAAAGCACCAGAACTGGAATCAAGACAACCTGAGTCAAATCCAGTCTCACACAATTGCTGTGTAACCCTAGGCAAGTCACTTAACTCTGCCCCAGTCTCCTCATTTGTAAAATAATATACAGAGAAGAAAATGGCAAACTATTCAAGAATATTTGCCAAGAAAACCCCTTGTGGGATCACAAAAAAATTATATATGACTGAAACAACAGACCAAAAATAACAAAAGGTACACTATAATATGACATTACTCATAGTTGTCACCTTTTTTCTGTTCCTACCACTACAATTCTAGTTCTGGCTCTCATTACTAATTCCCTGGGAAACTAAAATAGCCTTCCAATTGATCTCCCTGTCTCATCTCAACTCATTCTATTTCATCCTCTGCATAACTATCAAAGAAATCTTCATAACTATAAATTTGATATTTACATACAAATACACCCACATGCACACACACACACACACACACACACACACACACACACACACACACACACACAAAACACCCAATAAATTCCAATGGCTCCTTTCCAGGATCAAATATAAATTCATTTATTATATATTTAAAGGTCTTTCTTTTTAAGATTCAATATACTAAAAGATCAACCTTACCCTTTCCTAACTTTCCAGTCTTCTTATACATTTTTTCTTTATGCATTTATTTTCTCTATATGATCTAGCTGTATTGATCTACTTGCTACTCTTCACATGTGATGCTTTCCTCATCTCTGTGTCCATCCACTGGCTGACTCCAATGCCTAAAATGCTTTCCCTCTTCACCACCACTTCTTAGACTCCAAGGCCTTCAAAGCCTTTCTCAATCTCCCCAACTATTAGTGACTTCCTCTCTAAATTTACTTTCTTTCTAGTCAGTGTGCATCTGGAATTTATCTATATAAATATTGTCCTCATCAGGATATAGGCTGTAAAAAAGGGATTTTTCTTTGTATCTTCAGCCTTAGCATGATGTCTGACACATAATAAGAACTTAATAATTAGTTATTGATTGATTTATCAATTGCTATAATGATTTCTTTCTAGAGATTTATTTTTTCTAGTAATTGCTAGAAAGAAATCATTATACCATACAATTGATATTGGGTTGACCTTACTAGACAAAATATCAAAATATTTAAGAAATTCAAACTCATCTGGATATAAACAGGAGCAACATGATGATAGTCATCATTTTGATGTGGGTCTTCAAGAACCCAAGGAAGTGGTTTCTGGGTTTGTTAATGATGTTCAGCCAATCACAACGACCAAATGGGACACTGAAATCAAGTACTTTGCAAGATTTAAACCACTGAATTTATGTTGACTATTAGTAGCAGTATTAGGTAGTAGTAGTAGTAGTGATAGTAATAGTAATAGTAGTAGTAGTAGTAGTGTAGTAGTACACTGGAGGAAACACATGCAAAGATAAGCAAATTTCAAATATCTACAAAGTCATCTCAGGACAATGGAAGCCAGCCATTCCATCACTAAACTCATAGAAACATGCTCTCCTAAAGTCCGAGGGACATTTTCATCCTTATTGATCACAAATTCTCAGATAGCATGATTAGAATCTCAAAGTTTCTTTCATTTCCATTTCAATAACTATTTCCTTCTTTAAAAGAAGGTATATTTATATTCAGGTCCAAAGTAGCATTTACACATTATACATTGTAGCAATTATACTTATTTTTAAAATAAATACAATTGACATTTATTTAATAGATTAAAGTTTGAAGTATCCTTTACATATGTTACCCTATATGGGTCTCACAACCATATTATACCATAGGCACTACAAATATTACCTCCATTCAACAGATAAAAAACATTAGTCTCAGAAAGGTTAGATTGCTGGCCTGTAGTTGCACAGCTAGTGAGTGTCAGGGGTGGGATTGGAGATCAAGTCCTTTGGAATCATCATGTACAGGGCCTTGCTGCCTCACTTTCAAATCTCCTTTAAGATGGAATGATCTACAAGACTAGTCAAAAGTGTACCAACTATACAAAAGAATTTTGTCAAATATATATATATGTGTATGTGTGTGTGTGTGTGTGTGTGTGTGTACATATATATATATATATATATATATATATAATTTGTTCTCCAATTGATAAATGGTCATTTTCCAATGAAGAAAACAAAACAATTTATAATCATATAAAAATGCTCTACAACATTACTGATTAGAGAAATGCAAACTGAAACACCTTGACATATCATTTTACATCTATCAGATTATCTAAAATGACTGGAGGGGGAAGTTACAAATGTTGGAGGGAATATGGAAAAATTGGAATACTAATTCATTGTTGGTGGAATTGTGAGCCATCCATTTTAGAGAGCAAGATGGAATTATTCCCAAAGAATAATAAAATTATGTATACTATTTGACTCAGTAACACAACTAAGGTGTTTGGGAGAAAAGTAAAAGAACCTCTATATTCTAAAATATTTATAGAACTCTCTTTGTAAGTGGCAAGAAACTGAAAATTAAGGGGACATACAAAAATTAGAGTATAACTGAACAAGATGTGGTATAGGATTGTGATGAAATACTACTGTGCTATAATAAATGATGAACTCAGTGATACTTAAAAAATATGGAAAGACACATGAAATCATGAAGAGAAAAATGAACAGATCAGAGAACATTGTATACAGGAACAGCAATATTGTTTTAAGAATGATTTTGAAGGAATGTCATTTTGACTATAATAAATATTCAAATTACTATAAAAGATTTATGAAGAAAGATGTATCAC